>NW_027263527.1:0-1200000 GCF_044167205.1 Ceratocystis lukuohia
AACCCTAACCCTAACCCTAACCCTAACCCTAACCCTAACCCTAACCCTAACCCTAACCCTAACCCTAACCTAACCCTAACCCTAACCCTAACCCTAACCCTAACCCTAACCCTAACCCTAACCCTAACCCTAACCCTAACTAACCCTAACAGCCAGTGGCCAGAAGATCTCAGACACAGACTGCGTGTGGGCGTCAGTGACTGCTCCTTGGACGACAAGATGCGAGTACTGTACTGAGGCCGATTTTGGGTCCCCAATTCAGAACCCTTGAGAACAGCATTGATGCAAGATGTTCACGACTCACCTACCCTCATACACCCTGGAAAGAATGTGCTATATGCAGAACTGGCTCGTATGTTCTTTTGGCCCAACTTTGTTGCAGATGTACGACGATTTTCGAGAAATTGCCAGGTCTGTGGAAGCACAAATACTTGGCGCACTAGCAAAGAGGGCTTGTTGAAACCCCTGCCTATCCCAGATCAGCCATGGCAAGACATTGCAATCGATTTCATTGGCCCACTGCCAACAGTGAAGAAAGGCGAGGAGGAATTCACCCACATACTCACCGTGATTGACTGCATGTCGAAAGGAGTGCTCCTAATGCCAATGAAAGCACTGGATATGGAAAATGTGGCTGATGCTTTCTTCCACAACTACTACAGGCACCATGGGCTACCAAGATCCATACTTTCGGACCGAGAATTCGTCAACGCAGCTTGGAAAATGATTTGCACAGAACTTGGAGTGGAAAGGAGGTCAACAACAGCATACCACCCAGCAACTAATGGAGCTGTTGAGAGGATGAATGCTGAGGTCAAGTCTAAACTTGCTAAGCTTGGTGCCCAAGGACCACATTGGTTGAAGGCTATCCCAATGGTCGAGTTTGCTCTCAATGCAACACCAAGCAGTGCAACCCAAATATCACCATTCTTCCTCAGTCATGGCTATCACCCCAAGACAATTGACCTGGAACCCCCCAGACACCGCCACCAAACCCTGATGGCCCGCTTGGCCAAGCAAAACGGGTTTTGGACAAGTTGAGGAGTGCTCGAGATTGGGCCAAGGCAAACCTTACCATGGCTAGAGCTACTATGGAAGAAGCCGCAAATGAGAAACGAAGGCCACACAGAGACTACCAACCAGGTGACTGGGTTTGGCTGACACTGCGAAAGGAGCATTTTGGACCAGGACTAGGACGTGGACTACAAAGCAAACATATCCGCTGCAAAGTGAAAGAAAAGGTTGGCAGTCACACTTACAAGCTGGATGTACCAGGCTCGACAGCTCATGACACCTACCATGCTGACCGACTCAGACCTGCAGCAGATGATGCTTTCCCATCCCAGACTACTCACGATGACTGTCCAGGCCCAGTGGGACATGAAGATGGTGTAGACAAATATGATGCAGAAAAGATACTGAACCAGAGGACAAGATATGGCAAGTTACAATACTGAGTCAAATGGCAAGGATGGAATCAGCCCACGTGGGAACCAGCTGAATATCTGGAGAACACCATCGCACTGGAGGAGTGGAAGGAAACTAACGCACAACAACCGGAAACGAGAAGGAGAAGAAGGAGGCAGATGTAAGGGCTGCGCCTGGAAGGACACGCTGGCCAGCCCCACTATAGAAGACCCACCCCGCAGAAGGGACTATAAGAACCTTCCTCACCAACTAGCTAGTTTAGAGTAGTTTCCCTTTCCTTTCCTCTTTAATGCGTAATCTTTGACCATCTCCGAACTTGCTTATACGAACATCTGTAGGCTAATCCGTGACACAGATCGCCTTGAACAACTGGGTTTCAGCATCCACAGGCATTAGCCCTTTTTTCTTCTGCCATGGCTACCACATAGACCCCATTGAAACTGATGCTTCACACCCCACTGGCTCAAGTATTTCCCCAGCCACAGCAGGACACAACTGGCTAGCAAAGCACCGTGAAGCCACGGCATTCTCCCAGGCATCTATGGCCTTAGCCCAAGAAGTACAGGAACGACACGCCAATAAAGGCCGACAAGTTGCAGAATCATTTCAAGTCGGCGACAGAGTCTACCTGAGACTCAAGAATGTCCATACCCTACGCCCCTCAAAGAAACTCGACTGGTTAGCACTACTGTATAAAGTCATTGGCCTTGTTGGATCCCATGCTGTCAAACTTGACACCCCCTCTGGCATCCACCCAGTATTCCACGTCAACCTAGTCCGCTGGCACAGAGAAGACCCATTGCCATCCCAAGTGTCCTCCAATCCCAAGCCACCCCCAATATCACAGGAGGAAGCCACAGATGACACAGTTGCAGGGGAATACCAAGTGGACAAGATCCTTCAACACCGGAAATACAGGAAACAATACCAAGTGCTGGTAAAATGGACAGGTTATGCAGAACCAACCTGGGAACCATTAGTGCACCTTGAAGACACAGCTGCCCTAGAAGAATATGAGCAGACCACTGACCATCCCTGGGCGACCTGAAAGGAGGGGAAGGGATCGATTGTAATGATCTACGGATCATGTATGGTTCAGGCCTTGCCCTCACCCAGGAAACCATACAATGCACCAAAAGCTCCCTTTTCTCCCTAGCGTCTACCTAGTGTCCTCCTAGCGTCTCCCTAGCGTCTACCTAGTGTCCTCCTAGTGTCTTCCTAGCGTCTTCCTCTAGTCCCCCTACCAAAGTGCATCTTTCCCAACGTACATATAAACCACTTGACCACCGTCATTAGCATAGCTCCCTTTAGTTTCTTTTAGAACTTATCGAGTTCTTCTTAAATACAGAGCTGTTATACAATTGAATCTTCTTGTATCTCGTGAAGCCTTACAGAAACAACCCAAAGCGAAAAAATAGCGAAGGGTATGAATTGATAGAGGAGCAGCCACCAAGAAGCAAACAGAGAATAGACAAGGAGGACGGAACGACGCAAAGAGCCATGATAGCGTTGTCCGAGCCTTTTATGACACTCAATCATGCTATTCTGCACCCAACTGAAAGCGAAGGATGGAGAAGGGCCATTGATAGGGAGTTAAACACTCTGACCGAATTCGGGACCTGGCGCTTTGTTCCCAAACCGGAAGGATGTGTCCCAATAGACACCCGCTTCGTCTTTGCTAAGAAGTACGACCTTGATGGAAAACTTGAGAAGTACAAAGCAAGGTTGGTCGTGCGAGGTTTTAGGCAGGAGTATGGTGTGAACTTTTTTGAAAGTTTTGCACCAACACCAGGCAGTGCGACTCTGAGGTTATTTTTGGCATCCATATGCCAATATGACCTGGAATGTCACCAGATTGATGCATGCAATGCGTTTGCACAATCAAGGCTGAAAGAAGAGGTTTACGTCAAGTTGCTGGCGAACGTTGAATGCCCTGACGGTATGGTTGCGAAGTTGGAACGCTGCCTGTATGGTTTGAAGCAAGCCGCATACGAGTGGAATGAGGATTGTACAGCGCATCTCAGGGCAATGGGGTTTTCGAAAACGATAACAGAACCGTGTTTGCTCTTTCATGAGAAAAGAAAGATATTGGTTCTATTATATGTGGATGATATTACCATTGCGGCGCCAAACATGAAATCGATCCAGTGGTTTAAAGACGAATTCTCGAGGAAGTTCAAGGTCAAAGATCTGGGTGAAACTACTCAAGTAATCGGGGTGCAAGTATATCGCGACAGATCCCGGAAACGAATGTGGCTAAACCAGGAACAGTACATCCAGAGAATGGTCGACCAATCAGGTTTTAGAGAACATAGGAAGACTTCGATCCGCACACCAATTGGAGACTGGAAGGACGTGGAACCTGCACAAGAAGGGGAAATGATCTTGGAATCGACAAAATACCAGTCAATCTTGGGTAAAATCATGTACCCAGCCCTTATGACGAGACCAGATATAGCATTTGCTGTATCAAGCCTCGCACAGGCATCGGCAAGACCAACCCCAAGACACGTGGAAGGGCTCAAGAGAGTGCTGCGCTACATGCGTGACACATCTAAATTTTCCATATGCTACGAAGCGCGTCAAGGGGGGATGGATATTGTCGGATATAGTGACGCGGACTACGCAAATGCAAAAGACCGCAGGTCAGTCAGTGGGATGGTGTTCATCGGACTTGGAGGGGTCATAAGCTGGAGCTCCAAGAAACAAGCAACCGTGGCAACATCAACAACGGAAGCCGAGTACATCGGGTTAACTGTTAAGGTCACGATTTAGGAACTGGATCTGCACAGCACTTAGGACTTAGGGACAAATATTTTGCATTGAAGAGTAAACTAAACTAACAGTTGATTTCAGGTGTGCTGGATGGATACTTATACCAGGAGCCAAGATTATCATCGTCAGAGGCAGATTGTGATTATCAGAGGCAGATTGTGATCGTTGGGGGGTGGTGAGAGGCCTCCCATTTCCTTTTCTCCAAACTTCCGCTCAACGTTGGAGCAAATTCACGATGTTACGAAGATCCTTCACACTGTCAGCCAGGACTCTCTCCGTGTGTTCACGGCTTCAATCGATGATATCAACAAGGCCCTTGACAGGCTCCAGAGAGACCGACAGCCTGCAGACCCCAATGTCTGGAAGAAGAAGGTCCCCCACTGGATTGATACTGAGAATGTCAAAGCGTTCGACCCTGACGCACAGTTTACGAAGAAACTTCCCCCACGGCGACCTGGACACGACCACAAGATAGAACTCACAGTGCCAGACGAAGAAGCCCCCTGGGGTCCCCTGTACAGTATGACAAGAGAAGAACTAGTCGTGCTACGACAAACTCTTCTAGCGCTATTGGAAAAGGGTTACATTGAAGAAAGTCAATCCACCGCTGCCGCACCAATTCTTTTCGTCAAGAAGCCCGGTGGTGGCCTACGTTTCTGTGTGGACTACCGCGCACTGAATGCTGTTATGAAGAAGAACCGATACCCATTGCCTAACATTACGGAAACATTAAAAAACGTCTCTAAAGCAAAATGGTTCACGAAGCTAGACGTGGTCTCAGCCTTCCACAACATAAGAATTGCAGAAGGTGATGAGTGGAAAACAGCCTTCAGGACAAGACATGGCCTCTTTCAATGGAAAGTAATGCCCTTTGGCCTGGCCAATGCTCCTGCAGAATTCCAAAGTTTCCTGAACTCCCTTCTACGGCCCTATTTAGATGTGTGGCTGTCTGCATACGTTGATGACATTTTGATCTACACTGATGGAACGCTTGAAGACCATTATGAAAAGGTCAACTTAGCACTAAAGAAGATCCTGGAAGGAAAACTGACAATTGACATTGACAAATGTGAGTTCGCAGTGACTAAAGTCAAGTACCTCGGCTACATCCTCGAACCTGGGTCTGTCTCTACAGATCCCTCCAAAGTGTCCGCTGTCACGGAATGGCCAACACCAAAGAAAATCAGAGACGTCCGCTCCTTCCTAGGCCTGTGCAACTTCTACCGCTCCTTCATCCCTGACTTCACCAAACTTGCCAATCCCCTACTACAGTTGACAAAGAAAGACCAAGCATTCCAGTGGGGTGTACAAGAAGACGAAGCTTTCCAAGAACTCAAAACTGCCTTCACGACAACACCCATTCTATGTACACACGATCCCGAACTTCCCACTATAGTAGAAGCAGACGCCTCAGGCTATTGTTTAGGCGCTGCCCTCCTACAGAAACAGGCTGACAACTCCACACGGCCCTGTGCTTACTTCAGTAGGAAGATGACTGCTGCAGAATGTAACTACCCAATCCATGACAAAGAAATGTTGGGAATAATCTGTGCACTGAAAGAATGGCGCAGTGAACTGAAAGGTTTACGAGATGAATTCACCATCCTCTCAGATCACAAGAACTTACTGCACTTCACAAAGTTACAGCACCTATCAGAACGCCAGACAAGATGGTACCTCACCCTGAGTGAGTACAACTGCAGCATTGTCCACCGCCCTGGGAAATTATCCCCCCTCCCAGACGCACTCTCTCGCCGAGATACCCCAGACGACGCATCAGACGAACGCTACCAAGGCCGCTTAGTGACCATGTTACATGGCGACTCCAAAACACCGAAAATCTGCACAACAGGAACCCAACAAGCAGTACCCTCCCTTCCCCCTGTCCTGAGAGAACTCTGGGTAGAAGCATGCAATTCAGATGAAATGTATGCAGAAATCCATAGAGCTCTAACTGAAGGGTTGTCCCAGTGGCCTGAAACCATCAGAACAAAACTAAGGGTAAATGTATCAGACTGCTCCCTGGACGCCGATTCAGCAGTACGCTTCAGATACAAACTTTGGGTACCAGAATACGAACCACTACGCACAGCAGTACTTCAGAACATCCACGATTCACCAACACTACTGCACCCTGGTAAAAACACAATGCAAGTCGAGTTCGCACGTGAATTCTTCTGGCCTCGTTATGTGGAGGATATTCGCCGCTTCTGTCGAAATTGCCAAGTCTGTGGCAGCGCAAACATCCGAAGAGACAGCAAAGAAACCACACTCAAAGCCCTACCCATTCCTGACCAACCTTGGGCAGAGATTGCCATCGATTTCATAGGACCCCTAGAGCCTGCACAGAAGGGGGTATAATGTATACACACATACTGACAATAGTCGACTGCCTGACCAAAGGCGTCATGCTCATCCCCACCAACTCCTTGGACATGGAATCAGTAGCTGATAGCTTCTTTCAACACTACTACAGAATCCATGGGATGCCAAAATCGATACTCTCTGACCGGGAGTTTGTCAATGCAGCTTGGCGTCACCTATGCAAGAGACTAGACATCGAAAGACTGACAACCACAGCATACCACCCAGCGACAAATGGTGCTGCAGAAAGAATGAATGCTGAAATTAAGACCAAACTGGCAAAACTCAATGCTGAAGGCCCAGCCTGGTTAAATCTCTTACCAACAGTGGAATTCAGTCTGAATGCAACACCCTCTGCCGCTACCAATGTCTCCCCATTCTTCTTGCTACACGGCTACCACCCACGCACCTTCTCAGCACCACCATTGCCTGCAGAGCCCAACGAGAACGGCCCCCTTGGACAAGCCGAAAGAGTCATGCAACATTTGAGAAACGCCCAGAAATGGGCACACGCAAACTTGTCTCTCGCAAGGGCAGAAATGGAGCAGAGAGAGAACGAAGACCGCCGGCCAGCACCAGACTTCCCCATCGGCTCATTCGTGTGGCTAACCTTACGCCCTGAACAACAAGGCCAAGGCCTTGGACGGAAGTTGCGACAAAAACACCAACGCTGTAAAGTGTTGGAACGTGTGACACCCCATACATACCGCCTTGAAGTTCCTGGCTCACGATCACACGACGTCTACCACGTTGACCGATTGCGACTAGCAGCCAATGACCCCTTCCCATCCCAAGACACCCATAACAGCCAACCACAACCCATGGGAGTGATCAATGGAGAGAACTACTGGGAAGTCGAGAAAGTGTTAGGCGAACGCACCCACAGAGACAACAAACAAGTCAAAGTCAAATGGAAAGGCTACACAGAAGCAACATGGGAACCCATTGATGCCCTCCTGGAAACAGATGCATATAAACAGTGGTGCCAAGAAAAGGGCCAAACAACTAACCGAAGGAGGAGAAGAAGAGGCTGATATTAAGGTTGCACCTTGTTTG
The DNA here is from genome assembly GCF_044167205.1 of Ceratocystis lukuohia. Taxonomy (NCBI): domain Eukaryota; kingdom Fungi; phylum Ascomycota; class Sordariomycetes; order Microascales; family Ceratocystidaceae; genus Ceratocystis; species Ceratocystis lukuohia. Next base: position 7,624 of record NW_027263527.1, read on the forward strand.
GAGAAAAGGAAATGGGAGGCCTCTCATCACCCCCTAACGATCACAATCTGCCTCTGATAATCACAATCTGCCTCTGACGATGATAATCTTAGCTCCTGGTATAAGTATCCATCCAGCACACCTGAAATCAACTGTTAGTTTAGTTTACTCTTCAATGCGAAATATTTGTCCCTAAGTCCTAAGTGCTGTGCAGATCCAGTTCCTAAATCGTGACCTTAACACAGACCTTGATGGCAAAACCCAGACTGAATGGTGCTCTCAACACCCAGTCATCGACACGCCTCCTCACCCTGATAAAACTATCCACCATCTTCATGTGCTCGAGGAGGTGGCATGCCGTGATGGTCGTGGCTCTCAAATACTACGATTGTTGCCGGTGCTAGCTATTGATGTCTCAAGAAGTATACCTTAAAGCGTTTTATTGTTAAATAAACTAACGAGAAAAGAGAAAGAAGAGAAAGAAGTAAAAACTAGAGTGTTCCCCCTCTTTAAGTATTGCGAGGATTTGCCAAGGACACGTCTCCCCTTCACGTGATCCTTTCCTGTACCCTTGCTCAACCTTCTCATAGGCGCCCAGCCTATAACAACGATGCTCTTTAGACGATAGCAACGATGACACTACCTACATCGCAAAAATATTCGACCCTTTATACTATGCATATGTCGGGTCATGCGATGATCCTACATGGAAGGCTGATCGGGACTATAGTAGTGAAGCTGCGGCATATGAGGAGTTAAAGACGGCGGGAGTCGATGGCAGCCTTGCTCCCAAGTACTATGGGTCATGGACATTCGACATGGTCCATCCTGAAACACCAAAGGCCACACGCTCAGTGTGAATGATTCTTATGGAATGGATCCCTGACTCTGTTACTATGCAGAATATAGTGGAGGGAGGCTTTCGAGGCTGCATGTCTCCGCAGCACTGGCTCGATATTCTTGCTAAAGTGTTGGAGGTCAACTCGAAAATAGAGTTCTATGGTGTAAGACACCTGGACTTTGCTCCACGAAATGTGCTATTAGTTGGTCCTGATGTATTTTCTTGTATGCCTCGCGTAATTCTGTTTGACTTCAACCGGTCTTCAGTCTTCCGCCAGCCAGGCTGCAACATATTACAGTATAAGAGCAAGTTGCCAATTAGTCCTCAGTACTTGTTCTGGGGAAGTTGTCCTCAGGAATTTGACCACTGGACTCCTTACCCTCACTGTGTTTGTGGGCCAGTTTTCTTCGGTTGGCTGAAGTCTTGCTGGGAGAATTCAACAGAGTTTGATGGCCCACCAGAATCTTTAGAGAGTTGGAACAAATTCTATTATGAAACGCCTGAGTATGCTCCTCCCATTGAAGATGAAGATTGGCACTCTGATGGGTAGTTAATTCCTCCAAACTGGCCTTGAAACCAACCTCTTGTGAGGTATGAAATTGGACATAGGCTCTAATGGGAACATATAGTTTTCAGTGACCAATGAAGTTGTTTAGTAATAATGACAGTAGCATTAACGTATATGATAAGCGAGCGACGCAGATAAGTGAGTGATGCACTTTTACCAACCCTCTGAATTAAATTCGCAATAGAAACACCACAATCTATCTAATCAATTAAAATTAATCACTATACTATTCTCTATTGACCTCAATTGTCTCCTGACAGGTCCTTACATTATGTCCAGTCTTTCTGCAAATACTACACTGCTGAACCTTTGCTCCTTGTGACCTTCCGCGACTACCACTTGAGGATTCAGCTGCTACCTCTGCATCAATATCTATCTGATCAATTGATTGTAATGCTTCCCCTATAGTTCAAGGCCCTTCTTTTTGCATCCTCGTCCTTTTTCCCCTCTGGCGTCGTCCTACTCTCTTATTCTCTTGTTGGAATCATTCCTTTAGATCCAGAAAGTGTGATATCTAAGCTTGACGTGCAGCTACGGACTCCAACACCGATCGAGGAGGAGGCCGGCCTCCCCGACCCTTGGGTTTCTAAGACGCCAAAGACAGTGCTAGAAGCCAATTCTCATTCTGAATATCTTGAAAAGCGAATTAGAAGGCATCAAAGCAGCTCCCCAACACCAATTATCCAGGCACTTGAGTCATTTTCAAAAGGAATGAACACAACAATGTGCCAGAACACCTTGTTGAAGTCCGAGGTCCAGATCCTTCGACAGGCAAATGAGACCCTTAGCAGGCCTCATGGAACAAAAAGAACTAAGCTACGCAATAGAGGGGAGATTACTATAGATCAGGGAAGGAGTGAGATTGATCAGAAAGACGTTGATGCGCAGGTGATGGCAGAATTATCCCGAAGTGGTGGTCAGGGAAGGTCAGGACTAGCAAGGGTAAGGCAGTGTGGAACTTGTGGAAAGGCTAGTCATAATTCAAGAACTTGTCAAAAAGCTGCTACAGTGTCTACAGAAGAGCATAACACTTAGTTTCAATCGATTAGATGTTTTGTTGCGTTTTTATGCTCTGTTTTGTCTTGAGGGTCGATATTTTTGGTGCATTCACATAGTTAGTGCATTCGTTTATCATTGACGTTATGCGATAACTATTTATACTGGGGTTTACAGTTACAGTTATGTCCTTTGCTGAATGTCTGCTTAGTCATGTTTAGGCAGAAAGCAGTCCCACTAGACAGGTACAAAACCCCCCATTCATTTAAGTCATTTAGACAAGTTTCTTTCTCTCTCTCTCTCAATGTTGAATCTCTGTTTATCTCCAGACCAGTTTACATGAACAGCTATGAACCAAGTTCTGACAATTCCTGGACCTGATCATATGAACCAATCTGTGAACTTACCCTTGACAACTCCACTAATATTCCTGCCCTGCTTCCCTGCCTTCTATATTCAGTGCTAAACCGCAATACTTTGTCTTTGGCTCTACATGAGACCTTTATCAAAAAGCCGAATTGTTCAAGTTACACTGTAGTTATTCTTATATTCAGCTCTACGATAAACGATAAGAGATAATTTATTGTGGGAAAGAAAGCAATTTATCTAATTTACCAAGGCTCCAATGTAGATAGATAGGTTTAAATAATTTAAATGCCAGTGATCAATCATATGTAACAAAAACTGAGCCTTAAGGAATACTAGGAACAATCGAGCTCAACCTTGCCTCGCCAGATACAGATGATTTATAGGCTCTCTCAAGGAAGCCAAGAAGAGCTTTCCTCATGTGCCTCTTGTCTGTTATAATAGCTAAAGAACACCATGATCCTCCTGTCGTTCCTATTCGGTCGCCAAAATATAGAAGAAGCAAAACATCCCAGTCAAAGAAAGCGATGTATCGTGTCTCATAGCTTTCAGAATAGTTGACACCTTGCTTGATTATAGTCAAAATGTCTCCCCGAAAAAGACTGACTTGACTATCCACAGTACTATGATAATCGCTAGGCGATACACAAGCACGGAAGACTTCGTCTTCGTTTATAGTGCCAATCTTCTTATAGTCAAGAATAGCAAAATGTGTCCATCCTCGAACGGCATCATACCGCATCCATACTTTATCCGCACGTGAGCGGTTTGGAGCGGCAGAATTGTTCAAAGACTTGATTCGGCTACCGTGAATCGCACAGAATGCCATTTCAACAGGGTTCATCAATTGCACAGCTGCAGCATCTGCCACATCTGCCTCATTGACAAGACGTCGACAGGGCTCCCAGGTTGCAAGATAGTTACAACTAAAAGAGTCACTGGCGTGTAGACGTTGGAGGATCCTGTCAGCATACATTTCCCATAAGACCAGATCGGTGTGGAATGCCAGATAGGGAGCTTCCGCGTAAGCAGTTGAAGAGCCAGACACATGTGTCCTACGACTTGTACCCAGGGGAGGTGAAACTTGCACTTCTGGTATGGCTTGGTAGAAAGAGTCAATGATAGTGGTCATGTTGAACAGTTATGAATAAAGAGAATTTGAGAAATTGAGAACTTGATGTGAGGTTGGACTACAAACTTGGGGCTACTGAGCGTGAGAGAACACAGTATATATAGTACCTGGCTCGCGCCGTTCTTATGTTTATGCTGCGTTAAAAACATACTTGCCATGATCTCACTTAGCTATGTTGGCTGTTTCGATCTGCCAAGGAGATTGCAAAGTCAAAACAAGCGCCAATGGGAAAGGTTATCGATGTGACGATTTCCAAATAAAGAAAAAGTAGGGACTTACACGAATCTCACAGATAGTAATTCGAATGGATCATGGAATATTTGTGACTTGAAATAGATGTAGTATGCTGTTAAGCGCCTATTAAGTGCTCTGAAACAGTCATGGGATCATGTGCTGACTAAGAATAACAACCAGCTTAATTGTCCACTTTACTTTTGTAGGCTTGATGGCTGATTGGTTCTTGGTTTTGCCCAGCGCTTAGGGTCCCCCTCACGTCCACCTTATATGGCTGCTAGATCTTGCCACGCTAACCTTGGCGTTTAGTCTTTCGAAACCCTCACATACATCCATTATCGATTCTAGTCTGAAATGTCCTCTCCTCCACCAGATCCAAACATTAAATGGCGCCCACTGTCCTGGACGCTTCCGTCTGACCCTACCAAGCCGGAAATTCCATACCACTGTGGCGCATCGCTTTCCATCCGAGCACATACACCACCCCCGCCATTTGGCGCTGGTTATCACAGAGACCTAGCTCCACGCCCACTGGCTGACTGGACAGACCTTGATGGCAAAACCCAGACTGAATGGTGCTCTCAACACCCAGTCATCGACACGCCTCCTCACCCTGATAAAACTATCCACCATCTTCATGTGCTCGAGGAGGTGGCATGCCGTGATGGTCGTGGCTCTCAAATACTACGATGCTCTTTAGACGATAGCAACGATGACACTACCTACATCGCAAAAATATTCGACCCTTTATACTATGCATATGTCGGGTCATGCGATGATCCTACATGGAAGGCTGATCGGGACTATAGTAGTGAAGCTGCGGCATATGAGGAGTTAAAGACGGCGGGAGTCGATGGCAGCCTTGCTCCCAAGTACTATGGGTCATGGACGTTCGACATGGTGCATCCTGAAACACCAAAGGCCACACGCTCAGTGCGAATGATTCTTATGGAATGGATCCCTGACTCTGTTACTATGCATAGTATAGTGGAGGGAGGCTTTCGAGGCCGCATGTCTCCTCAGCACCGGCTCGATATTCTTGCAAAAGCTATGGAGGTCTACTCGAAAATAGACTTCTATGGTGTAAGACACCTGGACTTTGCTCCACGAAATGTGCTATTAGTTGGCCCTGATGTATTTTCTTGTATGCCTCGCGTAATTCTGTTCGACTTCAACATTTCTTCAGTTTTTAGCCAGCCAGGCTGTAACAGATTACAGTATGAGAGCAAGTTGCCAGTTAGTCCTCAGTACTTGTTCTGGGGAAGGTGTCCTGAGGAATTTGAACACTGGACTCCTTACCCTCACTGTGTTGTGCGGGGAGTTTTCTTCGGTTGGCTGAAGTCTTGCTGGGAGAATTCAACAGAGTTTGATGGCCCACCAGAATCTTTAGAGTGTTACCTCAGTTTCTATGATGACACGCCTGAGTATGCTCCTCCCATTGAAGATGAAGATTGGCACCCTGATGTATATTAAATGCCTCCTTACTGGCATTGAAACCCACCTATCATGAGGTATGAGATTGGACATAGCCTCTGATGGGAATAGATAGTTTTCAGCGATCTATGAAGTTGGTTAGTAACAATGACAGTGGAATCATTCAAGTGAGCAATTTGTAGGTTTTAATGTGACCCCACTTCTCCATCCCTATGATCCACTTTGTCATGAACTCTACATATTGTCTAACTTCCCATTAGCCTCTGTCCAGCGTCATAGTTGGATCACAATATGTTGGATGAAATGTTGGATGAACTACACGGAGGACGGGTATTGTGGGGAAGCTGCCTTTTGCCGGATTAACCATGGGTAAACTAAAGCCTGAATACTCCAGCTTAAGTGTGCATAACACTTCAGAAAAAGAATAGAGATACAAGCTTCACCAATTCGACCAATCTGTATATCAGCACAGTTTCACGTGTGGTTTTACAGGATCACGAGTGACCTTAAAAGTGATAAAACCGAATTCAGTAGATTGTTCTCACAAAAAGAATACAATTCTTACTCCTCAGGCCCTTCGAGATGACCCAAAATGACCCATCTATCGCGCTGCAAGGATATACAAAGTCCCACCTAGTACCCTCTATGATCGATATCACAGCAAACCTTCTCGAATTGATATTGTCCCTAAGAGGCGAGAACTATCCGATCTAGATGAACAGCTTGTTGTTGAAGACATTATCACCCTAGGGTATTGAGGATTCCCCCCTCATCTTTGTGGTGTGGAAGAAATGGCCAACCGACTGCTCGCCGACCGCGACGCGTCACCCGTCAGCAAACGTTCGGCTTCTAACTTCATCAAGCGACAACCAGACCTGAAGACGTGTTTTAATCGTAGATATGACTACGAGAGGGCTAAATGCGAAGATCCAGTCCTTATTCGCGATTGGTTTAGGCTCGTGGAAAGCACAATTGCGAAGTATGGTATCAACATAGCTGACATCTACAATTTTGATGAGACTGGCTTTACCATGGGCGTTATTGCAAGTGGAATGGTTGTCACAGGCGTGGAAAGACATGGAAAGGCTAAACCAGTTCAGCCAGGAAACCGAGAACGGGTTACCGTCATCCGGGCGATCAATGCTGAAGGCTTGGCAATCCCGCCGTTCATCGTGGTTGCAGGCCAAGATCACCTCGCCAGCTGGTATCGAGAAAGCAAACTCGCGGACTATTGGGCTATTGCGACAATCCATAATGGCTGGGCTGATAATGAGACACGTCTTGAGTGGCTAAGGCACTTTGACCGACATACTAAGGGCCGATCAACCGGTCACTTTCGCCTTCTGATCCTCGATGGGCATGAAAGCCACCACTCAGTCGATTGTGAGCAATATTGTGAAGACAACCACATAATAACACTCTACATGCCAGCTCATTCATCTCACCTACTTCAGCCTTTTGATGTCAGGTGCTTTGGCAAGGACTATGGTCGACGAATTGAGCATCGAATCAGTGTCACGGTTTAGTGTACAGTTGTTCATGTTCATGTAGACAGGATCGGAGTTAATCAAAGATTCAACATTGACGAGGAAAGGAAACAACTATCTAAGCTACTCAAATGGTTGAGGGGTTTTTATCGTACTATAGTAAGGGGCTGGGTTGTGTGACATGTCTTGTGGGATGTCTCATGGGGTTTGTCACCTGTCACCTCACAGGCTCAGCCCTAACACTTCTACTAAAAGAAGACTACAGTCCATTGTTTCTTTCCATTCTCTCAACCAAAGTTTAGTCAGATCCTCCTCTTGGTGCCCCTGCTCACGGCTTTGCGCAGGGTTCAGGCTTTTCCCTGATCATCCGCCACTGAGATTTCTTCCACCGGTGGTGTATTCCATTCCTCAACTGCGGTGTTGTTGACTTGGGTTTGAATAGGGGCTGGCCTTCTTGCTGGTTTCAGGGGGCAAACTCTGGCCCAGCATTTGGGTCATGCACAGCGTAGGCAAACGTTTGCCTGGCGTCTTCGGGACATCTCTTCCTTGCTGACCCATTTTGCGACTCTGCCCATGCACTTGTGGTCGTCTGGTAGCCCAGGGCCAGAGTTCTGTGTTGTCTTGGGTCTTGTGGTGGAGTAAGACTGTGTATAGTTCGAGTCTATGTCCATTGGATCGCCATATTCTCTTGGGGCCTCATCGTGCTGGTTCGGGTTGCTGATGTACGTGCTGAATTTGTCGAGGTTTTTGTTTCTCTGAATGTTTGTGTACACTTGTCTGTAGATCTTGATTTCCTCTTCCAGTGTTTTGCCTGGAGCTGTGGCAAGTGTGTAGTAGGTCACCTTCCTGTCCAGTCCCTTGCGGAAGGCATCTATCTTGATCTCCTCTGGCCATTCCTGTCCTCTGGCCTCCTGTAGCAGTTTGGAGAAGTCCTGGACGTATGCTTCATAGGCGTCTCCTTTTTGCTTCAGGGCGTTCAGCTTCATGCGTGCGGCGTCTATATGTCCAGAGTCATCGAACCTGTTGTCAAGGACCTTCCACGCCTCAGCTTCAGTTGCCCCTTCTTTTTTTCGTAGTTTGGTCAGTTTTGTGCTGATCCCCTCACTGGCTTGCGTAGTTAGGGACATTAGGATAAGGGTGATTTTTTTTTTGTCGCTGAGGTTATCTTCGTATTCCATTGCTCCTTGCATTTGGTCCTTCCAAGCCCTGTACAGGGCTCAGTTGCCATTGTACGTAGGGCAGCCTAGGGCTGCTGCTGGCGTGTTTTGTTGCATCGTGCGTTTTCTCGTGTCTTCAACAGGGACACTATGGATTCTCACGTCTTCAACAGGGACGTCTTCGTGATCTGTCGGGCTTTCGTAAATGCTTGAATCTTCTGACGAAAATTGATACGTTGGCATTAAGTTTCTGGTATGTGGTGTTCTTGTTTTGTGGAAGATCAATCAATTTGTTACGGGTAAGGCGCAATGCTATGATACGTATATAGTCTTTATTGATTGATGAGGAGGGAAAGGAGTCTATCTAGAAGGTTGTGCTGGTGAGCAGGGTGAAATACTTTACTTACCCCCTGTGTTTCCATCCACCTTCACCGCCTTCCATATTCAGTACTAAACTGCAATAATGGCTACCATGTAGACCCTATTGAAACCAATGCTCCACGCCCCAACTGCCTCGATTATTTCCCCTGCCACAGCTGGACACAACTGGCTGGCAAAGCACTGTGAAGCCACTGCATTTTGTCAGATGTCTATGGCCTTAGTTCAGGAAGTACAGGAACGCCATGCCAATAAGGGCCGACAAGTCATGGAATTGTTCCAAGTCGGCGACAAAGTCTACCTAAAACTCAAGAATGACTGTGCCCTCTGTTAAGGCTGCGCCTGGGATATAGTGGGTATGCTCCCCCATATTAATCCCTTAAAACCCCTCCTACATTCAGATAGTTTAGATGGTTTTTTCTCCTTTTCCCCTCAATGCATGTATTATGATTATCCAAACCTGCTACAAAGAACATCTTGTATCCAACCCATGACAAACACTGTTGATTTGAACACATAGAAGGAGACACACTCAACCCAATTGAAAAGCAAAAAGAAGAGGAGGAGAGGGTGATGTTAAGGCTATACCTGTGAGTAGGGCTCTATACACATGGAAAAATAACCTTCTTAGCACCACACAATCCTCCAGTTCCTTCTTCCTTCTCTAATACACATTATCTGAACATCTGAACTGGTTGTAATGAGCACCTTGTCTTCCAAACCATGACAATGACTACTGGCCAAGCTACATAAATCCTATTTGAAAACATCCAAGTGAGATGAAGCTTGTTCAAAAGACTGAACTTATCATCTTCATAGAAATTAGAAATGCGTATGCCACCTTCTCTCAATTCAGGAAGCCTTCTTATCAGAGCATCAAGACCAGGTATGCAGGCGACCAGTGAGGCAACAGTCAAGCTGCTAATAATCCAAGTCTTGTCACATGAGCTTCAGCATGGCTGCTTCAAGCAAGTATGGGTCCAGGATACTCTCGACCTTCTCAGGCCAGTCGTCATGCCATTCAAAATCCACAAATAAAGCAGCATACTCCCAGTAGCTAGGATACCAGCCTGCATCTTCCCAGTCTAGCACTGCACTAACACGAAACCACCTCTCACCCTCACTAGTGCCATCCACACATATCTGTTCCACCAGAATGTTCTTACGCTGCAAGTCGCCATGCGTGAGCACACCAGGGTGGCCCCGCAGCACTGTAGGCAAATGGCAGGCAAAGAAAGCAGGGGTCTGTGGCTGTCGCTCATTCCCCTCCCAGTTCTTTCGTGAGTGAAGCGCGAGTGCCCGGCCGAGATCTTCCTCAGCGTAGAACGGCCTGGTGATTCTAATGTCTGGCTCCGTCCAGAGAAAGAAGCGATGCTGCAGAGGCCCGCCACAGACACCGCTGAAGAAGGCTGGCAGCGCAGGGATCGACTGTAGATACGTCCAAATGGACCTGAGCTGCTTCAATATATGCTGCTTCTCGTCACCAGACAGGCCCTCCCAGACCAGACTCAGTTGTGTGCTGGGCATATTGCTCATGACCAGGAAAAGCTTGCTGGCTTCATAATACATGGCATAGAGTTGTGGTATGGGAATACAGCTATGATGCGCCAGGAACAGAAGCGCCTGGCCTTCGTTTTCAGCCACATGCTTGCCATATTTGACCACAAAACAACCTCTGACAAGAACAACGCAGTCTAACTGTGGATTACGCATGGTCAGAAGGCGAACTGCAGTGTGTTCAATCTCATCTAGTGTGGGAAGAGTATCTGTTAACTCAGTTGGGTTGCAGAAATAAGGGAGTTGTGTAGGCGAAGGCATATTGGGTTTGAGGCCCATGGTTCTGAATTCTAGGCAACTCTTAAGGCTTTTTGGGTTGTTGTATGAGAGTAGTTACATGTGCAGAAGCTGTCCTGTAGAAGAAAGGTCTGCTGTTGATGATAAAACCATTGCCTTGCCTTTCTAATGGAAATGGCAGCTGACATTATACCTATCAGAGGCTAGCACATAAACAGCTATTAATTATATTGCATGGCACACTAGCATCCCACAACTGCCCCACTTATTCAAAACCAGGACCCACCCCTCATGTGGCTGGTGGCTGAACACCCATGTAAGGGTTGACACCCTATCATGAAGCCTCATAAATCCTTGTGGGCACAATATAAAAGAAATGAAGCCTTGGGACACAATGTACATGACAAGCATGTGAACCAAACAAGTATGCAGACCAAAAAAATCAATACTCAAGACAAAACATGGCATAAAAACACAATAACTAAAGGATTTAAACAATTGAAACTAGTTAAGTGCTATGTTCTTCTACAGACATTGTAGGAACTATCTGACATGTTCTTGCATTATGACCAGTTCAGCCACATGTCCTACAGTGCCTTTCATTCACTAGCCCTGACCCTCCTCAACCACTGCTTCTTGATATTTCACCCTCTATCTATGTGTTAATGTCCTTTTGATCAATCGTCTCCCTACCATCATCTACAGTCATTGTTCCTGTATTATGTAGCTGCCTTCTTTTTGCTCTGCACTGCTTGCTAAGGGTCTCGTTTGACTGTTGAAGCGTCTGGTTCTCAGACTTCAATAATGTCATTTGATGCATTATTGCTGTTGTTCCCTTGGAAAATGACTTGAGCACCTCAAGAATAGATGTTGGATAGCTACTTTGATGCCACCTGATTTGCCTTTCAAGGTATTCAGATTGAAAAGTGGCCTCAAGTACTCTTTGGTGTCTTGGGAACCCATGGGTCAGGAAGGCTAGCCTCCTCCTTAAGTGGTGTTGGGGTCTGTAGCTGCACATTAAGCTTAAAGATGGCACTTTTAGGATGTAAAGGAACAAGTCCAGCTCCTCTAAATCCCCCCCTTGATATTCCTTTCTGTCATAGTGGCTTGATGGACAGCATAAAATGCTGTAAAGAAGTCAGTCTTGGAAACGGAGTGTAATGATCTATGGATCATGTATGGTTCAGGCCTTGCCCTCACCCAGGAAACCATACGATGCACCAAAAGCCCCTTTTTCTCTCTCTAGCCCCTTCTCCTAGCGTCTACCTAGTGTCCTCCTAGTGTCTTCCTAGCGTCTTCCTCTAGTCCCCCTACCAAAGTGCATCTTTCCCAACGTACATATAAACCACTTGACCACCGTCGTTAGCATAGCTCCCTTTAGTTTCTTTTAGAACTTATCGAGTTCTTCTTAAATACAGAGCTGTTATACAATTGAATCTTCTTGTATCTCGTGAAGCCTTACACGGAGGTTATCAAACACCTGATCAGATGCTCAATTTCTTGACCATATTCATTCTTGAGAGGTCTAAAGCAGCCAATGTCAAGAGGCTGGAGTATATAAGATGAATGAGATGGCATACAAAGTGTGTTAATGTTGTTGTTTGTCAGAACAATCTACTGAATTCAGTTAAATCACTTTTGAAGTCACTCGTGATCCTGTACAACTGCACGTGGAAACGTGCTGGTATACAGATTGATTGTTATGGTGAAGCTTGTTTTCTATTGTTTCTCGAAGGTGTTAAGTTCTTCCATCATGGAAAACTAAGCTGAAGTATTCAGGCTCGGGGTTACCTAGGGTTAACCCGACCAAAGGCAAATTCCCCACAATACCCATCCTCCATGTAGTTCATCCAACACTTCATCCAACACCACTTTACTTTTATAGGCCTGATGGCTGATTGGTTCTCTGGTTTTTCCCAGCGCTTAAGGCCACCTTATATGGCTGCTGGATCTTGCCACGCTAAACATTGGCGTTTGGTCTTTTGAAAACCTGACATACATCCATTATCGATTGTAGTCTGAAATGTCCTATCCTCCACCACATCAAAACATTAAACCCCGCCCAATGACCTGGACGCTTCCATCTGACCCTACCAAGCCGGAAATTCCATACCACTGTGGCACATCGCTTTCCATCCGAGCACATACACCGCCTCCGCCATTTGGCTCTGGTTATGACAGACGTTGCTCCACGCCCACTGGCTGAATGGACAGACCTTGATGGCAAAACCCAGACTGAATGGTGCTCTCAACACCCAGTCATCGACACGCCTCCTCACCCTGATAAAACTATCCACCATCTTCATGTGCTCGAGGAGGTGGCATGCCGTGATGGTCGTGGTGCTCAAGTACTACGATGCTCTTTAGACGATAGCAGCGATGACACTACCTACATCGCAAAAATATACGACCCTTTATACTATTCATATGTCGATTCATACGATGATCCTACATGGAGGGCTGATCGGGACTATAGTAGTGAAGCTGCAGCATATGAGGAGTTAAAGAGGGTGGGTGTTGATGGCAGCCTTGCCCCCAAGTACTATGGGTCATGGACGTTCGACATGGTGCATCCTGACACACCACAGGCCACACGCTCAGTGTGAATGATTCTTATGGAATAGATCCCTGACTCTGTTACCATGCAGTTTATAGTGGAGGGAGGCTTTCGAGGTAGCATGTCTCCTCAGCACCGGCTCGATATTCTTGCTAAAGCTTTCGAGGTCAACTCGAAAATAGACTTCCATGGTGTAAGACACCTGGACTTTGCTCCACGAAATGTGCTATTAGTTGGTCCTGATGTATTTTCTTGTATGCCTCGCGTAATTCTGTTTGACTTCAACATTTCTTCAGTTTTTAGCCAGCCAGGCTGTAACAGATTACAGTATGAGAGCAAGTTGCCAGTTAGTCCTCAGTACTTGTTCTGGGGAAGGTGTCCTGAGGAATTTGAACACTGGACTCCTTACCCTCACTGTGTTGTGCGGGGAGTTTTCTTCGGTTGGCTGAAGTCTTGCTGGGAGAATTCAACAGAGTTTGATGGCCCACCAGAATCTTTAGAGAGTTGGGACAGTTTCTATGAAGATACGCCTGAGTATGCTCCTCCCATTGAAGATGAAGATTGGGAATCTGATGGGTATTAAATGCGTCCAGACTGGCCTTGAAACCAACCTCTGATGAGGTATGAGAGTGGACATAGGCTCTGATGGGAATATATAGTGTTCAGCGACCTATGAAGTTGGTTAGTAACAATGACAGTGGCGTTATTGAAGTTAGCAGTTTGTAAGGTTTGATGTCACTCAATTTCTTGATCCCTATGATCTGCTTTGTCATGAACTCTACATATTATGTAACTTTCCATTATCCTCTGTCCACCGTTATAGTTGCGTGGGAATACTGTGATCGAGGGAATTAATGCCGACGGTCAGTCGATCCCGCCGTTTATCATTAGTGCAGGCAAAGATCACCTTGCCAATTGGTACCAAGAATGCGACCCCCCCCCGGTGATTGGGTTATTGCATTGAGCGAAAATGGATGGACTAATAACAAGCTGGGTCTTGAGTGCCTAAAGCACTTTGATCGGGCCACAGCTAAGCGAACGAACAGTCGCTATCGCCTCTTGATCCTTGATGGTCACGAAAGTCACCACTCCGTCGAATTCGAGAAATCTTGCAAGGAGAACATGATTATCACGCTCTGTATGCCTGCTCATGCCTCTCACCTACTTCAGCCTCTTGATGTACGGTGCTTTGGGCCGCTGAAAAGGGCATACAGTCAACAAATAGAGCATTTGATCAGATGTTCCATAACCCACATTTCCAAGAGCGACTTCTTTCCTGCCTTTCACAGTGCCCACCAAGATGCTCATACAGAAAGCAATGTCAAGGGAGGTTTTGGAGGAGCTGGGCTTGCTTCCTTTGACCCAGAAAATGTCATCTCGAAGCTTGATGTTCAGTCACGGACTCCGACGCCTCCCACAGAGGTCACGATACCATCGACCCCTTGGAATGCAAGGACCCCAAAGACAGTGCTAGAGGCCCAATCGCAATCTACTTATCTGCAAGGAAGGATTAGAAATCACAAGAGCAGCTCCCCCGAGTCAATAATTGAAGCTGTCACGCATTTTGAGTGGGCAACAACTGTTATTATGCACGAGATGGTCTTGCTACAGGAAAGGGTTTGACAACTTGAACAAGAGAATAAGAGAGTAGGGCGGCGCCGGAGGCGAAAAAGGACTAGGATGCAAAAAGAAGGGCCTGTGACTATAGGGGAAGCATTACAATCAATTGATCAGATAGATATCGATGCACAGGTAGCAGCTGAATCCTCAAGAGGTAGTCGCGGAAGGTCACAAGGAGCAAAGGTCCGGCAGTCTAGTATTTGCAGAAAGACCGGACATAATGTAAGGACCTGTCAGGAGACATTTGAGGTCAATAAATAATGGTAGAGTGATTGATTTTAATTGATTAGATAAATTGTGGTGTTTCTATTGCGAATTTAATTCAGAGGGTTGGTAAAAGTGCGTCCCTCGCTTATCTGCGTCGCTCGCTCATCATATACGTTATTGTATTCATTCTTTCCTCTCTCCTTCATCAACCCCTGGGTACTTCGACTATGAGATATTTATACTTGGGTTTACAGTTACAGTTACATGTCAAGCAGGCTGGTGACGCGTCTGAGAGGGCAGCGATGGCCAGAGCCTCTGTGCAAATGGGTAGGCTCTTTCCTGACGGATAGGCGAGTCAGCCCCTCGGTCGAAGGAGAGCTCCCAGTGGAGAGAGACGTGGGAGGCAGTCTGCCACAAGGATCTCCAGTCTCCCCCATACTGTACATGCTGTACATGGCGGAACTCTTCAAGAAGCTACCCAGCCTGGTATACGCAGATGATGGTCTGATATATGTTTCGTCGCCATCAGTCCAGACCAACATTACCACGCTGCAAACCTACATGACACACGCGGTGGAGTGGTGTAGGGAAAGTGAGCTGAGGATTGACTGGAGTAAGACAGGAGTCATGCATCTGTACACCGGCCGCAAACTCCCGAGCATGAACACAGGGCTTCGACTCCCAAACGGAACAACGCTGAGCCCAGTGCAGGAAATGAAGTGGCTCGGCGTCACTTGGGACACCAGCCTCAACTCCAAAACCCAGTGCCAAGAGATGGCGACCAAGGCACGCAAGACAGCAAACGTGCTGCGCCGCATCAGCAGAGTCCACAGCGGCGCGCCCCCGAATTCGGTAATGCAGGCAGTGAGAGCATGCATGCTGCCACAGATGACGTATGCGGCCACCACCTGGTTCCCCAGAGCCAGAAAGACCAGCATGGCCATTTTGGAGAAGGTTCTCAGAGAAGGCTTGCGAGCCGCTGTACCTGTCTTCAAGACGACAAGCAAAAAGTGCCTCTACAGATTCGCAGCGTTCCCGAACATGACAATCATTTGCCAGGACATGCTGCGGACAGGAGGAATACGGGCATCAACATGCAATGCAGACCGCCCCCTGTACTGGACGACGATTGACGGGACATCGATGAGGCAAAGGCCCGGCTACCACACCCGAACAGGGACTCGACGAAACTCCGGCCAGAACAGGAAGGACCAGCCGAGTCGCTGGCCCGAAGATCAGACATCTCGGTGGAGCGCTGAACTGGCCGAGACCATATGACATCGGCTGGATGAAGGGGTTACACAGAGGCACAGTCGCCCGGATCCTGGCAGCGCGCTCCGGACACGGCGACTTCAAAGAGTATCACGTGCGGCTCAACCACAGGAACGCAGAAATACACTGCCCAGTCGCAGGGTGCGACCAAGCCAAGACCTTTAGCCATCCGTGGGAGTTGTTAGAGGGCACGGCGCGGGGAGAAGGTGATTTATCGGGAGAGGGAGTGTGGAGGTACGAGTCTGGGTTTCTCTGCTACTTTTCCTTTGCATCCGTTTTACGTTCTGTTCACTGCTTTGTTTCTTTGTTTGATGATTGGTGCTTGGTTTGTTTTCGTTCTTTCTTTGTTTTTTTTTTTTTGTTTTGCCTATTGTACTTTAACCACGGTAGAGCGGAAACGAGCAACAAGGTAACTTGGGAGCATTTGCGCTTCGCTCGCCAAAACTCTATAGTGAACCTTGCAGAGGGTTAATTTCTGTCCGGTAACCAGTCCGGCGTCGTTTGATCTCTGTGATTCCCGTAGACGTTGAATATATTCAAGTTCAATTTCAAGTTCAATCCCTAATTTCCTCGCCACTCTTTTCCAATACTATTCCTGATAGCCTCTCACAGCACCATCGGAATGCATTCATCTCGGCCTCGTTGGAAATATACAGAAGCTGACATGGCTGAGGCTATATTGGATGTCACCGATAATGGCGTCTCAGCGACGGGGGGTGCCTCAAACCACCCTAATCGACAGACTTAACGGTCAGGCGGCTGTGAAAGAGCAAATCCAGCCTAGTCAACGGTTATCCAAGAATCAGGAAGACAAACTGGCTTTCTAGATCCTTAGCCAACAGTCCCTGGGGTACGCCCCATCCCACAATCAGATTCGGGCTTGCGTTATGGGCCTGCTAAGACAACAAGGCGACCAACTGGAATTAGGACGCAGCTGGGTAGCCAAATTCATTCATCGCCGCTTAGACCCCAAGACTAAGATTGGTAGACGTCAGGAAGCCAATAGGTTTGACTCTTTCACGCCTAAAGCGGTTCGCTGGTACTTCGATATCAGGGAGGGGCTGTATGGCTGGATTCAGCCTGAGAACACTATTAACGTTGATGAAGGAGGCATCACGATTGGTTATGGCAAGTATCTAACTCTATTTTCACTATAATTTTGACATTTGACTACCTGGACTCTCTTTGCTAGGACTAGATAGCCTTTTAGTTAGAAGTGCAAACCTGAAGTGCAAGGCTCTACTCAAGGGACTACAAGCTCGGAATTAGACCTCATTCATCAAATTCATTACTGCTGATGGTCATGCCTTGACTCCTGGCATAATATTCAAAGGTAAATAACTCTAGAATCAGTGGTTTCTTGGTGAATTCAGGAAGATTGCTGACTACCATTTCATAACTTCACCAAATCGGGGGACTGATGACCACATTGGAGTTGAATGGCTTGAAAGTGTCTATTTGCCTTCAACCAATCCCAACAACGAGTCTAATTCCAGATTAACCATTCTAGATGGCCATGGGGGTCATGCATTGGTAATATCTTTGTTTACCTGGCTAGAGGCTACTGCTAACTGATCTAAGGACGAATGGATGGGTACAGGTACATTCTTTTTGAATAATATTTACTGCTGCTACCTTCCAGCACGTTGCTCCCATGGACTTCAGCCATTAGGTGATGGAGTGTTTAATGCCTCCAAAGCTGCATATCGCCAAGAACTGGAAAGGTTTGCTTGCCTGACTGATTCTGCTCCAATGGATACGGTCAATTTCATTAGAGCCTATGCCAAGGCTCGTGAAGTGGGAATGGCTAAGAAGAATGTACTCTCTGGCTGGAGAGTTACTGGGAATTGGCCAATTTCTCTGGTCAAAGCTCTGCGGCATCCAGAAATACAAGAGGATAGGCCGAATGACAGTTCGAAGACAAGTCCAGAGCCGGCGACATATTTCAGGTCAGATGATACACCAAAATCTAGCCGCCACATTCGTGACCTTGGGCTTAATAGAACACCAAAGACGCGGAGACAGTATAACGTGATAGACAAAGGCTTTGAAGCGCAGCGGCAGACGTTGACGGCGTATGCCATGAGGATTGCTGGTCTAGAGGAGCAACTGGCCTGTCTGAAAAGAGGGAAGAAGAGGATGGCATTGCCTAATCCCAATAAGCGTTTCATGACTCTAGGTGAAGCTCTCGTCGCTGGAGAAGGCCTTTCCAAAAAATAAAGCGAAAAGAAGCTTGTTGTGGTGAATAACAGCTCGTCAAAGGAGTCAGGGCCAAAATCAGAGGCTGCTTCAGTTGTTGAAGTTAAGGAGGAAAGCATACAACCTCAGCGAACCACTAGGTCTGCGACACAAGCCAAAAGACCTAAGATTCAACAGATATATCAATGGCAAACTCAAATGAAGTTAAAATTCACAAACAACTTTTATTTTGGCTTGATTCTGTGTAAATGAAATAGCTGAGTTTTGGTGGTGGATTTTTTTTTCTTGACGAAAGGGTGGTGGTGCATGGTAACGTACATGTCACCCGAGCGCCGCACTTTTTCCGCCTACACCTAACTTTGCATTTGATCAATTGATTCTCAACAACCTAAGATGCCAGCTACTACTATTGAAGCTAGAACCCTTCAGGCCCTTCAGGCGCTTCAAAATAACTCAAATCTAAGTATCTGACGCGCCGCAAGGACCTATAAAATTGATGAGCGTTGACTACATCGCCGCCAGCAAGGCATCCAATCTCAAAGCGATATCTTCAATAAATCGCGTCGACTATCTGATCTAGAGGAACAGATCCTTAAGAACTTTATTCTCGACCTAGATTCGTGAGGATTTCCCCCCCGGCTTCATGGTGTTAAAGAAATGGCTGATCAATTGCTTGTTGACTACGATGCGCCATCCGTCGGCAAGCGCTGGGCTTCAAAGCTTGTCAAGCGACGCCCAGACCTCAAGACACGTTTTTTTTCGGAAATACGACTATTAGAGAGCGAAGTGTGAAGATCCAACCATTATCCGCGATTGGTTTCAGCTTGTGGTGAACATGATTGCAAAGTATGGCATCTGATCAGATGGTATCTATAACTGTGATGATACTGGTTTCCTTATGGGCACGACTGCAAACAGAATAGTTGTCATGGGCTCAGAAAGGCGTTCAGAGCTCCAGAGCCAATTCTTGAAACCCTAAAGTCTCTTGGGAAGGGCACAAAGGCAGTTATGCATCGAGCTGCTGAGAACAAGGATCTTCAGGAGGCAAATGAGATACTTAGCCAGCGTCGGCAGGCAAAAAGAGCTAGACTACAGAATAGAGGGATCAAGACAGTACTACAAGAAGGAAGGGAAGCAATTGATCAGATGGATATTGATGTGCAGGTAGTGGCTGAATCATCGTGGAGGAGTGGTCAAAGGAGCTCAGCACGACCAGGTATTCAGCGTTGTAGTGTCTGCAGCCAGCCTGGCCATAATTAAAGGGCTTGTCAAGTAGTGATTGAGACATGTGGGGAAGAGTAAAGTGAGTAATTTTAATTGATTAAATGCGTTGTAGTGTTTTTATCGCGATGTTTAAAAGAGAGGTTCAGAAAAGTGCAGCGCTCGGTTGACTGCGGCGCTTACGTTAGCTTAATTGTCCACTTTACTTTTGGGCAGCTACTACGTGGGCATCAGGTTTTTTCTACACGGGCATCGGGCTTGGCTTATGTGGCTGATACTTATACAAAGAAATGCAAAAAGGACAGGATACTCTTTGTGTTGAAGACTTCACTGATATATGATTTCTTTATCCTATGTTATTACTCTTAAGTACTATGATGTAGCTGCACCTACTCAGGAAAACAACCTCATGACAGCCAGTAGAGTAAGGCAGAGAATGGCTGTATAGAGGCTGAGGTCACCTGGGAGCTGGGGGATAATCCTCTCAGAATAGGAAGAAGGGGTGTAGCTGACATCTAGAGAAGGATAGATAAAGATACTGAAGAATAACAAGCTTTGTATCTAATGGACAGAGAGGGAGATTCCATTATATTTAGAGAATGAGAATCAAGTGGTTATATTTGGGTATAAAGGCAGCTCAAATAAATAGTATAGAGACAAAGGTTGTGAAATAGCCCTTCTAGAAGAAGAAATTCACAGCAACTGTAGTGTTGCTACTTGTAAAGAATCCTTGAGATTTGGCCCACTGTTAGTGCACATGCTTCACCGCCTTTATGGGCCTTGTACCTGTAAGCTAGAGCCAATCAGAGTGCATAAAGCCTGATGCCCACATAAGCCCGATGCCCATGTAGAAAAGACCTGATGCCCACGTAGTAGCTGCCTTACTTTTGTAGGCATGATGGAGGGTCCCCCTCAGGTCCACCTTATATGGCTGCTGGATCTTGCCACGCTAAACATTGGTGTTTGGTCATTCGAAAACCTCACATACATACATTATCGATTCTAGTCCGAAATGTTCTATGCTCCACCAAATCCAAAAATTAAATACCGCCCACTGTCCTGGACGCTTCCGGCTGACCCTACCAAGCCGGAAATTCCATACCACTGTGGCGCATCGCTTTCCATCCGAGCACATACACCGCCTCTGCCATTTGGCTTTGGTTATCGCAGAGACATTGTTCCACGCCCAATAGCTGACTGGACAGACCTTGATGGCAAAACCCAGACTGAATGGTGCTCTCAACACCCAGTCATCGACACGCCTCCTCACCCTGATAAAACTATCCACCATCTTCATGTGCTCGAGGAGGTGGCATGCCGTGATGGTCGTGGCGCTCAAGTAGTACGATGCTCTTTAGACGATAGCAGCGATGACACTACCTACATTGCAAAAATATACGACCCTTTATACTATTCATATGTCGATTCATACGATGATCCTACATGGAGGGCTGATCGGGACTATAGTAGTGAAGCTGCAGCATATGAGGAGTTAAAGAGGGCGGGTGTTGATGGCAGCCTTGCCCCCAAGTACTATGGGTCATGGACGTTCGACATGGTGCATCCTGACACACCACAGGCCACACGCTCAGTGCGAATGATTCTTATGGAATGGATCCCTGACTCTGTTACTATGCATAGTATAGTGGAGGGAGGCTTTCGAGGCCGCATGTCTCCTCAGCACCAGCTCGATATTCTTGCTAAAGCTTTGGAGGTCAGGTCGAAAATAGAGTTCTATGGTGTAAGACACCTGGACTTTGCTCCACGAAATGCGCTATTAGTTGGCCCTGACGTATTTTCTTGTATGCCTCGCGTAATTCTGTTCGACTTCAACAGGTCTTCAGTCTTTAGCCAGCCAGGCTGCATCGGATTACCGTATGAGAGCAAGTTGCCAGTTAGTCCTCAGTACTTGTTCTGGGGAAGGTGTCCTGAGGAATTTCAACACTGGACTCCTTACCCTCACTGTGTTGTGCGGGGAGTTTTCTTCGGTTGGCTGAAGTCTTGCTGGGAGAATTCAACAGAGTTTGATGGCCCACCAGCATCTTCACAGTGGCGCCTCAGTCGGTATAAAGATACGCCTGAGTATGCTCCTCCCATTGAAGATGAAGATTGGGAGTCTGGTGCGAATTCAATGCCTTCAAGCTCGCCTTGAAACCAACCTCTGATGAGGTATGAGATTGGACATAGGCTCTGATGGGAATATATAGTGTTCAGCGACCTATGAAGTTGGTTAGTAATAATGACAGTGGTATTATTGAAGTTAGCAATTTGTAAGTTTTGATGTGACTCAATTTCTCGATCCCTATCATCTGCTTTGTCATGAACTCTACATATTATCTAACTTTCCATTATCCTCTGTCCAAGCGTCATAGTTGCATGAGAATATATATATTCGTTTTGAGTACAAAAGGGTGTGTATTTTGTATCATTGTACAATAGGGAATTTTGATGTTAGCAATACACTTACTAAGAAAGCCTGTGAGTGCTCCAGATAAGTCTCAAGTACATTAACGATATACTCGCTTATCAGAGAAGTGTTTAGTTAGTGAACAACTCAGAAACATCTCTCTTAAGGGTATATCTACTACTTTGACCGTAGCATTTATCCACATCAAGCTACACTAAAATTCTTCCCATATATAATCACGAACTTACCTAGATTTTGATATAAGACTATCATAGCCAGGCATAGAGTAGTCTCCTCTCATCCCCTTGATAAAATGCAGTTAACTCCCAATAAGGGATTGATCAATACCTTTAGGGCTAGCTATGATGAATGTCAGCCAGTCTTTGACTGAGTTTACCTAGGGGGGGACTTTTCTCAAGCTTGTCATTGCAATGACATGTTGAGAGGTCGTTTTTTTTTATCTTTATATATAGTTAACAGCTAGTAGCTGAAAGTATAAAAGACAAATTCAAAATTTTCAACAAAGGGTGAGACTCTTGATTGTCGTAGAGTTTATTGAATTCATTCTTCCTTCTCTCCTTCTTCAACCCCTGAGTAATTTGTCAGTAACCTAAGTCAGGGTTACCAGGATTACTAGCCCTAATCCAGTTTACCCAACTGTTAGGGCTAGAACCAGACATCAAGGGTCTTCTTTCAAGGCCCATGTGCTTGATCTAGAACATGATAGTGATGGAAAGATAAGCCGGCTGAGATCTGGTCTGCGGACTAGACTTAGATAGACACACAACAACATGAATAATAACTCATATTCCTTCTTCCTCTTCTTCACGGGACATTCAGTACGTCCTCCTAATAGCTACTGTTACTTTGCTGGCAGTGCCTCCTCTGTATCTTCTACAAGATTTTCCTGCATGTCTGGCTCCACCCAATTATTCCGGCCTAGTCCCTCAACATTTGCATGTCTACCCACTAACAGCTAGCTTGGTTTAGAATGCAAAATAGGGACCTTCCACCTGAGCAGCTGAAGAACTAGACACATGTGTCCTATGCCTTGGATGCTGGGGAGTGGAAACTTGCACTTCCGGAATGGCCTCATAGAAAGAATGAACGATAGTGGTCATGTTGGGTGGTTATGAATGAAGAGAATGAAGAGAAATTGATGTGAGCTTGAACTACAAACTTAGGGCTACTGACCATGAGAGCACACAGTATAACTATATAGTATTTGGCTGGTGCTGTTCTTATGTGTAGGCTGCGTTGAAAACATACTTGCCATGATCTCATTTAGCTATGTTGACTGTTTCGATCTGCCGAGGAGATTACAAAGTCAAAACAACCGCCAATGGGAAAGGTTGTCCATGTCACCATATCCATATGAAGAAAAAGTAGGGACTTAGATGAATCTCACACATAGTAATCCGAATGGATCATGGAATTTAACATACATGTCACCCGAGCGCCGCAGTCAACCGAGTGCTGCACTTTTACCTCCTACAGCTAACCTTTCCTTTGATCAATTGATTCTCAACGACCTAAGATGTCAGCTACTACTATTGAAGCTGGAACCCTTCAGGCCCTTCAGGCGCTTCAAAATAACCCAAATCTAAGTATCTAACGCGCCGAAAGGACCTATAAAATTGATCAGCGTCGACTACGTAGCCGCCAGCAAGGCATCCAATCTCAAAGCAATATCTTCAATAAATGACGTCAACTATCTGATCTAGAGGAACAGATCCCTAAGAACTTTATTCTCGACCTTGATTACTGAGGGCTTCGCCCCCCGGCTTAATGGTGTTATAGAAATGGCTGAACAATTGCTTGCCTACCGCGACGCGCTATCCGTCGGCAAGCGCTGGGCTTCAAAGTTCATCAAGCGACACCCACACCTCAAGACACGTTTTTTTTCGGAAATACGACTATTGGAGAGTGAAGTGTGAAGATCCAACCATTATCCGCGATTGGTTTCAGCTTGTGGTGAACATGATTGCAAAGTATGGCATCTGATCAGATGATATCTATAACTTTGACGAGACTGGTTTCCTTGTGGGCATGACTGCAAACAGGACAGTTGTCATGGGCTCAGAAAGGCGTTCAAAGCTCCAGAGTCAATTTTTGAAGCCCTAAAGTCTCTTGGGAAGGGCACAAAGGCAGTTATGCATCAGGTTGCCCTGTTAGCTGCTGAGAACAAGGATCTTCAGGAGGCAAATGAGATACTTGGCCAGTGCCAGGGGGCAAAAAGAGCTAGACTATAGAATAGAGTGGTCAAGACAGTACAACAAGGAAGGGAAGCAATTGATCAGATAGACATTGATGCGCAGGTAGTGGCTGAATCATCGCGGAGTAGTGGTCAAAGGAGGTCAGCACGACTGGGTATTCAGCGTTGCAGTGTCTGCAGCCTGCCTGGCCATACTTAAAGGGCTTGTCAAGTAGTGATTGAGACATGTGGGGAAGAGTATAGTAAGTAATTTTAATTGATTAAATGCATTGTGGTGTTTTTATCGCGATTTTTCAAAGGGAGGTTCAGAAAAGTGTGGCGCTTGGTTGACTGCGGCGCTCGGGTGATATGTACTTTAGCTGAATTGTCCACTTTACTTTTGTAGGCTTGATGGCTGATTGGTTCTTGGTTTTGCCCAGCGCTTAGGGTCCCCCTCAGGTCCCCCCACCTTATATAGCTGCTGGACCTTGCCACGCTAAACATTGGCGTTTGGTCATGCGAAAACCTCACATACATCCATTATTGATTCTAGTCTGAAATGTCCTATACTCCACCAGATCCAACCATTAGACGCCGCCCAATGACCTGGACGCTTCCGTCTGACCCTACCAAGCCGGAAATTCCATACCACTGTGGCACATCGCTTTCCATCCGAGCACATACACCACCTCTTCCATTTGGCACTGGTTATCGCAGAGGCATTGCTCCACGCCCGCTGGCTGAATGGACAGACCTTGATGGCAAAACCCAGACTGAATGGTGCTCTCAACACCCAGTCATCGACACGCCGCCTCACCCTGATAAAACTATCCACCATCTTCATGTGCTCGAGGAGGTGGCATGCCGTGATGGTCGTGGCGCTCAAGTACTACGATGATCTTTAGACGATAGCAGCGATGACACTACCTACATCGCAAAAATATACAACCCTTTATACTATGCATATGTCGAGTCATGCGATGATCCTACATGGAGGGCTGATCGAGACTATAGTAGTGAAGCTGCAGCATATGAGGAGTTAAAGAAGGCAGGAGTTGATGGCAGCCTTGCTCCCAAGTACTATGGGTCATGGACGTTCAACATGGTCCATCCTGAAACACCAAAGGCCACACGCTCAGTGCGAATGATTCTTATGAAATGGATCCCTGACTCTGTTACTATGCAGTATATATTGGAGGGAGGCTTTCGAGGCCGCATGTCTCTGCAGCACCGGCTCAATATTCTTGCTAAAGCTTTGGAGGTCAACTCGAAAATAGAGTTCTATGGTGTAAGACACCTGGATTTTGCTCCACGAAATGTGCTATTAGTTGGACCTGATGTATTTTCTTGTATGCCTCGCGTAATTCTGTTTGACTTCAACCGGTCTTCAGTCTTCCGCCAGCCAGGCTGCAACATATTACAGTATAAGAGCAAGTTGCCAATTAGTCCTCAGTACTTGTTCTGGGGAAGTTGTCCTCAGGAATTTGACCACTGGACTCCTTACCCTCACTGTGTTTGTGGGCCAGTTTTCTTCGGTTGGCTGAAGTCTTGCTGGGAGAATTCAACAGAGTTTGATGGCCCACCAGAATCTTTAGAGAGTTGGAACAAATTCTATGATGAAACGCCTGAGTATGCTCCTCCCATTGAAGATGAAGATTGGCACTCTGATGGGTAGTTAATTCCTCCAAACTGGCCTTGAAACCAACCTCTTGTGAGGTATGAAATTGGACATAGGCTCTAATGGGAACATATAGTTTCCAGTGACCAATGAAGTTGTTTAGTAATAATGACAGTAGCATTAACGTATATGATAAGCGAGCGACGCAGATAAGTGAGTGACGCACTTTTACCAACCCTCTGAATTAAATTCGCAATAGAAACACCACAATCTATCTAATCAATTAAAATTAACCACTATACCATTCTCTGTTGACCTCGATTGCCTCCTGACAGTTCCTTATTTTATATCTAGTCTTTCTGCAAATACTACGCTGCCGAACCTTTGCTTCTTGTGACCTTCCGCGACTACCTCTCGAGGATTCAACTGTTTACCTGCACATCAATATCTGTCTGATCAATTGATTGTGATGCTCCCCCCATATTTCAAGGCCCTTCTTTCTATATCTTAGCCCTTTTCACCCTCTCGTGCTGCCCTACTGTCGTATTCTCTTGTTCAAGTTGTCGAACTCTTTCCTGTAGTAAGACCATCGCATGCTTAATAACAGCCTTTCCCTACTCATAACGCTTCACAGCTTCACTTATTGACTCCAGGGAGCTGCTCTTATGATTTCTCATCTTTCTGTCATGTCGAAACTTGATGTGCTGCTACAGACTCCAACGCCTCCTGTAGGGGTCACGATACCATCGACCCCTGGACTGTAAGGACCCCAAAGACAGTGCTAGAGGCCCAATCGAATTCTAATTATGTGCAAGGAAGGATTAGAAATCATAAGAGCAGCTCCCCCGAGTCAATAATTGAAGCTGTGGAGCATTTTGAGAGGGCAACAACTGTTATTATGCACGAGATGGTCTTACTACAGGAAAGAGTTTGACAACTTGAACAAGAGAATAAGAGAGTAGGGCGGCGCCACAGGGGAAAAAGGACTAGGATGCAAAAAGAAGAGCCTTTAACTATAGGGGAAACATCACAATCAATTGATCAGACAGATATTGATGTGCAGGTAAACAGGTGAACCCTCGAGAGGTAGTCGCGGAAGGCCACAAGGAGCAAAGGTTCGGCAGTGTAGTATTTGCAGAAGGACCGGACATAATGTAAGGATCTGTCAGGAGGCAATCGAGGTCAACAGAGAATGGTATAGTGATGAATTTTAATTGATTAGATAGATTGTGGTGTTTCTATTGTGAATTTAATTCAGAGGGTTGATAAAAGTGCGTCGCTCACTTATCTGCGTCGCTCGCTTATCATATACGTTATACTCTTCCCCAGATGTCACAATCACTACTTTACAAGTCCTTGAATTATGGCCAGGCTGGCTGCTGACACCACAATGCTGAATACCTGGTCGTGCTGACCTCCTTTGACCACTACTCCGCAATGATTCAGCCACTACCTGCACATCAATATCCATCTGATCAATTGCTTCCCTTCCTTCTTGTACTGTCTTGACCCCTCTATTCTGTAGTCTAGCTCCTTTTGCCCGCTGGCGCCGGCTAAGTATCTCATTTGCCTCCTGAAGGTCTTTGTTCTCAGCAGCAACCTGATGCATAACTGCCTTTGTGCCCTTCCCAAGAGACTTTAGGGCTTCAAGAATTCACTCTGGAGCTTTGAACACCTTTGTGAGCCCATCACAACTATTCTGTTTGCAGTCATGCCCATAGGGAAACCAGTCTCATCAAAGTTATAGATATTATCTGATCAGATGGGAAATCGGAAAAAAATCCCGCAACTCCCTTTACTTTCCCCTTTTCAACTATTTCTCAACCACCAAATATGCCACAGTTGAATAAAGAAAGAAATATAATTCTCGCCCTTCAGGCCCTTCAAAATGACCCAAAATTACGCATTTATTGCGCTGCAAGGATATACAAAGTCCCGCCTGGTACCCTCTATGATCGATATCATGGCAAGCCTTCTTGAAGCGATATTGTCCCTAAATCGCGCAAACTATCCGATCTAGAGGAACAGGCTATTGTTGAATACATTATCAACCTAGGGTCTCGAGGATTTCCCCCACAACTACGTAGTGTTGAAGAAATGGCCAACCGACTGTTTGGCGACCGCGACGCGTCACGCGTTGGCAAGCGCTGGGCTTCAACTTTGTCAACCGACAGCCAGACCTCAAGGTGCATTTTAATCGTAGATACGACTACAAGAGGGCCAAATGCGAAGATCCAGCTATTATTCGCAGTTAGTTCACGCTTGTGGAGAACACAATTGCAAAATACAGTATCGGGTCTACAACTTTGATTAGTGATAAGGCTGCGCCTGGGATATAGTGGGTATGCGCCCCACTTATTAAGCCCTTAAAAACCCCTCTTACATTCAGTTAGTTTGGATAGTTTCTTCTCCTTTTCCCCTCAATGCACGTATTCTGATTATCCGAACCTGCTACAAAGAACATCTTGTATCTAACCTGTGACATCTACGTGCATTTACCTTTTATTACACAACGAAAGAAAACCCTCGACACTATGTCACCAACCACGAGACGAACGAACCCCAAACGAAACACCAACGAGCCCACGAACGAACCAGAACCCTCAGACGAGCAACAAACTACGGACGAGTAAACAAAACCGAAGCACATGGAAGAAATCGTTGAGCAACTCCTGGCGAAGATGAAAGCCTTGGAATGGGAACGTTCTGGAAGAGAAAACATCCAAAAGCGACCACGCGCCATCATGCCCGACGTTGAAAAATTCGACGGAAAAAGTTACATGCGTTTTCGCATGTTTATGACTGACATCAAGGAAAAGCAGGTCGTCGACTGCGAGGCTCTTGGTGGTGAGAGGGGATTCGTCTCCTACGTTTACAGCCGCCTCACTGGCCGAGCGCGGGACAGAATAGGTCCATACATGGGGTCCTACTACTCCACTCCAGATGATGCGAAAGCACTGGAGACCTTCTACGCTTTCCTGGAAGAGACCTTTTCCGACCCGACGGCAGAACAACAAGCCGCCGAACGCCTAAACACCACCAAGATGGGAAACCGTCCCATCGAGGAGTACATTGCCCAGATGGATTTGCTATTCCTACAAGCCAATGGTGCAAACTGGCCTGACCTGGTGAAGATCACCAGCTTGAAACAGGGCTTGTCTGTTGCAGTCTCGATGCAGATGCAGTCCATGAAGTTCCCCGACAAATACACTGAATTCAAAAAGGAACTTCTCGCACTTGGCACCTGGATGAAGACTCATCACCGAAAGGTCAAGAACGAATCGAGTTCAACTCGCAGTTTCCCATCTCGGAGTAAGGGAACCCACACCCGAGTTCACAGCTCAAAAGAAGATGCCAGCAAAAAAAGGGCAGAGTGGGTTTCACAGGGTGAAATCAAGCAACGACGTGAAGAAGGGTGGTGCTATCGATGTGGGATGGCTAGTCACATGATTGAAAGTTGCCCATACCAGCCTGCGAGGCCACCCAAGACTGAGAATGCTGGGGTCAGGGTTTATTTATCACAGTCTCAACACAAATGCAGGCCATGAAGTGAGATCAAGCAATAGCGACAAGAAGGACGGTGCTATGACTGTGGGATGTCCAGCCACAGGATAAATAGCTGTCCATGATAGTCAGCAAGGCCACCCAAGACTAAAGATTTGTCATGGGTTGGATACAAGATGTTCTTTGTAGCAGGTTCAGATAATCAGAATACGTCCATTGAAGTGAAAAGGAGAAGAAACTATCTAAACTATCTGTAGAATAGATCTTTTGTTTGAATCAGTTAATTTATTAAAGATTTTACTTCACAAAATTCATGAGAATTTGTAATAGGCTGTCAACCCTTTCAATGGTGTTCAGTCAACAGAGGTGGGTCTTGGCTTTGAAGGAGTGGGGCATGTATGGGATGCCACCACACAACAGGGTCCAACTATCTAGCTGGGCCTTCACAGGCGGAGGGGAAAACTGTTGAATAGACCTATATCTCTATCTTCAAATAAATTTCAATTAACCCGATCATATTTGCTAGGTTTCTCTAACTTCATTTTTCCAGCTGTTTGACTTTTATACTTGACTTTCAGGGCTTGAATACTTCTGCGTGTATTCAGCCACAATGCATAGGTTTCTGCATAATTGCCAGTCATGTGTTTGAGGCGTGTAACCTAATGTCAGTAACCTAAGCCAGGGTTACCAAGTTTGCTGCCCTGATCCAGTTCGCCCGAACGTTAGGGTTAGTGTCAAACATCAAGGGCCTTCTTCCAAGGCCCATGTGCCTGATCTAGAACATGGCGGTGATGGACATATAAACCGGCTGAGATCCGCTCCTCGGTCTAGAATTAGATAGATACTGAACAACTTCAATAATCACGTATTCCTTCTTCCTTTTCTTGACAGGACATTCCAGGATGTCCTCCTAATATCTACTGTTATCTAAGAATGCCCCTTGCATGAAAGCAAGCTGCACATGTGCTACACAATTAATACATTCTATACTAGTTATAGGTAAGAAGGGATAAGGCTACTCGTAGTGTTTTACGGAGCTCCGTGACGCCGCGTAGTACTGTGTAATATGTTGAAACAGGAACCCCGATGGTTGCACCGATGTATGGGTTAAAATGTCATTTGAATGGAAAATATCTCTAGTCTTTTCTTGGAGAGAGGAAATGGGGGCTGTAAGGAGACACTATATCTAAGGCGAACTTATAACGAGAGGTTTGTCACACTTCAGTGGCTTGTCTCTAAAGGCATAGTTGATGAATTCTTGATCTGTCCTATAGCATTTTTCATCTTGTGCTTTCTTTGCTGGATATCATGTCTTGGATGAATGAAACAAGACACAGTGGTCACTGTTATAGCCTGTGAAGTCAAGGGGCTATCCCTGAGCTCCGGGTTATTCGTCACCTCTATAATGACTTCAAGGCAGGCCTACGCATAGCAGGACGCAGATTTCATCATTTGTTGTAGAATTCCTTGTATTGATTGTTCACTGTCTCCTTCATCAGCCCCTGAGTACGTCGACTATGAGATACATACACATGGGTTTGCAATTACATGTCCTTTCCTGCACGTCTGTTTAGTCATGTTCTGACATTATGATATCGCCCTAACACATACAGGCGCAGCCCTAACATTTTCCATCAAGCCCAACCGGCCCCAAAGAGATAGGCTAATGCAGACTTGACCATGAAAGACGCTGGGTGGCTTTAGCCATCAAGAGGTCCTAGAAGCAGCAGTAAGAATAACTGTGCAGATAACACAGCTCGTTTGTTGTGGACACGAGCCTCTAGCCAAGGAGACTTTGTGTAAGCCGCCGTGTGATACCTCTGACAAGGGAAAAAGCTCAATAGGTGGACGTGAAGGCAAAAAAACGTGGCTGTAACCCCAAATATAAATCTCTCATAGTCGAAGTCCTCAGGGGAGAGGACAAAAGTTCGACGGATACAAGCAATATCATGACATTCACCCTCGCTTAATAACTATTTCAAAGGGCAGTGTTTCGCAAAAATCTGCATTGCAACAGGGTGGTAATGAGGTGGAACGAGAAATGAAAGACGGAACAATGCAAGAACTCTGCATATCAGTGACAAACCGAGGTAGAAAAGGCAGCCATCATATCTAACCAACTTCTTTGAAATAAGTGGCAGTGAGAATAAAGGCAAGAAGCGGAAATGACATTAAATAGGAACCGCAGTCACGAGGAAGCGGGTAACTATATGCATCTACCCCCGTATTACTGTAGCCGTCCTGTGGCATTGGCTTGTACTTTCTGTGATAGGGCCCTGGCAGCAACAGACCAAGCCCCAAAATGCTATCTTGAGCCCTTTCCTGCATATATCCCATGTCTCTGGTTCACGCCTCTACAGGCCTGGTATCCGGGAAACAAATGGAAAGGCTTGCTACCCACCTCGCCAGAACTACCAACCTTTATACGAGGCTCAGTAACATGAAGTAAGGCTCTAACAATAACTAGCCTTATCAAAAGACTCATTTTCTATTCAGAGATCCCCTCAAGTACATAGTAATACTATGGCTAATAGCCTAATCCGTGAAAGGATCTATTGGCTCCAGTGCTCACCTGTTCTAACCTAGTAGTTCTGCAAAGCTTCTTGGATTTTCGAGCTCATGAAAACTTTGCGAAGCTAGCCCCAGAGCGTTACCACTGTCCGGCATTTCCAGTAGAAGTGTTTCATGTTGAGTAAAATTTCCTCTTGTCGCTATGGCGTTGATGTACCTTTCCATCAGCTGCCAGTTTTCAGTGAGGTAGTTGCGAGTGTGAGAGGATATCTTGCTTGCCTTCTTCCATTCTGAAAGCGTGATATCTTTGAGGCCATTGTCAACATTGAATCGATAATAGCCTCCAATACCACTGTACTTGCTTTGTAATCTCAAAGCAGCGGCTTTAGAGGTAGTGGCCATACTCGCTAGAGCTTTGATAATAGAGACTCGTTTGTCCTTGATCTCGATAACATCTCCAAGACCTGTGCCAATGCTTAGAATTGTCATCTCTCGACCTGGGAATTTCTTCTTAGCCTCTTCAATAAGAGCCTCACATGGATTGTTGTGGCCAAATCCAGCGTCGATGAATTCAACTTCGTCTCGGCCGACTTTGATTGACTTGAAAAAGGTGGTCGCTGCAGACGTCGCTCTAGCCACCTCCCAGATCTTAGATTCTGCGAAGGTAGTAGAATCATCATACGTGGTGAATAGAGTTGGGAGTGCGTCAACATTGTCTTTCGTTATTGCCAGGACAACACTAGATGATTATGATAATGGGTTAGGCATATGGGCTATTGGATTTATACGGCCAGGACTTACGTTTTGGTGCATGAATTGTCATGTAGTGGCTGGTCCTCATGTTTGCAAACATTAGTTGTAGGCTTGCCTGCCTGCCGGTGCTTTATACAGCTTTGCATTGTGCAGTTTTCTCGAATCGCTCGTTTGATGGCGCCCTCTAGTTTCTTTGCTGAGAAAGTGCCCGAGGGAGACACTGGAATGATCTTTCTCCGCTTGGGAGTGAAAGCTGTTTCGGCAAGCTTTCTATAGGTTCTAATGCACTGGTCGACCGTCATCCCTAGCCGGCCAAGCATTATAGCGATGATGCTTTCACAATATAATCATGAGCCAAGAATTCCATAGCTGTTAGAAGAAACTGCGAGAAACATACCCTCCGGTGCTTGTACCGCCAATAAGGTCAAATCTTTCGCAAGGCCTTGGGATATCGGACAAGCCCTCAGCGACCTTGATGTTCTCCATGATTTTCTCAAGGATCAAAAGGCTAGAGAGCCCACGGATACCACCGCCATCTGTGATAGTTAGCAGCAAGATAGCAAATCTAGATCGGGGCAGCATCATACCGAGTGAGAGAATCCTCAGTGACTGTGTAGTGTTGGAGGCCATTTTGTGTTGGTTAGTTGAGAGATACGAGTGAAGGGAGGCTCACGAGAGAATCTTTTTGGCAGAGAGACTCAGGATTGACAGAGATTAAAAGGTGTTCTAAGACAGGGGTTCTTTCATGTACCCACACACCTCAAGAGTCCATAACATAAGTTCATTCAGACATGATGTGAAGGCTTTGTATTTTTGTAGCAGTGAAGAGACCCCTATAAGCTTATTCCAAAGCCTTAAATCAAACATCCTTCTCCCTTTCTCTTTTACCTCCGTACATAATGATCGAGGTATTCCTAACCCTGACGTAAAATAGTTGGTCAGCAATGTACTTTAATTTACTACATATTCCTTGCTTCTATTCTGAGGCATAAGCTTGAAGACAGTCGGCTGTGCTGACGTCAACGTGGCTATAAAGCTCCAGAGCATGGTGAAAAGAAACGTTGCCACGGAAGTTGGTACTACCTTTTCCCTACAGACACTCCCTATTCATAGAAGAGAGCCTTGAGTTCCAGCCCTCTAACTGGAAAGATTGGTTGTATTCCCTATACCCGCAAAGGCCTGATTTGCACTGCACACCTAGACCTCAACAAGTATTGCAGAGTTTTTACTCTTCATGTATAACTTCATAGCCTTACCTTTGACCAAATACTCTACTCAATGTGTCTATCTATGGAGAGCATACTCAACAAGAGATAGCCACAGCCCTTTTCAAGCACCTTGAACATAAACGACTTTGCTTCTAGTCTGTGTTGTCTATATGCGGGACCATTCTCTTTATTTACATGAATTTATTGATTAGGCGAAATAGTGGCACAATCTTGCGAGCTTGATACATACCAGGCTAACGGCATATTCAAGTTATCAGCCTCTTTTGCAGTATGAATATTACACAACCACCATTCTTGGCTATTGTTTTCTCTTTTCCTCATTGTTTTGCCTGAATGGCAATGCCAAAATTTAGTTATGCTTTAATACTGTTTCTACAGCTATCTAGCCTAGCCATTAGTTGGATGTTTAGTTTTCGAGATTCATCAGACGTTCTTCTTCTATACCATCTCACAAAACCTCGGCAACTCCTAATCTCCTGGTCCCATGACCTTTGCAACAAGCATCATGAGCTTGACCACGTACCCTTGTGGGATTCCCAGCCATTCAGGATCCATTCTTTATGTACTATCTGACCGCTAATACTAGCAGAGGAGGTTGTTGCTTATGATGGTGACTATTGGAACACGGTTTTACTGTTTTATTCACTGACAGAATGCCGAGGGATATTGCAAAGCCAATTTTCTGTGTGACCTTGTCGAACACGCTCCTTTTGCTTAGAAACTTCAGCATCAAAAACTTCTCGCTTAATTTCCAAAAGCTCTTGAATAATATCAAAAACCTTTTTCAAGTGACCAGTACCTCTGACCAAATACCTTTTCAGCTCACGATGTGCTGACTCTGTCGGAGATGTAGTTCGTTGGCCGTAGTTTCTGATATTCGTGGTAAACCAGCCTGCCTACTCTTGATGTGTAGAATAGATCTTAATGTTTGAATCAGTTGATTTATTAAAGGTCTTACTTCTACACTACGTCCGTGGACTTCATCCCTTTTGTATTGTGCTCATGAGGATTCATGACAGGGTGTCATCCCTTTCATGGGTGTTCAGCCACAAGAGGTGTGGGTCTTAGTTATGAAGAAGTGTGGGGCATGTATGGGGCGCCACGTAACCTGTATAGTGCGCCACGCAACATGATGTACTGGCCAAAATTCACATTTTATCAAGATATATGACTGACTATCTGATTGGCTGGATTGTTGACAAATCTGCTATGTGATTGATTCAATTACTTGGTGTGTGGGGGATTAAAATTTCTAGGTGCGAATAGGAATTCTCTATATATATCTCATAATCGAAGTACTCGGAGGTTGACCAAGGACAGCATGAAGAATAAACACAAGCAATTCTACGACATCCACCTTGGCAAGGTTGGCTCTTTTTTCATTTCTTCTGATCAAGGCCCCATCTTCCTCTGCTCCCAGCTCTCCTTGAACCTGTAGTCATCTTCTTTGTGTCTGATAAGTTAGAAACAGAAATATTTTGGCTTGCCTGAGTTCTTCATTTCTTGTTTCAGTTTCGAGGAATGAGTCTAGTTGGGCTCTTTCTGTCTAGTTGATGGCAACATAATCCCATCATCAATTCTTCCCATAATGACATTCCATGTGCTTCTTGTCTGCGAATATGTCTTTCGAAAATAAGAACGTGGAGGCAAGTGGCACAAAAGCTGGCCGAAGATAAGATAAGAAGGGACTTGGCCGACAAGCACTTTAGATCGTTTCTTCCTTTCCCCCTCATCTGACAATAAAGTCACCATAATCGGAAAGCTGTGTAGCAATTACAAGTGCCGTAAGAAAGATGAAGACTTGAGTGTGTGGCGAAGTTTCTGATTGATAAGCGACAGACAGGGGTGAGGCTTGTCATTACAAAGAGGCTTTTTCGACAACGACATATGTGCAAACAGACCTCACTTCAACTGCATTTTAATTATTAATCTAGGGACCGCAGGCATCTGAACGCAGTAGAGTGAAACAAAAGGGTTTTCCATACTCACATCTGAGAGGTCTTTGGGGGTTTTTTCCTACTTCAGTATCCTGCCCCCTTTGGGTTTGTCTGCCTTGGTGGTTTGATGAATCTAGTGTGCAAATTTCACTCATCTTCAAGGTAAAAAGTTACTGTGCATTTGGCCTAATGGGCCACCTTCAAGTCTAATGGCCGCCCAGTCGATGGTTCGACTGCTAATTATGCATATTCATCTGCAAGGCTTCATCCCCAATGCAACGGTTACTAATGCAGAATCTCTATTGGAAACTCGATGCATAAGTGAAAGACCAATTGGAGGAGAAGAGTGCTAGAAAGTTCTAGGTATATCCCATGATTTAGTGCTTCGGACATTCGGCGCTAGGATGAGGAAAGCTATACTTAAACTTGACCTCCTGAGCAAGAGGCAAGAACATGGGGCTTACGCCCTATCACAGTAGTTATCCTTGATGTTTTCTCTGCACATGGACCCCTCGCAATGGCAGAAGCTTTGCCAGCTCCAGTATTTCCATTATCTTCATCGTTCTCAGTCCTGCTGAGTCTAAATAATTAGGGCGATGGGATCTCCTGGTGATTGGGATACAGGCCGTATGGGAAGAGCTACACACTCTTTTGCCACACTACACAGCATGAAGCTGGCACATGTCATGACCCCCTCTACCCACTACGTTTAACTCGAACAAGATCGTCATTAGTAAGGAGGGCGGAAATTTTGGGAGTGCAGATTTCTTGGCAGACGACGCAAAGTCAGAGCTCTGAACCGCTCTTCTTTTCAATCATTCCGGCTTCGATTGTCTGACAGCGATTTCTTCCAGCATACCGAAAATGGTGAAGCTGGAGTCCTATAGGCACTCTCTGGCGGGCTTGCGCCGTGCCTAGAGCCTCGACCCTTTAGTTCGACCGCACCGAAACGGCATTACAGTAGCTTGTCGATTAGAAATAGACAAAACACCCCTGGGAGTGGATCCACATCACAATCTAGCCATGATCGATATCACATTACAAATCAAGGTCTGGTTAGGAACGAATATTCCGCAATCCATTTTCCTTTTGATGAGAATTATAAATGAGGCACTACGCATCTAAAGGTGGTTGTCTGTAACGAAACAAATGCCCTTCATCCTTTGACTTAAACCTCTCCTTCGCCCAACAGCACTAACAACAACAACAACAACAACAACAGACTTCTTTATTCAACTTACTCCCCTTTTTCATCATGACAAAACTTTTCAATATCGGCATCATATCTGGCAGCCAAAGGCAGATACAAGTAGGCAGTCAAATCACAGATTGGGTGCAAGGAATCATTGAGAAGCACCTTGGCCACGGCAGCGCCATTGGATTGCGCCAAATCAGCATCAAAGATCTCGATCTACCACTCTATGATGAACCTTACCCGCCATCTCAGATTACCAGCTCCGACCAGTACACAAAGGAGACCACGAGAGCTTGGTCGAGGATCGTTGCTCCTCTGGATGCATTTGTCATTGTTACACCCGAGTACAATGTAAACGTCCCAGCTGGTCTGAAGAATGCCCTCGACTTGCTCTACTTTGAATGGACAAACAAGCCTTTTTTCATCATCAGTTACGGAGGAATGGGCGGAACATTTGCTTACGACAATTTGAAGCGCTCTCTAAGCTTCGCTATCAAGGCTCGTGTGGTGGAGACCAGGCTTAACTTGGCATTTGGTCCATCTCAGAATGGGATTTCCGCCAAGGCTGTGGCGGGGCAAGACTTGGGCCTGTCAGTAACTGACGATGAAACTCTGTGGGCCGACAAGAGGGGGGATGTTACGAAAGGCTGGGATGAGCTGATCAGCTTGCTAAACTCAAAGTCAGCGGAGTAGTCAGATACTTGACCGGTAGTATATGGATGAATTCGTCGTGATATGCATTGTTACTGTCTGCTGTACATAGTATCTAGTCTGATCAATCCCTTCTTCATATTAGCAGAAGTGACGACCTCGTTGGTTAGATTAGGATCCTGGCTTTTCAGTCCGGACAATAGCTCAGTCCATTTAGTACCTTGGGATATAATATATGATTGTTAGATATTCTGGATGTTAGCCGTGGCTGCACTATGTTATGTTACGTATCTTTCCGGCCCAATGTCACGGGTTAGCTGTAGATGTTTCACGTACACAACTCAGAGATGCCCAGAGATTATCATCAAGGAGAAAAGAGAAGAAGCTATATAAGTTGCCCAAATGAGCAAGACGTTTCATCATAGCGTAGTGTCTTGCGTGCGTATTCTGCAAGTATTTTGTGGGGCTCGTGTAACATCCACTCACAGGCTCAGTCTTGATGTCAGCCTCTCTTCTTCTCCTCCCTTCCTGTTATTTGGTTTGGCTTGTAGATCTCTTTCCATTGTTGCAGTGCGAGTGTGTTATAGAAATACTCTGCAGGTTCCCATGTTGGTTGTTGCCATTCTTGCCACTTGACCTTGTACTGCAATAGTGTTTCCTTTGGTCGATGATCTTTTTAAGGGAGGGTGGTTTTGAGGTTTTCATGTAAAATAGATCTTGCAAGGCCCGGGGTTTTATCTTGACACGCTTTAGGTTCAGGTGGGTAGCAGTATTTTCATTGATGGTGGCAAAGGAGTTACAACCCTTGTCTATCAAAGCTGTGATTGCATGTCGGGAATTCACGACCACACTTGTCCGGAAAGTCCAGCCAGTCATCTTCTCTTCAAACTGTACCCATTCCTGTTTCAATGGCTTGTGTGACGGGCGATTTTCAGCTACGCACATTAGTTTTCCGCCCTAGAGTTCACTCCACTCTCAGCTTCCACCACACCACGTCTCCCAGATCCTGGGCTTTCTACTGTGGGTTCACCTGGCCAGTATTCGCTCTAGCAGCTGTGCGTCGGGCTGGGTTGATCGCGGCCGATAGGGGG
Organism: Ceratocystis lukuohia; assembly: GCF_044167205.1. NCBI lineage: Eukaryota > Fungi > Ascomycota > Sordariomycetes > Microascales > Ceratocystidaceae > Ceratocystis > Ceratocystis lukuohia. The sequence continues at coordinate 46,156 of NW_027263527.1, forward strand.
CACCGGGAACTTCTACACCCAGGGCGGGCACACCGCAAACACACCTTGGCTGCTTTTCGAGCCATAATTTCCTCTGTTGATACCCATTTGGCTCGCTTCCCTTTGAGCTCCTGGTCAGTTAAGAATTTCTTGCCTGAGGAATCACAGGAAGGCCTTGAGGCATGTGCTGAGTAGGACTGGGTCCAGTCCATAGGCACAACATCAGGTGGCATTGGGGCTGCTGGTCCCAAATTCCCAGTGACTACTTTCAGGGCCTCCTCGTTCATGGAACATCGCATGACCAATTTACAGTACTGATCGAAGTTCAAGTCGTCAATTGCCATTAGTGACACCAGGGTGCGTAGATTCGGGTTCATGACATTTAAGAGCATGGAGATCTTGGCAGTATCATGCCAGGACAGTCCTCCGATTTGAGCCAGGTGGCCTAGGAACACAGGGAAGAATTCTTGGAACGGGGTGTTTCCTTGGGGGGTTTGTAACAGGGCCAAATTATAACTGAATGAATTTTGGCGCTTGTATATTTTGTCAAGATGTTCAAATAATTTGGCAACCTCTGGCCTGGGTGAGCTCCGGAGTTGTATAACGAGCTTCACGCAGTCTGCTTTGGCTGTACCCTTCAAGTAAGAAAAAATATAGATCAGTTGAGCCAGGGGGGTGCCTATGGCTTCTCCATCTATGAGGATCTTGTTTGTGGCTTCCAAGCGCCAACACTCATATTCATTCTGGTTCCCATCAAAAGTGCATAGTTGGGGTAGAACTTGATCTTGCGGTAAAGACGTATTGGTATTGGTGGTGGGGAGGGGTTCCTCGAACTGGGACTGGCCTGAGAAAGAGGCAGACCCTTGAGTCCCGTCGCGGCCAAGGTTGATGCTATCCATGGTGTAGGGTGTAGGGGGTACAATAGGGGGCACAATAATGATGATGAAAAAAAAACGAAAATGTAGAATGACAGAACAGTTTCTATTAAATTTGTTGCCAGTGCTAAATGTTGATTTCTCAATAAGAAACTCTGCCTTAAAGCGTTTTAATTCAATAGAAACTAAAGAGAAAAGGAAAAAGCAGAAAAGGACTAAAGGCTAAGGTATGCCTCCATCAAGTGCTCTGCCTGTTGCGCGCTGTGCGCCCACCCCACAGTTGTTGGCAAGGCTGGCGTTGTAGGGGGTGCGTTGACAGTTGGCAAGGCTGACGTTGCAGGGGGTGCGTTGACAGTTGGCAAGGCTGACGTTGCAGGGGGTGCGTTGACAAGTTGGCAGCCAGCAATGGTTTACTGAAAATTCTGTTGAATGAAAGCGGGGATACAAATACAAGTAGGACACAAGGCACTTAGTTTGAGACTTCTTATTTCATATTTAGATTTTTCCAAATAAATCGCTTCAAGGTATTTTCACTGAGCATTCAGCGTTAAACACCGGCAACACTGCCGATTGTCAAGGACACGTACTTTTTTTGTTGGATGAACTACATGTGAGGATAAGTATTGTGGGGAATCTGCCTTCAGTCACCAGGATTGCCGACCCTGATCCAGTTCGCCCAAGCGTTAGGGTTAGTGACAGACATAGACATTAAGGGTCTTCTTGCAAGGCCCCTGTGCTTGATCTAGAACATGGTAGTGATGGATATTTAAGCTGGCTGAGATCCGCCCCTCGGACTAGACTTAGATAGATACAGAACAACTTCAACAATCACTTATTCTGCTTCTTCCTCTTCTTCACAGGAAATTCAGTACGCCCTCCTAATATGTACTGTTAGTCACTGCATCTAAAGCTTTCATGGATGAAGATCCAAAGTTCTTTGAATGGATGTACTAGCCCCATATAGCCTTGGAGTTTGTCTTTAAATCCTGGCATATTGTGTGTCGCCCGCCCTGATTAGCTTCTAATTGGCCCGCAACCACGATGAATGATGCGACTGCCCAGCCTTCAGTATTAATCGCCTGAAGAACTGTGACCCGTTCCCGGCTTCCAGGCTGCAATGATTTAGCCTATCCACGCCTTTCTGTACCTGTGACGACAATTTCACTTGCAATGACACCCATCATAAGACCAGTGTGATCAAAGTTGTAGACGTCAGTGAGGCTGATGCCATATTTTGCAATTGTGTTCTCCACAAACGTGAACTAACTGCGAATAATAGCTGGATATTCGCATTTAGCCCTCTAGTAGTGACATCTACGATTAAAGCACGTCTCGAGGTCTGGTTGTCGCTTGACAACGTTGGAAGCCCAGCGCTTGCCGACGCGTGATGCGTCGCAGTCGGCGAGCAGTCGGTTGGCCATTTCTTCAACACCACGTAGTGGCGGCGGGGGAAACCCTCTCGAATCCAAGTCAGGAATGAACTTGACAATGACCTGCTCTTCTAGATTGGATAGCCTGCGTGAGTTGGGGATGGTATTGCGTTGACATTGAATTCCATTCTGTCGGCGACGAAGGGCATAATAATCCACCTGGTATAATCTTGCGGCAGGTCGGAGACCTAATTCCGGGTTAGTTTGAAGGGCCCGAAGAGCGAGAACAATATTAGCCTCATTCTTTTTAGTTGTGCCATGTTTTTTAGTGGACAAGTAGTCGATTAGATGCGAAGAGGAGAGATTTGAAGATTTTTGGTGTATTCGCTTATCATTGACGTTATATTCTCCATGCAAAATCACCACAACAGATTATGAGCCCTCAACTTGATCGATTCAGGTACCCTTCATTTCTAGATTGACCATCTGCTTCATGAAAGCGCAAGTCTCCCCAGCAGGCTTTGGCCACAAACACTGCAAGGCATCCTATACATTCTGAACAGGACAGCCAACTCAGTTGCCAAAACCTCTCTATACCAGGTGCTTTACGGCAAACTTCCGGATATCAGCTACCTTCATCCTATCGGTTGCCGAGCATTCTGCCCGATAAAAGCGAAAAAGAGGGATAAGATCCAACCGAAGGCCACATCTGGCATACTTCTCGGTTTTCATTCCTGAAACTCCTATTACGTCCAGATGGACCTACCAAACGAGTCATCTCGCGAAGTGATGTTACGTTTATAGATACTGAGTTTCCACTGAAGTCGCGACTTATGGCCCTGAGAAGTCGATCCGAATTTCCTGTCTCCTAGGCGCTGTCTGGCTCTGAAAAAGACAAATGGCTCGAAGCCATGCGCAAGGAAATACAAACCCTTGAGCCCTATGGCTCTTGGGAAATGATCCCAGCGCAGTCAGCTCCACGTAGGCCAATGAACAGCAAATGGGTTCTTAAAGAAAGACAATGGAACATTCAAAGCGAGATGGTATGTATGTGGCTATGATGAGAAAATACATTCAAATATTAGCGCTGAGGTTCTAAATAGTGTCTCCCTCAGGGTGATTCTAGCTCTTATGGAATCACGCGATCTGGTATGTATGTCATCACATAGACATCAAGTCAGCATTTCTCAAAGCGGATCTAGACGAATTGGAGGACATAAGACCTCCTACACAGATGGGATTCCCAACAGATCATATCCTCAAGCTAAAGAAAGCTGTATACGATCCGAGGTCTGCCCCAAAGCGCTGGCAGAAGACGCCGAACAAACACCTCATGGACATTGGCTTCACTCCATTGAAGAATGATGCTACGATATTCTTCAATGGCCAGACTTGGATCACAGTCTAAGTTGACGATATGCTTGTATTATTCAAAGAAGCCAGTGATACACTTGACGTGATCTTCAGCTTGTCTCACACCCTTCAACTTCGGGATCTTGGTCCAGTGTCCTCATTTCTCGGGATTAAGGTTGAACATTTCCCCACAGCCTTATGTATCAGCCAGAAGCTAAAGATCGAGAAACTAGTCGAGAAGATGAGCCTCTCTCAGTGTAGAGGAGAATCATTACCGATCAGTGATGACAATCCCATCGACCAGGAATCTGAGCCACTCCCGGAAAGTGAACACGACTTATATCGAAGTATTGTTGGGTCACTGCTACACATTTCTTTTTTTTTGCGCCCTGACATATCATACCCGGTAATGAGACTTGCGTCAAGAACACATAATCCTACAACATGTTGTCGCCAGGCACTTAAACACTGTCTGAGATATCTACATAGGTCAAAGGACTAGTCACTTTTGTTCTGCAAGAACCACAACCAAGATATTCAGGCGTCTACAGACAGCAGTTGGGGCAACAATGTCTCCCCACACGCTGTTTCAACTAATATACTTTTGACAAATGAGGCAGCAATAATGTGGAGGGCATGCAAGCAAAATCTCATAGCGCAGAGTACCTGTGAAGCGGAGGATGTAGCTGCTGCAGGTTTGGCAACTACTGCTATATGGCTGAAGCCTCTCTTTGAGGAGATATTTGAAATTGAGAAGGAGGTGCCAATTGATACACAGATGGACAACCCAAGTGCCTTGGCAGTTGCCAATGGCTCTATAGTATCTACTCGTAACCAGCACTTCCTCATTAAGCAGACATCTCTGAGAGAGGCTATTCAAGCAGGTGTTATAAAAGTCATCTACGCTCCTACTGATCAAATGATTGCTGATGGACTGACAAAGGCACTGCTTAAGGCAAAATTTGATGAATTCTTGTGTCGATTAGGCGTAGTCTCAACCACACTGTGGCACTTAGATATAGATACTGAAGAACAACAAGTCTTACATCTAATAATCAGAGAGAGATATTGCATTGTAGTTAGAGAATGAGAATCAAGTGATTTGAATGCAAAAACAGGTAAATTTCTTTTATAGAGACAAAGTCTGTGAGCTGGACCTTCCAGAAGAGGAAACTCAGAACAGTATCATAAAGAATCCTTGAGACTTGGCTGGCTGTTAGTGCATAAGCTTCACCGCCTTTGTGTGGCTTGTATCGTTAAGTTGGAACCAATCGGAGTGCGTAAATGTGATGCTCACTACTTCACTGAGCCAAGAGCATGCGCTATCGAACTAATCCTTTGAACGCTAGTTGGCCAAGAAGTGGTTAATAAGAAGGGACCAAGGGTTCCAGAAAATACTTGTGAGAATCTAGACGGCCTAAGAGATAGCTTCTCATTCTTAACATTGCTGATGACATTCTAGCCTTGGGAATCCATCTCGATTCGGGATAGAATGTACTTGTCTTTACGACATCATGGGGGAGGGCTAACTTTTATAAGACACTTTGCCGTCGAGGCACTTGGGATAGTGGTAACTGCGCGAATATAATGGAGCTGAAATAAGTCTCATAAATAAAGTTTTAAGTTTGTTAATTTATGGAATCAATGATATTATAGTGATCCTTGACAAGGATCATCTACGAGTCTCTCGTTGTAGAGCCAGCAGGCCTTTTTGGCCTTTAGGCATTAGGTATACGCTTTGGCTAGTGGTTGTTAACGAAACTAGTCGGCAACAACCAATTTAGCTGGTATGAGGTTAGGAGTAAAGCATAGTGAAATTACGCGTGTGAGAGGTGGACAGTCTAGATAAGACTTTACGATGTATAGAGCATGGTAAAGCCTGAATTCTGAAACGTACAGGCTTTCTTTCTCTAAGACATCCCACAGGTGATAAACAAGAAGGACTTTTGTGCAGTAGGCTTGAGAGAGTGTACTTCGCTGTCACTGAGAGGATTATAGGAGGGCTCTAGTCATACTCTTCAGACCCGGAAGATTTAACCATAGCGAACCATTCGCTCTAAAAGACCGACCTCGTAGGAGCTGGGGGCGAGATAATGCGGAAGACTTTCTCATGCTGAATGCTAGAGTATCAGAATAGGTAGCCTAGTAGTTGGAAGACCAGGCTGTGTTATGGCTATCTACAGAGTATCCTAAGACTAGATATAAATATGTGACGTGGGTTAGTTACGTGGAAGTGCTACAGTATGGCTGAGACTATCCATCACTATATAGTGTGTACCTAGTGAACCGTGCCAATGCCCGCTAATTCTTCCCGCCGTGATGAATGCTTAGAAGAACTGGCTTTTGCTATGACCTTGGTGAATCTTTCGACAACTTCTCTATTTTCTGCAAGATAGTTTCGAGTGTGAGAGGATATCTTGCTTGCCTGCTTCCAGTCTGAAAGCGTATTATTTTTGAGGCCATTTTCAACGTTGAACCGGTAATAGCCCCCAATACCGCTGTACCTGTGTTGCAGTCGCAAAGCAGCAGCTTTAGAGGCAGTGGCCATACTCGCTAGAGCTTTGATAAGTGAGGTTCGTTTGTTCTTGGCCTCGATAAAATCTTCAAGACCTGTGCCAATGCTTAGAATTGTCATCTCTCGGCCTGGGTATTCCTTCTTCGTCTCTTCAATAAGAGCTTCGCATGGATTGTTGTGGCTAAATCCAGCGTCGATGAATTCAACTTCGTCTCGGCCAACTTTGATTGACTTGAAAAAGGTGGTCGCTGCAGACGTCGCTCTAGCCACCTCCCAGATCTTGGATTCAGAGAAGGTAGTAGAATCATCATAGGTCTTGAACAGGGTTGGCAATGTTTCAACATTGGCTTTCGTGATCGCTAGGACAACACTAAATGGTGATAGCACAATGTTAGGCATATGAGCCATCGGGCTTCACTTGGCTAGAACTTACGTTTTGGTGCATGACTCGTCATGTAGCTCCTGGTCTTCATGCTTGCAAAAGTTAGTCGTAGGCTTGCCCGCCTGTCGGTGCTGTACACAGCTTTCCATCGTGCAGTTTTCTCGGATAGCTCGTTTGATGGCGCCCTCTAGTTTCTTTGCTGAGAAAGTGCCTGAGGGAGACACTGAAAAGATCTTTCTCCACTTGGGAGTGAAAGCTGTTTCACCAAGCTCTCTATAGGTTCTTATGCATTGGTCGACCGTCATCCCTAGCCAGCCAAGCATTATGGCGATGATGCTTTCAAAATATAATCATGAGCCAAGAATTCCATGTCTATTGTAGAAGTAGGGAGAAACATACCCTCCGGTGCTTGTACCGCCGATCAAGTCAAATCTATCGCAAGGCCTTGGGATATCGGACAAGCCCTCAGCGACCTTGAGGTTCTCCATGATTTTCTCAAGGATCAAAAGGCTAGACAGCACACGGATACCACCGCCATCTGTGATAGTTAGCAGCAGGATAAGACGTCAATATCTGGGAAACAACATACCAAGAGAAAGGATTTTCACAGGCTCGCTAGTATTAGTATTAGGCATCATATTTGCTTAGTTGACAAATAGGTCTAGAGAAGCACAAATAGAGAGTTTTGTGTGCAAGGTGCGAAGGATTGACACAATAAAAAGAAGTTGACGAAGTGAGCAATGCGAAATAGTTTCAGGCGCTGGTCTGCAGACAAGGAGCAAGAACAAGGAATAGTTGATGATCTGTATGATATTAGAATGCCTCAAAGAGAACATGAGGGATTATATATATACATCTCTAAGCGCCTGGGCATGTAGGAATACCTATCCACACTCTGTCGAGAATCACATAAAAAACAAAGCAAAATTAGAACTAATGGTTCCACGCTTGATCATGTGTTTAGCCGCTTCACAAGCCCTGCCTGAGTAATTCAGGCTTTATATCGCCATGATTAAGCTGATCAGCTACTTGCCTACCTCCAGACTTTGAACCCTTGTTGTTTTCCACTGATTCCTAAACGCTTCATCTGACTACTAAAGGCCTGAACCTGAACCTCATTGGTGCCTTCCCATGAGTAACTGCTTGGGTCTCATTCAATCATGAACTGGGCTAAGGATATTTTTATTCCTTATGGAAAGTTTTGTGCGGGTTCTCCAGCTCTATTGTGTTCACCTCTCTAAGCAATGCAATGGCTAGCTCTAATATCAACTTCGGGGCTTTAGGAAACACGTCATCTCATGTGTACAAATCCCTATCCGTAGTGTTATGGTGGGCTGGTCAGCTTGGGGCCTCAAGTTTGTAGCCATGGCTATCCACCTTCTCTCTAATTAGCAGGTGATACATCTCATTCAAAGTCCTTCTTCCTCAAAGCTGGTCAGTCCCAGTCGCCCAGTTCAGTCTCTATGTGTTTTCCTTTTCCTATTAGACAGCTCTCCCGTTGAGGCCCATCACTTCGTTAGCTTTTGCCCGCTCTAAAAAATTTCTCAACTCATCTATAACTCTTCTTTCTCGGCCCAGTAGTCCATTGGTGGCTTTTAGTGGTTTTACTAATAATTCTAGACTAATTATTCTTAGGTTGCATTCATGGCTCAAGAGAGATAGGGAACCTTATATCAGGCTGTATTAAGTCCAAACTCAGTCACTAGTACAAACATCAGCTAGTATGGGCCCCTGGCTCCTAGCTAAAATACCAAGTACCTCTCTGCCATCGACTACTGCTACTCTCACTTTTGTCAAGAGGGAGTTGTTGAAGTTGACTGTTAGAATACCTACAAAGTTACACAAGCTTAGTCCCACACTGATGTCTTTGTGGGGATGTCTTGGATTTGGCCAGGCTTGTTAGGGTCTGCAACCCATAGAGGCTTTGCCTAGGGCCTTCTCCTTAGACACAATCCCCCTGAGACAGCCTATCCGTTCAGGGCCTGTCTTAGACGCAATCACTGGAAACAGCCTATTCATTGGGACATGTCTCAGATGCAATCACCGGAGATGGCCTATTCATTTGGGCCTCTCTCAGACCGTCCCCCCGGAATGGTCCCAATGATCTAGACCTTCAGCGAGAAGCAGTCCCTATTTCCATCAGTATAAAGTAGTGTAGAACCCTCCATCATCTGTAGTATTAGTTAGCTCTTTCTTCTTCAACGATTGTTTCTGTTCTTATGCCAATACATCCATTTGTTTGATTCGCTCCCTTACATCACAATCGTTCCTCTTGCTGTTTGAGTGACACCAGCACCACAAAGAATGTACTTACGAAACGGAAGACACGGAATCCACAGAAGACACGGAACCCACAGAAGACACGGAACCCACAGAAGACACGGAACCCACAGAAGACACGGAACCCACAGAAGACACGGAACCCACAGAACCCACATCACAATGAACCCCCAAGTGCCAGAGAATGCCCCTCAGGCTTCTTTCATGGAAGCAGACCCCCCAACGGTAGCTCACACCGCTGCTCCAGAATTAGTAGATGAAGCAGTTGAAGCCCATGCAAACTACCTCTGCCATATTGCACAGCTCCGGGCTGCAGTTGAAGCCAAAGGACAGTCATTTGCGCAATTCGAGCACCTCTTAGGATTGCCCACGCAGAAGACCATGGGGAGCACCTCGTATCGCCCTAAGATAGAGGCTCCCACATTCAAAGGAGATCTTAAGGATTTCCCAACGTACTACTAACGCCTCCGAATGAAGTGGGAGGTTGACAAGGAATTCCCAAACGCTGACAAGGAATTCATCGCCACGGTAATCAACAAACTCGAAGGACCTGCTGCCCGTTATGCTACAGCACAGGTCTAACGCCTAGATGCAGCCCACTTCCTCTCGGGAGAATCTTTCCTGAAAATGATGCATACTAAGTATCATGACCCAACGGCAGCGGGCAAGGCCCGCAACGCTCTGCATCAACTCCACCAAGGAAACAAGTCATTTGACGCCTACCTGCAGCGGTTTGAAGAGCTCTTGTACCTCTCAGGTTGCGACGAGTTCACCGACTTCCAAAAGATCGAACTCTTGAAGTCTTCTATCTCCCCAAAGATCATAGAAGTCCTATACTACCATTTCGCAATTCTACCCAAGGAATACAACGCATGGGTACTACCGGTCCGAGAGCTTTGGCAAGAGATGCAGGCAGTTGACCAGCACAAAGCCCGCCATACGGCCTTAGCGTCATCTTCTCGTCCTGGCCCATCACAGAGGGCCCCACCAGCCCCCAGAGAGCCTCCTGCAACTGCCAAAGGAGAAGACCACACGGACTGGACACAGACGTATACGGTGCGCAACTCCAAAGGTCAACACCGACGAGCAGTCTGGGTCTCGGACGAAGTCCTTGCCCAACGCCGTCAGGATAGACTGTGTTTCCGCTGTGGGGCCTCGGGACATGCTGTCAGCAGCTGCCCCATGCCCCCCCGGTTCGCCCATCAGAAAGAAAGGCCCAGGTGTCCCGTGTGACAGCCCAGCCCCCTTTAGTCGCGGACTCTGATACTGAAGGTTTAGAAGATGAGTCGCCTGGCCCACAGGCTGGGACCCCGGGAAAAGAGTACCCTCTGTAGACAGTCGCCTTCAGAGGAAAGAGACACTTCCGGAAGAGCTGCCAACACGTTATGAGAAATTGGAGGTTGGAGGTTCCTTGGAAGTAGACATAGTAGTTAATGGATTCCATCCAACCACCGCTTTGGTAGACTCAGGGAATACAACCTCCATCATTATACCTGATCATGTGTGCAAACGGCTTAACCTACGCAGATCTGCGCTCATCACCCCACTCCATCTGGCCCCATTTAACGACCAACCTGCTTCAACAGTAACAGAAGTCGCACACTTCCTCATGGACATTGGTGGACTAGAGGAGCAGGTTTCAGCACTAGTCGTCCCAAACATGAAACAGGATGAAATCCTCATCGGCTACCCATGGTGCAAAGCGCACTCAGCCATGATCGACTGTGAGCATGACCGACTAATTTTCCCCCACTTCTCTGTTCCCCGCTCCTCCCAGGCCAAGGTACCTGGGAGACCCCGAGAGATCCGCATATCACGGGTGCAGAACAGTGTACGAACCATGGCACAATGGGAAACCCCAGAACACCTGCCAGTATTCACAGCGTCCCTCAAAGATATCAACCTGGCTCTTCGCAAGTTAGCCAAGGAGGAGGGACCAGTTGACCCGAGCTGGGCAGACAAGATTCCCCCATGGGTGACCCCTGATAACCGCGTCGCTTTCGATCCCGAAGCCCTGTACGCACGCACAATCGTGCCAAGCTTACGCTACAATTTAGGGATAGTCAGTAAGTGACACTACCAATTTAAGTAGCAACACTTTCTAGGATTTGCAATACAGTAGCGTGTATTTGAGCTTCTTTACACTAACAACAGATCACTTGATGTTTCATGCAATGGTAGCCTCTGATACGATGAGCACATACAAAGCACCCCTTACACGAAGCACTCATCACATCTCTGGTTATAAGAGCTCCAGATCTTCCAAGGCCTAGTCTCACAAGTATTTTTCTCATGTTAGTTTGCCATCTACGGACAAGCTCGTAAATATTCTAGTATACAGTTACACGGGGCAGTTTCTTATCCATACGGCGCATCCAAGTATACGCTGCTCTCTTCCCTTCTACACGTAACCTTTCACCTAGCCAATGGAAATCCTAACCATTAAAGACGATGTGAGAACCAAATACTGAGGCTAGAACCCTTCTTGCCATTCTGCCCCTCAAAATAACCCAAAACAAAGCTCCCGAAGCGCTGCAGGAATCTATAAAATTGACAAGTGACGGCAATGTCACTGGAGGCAAGGGACTTAATCACGGCATGATTGGATCCCTGACTCACGCTGACCATCTGATTCACAGGAATAAATCATGGCTCAGTTCATTCTCGATGGGATTTTCAAGGACTTCCTCCATTGCTTCGCGCTGTTGGGGGGATAAAAATATCCGAGCGGATGGTCGTAGACTGTTAGGGCTGAGCCTACGAGGTGACAGGTGACAAACCCCATGAGACATCCCACAAGACATGTCACACAACCCAGCCCCCTTACTATAGTATGATAAAAACCCCTCAACCATTTGAGTAGCTTAGATAGTTCTTTCCTTTCCTCCTCAATGTTGAATCTCTGATTATCTCCGAACCTGTCTACATGAACAACTGTACGCTAAGCCGTGACATAGACCGCGACGCGACACCCGTGCGCAAGCGCTGGCATTTCAACTTCGTTGGGCGACAGCCAGAGTTCAAGATGTGCATTTCCCGTAAATGCGGCTCAGAGCGCCGAATTCCAAGATCAGGCCATTATCCGTAATCCATTCAGACTTGCGGCAGATAAGTTGCAAGGCATGGCGACATTCTTAGACAGTAGGGCAAAGCCACATACACCACTTGGAACTGCAATATTCATACGACGCGGCAGAGCTTTAGCACTATGGTATAGTCACTCCCAGATGGTCAGAACTTGGCTGGCACTAGCTCTAGTTCTACTGCCTGTGGACGGCCGGAAACCATGTCGATACCTCTTCCCTTAACAAGATTTCAGAGCAAAACCCAGCTACGGTCAATTCTGGTAAAAGACGTTCATGAGTATGCCTGCAATAACTCGATGATCTTGATAGATGTCGCCACTATGGCGACTGCTAGTTTGTCACTACTAAGCGTCTCACAAGACCTATCGCGATCAAGCCTGGAACTAGCTACCATTTCTTGTTTCTTCAGGCTATTTGACACATGGATTCCTGGAGACTAGGCTAAGACTACACATCGTGGCATTTGGGAACGCACCCTCCCTATGTCTCTCCCAAGCCCATGTGGATCGTTTCACTACACGACACCAGTAATCATGTCTCACTTCTTGCCCAGCCTCTACTACGAAAGTATCTTCCCCTTCAAGAAAATTTCTGGTAGCTTGGCGCTAGTTGCTACTTCGCCGCCCGATATCCGCATACAAAGGGGTTAAAACGGAAATCCTCCAAAGAGGCATCTAGAGCATTCACTTGGCCGCCACCACCGAGTCCCTATCTTTCAGCTACGACAGTGCCCTCGTGTAGATGTTGGAAGAGGCCTAAGAATGAATATACTAATTGTCTACACGGGGAACATTAGCGCCAGCCCATACTAAGGATTCTGCACGTAGAGCTCCACTGATCTTTTGTCCTGTCTTCTCGCGAGGTCCGAGCGTGCATATGCATTGCATTGTATGCAAGGCCTCTCCTCAAGAATCGCCAGATATCGATCAATACTTGTGAAATGCGGGACTGTCTGTCCAGCAAAGCTGTCATCCTAAAAACCCTATTATAAATAGCTCCGCAGCGGCTAGCGGTCCCTAGGATGAATAACTGTCCTTGGTCACTTACACTTAAGACTATTGCCTGCTATGATAAACATACTTCTGTCACCCATTCTGAAGATCCAACAATATTCCTTGTGCTTTTTGGGAAACTTTGCCAACAGCCACATTGGGAGAGAAGGGCTTAGCCAGTGAGTGCAACGGTGTCTAAGCGCTTCAGATCACAGGCCCCGCCATCATGCATAGGCTATTCAGATACCTCATTGCTTTGGCATCCCTTGATGTGAGGGTGAAGGCGGCGTTGGCTAATGCTACGACCCATGCTACTGTCTGTGTGTTGGATTACACCGCCTACCAGTGCAATGTAGACTATGCCGCTTCTTTGCCACATAGGGTTTCTATACCTACAAATTTTATCTTGTCCGTTTTCACTCCACTCGTCTTTTAACAGCTGCAAGCGCCATCGCCTCGCTTTGCAAATGGCTCCGTACTGGCCATTGTTGAATACATCGCCGAGGATCGCTGGAAAGCATCTGCTAGAACGTGATGAAGCCAGCCATCATGCCAGACGGGAATACGATCCCATGACCTAGAATATGTCATGACGTGGGTAAGGCGACATACTGGCAAGAACATGTGACTGAGCCTAGGCAGTTGAAGTCCTTAAGGAGAGAAGAAGGAGACGATCTAGAGGAATAAGAAATTTCACACAATAGCTACCGGGGGGGGGGGGGGGGGGGGGGTTTCAGACTTGGGGTCAACATTTGTAGACCAGTGGAAATGCTGTACTTTCGTAGCTATCACGACTGTGCCTTATGAGAAGTTGGGCAGGACTGTGACTATATAGTCTCTTGAAATGCCTCGCATTGCGCGTATAAATACCATGCTCCAGTCTCCTGTCCCTAGAGAGTTTTCTTCCCTTCATTTATCTTTTCAACATAGATTATCTGACTATCTCCAAACTTGCCTGTACAGCCTATATACGGCTAATCTGCAACCTGGTGCATTAGGGCTCCGCACATTGGGCTACTTGTTACAGGGGCCTTTGTCGCTACTACGATCTTTCTGGTTCATCTGTGTAGTTTGTTGGCTAGCATATTATAACTGTAAGAAACTTGATATATTGGATCACGCATTCCTTTACGCACATGTACCGCAGATGTTGGGCGTAGCTACCTGCACTTGGCTACATGTAGTATGTACTACGCAATAGTGTAGATTGGCGTTATATTTTTGCAGAACTGTATACATCTGCTGTCGTTATATATCCAATCTAATAGAAGCTACCTTTAGGCTCCAAGTCTTCCACCATCACTAACACTGTTTCAAACTAATAAGCAGCCCATATGGCTGGACCTCTGACGTTCTTCTTGGTTCCACCATTACGTCATCCACGTATAAGACACGTAAGTCTTTAAAAGGTCGAGTGTGGCTGAGGCCGCCTCGATAATCAAGAGTCCAGTCTTTTAGACACCAGGCTGTCCATTCAGATACTCTAGAACGTCATCCGCATTACCCCACCCCCAGCTCCTATGGGGTCCTTTAGAGCGAATGGCCCGCTATGCTTAAATCTTTCGGGTCTGAAGAGTATCACTAGAGCCCTCCTAAAATCCTCTCAGTGACAGCAAAGTACACTCTCTCAAGCCTACTTCGCAAAAGTCCTACTTGCCCATTACCTCTAGGATGTCTTGGAGAAAGAAAGCCTGTACGTTCCAGAATTCAGGCTTTGCCATGCTCTATATATCGTCCAGTCTTATCTAGACTGTCCACCTCCCACACGCGTAATTTCACTATGCTTTGCTCCTAACCTCATACCAGCTAAAGTGGTTGTTAGCATACGTTGCCTACTGGCCAAAGCGTATACCTAATGCCCAAAGGCCTGCTGGCTCTAAGATCCTTGTCGAGGATCCCTATAATCCCGTAAAATCAACAATACTCAAAACTTTATTGATGAGACTTTTTTAATCTCCATTATATTCGCGCAGTTACCACTATCCCAAGTGCCTCGACGGCAAAGTGTCTTATAAAAGCGAGCCCTCCCCCATGATGTCGTAAAGACAAGTATATTCTATCCCGAATGGAGATGGATTCCCAAGGCTCGAATCGAATGTCATCAGCACTGTCAAGAATGAGAACGCCGTCTAGATTCTCAGAAGTATTTCCTCGAATGCTTGGTCCCTTCCTGTCAACCACTTCTTGGCCAACTTAGCGTTTGAAGGTTTGAGCTCGGCCATACGGATGTACGGATAAGGCCGCTGAGACTTCCTCTTCTCGATTAATGCGCAAGTCTAGCGCTGCAGGCTGCTTGCATCAGCCCAGTCAACAGATATATTGCCTGTATTATACTGGCATCTCATTTCGAGAAGGCTGATTATGAGAATAATGAGGATAACCTAGGAACTCATACATTAGTTCGATGGTCATGCCGTTCTAACCTTCTAGCTCCACATAGTGTAGAATAGATCTTAAGTGTTAAATCGGGCCCCAATAGGCGCACACGGCTGTGCGGCTTACGTAAACCTTAAATACTTACATAATCTCCAAAAAATGCATCTACATGGTGTATATGGATTTAACGGTGCGTTATCACACACCACCAACTTGGTTTGAGTGTGTTGAAGAGAATTCCTATTTGCACTTAAAGCTTCAATGCACCACACACCAAGTAATTAAATGAACAACATAGCTAATCTGACCGCAATCCAGTCAATCAAATAGTTTTATATCTTTATAAAATGTGAATATTGGCCAGCACATCAAGAGTGGACAGGTTGTTTTGTCAAGAATATCAGAAACTACAGCCAATGAAGTATCTCTCCAACAGAGTCAGCACATCATGAGCTACAAAGCTACTTGATCAGAGGTACTGGCGACTTTAAGGGGGTTTTGATATTATTCAAGAGCTTTTACAAAATAAGAAAAAAGCTTGTGATGCAGAAGTTGCTAAGCAAAAGAAGTGCATTGCATGAAGTCATACAGCAAAGAAGCCATTGCAAAGGTCAAAGTCGATTTGTATTAGTGGCTGGATGATGATATCTTCTTAATTCAGCGGCCAGAAGCTACTCAATGTGAGCGTGGGTGCCCTTGAAAGACTGCAACCTTCAGTGAAGGTGAAATAAGTGTCTTTCCATTGTCCCAATCCGTCTATAAACGCCAGACAATCATCCCATAACCATTCCCTATTATACAGCTGATTCCAGACCAAGGCTCCGGCCATACAACTGCCTCAGTACAGCATCAACTTAGTCAATGAGAGTATAGAAATAGCCTTGTGGTGATGGATCAGCAGGATATGGAGACAATTAAAGCCAAAGGAAAGAGGGAAACATGGCAAATAAAACTGGCCATATCACCAAAGGAGGCACCACAGGAGGTAGAGGAAGGGAAGAAGGCTATATACAACACTCAGTACAAGAGGCCCAGATTTGACTTTCTTGATTTCAGGATAAAAGAGAGCTTGTAAAGTATGGCTATATTTGATTGGCTAGATTGTTCTTAAATTTGCCATGTGATTGATTCAATTACTTGGTGTATAGGGCATTGAAGTTTTCGGTGCAAATAGGAATTCTCTTGAATATATTCAAATCAAGTTGGTGGTGTGTGATAGCGCACCGTTAAATCCATATACACTATGTAGATGCATTTTTTGGAGATTATGTAAGTATTTAAGGTTTACGTAAGCCGCACAGCCGTGTGCGCCTATTGGGGCCCTGTTAAATCAGTTGGTTTATTAAAAGGTTCAAGTCTATGCTACGACCTGGAACTATTCCTTTTTGTTAAAATTGGTCCTTATTTTTGATGTATTAAGTTGGAAAATATTTCTTTTCCCTCTCTCTACTAATGTAGCCCCTTTTTTCCAGTCTTATCTATTTACCCGACGTTATTCCGAGTGGAGATTCCAGCTCCACAACACGTTTGAATTGTGGCGTCAATCCTGTCACGTGTTCAGCCACAATAGGTTCGGATGCGTGGGGGACGCCACTTAACATATATACCTTGCTATGCACCAGATAGTTTGTCCTAGCTGGAAGCTCGAGCGCATACCCTTGGCTCAATTCCTGGACCGTGCCATTGCCCGCTAATTCTTCCCGCCGTGATAGCTGATTAGAAGCATTGGCATTTGCCATGACCTTAATGAATTTTTCAACATCTTCTCTTTTCTCTGTAAGATAGTTGCCAGTGTGGGAGGATATCTTGCTTGCTTGCTTCCAGTCTGAAAGCGTAATGTCTTTGAGGCCATTCTCAACGTTGAATCGGTAATAGCCCCCAATACCGCTGTACTTGTTGTGCAGCCGCAAAGCAGCAGCTTTAGAAGTAGTGGCCATACTCGCTAGAGCTTTGATGATGGAGATTCGTTTGTCCTTGATCTCGATAACATCTCCAAGACCTGTGCCAATGCTTAGAATTGTCATCTCTCGGCCTGGGTATACCCTCTTGGTCTCTTCAATAAGAGCCTCGCATGGATTGTTGTGGCCAAATCCAGCGTCGATAAATTCAACTTCGTCTCGGCCGACTTTGATTGACTTGAAAAAGGTGGTCGCTGCAGACGTCGCTCTAGCCACCTCCCAGATCTTGGTATCAGAGAAGGTAGTAGAATCATCATAGGTCTTGAACAGGGTTGGCAATGTTTCAACATTGGCTTTCGTGATGGCTAGGACAACACTAAATGGTGATAGCACAATGTTAGGCATATGAGCCATCGGGCTTCACTTGGCTAGAACTTACGTTTTGGTGCATGACTCGTCATGTAGCTCCTGGTCTTCATGCTTGCAAAAGTTAGTCGTAGGGTTGCCTGCCAGTCGGTGCTGTACACAGCTTTCCATCGTGCAGTTTTCTCGGATCGCCTGTTTGATGGCAGCCTCTAGTTTCTTTGCCGAGAAAGCGCCTGAGGGAGATACCGGTAAAAATCTCCTCCGCTTAGGAGTGAAAGCTGTTTCGGCAAGCTCTCTATAGGTTCTAATGCATTGGTTGACCGTCATCCCTAGCCGGCCAAGCATTATAGCGATGATGCTTTCAAAATATAATCATGAGCCAAGAATTCCATGTCTATTGTAGAAATAGGGAGAAACATACCCTCCGGTGCTTGTACCGCCAATCAAGTCAAATCTTTCGCAAGGCTTTGGGACTTCGGACAAGCCCTCAACAGTCCTAATGTTCTCCATGATTTTCTCAAGAATCAAAAGGCTAGAGAGCCCACGGATACCACCGCCATCTGTGATAGTTAGCAGCAGGATAAGACATCAATATGTGGGAAACAACATACCAAGAGAAAGGACTTTCACAGGCCCGCTAGTATTAGTATTAGGCATCATATTTACTTAGTTGACAAATAGGTCTCGAGAAGCACGAATAGAGAATGTTGTGGGCAAGGTTCAAAGGATTGACAAAACAATAAGAAGTTAGCGAAGTGAGCAATGCAAAATAATTTCAGACGCTGGTCTGCAGATAAGGAGCAAGAACAAGGAATAGATGATAAACTGTGTGATATCCAATGCCTAAAAGAGAACATGAGGGATTATATATATACATCTCTAAGCGCCAGGCTGGGCATGTAGGAATACCTATCCACCCTTACACTTTGTCGAGAATCACATAAAAAACAAAGCAAAATTAAAACTAATGGCTCCACGCTTAATCATGTGTTTAGCCGCTTCACAAGCCCTGCCTGAGCGATTCAGGCTGTATATCGTCATGGTTAAGCTGATCAGCTACTTGCCTACCTCCAGACTTTGAACCCTTGTTGTTTTCCACTGATTCCTAAACGCTTCATCTGACTGCTAAATGCCTGGACCTGGGCCTGATTGATGCCTTCCCATGAGTAACTGCTTGCGTCTCATGCAATCATGAACTGGGCTAAGGATATTTTTATCCCTTATGGAAAGTTTTGTGCAGATTCTCTAGCTCTATTGTTCACCTCTCTAAGTAGTGCAACGGCTAGCTCTGATATCAACTTCGGGCTTTAGGAAGTACGTCATCTCATCTGCACAAAGCCCCAATCAGCAGTGTTATGGTGGGCTGATCAGCTTGGGGCCTCAAGTTTGTAGCCATGGCTATCCACCTTCTCTCTCATTAGCCGGTGATACATCTCATTCGACGTCCTTCTTCCTCAAAGCTGGCCAGTCCCAGTCGCCCATTTCAGTCTCTATGTGTTTTCCTTTTGCTATTAGACAGCTCTCCCGTTGAGGCCCATCACTTTGTTGGCTTTTAAGCACTTCTCAACTTATCTATAACTCTCTGTTCGTAGCCCAGTGGTCTATTAGTGGCTTTTAGCGGCTTTAGTAATAGCTCCAGGCTTATTATTCCTAAGTTGCATTCATGGCTCAAGAGAGATGGGGGAAGCTTATATCAGGCTGCATTAAGCCCAAACGCCCAAACTCAGTCATTGGTAAGAACATCAGCTCGTATGGGCCTCGGGCTCCAAGCTTGCGATTCTTCATTCAGTGAAGCCACCGGTTCTTACCCTCAGTCTATGCCTCAAGTCCTCTGGCCACTGCCCTAACTTGGTCAAGAGAGTGAAGCTGGCTTGCTCTAGCTCATGATCACCTCTTCAGGCTTTTGTGGCATTCTATTAGGCATAATTCCTGAGATCTTTATACAACGTCACAACGAGAAAGTGCACCAAAAGTGGTGACAGCTTTCCAGGCTAGCGATTGATATTTGAGTTTTATGCATGAAGTAGTGAACCCCGCTAAGCTTGTCTAACAGCCAGGTGCTCAAGGTTACTGAAGTAGGGTAAGCTCTTAGTGTCAGATAAATTCGTTTAGCTAAAATACCAAGCACTTCTTTGCCCTATACTGGTCAGAGACTTGACACTAAAGAGGAAGGAAGAGAAGAGTCTAACTTGTGATGGACTAGGCCGAGAGCGTTCTGGAAAGCCTTGTAGGGAAGCCCTGACTTTGCTATGTCCAGACAAGAGATGCCATGCCAAGACTAGGGGGACGGCGGATCGAGGAAATGCGGCGGCGCATGTAGCTGTCACCGCCATCTAGCCGCCAACATGGGCTCAAGTACTAGCATGGGTGTCCTTGGTTGGAACATACCTAATCACATACAGGCGAGAACACATGACCTTAAGCCCAAGTATCAGCCTCTCATAGTCGCAGTACTCAGGCCGAGAAGGCAAAGAGTTGTGTCGTGCAGTGTGTTCATTTTCCGTCGATGTATTGAGGAGTTGACTTCCATCATTAGGCACAACTATGCCAAGGTATTTTACACTAGGGTTTACCCAGTGTTAACCCGACTAGAGACAGATTCTCCACAAGTTGAACCTACCAATGCAAGCAATTGCCAACGTCCTTTCCCCTCGTGTAACCAGTTCTAAGCCTCAGTATCACAGGTTTGCTACAGATAAATCTTGTGAATAGGTTCGGAGATTGGTCAAACATTGCATTTAAAAGAGAAACAAGAGGAAAAGAGGAAAACGGAACACTGAGCTGGGAAGGCTGGAGTATCCATCCATAATCCATGGTAGTGTAGTGGGGCAGGCTCATCCCCGCTACACGACAGTCGCAGCTCCTACGCCCAGGCCAACAATGCTTCACAATGGTGCAAGGGGGAAGCCGGTGTGCCCTAGCAGCGGCACGCCCCTTCCGATAGAACACCCCCTAGAGGCTTTGTTATTCATGCTCGAATGTTCTCTCAGCTCAGTAGAAAGACAAGGTCTCAGCTGGAGCCACTATGGCTCAAGCGCCCTGAACCCCCCCCCCCAGTGAGGGATTTGTAAATCTTTTTTTTTCTGACTATGCTTCATGCATAATTCAAGTCTCCATAGTAACAGAAGCCACAGAGTCAAAGGCATCAAAATGCCCAATCACTACAGACGCCATGAGCGAGAAAGCGGTTACATCCACGGAGTTTCTTCTCCCGCAATGAAACAAATAAACTAGACATTCGAGAGGCTGCATCTCCATATCTTCCAGCGGTTATCATCTTTCATTAGTAAGAATGCCATTGCTCCTGATTGTTTGGCGGCTAGAGTCTCTTTCTTTATCTTCTCTTTTTGTGTGCTTTTTTCTCACTCCTAAAGCCTCCGGTTTTTAGCGATTTGCAACGGCCATCCTCACACATTGACAGCTGACAGTTCTAGAAAGACTAGGGACCTTGTGGTATATCCCACTGCTACTCGACTACATAGAGTTAGGGGCGCCATCGGAGTTACGAACAACTGCGGGCGTTACGGACTTTGCAACCCATCTATCCAGATCGCCTTGCAAAATAATTATATTTCCGAATCGGGGCTAGATACGTGCTTTGCTCGACAGCCACTGTCGCCATGGCAGGGTCTCGAAAGTCCGGCGGCTCTGCCAAGACCGGGGCGACCACAAGAACTGCGGCCTCTAGGACCGCCCGTCGCTATATATCACACCACCACCAGTACCGCTGGCCGGGTTTCTTGTTCAACATCTGGATACTCATCATGTTGCTGTCGTCAACAGCCTGTCTTGGCATCCTGGCCAACTTTGTGGTCATTCAAAACCGGCTGAAGCTTAGCATTCCATGGTGAGTTGGCTACATGCTTACACCAGTTGCAGTCATCCTAGCCTACGTGCTGACAATGTTTGCTTCTTATGCAGGTACTTCCCGTACTTTATGACCGTCTCATGCCTTACCCTCGTATTTATTTTTATCTTAATATGGCTTACATGGAAGCGTCGCCTGCTGCCAGCCATTGTAATGATAGGCGCCTTTGTGCTCTTCCTGATGTGGATGATAGGCCTGGTGCGCATTAGCATGGCACTCTGGGGTTCAGGGAGCGTCAACTCTCAATGCAGCATCCAGGTGTTCTCGCAAGATCCCAAGGGAGAGAACATGCGAACGCTGGCATGGATGATGCAGCGAAGCATTTGTGAGTTTTCCCCATTCCGCGGCTGCGCGTTGCTCACTGGCAAGCCTTTTACTGACAGAAGTTGTACATGGCGCGGTCTTGAGCTTCACAGGTCAATCATGGCATGCCCTTTTTTCATTTCTACTTATCGGCACTGCTCTCTTGATTTGGATCATGATAATGGCATACCAAGTGTTTGCAGATTCGTGAGTAGGCGAGGGGGGTAGAAGGAAGAGGGGTGGTAGGTGGACAGAAGAGCCAACATGGAAGGGAAAAAAAAAGAGCAAGTATGGTCAAAAGAGGGGAAAGGGCCGAAGCAGCTGGGCTTTGATTTGGACTAGACGATATTTGACAAATTATAATGACGTGATATGATAGAAACGATTTTTGTCACTGCTCTGCTGCAAGTGTTCTGATGGTAGGCTCTGAGGTGGTCAGGAACACCGCATTGACGGAGAAAGGGCATACTATCTAATAAGAGTGAGTGCATAGAGTTTGCAACGTGATTATGGAAGTGGGGGGGACGTTTTCTTTCCTCTTATATTAGTAGTACCAAGACTCAGTGTCACGGACTTGCTACAGATCAATCGTGTGGGCAGTCAAATATTACACGTTAGAGAGGAAAAAAAGAAAAAAAAGCAAACGCCATCGCCATCGCCATTGCTGCCACTCGTGAAACAACAT
The DNA here is from genome assembly GCF_044167205.1 of Ceratocystis lukuohia. Classification (NCBI taxonomy): domain Eukaryota; kingdom Fungi; phylum Ascomycota; class Sordariomycetes; order Microascales; family Ceratocystidaceae; genus Ceratocystis; species Ceratocystis lukuohia. The sequence goes on from NW_027263527.1 coordinate 68,484, forward strand.
AAGAGTTGGGCACAGCGGCTACTAGCATATAAAGACTGTGTATAGTTTCATCAGGGGGTAGCAGGGTGTCCACAGCTAGATGTTGGAAGCACCATTCACTTTGCATCCATTGGACGTGGAGCCGCCTCTACATCATAAGCGAGGCCCAGTGGTGGAGGTGCTCCAATAGTAAAGTACAAGCTATGGCGGTAAGGCAGTTCGTTCCAGGTTGAGGGGTTCCGGTGGACGCTTCTAGTACAATGGGTGCAAGCGTCGACGGTCTGGTCTTTGCCGAAGCAAAGCCAGTTTAAACTCTGTCGCAGGTAAGAAACGACACCACCTAGTGAAGTTGAAGGATCATGAGCTGTAGCCAAGTCCTAGCCAACCCAAATTTGCCAACAAATCATCAATGAAGGGAGCCTGATGTTTGGCTAAGGGTAGCTAACCCTTGACCAAATTTCTTGTTTGCATCAACATGGAAGACCACCCGTGTCTCTACTCTAGGGTCTAGGGTTATGGTTTGCACTGCGCTTTCGGCCTCTATCTTGAATTGAGAAACATATGCACTGATGTTCGAGGACACTGCGCCTGTTTGTGTTAGTTCTAGGGCGTGCGGCATCCTTATCTCTGAATTTCTGAAAACCGACTACAGGAGCAACTACAGAATAATCATGATAAATTCGAGGATCCTCAATAGTTATCTAGAATTTCCATCAATCAAGTCCCATTTCGACTCGTACCGCCCCCATTAGTGCCCAGACCCAAGCCCATTCCCAGGCATCCAAGCTCGACTCTTGATTTGACTGACGCAAACGACCTTGGAACTTCAAAGTGGCGCCAAGCTCTTCATTAATAAACTTGGCTATAATGCCCACCCTACAAGCTGGCTGGACGGCATGGCATAGCCCTAGAGCAGGTCATTCCACGTCAACCACGACTGGGTAATGCTGGACAAATTCAAGGTCTTGGAAGGGGTTCTCGAAAGGGCTTTTGGTAATTCTAACTGACCAGCATTGGTGTGAGCTCAGATGCAGAACTAGGAGTTCTACTAATACTTTCCAGAGTGCTGGAGGCTCGCTGCGGAATAGAGATGATGAGCCTGTTGCCGTAAAGAGGACTAACAAAGGAGCTGAAAGGGACCCCATCTTTGTAGATGAAAATAGAGCTGATAGTTTTGACAGCTTTGTTGTCTCCTGCCAGGAGTTAGATAGCAGGCGCCGTGCCAAGCCGCACCCAAGTATAGCTGAGCCTTGAGAGTAGATGCCCTGAATCTAGGTCACCTCTTAGAGACCTAGAATTTCCTACATTTTACACCACATCTATTCCTAGCAACTTGCAACCGCCAAACAGCCCCCTGTATCCCTGTCAGTTGGGCAGAAAAGCAGCGGGACTCAGATGATTGGTTACTTGCGAGAAAAGTAGAAGAGCAAGAAAGTAGCCAGAAGTGTATTTGTGGCCGGGCTCTTCGGTCGAAGGCCGCAGGAATAAAATTGAAATGCCTAATACTAGCTTAAGCCTTGATAACATGTGCACGACTTACCAAAGGAAGTAATATCAAAAGCGCTGGCTTGGAGGTGAGATCTATCTACGCTTGCTTGGTCTGGATTATGTGGATGGATTTACGGTCTCTGGGTGGCCGATAATTGAGATGCTGGGAAGAGTTGCAAATACTTCTGCAACTGTGGCCTGCTAACCTAGGCATAAAAACATCATTGCGAGAATATAGTAAGAGTAGTTTTGACGACATGGTCATTTGGGATCTGGCTGGGCTAAGCGTAATGTATGTGCGTCAGAAGATTATGAGATGGGGCGGGATATTGGTTACAATGCCCGGTCTCTGATTTCGAGCTTGAGTCAAACTTCAGCCTACTAACATCTCTACAAGAAATTGACAGTTGAGCTACGGCTATCCCTTATTAGAGAATGTCTCGGAGAAGACTTACGGAGCTACTAGATTACATCCGAAGAAAGGTTGAACGCAAAAGCAAGCCTCGGCACATGGAAAAACATACCTCTAATCATGCCGAACTGTCAATGAGCTTCTCGAATTACTGGGCAATGCAGCAGGTCAATGGGAAGGCTTGAAGCTGTAGTCTCATGCAAGTTTATCTCGGCTTCTATAATCTCCACGTAGTATATTCCAAGCCGTGTCAGTAGTCGCCCCTGTTGTTTCTTTGTCATCGCCAGTGCTGATGTGTATCTGGAAACAAAGAATATTTGTGTAGTTGGGTTAGTTGAGTCTTGCGTTAGAGCATAAGGCGTATAGAGATGGGCACTTATCTCTTCGTGTCAAGGTGTTTCTTTGCCTCATTTAGGTCTACACCAGTTTCATCCTCCCCAATACACCAACTACGTCGTCAGTATCTCCTTGAAACTTTGTTTCTACTCTTCTTTTTTCCCACTGTCTAATTAGTCCTGACTTGGACGTTGAATAAATTTAAAGTTCAAGTTCAATTAGTCCTGACCTTCCTGCCCTTGTGAGTCTATGAGTTCCCTCACGAATAACTAATACAAATGCCGCCACTAAACAACTGTGCAATGCTAAGCTGCTACTCCAAATCAGGGCGGCACGCAATATGCCAGGATTTAAAAGACAAACTCCAAGGCTATATGGGGCTAGTACATCCATTCAAAGAACTTTAGATGTTCATCCATGAAAGCTTTAGATGCAGTGAGCTATGATTTTCATGTATTTGCATAGAAATCCAGGGGGCTTAAAAACGTTGGGAATATTTAGTAGTTGGAACTAAGCATCTCTTCAAGTATACGAAACCAAGCGAAATATTTCAACATTTCCAGAGCAGACTACCGATGGGACTGCCGAGAGGACATCAGTGAAAGAGATCTCACTATGCTTCGGGAATCTATAGTGTCGTAATGCCGTGGTTCACAGGGCACTCACCCCCTTTCGACTGAAGAGGGCTTAGACCAAGCTATAGCATTTTAACACATATGAATGAACAGTGTGATCTACAGCAGTAGAGAAAATGTTGTTATTTAGAGACACACTGTATGTAATAGCGCCATGTGTAATGGGATCCAAGTTCCAGGTTAGAGCCGTAGTGTGTGGCTCGCATATAAGTTTCCTTTGTAGCTAAAATGGATGCGTTAACCTTGTATCGTATTTGGGACAAAGCAATCCCAGGACTCCCATTCCTATGCTTACTAGCCCCCATAGGGCTGTTCCTTCCCAGAACTACTAGACTTCCAATCACAATGCGATGTAGGCGAGCTTACGAGATGATAACCGGGACACAATAGCTTCTGAGATACTGCATAAGCTAGGAATGTCCTAGGGCTCATGTATATTGGACCTCTCTATGAACTGTCATTCTTGATGATCAAAAATCAGCTGTAAATCTGCGCTTAAATGGCTGATTGGCTACATCTAGCCTCCAGTCGCTTAAATTTTGAATGAGCTGAAATGCTCTTCGTACACGTCATTCTTTTGACATATAGTGGCTTCATCGTATTACTTGGATCCAGCTCTCTCCTTTCTCATTCATCACTAATTGCTTCTACATGTTCCCCTCTTATGTTCCGCACCTGTATCTGTGCCTGCATCCCCGTCTCCCAAGTGCTTTATCTCTCTGGGACCTATTAGTATCAGCTCGATACAGCTCTACCCAAGCATGGCCAATTAAACCATATTGCCAAGTTCAGTGAAACATCCTAGTTTTTACATCAACTCCTTATCTCCTTGTCCCTGAATATCTTTCATCCCCCTTTGACTGCTCCATCATTTGCGAAAGATGCTATGGAAATGTGCACTCAGGTTCAAGATATGAACAATAGGTATATTGAGTCATTCGAGGTTGGCAAAGACTGTGACAATTACAGATGGGTCAAGGTTAGGTTTGCTGTTAACAGTCAGTAGTCTACTAATAGTAGCCTTGAAGGTCTATACCCTAGGTGTACGGATCTATGGTCCGCAAGTGCATTAGCCACGCTGCGTTTAAACCACAGTAGCAGTACAATTTCCGAAGAATGTGCAGACTCGCAAAGCAAACGTGTGCGTAGACAGGCAACAAGGCTCAGCTGGTTGGTTGCTTGCTTGCGAACTACAATATAGCCATCCTTTGATTACATGAAACAGGGCTATAAGTTGTAAAGGTTCTTATTACCAAGTTTGGTGTTGTACAGACACATGGTGAACTAGGAGTAATAAGGACGACTTGCTAATATTCCTCCTGATCCTTGAGCAACCTTGGAAATATATGTCTATCACTCTCGTTTAGACCACCTCTAACCGCAAAAGAAGAAAAATAGGGGCATCTTCATAAAGTTGCAGTCAATGGTTGTATGTCGATGGGTGCACTTCTCACACCAACAAAGGCCCTAGACATAGAAAATGATGCACATCCCTTACTTCATAGCCACTATTGACAGCACAGTCTACCAAACACTAAACTCCGTGATTCAGGGTTTGCCAATGCAGTGCAGTGAGGGGGGATATCTATGGAGCCCGGAGTGGATAGATAATTATTCGCAACACACTGTTCCTTGGTCAATGCAGCTGCAAAGAAATGAACACAATATTAAACCTGAAGATTTCTAAACAGGCTGCTTTGGGTTTGTCGTAATGGTTAGCTTCTGTCATCTCTTTCCCTAAGAGCTTTGACTACCTGTGATTATACCCACGATGCCATGTCTGCATTGCACACTCCCTAAGTTATATTCTGTTAAAATTGTCCCTTGACGGCTTTTATCCCAGTTTTTTTTATTATAAATATCTGTAAACTCAATGATCCGTAGTGATTCAGACTATCTAGATTCTTAACAGAAGTGAAGTGTTGTGGGAAATCCAACCCTAGTCGGTAAAACACCGGGTAAGCCCACAAAGATATATTACTTTGTGGGCGGACCAGACCAGAAGGAAAACCTAGTTCTTTAATAACTCAATAAAATCATTAAAAACATCAGTTCACAACAGGTTATGAGCCTGGAGTTTCCACAAAGCGAAAACACCTCTCGAAACTAACAAGACTTGTTACATAAACTGACAAATTTTCCAGCGTCATCATTTCATAGCGTTCATTTATTTTATATTTATATTTTCTCATTTTCATACCATCAAAAAAAATGGCAACGAACGAATCAGCCAATCTCGACAACCTCACCAAGTTCATGATGGCCATGAATGAAGCCTTGAATTCCCAGAAAGGAGAATTCAACTTCAACTCTTCAAATTCAAACCCCATGGAAGCAATGCTGCAGAACAGAATAAAACTCTCTGAACTCAACTGGTCAGCATGGTCCAAGAACATGATTCGGAATCTCAAAGGTGCTGAAGTTCTGTGCCTTTTCAAGGACTTGAAAGAAGAAGAGTTTAAGAAGGCCATGGACGTTGAAAAGAACGAGCAACAACAGGTGAAAGATGCTCCAGTAGCATTAAACGAGTTTCCAACATTTCGATACGTCCGAAATGCTCTTCAGGTATCGGATGGCCGTTTCGTCCAGGCCAGCGTGGATTAGGTTTAGTGCTACCGAAGCATCTTTCGCCTTTTGTTGCTCGTTCTTTTCAACTTCCATGGCATTCTTAAACTCTTCTTCTTCTAAGTCCTTGAAAAGGCACAGAACTTCGGCACCTTTGAGATTCCGAATCATGTTCTTGGACCATGCTGACCAGTTGAGTTCAGAGAGTTTTATTCTGTTCTGCAGCATTGCTTCCATGGGGTTTGAATTTGAAGAGTTGAAGTTGAATTCTCCTTTCTGGGAATTCAAGGCTTCATTCATGGCCATCATGAACTTGGTGAGGTTGTCGAGATTGGCTGATTCGTTCGTTGCCATTTTTTTTGATGGTATGAAAATGAGAAAATATAAATATAAAATAAATGAACACTATGAAATGATGACGCTGGAAAATTTGTTAGTTTATGTAACAAGTCTTGTTAGTTTCGAGAGGTGTTTTCGCTTTGTGGAAACTCCAGGCTCATAACCTGTTGTGAACTGATGTTTTTAATGATTTTATTGAGTTATTAAAGAACTAGGTTTTCCTTCTGGTCCGGTCCGCCCACAAAGTAATATATCTTTGTGGGCTTACCCGGTGTTTTACCGATCAGGGTTGGATTTCCCACAACAGGGTCCGTCAGCTGACCAGTCATGTGACACCCCCTGGTCTCGAGGACTCACAGAATGCCTGCCTCTTACAATATCTCTTGTTTCTTGCTCTTATATTAGCCCACCTATCCTTCATAAGACGGATTCTTCTTATTTCACTCAAGACTTTCATCGAGGTTCTCTCAGTATCTTCTGTTCTAATATATCCTTGTGATTGTTCTGTGAAATTCAGACCTCTCACTTTTCTCCTAATCCTAGAACTCCGTGATCTCCATAGTTTCTTAAGGCAAAGTCTTTTGTACATCAAATACATGATGCTTATGCGGGAACCAGCCTTACGAGAGCCTGGAGGGTATTTCTTTCTGTCTGTGTGATTGCGGATGGTAGGTGGACATTTTGTTCCGTTACTTGTTTCTACATAAGTGTTAGCACAACAACTCCATCGAAGCTTTTTCTCATAGTCCTCACTGGATTGCTCTTCGTGTGGTAGTGTAAACGAACTAATAGCACGCTCTTCAGCCTGTGGCAACGGCAAACTATTGGCGTATGTAAAAGCATCGACAAAATCCAGAATGGAGTTCTCGTGTTCGCGGATATAATTTCTCGTATGTGCTGAGATAGCACCTGGCTCCAGGGAGGTTAGAGATTCGGTGTCTCCTAGGCCTTTCTCAACATTGAATCTATGGTAGACTCCACTGTCACCATAGTCACTCTGTAATCGCAGCTCAGATCGCTTAGAAGTAGCGGCAATTTCTCGGAGGGCCGTGGCAAGAGCTTCGCTGGAATCACTAATCTTAACAACATTGTTGACACCTGTTCCAATGCTTAGAATTATCATTTCCCTGCCTGGGAACTCCCTCTTAGCCTCTTTGATGAGGGCTTCGCATGGATTTTTGTAACCATAGGTAGCATCGATGAGTTCTTCTTCATCACGGCCAGTTTTAATAGATCCAGAGATATTATCCGCAGCTATGGCGTTGGCTACTTCCCAAACTGTGCATCTGGAAAAGCTACCAGATATATCATATGTGGAGAGCACAGTAGGTTGTGCCTCCACATTAACTTTTGTCAATGCTAAGACAGCTCTAGATGGACACAATGAGGTGTTAGACGTGAATCTTATGAGTTGGAGATGTAGAACCTACGTCTTGGTGCAACCTTTGTCGCTGAAAAACATGTCTTGGTGTACACATGTGTCAGTTTTGGGCTTTCCACTCCCCGGCTGTGGTGAACATTGAGGGTCATTGCAGTTTTCCCAAATCATCTTTTTGATCAATTTTTCTAACTCGGTAGCTGGAAAAATGCCCGTAAATGGATTTAGATTATTGTTCAATTTTGGGACAACTGTACCAATAAGGTCTTTATAGAAGCCAATAGCCTGCCCGATAGTCATTCCAAATCGGCCAAGCATAATGGCAATGATCCTACAGTATTATGGTCAGTAAAGCTTTCCAGATAGATGGATGAATTTAATGGAAGTTGTACCCTCCACTGCCAGTCCCGCCAATAAAGTCAAATATCTCACAAGGTCTTGGTGTCTCTTTGGTGTCTCTAACATTCGGGATTTTCTCAAAGATGTCCTCGAGGATGTATAGACTAGATAGTCCATTTATACCGCCACCGTCTATAATAATTAGCAAGATAACGATAGACTCAAGGTGGAGTGACCTACCAAGAGAGAAGTACCACTGGTCGCATAGCAGTTTTGAGTTTAGATCTTTTCATGGTTCCTTTTTTAGTTATGTGACATGCTGGACATAAACAAATATAATCAAGTGATTGAAAGAGATGTGAAGAAAGAAGCGCAGTTAACTTAGGAAATAGAATGAATCAATAATCTTTATCCATGCTGGTTGGTGGTAGAATAGAGTTATATAATAGAAACGAAAGGAAAAACCTGAAAGAATATAATAATTATAGGTGCATAAGTAGAAAAGGCGTGGAGCACGAGAGAGAGAAAATTAGAAAAGAGGGAAGTGACTTGACTATGTTTCATCGTCAATAGATGGCGTTGGTTAAAAGAAAGAAGAGAAAGAAGATGTTAGGGTTAGGGTCACTCTTGTTGTTTCATGTTTATACGAAATAGGCAACTTGCAAGGGGCACTTATCTATAAATGCTTAGCTACTAGATCTAATAGCTACTATCTCATCCTAACCCTAGACAGCCCTATTCTCATAAGGAAAGACAAAAGGTTTCCCATGTACAAAGATTTTCTTTGGACATCTAGAAAATCTAACGTCCCACACACCAAGTAAATCAACCAAGTAGCCAATCTGACAACAATCCAGCCAAACAAATAACTTAAGTTACAAGTGAATGCCCAATTCTTTTAGAATAGAGCAATAACGACATCATCACACGGTGTATGCCAGCTCATTCCTTTCACATACTCCAGCCTCTTGATGTCAGGTGCTTTGGACAACTTAAGAAGGCCAGTATTGATAATCTTACCAAGCAACACCGCTAAATTGCAGGTGTACAGGATTTAGGTCTGCTTACTTGTTTGATTTGATTTCAATATATTTAACGTCTACTAGAATCACCGAGATCAAACGACGCTCTGCTTACTTGTGTGCCTCTTATACGCTCTTGTTCTGGCCTTTGTAGTAAGCAATATGAGTTACCTTGTGTCTATGAAGTTCTGGCAAAGAAATGCAGCAAAGAAGCCATTGCGAAAGTAAAAATATATTCGTATTGATGGCTAAACGACGAAATCTCTGAGTACGACGATATCTTGATTCATGAGCCAGAAGTTATTCAACGTGGCCGTGGGCGCCCTCGAAAGACTGCAACCTCCAGTGAAGATGAAATAAGTGTATTTCCATTGTCTCAGTCTGTCTATGAAAAGCAATCATCCCATCACCATCCCCTGTTAATCAGCCGATTCCAGACCAAGACTCCCGCCATACAACTCCCTCAGTACGGCGCCAACACTCGGTCAATGGGAGTATGGCTATAGCCTTGTGGCGATGGATCAGCAAGATATGGAGACATTCAGGGCAAATGAAAGATGGAAATACGGCAATAACACTAGCGATATCACTAAAGAAGGCAGCACAGAAGGCCGAGGGAGGGGAGGACGCTACATACAGCACCCGGCGCAAGAGGCCCAGAGTAGACTTTCTCGAATTGAGGAGGAATGGATGTTATAAAGCGGGGCTAGTACAACTATTTTATTGGCTGGATTGTTCTTAAACTGGCTATTTTATTGGTTCAATTACATGGTGTGTGGGACATTAAATCTTCTAGGTGCGAATAGGAAATCTCGATTAAACACCACACACACTATCGGCCGAAAGGTAACTGCAAAAGAATCCATAAGTAGTGGATAGACAACGTCCAATCTGCTGAGGAGTCTCGAAGTGCGAGACGGCGCTTTCAAGAAGCACAAGGGTACAGTCGCAAGCCTGATCATACCCTTCATAAGAAACTTCGAAGCGCAATGTGAGCGCGATGAAGACTAAGAGACGGCGGAAGTCGTCAAGAAAATGGCGCTCTCGAGAGTGGAGAAAGATATGGATTTCATGCTAACGAAACGCGAGGGGGGGCTGGAACAAGCCGCCCGCGGGCAAGCCCCCAAGAAAAGGCACTGAATAGGCAGGAAAAAGCCCAGGATGAAGCATCGAGCTCCACACATAGCGGAAAGAAGGCCCCATCTTTCGCGGACATGGTGAAGAGGGCCGCTCCGAGGCCAGCAGACACACAAGGTGCTGCTGTAAATGCCAAGTCTCACAAGGCCGTTAAACATGGCAGCTGCAGATGCCCCAAGCGGACGTTTCTTACATCCAGTGGCCCGCAAGAACAACAGAGTCCTGGCAAGAGCTAGCGCTGAAAATGAAATGCACAACTACGAAATCCTCCCAATGTAGGTTAGACTAAGGGAACTAGACCAATAATGGCTTTGCACTTCTAGCAAGCAAGGACAGTCGCTCGACTCTGCTAGAGAAGAGTGACGAAATCAGTAATTACGTCGGACCAGGCAACGATGTAGTGCAATCAATGAATACAGAAGGCAAACCCGACGACCTGGGTCTGGAAAAGCCAGCCGGCAAAGTGCAATGGTTCTTAGGGCACTGCAAAGTCCCGGGCAATGAAACAGTCGATCAGCTAGCTAAAGCGGGTTGCTAGAGCGAGGGCCTTCTAGTTCTAAGGGCGACAATGTCACTGGCAGCAGCAAAAAGATAGAGGAACTGAACCTTTAAAGCAGACTTCTAACACTGGATAAAATAAAACTACTCGAAGATTAGACATCTCAGTGGAGTACTGAATCGGCTGGATGAAGGGGCTACACAAATGTACGCTTGCCTGAATCCTAGCAGCGCGCTCCGGACACGGCGACTTCGAAGAGTATCATGTGCGTCTCAACCACGTGAATGCAGGAATACGGTGCCCAGTCGCAGGGTGTGACCAATCCAAGACCTTTAGCCATCCATAAGAGTGCTGAGGCAACGAGAAGAAACTGCCCATGAGAATTGCACGAGAGCTCCTCACAGGGGATAGGAGTTGTAGATATCTGGTAGAAAAGCTAGACCCTAAGTGGGGGGGTGTTCCGCATTGGGACATGAGAGGTGCGTTTTCTCGGAAGTGGCAGTGCCGAGCTACAATTTGCTATTCTTTGCAACTTTTCTGTTATATTCGTCCTACGCCCTTGATGTCTGTTTGTTTTCTTTCTTTCTTTTTTGCCTTTTTGTACTTCAACCACGATAGAGCGGAAACGAGCAACAAGTTAGCTTGGGAGCAATTGGGCTTCGCTCGTCAAAACTCTATAGTGAGCTTTGCAGAGGGTTAATTCTGTCTGGTAGCCAGTCCGGCATCGTTTGATCTCCGTGATTCCCGTAGACGTTAAAAGTTCAAGAAGCATTGTCATGGGTTAGTACAACCCTAACACTAATCGGCTATCCTAGTTAGTAAATATCGTATTACGTTGCTGTCATCATCAGCCTTTCAGTGGAAACTGGCTCAAGTTTGGCATCCTATAGCAAGCTAGATATATTCTACTGCTAGTTGTAGTCATGCTATGGTAAACAAGCGATACCGTGCATGATGCAGCGAAGCATTTGCGAGTTTTCCAAATTCTGCCTTTAGGCGCTACTCAATAGCAAGCATTTTACTAACAAAAGCCATATATTGCTGCAAACCTAGGCTTCACAGGTCAATCATATCGTGCCCTTTTCTCATTTCTACCTATCGAGGAGCCGAAACAACAGCCAGGATTTGATTTGAACTAGATAATCTTCGACAAATTGTAATGACGTAATACGACGCAAATGAACGCGGCCATAATTCGAGATGGGCAAGAGTCGCTACCGATGAAAACAATGTTTAGTGCTATAAAGAGGGAGCAATTGCTTGCACCATTAGCACAGTATTATGTAGTAAAAGTTCTCCACATGTCAACGCCATCTAGCCAATCAAGCAGCCTGTAGGATTTGGCTGGATTTGTTTTGGCAGGTGCCCATGCAACCAATCAGCGTCCGCAAATCAGCTCCTGAGACTTTCCAGCGAACAGCCCAAGGCTGGGCTGACCATCAACTATACTGTATTCTGCGGCCAGCTTGGCTTGGCCTACACTAAGCAATAGATTCATCGGCAAAATTTCAATTGCAGCAATCGCTCTAACCACAACTTTTCAGCATTGGCTCGAATCACACACACCCTTTCACCGTGTTTTACCACTTAGAAATGCATTCTACACGCTGAATCGTCGCGACTTGCCACTATCGCCCGCCGTCGAAATCGACTAAAAAGCATCTGCTCACACAACTAATTCACGATATTGACACACCCAGCGCCCTCGTAACAACGAACCCGCGAATCAAGAGAGCCTATCAATCCCGGCATTCTTGCGACTTTTTTTTCTAGAGACGGCACTGCCGCGTTTGTCCACATGGCTACTGAGGGTACCGCGACAGACATTACAGACGCTGTGCCATCCCAATCTACAGTTCTCGAGCCTGCGACAACCGATCCAGACTTGCCACAGTCCATATCAACCGGCACTGCCATGGCGACACCCACATCAGCATCCAACGACCAGGCGCCAGAGACCGAGGAAGATAATAATGGCTCAGGGCAGCGCCAGTTCGAGATAAACCAGAGTCAGGAACCACAGTCACAGCAGCAACAACAGTCTCAACAAAACACCCCACGAGACCAACACCGCCACCAGCTTCCCATCCGCCCTCCTCAAAATACCCAGAGCAATTTTTCTCTGCTGCCCCCTTTACCGCATGCCGATGAACTTAGTATTATGGCTGACTCCCGCCTTATTGGAGACACAATGAATGAAGATGCTGTGCGCGCCCATCTTCAGGACGTTGAGTCTAGCTTCATGCCTGAGATGTCGCCCCTGCCAGTCTACAAGCACAAAACAGCTGACGATACCTTCAATCCGTCTGCAGATGTCGTGCCTGGCTCACCGACGCCCCAGTCGCGCACCGCTCCCGCTCCCGCTCCTTCGCAGACAGCCCAAACAGAAGCACAGCCTTCGCCAGACCACAACCCAGCTAGTCCTAGTGTCCAGGCTCCCGATCAACAAACACGAAACATCCAAAATCTGCGTGTTGAATCAGGAGTCGATTCCGACGCACGCCGCCACGATCTCGACCAATCAAGACCCTCTCCCCATACACCAAATGGCCCATTCGCGGTTGATTCCATGACGCAAGATGACATGAACCCGATCAACCCCCCTACCGAACCCTCCTTCAACCCAGGCAATAGCTACCAAGAAAGAAAGATCAATGATGACAGTGCGCGTCAAGGCAACGATGATGGTACCAGTGAAGCTGTTGACGGGGGCGAAAACAGCTATATAGAGGAAGATTCAATAATGAGCAATCTATCCAACTACACGGGACGGTCAGCCAGACAATCAATCGATACCAGTTTTGTTCCTGGTGGTGCAAGCCGAAGCTCTAAGCGATCCAAGTACTTGCGCAGCCGGAATACGACTACAACTACGACAACGACAACAACAACGACCACTAAACCTACAACTACTACGCCGATAGAAGCTACTGCAAACCCTAATGACTCAAAACCCATGCTCTCATCGCCCTTTGTTGCCCAGACGAGTTTCGACAACAAGACGCAAGGCTCCGAGTCCGGACAAGACGATACCGATGACAATGCCAGCGACGCTACTATCGAAGCTGGTGCTCGCGGCTCCAAATCTGTCACCCTAGCCGCTACTGCTACCCTAGCTGCCAATTCTGCGGATCCATCCCGCACTATTCAAAATGCCATGTCCATGTCTCGGAGCATTAGTATGGCCTCGATGAGCTCTGCTGTTGACGAAAATAAGATGATGGATCAGCAGATGGGCCGTCTAGGCGACGACGGTCTCCCACTCCCTCGAATTGCCGAGGCACCCCCTACCACACCAAAACCAAAGACAGATCATCTCGATCCTCCTACCGATACTGTCATTGCTCGCCATGTGCGCAACGTCCAGGTCCCTGATAATCTCGTTGAAGAGTACAAGTTTAAGGGTGACTTAGCTACTCCTCGCAAGATATCAGAATCCTTTAATCTAGGAATTGGGCGTTCCGCTGCAGGCAAAAATCTTACTCTGCGCGAACAGAGCAGCACTATTGAGCGTCTGTCCAAGGAGAATTTCGATCTCAAGCTGAAGGTCATGTTCCTCAAAGACCGTCTAGACAGGCTGTCTGAAGAGGGCATCAAGCAAATGATCTCTGAAAACGTCGATCTAAAAACCACCTTGGCCATCACCCAACGCGATGCAAAGACAATGCGAAAGCGCATCAAGCAGCTGGAGAAACAGCTCAAGGAAGAGGAAATGCAGAGACCCAGCACTGGTCGCAGCGACTCAGATGAAGACGATGAGGCTGCTAACGAGCGCCAGGAGGAGCTGATTTTCCTTCGCGAGAGAGTTGAAGAGTATGTCCTCCAGATCGAGAAGCTTAAGCTTGAGGTTCTCAACAAGGACAGCGAGAAACGCCGCATGTCGGAAATGGTGCGGACTCTGAGTGAGCGGGCGCCTGGTGAGAGTCTTGGTCGCCAGGAAGAAACGGATGTATGGAAGGATCTTTTAGAGCAGGAAACTTCTCGTCGCGAGCAGGCAGATGAGGACAATCGTCGCCTCCGCGACGAGCTTTTCCGTCTCAGACAGCAAGAGATGAATGGCGGCTTGAAGAAAAACACTAGCGGACAAGCACAAGGCTCTCCTGCGCGTCCCACAAGTGGACTGTCGAGCGAGTTTGACCGGACGACATTGACCGGGTCTGCTAGTATCGTCGACGAGCTTCGTCGCGAGAGCGAACAGTTGCGCCATGAGAACGCCGAGTTGAGACGTGAGGTTGGTGCCCAAACTTCTATGTTGACGTCGCGCAATCGGGAAAAGGAACGCCTCTACCAGGAGATTGAGGACCTCAAGATGGCGCAGCGTCGGGGAAACCCAGCCCCCTCTACAGTAGATAGCTTATTAGACCGTTCGGCCTCACGGGCTGGTGTCCGTGAGAGGTCGCATTCCCGTGCTAGCGGCACACAAATCACAGCAGTCGAGGAGGATCCTGACCGCGAAGAGTTGGAGAACACCATTGCAGACCTTCGCGACAATCTCAACAGTTTGAAGCTGCAAAACCAAGAGATCAGCCTTGAACTGGAAAAATGCATGCAGGACTTTGAAACTGCGGTTGAAGCGCGTAAGCAGTCTGATGGGCTTATTCTGGGTCTTCAGGAGGACATGGACATTGCCATGAACGATCTTGTCGCTCTCCAGGCCGAACGTGATGAGGCTCTTGGCGAGCAAGCTGAGATGGAGGCCGAGTTTGAGGCCTTACGCAAGGAAGCCCAAGAAGAGATTGATGCTCTAGAGTCGGAGGCTGATCAGCACACGGCCGAGATCCAGCGCTTGACAGTTGAGCTCACCGAGCGCACGGAGAACTTTGAGGCTTTGCAGGCCGAGATGCGGCAGATGAGCGAGGCTGTGGTTCGTCTCGAGGATGATGCGGAGGAAAAGTTACGGCGTATCCGTGAGATGGAAACCGAGCTGGAATCGTCCAACAAGGAGCTTGAGGACCTCGAACATAAGCTACTTGAGGCCAACGAAAAGTCCAATCGTCTTGGTGTGCAGCAAGAGTCTTCCGCCGGCGAGATTGCTTTCCTGCGTGAAGAGCAAGAGTCGGACAAGATCCGTATTGGCGATCTTGAGGCGGCACTGGCCAACACTCAACAGAACCTGCGCGACGAAAAGGAGCGCGTCAAGGAATTAGACCAGCGTCTTGCCAGCGAGAGACGGCAGCGAGAGATCGTTGCCAGCAAGGAGAAGGAAGAGGTGCAGCAGTTTGTCAACGAGCTCAACCGCGAGGCCACTACTGCCCAAGATGAGGCCAGGCGGCTACGTAAGATGCTCACATCGCGCGAAGTAGAGGCTACAGAATGGAAGGAGCGGCTCATGGAGTTGGAGAACAATCTGCGGGTGGCTCTGGGCGATTTGAATGGCACTAGATCGAGCCTGCTCAAGGTGAGTTGAGGGAGAGATGGACAATTTCTTATTTTGTTCGTATACTAACATTTCATTCATTTCTCTAGTCTATTGCAAACCTGCAGCGCCAGAATGAGGATACAATTCGCGAGCTTGACTCGTCCAAGGCAACTCTTGTTGAAAAAGAGCGTATCGTCAAGCATCGCGACTCCATCCTTGAGTCCCAAGCCCTTGAGACTCGCAAGCTAGCTGATCTTCTTGAGAAGGAACGCCAAGCCCACCGCAACACCAAGAACGCCTATGAAACTTTCCAGAACACGCACCACCATGTGGCTCGTACCGCCTCCACCATGGAGGCACGCATTCAGGAACTGGAGATTACTCGCTCTGGCGACAAGAAAAAGATTGCTACATTGGAGGCCAGTTTCAAGGAGCAAGTCACGGAGCGCAACAACCTGCTGCTAATTTTGTGGACCAGATTGTCAGGCCTCTGTGGTACCGACTGGGCCATGAACAACTCGCTCATCAACGGCCGTGCCTTGCCTTCGGTGGAGAGTATTTCCACCATGCTACCAGGCTTCAGCAAAAACCTACTGAATGCCGTCAAAACTATCGAGTCTATGATGACCAAGTTCTCGGCGCGCATCAAGAGCGTCGAGCGCGATCTGTGGCGCGAGTACCAGGCCCTAGAAAATAACCTCGAGGGTCGCATCAAGAAACTTGACCGTTTGGAGATGTTGGTGCGTAATGGCATTGCCAACAATTCGATTCCTCCTGGTCTTGCCAGCATGGGCGCTGTGGAAATGCAGAACCGCTACGCCCGTCTTGAAGAAGCCTACCGCCAGCTCAAGGTGGAAAACACGACGCTGCGCACGGCTACTGAAGTTCGTGCTCGTGCCGGTGCTGGCCCTGGCACTGCTTATACTGGTGGCTCAGCCGAGACAGCAGCCCAGGTCGCCGAGATCATTGGCGGCTCTCCATCGCCTGGAATACCTACGGGTCCACGCGATAAGGAACGCAGCCGCAAGATGCCCGGGCTCATGCGCCCCTCAACCAGCTCACGCTCGTCGTCGTCGCACTCACCCCACCACCACATGGGCGGCAGTCTAGTGAGTGGCATCCCAGTACCATCGACGTCACACGGCCATAGCCACAGGACCAACAGCAGCCTAGGTATGGGCATGGAGATGGTGGCTCGCCCAGAGACGGCAACAGGCCATTCTATGGCTCCCGGAATGGGAATGGCAGACGGGGAGGGTGATGATACGCGCTTGATCCTCAGGCTTAAGGAAATGGAGAAGAAATTAGTAATGGAGCGAGAGGCGCGGAATCAGGACCGCAAGGCGGCAAGGATGCGATTAGGTGGGCTAGAGACGGAGAACCGTGAACTGAGGTCGAAGATGAAGAGATCCGACGATTAGCTGGAGAACAGGGAAAGCAGGGGAAGAGATAGACAGCAGAAGATATTGGCAAAGAAGTGCTTAATGCGATGTGGTGTGCTAACTAGAATACGTGCCGGTATTAATCTTAAATCTGGCACTTTTATATGTGCTATGTACTTCGAATCTCAAGAGTTCCTCCTGCACGTGACTCTGCGCTTTTGTTGCTCAGGGATGAACTCGACAATGTGGATGTCTAGGCTACAAGCAGGGACAGCCAAAGGTCAAGTCCCTGCCCTGCGTATGCGAGTCATGACTTCAGAGCTATAGCTTCGAGTGGAAGAGATTGTATAGCGAATTAATCGTAGCTCGTCGCTAATGACTACAAAATAGCCAAGCCGGTGGCACGAAATTTAGCATTCGGCACTTGACAAAGACGGTATTGGAGAGAAACCTGCTGTTGAGACGCCAATCATACTATCAGAACCCTTTGGTGCCTACGCTTATACGCTTTCAGGAGTGTACCCATTTTCACGTGATGCTAGTTCACATCAGCCCTCTATTCCCGGCTTACTTGGTCTCCTGCTAATTATTCCACCCTCACTATCAAACGCTTATCCATTTGCATTGCCACTGCGCCAGTAGTGGGTCGCTAGCTTTGTGGCTTACTCCGTGGCTTGTATGGCTTGCCTGTAAATTCACGGCAACCCAATACGCTTGCGAGCCCTCCTACCGCCACCAGGGCGCAAGCAATGCGCAGCTCGTATCAAAAGACACCACTCCGGTTCCAAAGGTCTATGGTGCCTTGAGGCGCCGGAATCGTGTCTACATTCTTATAGGGAGCGTCAACGGCTAGGTGGGGGCTTCCTAGGTTCTAATGCATCCCTGCCTAGCATCTTGAGTTGTAGCATTGATTGTGGCAAATGGTAGTGGATGCAAAGTGCGTTCTTTGGAGTTTGAAGGAAAATCCCGTGCATGGCTACTAGTAGATTGGGGAGGTCTTTTTACACATGTCCCATGCATCAGGTAGGCAGGGACCCGACCAGAATCGAAAATCAAGCTCCTGTTCGACGTGCTAGGAATACTTGACAGGCGGGAAAATCTAGAACACCACGGCAGACGCAGCCCTTCTTCGTAGCCTACCAAACTTTGCATAGACTTCCCAAGCACGGGCTTTGGCAGCTTTGGCGTGGCTCTCAGAGAAGGCCCCCTGTTCGGCTAACGTTTTGACGTTGGATGGCCTTCTTGGTTTTACCAAGCGGCTTAGGTTTTCTTCTAGCCGAATTAGCGTTAACCCGTTCCATAGCAGTGAGCGTATAACACGATCTGCCTCTATGCTTCTCGATCCACTCCTAGCAAGGTGGTCAAGGCCCTGCAGCGAGCTTTCCGAGTCTCTCTAAGAATCGGAGAGATCGACACAGGCATGAGAATGGCGCGATAGCTTAGAGCAGACTCATCCAGTCGATCTTCGGCATTCAAGCAGCGAAACTACGCTCACAAAAAAACATATATGAAAGGGATGGTTATGACAGCAGCGAGCCCTTCTAGCTTGGCAAGTTTCGGCGGCTCCAAAACAAGCCAGAGACAGCCTCTATCCTGGATATAAACAGCGACTCAAGGGCCTAGCGCGCCGAAAGCTACTTGGATCCCTTGTCTCTACATCACAACAAAGTCTCATGCTACACGGCCACCCAGACCAGACGGTATACCCGGCCCCGAAGCCCCAAATTACCCACAGTGCCACTTCAGGCATTACCTAGTTTGCGAAGAGCTCGCAGATCAGTGACCGAACTCTAGAGTGAGCCTCTACCATCCCTCCAGACCCTGTTGAGAATTTCCCTTGACCAAATGACGTGTACAACCACTGATACTCACGATCCACTAGATCTGTGGTCTGATAAAGCCATTGGTCACACCCATACGAACGAGCCCTGGCTAAACTTCAAGCAGTTATTCGTCAGTCGTCTGACAGCTCCACCTGCTCGACAATAGAATATCCAACACCACCCTCTCAGATGGTCCAAAAACGGAAAGCCCCCGAGTTAAGATGTTCTATTACTAATCGAAGACGGCAAGTGGGGTAAGGAAGAGGGAGGGACCGATTATAAGGAAGTGCGTGCGTATAAGAGCGTACCATGATCGTGCACAAACTTGGAGGAATGCCCGTGTGTATTCTGGAGGCTGGCACTTTGATCCTGGCTATAATTTTAGAAACTCCTAATATCCTGCTCTATATCTGTCGTTCTTCTGATTCAGTAGCAATATACTTACTGTCATTAGCACGGCCGTGTTGTGTACAAAGCTCAACGATGATAAGTGCTCATGCTGTGATAGAAATAAGGGTTAGCCGTGCACCGCGGCGCTAAAACTTAGGGTTAACAATAGAGCGCTAAATCCTCCCTATTTCCCCTGTTTATCTTGCTTACCCCAGGCTGTACTGTACGATGGAGTAGCTTCATGGGCAACCAAACGAAGGATCATGAGCAGCATCCAAGACTTGTCAGAGTCTTTGATCAGCAGTCAAAAGAGGCGTGGATAAACGGGTAAACAGCCTGGCAAGGGCAGAAGGGGAGCAGAAGGGGAGCAGAAGGAGCCAGAGGAGGAGGGACTACAGAAGAGTACAAGACCAAGGAATGCAGCAGGCTTGAGGGAGCTTGTGAAAGCCTAGGAGCGATGGAATAGGGTGCCTAAGACAAAAGCCAAAGTCAACAGCCGGCTCGGCGTAATCGCGGCGCTACTCTTGCCGCCTTTTCTTTTGTTGGTTCTCCTTCTTTTGTTTTGTTTCTGGGGGGAGAAGTTGCCGATTGGCCTTTGTGGGGTAAAGCAACAAGCCTGCAGGCAATTACGAGCCTAGATCTGCCTTGCTTGTGGGGAACAGCCAGGATTGGGTGAAAGGCAGGCCCAAGCCATGGTCCATGGTCACATTAGTGGCAGGGTTGAGTTTTTATTGTTTATTTCTCACAAAAGCTCAACTCCAGGCGCAGGACAGCAGGCTAGAGTACGGCAAGTTTCTTTCTTGCCTTGATACCAAGGCCTCCTGGACGCAGCATCTCATGTGAAGGGCTTTGACGCTGGTTCCTTTAGCGGGAATAAAGCAATGCTAGACTAGCTTGGCGGACCACTTGAGAGGTTGGCCGAAAGCAAGGGAGCGGGAGAAAAGAGGAGACATCGGATTTAGTGGGAGAAGAAGAAAGAGTAGGAGCAGAGGCTCAGCATAGCTCCTGGTAGTGTTCGAGATTTGTTTCTCGCATTCAAGGTTATCTCTACTGCACTGTATGTCAGATTTCCGTGATTATGCTTGCATGAAGAATAGCATAGCATATCCAGCCGCAATATCGTGGCAACTACAAAGACAGAGCGTGAAAGAAGCAAAAACTCAAGCATAGAAAGCAAGCAAGGCGGGGATGGAGGGAAAAGCAGGCTGCTGTTGGCTGCAAAAAGTCCTACGAGCTCTTTTTTGGTTGCATCGCTTACACAGTGTCCGGCAATTTCATGATGTCATTAGTGAAGACGGCAGATGAGAAGCGAAGAAGCTTGGGGATGGTAGAGGCAGCGGTGGGTATTCCTTGTTTCCTAGAGAGTGTGGGGAATGTGGGTATGCGGTGGCGGAATCTTAAACACTGTGGCGAGCTTATGGAAAGCAGGCTGTCCTTTTCCATCGCGTCTATTTTATTAGTAAGGAAAACGAAAGCAAAATAATGAGGAGCAAGACTGAAACAGCGCCAGCAAGCATCCACGCACCGTCTACGCATCTAGCTTGTGTCCTGTTCCCAGACCCAGATCACGTTCCCTAAGAGTCTAGTCAAGGTGACAAAAAAGGAACACGCCATGGTTATAGCAGAATATAAAGCTAGGTTGGTGTTACGCAGCTCTCCGGATAGCCACTTTCCAAGTATATATAGAAGGATCTTTCCCCGCAGTCTGCATCTCAATCCGTCCTCTCTTGTCTTACTCTTTCACTCCATTCATCTTCTAGCAATATTTAACCCCGTCAACTAACATTTGGAAATGGCTCCCGAGAAGGAACCAATCGAAAAGCAGCCGATCGAGGCAATGTAAGTCCTATTTTCTCCTGCCAATTCCCGGTCCTGTGTCCTTGCTGCAATGTTCTGACTAGCATTGACTATTTTCCGCAGTCACACCAATGCCTCGGCCCATCATGAGGAAATGGGCCGCCATGAGTCGCAGCACCCAGACATGAAGAACAACCTGGCGGCCAAGTAAGTTTTTTCCTCTTTGTCCACCAACCGCCGCTCCCCCCTGTCTGCTGACACAGCAACTCCCCTTTCCAGAATCCGCAATCCTTTGGACGGAATTCCCTACGACACGCTGATGCGTGATGTTGAGGATTTCACCCGTGAGTACGATCTTACCGACCACACAGAGGTGTTCCGGCGTGGTGCACTCGTCGCACAGAACCCCAGCGGCTATGACCAAATCGGCGGGCGCGAGGCGCTGTCGGAAGTCGAGAAGACTGCCATCAGAGACGAAGTCGAGCACCGCTGGCGCATGCCGCGCAAATTGCTCCTGACCATTGCAACGTGCTCGATCGGTGCCGCTGTACAGGGCTGGGATCAGACAGGCAGCAACGGAGCGAACTTGTTTTTCCCCAAGCACTACGGCATTGAGGGCGACAAGCTCCTAGTCGGCGTAGTCAATGCCGGCCCGTACATTAGCTGCGCGCTGCTGGGATGCTGGCTGTCTGATCCGGCTAACCACTATCTTGGCCGGCGAGGTATGTTTTGATTTCTTTTCTTCTGCCCCCTCCCCGCCTCCTCTGTACTGACCAGCTGCGTCCAGGTGTTATTTTTGTCTCTGCCAACTTCTGTCTGTGGCCGCTGATTGGCTCTGCGTTTGCACAGAACTGGGAGCAACAACTGATCACACGCCTGCTAATGGGTATTGGAATGGGAATCAAGGCCTCAACTGGTATGTTTTTTGCGCCATCCTTTGCTTGTTCCCCATTGCGCTCTCTACTTCCTGCGACTAACAAAATCCGTGCTACAGTCCCGATTTATGCGGCTGAAAACTCGCCTGCTGCTATTCGCGGCGCCCTGGTCATGTCGTGGCGTAAGTCCCCCAAGCTTTTGTGTCTAATAAGTCAAAGTTCCTATGCGACCCAAGATAGCAATGTCCCCTTTCGCGCGCTGCAAGTCGAGCTGTCGTCGAAAGAACTCCACTTTTATCGTTTCTCATCTTATGTTGTACCTGCTCCTACCTGCTCTCCTTTTCACGATCATTTGCCGTTCTTACCCCACTTTACCCAGATTTGGCAATAACCAAGCTTTTATTTCCTTACTGCCCCAGATTTCTTTTTTTTTCCCGCTTCCCTTTTGAGAAATTTCCTCTTTTTCTCTATTTTCTCGAGTCGCTTGCTCCTTCCACACTTTGCCCTTTTTCTTTTCTCCGTTGCTTATTTTGTTTTCTCGCCCATCCTTGGGTCTCTAAGCGGCCTTATTTTTCTTGCCCGCTGTCTTGGTCCTATGGGAATGCACTATTATCTGTCAAAAATGTGCTGCTAACTTTTTTTTTTCCACTAGAAATGTGGACGGCCTTTGGGATCTTCCTTGGCACTGCTTTCAATATGGCTGTTTACCACGCATCGCGCAATGTCAACTGGCGCCTGATGCTGGGTGCTCCTGCTCTTCCGGCCATCCCGTTGCTTGCTCTCATCTACCTGTGTCCCGAATCGCCACGCTGGCTTATGAAAAAAGGCCGCTATGTCGATGCGTGGAAGTCAATTGTGCAGCTACGGAACGACCCAATTCAGGCGGCGCGCGATATGTATAGCATCCATGCGCAGTTGTCCATCGAGAGACAGATTATCGACAACAGCACGTACTTCAAGCGTGTCAAGGAGCTCTTCACAATCCCCCGTGTGCGACGTGCCAACTTGTCGGCTGTCACTGTGATGCTGGCGCAACAGCTATGTGGTATCAACATCATCGCCTTCTACTCGTCGACCATTTTCGAGGAGTCGGGCTTCAGCGAGTTCGAGGCCTTGGCAGCGTCGTTTGGCTTTGGTCTGATCAACTGGCTGTTTGCCTTCCCGGCTTTCTACACCATTGACACATTTGGCCGTCGCTCGCTGCTACTCTTCACCTTCCCTAACATGATGTGGACTCTGATTGCGGCCGGCCTCTGTACCACGCTTGAAGGCAAAACGAGGCTTGCGCTGGTGGCCATCTTTATCTACATGTTCGCCATGTTCTATTCACCTGGTGAGGGCCCCGTGCCGTATGTCTATGCCGCCGAGGTCTACCCGCTGTCGCACAGAGAGGTTGGTATGGGTCTGTCCGTGGCCGTGTGCTTGGGATGCTCAGCCATTCTCAGCATTACCTTCCCCTATCTACTTGACGAGGCAGGGAAAGTCGGCGCGTTCATGACCTATGCCGGCTTCAATGCTTGGGCATTTGTAATGATCTTCCTATGGGTGCCCGAGACCAAACAGCGGACATTGGAGGAGCTGGACTGGGTGTTTGCTGTGCCCGTGCGCAAGTTCATGAGATACCAGTTTAACGAAGTGCTACCTTACTGGTACAAGCGGTACATCCTGCGTAACAAGAGCGCTGAGATTCGGCCTTTGTACCAGGTGTCGCAGCACGAGGAGGCACAGAATCTGGCCGCACAGAATTCCAAGGACAGGGAGGCCGTAGCTGCAGCCGCAGCCTCAGCCTCGGAGTAGTTGGTGAGGACACCAGGCGTAATAGCAATAATATCGTGCAATCGATCTCTTAAATCCAAATATTTCTTGGTCATTCCAGTCCGCCATTTTCACTTAACCATGCATGGTATGTTTACTGCTTGTGTCATATGCCTCACACAAATGAGGGAACATTTATTTATGTATCATGATAGTTGTTGCTAGAATACCTGCTTGCTAGAAACTCGCCCGTCAGGTCATACCCGGGCTTGAATAAAAAAAAGAATCATTGCGCGCTCAGATGTGTGCTCTCAACCTTCTCTTGCCCCTTAAACCAGAGTCTTGATTACGTCCTCGACCGAGGACTGCTTCAGGCCAATGATGTCGTTGGCCAGGATGTCGGCAGAGTTTTTGTGGTTGCTGCCATCAGCGAGGAACCAGTGGGCCAGGTAGTCGATGAAAGCATGCATGTAGTCGCCTTCAGCCATGCGCTCATCACCCTTCTTGAGGGCCTGGTCAGCAGTGACGTTGAGGACGGAGAGCTTGAAGCCAAGAACCTTCTCGGTGGCAGCCAGGATCTCGTTCTGGCAGGTCTCGAAGGTCTGGATAGCAATGTATTTGTTGGCAGTCTCGGGCAGGTGGGTCAGCACACCAACGACACCCTTAGCAACATCGGGCAGGGTGGTGGCACCGAAGCGCTCGTTTCCAGAGTCAACAATGGCAGCGTACTTGTCCTTGGGGCTGACGCCAAAGAGCTTAAGGTTCCAGCACTACAAAAAATGGGCACTATGTTAGTCAAGGGGGACATCATATAAAAAGGAGATTGAAGCTTACGTAGTCGAAGAAAGGGCCGCAGGTGATACCAGTCCAGGTGAAGCCAGGGTTCTTCTGGGCGAGGCCAGTGATGTATGTGATGTGCTCAGCCTTGGGCTGGATGCCAGGGGCCAGACGGCTGCCCGCAACCTGACTGGAGTTGACACCGAACTCAGAGGGAATGTATCTCTTAACACCGGCAGCGACAGCAGCGTCAGCCAGGACGTTCTGCTTAGCAGCCTCACGAGTGGTGATCAGGGAAATGACAGCATCCTGGCCCTTGAAGGCCTCAGTCAGGGCGTCTACAGAGGACAGGTCAACCTTCTTGACGGCAACGCCAGCGGGGAAGGTAGAGGTGGACTCAGGGCGGGAGATGGCAGTGATGGCAAAGCCGCTCTCGAGGAGAGCCTTGGTGACGGGAGCACCGAGGTTACCGGCAGCCTAGAGTTTGTTAGTACTTGTGGCAACGGATGGGTAGAATCTAGAAAGGAGAGGAAGATAGTCGGGAGGAGGGAGCATACACCAATGATAGCGACGTTCTTGATAGACATGTTGAAAGATGGAAAGATGGTAGTAGATAAAAGATGAGAAATGTGAGTAAAGAATAAAACTGAAAGTTGTAGAAGAGCTTGATTGTTTGATTGTGATGTTGTGAGATTCTGTTTCCAATAGCTATCCAGATGGTGGGATTGGCCACCCTTTTATACTTTTTGTTCGACCTCTCACTCCTGACTCACATGTCTTCAACGTGTCTATATCGCGGACGACGGTGCTTGACATCGGTCGAGCCTACTCACCCACCCACCCACCAGCAATGAAACAATATAGAGTTGCCTATTCCAGCCAAGACCCCTCCTAGCTTGCTAAAGCTCATTCATGCGCTCGGAGTTTCAAAGGATTCGCTTACTACGCAGCGAACAAGGTCAAAAGGAACAGCGGGAGCTAGGACGTCGAGGCCAAAAGACGTACAGTACAGTTAGACCCAAAAGAGCCGTATTATTAATTTCACTACTATTTACGGCCGCGCGCCTACACATCGTCAAGTGTGTGTAGAATTGCGAAATCACACTATAGCGAGTACCACCAAGACCAAGACAAAGCCAAACTTTTAGAAGGTCTGGCCGCGCAAGGTCGGCATTCGCACAAACACACGTACGGCAGTTTCTCTTCCGTGGCATTAATATCAATATTGAATGTTTCCGCATGTCACAACCTATGACCGTCCAGTTTGATACTCGGACCGTCCAGCCAAGTCGAAATAGACAGGTCCCAGCATTAAAGTCAATCCTCCGGACTTAGAGGATGCATCAGAGTCGCAGTCTTTCCAAGCAACCTTCTCTTTTCCGTTTGCTTGGCTTGGCGGGGGAAGGCCGCTTCTAAACAATATATTGATGTATGTGTATGTACACTCATATGTGCCTAGAAAGGAGGCGAGAAAGGCTAGGCAAACAAACCCAACTGAATTGTGGCTGGGGCCGAGAGACTTGGCATTTCTTGGGTCGAAGAAGACTAGTTCTTATTTCCCGTTGGATCTGAGACCATCTATAGTTCTAGTTTCCAAAATTCCTTGCCGTGGTAAGTTTCTAGACACGGCAATGGGGAAGGGGGAGAACGAACGCTTGTCTCGTCCCCCAAACTATAGCTTGACCATTTGTCGTACAGAATACGAAATCTGGTTAGCGTAAGAGAAAGGTCTCCACTTTTGCAGGGACTCGGTCGACTTACAAAGGCAAATCTGGCAATTGCTCTCCCAGCAAACCCATCAACTCCACTTGCACTTCGCACCTTGATAGGCAATTGCGGCTAGTAGCTCGAAGCTGGGCCAGTGGGTTAGGTTCTGTCTAAGTGCGGGGGCTTCTACAGGGACTCGCCTTGCCCCCTTGTCTGCAAAACAGAAGCTCTGGCCTATTCTAGTGATTGCGTGAGAGTGAGGGGGTGATGTCGGTCTGTTTATGTTCCGGCTGCTTCTATTCATGATTGCGCGCGTCTATTAGCACATAAGCTTGCATTTGGAGTACAAGCAATAGGGAAAGAGGGCCCCGTTTCATTCCCTTCTATGCATCGACATCAGGCAACTACCTCCGATAGAAAACATTCAACGCCAGATATTTATTCGGCAGCTACCCTTCCCATGACAAAAATAACCCTGAAATTCTGGTCGTTTTAGATCTGATCAAAGAATGTAATATTCGCCAAACTAAAAGGACAACTTTGCACATAATTAACCATAACGAGACACATAAATACAGGGAGAGGGGGGGCAGGGAAGAGATAGACAACACCAAAGTGTCTGGTCTGTGAGGCGAGGACAAGGAAGCTCCAAACGCGAATATAGGCACCACGGAGTTAACGGGCTTTAACACAGACTCCGATTAAAACCAAACTGTCCCCCAGCCCAACACACCTTGCCTAATGTCGGTAGTAGAAAGTTTCAAACACAACTTATCGCAGGAAGACACAGGAAGGCAGGAAGACGCCTGGTCAGCCCTAGGACTGCCGCTTGCTAAAACTCAATTGGAGGCTTCGTTAGGGTTGGTCGAATTCAGAGCTACCCCTCTATCCGTGTATTTTGAGGCTCTGTTTGGAGAAAAGGGGGCTGCAGGAAATTTAGTCACCCAGGCGCGGTGATGCATTTAAATCTCTCATGCTAGACTGTCTTGGACTGAAGTTCAAGTTGTTTCTGTCGTCGGCTTTAGCACGAGAGCAAGGGACGGGGCGGGGGAGAAGCGACTCCGTCCTGTTGTAGATATGTTGCAGTGGCATAGACCTGCCTACAAACTGACCCAAAGATCCAAAGATCCAAAGACCCAAGGAACGCAAAGACCTCAAGTATCAAAAGGGTGGCTAAGTTGCATTAAAGAGCCAAAGTAAGATGAGGGAGAGAGAAAGGATGAGACAGAAGAATAGAGACAGCTTCCACGAGCTAATACCTTACAACTTCCTACATGAATAACACCTAAGACCCCCAGCACGCCGATAATGGTCAGTTTCAGCGCCCGGTGTTAACAGCCATGTCGATGAATCTTGGCTCGCCGTCTACCTCCGTCTACATTTACAGAAAGAGGGCATAAGAAGAGACATGCCAAGAAAAGGCATGGAGGGTTTGTTGAGGGGCGGCACAGGTACATGGAAATACATATCGCAGAAGGCGTCCTACATAACAGTAGGAGTATCAGTGCAGCAGAAGCGTCGTTGAGCCTGCGTATTGGGAGAGACATCTGGGCTGTGCATGAGCCCAACAACTTGTGTGGGGGTTCGTAGGCTAGTCCCTCGATTAGGATGGATTGAGACAAAACTAGACCCTAAGACATTCCCCATCATAAATAGGGTCTGAACCCTTATTCCACGCAGCAAGCCTCCCGACGCTGGCATACACTGGACAAAGAACATACTCTACGAGGAGCTCAGCACAACCCAGTCGTGTGGAGGCTACGAAGACTGCTTCCGGCGGGAATGGAAACACACAAGACACTGAGGCCGACAGTCACTGGACCAAGCATGCCCCTTCGAAAGTGGCTCAGCAAAGAGAAAGAGGCTGAGAAACACAGAGAGGAGGTGGACATGGCCCCCGTAGGAACACTCATAGCATACTCTGATGGCTCGAAAGATGCAAAGGGAAACACAGGAGCAGGATGGGTCACCACCATGGACGGAGCTACCCTGGAAACAGGACACAGTGCTCTAGGCAAATGGGTGGAGGTTGCAGACGCAGAAGCGTACGGGGCATGCGAAGCAGCCAAGCGGGCTGTTGCACACACAGACGCCCGAGGAAATCTGGATATGTCTGGACAACCAAGGAGTAGTCGACCGACTGCGCAACCCGCAAACGCGAAAAAGTACCTCCCAGGACATCATTGACGAAACGAAACGGACCCTAGACACATGGAAGAATAGGAAGGAAAGGAGACGCGTCCAAGTGCTCTGGGTCCCAGGACATGTAGGCCTGGAGGGAAATGAACAAGCCGATGCGCAAGCCAAGCTCGGATGCCTCGGACACAACCGCGAACCCCGCGTCAGCCTGGCAGGGGCAAGGAGGTGGAGGCGAAACCAACTGCGTGAGGAGTACGAAAAATGGTGGAAAAGGCAAAAGGGATATCGCCCACTGCAGGACACTCCATGCAGCCCCCCGTTTCGAACACCGGGCTACAAAGGAATGGACAGAACGGAACTGGGACACATCCTGGCAGCCAGGACGGGACATGGAGACTTTGACCAGTACCATGACCGTTTCAATCACCAATGCCCACGCAAATGCATCCACTGCAAGCAGCCGAAAGAACGAGGACATATGTGGACGTACAGGACTTTACCAAGGCCGTGGGGCCAGAGGTTTACGGACAAGCTACTGAAAAGCACAAAAACAACAAAGTACATTGCTAGCGTGCTACACCGGAACCTAAGGCACCTACAGCAGAGGGGAGAAAGGCAACCCTCACGGATGCACACAGCGCGGATGCAAGAGTAAAGACAAAAAAAAAGAAGGGGGAGGATGAGCAAGGGGATGAGGGGGACGAGGAGGCCGGGGGACGAGGAGACCGGGGGACGAACGGGGAGAAGAAGGGAAGGGAGGTGAGAGAGGGAGTGCCAAAAAAAAAAAAGAAGACAAGAGCGGACGGAGATGTCGAAAGGACGCGGAGGAGAATTCGGAAGGTCCTTTCTCCCGACGCCCAGGGTCTACTAAGAATGCGGCAACCGCCTCGCTGAACAATAGGATAAAACCGACGTACCCCGCCAGGGCCAACACTCAGGGCCGACAGCCGTTGGCCTCTTAGACTAGACCACTATATAGGTAGGGCGCCAAAAGCCAAAAAGAACCAGGTAACCAACCCTGGAAACACAACCCAACCACACAACCAGCAGGGTCCTTGGGGCAACGTCTTACGGAGAAGGCTCCTGGCCACAAGGCTGGACCCTCAAAAGTCATAGGAGGAGTTCAAAGAAGATGAGTACCTGCAACTGCTAACTGCCCGGAGGAGGGGTCGGAAGACGACATCTTCCAACTCCCCTTCCGTCCAGGACATGCCGTCGTATTACCGTGGAAAATCGGTAGGTAGACGCTAAATAATACATACATACATACATACCCTTATTCCATGTGCCTCAACTATGGATCTTACCTTATCCTATCTTATCTTATCTTATCTTATCCTATCGTTATCTGTATCTCATGCTGCCTTATTTTTCTGGCATCACTGAGTTTAGACTGACGGACTCCCGCTCGGGGTTCTAATCGTCCAAGACCTCCGAGTCCTTTCAGCGCGCGCGTGTTATTATCCGCGCGCCGACTTTAATGAATGGATGCACATTAGTTCCTCTGGCTCGCTTGTTTCGATTCCTTTTGTCATCCGCCCCCATTAATGAGTAAGCAGCAGGGTTGGACGACCAATTGTAAGGCAGCAGCATTTCAGAACTCTGTATTATGGATGCTGACAAATTTAGCTTCGCCTAGTAATGCATTTAATAATACCTAAAGGCGGATGATTTATGACTGTAAAGGGGCGGTATCAATGGATATGCAACAAACGTAGAGTAGTAACCGCCAATGTGGCCAAAATGGACTGGATTGGGGCTATATAGCCCTGTAAGATTTCATCAACCGCTTGAATTTGGATGCCTTGAGCTAGGTTGACGTAGCGGGGCTGCGAGTTCATGATAGTGTTGAGGTGGGGGGGGGGGGGGGGGGGTTAGGCATACGTGGGTTGTACAAGCAAGAAAGCAAGAAGCAACGGAGACTGGCTCTTTTGAAATGTATAAAAGGGAGAGAATCACCTCATCTTCTTCAACTATTACAACAAACTCCTCTCATCTCAATCACATATCCAATCTTTTCTCTATCTTCACTCCAACTCAAAACTCTACTACTTTTCATTTCTATAAAAATGGCTGCTTCCATCTCCTTCTACGACTGCTCTGTCAAGCCTCTCAAGGCTTGCGTGGCCTCCACGCTCAGCATTATTGCCAAGAGCAAGGCATGGGCTGAGAAGACCTCGACGCCCGAGGCTGAGCTTTTCAGTGAGGCCCGCCTGGCGCCCGACATGTACCCTCTATCATTCCAGTTCATGATGATCATCGACATTATCAACGGTCTTGTTTGTCACATCCGTGGCACTGAGAACCCTCCTCTCTCCTTCGACAAACTAGTTTCCTTTGCCATCATCGAGGAGGCCGTCCGCGCTGCCTCAGCTCAGCTAGACTCCCTGACTGTCGATGAGGTGAACGCTGCTGCTACCAAGGAGGTTACCCTGAAGCTGGGCCCCGTAGTTAGACAGCAGGTTTTCATTGATGGCATGGTGACGGGCTACAGTCTACCCAACATCTTCTTCCACATCACCACTGCCTACGCTATCCTGCGTAGCAAGGGCGCCGACCTGGGCAAGGCCGAATTCATTAGCCCGTTCCTGGGCCCTTCTATCGCCGCCTGCGCCAGCAAGAAATAAACAACGGCATATGAAGAAGGACGAATATATCGAGCCATTGTTTAGCGAAATCTCTAGCCTTTAGCCTTTTGAAACGGAAAAACATGATGACGCTGGATCCCGTTACACGAGACATTTAGCATTACACAATCATTCGGACTTAATCATAAACATAGCGATTGGCACACTTCTTCATCTTTCAAATCATGACTCAGGTTGTTCGAATGTTTGTTTATGCAATCCAGTAATGGTAGACGTTTGCCTTATTTGACATGATATCTTTGTTTGACGTGAATATAGAAAGACGCTTATAGATTCCCCTCCTCTTATGCCCCCTAATAAAAACATGATCTGTCCCTGGATCTATGGTAACTATTGCCACAGGCAGGCCAGCCACCAAGAGAAACTCCTAAATAGTGTATGATGACGTAGAAAAAAAATAACACGAAGTAAAAAAGATGAAAAGAAATGGCCAAAAAAAGACTAAAACATGTGAAGTATAGCTCCCCTTTTATAGTGTCCAAGTGCTTCGGCAGAGCGTGGAAAGAAAAAGAGTTGCCTCTTCTTTTCTCTCTTTGCCGTGTCCGCCCAGTCCCAGATAGTCAGCAATCAACTTGCTGGGAGTAAACTAGACAATGGCGATTCGTTCGTTTGTGTAATGGGTTGAGGTGGAAGAGGAAGTCCGGCAGTGATGCTGAGGGTTCGTATAACAGTTGTAGGTAAAAGAAATAGTGAAATGTGAATGTAGATGTTTGAGAAAAGTAAAAGCGCAAATGGGAAAATGGGTAGGACACTACAACAGACTGTCGCCCAGAGCCGATCGGATCAGAGACTTGGCAGCACGCAGAGTGTTTGATCCCTCATCCTCGCTCTTCTTAAGATCTGGGTTGACCTCGACCAAGTCCATGGCAACCAGGCAGTTGGTCTGGTGCAGAGCCTCGCAAATGTAGTTACCCTCGCGCAGAGTCAGGCCGCCACGAACAGGAGTACCAGTGGCAGGGGCCCAGATGGGGTCCAGACCGTCAATGTCGAAGGAGAGATGGATGGGAGTGTCAGCACCAATGTGGGCTAGAGCCATCTCAACTACCTTGCCAATGCCGTACTTATCGACATGGTACATGCTGAAAGCCTTGATGCCGTTTTCGGCCAGAATCTTCTTCTCACCAGCGTCGACGTCGCGCAGGCCAATATAAACCAGCTTGGTAGGAGAGATCATGTGTTCGGGGTCAACCCAGCCGAAAATGTCGGGGTTGTCAGACTTGGCAATGCCGGTGAGGAAGGCCACAGGCATGCCATGAATGTTGCCCGAGTCCGAAGTCTCAGGGGTGTTAATGTCAGCGTGGGCGTCGACCCAGACAACAGCCAGCTCGCGACGGCCATTGAAACGCTCGCGGATAGCCTTGGCCGTACCACCAATAGTGCCGATGGCAACAGAGTGGTCACCACCGACTGTCAGCAACATGCGGCCCTCCTTGGCATGGCTGTAGACCTGATCGCAGATCTGTTTGGTGGTTTTAGACACGTAGCGGGGCTTCTTCATGTTACGATGAGGCTCATCAGCTTCAGCATCATCATGGGTGTAGATCCGAGCATCCTGGTCGCCATGTAGATTGTAGCCAAGATCAAGGCTGAGCTCATCTAGAAGACCAGCTTCGAAAAGAGCAGCGGGGCCGGTGTCAACACCAGACTTTCCCTGTGGACGTACATACTGGGTTAGCGTGTGCGATGCAACATAGTGCTACATAGCTGCAAGAAAGAGCTTAGCTTTTCATACCTGGCCACCAGCAAAGCCCATAGCAACAACAGCAACATCCTCAGGACAAGAAAGGAACTTGTTGTCAGTCTTGGAGCTGACAATTTGGTTGCTAGAGCTAGCCATTGTGAATATAATGTAAGTAAATCGTGACAGATGATGAAGAGTAGAGATAAAAAGGTCGAAGAGAGCAAAAGTCCGTATTATGTTAGGAGATGATAAAGATGATAAAGGTGAGATAAGAGAATAGGTCAATAGGGTTAAGATAAAGCTCAAGTCTGCCGATGACTCTGCCTTGGATGAAGAAGGAAAGAGGGAGGAAAAAAGGCAAGAACCAGAACGGAAAGAACTCATCAATTATAAAGAAAAAAAAAAGCTAGGTAGCTCCAAACACAGTATACACCAAGAGCCCGCTTAACCGGTCTTGGGAAAGGTAGTTTCCCTTTTCCCTTGGGCTGGTTTTTTCTCCACAGAGTGCGGCCAATCCCACTGCGATTTTTACACTCGGACTAGCAGGATGCCCGTTTCCAGCAAGTCGGCCGCCGGCAACGAAAAAGAAAAAAAATGGGTGAAACAAAAAAAAAAAAGAAAATTATGAAGACCTGCCTGCGGCCCCCCTTGGCCTTCTTCCCAATCAGGAGTGGAGAGAACTTTGGTACCAGTATTACCCAGCTTTGGAGGGCTTTTTTTTTGTTTGTCATCCCCTCCATGAGTGAAGAAAGAGCTATACTTGGTTTTTCCTTTTTTTCACCTCTTGATATAGTTACATCAAGTTACCGCCTTTTTGTTCGCATGAAGATGTCTCGTGTTCTAGAAGAAATAAGAAGGAACGTTATCGCCATAAGAAGCAGCTGCCAGAAAAGCATACTACGGCTGTTATTAATTGTATGCATCGGAAATGTACAGGTACAATGTGCACCGCTACAAACCCGCCCGTGAGTGCGTGCACACCCAAGTACATGTACATTATATGAACGAATTTTATCGTGCATTCCGCAACTAGTGCATGATGGACCCGCCTTTGGCTTTATCTTATCACGAGAGACGTCTTTCCCCTACCTTGGGGACGTCTTTCTCTGCCTTCGGCGACGGCGTCAGGATTTATGGGGCCTATGTTGGCCTCGAAGGTCGAGTGCAGCCAGGCTCAGCCAGTTCTGGGAGAGAAGGAAGGCAAGGGAGCAAGGGTATGTATGAGGTGGGCTTTTTGCATGACTTTTCCCATTTGCTTTTACAGGCAGCTGTGCCTCACATGCACATGACACAATATAGGCAATAGGGCCAAGCTGTCTTGTTCTGTTTACGTACTTCTGACGTTGATGCTTAGGAGAGTTCTCTGTCAGTGTGCAATATCGCACATCATAAGCATGTGCTTCATGCCTTTGCCCTGCATCTTCCATGTTTGCTGGTCATTGGCTAACTCCAGCCAACCGCATGCTTCAGAGCCCACGCTTTGAGAAGATGTGAAAAGTTTATTCCGTTAGACGGCCAATGCTTGAACAAATGCGAACCTCCCCCTCTCCCCCTCCCCTTTCTTTACCGCCTCTAGCTACTCCTTTGTCTTTGCCATTGTCTGTTTTCTTCCTCCTATAGCTGTTTATTCCGCTCACGAGGAGGCTGGCATTCTGGCATTTTTGTGATCCAAGTGTGCACTCTCTCTTTTCTCTCCTTTCTCTCCTTTGTCTCTATTAGGCCTGGCCTGCCGTGTCTTCTCTCGTCTCCCTGTAGGATATGAGGGAAATTTTTAGTCATTAGTATTCCACGTCACAAGATCATCGAGACGAATTTACCGTTATGTAACAGCGAAACCGCCAAGTCAAGTCAAGTGACAGGATTGGAGACTTTAGCTTGGAGCAGGCAAACAGCAAATCCGAACTTAGTGATACAAACCTAAAAAGTGACAAGAAACCCGAGGCTAAGCGACTGGGCCCGTTCTAGAGATGCGTATATCTACATAATGAAATAGGAGAGATGGATCAACACAAAAATACGTTGGAAGAAAAGCTAGTAGTATATAAGCAAACGCCAGCTAAATCGAGAACAGCATCATATAGATACATGCACAGAATCAATCCCAACACGCCACCAGAACATAACCCCAAAAGAAACAAGACAACAAGAAATAGCAGGCATAACGTGTCGGTGCGTCTTGTCCAAAATGAATACAACAGAAAGAAACACAAGGACAAGCAACTCCAGACGGGGAAAATAATAATAAAAAACGGAGGGAAAAGGAGGAGGACAAACGTCATCACCTCCACCCTTCAAATGCGATGGCAACAAGGTCGACAGCGAGTACGCACCATGACGTTATTTTGGCCGACGGCATAGCTAGCGATCAGCTGCACCCGCTTAGCCAGGCAATCCCATCCTAGCCCCCAGACCCTAGTTCTTGGAAAGGTAGGAGAAAAACAAATGAAAAAGAAAAAAAAAATAACAAGACCTACAGAACCAACATCAGGGGTCCAACTTGGCCACTCACGATAGATCTGCTACGTAACCCAGACGTTCTCTATCGTCACTGCTGACACGGGCATACTCAAGCAACAACCTCGAAACATAGATCTGCATGTCTTCCTTGCGCAGCACCCGCTTAGCCCAGTCTTGACCATCTAGCGCAATCTTCTTGGCTACATCGTCATGTGAAGGCTTGTTGCCCGCACCTAGGAAATACTCCATGATGGCGTAGTAGTCGCCAAAGCGGTTGTCCATGGGTACAAAGTGTTTCCATGCGACCAGACGGTCGTCATGCCACTCGCGCCACAGAGTGGCCTTGATGGGGAGGGAGGTGGACCGCAGGAAACCGAGGTAACGGCCTGAGAACGAGTTGCCATCAACATCAGGCATGTACTTGTACTTGAACTGCTCAGCCAGAGACTTTCCCGGTAGCTTAGTATAGTAAGAGTCCAGGTAGCTGCACTGTCCTTCCTCTTCAGCGGGGAAGCAAGGTAGGTCAACAAAGCCGACGTCAGACCACTGGGCCACCCATTTGCTCAGACCCTTGACCTCTCCTGTTACACTAGAAGGCGTCGAGGCTTGGAGCTGGTACTCGGTGTCAGGCAGCACAAAGTTAATCTGGCGATCGCCATACTCAGCAGCAGCCACGGGCGTTGCGTTGTTCATTGAAACAAAGCGGTGACGTTGGAATCCATGCCAGTTGGTCTTTTGAGCCTGACCTCCAGTGGCAACACCTCTCCACGAAACCATGTTGAGCTTGTCTTCCCAGGGAATAT
This sequence comes from Ceratocystis lukuohia, assembly GCF_044167205.1. Classification (NCBI taxonomy): domain Eukaryota; kingdom Fungi; phylum Ascomycota; class Sordariomycetes; order Microascales; family Ceratocystidaceae; genus Ceratocystis; species Ceratocystis lukuohia. Next base: position 104,206 of record NW_027263527.1, read on the forward strand.
TAGCTCCACCACCGCCCATGAAACGCTCCTCCTCATTCCAGTACATTGGAGCAGGCAGAAGAATCTCATTGTTGACGGAGAGTTTAGAGCCACCAAAGAGAGGCAACAAGGTCTTGGTTGAGCTAATACTCAAAGGACGCAGGAAAATACCCTCAAGGGACTGCAAGTCAGGCTGGTGGCAGAAGTCGGTAGAAAGGGTGTAGTTGGACACATAGCCGTTTTCCATGTGGGGCTTGGAGAGATGCATGGAAATCTTGACAGGCTGGTAGGGCACGATGGGGTTAAGGTTGTGACGCGAAAGGCTGTTGGTAGGGCATCCACGACGAGCAATATCCCAGTAGGAGCCTGCCAGGAAACATACAGTCAGTCAGATGAACGATTATTTATGATTCACAGTAGGGAGGAATATGCAATGCCAAGTTTCACACAGGCACATGTCTTAGCCTAACATGAACCAAGACAGAAACAAAACGGCATGATAAAGAAGGCATGGACATAGTGGGAGAAAAGAGAAAGTAAAAAAAAAAAAAAAAAAAAAAAGAAAAAACTTACCCTCGGTTTCCCAAGTCATCGGCGGGTTGTCTCCAGTGCGTGGAGGGGGGAGAGGACCATAAGAAGACATGGCATCCGCTGCAGGAACCATTTTCTTGGTCTCAGCAGCCTTGGCCATGTACTCATCAATGGTCTCTGAGGGAACGACAATACGAGGCTCGTCCATAGCGTTCAGGGCAATATCCATGTCGGGAAGCATGTGCTGAATAGTGCTAGTCATGTTGAGCCAAATCTGCGTCCAGAACCATCCACTGCCAGAAGAAGCAGTGTGGTTGCGAATCGAGATGCGCATTTCATAGTCATTGGCATCCTTGCGGATTGTGGCAGCAGGAATGCCCCAGAATGGTTCGAGGTCGCGGTAGATCTGATCGAAAAATTCCTCAACGATGACGGCATTATGCTTAGTAGCAAAAGCGTGCCACTCATCGAACCCAGGGGGAGGGTGGCGGCCACGACGCTCACGGTAGGCAGCAGAGGCATCAGACAAGGTGGAAGTCTGGGTCGAGAGCAGGCTGTTAAACCTTTCGTCGGCTAAACGCACTAGGCGATCAATTGGATGGCCATCTGTGGGGGCTAGAGGAACGGTGATCTTAGCCACGCTCTCACTTTCAGGCGTGGTTGGGAAAGGCGAGATAGGATCATCAGTAAGCGCTGGTGCATTCAGCAGGTATTTGAACAAATACAACACGAAAACACCAGCTACAACGTATCTCGCGATAAAACGCAGAATAAACTGTGGCCGACGGCTCACAGAATGACTGAGACTTTTGATCATTGTTGAGAGAGATCTCAAATATTAGAGCTTAATTCAACAGTACAGGTGGTGGAAATGGCGCAGGTCAAGCTCGAGAGACCCGGGGTTGGCTGGCTGAGGATGGATAGATACTAAGAGGAACAAGCCGGCGACTGTAGTTGTAAATAATGTGTTAGTACCGCGGAGACACAAGTGAGGGAGGGGAGTAGAGGGGAGGGGAGGGGAGGGGGACCGGGTGATGTTTTAGATGGGGGTGTCTAAGAGCAAATCATGAAAAGAAAACAATTGGGCAAACAAGAACGTACATAGCTCGGCAAACGAAGACGGTGACAGTGTATTTGGTTCGTTTATTGTATGTCACGACTCTGCACGTGAAACGAAGGGCGGCACAATATGATGATGCAAAAGGAATGGTTGGACGAGACTTAGTGAGACGTCAGAGAAAGGCCAAGGCTGCGGACTGTAGAAGCGGTGTTCGTGGCCGGTTTGAACATTAATTTTAAGGAGGAGAAGGGGGTGAGAGTGTCAAGAGACAGAGCCACCAAGACACGCACACAATGCAACGCAATGCAACGCAAAGCAATGGATAGCAAGTCGAGCTGTGATGGGTGGCAAGGCGGACGAGGAAACGTAGACAAGCAGACGACGAGACGAGGAGTCGTGGACAAGGAGACAAGAAGACAAGACGAATCGAAGCAGCGTCGACAGGAAGAAATCAAAGAAAAGAGTGCTTGAGTCGAGATTGACTGAATCAAGAGGCAAAGGGAAAGGAGCCACTGGAAACAGGGGTGGATCAGGAAACTTGGGTGATTTTCAAACTACGTTAGATGAGGCAAGGTGTGCTGTGCTGTGCTGTGCTGTTCAGTACATTCCAGCCGTCCAACCAGACAAAAATAAAGGGCGTAGAGTGAGAATTAGGAGTCGTTTGTGGAGAAAAAAGGGGCACTGCAAGGACAGTTAGCGCGCTGGAAAGAAAATAATATGGGAAAAAAATGGAAAAGGAAAGAAAAGCTGCAAAGGAATGGTCAGCCCGAGTCGTGGTACTCGCCAAATTACAGCAAATAGAATGCGAATGAGGGAGGGCTAGGGCGTAGAACGAGTCAGGAAGAGGCTGTGAGCAGGATACATACAGCCACGGTGTATTATATAATCGAAAGAGGGTGATAGAATGCGAAACTGCGAGACTGCCCTAGGTCGGTAAGAGCCAAGCCCCTGTTTTCTCCTCAGCAAAAGAAGCAGTTGCCAAAACCAGAACAGTGATCGATGAATCAGGCGGAGGTCAGATCAGTGGTTGGCTGGTCGTACAGTAAAAAGCAGTGCAAACCCAGGAAGTAACAGGAAAGCGGATACGAAAGCAAAAACGAAAGCAGACACGAAAACAGACACGAAAGCAGATACGCAAACAAACACAAGAGTCTATAGACAAAACGGAAAGCCAACGGGGCTGCCCTCTTTATTTATCAATCTCTTGAACCCGCTTACAACCTCTCATGCTAAATCCTCTCAATAGAACAATACCCCTCGCCTCGCCTGCTTGCCTTGATTGTGGTTGTGGCGCAAAAAAAGAGAACAAGCAAAGCAACGCCGCCGTACATTCTCGAATTAGACATTCCCATGAAACGCCGCAATTTCTTCTCTCAGACTTATTTGGCAGCCAGCGTCTGCCGTAGAGCAGTTGCTTGATTAAATCCAAGTCCTGCCCTATTTTATTTCCAACTAACAACCGCACGCAAACCTGCTATATTGAACATTGGTAACTACGCTGACATTGATAGACCCACCAAAGCTACATGCCCATTGATGTGTAGTTGTACTTGCCTCCCACCTTATCTTGTGCGTGGCCAAAGTACCGTCCGATTCTGTTGGTCACAACGGCATTTGGGCCTGCAAGGGCAGCTTCAATGCACAGTGCTTGTCGCGCATGTTATGCACAAAGATAATAGAGATAACGGCTATAAATGAGCTTTTAAACATCTTATAGGGGTTGTTTTATTTAGGGTTATGAGAACCCTATGTAAGATTAGCGGCTTGACAGGCTTCTACTGCGCATGGGTACCGTTAACATATATTAAGCTCATGATGGTGGGTTACAGCAATTTCTAATTCTCTAATCTTACATGCAGAATACCTGCGCTCTAGAACCCGCATGGTCGCATCCCGGACGATGCTCCAAGTCGCGTTTCTACTCCTGGTCCGGCACATTCGGTGGCTCCTCTGTATGATGGCAAATTAGTTGGGCGTATGTTGGCCGAAAAGGCCATTTTTGCCACGCCTCCAGCATCTCGTAGTACTGCTCCTGGTTCATACGCCGTCCTGTCATCGTCGTGATAGCCGTTCCCTTAACCTCAATAGGGATACCATAACGCTTGAGGTTGACAGCCTCAGGCATATTGGGCAAGCAGCCATCGGCAGCTCCTGGCCACATCTTGTCTAGGAGTTTGCCCATCTCGCCCGACGAGTTTATCATGGCCATAGTCAACACATCAAACACTAAACACGCTTGGTTGACATTGTCGCGCAAGAGTGGGTGCATTGACTTGGGTTGGATGTCTAGTAGAGTCATGGGGACATCTGGGAAGACGTCGTGCGGCTTGGTGATGAGGGGCTCATACTCGCGTCGGTCCCATAGAAGCACCGGCTCATCCTGGTTAAAGCAGTGGTGCTCGTCGACGTGCAGCCGCGTTGTAGCAATGTAATTGATGTGCGACAAGTTGATCTCATCGTTCAGTAGCTTATGGCCCTCCATGTACTGCTCCATGGTGTATTCGCCCGAGCGGTACTTTTCGCGTAGCTCTACCCACATTTGGTTGTACGCACGCGCTAACCACTCGCGTATATCTCGTACTGTGCCTTTGTAGTTGGGACCGAAGATCTGCTTCACAATTGCTGTCGGACTAGGTGGTGCTGGCATGTACCTGGTCGATCTAGGGACCGTCAGCGCCGACCTGTCAAGAACCTCGGCTGCTTGTACGCCTTGCTCTTCTTGCGGTTGGGGCTGGGGCTTGGTCACAACCTGGGCCTTGGCTGCTTCTTCTTGTAGCTTCTGGAGAAGCTCATCGCGCTCCTGTTCCTTAGCCAGTACGGCCGCCCGCGTAGGCCTTCCGCGCTTTGGCTTTTCCGGCTTGCTTCCGTCAGAGTTGCTCTCTGTCTCCTTAGATATCTCTACCGCATTTTTAGAATGGGAGCATCTCTTGGGCTTGGGCTCTTCCTCTTCGCCTGTTTCTTCCGCTTCGAGCGCAGCCTTCTTTTTTCGCCCTCTTCGTTTAGCTGGCTTGGCTTCTACCTCTTCCTGCTCCGCTACCTCGGCTGCCTTCTTAGAGCGGGATCGTCGCTTGGGTTTGGCCTCCTCTCCGGCATCTTCCTCGACCTCAGTGGCTTTTTTAGAGCGTGAACGCCGCTTGGGCTTAGCCTCTTCTTCAGCATCTTCCTCAGCCTCAACAGCCTTTTTAGAGCGGGAACGCCGCTTGGGCTTGGCCTCTTCTTCAGCATCTTCCTCAGCCTCGGCAGCCTTTTTAGAGCGGGAACGCCGCTTGGACTTGGCCTCCTCTTCGGGATCTTCCTTAGCCTCCACAATTTTCTTTGACCTGGACCGTTTCTTAGGCTTGACTTCTTCTTCCCCTTCCCCTTCTTCTTCTTCTTCTTCTTGTTCTATCTCCTTCTCTATATCTTCTTCCTCATTTTCATCCTCGTCCATTTCGTCCGTGCCCTCCACCTCCGCTAATCTTTTGAGTGCCTCCACCTCCTCGTTATCAATGAGCCTTCGTGGCGCATCTCTTGGTTTGGAGATTCCATAAAGTTGGGGCTTCTTTGAGACCAAGCCTGTTTCATTATCAGGCAGGGTCATGAAAAACTTGGATCGAAACTTGACTAGATCGCCAGCCAAAAAATAATTTGTCGGGTCATTTTCCTGCATATCCGCTGGCTCAGGCTTAGGATATTGCTTTTCGTATTCAGTAATGTACTCACGGCGCTTTATGAGACCAGAAATAATGCGGTCGATGTATTCCTGGTCTTTGCGGCGCTCTTCGGGAGTGTTCTTTTCCAGCTGCTTAGTAATATCGCTCTGGCGATCCTTAGGATATACGCGACCAGCCTTTTTCATCTTCTCGGCCACAACGCGGCCGCTCTCAAGCTGTAGGGCCATGAGACGAGTGGGTTGCCGAAGTTGGATGAGGTTGGCACGAGTCTCGGAGCTCATGTCGTCAGAGCCGACAACCTCGTGGATGTATTCGAGAGCGGCCTCGGTGTCAATGGCCGCACGGCGGCGCGAGAATATGTTTTTGGGAATATAGGCACGCTTTTCCTCGTCGTTGGTCCACACTAGCATGCGCACGAGACCGTACTTTTGGAACATGGAGCGCGTCCGCACGCTGGTCATGATCTGATGGAGGATAAGAGCCGAGACCGACTCGTAGGACTGGTATTTCTTCTTAGGGTATGTGCCTAGGTTCATGGTGATGAGCAACGTGTCATTACGCTCAACGGGGCCAGTGCGAGGAACCGGTTTTTGTTCGGGCAGCATGTCTAGAGTACTATAGACATCATCCCAAATGACGCCGTGCTTGTGGACAATCTCAACGTTGGGTTTATCAGTCAGGGGCTTAAGATGCTCGGCATAGAAGTCTCCATCAGGCTCCATCATGATGTGCTTCCGGGGCTCCAGGACTTTGTGGAGGGCTTTGCTCCATATCCCCACTCCAGGGTTGATATCGAGAAGATCACAGCCCTTGTGTCGGTCAAGAGAATCTCCAAGATATGTGATGATTTGGTCTTGATGGGGCGTGTTAGCAAGAAGCATTCGTGTTACAGACCACACAGGCACCCGCTTCCCCGACTAGGCCCTGACTTACCTACAAATTCTTCGTTGATAATGTGTACGCGGTTCTTCTCCACCTTCGGGGGGGGTTTCTTGGTGGACGCTTTTGACGATGTCACCCGGTACAGACCCGATTCATACAGCCATTTAGATATCTCGTTGGTGATTCGGACGTGGTGTGTAGCAAGCTTTTGCGTTGGCCGCCCCGTTGCCATGTTTCTAGAGGTGAGAACTCGAGACATTAGGGATGTTTGGGGGAAAGAGGTCAAGATCGCATTTTTGGAGCAGAGCCTATAGGCGCCAGGGCGCCGTATTAGGGACAGCATTGGTCGGTACGACGGGAGGGCTAGAGCAAGAGGGAGTAAGATGGATATAGGGCCAGTGGTGGTCCTACCGAAAGTGCGCCCAAGACCGGGTGTTTAAGTTGCAATGAATACGAACAAGTAGCGACTTAGCCAAGATTTAATTGAAGTTGCAGTTGTGTGACGTCGATAAAGCGGTCAAGTCAAAAATAAATATTCTGCCAGTCTAGCATACCTCGACCGCCCTTGAGCAATTTTGATAACCCTAACACACTCCAGTTATTGTAGGGTTTGTCATAAGCTAACACACGTATGCAGTATGCAGATGGATGGTGCTGTGTATATGCAGTGTTGAGTTGCAACGTTTCGGGCTCGGCTGTATCACTTATGGACCACTATTCAGATGGCCACTGGTCCAGACTCATTGCGGAACCACTGATTCCTAGTTGCTCAATAAACAGACAAGTAAATCCCCGTGAGACTATGGAGGGGGGAGGCTGTCTCAGTTGCTATCTTATTTACCGAGGGCTGGGAAGCAATTGCACCCAATAAGGGTATGTGCACGGTAGATAGGTAGGTCGTGGATAAAGGAAGGGGAGGGGTGCAGGGAGGAGTGTAAGGCGGAGGGAGTGGATGGAAAAGGGCTTGCTGGTGATTGCTAATTGGGCAACTTTGCTTGCTTTGGCCGACGGGAACTCTCCATAGGATAAAACTCAGTTGTTGAGAACAGGTTGGGGAAAGCTGCTTTAGTAATGGGTCGAAAAAGACTAGAGAATTTGAACAGGAGGAGGTAGGTGGGTGGTGGAGAGACAGCTATCTAGTTATCTATCTACACCGGTTAAGACGTGGGAATAGGTGAAGACAATGAATGGCTAGACTAGTCGCGGTGGAGATTTGCAGTACAAGCAGAGTTTGGGCCGCACGCATGCAGCTGCAATCTGCAGCTGACTTGGCTGGCTCTTGGCTGGCTTTGGAAATTGGGGAATAGGAAGTCGGAGGAGTTTAGGTGGAAGAGAAGGAGAAGTACGAGAGAAGGGGGAAGAAAGATACCCAAGGGCTATTCTCACATCGTTTTGGGTTCTTTCGCTGTATCTCTCGCTTTGTATTTCTCTATATTTCTCCGCATCTCTCTCTCTCTCTCTCTCTCTCTCTCTCTCTCTCCTCTCCCCTTCTCTCTAACTTGCATTCCGCATTCCTCGCCAGCGTGTTTGCTATTTGATCCCATTTCTGCCTGCAGTCTTCGTTCTCTGCCGCGTGTTGCAAAAACAATAGTCTGATATGATGGTTGGCCTTGGCCTTGCTACCCTTGTCTGTGATCAGCCTGCAAATTCTTGCATTGTTCCCCCTTGTTTGTCTCTCCTTCTCTCCGCCTTGTTGCAAATGCAGATCTTTGAGAAACCCTGCCCTTTGTTATACTGGGAAAAAAAGCAGAGATAACAAGGGATTCCATGTCTTGGTAGTCTGCTGAGACTTTGCTGCCCCCTCCCCCGCCATCCCTCCATTGATCTAGATGGTTGGGACAAGGTAGCTTGGTTGACCTGGAACTCGTCTTTAATGGTAAGCTTTTGTTTGTGTGTTGGACAAATTGGGCCAACTCGACCAACTAGAAGCAAGAGACACAATGCAAGCCATGATATTGGAGCTCACGTTTTTGTCTCTGTCTGATTTTCAGTGTCTTGGGGCCAAGATTAACTCGAGGCAAGTGAGTGACTGAGGGCAGCCTGTGGCTGACCCAAACGGTTGATGATTTTCGAGCGAGCTGAAGCTGAGGATGCTAAGTTGGTGAGAGTGAGGGTATGGGTGAGAGGGGGAGCCTTGATCTGCGAGGAGAACAGCAACAATTGCTTGGCCAGAGACAAGGAAAAAACAACAAGAAAAAAAGAAAATGGCTGACACGAGGATTGTAATCTGTCTCTCAGTACTCTCCTTCGGGCTTTTTCATACTGTAGCTGCATTCATCCCTCCTACTTTCTTGTGGCAGGCTCTGAATTCTCCTTTCTCGCTCGTTCCCTCAACTTTTCCGGATCTTTCTCTCTTCCACCCTGGGCTCGGCTGAACCTGATCTTGTCCTAGCTCAACTACCCGCCCGCCCGTTCCTTCCTCGGTGGGCTGTACTGTATGGCCCCTCTGGCGAATTCCTCCATGTCGAGCGGCGAGCCAATCATAGACATCGGATTATCTGGGCATTGTAATTGTAGGTAGGATACCAGGCGTGGGACAACAGGTGAAGACAATGGATGGTTGTCTGCCCTTCCCCGTCTTCACCCCATCCTACTGCTGTCGTGTAGTGTGGTCTGTCTGCTGTTGGTTGCTGGGCGGTGGCTGCTGACCCCTCTTGATGGAGACTTGCCTACCACCCTGCTCTCAAGCCCTTCCCACATTCTCCCTCTCGCCTGCCGAGTATATAGAGCCTGGGGTTTCCTTGCCTGCCATGGCGTCTGCTACCCCCCATCTGGTCTTCTCGAACTCACCTTTCTCTATTGCTTTTGCCTATTAAAGCTGTTCGCTCTGTTTGCCGGACAAGAGATCTGAGCTGGTTGACGTCGCACCAGCACTACCACCTCGACGAAGACAAAAACACTCCCCCTCCTTGCTGTCATTTTTCTTTGGTATTATTCCTGCAACCTCAACCCTCTTGTGTATACCCCTTTTGCGTTTCCTGTGTATTTTTTGGCTGTTTAATTCCTTATATTTTCTTTACAACTTACCCTCCTCCCCATACTTTATAATGCCTCCTTCTCCCATTTCTGCCTCTACTACCATCTCCGGCAAGGAAAAGACCGGCTCTGAAAAGACGGCTAAATCCATGCTGCAGCCTTCTGTCAAGGCCTCATGCTCGGGCCCAGTCTTACAGCACAAAAAGGCCAAGCCTAACGGCACTCTAGCTAGCTTCAAGTCCCTCCGCGTAGCATCCAAGAGGCCGCTGCCTGACAAGTATGGCAATGGACAGTATGCCATGACTGAAGCGCGACCAGGCGCCCGGGATTCATTCAAGACGCTTGGTCTTGCTGGTGAGTAGAAAAGCTCGTTTGAGACATCTCAATAGGAGACTATTTGGGCGTATGTCCCTGGAGACATATTCTAACAGCATCCTTACCTATTTATAGACCTCAAGACTCTCAAGGACCTGATCGTCACCAAGGTTACTAACAATGGTATCATCGATGACAAAACCTACCTCATGGAGCGCATTATCCGCATGGTGGCCAAAATGCCCAATGGGTCGAAGCTGCGTGAAGAGCTGACCAACAACCTGATCAATGAGCTGTGGAACACTCTCGAGCACCCTCCAATGCTGGATGTCGGCCTCCTGTCCAAGTATCGCCAGCCCGATGGATCGTACAATGTAAGCAGTTTTGTTCTACTGTGGCCATCTAGGCTTCTCTGCTAACGCATTTGCAGAACCTCAAAGACCCTATGCTGGGAGCTGCCGGCCAGGTTTACTCCCGTTCGGTCCGGCCCGGCAAGATGAACCTCGGGGCCCTGCCTGACCCCGGCACTATATTTGACGCTGTGATGGCTCGTGAAGAGTTCAAGCCCCACCCCAACAATGTTTCTAGCATTCTGTGGTACTGGGCCACTCTCATCACCCACGGTAAGTCTGCATGACGCTGCTATTGTGTTTTGCTTGTTGCTGACTTGGCCTCTTTTCCCCGATTCGTGCAGACCTCTTCTGGAGTGACCCCAAGGATGGCACACGCTCCAAGACCTCCTGCTACCTAGACCTGTCTCCCCTGTACGGTAGCAACCAGGAAATGCTCGATTCCATTCGTACCTTCAAGGGCGGCAAGCTCAAGCCCGATGCCTTTGCTGATAGACGCCTCCAGGGCATGCCCCCTGGCGTCTGTGTCCTGCTGATCATGTTCAACCGTTTCCACAACCATGTCGCAGAGATGCTTGCTGCCATTAACGAAAACGGTCGATTCAGCCCTCCGGCTCCCGGCCTCGAGGGCGAGGGTTTGGAAGCTGCATGGAAGAAGCAGGACGAAGAACTGTTCCAGGTTGCCCGCCTAGTGACTAGCGGTCTGTACATCAACATCACGTTGGTTGACTATGTGCGCAACATCATCAACCTGAACCGCGTTGACACCAACTGGACGCTGGACCCGCGCCAGGAAATGGGCCCCCAAGTTGGAACACGGGCTGGCGCCGAGCGCGGCACCGGAAACTCGGTCTCGGCCGAGTTCAACCTGTGCTACCGCTGGCACTCTTGCATCAGTGCCAAGGACGAGAAGTGGATCAACGAGTTCTACGGCGACTTGTTCGCCAACAACGCTGCCACATCCAGCCCACGTGAAATGATGTGTGCTGTGGGCAAATTTGAGGCCTCCATTCCCAAGGACCCTGCTGACCGCACGTTTGGAGGTTTCCAACGAGGCGCTGATGGCAAGTTCAACGACGATGATCTTGTGGCATGCATTAGCGATGCTATTGAGGAACCAGCTGGCAGCTTCGGCGCCCGCAACGTACCCAAGGCCATGAGACCCATTGAGATGCTGGGCATTCTCCGCGGGCGCAGCTGGAACCTAGCCGGACTGAACGAGTTTCGTGTGCACTTCGGCCTTAAGCCGTACGAGACTTTTGAGGACATCAACTCTGACACCGAGGTTTCTGGTGCTCTGAAGCATCTCTACCAGCATCCTGACAATGTCGAGCTGTACACTGGTTTGGTGGCCGAGGAGAACAAGGACCCCATGGTCCCCGGTGTAGGCATTGCCCCGACGTACACCATCTCCCGCGTTGTCCTGTCTGATGCTGTGTGCCTTGTGCGCGGTGATCGTTTCTACACCACCGACTACCACCCCAAGGCCCTCACAAACTGGGGTTACAAAGAGGTTGACTATGACCTCAACCTCAACCACGGCTGCATCTTCTACAAGCTCTTTATTCGCGCCTTCCCCAACCACTTTAAGCAGAACAGTGTGTATGCCCACTACCCTATGGTGGTACCTAGCGAGAACGCTAAGATCCTAGCTAGCATGCACCGCGCCGACAAATTTGACTTTGAGCGCCCATGCTACACTCCCCCGCGTGTCAACATTACCACCTACGGGGGCGCCCAGACTGTCCTTGAAAACACTGACACATACAAGGTCACCTGGGGCGAGGGCGTGGAGTTCCTCATGGGCAAGGGCGGCGGTGGATTCATGCTGTCGGGCGATTCGCCTTTTCACGGCGAGCAGCGCAAGTGCATGGGCCGTCTGCTCTACCGCGACGGCTGGATTGATGATATCAAGGCTTTCTATGCTCAGACAGCTGAGAAGCTTCTGACCACCAAGTCATACAACATGGGCAAAACGCGCCAGGTAGACGTGATCCGCGACGTGGGTAACATGGCCCACACACGCTTTGCGGCGCGCGTTTTCGCGTTGCCTGTCAAGACTGACACCTTCACCCGCGGTGTCTTTAGCGAGTACGAGCTGTACAAGATCCTGTCGGCTATCTTCACCGCCATTTTCTTCGACCTGGACCCTGCGAAGAGCTTCCCGCTGCGGGAGCATACTAAGACTGCATGCGAAAAGCTTGCCGGAGTTATCATGATGAACGCCAAGCTAGTGAAGCTGGGCCTGTCACCCATGTTTACCGAGCCAGTGAAAAAGGACGAGCCTCTCGCTGCCTACGGCAAACACACCATACGCGCCTTGTTCAAGGAGGGTTACTCGTACGACGAAGTTGTAAACTCGCATGTTCTGCCTACGGCTGTCGCCATGGTGCCTAATCAAGCCCAGGTCTTCGCTCAGGCAGTCGACTTCTACCTGAGTGACGAGGGCAAGGACCACATTCCCGCTCTTTACGAACTGGCTAACGCCTCACCCAGCGAGGCTACCGACGCCCTGCTTCTTGGCTATGCCATGGAGGGAATTCGTCTGGCTGGCACTTTTGGCGCCTACCGCCAGGTCACTGCTGCGGATACCATAGCTGAAGACGACGGCCGTCAGGTGCGTGTGGCTGCTGGCGACCGTGTGTTTGTTAGCTTCGTCGGCGCAGCACGCGACCCCAACCACTTCCCAAACCCCAACACTGTTGACCCCCGTCGTCCTCTCGACTCGTACATCCACTACGGAAAGGGACCACACGCCTGCCTGGGTCGTGGCGCTAGCCAGGCGGCAATTACAGAGCTGTTCCGCGCCCTGTTCAAGCGCCGCAACCTGCGCCGAGTCCCTGGTCCTCAGGGCATTCTAAAGAAGGTGCCTCGGGCAGGTGGCTTCTTTGTGTACGTTGACGAGAACTGGAGTCAAATGAATCCTTTCCCGCAGACAATGAAGGTCATGTGGGATGAATAGGTGCACAGCTCACTAAGGGACAATAATAAGCATCGAATTAATGAAAGGATAGTTAGTATGAATGCTGTGCTTAATAGGCAGATAGTCTTGGGAAATAATATTTAATGTTAAATCACCTCTACCTTGCGCGTTAGACGAAGTGCTGCGATCTCTATGCGCTAGACCGATGCAGCCTACTTTTTCGCGGCAATACGACCACTTGAGCTTGAAGCTTCACGTATCAGCCTTGTCCTTTCCATTGTCTGTGTGCTTGCTAGAGTTTTCCGTCTTCTTTTTCCATGCTACCTGCAGCCTAACGCTTAGGTGCCAACCAAATATGGCGTGGTTTGCCGCGAACCGTTCTATCTCTGGTATCGTCCATAGTTTTTCAAAGTCTCTGGCAATCATGTCTACCAGCGGCAATGCAACGCATTGATGGTTTGGAATGCCGGCATAGATTTCTTCTATGGCGCTCAATACTGTGGCGGGAGTGGTCTGTAGTTGCTTTTCGGAGAGATTCAAGATCTGTGGCCAAATGAGATCGTGTAGCTTTGGCATAGCAAATTTGTGGGCAAGTATGCAGACCTGCACGCATGTGGCGAGATCCTTGTATCCTTCTTCTGTGAGGAATGAGGGTTTTGTATAGTAGGTGGTCAGTACTAGACTTGTTATCGGCGCATAGGAGAGCATGGTTTCCATGGGATAGCTAGGGCTTCCTTACCATTTGTTTTGATGTTGCCAAGAGCTGCTGTTTCACTAGAGTACACAAAGCGGACCATGATTGCCGTAGCAGCGGACTGGAAGCCAATTTTCAGCTCCGGTATCTTGCCGGCATGGCCCTTCTCTTGCCGATTTTGCTTATCTGGTGATTTGGAGGATGACTCTGTGTCTCCTGTAGTGGCCTATAGTAGACAATATTAGGGACAAGCCTTCTCTTTAGGGCCGGCTAAAACAACTACCTTATTTTGATCAAGTTGTATAAACTCTTCTCTAAACACTTCTGAGTGCAAGCTTAGCATAAAGCGATGCGCTGGGAACACATGGCCATCGCTGGAGACTAGTCGTATATCCGACCACAATTCTTCCATATTGGCCTGCAAGATACCATGTGGAAGCCAAGCTATTACAGCCCAAGTGAAGTATGGAAAAGCCTTTGCTAGTGATTCCATTCATGTCCCCTCCCAAGAAATCTGGATGTCGAAATGTGGCCATTTTAAATCAGACGAAACGCTAGATTTGGCACACAGTACTCTGGTAACAGGTAGTTGTGTAGGGAGCATGGCAACGGACATTAAATTTTCTCCAGAAAAAGCCACCAAATAGCACACAAAAAGCCCCGGATACATGAAACACCGTAATAGTGACGAAAAATGACACCCGCTAGTCTGGTCACACAGACTCTCCTTCTCCCTCTCCATGGTTTATTCATCCGTGGCCAGGTAGCAATTCATAGCCTGGCTTAAGTCCCAGCTAAAGTTCCCGTTTTCCTCAGCAAAACGGCGGAAAGCCTGGTTTTCCTGCACTAAGGAAAACTCCTGCACGATGCCCTTCAGCAGTACTGGAATAATGTCGGTTTGTTGGCCCTCTTTGCATTTGCCATAGGCCAGCTTCAATGCATCGACAGCCTCGTCGACACTGTAGCGAATCAGTTTGCAAATATGGCGTAATAGATACTTGTGTACTGCCGCGCCAAAATCAGGGACATCAAAAGTTTTAGCAGCAAACGTAGCCTCAACCCAGGTTCCCAAATCGTACGCAGTGTGGTCGATTTTAGAGCTAACTTGCATCTGAGCATCTAGGAGGCCAGTGTTTTTGGTTAGTCACGCAGCTATCTTAAGACGGCAAAGACCATAGTTGTACCTTTAGAAGGGTTAAAATCGTTAACTTTGCCAAGATACAGGAACTCAAGAAACAGCTCAATGACGTCATGTCTGTATGGCGTCTGTATCTTGACCGGTAGCGACGGCATCTAGTGAAATCAAGTCAACAGGGGGGAAGCCGGAAGATGAAGACACCTAGCGGCAACGTACGGGCAAAAGCCCCATTTTCTTAGGGGTGCTCATCAAGGTTTTGGAGGCATTCTCAACGACAATGCTGTGAGCAGGGAACGAACTGTGTTCCGAGGTAACAAACTCAATGTCGGCATTTTCCGCGGTTAGGAAGCTCCTATAACGCACCCATTGTGTCAGGGCTGCCAATTCAATAGAGGGCAGAGACCAAGAGCCCATGCCTTACCTAGCCAAATTCATTGGCACATAGCCACTTTTGCTTATAGCGGATGACGACTTGGTAGAGGCCATAATCGTCAAATAGAGGGGTAAACACGGTGGGCAAAAGAGGAGGAGTCTTCTGCGGCCCTCGCTGAAACTAGAGCGACCCTAAAAAAGAATAATCAAGAGTTTAGTCTAGATGTTTCTTCTATTGGGGAAACAGCCTCTATTTATACTTTTCTACGAAATGAGCAGCTGCTTCCCAATGAAAGGTAATGAGTGCGGGAGATGGCAACTGCGTTTTGGTAGAGGGCTAGAGGTGGGGCTTTGTCGGTTTGTAATTGCCTGAAACAAAGCCATGTTGACATGCAACTGCCTCCGCAAAACAGCTAACACATCGCGGTACGCGCCGGAGGAGTGCGGCCATTGACTCCCTCCCACCACATCACATGGAAAAGCGATGAGTCATGCAGTGCTACCAAGGTATGTAGAGCCTATAGTGTCTAAATCAAATACGCCGACCAGTCACTCCTGCCAAAGCTAGCTAACTGTTGTTTGTCGACAGAATATAAATCAAGGCCAATTCATACGTGAGGCAAGCTGTTGAGTACAGACTCTCCAGCAGAGTTGTAGGTCGTCGCTGTTTCTTTAGTGTACCACAGACTTTTTTGAGCAGCATGTGGATCCCTTTCTCTGTATTGCCGAATGAAGCTGGGGTGCCCAAGTACCCAAGTACCAGGTCTTTTTACATGTGTTTCCTTGTAACAATGCTACTATGCTCTTATGTCTGCCTAAATACATGATGAATGCTACACTCCCAGCTTCTCTGCATCAGCGCTCAAACCCAGCTGGTTGCATGCCAATGTCTCTCTGACTTCTATTAGCCTTTGCCAGCATCAGCATCGTTGCCTCACTAAAATAGGTATACCCTCTCGCCCGTTTCATAGAGTTGCATTTTCTTCATCCTCGACATTAACTAGTAGCGTACCAGCATTCCCAGAGACCTGCCTATGTCCTTATCACTGGTGCCAGTGCTGGCATCGGACTCGGAACGGCTCCAGTGCTAGCACGCCAAGGCTTCAGCATAATTCTCCTCGGCCACTTGCCCAATGAGCTAGCCTTAGCCAAGGACTTCATTCGAGCATAAGTTTGCGGTGCCAAAGTCGAGATTATAGTTCTTAACGCTATCGCCGCTTCGTCATCTTCAGTCCAGAAGCTTTCTTCAGACCTCTTCGCGAAGGACTTCGCTATATCCGTGATTATCAACAACGTCGGCGGCATGCCCATTTCCAACACCCCGTCCCGGCCATTCAGCACCTACTTGGCATCTGATATTGCTCGTGCTATCGACATGAACGGTCAATTTATGGTTCAGCTGACAGTGAATATGATACCCCTACTTAATGCCCACCGTAGCAGTCCTCTTGGGCGCTCTCTTGTTCTGTCACTGACTTTAGCCGCTGTAGTAGGCCTACCCTATTTAATTATGTACACGGCAACCAAGGCTATTGACTTAGGACTAGCTTGTGGGCTTGTTCAGGAGTTTGAAATGGCGCCTAAAACAGCGCACATTAATAGTCTGGCGGTGATGCCAGGCGAAGTGAGGATCCAAGGGAATTGCCTAGTGTGCCCAAGAGAGCGCCAAAGTGGGTTTATTATGGCTGTTCCATTGTGAAGACTGTAGATGTAGCAGTTCGGCAAGGCAGGCAAACTCTAGCGCCATATTGGTTGCATCATGTGCAGATATGAGCCATGGACTACATCCCGGGGAAGCTACTGACGCAGGAAGTAGCCAAAATGGCGATCTTGAAACGAGACGAGTTCAGTGCACGACATGAGCAGACAAGAATCACAGAAATGAAGTGATATTGTGGCCAGGGTTAAAACCAGAAATACACACATTGACAGAGATGAGGGGACAGTTCAAGATTTGCAATAGCCCATAGTTTTAACAAAGCTATTATTATGAGCGTATTTCCAACATAACTTACGTAGCCCGTCCACTCGCTACACACTAACCGCCTCTAGCCATCTTCTTGGCGTGGGCATCCCGTCTACTATGATTTGCACGGGAGCCCTTGCTCGCTTCCTTATTCTTTCTCGCTTTTTGCGTTGCTGCATCCCCAACAGACCCAGAGACGCTTCCGCCGCCTCGGCCGCCCCCTCTTCCACGACCCCTATAACCCCCGCGCCCTCTGCCACCATTAGACGGCCCTGCAGTATCCTCAGAGTCAGAGTTTTCTGTTGGCCGCGACCATCGGGATGAGGCCAATTTAGTCTGTGAACCGTCAAATGTGCTGTATCTCGCTTCAAGATTACGCTTAAGCCGCGGCGAGCGGTTAAGCATGATGTACCAGCCTTCTATGGCTTCATCTGTCATAGCTGTTTCCTCGCGTAGTTTAGCACGGGCGGTGCTTGATCGGACATCATTTGATCGATCAAACACCCCCGGATTCTCAGTGTAGACACGCCACAAGGCTTCTTCATTTCCATTACCCAGCCCAATGCCATCTACTTCGTTGACAGTGCTGTCAATGGCGGCACCAACATCGTCAGCATCGTACGTATCATCGCGCTCGTCATCATCAGCATCAAAGGCGGCAAGGGCTGACATGATAGCGGCCTTGCTAGGCGCAGTAGATTTATCGTGCAATAAGCTATCTGCAGTCTGCCTAGAGTTGGATTTCCCAAAATGGAGGTTCTTGGAGACAGATGTGCTGAGCCGGTCTAAGTCATCGTCATCATGAATATTGCGGCGTGTGGGCAGAAGAGCTGAAGGTGTATATGGAGGATCAAATGTTGATTGGGGAGCCGTCTCAATGTGTGTTTGGGCGAAACCATTATCGGGTCTAGAAGCACGTATGTTAGCATTCGAGCATAGTTGCACTTTAATCACATAGTTCAAGTAGTGTACATACAACTGCTCTGATTGGTCCAGCCCGGCCAAGTAGCTTGATAACGAGCTATCCAGCAAATGGGCTACAACTTGTTCCACGTCTTCACCATACTCATCCAGACACTTGCACACAAATGCACTGCCTAAATGCGGGAACAAATCTTGGATCTCCGCCACTTTCGACAACTTGTGGGCATGAAGCTCGGCGTGGTTGGCATCTGCTGTATCAACAACCTGTTTTCCCTTATCCAGAGCCTTTTTCTGCTTCAAACGAGCCGGCCGTAGGCTACGAGCGCCACCCAAGCGTTGGTATGTTTTCAAGGCATCTATCCGGCTGGTGAGTGCTGCAGTACCAGGTGCATTACCCGATTCAACCACTTTCTTTATCTGGGAAAGAATAGGTGTGGCAGAAACAAGCTCTACCACGTAGGAATCACGCTCAGAAACAGGGCCAGCCTTGTGAGCGTCAGCAACCACTTTCAAGCTGTACAATCTATCAGCCAGCATACCAAGCTTTGGCTCGGGGCTGTGCAATAGCCCACGAAGACACAAATACCCTGTCGCTAGTAAGACCTTGCGCAGTGGTGGATTCATCACCTTGTAGCACGACACTATGCCGTCCATGAAATCATCACCAGCTGCGAAATATGCCGCTGCAATCGTTGCCCCCTGCAGCAGATAGTTGAGTCTCGACAGTATCTGCTCTACAGCTTTCAGGTCTCCGCTCAGGCTTGCGTCTAAAAGGCGGATCAAGTTCTTCTTTAAAACAGCTAGCGAGGTCTCTATGCTCGATGTCTGTGTCGTCCATGCTAGCGCCAACACATCACCTGCATTTGCCCAATCCACGCGCGCAAAATCTGCTAGAAGCCCCCAATCACCAAGACCTGCGAGCTGACCTTTTGTCAAGAGCCTCACGAGGAGGGTTCGCATGAGACGCAGGTTTGCCGTTGCTTTGGCAGGAGAGGAGCCGAGGATTCGGGGGCCCTTAGCAGCGACTTCAGCGTATGCACCATCAAGATATGCTACCGCTGATATTGCGCCCGAAGTACCCAGGTAATCCTTCAAATCATTGTCGCTGAGAGCCAGGACGGCACTGGTTAACGTGGCCCATGCGGCTAGTGCATTGGTCCATTGTTCGGGTAGAAGAGCCTCACGGACTTGGCTAGAAGGGAAAGGTGCGAATTCCGGAAGGGCATCCATGATTTTCCACGTAAATGCAGAGATGGCCTGGGTAAGATATATCGTCGATGTGCCTGCTGAGCTTAAATCTAGCCCAAGCCTAATCTAATTGAGACTTTCCGTACTGTTTCTCTACCCAAGAATCGCACGATTGCGAAAATAAATCAAGAGTATGTATGCGTGAGCATGGGCGTTTTTATGTCGCCAATTGACAGAAAATTGAAGCCTCGGAAGCCTCTATATGCCAGCAGCCCATTACATCAACTGAGTACTAGATGATTCATCGCCAAAAGCAGAAGCTTGTGCCACCCTTCTATTGTGGCGCAGGCACATCTTATTGTGGCGTCATATACCTGTGTACCCACGTCAAGGACTTCATCTTACAAAATGCACCAAGGTAATGGAGGTGTAACACTTTCAGACTGGACAAGACGCTGAACCTAAAGAATAATTCAGTTTTTACATGATAGCACGAGAGAATGAAGGGATATGAACAGCAAAGAAAAACAATAAAAAAAGTTGAAGTATAAGCTAAAAGCAAGTAGACCAACCAACAACTTGCCTCGAGCATGATATAGAAGCCTTGCCAATCACTAACATGTACAACACTCCAAAGCTCCATAACGCCAAACACTTAAGATAACAATTGTAAAAAATACGCCCAAAAAATCACTGTAAGAAATCCTTCACTTATCAGTCTACAACAAACAACAATACACACATCCCCCAGCCAGCTACCCAGGAAACTAAAAGTCCCACGTGCATGCCACACGTGGAGGTGGCTGCATAGGAATCTTCCCGCCGGCAAACGATCCCGACGTCGCAAAGTGCTCCCACTGTTGTTTGACCGTAGCCTCCATCTTTTCCAGAGATATCTCTGTAGCGGGGTAATTTATGGGCGGACCATTGGGGAACAGAATCTTGCACCAGACTCCGGACCCGCTATCACGGATGCCTGGCACGTCAGAAACATATTCAACTGGCCGGCCCTTAAATGTTGCCAGTTGCTGCGTTTGGCTATTGCGAGTTGTATACATTTCCAAGGGTGGATGCTGCTTGCCACTGTTTGGAGGGTAGGGGTCATTAGTCTTCGCTGGGGCAGCTGGAACGGGAGGGGCGCCAAATGGATTAGCGGGTGCAGATGAGGCCTGGCCAAACCCACTGACACTAGATGCAGTGTTTCCATTACTATTGTTAAAGGAACTATTGGCCCCAAGATTTGACGGTTGGCCAAAAGCACTTCCGTTAGTTGAGTTTGCCGGTGCCCCAAAAGGATTAGGCTTAGCAGGAGCAGCTTGACCAAAGGCACTACTGCTGCTACTGGTAGATCCGAATGGATTGCTGGTGCTTGTCGAGGCTTGACCAAATGGGCTTCCGGTCGAAGTGCTGCCACCACCACCACCGCCACCAAACGGGCTATTAGTAGCCGTGTTGGCATTGTTACCACTTGGTTGGCCAAAAGGACTACCCCCAGATCCAGATTTACCTGCAAAGGCACCAAAGCCACTGGTACTTGTACTTCCTCCTGTTGGTGCTGGCGACGATCCAAAGGCGCCCAGCTTCGCGCCTAGCTGGGACGGCTGGCCAAATGCTGAACTACCGCCGCCTAGCTGCGATGGTTGGCCAAAAGAACTGCCATTTGATTGGCCCAGTTTCGAGGTTTGGCCAAAGGCACTTCCGCCAGACTGGCCCAATTGTGAAGGCTGGCCAAATGAACTGCCGCCGCCAGATTGGCCTAGACTAGAAGGCTGCCCAAAGGCGCTCCCGCTAGTCTGAGTCGTCTGGCCAAATCCACTGCTATTTTGTGTCGGTTTTGACGCCTGGCCAAAAATGCCGCCACCAGAAGCTGCAGGAGCCGCCGGGGCACCAAATGCCGGCTGGCCAAAACCAGACTTGCCAAAAGAAGGCGCTCCAAAGGCAGGCTTTTGTCCAAAAGTAGACGGCTGCCCAAAGGCAGTGCCAGTGGCAGCAGCAGTGTTTCCAGCCGATGAGCCAAACCCGGTCTGGCCAAAAGCTGGTCCGCTGGAATTCAAGGCGCCAAAACCGCCGGTGCCAGTACTATTTGAGCCCGCAGCACCAAATGCGCTAGGTTTACCAAAAGCACCACCACCGCCGCCCAAGTTTGAAGGCTGGCCGAAGGTGCTACCTCCATTAGGCTGTGAAGGCTGGCCAAACGTTGACGATTGGCCAAAGGGGCTGGGCTTTTGACCCAGGTTGCTAGGCTGGCCAAACACTGAAGAGCTGCCACCAAGCATTGCGGAATTTTGGGACGCGTTGGAGCCTGTTGTGGCGGACACAAAGGGATTGTTAGAAGAGCTACCTAAACTAGGAGCGCTGGTACTGGTTGAGTTCGAGTTCCCTTGTGCGACAATATCAACACGGTTTGGGTGTTTGTCCCGGGAGCTGTTGATATATCGAATGGCGTCGTCCAGGTTAGAAGCAGCGTTGCGAATACGGCTCTGTGCTTCCTGGTAGAGTTTGGTGATTTGTTCGAGCTGATACGACGGGCAACGCGAAAATGTTAGATGAAGATTAAGAAACGAATGGCATGGGAATGGTAGGAAGTAGGAAGTAGGAAGTAGGAAGCTGAAAAAGACCCAGGAATAAGACGTGATGCAGGCAGGCAATTAGAAAGCTGGTGTTTTGGTATGTTTGCAAAGCAAAGCGAGATGAAGCAGAGCAAAAGACGATAAGTAGACTAATGGCCAAAGCTAAATGGAAAAAAAAAAAAGAAAGGGAAAGAATAGGAAAAGAGGGTTCGGTCCACATTGTAGTAGCGCCAAAGCCAGTCTAGAAGACACTAGAATGCGCCAAAGTTATAGTGCATAACAGCTCAGTACGTGTGCGATGGTCACTGTGTAGTGTGCTATAGAGAACCATTGAGCGCTGTAAAGGGCTGTGGAGTGCTGTGGGGGTGCTGTAGTTTGCATTGACTTACCGCCTCACCCTGTTTTCCGGCTTGTTCACTCGTTAAATAATATAATCGGATCTCTTCAGCGCTCTGCTCCAGAGGAAACCCACCCCACAGCTGTTCCGGGGCATTTGTACCCGGACCATAAGCCGAGAGAATCCACTGCGGCGTTTCACTAGTCAAGTCCTTTTCAATTGCGTCACGAGAGAGCTTGTAGGCTGTACACGCGCAGACGAGCTGAGGGTCAGTTTCATATGAGACTACGTATTTTGGTGATCTTTGGACTAGTAGGAAAAGAAAGGAGAAGGCTCCAGGCTAGTGGAAAGAGGCGGATATGGGGACAAAGATGGGGAGCAGGAAGTGGGATAGAGGGAGAACAAGTCGTACGATTATCGTCGGTATCGGAGCCGTTGTTGGCGTTGCTACTACTGCCAAAAGCCGAGAATCGGTTGTTGCTGCCATTGCCAGCGTTCTTATTAGCGCCAGGATGTTCGAATTTGCAACTGTCTAGAGAAATGCGATGCAGAGCTGTTAGCGCAGACTCCATAGGACTGTCAAGTGTGCGGAAACGAGAGACCTACTGCCGTAACGGCACGTCCCCGTTTGGTAAAAGCGACACAGCGTCATGGTGTGATATTCAACGAGAACGCTTGCTGCAATACAGTGTCTGTATGTATGGGTTCTTCGCGTAAGTCGGGTCAGGTCACGTTAGACTCGGTTCAGCAACAGATCTCATTACTAGATGCGACTTCTTCAAGCTACAATTGCTTGAGAAAATCTAGCGTTCTAGTGGCAAACTTGCTAGGAATGGTTCAAATCTAACTAATAAATGAGAAAAATAAAACTTGATATTAAAGAGATGGTAGAGGAACACATCAAATTATCCAGAAATCTAGAGATTGTGACCAAAATTGTCAGCCTTGCCAAGAACTCAGCGTGAGGCTGTCTTAGGGTTATAATGTTTGATTGCACGGCAACCCTTATATTGGTTAGGTCGAGTCACATACGATGTTGCATCATTTGCATAAATATAGTTGTGTTTTAAGCACTAAAATCCGGCAGGAGAATAAACATGCTGACTATCTAACGGCTAACCGACTGAGCGTTCCTAAGCACACGTCAGGAGGGGCCGGGTGGGATGTAGATAGGGTCTTGCTCAAGCATCTTCACCCTTCACTAGGTTAACATACACTAATCTAGAGGGAATCAAGGTAATGGCTGCTGAAGGGATGGTAAACTTTATTTTTGGTTGGTAATTCGTGTAACTGGAAAGCTGCGTAGTTGATGGGTAAGATGGGCAAAAGTGACCTTGGCTGGGGTGCTACGATGACTGCATATTTGTAGACGGCCATGTGCAACTTTGGGTGCGTGGGCTTTGGGGGCTTCACATAGATATGTGCGACTTGGAATCCGTGAGCTACAGGAATGCCTGTATCAATGTGACTACAGTATGTGCACATCATTTTGTTAAGCACGTCTAAGCTGCACGTTCGATGGCTGTTGTTTTACGGGGCCAAAGCTCAGCCACGCCACAGAAAACGCGCCACAGAAGTTCGTCTGGCAGTGGCGTTGCCTTTGCAAGAGTGGAAACTTGAAAGGGAAGACGCGTGCCTATGCCAGTCCAAAGGAAGCTCATTTTGAGCAGAGCCACAAGAAACACAAGGCTGTCTCGCAAAACGAAATCAAGCCTAGCAAAGGAGAACAAGCTTCAAGTTAGTATTAGCCAGAGATACTCTGTGGCCATACAGAATAGCTTGATTTTCTTTCCTTTGACTCCAAAAGAACGACGTCCGCGGCTTGCAGATACAGCAGCTCAGCCCAGTACAGTGCCGTACAGTGCAGCACAGTGCCGTGGCATACAGCGTACCATTTTAGTGTTGGCTATCCAGTAACGCTGCCTCGCTTCGTACACGTCCACATTTCGCGAAGTAAAAAAAAGCACAATCAAAGAGGCTGAAGACACGCAAAAAACGAAAACGTCACAGCAAGCCAAAAGCATCGCGACAAGACAAACCTTCCCCAGAATCCATCGCCAGTCATTTTTGGCTGCTTTGCACGAGCTTCGACTTTTTTTTTTTGCCTCCAAAACGCCTCCAGCGACCAAGTGTCTGGTTGTTTAATCATCCCATATTGGAAGCCTTCTCTTGGTTTCCTTGTCTTTTGCGGCGTGGTTAGATCGTCTGTCTTTTCCTAGTGTCTGCTTTAATCTTCTCTACTTTACTGCTCAGCTGATTCATCATCTGCTCCTCGCTTCTCTTTGCGTCTGCACAATCCAATTCAAGCTCGGCTCAGCCTAGCCCAGCCGGATCTAGCCTGCATCTCTCTTCTCTCTCCCAATCGCCTTGCGACGCGACAGCGGCTTGGCCTCTTGATTGCGACAGCGATCGCATCCCCCTATCATCTAAAGAAGGCTATTTCCATCACCATCTTCTTCTCGATCCTGCTGTTGGACGCTTGAAATCGTGAACCGTTTACTGGATGGGTCGCGCTTAAAATCTTTAGAAATGAGCGCCTGGATGAATGAGCCGCCAAACCACAATGGCAACGGCTTCCCGCTT
The DNA here is from genome assembly GCF_044167205.1 of Ceratocystis lukuohia. NCBI lineage: Eukaryota > Fungi > Ascomycota > Sordariomycetes > Microascales > Ceratocystidaceae > Ceratocystis > Ceratocystis lukuohia. Next base: position 128,647 of record NW_027263527.1, read on the forward strand.
ATGACCGACCCATCTGCCGCCCCCTCGCCTCAAGTAATGATGGACCCTGCAGCATTTATGGGCAATTCTGCTCAGTTCAATCCATCTGCCAATGCCGCTGCTGCCCAGTTTGGTGGACAACCTCCAAATATGATGGCCATGTCAAATGGATCGGGTCCGATGCGTAACGCGTCTCCATCTGCCTTCCAGAACACATCATACCAAACTAATCCAATCGTCCCTTCCAAGCGTCCTCGCCCGCGCGACGATAGCATGGCCGGCTCGCCTCGTCCTAACCCAGGCATAATCCCGACAACGCGTTCCGAAACCCCGAGTCAGCAGCAACAGCCGCAACATCAACACTCACAGCAACCACAACACCATCAACCTCAACATCAGCACCAACATATGCAGCACCAGCATCAGCACCATCAACATATGCAGCACCACCCTCATCAACAGCAGCAGCCTTTTGCTAATAACTCGGTTCCTAACAATCCAGCCCAGTTTCCTCCCACTCAACCACAAAATCCCTCCACACAGGTCTCGCCCTATCCATCTCGTCTAGCTCATGGTGATGGCCCTTCTAATGCGACGCCATCACCCATGATGGCTAATCAGTCGCTGCGTCCTGGCAGCGTTCCGCAGCGTGTGGCTACGGCATCGCCCCATCCGTTTTCGCCTAGCCATCAACAGTTCAACCCTCAGGGCTCTCCTGCGCCTTCCGACCACGGCGGGACGCCCCAACCGTCAAATCCGTACATGCAAAACATGCAGCAACAGGCTGCTTTCAACCCTAGCTTCAATAACCCCTCGCCTTCTCAGCCACGCCCCTCCCCAGGACCAGCTCCGGCTCAAGCTCTCAACCAGTCCATACCGCAGCAACCCGGCCAGCAGCAAATGTATCAGCAGCCTCAGTTGCAGAGCACGCGCAATTCTATCGACCAACAACAAAAAATGACAGCTGCGTATCAGATGAGACTGCAGCAGCAAATGCAGGCTCAAGGCATGCCCCAAGCCCAAGCCCAAGCCCAAGCCCAGGCCCAGGCACAAGTCCAAAATCAGGCCCGTCCCAGCAGCTTGCCTCAGCAGCAGCCTCAGCAATCCCCTGCCATCATGAATGGCCAACAGCCTGGCCCTGCCATGCGTCAGCCACAGCAACAGCAACGGCCCGCCCAGAGGCTTGACCCTGATGCGTTTATGAAGAATCTCATCAACTTCTGTACCTCACGTAACCTGCCGCTTGATAAGAGCCCCATGATTGGCCCTCGCCCTGTCAGCCTTCCCATGTTGTTCCAATACGTTCAACATCGTGGAATGTATAAGAATGTAACCGCTACCAACCAGTGGCTTCACATTGCTCAGGCCTTGCAGTTTTATCCTGTCCAGGTCCCTAACGCGCCACAAGTGCTCAAGATGATCTACGAGAAAAATCTTCTGATGTTCGAGGAAGCCTGGGCGTCAAGTCAGCGCAAGGGTCCTGGCCAAGGGCCTCCTAGCGTCCCCGGAACACCAACCATGCAGGGTCAAGCCCTTTCACAGCACCAGCAGCTACAACCACCTCCGCCAGGCCCGCCTCATATGATGCCATCTCAAGCCGCTCCAGCAACACCAGCGCACAACTCTAAAGCCCCAAATAACCCACACACACCGCAGGCTCCAGCTAGCGGTGCTGCATTTGGTCACGTTCAGATTCCCGGCCAGCCTTTGCCGAACCATTCGCGTACCGTGGGCCAGCGCCCCGGAGAACCTTCAAATGGAGCACCGATGGGTGGTCAGCCCCCTTTCCCCCATATGGATGGCGATGCCAGCGGGCTCCCAAGAGGCCAGAGCAGTGCTCCGCCTGGCATGGTCTTGTCAGAAGCGCCGGCCAATTTCCTTATGGGAAGTGATGAGTACATTCCGCGTAGTCGTGAGATCGGCACTTGGGGTCTTCTAAATCTTAGTACGATGAACAACATTGGATTCGACCTTGAGCGCATGAGACCCGACTATCCGCCTGTCCAGGAACTTGGCCATATTGACATAGCCGCATTGACGCGCAGTATCCAGTGTGGCTTGCATAGCGAGATACGCGTAGCTTTGGATACGCTTGCTGATGTCTCTCTCTCAATGCATCAGTTGCACGTCATTCACCTGCCATTTTGCGAAGACCTTGCTGATGCTCTTGTAGACTGTGCTCAGGACCAAGTAGATGTCTTGCTTGCCCATACCGCGCAAATACGCGACGAGATCGTTTTGCCATCCTATGAAGAGATGGTGCGCCTGACTAAAGAGGATTACTTCCAGGTCAATGATGCTCCCGAGTTTGGAAGTACTGAGTATGATATGCAGCGGGCAGTCGATCGGCTGATATGCATTTTTGGCATCTTCCGCAATCTTTCCTGCCCGGGCGAAAACAACCCGAACTTGGTACCACTGGCTGACGAGTTGACTATTAACTTGATGTGCTCTGTAATCCGGTGCATTGGCACACGTGAGCTATTTTTGCGCACGAATATCAATGCCCTTGACTTTGTAAAGGATTGCGTTATCATTCTTTCTAACATAGCCTCGTCACTTGAAATTAGCAGTCGTGATAACGCTTTGGCATTGCTGAATCTTCTACTTTGTTTTGCCCCGTCGCCGCTTCCTGAAGTGAAAGACGGTACAACATTCTTTTCTAGCTATGATCCGCTCATACACCCATACTTGCCGCATGCGGTCGACGCCTTAGCGAAGACTCTGGCGCGTGATCAGCCAAACCGATTGCATTTCCGGTCCATCTTTTCTACAGAGCAGGCAGTAGTGAGTGACCCGCTTGACATGCTTACTCGGGCATTTGGCCTAGCTATTGCGCCAATCCCAGACTACTCTAAGGATGCCCGGCAGCCCGTAATAGCAACATTAGTTGAGTGCCGCAAGCCGTTCCTCATGCAGGGCCTACTTGCGGCTGACATGCTCTTGGGGATGGCGCCAAGCCACGAAACGCCACTTGTCAAAACATGGTTGTCGCCCGCCAATGGGATTGCGCCTAGTCTCCTACATTTGTCACAGTTTTTGGGATCACAGTATGATCTCCAAGCACGACCAACTACGGCCCGCGGCCCACCTCCAAGTCGGGACGAGTCGCTGATCTATCTAGTGGTACTGGTTGTTGGTGTGCTCAAAAAGATGGTTGAGCGGTCAAGGGATCCCTCGGATGCCAGCAAAGCGGTTCCTGTAGAAAGTCTGCCCAGCAAGGATATGCTGATTAACACGCTCTCGTTTGTTGCTCCTGAGTGGACAAAGGAGGGCGTAGTTCAGCAAATCATGTCTCTGTCTACGTTGTCACTTTGATCCGTATTTTTGTTTGAACTAGTATATGCTACAAAGACCTGAGGGAAGGGGGGATGGAGGGGGGAGGATAACTCTATCCCTTTCCCAGATTTCTTTATTTTTCTATTTCTTTTTTTTTACTTTTCCTTTTTTGTAGCTGGCTTCAACGGACGAAACGGCGTGGGAAAGGGGACTTTGGGGACTTGGTTATCTGTCTTGTGTGTTGTTTATCATTTGCTCTTCCGTCCTGTCTTTGTTCCTTTCGCTTTGTTCTTTTTTTTTTCATTTCTTTGCCCTCTTCTTCTGCGTGTACTTTCCGCTCTCTCCTTTTGTTGCTGGTCATTGTCGTTTGGGATGACGGATGTTATCTGGCTGTCTTGGAGGTGCTTCGTCTTGATATCTCTCTTGGATAACAAATATCGTGGCTTTTGTTTTTGTCACTAGCTGCCTGTTTATTTGTCCCCTATTCGTTCTATCAATTACTTGCATTTTAAGCTTCTCCCTTTTTCCTCTTTATCTTCCTTTATTGTGTTCATCATACATAGTAACTCGTTGTTGTTTCTCCTGTTTCATATGAAGATGTGGCTTACGGGGCAATCGCCATGCGTTTGCAGACTAGGTTGTATTGAGCTTCTGCCGGGAAAATGTGATTAATGTACATGTGGTGTTGCTAAATATGAAGATGATGGTGATACAGGCTGGCAAGTCTAGAGGGAGGTTACGTGTCGACAGAATATTGTGTTGTTTCCGTGTTGGCTGTGTGCTATGGGAGACAGACAGATGCTGCTCTGATGTCTTTCACTTGTTTTTTGCGCGTGGTAGGTATCTAGAAGCCTTGGCTGGCCAAGAAGGCTTTTATCCGCTCCATGTGGTGGCCCTGGGTAGAAAGGGTCAGAGTACGGTCTTGGGAAGAATGACGAGGAAAGGGGCTGTAAGCAAGTACCTTGGCATGTATATGTTTGGTTACAGGGTTGACTTTGACATCCTCGGCGGGAAGCTCTAGAGCTTGGTAGAGATCCTTCTTGAGATCCTGCGGGCTGCCCTCGATGCGCCGGATGATTGTGGTGAAGGCTTTTGACGCTCGGTTCTGGTCTAGATAGACGGGCAGGTTCTTTGATGCCGTGCGCAGCACAGAATAGGTCTTCTGCGTAGGGTCGGCAACGGGCTTGTCTCGGGCTAGCACATCGGAGACGACAATGGTCTCAGTGGCATATGTCCGCGTTGACCGCGCGGCAGAAACGGTAGCAGAAAATCTAGGGAGCAGGGCGGCAGCCGGATGGGCAGACCGGAGAATGGAGAGCATGGTGAGTACAGAGACGAGGTGACTATACAGGGTAGGAGGGGAAGGTGCTACGACGTCACAGCTCGGTCTGCACAAACTTGCGACAAGGCTTCTAGACTTGTGGGTAGATCATCGGGTAAATATACAGCGTTTTGCCAATTCACGTGATACTGCACGTGCTTGATGTCTGCCCTTTTAACACTCTTGTGGGCGGTAAAAAGACTAAACATGTGGGCCCATGGCTGAAGGCCAAGTTGAGTAGCGAAAAAAAACAAGCCCCACTGAAAAAATGCAGCAGGCTTTGCTGGCCTAAAGGAGGGGCTTTTGGGGCCTTTTCCTAGGCATTTCCCCCACCACCAAAGTTTCTGACGATCTTTTCATACTGAAGCTTATTGCTGGTCTGCATGCATCAAAAGGCTGCTGAATTGCTGACCTTTACCTCCTAAAAATCAGCGGCACAAACTAATCTTTTTCGGTTTATGCACATGCTTGCTCTCTCCTTCTTAACTGAATCGTAGAGACAACATCCTCTTTTCTGTGAATATCGCACCTAGTGATAAGATCGACCCAGTAAAAACCTCGGCTCCCACGCTCTTGACCAACTTCTTCTCCTTCACAAAATCCCATAGTTCCTCTTTGCGCGTCCCCTCCCCCGCTCTTCCGACGCCCAACCGCTTGTTCGCTCATCTTTCCGTCTCTCTATCCATCTCTTCTCTTTCCCCCGTCACAATGGCTGTCGAAACCGCTGCCTCGTCTGGCAACAACTATTCGCTGGTTGCAAAGTTTGCTCCCCAGCTGTCCCGCCATCTCTTCCTACACCTTATCGAGTTCGAGTCGCAGCGTGCGCAACAAAACAACGATGAGGCGGCTATGAGAAACATTCTCGAGGCCAAGTTCGAGCTCATGAAGGACACCAACATGGCCGACTACGTTGCGAACATGTACTGCCAACTACACGGCGTCGATAACGCTCCCGAAGAATACGCCCAGAAACGCCAGGCTGTTCTTGCTCAGCTCGAGACTAGCGAGGCCGAGACGTCCAAAATCTCCGACCTTCTGATGCAGGAGGAAGTTGTCGATGCCTTCCGTAGTGACAAGGTTGCCAACCTTCAGTTCCTGGAGAAGAATCACGGGGTAGGTTCATTAGCCCATTGCAAACCGGTCGCACAAGCCTCTTTTTGACTTCACTCGTTCTAACTTGTCCGCCCGTTCTCCTCTCTCTCTTCCTAATAGGTTACTATCGACATGGTCAATGGCCTCTATGAGCACGGCATATTCCACTTCCGCTGTGGCAACTACGCCGATGCTGCCGATCTCCTCTACAAGTTCCGCATTTTGTCTACCGATGACGACATGGTCTCTAAAGCTACGTGGGGAAAGCTGGCCTGCGAAATCCTCGTTACCAACTGGGAGCAGTCCTGGGAGGAAATCACCAGAATTAGAGAAATTATTGATTCTAAGCTGTTCAACAATCCCCGCGCCCAACTCGACCACCGCACTATGCTCATCCACTGGTCGCTATTCCCTCTTTTCAACGATGACAAGAACCGCGAGCCCATTCTGGAAATGCTGCTCAGCCCTAACTTCATCAACACCATTCAGACCACCTGCCCTTGGATCCTCCGGTACCTGGTCGCTGCCGTTATTACCGGCCGCAGCCGTGCCCGCAGCTCCAGCGTGCACCAGAAGCAGATGAAGGACATTGTCCGCTACGTGCGCCAGGAGCTGTATGAGTACCAGGACCCTGTCATCGAGTTTATTAGCGCCCTGTACTTGGACTTTGAGTTTGATGCGGCCCGCGAGGCGCTACGCAAGAGTGAAGAGGTCTGCCAGAACGACTTCTTCCTGCTTAACAGCACCGATGCCTTTGTCGAGGCTGCCCGCCACCTGATCTGCGAGAGCTATTTCAAGGTGTCTAGCCTTGTGAGCATCCATGATCTGTCGGAGAAGCTGGGATTGAACCCCGATGATGGTGAGAAGTGGATTGTCAAGCTGATTTACGAGAGCCGGATAGACGCCAAGATTGACGCCCAGGCTGGAACCATAACCATAAACCAGACGCAGAACAATGTGCACCAGCAGATTGTTGAGAAGACCAAGGGTGTGGTCTTCCGCACGTCTGTCATGTCGACTGCCCTGAGCAAATAATAGACTTTTGTTGCCTCTTTCTTTTGCACTTTCCCGTCCCTCACTCAGCCTCCCCCCTCACTCTCTCTCTCTCTCTCTCTCTCTTATTCCACGCTCATCTTCTCTGTCCCACATCTCTCCCTCATGTAACGCTACAAAATCAAGACGAATTGTTTTTTATTTTAGGGCGTAAGCGACCGATGACACTGGTGGAATTCTTTCTCTGGCTAATATTCCCCGTTACTTCTTGGTCCGACTCGTTTGTTTTGTTTTTCTTTTTATCTTTTCCTTGATTACTTACACTCTTGTCTTCAGTTCCTTTTTTTCCTTCTCGATCTCTTTTTCTTAGCTGGCTGCACTCTTCTAGCTCTCTTCTCCTCTCTGCCTTTCTTCTTCCCCATTTTCTGTTTCTACTTCCCTTTTGTCTCCCATTCTTTTTGTATTTGCTTTGTTAACGTGCTCACGTCTATTGCGAGTGTTTATTTTTGTAACCTTGAGATTCCTTTCATTCTAGTTTTTCTTTTTCCCTTAAGAAGGCAAAAAAAAAAAGCTAATGTAGGAGTCTCCGCAACCAAGAAGACACATGAACATTTGGAGTTTGGCTCTTTTGGGGGGAAAAATGAACAACCAACACATAAAAAAGTTATTTAAGATCAAGAAAAACGCAAGAAAATGATGCATTTTTTTCCTTTGATTTGGTATCGTGATGTGACGTGCCGTATCGTAGCATTCAGGTCGTTTATTCCTAGCCCTTTGTCCGCCATAGATGTAGTTATTCATTCAGCACTCTGGTGCTTTTCCTCTGGTACTTTTCCTTCACAAATTTCCTGCTATTACCTGGGCTTTAAGCGCCTGCACAACCTCGTCCTTGACCCACCACTCCGCCTGTTCCATTTCCTTCTGCTTGCGAGAAGCTTCGTGATTGCTCAAATCTGGATCTCCACTTCCGGCTGGGTCTTTGTCTAGCTCTCGCATCCGGATAGCGTCTCGTACATGACCCCATTGGAACAACAGACGTAGTCCGAGCATTTCATCGCGGCTGTGTCCTGCCGTGTTTTCCAGTTCTAGGCGAGAGTCAACAGGTGAAGGATACAAAGACCCTGCAGCACCATCCCCACTCCCAGCCTGTGTGTCTAGGACCATGGCACGGTCGGCAGACGAAAGATGTTTGAGGCCGTCAAGAGAGAACAGCCAGGATAAATGGCCAGATGACGCTATATCGTCCGTGCTCCCTCCGGATAGACTGGCGAATGGTCCTGGGTTCAAGTTGTCGGTCTGTACTGACGTGGGCGAGGACGCAAAATCACTAAAAGGTGCATCCGCAGCAGGGCGCCGACGGAGATGAATGGTCCGTGTTTCCATGAAAGCCGACGCCATGTTGGGGTTGGCCATCAGGTCTATCTCAGTATCCCAATACGTCGGGCCGCCATGTGTGCGGATGCTGGCTATCTCATCCAAGGGTGGTAAAAGACAAGGCGTTGTCTTAACTATGGTTTCGCTGGTAGGGGGACGAGGTGGCTCGGTAAGCTCAGCAGTGCTGCGGGGGTTATTACGAGCGGGTAGTCCCGCATGGGGCCGGAGGGTGATGCTTACTGGGACGCCAATGACCTCAGCCGTGGCAACATCCCGAACAACAACACACCGGCTTTCCACACCAAGAACCCACAAGTGCCGGAAGGCCTGCAGATGAGCCCTGTTGTCCATGACCGTTGCAGGGAACACAGGGTAAAAGGCAACTAGCAGCGACGCTGTGGCTAGATTGCTCTTGCTGAGTGTCATCGAGCCGCAGCCCAGGAACAGCAGTCCAATGGCCATGTGTGCTGCCATATGAGAGCCGTACGGAATGTCTGGATCAGTACGGCCATGGAGAGACCGCAATCGCCGGAGAACCATGATATCACCTGAGCCAGCCATGACACAGGCGGCAGAAAGGGACGTGATATCCTGGCAGGTGCGCAGAGTATGGCGTGCAAGCTCTTCGTCATAGCAACTAACGCCAAGATCTATGCCAGAGCGGCCCTTGGAGATGTTCAAAAGACGCCCAAAGTCGTCCAAGAAGCGCACTAAGAGATTGCGAGCATGTAGATTGCCTGAGCCAGCATAACGAAGACCTATTGAGAAACAGAGTCCGCCCAGAATACTGTAAAACGCTAAATCACTGCTAGTTAGACGTGTAGTAGTAGCGAGATTAGCACGGCTATGATAAGCCGTAGGAAGACTGTCGCAAATCCACTCCATCGTGGGCTGCACCTGCGACCATAGGATCACGTTCTTCGCCACTGTTCGCAGCAGAAGCAGATCTGGACGCACGTAGTCAAATTGGATGATTGAATCAGGAACGTCGACTTTGCGGGCCACAAGCGCGTCTTCTGTCTTCATATGGATCAGTGCTAGGGCCATGATCGCTCCTGCAGCACTTCTATCTAACACGTTGACTAGCTCTACGCGCTTCGGAGCTGTGGCCACAGTAAGGAGTCGGTTGGTCACGTCCATGTCGTGAAGGCCCTTTAGATCAGCGCCTCTTCCAAGATTGATGAAGCCGAGAGCAAAGCCAGCAGCTAGGCGATAGCCTTCACTACGAAGTGTGTCGGAATTAGCTTGAGCCTCTTCGCTGTCAGCCTCCCCATCTAGCTCCGGACTATGCAAAATTTCAGAGAGCATGATTTCGCTCATGCGACGATGCTGAGTATTATAATATAGTAGCCCAATACCCATGATGCCTGTGGTTTGTGTTAATGGCGAGAGATTAAGCTCAGCCGAGCCCCGGGGAAGCATGCGAGTCACATGTACAGACAGCAAACGAGTAATAAGCGAGTCCATGGTGCCTAGATGAGACGCTGCCAGGCCAAGCAAGAGACCTATGGAAGTCATGTTGTGTTTTGGAGTAAGATATTTGAACGACACCCACTTGGCAACATTGGTGAGATGGCCGTTGAGGCCCAGGGCCAAGAGGAAGCCTGCGTGTCTATTACTAAGGTCCTGGCCAGGCTTGTTGTAAAGAATCCACGAATTATCAATACCTTGAGCCTTGGGTGATATGGAAAGGCCAGCAGCCGCTCCCTGATGGAAAAAGCTCCAGCAGACCTTTTCTTCGGTAAAGAGCGCGCGGTCCACACCGACCGTGACATTGACCGGCTTCACGATGCAGTTCAAGTTGAAGCCAATAATATTCGTCTTCTGCGTTGGCAGCGGGAAGCGAAGGCCGTAGTACAAGAGGCCACGACCAGCCGGTATAGCAAGGGTACTCAAGGCCACGCGAGCCACCATATCCTTTTGCTTCTCAAGATACACACTCTCCGACCAATCTGGTTGAGGACGGAGAGTAATGGTGCGAGCACGAACAGTTGACATTAGCTCAAGGGCATCGTTGAACCTGCGGTCCTGTCGGAATAGGTTGCGCACAATGGCCTGGTGCTGAGCTGCTGCAGCATCCGTATCTTCCTGGGCAAGCCCAGGCCCTTCTTCTGTGTTTTTGCACAAAAGCTGCATGTCCCACGTAGCGGCGTGCGAGACAGCTTTCTGTATAGAGATATCTCTATTAATACTAGTTTCAGAAGGCTTAGTTGGGTAACTTGACTCACATTATGTTGACGTCTAAGCTGTCCTTGGGGCTGGAGCGCCCTTTTTCCATGGCGAGAATCGAGAAGCAAGCCAATATCAGAGCGGTTTACTAGCATGAGCAGCCCCTTCGACCAGGCAGAAGGTGGGAAGGCCTGGCACATGGCAATGGGGTCTTTGAGAGTTGTTAAGACAGCCTCTGGAAGAGTCTCCAAGGCAACATTGGTAGAGAACCCTGCTTTGTACATAGCCTCGACACTATCTGCAAAGGAAGCATTTGGCCGCAGGAGATTAAAAAATGTTCTGAATTGTGTGGTCCGCGGGGTCAAAGAAGCTGCAAATTCTTGCAACGCCGAGTTCGTAGAGTAAGATGAAGAAGGCGCTTGTGCTGTTTCAAGCACATCAATCAGGCCCGGAAACGTTGCAGTACGATCACCTTCAAGACGGTTTTGAATCCATGTTAAGACACAGAGATTCGCTTCAGGGCAGGGAACAGGCATGGAAAGAGTGACCTCTGTACAAGTAAGCAAAGCAAACATAAAAGAGAATTAGCAAGATGTAAAAGTAGGGTTAACCGGGGGAGGACAAGCAGGAGCAAAACCAGCGTGTATATCTCACCATTGTCAAATGCCGCATCAAGTGGTTCTTGTATGCACATCTCATAGCCAGAGTTAGTACTAAGGGCCTTCCAGCCCATCCATCTGGATATCTGTGCCAGCAACACGCGCGTGCCGGCTCTACTATTCGGCCCAGTCTCGGGTATACTGATGTCAAGTTTCTGCTCTTCAACTAGCAGATGAATGCCGACCAATATGTTTCTAGCAGCAAAGAGTCGGCGCTCCTCATGCAATCCTGAAGCTGTTGGAAGATAGCCATTGGGGCCAAGCATCATAACACCAGTGGCACTAGCTAAAAACCGGGTAGAGTAGCGGATATGGGTAGCAATAAAGGACTCGGCCTTGTTGTCAGAGGCTGCAACTACCGAGTCGAAAGCCCAGGACCAAGCCGGACTAGTCAACCAAGACGACACCGCTGCCGCATTGGGGTTGACGTGCATTTGCATAGCACTCCAGTTAGATTGCAAATTTGTTGGCTTCTGCTTTGAGGCCTTTTGTCGCCGCCCCCCCGATTTTGATCGTAAGTGTGAGTGTGAAGATGACGATGAGGATGACTCTAAAGTAGTAGCGGTAGTGTTAAGACGCAGAAACATAGAAAGCAAAAGAATTGTCAAAGCGGACCATTCGCGGTCAGCGACATTAATGTTCTCAGTCTGTACCCACTGCATGACCTGCCACCACCCACAAATAATCGTCTCTCCCGCAGCATCGGCAATCACTACACGACATACGTCCAGTATAGCACGAACCTGGCGGTTAGTAGGCTGTAGTCGAATGCTCAACTGGTGCATCCGACCTGTTTTGTCAATGATATCGACGACTCCGGCAATTTGATGTGGCCGGAAGCCGGTAATTTCGTTGATAGAAAGTCCAGCTTCTCTAGACAGAGAATCTAAGGCAGTGTTGTCTTTAACTTGACCAACGTACTGCAAAGATCGCAGATGGTCCATAATGAGCACAGGAATCGATATCGTTGTAGGTTTGCTCCATGGTGCTTGGATAGAAAGTTCCAGACCGCCCTCATGTCTTTCGGAGAGAATAAGCATCATGTCAACATCGCCATCAACTAGCTTACATGAGTCTACAACACCAGGAGCACGTCGAACTTCAACCCCGCCTAACGTTAATGTATCTAGCGATCCAGCTCCTCGGGCATGCCTACTGAACTGCAAGGTGACAAGATCCAATTGATGTTCAACCGAATCCTGTATAACCACCATGAGTGATATACCGCCATTTCGATGGGAATGCGAGGGCGGATGAACAATGTTAAAAATCCGGGGCAATGACGCCGGGGCTTTACCAGAAGAATAACCGATACTAGCCATGGTCAGATTGCTCACAGGAATCGTCTTGATCTTGGAAAAGGATAGTTCCTGGGCAAGCCCCTCAAAGTCATGGTCTTGGAGCCCCATGTTGTAAAGACCAGAGGCTTCAAAGTCGGCGCCGAGACGCATGTCTTCAAGTAGACTGTCGACATTGACATCTAGCAAGCTATTTAAGCTAGGGTGAATAGACTGGTTGTACGAATGCGCCCCACTCAGGCGGCCATGGTTATGGAACGACTCTAGCCTTTTGATTTGGTTGCTCTCGGCAAAAACCGAACGCTCCTGCGAGGCTGGCATGTCAACACGAGCCAGAGAGCTCAGCCGCTTAGATTGACGTCTGGTAATGACCGGATCCCTCTCCTTTTCAAGAGAAGCCACAAAATTGACCTGATGTTGCTGCTGCTGATGATGATAACTAGCTTTTTCTTTTTCAGTGGCCTTTCTCGTGCGCTTTCCAGGCAGAGGGACACCAAAGCTCTCTCTAAAGCCACTACGCACAGGTGTTTTGACATCTGTTGATGGCCCCCCTGCAGCTGATGTAGATGTTGCATATCCAGGTGCCATGGAGCTCCGGCGACGGTCAACTTTCGAGGGCATAGTTGTCTTAGCGGTCTTGATAAAAGCATCAACAGTGGGGAGATATCGTACACGCCAAATAGAGTAGGCGCCCGATTCACGATTTACAGTAACGGCAAGCAAGAGAGGCTCACAGCCCCGAAGCTGTGGTGACGAGACAACATGCATATCAAGAATCTCCTCTGCGGCATCTAGGCATGACGGACGCAAGGGAAGCATAGCCTTTCGTTTATCAGCAACAACCGGCTCAGGTGCTGCAACAACCACTAAGCCTAGTTCAAGCAACGGGTCGAGCAGCGTCACAAGCCGTGGCCAATGAGACAATGGCGCATTTATAGACGGCTGGTTCATGTTGCCTAGTGTTGAGCCAAGGCGCAGGGGAAGCGTTGCAGGCTTTCCCAGCGATTCCACTGAAAAGCTTGGCCGTGTAGGCGTTGGAGGATCAAGAGAAAAGATGGGCTGTGATGATGTAAACGAGTTTGGGGGCACTCGAGGGAACCGGATGCCAGCAGCAGTGCCTCCAGCAGCGTCATTTTGCTTCTTTCGCTGGATCAAGAGGCCCTGAGGCAAGGCTCGGGCAGTCTCAACCTCGAATGGCATATGAACTATGTGGCTGGCGCCTGAGAGGAAGAATATATGTGCCTGGGTCTTGAGGAAGACCACTAGGGCTCGAGCCAGCTTTGGCACATGTTTGTGATTAATGGGGTTGTTTGTATCAGTATGAGTGGGCGGCCGCGAGGCAGAGGTCGAGACAGGGTCTTCAGTTTTAGTCGGGAAGTACGTCAATAGGGCTTGTCGGATGTCTTCTTTTTCAACGGAAAAGTTGAACGTCTTGCAGAAGATGTTTCCACGGGACCAGACAACAGCCTTAGCGGTCACAAGAAGCTCGTCCTGCACGGGATTTGCACCAGTATCATCGAGAAAAACATCCCATGTGTAAGCGGATGGTGAGGCGTCTTCAGGGAGGAGGTGTTCGCTAATGGCATGCTGCAGGCCAGCGGGCTGGTGCAGGCCCAAAGAAGTCACTTGAGCCATGAGGCATTGGTGGGGGTGTGAGCATTTGCAGATGGAAATACAAAGGCGGAAAAGATAGTAGGAGGCAATGAAGAGGTTGAAAAGGGAAAAGAGAAGAAAACAAGATGGCAACCAACGGAGGCGAGAGGGAAGGAAGAAAAAAGACGTCGATGATAGGCTATTGTTATTAAGGTGACACAAATGCTGTCCGTACCAATGATTGGCCCAAAAAAAAGTAAACGTCACGATCAAGAACCAGCAGTTGCGGCTCCAGCCCTCTTGCGCCTTATCTTATCAGCAGCGCAGAAGAAAAGAGTTCTAGGTCCCCGCGTTGAGTGCTTGCTTCACTGGAGACGCGCTGTCCACTAGTAGCTAAATAGTGTGGTGGACCGCCAAGACGGGAAGAAGCTTGCGCCACAGTTTGTCTCCATCTCTGTGGCGCTACTATTTCCCAGCCACATGCATCTTTGTTTGCCAAACTGACGTAGCTTGAGCATTGCCGTTCGCCAAACCTCACGAACGTTAGAGCCCATCGATTCCCAGCCCACAGCATAGTCTTCAATCCATCGCTACTTACTTGCTTTTACGGGCTCCTCTAGAACCCCTCTTGCTTGTGTCTGTTCGTCGCTTTACTCTTAGCACGTGATTTTCTGTGCGCGATTCTTACTTGATAGCTACGATCCTCGAGACGCCCTGCCCGAAATGCTGCGTTGATTAAGGCGCTTTAGAAGTGTGCAGCCCTCGTGACTCCCTTTCTCTCTCTCTCTTTGTCGCTTCCATCCTCTCAGCTTCATCTTGCTTAGTTTTCTGCGCACCTCTTGCTAGTTCTTCTAAATTTTACTTCACCCAGCCTTTTTCTCGTCTCTTTGTCTCTAATGGCCGGCTCTGACTCCAGTAAGGGATCTCCTCCCGGAAGCAGCACGCCTCGTCTGGCTATCGAGGCAGAATCAGAAAGTCCTTCAGCGAGCGAGTCACAAGCGTCAACAGGGGCAGGGGTGGCAGAGGTGCAATCCCCCAGCGTAGACGAAGAGTCCATATCTCCAATACAGCAGACCGCACCATGCTTGGCCAAAAGCAATGAGTCCACAGCTTCTACTACAACCAACCCTATTATGTCTCAAGACATCCCATTTGCGCCCTTATCGGATTCTCCGGGCCCATCAGTGACAGCCCATAATGAAGGCTCTCAGCACTCAACAGGCTCGCCCCCAACACCACATACCGTCACAGACGTTGAAACTACCGATGACGATCAATCACAAGATGGCGGGCCCGATGATGACGATAACGATAACGATAACGGGGATGACGAGGATGAAGACGACAATAGCGATGAACAATCCACTGAAGAGGAGTCAGAAGATGAGGATGAATCAGAAGACTCCGATGAGGAAGAGGAACCTCAGCTCAAGACTGCGCGCCTTACCACTAATCTTGGCCCCATCTATCGCAATGGCGACGCCACTAGCGCCTTTCTTGTTGGTGGGGATAAAATGATAGTTGGGACACATAACGGCAATATTGTGAGTTACACGCCTCTATCTAGTCTTGTCCTTCTGAATCAAATGGTCCTTCTAACGCATATTGCCTGCGGCTCCTGGTTCTCTAGCATGTCCTCCAACTCCCCATCTTCCAAAATGTCCGTGTATACCACGCCCATTCCGCTTCGGTAACAGCCATATCGATTTCCCCCTTCCCACCTCCAATCTTCTCTCAGCCAAACGCTGAATCTGGAAGCCTCGCATCTGCAGTCCCTTCTACCCTGATCGAGCCCCTGCGACGAGCAAACTCTATAGCTTCAACACACACAACATCAACTCTTCCGCGGTCAGCCAACGCTCGTAGTCCAGCACCTGTTCCTAATATCCCCTCAAACAACATCTATATAGCTACATCGTCTACAGATGGAAACGTCTGTATTCAGTCTCTAATCGACCCTAAGGATGTTCAGCTGAGAAACTTTGCCCGTCCAGTTCAGGCCGTGGCTCTTTCTCCGGACTACAGGAACGATCGGACGTACTTATCAGGCGGCCTTGCTGGCAACTTGATCGTCACCATAGGTGGGTCACCTGGAAGGAGTACATCAACCACTATTGGCACTGCTGCCGCAACTGCTTCGGGATGGTTGGGCTCCATTGGCCTTGGCTCTGGCTCTGGAAAAGACACTATTCTACACAGTGGAGAGGGCCCAATTAGCACTATTAAATGGTCCTTATCTGGGAAATACGTTGCCTGGCTAAACGAGTTTGGCATCAAGATTATGCGCTCGCGACTACACCTCGATGCTGCTGACGCGCCAGAAGACGCCTGGAAGCGTATTGGCCACATTGATCGTCCGCAGACCGAGGAATGGGATACCATGGCCAGTGTCTGGAAGGGCCGGGCAGAGTGGATTGACGAAAAGTCGATCGAGACTGAGACTGCCACATTGAATTCGCTAAATAAGACAGATACATCATCTAGCAGCAAAAGTACTAGCATGCTTAAGAGCAAAACCATTGAGCGACTAGTAGTTGGTTGGGGAGGTACAATATGGATCATTCATGTGCATCCAGGCGCAATTGGCGTTGGGAAGCATGTCGGTGAACGCATCCCTGGCCGCGCTGAGATAGCGAATGTGTAAGTAATGAGTGAACAGCAGCGACAGAAAGACCTTGAAAAGTTCTCTGTGCTAACCCTGGTCCCTTTACAGATTGCGTATGGATTGCATAATATCAGGGTTCTCGTTCTTTTCGACAAACCTACTTCTTGTTCTTGCCTTTTGCCAGCCCGAGAATGACGATGAGGATGAGCACAGGGATGGTCATGACAATACTGATGGCCAAAACACGCCTAAAACCCGGCTTCGTTCTGGAAGTGAACCTTCTGGCGGCATAAAACGTCGCCAGAACAACAAGCCTCCAGAACTAAGACTTATTGATTTAGACTCCCAGTTTGAAGTCGACAAGGTTGGCTTGATCCTCAGTCGCTATGAGCGTCTGTCGTGCAATGACTACTGCCTCGGCGTCTTACCCGCCATGGAGGAGCCTGTTGGCGGCGCAGCTAAGGGAGCTCTTGAGACGATTGCCGGACTAGGCACCGACATGTGGAATGCGGCCACAAATCCCATGGCCCTGTTCAGCTCTGCGGCCAGCGTAACCACACGAGACAGTAACGACGATACAATGTCGAGGATTTCTAGCACGACTAGTGGAATACTAGCATCTACAGGGCCATCCACTTCGAACGGGCCGGGAAGCCTCAATCCCAACATGGCCAAGCCAGGTATGAAAATATTTATTCACAGTCCGTATGACTGTATATTGGCGATGAAACGTGATCTCGGCGATCGGTTAGAATGGCTATTGGGTCAGAAAGAATATCAGCAGGCTTGGGAGCTTCTTGATTCCCACCCAGAAATCCTCGATACACCGTTTAGTTCAAGTCTTGCCAGCGCATCTGACGAAAGCCATATGCCCGATGACAATTCGTCAGTTACCGCTACTAGCTCAGCAAAATCGCCATATTCGCCCACTGAAAAGGAGAAACGTCGTGTGGGTGAACTATGGATCCGGTCTATTGTTGAAGCCGGCCGCTGGAGAGAAGCTGGCGAGGTCTGTAGTCGGGTCTTAACTACAGGCGATCGTTGGGAGAAATGGGTGTGGACATTTGCTGGAGCACACAAGTTTGACGAAATTGTGCATCATATCCCCTCTTCACCGATGAGCCCGCCAATACCCCCAGCGTGCTACGAAGTGATTCTTGGTCACTACATAAAAACCGATAAACCTCGCATGCGCGACCTACTCTTGCAGTGGCCAACCGAGCTTTTTGATATTAGTGCCATCACCACCACCCTTGAAAACCAACTCAAATTCCGCGATGTGCGGGAGGACAGCGTCGAAGCAAGAGAAGTTGGCCGTGACTGGCGTATAGTTGTTGCATGCCTAGCCCGGCTTCACGAGGCTAATGGCCGCACACGGGAAGCACTCAAGCACCATATCCGTCTCAAAGACGCCGATGCAGCATTCCGCCTCATTCGGCAGGGACATCTTGCCGAGGTGGTAGCAGACGATATTCCCAGCTTCATAGGCCTTCGCGTAGAGCCCGACTTTATGGGCGAAAAGGATCTCGAGGAGGCAACATCTGAGGCCATCACGCTGCTTGTTGACGAGGCACGCCATGGCTTGGTGAAGCCGAGTGTGGTTGTGAAACAGCTCATGGCGAAAGACCTCCGGCTTTACACCTTCTTCTATCTACGCGGCCTGTGGACTGGCGCTGGTGTCTGCGATGCTGACGAGGGTGGAAATGCTATTGCTACTACCAATGGCACAGCCGATCGCCTAGTCATAGAGAGCAAATCGCTAGTAGACGAGTTTGCAGACCTTGCTGTCTCGCTCTTTGCAACTCACGATCGCAATCTTCTGCTAGCCTTTTTGCGCACGTCAACATCATATGCCTTTGAGGCTGCAGTCAAGGAATGCGAAAAACGCAGCTATGATGACGAGCTCGTCTTTCTCTATTCCAAAACGGGCGAAATGAAGAAGGCCCTATTTCTTATTATTGATCGTCTCCACGATGTTTCAAAGGCTATTTCATTCGCAAAGGAGCAAGACGATCCTGATCTATGGGAAGATCTACTAAACTACAGCATGGATAAGCCTAGATTCATTCGCGGGCTGTTGGAGCAGGTTGGAACTGCGCTCGACCCTATCCGCTTAGTAAAGCGCATTCCTGAAGGCTTGGAAATCGACGGGCTGAGAGAGGGTCTTGGGCATATGCTCAGAGAGCATGAAATCATGTGCAGCATTTCCGAGGGTGTGGCGCGCGTGCTAAGAAGTGAGGTCTCGGCAGCTCAGAAAGATCTCCGCATAGGCCAGCGGCGAGGCGTCAAGTTCGATGTGGCCTCTGACTACTCTTTTATGTCTGAAAAGGCCGAGGGAGGCGCGGCCGCTCAGCCCCTCGCAGCCAAGAAGCGCGATATCTTTGGCCAAGAAATTGAGGATGACGATCTCAACACCGATCACTTGCACCCAGCGATTGAAGCCCAGCCTGGGCACTGTGCCAAGTGCCACCGTGCCTTTTCGGAATTTGAAGAAGAGACACTGGTTGGTTTTGTATGTGGGCACGTTTTCCACACATCGCACCTGTTGGAAATGACGCAGCCTGGAAGGAGGGTTGACCAGGACCTCATCACTGGCATGGGAGACAATACAGGTGGAGGCTATCTAATTGGGTCCAAGGTAACACATGCGCGACTTCTCAGGGGCCGAGTCAGAGGAGGGTGTCCCATTTGCCACTAGCACCTAGGGCTGGTGTAATTTTGTTATAGACTGCATATAGCTTGGGCTCTAGGGAGGGGTTGGTTGTCTCGGAGAGAGAGAGAGAGAGAGAACATTAGAGTTGTGATATCTGCACGCGTCAAATATATATACCTATATACTTGTTTTATTTCCCTAGTTTCTGTACTTCCTGTCTGATCGTCTGATCTCCAAGACCGAACTGTCGTGATGACATGATGGAGGGGGGGAATTTAGACTTTTGTTCCGGACACATGATCCCCATTGATGAGTGAGACATACAAAAACAAGGAGCAAATACGGCAAACAACCAACGTCTCCTGTCCATTGCGTCTCCAGGTCAGGTAGCTCCAGACACTTCTAAATTAATTAAAGCTGTGTAAGCATCTGGGGCAGGTACTATCCATTTACGAGACTCGGCAATCTCGCGGCGATCGAGGCAACTGCCTCGAATCTGAAACACGGGGTACATTGCGATGAGACGATTTCCCAATGAAAAATAAAATAAGAAGATTGAGCAAAGAAAAAAGAAGAATAATCAGAAATAAATAAATAAATTAAAAAGAGAGGAAAGAGGAAACTGCCCCAAGTCAGTCAGGGACCGAGTTACCTACACCTACCGAGCACCTTCCATACTAGTACGAGTACGTACTGCTAGTATCAGGAATAGGAGCAGCAAGGCAGACCAAGACCAGACTTCTTTCTCCTTCTCTCCGCTGCCTATGGTACAAAGAACCCTGGCTGGGGTGGTCCTAACTCCAAGATCCGAAGTGTAAGTAAGCCACGCTCAAAGCCAAGTAAGCAAGCCTCCTTCTCGGTCAGGGTCTTGTTGTGCTTATTTAATGCATGTTTTAAGGAGAACAAAAGGAGACAACTCCCTGGTCAAGTAGTATAACAGACATGCACATGTAAGAAGTTGGATGCGGAAAATGTAGGCTGGCACAGGCTTAAGCAGGGTGTGAATTATTAAGCTTCTTTCTACTTCTCTCTAGACTGTCATAATTCACTGCGTCACACGCCTTAAGGTTATCTTTCTGATGCAATGCGTGTTCTGTTAATCTGTCTCTAGTCACATGCTGAATTCTAACCCTCCAGAAAAAAAAATATTTAAAAAATATTGACAAGAAATAAAAAGTAATGAATGATGAGATAAGGATGCGGAAGGGTAAAGATGAAGGAAAGAAAGAAAAAGGAAAAAAAGGAAAAAAAAGAGAGTGTTCAAATGTTATGGTTAACGTCAATCCCTTTAGACACGGCACAGCTTGGAAGCCTGGGCATCAAGACCATCCAGCAGGGTCTCGCTCATCTTCCAGTTCTCAGAGCCGACAGCGTGGTGGGCATAGAAGACGTCGTTAGGGTCGTACTTCTTCTTCAACTGAAGGGCCTTGGGGTAGTTGGTGCCCCAGAAAGACTGAGAGAAGTTGGGCTCGTTGTAGTCAGCCTCGGACATGTAAGCGCCAGCACCGGGCGTGATGTCGCGCCAGCTGGCAGTCCACTTGTCAGTGACCTTCGTAGAGATTGCCGCCATCTCGTCAAGGGAAGCATCCGTTGCCCAGCTGCCAGCAACAATGCCGTGGAAGACAGTCTTTCTCCAGGCAGGGTTGACGGCGTTGTTGGGAGTCTGGCCATCCTCGTGGTGGGGGCAATGTTGAAGCCGATGATCATGGCACCGTCGTCAACAACATCCTTGACAGCGTTGAAAGTAGCCTCGAACTTGGTCGCATCGTCAAAGTTTTCCTTGGGGAACAGACGAGAGCCCTGGCGAATGTGAGGGGAACCCCACTGCTCCAGAGGGAAGACGGCCTTCCATGCGTCATAGAAGTCATCGTAGTGGCCGTAGGTGGGCTCCTCAGTCTGAATACCAAGCTCAGTCCAAGCAGCAAGAAGAGGCTCAATAGTCTTAGACTTGAAGTCCTCCAGGGACGTCTTGGGAGCAAACCAGGGAGCAATTTGGAGCATAAAGTCGCCGTTACCAGTGGGAATAATGAGGAAGTAGATGTACATGCCCTTGTCGTAGCCCCACTCAGAGAACTTGGACATGAAATGGCGGACACCCTGCCACAGCTTCTCCTTGGGGATGCCGGTGTCAGAAGAAGGACCAATAGTCAGGCGCATGGTAGAAACCTCGAGCTTGGGCTGGGCCTTAACAGTAACCGAGGTGACGACACCGTAGGTGGAACCACCGCCACCACGGACAGCCCAGAAGAGATCAGGGTTCACAGACTCAGAGGCAGTGACAAAGCGGCCGTTAGCAGTGACCATCTGCACCGACAGAACGTGGTCGGCAGCCATGCCGTAGAATCCGGACAGGGGAGAATGGCCACCACCCTGGATATAACCACCCATGACACCGACAGTCTGGCCCTCACCACCAACGGCAGTGACGCCATACTTGTTGGCGGCCTCGTACAGCTCGAAGGCCTGGACACCAGCACCAACCTTCAGAGCAGGGCCCTTGTAGGAGCCCTGGGTGTAAGATTCGAAAAACTGGATGTCCTTGAGGTTGTGGGTCCAGATAGACAGCGAACCACCACCCATGGACTTGGCAGCAAAGTCATGGCCGGTGTTCTTGATGACCAGGCGCAGGTTCAGACTGCGGGCAAAGTTGACAGCCACCTGGATCTGGTACACGTGGGTGGCGTTGACCGAGTAACTGGGCAGGCCGCCGAGGGTGCAGGAGCCATCGCCAAGAGGCCAGATGGACTTGGGGACACAGTGAGCGCCCTCATACAGAACCGAGTTGACGGCAGTGGGGTCCTCAGTGGACATGTACGAGTTGGTAATCCAGTTGTCCGTAATGTATTTGCACAGGGTGGCGTCGTAAGTGCCAAATTCTTTGTAGCAAGGAGCGCCAATGGGAACGGTCTTGATGAGGGAGTTGCCGATCAGCTTGTCGAAGACTTGCCAAAGTTTGTCCACGGGCCACAGGAGGTCGCCCTCGTAGGTCTTGCACTTGTCGAAGTAACTGCGACGTTCCACGGTGTTGGGGCTGGTGTTTTCGAAGTCAAAGACATCGGCGTCGGGATCCTGTTCCTTGAACTGGGCGATGGCGTCGGCGTCGAGCTGCACTGCCTCGACATCGAAGAGGGGGGCAGCAACACCCTCGACAGCCGTTGGGACGGTGTGGCTAATGGAGACCGGGATTTCCGCTTTACAGGTCAGTTTCCTATACCCTTGGGAACTGGAGCTGGCTAAAAAGACACAAAACAAGACATTGGTTAGGCTATATATCACGGAATCGACGGCCGGAGGGCTGTAACTATGCAGCTGTAACTTGCTCTGGGACGGACGATCAGGGGGGCCCATGTGCAGCAGCCGTAGAGGCGGAGATTCGGCCCAGACGAACTAGTCTTGAGACTGACCTTCATGCCAAGCCGCTACATATGGGTGCAGGCTCGCGCGCAGTTCTCCTCGCCGAGGCAAGGTGACTGAGGGCGAAGCCCACAAGTAGGAAATATAGCACACCAGGAAAACGAGAAAACAAAGGGGGGATATCAAAAGCGACTATCAGAGACATACCTGTAATATCAATGGGCAACTCAATCGTGGCAAGGGCGGACGAGAGGAGCAGGGCCGAAGCCGAAAGGGAAATCTTGTTGACCATTTTGAATAGGTGATCCGAGGTTGGCGAGATATTAAGGTTAATAGGAGAACAAGTGACAAGGTGCCACGGATATAAACACAAAAAAAAAGAAAGAAAAGCAAGCAAGCAGCAACAAAAATAAGGAACTTCTCGAACGAGTCCAAGAAGCAAGAAAAAAGAAGGTAGTTGCGCTATGGCTAGAAAGACCGGATGAGCGTGAAGAAGAGTAGCAAGGAAGGAGAGATGGAAGCCGGGAGACAAGCGCTTCTTATATGAACTGGGCGGGCTTTTGGCCTGCGCTTGTGCCGAGCGTGACGATTAACGTGTGGCTCTTCTAGAAAGAAAGAAAAGGCTCACCCTCTCAAGCAAGATTTCTCTTTCCAGACAGGGCAAGGCTTTGGCTCTGCACATGTTTCCCCCTTGTCATTTCCTCATCCTCCTCCTCGTTCCATCATACTTACTACGGACCCTTGCTTGCTGGTCTCGCTGGTGCCGCTGCTAGTGGGGCAGCAGGTCAAGAATGGGCACATTGCCACGCAAATTGAATAGACAAACAAAAGAAGGATAAGCAGGGCCTAGGGGCTTGGTGTTGGGTGGGTTGGCTTGGACGAGCAGCCGGGGGTGTCCTCTTCCAGGTCCAGGGTCTGCGCAGGGATCGGTCTGGAGACCTAACGACGGCCTCTATGTTCCGTTTTTGGCCATATTTCCTATTTCGCAGGTTGTTTTAAGTTGCCCTCAGAGAGAAAGAAAAAGAAGTCATTGTATTTGGAGATCTGGGGGGGGGGGGGGTGTTTTTTTTTATTCTTTCAATATTTCCATCTCGGCGAGGGGTCCTTCTTGGTCTGGGCGAATGCTTGGACGCTCCAAGGACATCATGACTTCATTCTTCTCTCTGGCGCTGACTTGCTTTGTCAGGCGATACGGAACATTTTAGAGAGGGAGGTAAGGGGGGTATGTCAAGAAGGGTATTGGTAGGGGTCACAAGAAGGTGGGCTTGGCTGGCTACGTCGATCCGGTGAAGACAAACAAAAGAGGGCACATTCATCGGCTATATCTTCGGCCGCCTCTCCGTTGTGTTGCTCGAATGATGTATCCCTGTTCGTTCTAGTCGTACTGAGAGCAGCCATTCTTATGATGGGAAAGATGGGGTTCTGCAGGCCAGGCAGAGGATAGCGGTGGCGGGCTGTTTAATCCCAACCGACGTGCAGTAGTTGTGCATATATTGATTGTCTGGATGCGGATGGCAATTGCATGGCTGCATGGTTGTATGGTTGTATGGCTGCATGCTGGCGCAACGTTTCTTATGAGGTTCATGCAACGCTTTGTCCCGGTGCGTTTTATTGGCTTGTGATGGATTTCTAGGGGGGTTCCAGCAGCAGGCATAGGAGGCGATAGCAGGCGATAGCAGGCGATGGCAGGTGATTGCAGGCGGGTGCCTGTGTTGTAGTCTAGTTTTGCTATCCTGTTTCCTGTGTGTGTGCTTGTATGTTTGCATGTTTGCGTCCCGTCTGACCCGTCAGCCATGTCTGGTCTGGCTGGTCTGGCTGGTCTGGCTGTCCTGCTCTATGCAGCACACTCGACTACATCTCTCCCCCCCTTCCCCCATGCAGCATCCAACCTGCACACACACACCATCACAATAACGTCGTCCGTTCTTTCTCTCCGGGCCCGCACTGCTGCTATACTGGCTGCTGCTATCCAATAACACAGCATGGTTTCTTCTCCGAGCACACGAGCTGTCTAGAGGCTTGTTCTGGCAATTTATCCCCCAAGAGTTTTTTTTAGCCCGCAGTTTCTGTGCGTAATTTCCCTAAAGCTTCGACCTGGCCTGACCTAGCCTGACCCAGCCCGACCCATCCTAGCCTGTCTGGCCTTGGTCTGGACTGATCCAACCTGACCTCAAGCCCTCAGGCCCTCAAGCCCCGAGTCTCCAGCGCCTCCTCCTTGTCCCCTCCTTCTTCCTTCTTGTGTAATGACCTTGCAAAACAGCCTGGATTTCAACCAATCTTCTTCTTTTCGTACAATTCCCTCTTTCAGCTTGACATGATGCCACGAGGTTGTGCACCACTCCAAGCCAAGGCCAAGAGCCAGACCATAACATGGGCCTTGGACAAAGTATTGAGAAAGGGCTTTGGAAGCCTGCGGAGGCTTTAGCTCTGCGTAGCTTGGTTCTCAAACCCAGGGCACGCAACCCTAAGCCCAACCATCCTTGCTGCTGTTCTACTTTCGACTCCTATCGTCTCTTATCTCGTCTCTCGTCTCTCGTCTCTCGTCTCTCGTCTCTCATCCCCGTCCCTCATCCCCGCCCCTCATCCCCATCTTCTCCCCCCTCTCCCATTTTCGCATCGGACTTCTTGACCTTATCTTACAGGCTTCCGGACGAAACCCAATATGTTACGGTACATGTGGAAATGCGGAAAGCATGGAAGAATGAGGAAGGCCAGAGGAAAAGCCTAGGGCTACCCTAGCATCACCACCCTTACAAGCGCGCGCCCCATTTCCCCCTCCCTCCTCCTCTCCTCCTCCCCCCCCCCCCATGGCACTTGTCTCCGATATTTCCTCTCTCAGCAATCTTCTAGATCATGCTCTCAGTGGCAGAGAAAACTACAATGTGGACTTGGGCCTCAAGAAAGATTGGCTCATGTGCGGCCCCCAGACAACAACACGGCAGCAAGGACAATAGCGTTGCAGCCAGGCGTTGTTTTTGTTTGCTAGCTCGAGGATCAAACTTCCTGCTTTCCTTCTTTTTTTCTTCTCTCGGTCTTCGACGCGCTCGTCGTTTTGGAAGTGATTGCTGCTGCACATGCACAGGCAGGAAGATGCCACTGCAACCAGAAACCACCGCATCCTATCTGCCGAGCGCACGGCAAGACTGTGTATGTGTGTGTGTGTGTGTGTAATGCTATGCTGTCCGAGGTCCAGTCGCTTCTCTGGCCTTGGGTGTAAACACGTTCTGGAACCCAATCTGTATGGAAATGAAAGCATGACGGGAAACCTTCATCCTAAGCCGACTACAGGAGCGGCTGCTAAAATCCTATTGCACTTAATGTTTGTCTAGTTTTTCCTCTCTTTTCCCTTTCATTATTTCTTCTACTACCCTCGCTCGCTCGGAGCAGCCTTTCAACAGGGCGTCCTCTCTCACCTCACAGCCCCCCTTGGACACGCGGGCCACGCTATCTAATGACACCGCCTCGTGGAGAACATCACAAAAAAAGGAGCATCAGATCAGTCCAGCCAGAGTAATAACACAAGAAGCATGGCAGACGTGAGGATCAATCAATCAGCCATCATCGGTGAGCCAGGCCAGCAGCCTAGGTTGCAATATCAAGTCGGCCGGTCGGCCTGAAGAGGGGAGGGACCAGGGACTCTAACAGGCCTGTAGAATAAGCAATAAAAGCGACCAGGCCGGGCTATACCTGGTGCGTCCTCTCTAGTGATCTAATATTACGACATTGAGATCCATTTAGGATCTAGTGCTTCTCTGTTGAAAGAAAGGAAGAATAAAAGAACAGCACGTTTGCAGCTGCATCTAGTGCTGACTGGCTGGCCATGTAGCCATGCGAGGAGCTTATGCGCAAGTCCGGCGCTGGGCACAGGAAGAGACATCGAGGCTCATATGCCAAGACAAAGACTAGAGACCAACTAGTCGACAGCTGAGAGCCAGAACCCTCGTAGGCTCCTCTCCACTCTCCAAACCAAGGCCCTGGTCAAACTTCCCTGAGGCCTGCCTCGCATGTATAGCCAATTTTCCACCCGCTCCTCCTCAAGAAATTGACAGGCGGAGGCACAACGAGACAAGGTGAGACTCGAAACAAGAGGCAAGACACAAGGCTGTTATCCCGACGAGCTACAGGCTAACTGGCTGATTATCCGTCTGTCTAACTGTCCGTCTATCAAGGCAAATCACAAAACAGAGATGATAGGGAGACAGACAAACCCACAAACGGTTCAGAAGATCCCCTTGTGACAGGAGCGTATCAGGCTAGACGTGAAGACTTCTGACCCGCAGATGCATCGCCTCTGGGTCCAAGGAAGCTAGGTGAAATCACGTCATGTAAAATGAGAAACGGCTCGACCCAAAGCTTGGTCCAGCCTGTGTTGTATTAGGGTTGTGTCGCTCTTTCGCGCTTTTGCTCGACGCTATATCAGCTCCTCTATCTCGGTTCTACTCCGTCTACATCTTAAAGCTTCTACTTTCCACTTGCAGCCGAAACATCCGCAAGGCTGCTAGAGCGCCATGTGCATCGTGCTACAGCGGAGACGTCAATGCATAATACGCAGGCTAACAGACAAATGCCATGTGTACGTAAAGCGAAGTGGCAATAATAGTAGAAGAAGAAAAAAATAACGCGTGGACTTATGTTCTGGGAATAGAAAATACCGGCCAGCACCCATTCAACCTATATATCCATCTACCAAGCCTGTCTGGCTGCCGGATGGGGGGAGAGTATCAAGGTACTCTCAAGCCTGTCACTCTCAAAAAGCTCCGAACACCAAGACCTCTAACGAGCTGTCCAAAAGACGCTGCATATTTCCTTTGCTCCTTAGCTCTGGTCCGAGCTGGTGTTAAGATGCTGGCATTTATATTCGTTTATGCCTTATGCACCGACGCGATGTTGGCCAGTGCATCGGCCTGGATACATGAGCACGAGAATAGCCAGTTATTAGCTCGAGATGCAGCATATTTGGACATCCCTGGCGAGGAGCAGCAGGCAGTGTGCGGCCTAACTGATTGGGGATATAGACGACGAGATTATTATCTATCACCTTGACTTTGACTGCTCCACAGGCCACAAGTGGGAAAATAGCACGGTAGGGCACACTTTGGGGGGGCAGCTGACGGCTAATCACGTCCACTGTACTTACTGTCGCACCAAATCCCACAGCGGCGTGCGGCCACAGTGCGGTGCATGCCAGCTGTCGAGACCATGATGATACGGCTGCTACCTGTTGCTGTTTCTATTTATGCCGTGTATAGGGCCTTTGTGGCCGGCCGGCCGCGCACAGGACAGAAGGCTAGCCAATTGTCGTGTCATGGGGTACGTAATTTAGTGAACGAGACAGACAGACAGACAGGCATGGCTGATTCAGTTCTAGCTGCATTGCTGAGCAACAGCGATCGCACGCATGACGAGTGTCGCCTGCAATGGCAATCAAGACGCGCAGGGAGGGGAAGAGTCTGTCTGCAAGCTAGGGAGGCAGTAGTAGACGATCACAGGGCATGCATCCAGGGAGGCGGTAGTACGTGACCACAGTGTATGCGTTCAGGGAGACAGAGACATGAACGATGCCAATTTGCATGAACCTCGACGTCAGAATAGACGCAAGGGATGAAGATAAGGACAACACCAAAAGCGAGGAGGGAGCGGAAGGCAAAGGGCCGAAGCAAGGCGCCGAAGAGGGAACGTGAGAGAAACAAAGCTTTTCGTGTTTTTTTCAAAGACAAATAGAGCTTGGCCTTCGGAGGGCGGAGCAGCGAACAGTCCGTACATTGCAGAGTTGCGAGAAAAAAGAGAGAGGGAGAGGGAGGCCCGGGAGTATGTGAGAATAAGATTGAGGCTGCTTGCTCACTTGAGCCAAAGCATGTTGATACTTACGGCGACGATAGTGCTTTAGCTACTGCAACTTTTCGTGAAAGTCTCGTGCACATAGGGGCAATTATGAGAATAGACATTGAGGAGCAAAAGAAGACGCAGAAAAAGAGATTGACAAATAAAAGGGAGCAAAAGGCGTGGGTGGTGCAGCAGATGACGAAGAGCATGCAAAGATGTTCATATAGGGAACAATGGCGTGGCTTGCAGGTGCCCAGCTTATGTTGCCAATGCAGATCAGCTCAAGGGAACCCACGGTGCAGGCAGTATGGGCAAAATGGGGAGCATCCAACTGTCCAATACAGAGTGAGGACTGGTGGTTGGGAGTTGGCGTGTGCACCGGATTTCCTCCCCTTAACTGTGCATAACGAGTGAGAAGACGCACAAGAGGATCAGTATGTTCTCTCCTCCAATATCACCCAGACGTAAAGCGTGCTACTCCCGCAAGCCTTGGTATCCCCCCAGCCTCAACTCTGTGTCTGTCTGTCTGTCTGTCTGGTGCCTGTCTGTCTGGCGTCCGTCTGTCTGGCGTCCGTCTGTCTGGCGTCCGTCTGTCTGGCGTCCGTCTGTCTAGCTGCCTAGTTGCTTTCTAGCTGTCCGTCTGTCTGTGCCTCTGCCTCCCACTCGCTTAACATCCAAAGGTCCAGACCGGAGTCCAGCCAACAGGCCCAATCCAAGAGCTTTACGGGGGGCTTTGGCGTGGAACTTTAACGTCTAACTGTGCAAAATCTGCATTCCCGTTGTCTTGTCTTGTCTTGTCTTGTCTTCTCTTCTCTTCTCTTCTCTCCCATCCCCTATTCTATAAGCCTATAACTACAAGGTTGCTGTAATCACAGGCTTATTTCTCCCAATGCCTGCGTTTTATACGATACGAGAGAAATAAACTCACCTGAGAGGTCTGAGAGCTCCCCGTGCAGCATCCCACAGGCGGTCTGACCACAGCCTGTATAAGCGCAAAGGAAGCCGTGCAAGACGGGATTCCCATGCCATCTATTTGTGCAAAGGGCA
Organism: Ceratocystis lukuohia; assembly: GCF_044167205.1. Taxonomy (NCBI): domain Eukaryota; kingdom Fungi; phylum Ascomycota; class Sordariomycetes; order Microascales; family Ceratocystidaceae; genus Ceratocystis; species Ceratocystis lukuohia. Next base: position 157,886 of record NW_027263527.1, read on the forward strand.
AGGGGCATGGGAGCAAGGCCCGCCATGCTACACAAGTTTGGGCATAAGAAAGGTATTTGTGTTTATGCGGTTCTGGTAGGGCCTATGTCTCTGTGTTTGTTAGGGGGCTAAATTCCCTCAAGGCCTTCTTCTTCTTGTTCTTCTTCTTCCTCTCTCCCTCATTCACAACAACTCTCTTCCTCCCGCCGCCCAGTGTCTGCTGCTTTCCTTTGCTACCCACGGCCGCTTGGGCCGTTGTGCTCTCCTCCTCTCTTTCTCTCATTGTTTCACTACCCCCCCCCCTTCTCCCCATATTTTAGGATGCTTTGAGTGCGAAGCTTAAATACGGAACAAACCAAAAACTCAGTGCACAAGTTTTAAGTTGTCAAAACGGCGGTGATGTGCAAGAGGAATAGCCCCTAATGTGTACATATCCAAGCCAACTGCCCTTTCCCTAGCCCGGTAGACTGTACGGCCCGCCCAGCGCTATAAGTGCCCTCCTTCTCGTCTACCTGCTCAACGCATCTGATCTTTTTTTTTTTTTTTTTCACTCCACATCCATCCTCCTGGCTGGCACCCCTATTCCTCGTTATCTTAGTATCTTTTCTGGTAGTGAGGAGGGTTTTTTTTTTTCATCCATACTGACATGCTTATCTACTACCTTGTCTCTTCGCATAATAGCGTATCCATGTAACTAAATCAGTGTCGTTTACTATACGGGGGGGGAGGGGAGGGGACAGTCACCGATACTATATCCGAGGTTCCCCGGGCCACCTCGACTTATTTCAGACCAATATTGCAACAGCACCCGCAGCCCAGGCATTCCAGTGGGCCGTTCCCAAAGGGGACATATCATGAACTCTAAGCGAGAACTTGTGTGCAAATTCTGCCTCCGGCGAAGAAACCCGCTTTTGGTGCAAGCTAGCACTTTGCCGAGCTCTCTAGCTGGTCAGGACCCCCTGTGAAGATGCTAGTGCAGACTGGGCCAGACTTAGGCTGGGTTAAGTACGCTCGGTGCAGTTTGTGTTCATACTGTCTATCGCCCATCTCTGCAGTCACTCCTTCCTGGCTGCTAGTGTGTGATGCTGTACGCTACTGGTCTGGCCCTTTGCCCTTCTCGGAGTTAGAAGGCACTTTCCGTCGCGCCGGGGTTCTCCTCAGGTAGTTCGTGCTCACAAGCGTCAGTGAGGCTTAACGAAGGACGTGTGAGGATTTTCTGGGACTAAAAATGAAAGTCAAGTGGCAAGTGTTAGGAGTTTGATGGCAGTGCATCTAAGGGTTTGTAAACATCCAGGATCTGTCCAAATATAGGGTCTGGAAACGTCCATAGGGTTAGTGCGCAGCTACACCCCAATCTCGTTCTGGTCTATTGCGCTTTGTTTGTCGATCACCTACCTCTTAATCACCTGCATCGCCTCGCCTCTATTCTTAGCATTTTGGAGACGAGGCGCCAATCCGTTGTTTGTAAATCTCAAAGGACATGTGGTGAGGATCCGTGCAGACGACTTTTTGTTCTCGTGAGCCAGTGGGTTGCTGGAATTGAAGGTTGCAGTGCGAAGATGAGAGGCTTCTGCTTTGACACAAAATGCACCTGTTGAATATTGCAAGAGCGGCGTGGAGAGAAGGGGGAGGGGGGCCGAGAGAAAAGAGCAGAAGGAGGGGAGGAGGGGCTGCATGCATGCAACCACGCGCTAATAGCGTATACATGCAGTGCAACGGGCTTGGTGGGCAGAGAGCGGGGGCTGTGTGCGCTGATGTGTGTACGTGCGAGAGTGACAATTGTTTGAGGCTGCGTGTGCCCGCCGCCTGTCTGCTCCGTGTACCGGTGTGCTGGTGAGTGCTGGCGAGTGTGATGTGGAGCTGTTCTTTGTGGCTACGTTCCACTGCCTGCGCGTGTAAGTCGGTAGGTAGGGTAGGTTGGTATCTTTTTTGTTTCTTTTGTTTCCTTTTTGCTTTTTGCTTTTTCCTTTTTCCCTTACCCCCGTTCTCCTCTCCCTAGCTGCCGACGAGTCGAATGCGGGTGATGACAAAAAAGAGCTGCGTTTCCCGTCACACGAACGATCTGCCTCACTAACACAGGCTTGTTCTTCCCAATGTCCAAGCAAATCCTAAAGTGCCCTTCCGACGCAAATAGCAGCGTATAAACAAACACACAGGTTCAAACGTCCAGCGTCAAAGCAGCGGCCAAGACTAAATACGGAGTGCTTGGAACAGGGTCCAGCTATGTTCGCGAGCAATCCCCACCAAGCCAGGCGAATGTGATGATGACTCGGCCTCAAGCCTCGAGCCTCGAGCCTCGAGCCCCTAGCCAAGTCTTAGCCGTGTGTGCTACGTACAGAAGAACCACAAGCCCTACAAGAGAGAAAAAGAAAAAGAAAGAAAAAAAAAAAAACAACACAAAAACCTTGGTTCTCTGGTTAGTCTGTGGAGACCTTCTCGACGATATGCAAGTAGCAAAGGGGGCTGCAGATGCAGAAAAGGGGCGGCAGGATTTCTACTCGCTTCTGTGGCATAACATCAGGAAATCTACTATCAAGCACTCGCAGACGCATGCTGATATGGAGTTATGTGTCATGGTAAGCACAACTAGCTGCATTCACGCTCGCATGCATGTGCTATATGTGTTGGTAGCTGTATATTTGATGTGGCTGCGTCTATGCTATGAGTCTCTGGGTCTTATTTTGCCCACATTCTGCTCGCTAAGAAAGGTTTGCACTAAGCAAGCAAGCACGTCCGTTCCCTTTCTGTCCCATGCCGACCATAGGCTAGCCTTGAGGGGGGGGGTTGAGATACCAAATGCGGGCTAAGACCGTGCTTGCATTGTTTATTTCTGTCTAGCTTCGGAGCAGGACTCTAGCCAAGCCCCATCCAAAACATGTCTGCAGTAAGCTATCCATATGTGTATCTGGGTTATCGGGCTCTTAAGTGGTCCTGATAATGGCTAGGCTGGACTGCCATTCTCCTCCATTACCCCTATCATTTCTCCTCCTCCGCCCCCTCTCCCCCGCCTATCAACATCTTGCTTTATGGCATCTGCCAAGTTTGAAGTTGAATGAAGGCCGACTGGGTGGCTTGATGCATGCTTCTCCGCTTTAGCCTGCCCTATCATTTTTTCTTTTGCTCCCAGGAACTCGACGAGCAAAAGCTTGCTTGCTAGTCTTAATGCCCATCCTTCGTGCCTCCCCCCCTGTTTAATCTGGCTGCTGCTCAGTCTAAGCCCGCTACTACCTCTGCCCAAGATCTAGATGCGGTTTGTAACATAATAAAAGACAAAGGCAGATCCAGAGCCAAAGCCCAAGAGACCGCGCGCGCCCTGGCTACCATTCGTGTGTTAGGTTGGATGATCTTAAGATGCATACGTGTGTTGGACCATTCAGCACTTGTATCAGGGACGAGGAGGGCATGGTTGAACTGGACACGTACTGTATAAAATTACAGCAATATACCAACTAGAACAAGGGCGGCACAGGACGATGGCAGGTTAGCCTAGTGCGTACTTAATGCGACCATAAAAAAAAAAAAAAAGAGATTAAACATCCACGGGCCGACCCCTGACTGGCACCGTCTGTCAGATTTCAGAGGCTGCGGAGGTTTGCTGTGGCAAAACCGCCAGAGAGAGCGAACAAACGAACGAGCGAGTGAACGCCTATCTAGGGTCCGTCAACTGAGGAGGACGAGAAAGAGCAGACGCAACATGGCTACACACTCAAACACTTGTCTGCAGAGCGCATAACGAGAGGAGAGAGTCGAGCTGTCTTGCACTTCAGCTGCCCCCAGCGGATCGAGAGTCCCCGAATCCTCGAACTTATGTCTGCACTAAGCTGCGGGTTTAGCCAGAGGGGAAAAAGATTTGCAGGCTCACTTCGTCCCTTGTACTGCTTGTATTTTGCCTTATTTCTTCTTATGCTGGCATTTAGTCCCAATTACTTGCTGGGTGGGTGGTGGTCTTTCTGGCCTGGCCTCTGGCCTCTGGCCTCTGGCCTCCTGTCTCTTTCTCTCCCCTGGCTGGCAAGAATCAGATACAAGATGGCGGGCGAGAAGCTGTGACCCATTTTGACCAGGCCCGCAGAGGTTGCGTTGCGTTATGCCGTTTCATGAACCTGCATTCGCTTCTTACTATGTTGTCTCTCTCCTTCTCTTCCTCATCTGTCCCACTGCAACGCTATCTCGTCCCCGTTTCTCTTGGCACTTGGTTTTGTATATTCGTCTTCCTTCTATAGTTTAGCTGATTCTTATGTGGCAAAGAGTCCCCAGGGGCTGGTTGGCTTTTCTATGCTCCGTTCCTTTTTGTATAACTATAGCCATTGGTCTCCTTCTACTCCCTCCCTCTTTTCTTCCGCCCCCCCTTACACGCTGGATATAAACCTCCATGTCAATCATCATCTTTGCTTGTTGAACGAGAGCCAAGCACTTCCTTTTCTTTTCTTTTCTTTTCTTTTATCTTCCTTCCCTTCCCTTCCTCTCTCGTCCCTGACCAACGGCCAACGCCCGAGTCAGGCACTTATACGGATCGAGAGCTAAAGTGGCGGCACAACCACAACTAGTACGGACTTGTTGCTTTCCTTCTTTCTACCACTGTCTTTTTTATTATTTCTCCTACTGTCCTTATTCTCATTTCGTTTTCGCCTCCGTTTCTGTAACCCTTATCACGGCTATACCCTGAATTATTTGATATTATACCCTGACGATCGACGATCCTATCTACGACCCTTTGCTTTGCTTACTTTTTTTTTCTGCTCCCTTTTTTCTTCTTCTTTTCTTGCTACCCTTCAGTCTTGCTTTTAGTCGCCTTCTCTTCTTGTCGTTATACCCACCACATACGTGCCGAGACAATGTCCAACCACTTGTTGCTTGCTGTGGAGACACAGCTTAAGCTCTTGGCTCGTGCAACAGGCGATAACGCAACGGCTGCTCCTGTTGCTCCTCCTCGGACTGTGGCTGATGGCTACCCTTACTCGTCGAAGCAACAATTGGCCTTTGCCATCTTGTTCATCTTCCCTATCCTGGCGCTGCTTGTCGTCGGCCTGCGGGTATATGCGCGCTTGAAGTTCCGGCAGTTCGGTATTGGTGAGTCTTTTCCTCCCCAGATTCCTTGCGCCTTATGGCTTTGCTCTGTTCCCGGCCCCTCCCAATTGCCGTGCAAACAAGAGCTGGTCATAGCTCATCTCATCTCGAGATGCCCTACTCCTCCACTAAAGACGCTAGACAACTAACTCTTCTCATATAGACGACAGCCTCATCTGCATTGCCATGCTTATTAGCTGTGGCGAGACCTTTAGCTCGTACATGTACATTCGCAAAGCCTACTTCGGCGTACACATATGGGATGTCCCGATTGATTCTGATATGGCCAACGCCTGGATGTGGAACTTTGTCGTCCAAATCATGTACAATCCCATCCTTGCTGTTGTCAAGACATCTGTCTTGCTGTTCCTGATGCGTCTCGGTGGCCAGAAGCCCGGAATTCGGTGGTCTATCCACTTCCTTAACGCCTTCAACATCATGCTCGGCATTGGCACCTTTGTCACTGTCATTTTCCAGTGCACACCCGTTGACTTCTACTGGGAGGCCCATGCCAAAACCCCTCCCACTAGCGGCTCTTGCATCGACATGGGCGCCTTCTATGTTTCGACTGCCGGCCTCACTATCCTCACTGACATCCTTGTGCTGGCACTGCCGGTGTGGATTTTCATGGGACTTAAGATGGCCTTTAAGCTGAAGGTAGCCCTCGTTTGTGTCTTTAGTCTGGGAGGAGTGTAAGTAACCCCCCCGCCTCAACAATGTGCGAACGCAAGACCAATTCTAACACTGCTCTTTTTTTACAGAGTTACTATTGTCAGTATCCTCCGTCTTGTCCAGATCTATGAATTTAGTTATGGCAAACCCTCCGCCGACCCCACGTATGATATCCGTTTCATTTACTCTGCTGTTGAAACAAACCTGGCCATTATCGCTGCTTCCGCGCCTGCTATCCGTGGCCTGATCTCTAAATGGTTCCCTGGATTCTTCACATCCGTCTCCTCTTCACATGTTGTCTATGGCACCGATGGACTGGCTGTTTCCGGCAACAAGAAGTCTCGTTCTGCCTCTCGTGGCCCTGCTGGCGCGCTTGAGTCTGGGAGAAGCACACTGGGTGCAAGCCACTCGGATAGCTTTGCTATGAAGAGCATGAAGAAGCACGATCCCAATGCCATCCCATCGCCCACTGCCAGCGAGGAGCACATCATGGCCATGAGCTACGATGGCATTGTCCGCAAAACCGAAGTCAGCGTGGCCTACGACGACCAGGGCCGCAGCATAGACGAGCGGCAGTACCGGAGCCATAGCCGGGATGCCAGCTCAGACGCCGCAGGAATATCGGGGTACTCACGGACTATGGCAAGTCCGGGTGTATAGCACAGTGTTTTTGGGCGCTACGTTCTGTTCACACTAGGGAAATGGGGAGTTATGGTGTTTTTACTTCGTTTCATGTAATATATTTTTGGTTATTTTTTTCTTGGTGCAAAACGGCCTGGCATATTGCACATGTTGAATATGGATGGACTTGACAGCTCAGATTGTGTTTCTTTGACTTGCCACACTCTTTTGGACTCGACCCTCCCCCTTTTCTTAATCTTCGTGCGTGTTATTAAAGACCTCCTATTATAATGCTACCTTGACGAATTGACCAAGGTATGCTAAATACAAGAGACTGGTCAATAAGATCTCCGCTTGTTTAGAGGCCCGGGACTTGGCTCCGGGATAATGTCGTGTTGCACATATAGGGCTAGGGCTTCTTTGATAATTCAGGGAAGCCTTGCGACAAAAGACCCCAAACCCAGAGAGGCATAAATAGACCTGCATGGTCAGTCATCTAATAGCCTCTAGAGGCAAGGTTCAGGTAGACCGCACATTTGTCCTGCTTGATAGCTAGTCGTCAAGCAATAAAGCACAATGCATATTTCTCTATCCTTGCTAGCGCTTAGGAGGGAGGGGCACTGAGCTTTCTGAAATTAGTTTTTGTTAGCTGGACGGACGGACAATCTGACAGAATTCCTGATATATATATGGTCAAGTCAGATGTCGCATGCCAAGTGTAGCTGGCATACGCTCGGCACCTCCAGTATTTAGTCACACAGGGCTCACTACTTTTGAACCCCTATGCTGGGCCTATAATTGAACGTGACTTTTGGTGAAGAGACCCCTGATTTCGCAGAATGGCCCCCAAGATTACTGGTTGAGGAAAGGCCTGGGTCCGTATCGTGCACAGGGGTGAAGAGTGACATACATGTCTGTATTAATTGTCAGTATCTTTTCGTTTTTTTGCTAGGGCCCAGTGCGACCTCCTCAATGTCGCTATAGAGTAGTAAAGGACTGGCTGCCTGCCGCTGCTCTGCGAACCATCGTCCTCCGAGTTCTCTCGGGGACACTGTTGATATTTGGTAGATTTCGAAGTTGGAAAGCGAAGTTTGCCGCAACTCCTCGACATGCCTGTTGCCAAGGTATGCTGTTGAGACGCCAGTCGTTCAGGATGATCAGCTGCTACTAGTGCCTTCTCTTTTGTCGCAACTGCATGCTCCAACGACATGATAGACTCTTGATGATTGCCATCTATTCACAACCATAGACTCGCGGCGATTGCTATGTGGCAGGCTAATGGCGCAGTTGTCTTTCCCCTTTTGAAAACTCGATGTACATGAGCCTAGTACTGTCGCCAAAGGCATGGGTTCTCCCGTTCACTGTTCGGAAACACAGAAAGAATGTGCTTAGGAATATCTGTTCTTTGATGCACTTGATTCCTTTGGCCTTGGAACCACAGCTTGGTTGTGAAGTGCACCAAGCTGTGCATATCGCAAATATCGGGCGTTGGTTGCTTGTGAACGAAGCCATATGCCAGTAGTGTCCCAATGGCACGTGTTATATCTTGCTTTGTATTGAGCCTCGGGGGGAATAGGTTGGGGGAAGGCTTTTGCATCAATCTGCAGGATGGACTCAAGTAAAGTGGCTGTGGGTTGAGAGGACTTCTCCGGGGAGGAGCACGTTGATCCCGAACCTCTCGACACGCTTCTTGATGTCCGATCCCTCAACAAGCTCCTTGCAAGCATTGTTAGCAGAGAAGTCGGTTTGGCTGGAGGGTCTTTCTTTCAATGTAGAGAGAATTTTTTGACGCCCAGCGAAATGGAGGCTCCCAGTAAAGAGAGTGTATTGGATATGAACATGGCCTACAAATGCAAGTATTGTTAGTCAAGCAAGCGCACTGAAACCCTCTTTGCATACTAATCTTTCAATTCTGCAGGCCCCATCAAGGCATGGGAGCCTCTCTCTGGTTCAATTGCTTTATTGGAACTTGAGAAATACTGCCCTTAAGAGTGTGTAGACATGCTGTAGAAATGGCATCCTAGATCTTAACTGTGTTGTCTCAGGGTCCTGATTCCAGCTGCTGTCTATCATTTGAAAATACCGCTAATGCCACTACTTCATCACGGCCTCTCACTATAGCCGTAATAAAAGCTTCAATATCTTGACGTCCCTAGAGATAATTTTTAGTCTTTGACGATGTTTTGCTCGCTTGTTTTCAATACGAAGAAGGAGTGACATCCTCTAGGCCATTCTCAACATTAAAGCGGTGGTATTGCCCAGTGCCGATACCCATTTCCTTGATCATTTGAGGAGAGGCGGGTATTGCCTGTAGTATGATGACAATAGACTTGCTTGTTTTATCGATTTTGGCACCATCACCAAGGCCTGGTCTAATACTGAGAATGAGCGTCTGCTGGTCATGAAAATGGCCTTTGGCTTCCGTAAGAAGACTCTTGCGTGGGTTGTTGTGACCAAAGAATGCCTCAACAAACTCGATTTCATCTCTACCAAGCTTGATCTACTTGAAAAAGGTAATGCCAAATCTCATATCAGAGGGGCTAGTGCGTAGTAGGCTTGCTGGTACGTACCCGCGAACCTCAAGTTTCACGGGTCCCGTAGATATTACATGAGCTGGCCAATTTTCCTGGAGCCCAATAAATTCGTGTGCGTGGTGTGATTATAGGGCCGTGATTTACAACATGATCAGATTATATCTAGACCCGTGGTGACGTAGAGATGGTTCCAGCTTCAACCGAAGGGCCGCGATTGTTTCCTGACGGCTGTCTCCCTCCTGAAGGCGGGTGTGAATCGCAAGATGTCCTGTTCAAGACAACCAACGCACAGGCACAGCCCAGGGGCTACACGCTCGTTATCGGGAAGTCAACTAGAGAAAAGAGCGACAGGCAAAGCAGCCACACATCCATGCAATCGGTGTTTCTAGCCTCCTATCGTTTCTAGAGAATTACAACAGGAAACTACAAGCCGAGAGACCGGTTGTCAGTTCTCGGTTCTACCAAAGTAATCTCTGGATAAGCCTACCTGGGCCTTGCCCAACCGTGGGGGAGCATCAAAACCAACCGACAATACTGCAAGATGATAGGATTGCCTATATGATATGGGAAGGCAAGCTACGAGTGGTGTCTTGTCTAAAATAGATGACAAAGCAGTGTACTACATCAACTGGATGAAAGAGGAGAGGATGGCCTATCTGGATTATAGTAATGCAGAAGACGATCGGATTGGAGTTCGAGTAGCTTAGAGAAAGGAAAAGGAGCCATTTGGCATTGGAAGAAGAAGGGTCTCACTTGTAGGAAGAATTCGCATCAAGTTAGTGATCTGGCATTTGCTAAATGTTGGGGATGGTTTTATGTTGATGAAAAGGACGCGCTTGTATCATATGCTTGCGAGAATATTACTCCTAACCATTGGGGTTTAGCTAATGAGCGAGCTACGCCTGCCTATAGGGCATTTCGAATTTTTCTAGTACAGCTTCTCGACATAATGAGTGGCGTCTTAAGCTTCTGAGGATATCTCGGCTAGCCCTATAACTTTAATACTTGATATGAAGAACGGCTCATCGCTTAGGGCCATTGAGGCGTCTCTCCGTGGCTTCTCTTGGTAGCTAGTGATGCCTTTCATAATATAGCTACGCCAGAAGGCTTTCCAAGACGCGCCATGACAGCTTCGTATGGCCAAACATCTCTGCTTGGTGAGGATGGCCTATTGGAAATCTCGGCTCTAGGTAGTCTTCTACCAAGGCCCAACGAGATACAACCCGGCTACGAAACAGTCACTATGTATTTACATGTTCATTTTCACAGCTCTAGCGTGCCCTCCCCTTGGATTCGTTCTAACGACTCTCACTCCCATTTTACTTAATCACCTATGGCTACAGCTGCAAAATTCATTATCTGCTTATCAACCTGCGGATCTATTGGGATATACATCTCAGGCTGGCCTAACCCTAATAGCTTCTATTGTTCCGTCTTCAGTAACCCATAACGCTTCATTACAACTTGCCAAGTGACTGAATCGAGACGTCTACTAGCTTTTTATAATGTTTGCGTGATCTGTTACTTTGTGTCCCCCTTTTCCAACCCTGTTGATCTTCGATATATTTATCTGTTCTCCTCTGGGTATCGCCCACACCTATTAGGCCATTCCTCATGATATCATGGACATGAATAGAGGTTAACTACTATAGAAAACACCATCCCTCAGATGGGTCATTGCAGACGTTTGTCTGGCGATCGCTGCGAATATTATGGACGGCCAAGCGAGTTGGTCCTAGAATTCAACTCATCGATGCTGCCCATGCTGGCAGTCACGGTGTTTCCCTGCAAGTTACTGCAAAAGACAGGAATCAAATCGTTGCGGCCAGATGTGGCCTTGGCTTGCAAGCGCGTATGTCTGCCAGCCTCAGTAGCACGCTGTTTGGTCTTGTTGGCCTTGCGCACTCCTGCTCCTGCGGCATATCTGTTTCATTGTCTATTGAGACTATGACATCACCGGGGCGGGCGCACATCTCACGATGGTAGATCTATGTGACGAATCCTAGAATCTATCTTGCAGTCTCTCATGCAAAGCGCCACTCAAGTCGTAAACCATCCCACTAGCCATGATGTCTAGAGCTTTTGCCTGCGCGAAAAAGAATAAGCCCTGTTGCCGGGCAATACTCAGTGCCTCGCTAAATGCTGGCTATTTTCTCCATTGAAATGTCACCAACCACATAGAGCGACCCTATACGCATGGCTGTCTAGGCAACAAGGCAACCAACTAGAAGGTATTGAATCTATTCTCTTCTCTTCCCCAGCCTATGGGAAAATTCCAGTCTGAATTTCTTCCAGATATTCAAAGCTCACTCACCTATCCATCAACTCTAATACGCTAAAAGCGCCATGACTGCTAAGAAATCGAGAAGCAAGTCCTCATCCAAGACCGGCGCCTTGGCTGTAGAATTTCCACGGACGGGAAGAACGGCCCTCGTGAGAAAGAACATCACCACCAAAAAACAAACCAAAGCCGCCGCCAACGATGGTCCGCTCATCTTGCAACGCGTATATGACATGGGTGCTAGGGGTGCAACTGGCCTATGGCTGGGAACTTCTGAACCGAGAGGCCCCTATACTCCTGGTGCCATGGAGGGCTGGTCAATTGAGAGATTTGAAAGGGAAAAGACAGTTGCTGTGCCATACCAAGGTGAGCCCTTTGCTTGCACTTAGATGTGGCCTAGCGCCTAGATTTGCTAATGGCAGTTCTTTAGGCGGACGGCGCCTTCCTAGTAAGAGCATCTCTCTCTGGTTGAGGGGACTGGACTTGCTTATATTCATGTATACGTGTGTATATGCATAAACTGACCGCAATAGATCTTGGTGCTATTGCTGCTATGCGCAAAGGCGACTTCGTGTTCTGGTTCCAACGCTCACAAGATGGCTTCACAGGGCTACTGGAAGTTGTGCAAAACAACGATCTTGACCGTGCGTGCCATACAAACTCGCTCTCAGAATATTCCCGCCCTGCATGATCGCAGCTAATACTAATCTGGCCGTTTCTCTCTCGTAGCGACAATTGCAGTCGAGCGTAAGTCTGTTAAACGGAAGCTTGCTTTTGCTACGCGGACGAAGAACATTAAGCCTGGAATCCTGCGTTGCCACCTGCAATGGAGGGCAACCTTTGCCCAGCCCATCACGAGCCATGCAATAAACTCCTCACAGATGTTCAAGACCACTATTCTCCATCGCATAGTTGCGGCCTCGACAACCCTTCCAAAGGCTGAGCATGATACTGCCCTGACCAAAAGGCGAGAGGCGCGGAAGAAATGGAAGAAGTCCAACAAAGAGTCCTACGACAGGCAACATACTAGGTTTCTCGCTAGGGAATCTGATTACAAGCCTGTCAAGGACCTGGATCGGTATGGTGACTATGATTGTGTTGATACTGGCCTGTCAACCGTTGAGAACAAGGACGGTACGGTGACTACTACCGTTAAAAAGATGGTCAACCAGTATTCGCCGCTCTACCTCTGGTGGAAGACACGAAAGCAGCGTGCTTTTTTCCCACTCAGTTATAAAGAGGCGGATATGCTGCTGCAGCTATGTGATATCAAAAGCATTCATCCAAGTCTTGAGTCAAAGGGACTGGCTTCTTGTGATGCAAGTGAGTTGAGGAAGAGGGCCCGAAGGGTACGTGGTGGAAAAAAGGCTGACACGGAAAAGCCGCTGACGACGAGAATCGGTGTGGTTTAGGAGGATGTGCAATATGAGGAAAGATAGACAGAGAGCCGGGCTTGGAGTCGCCTGCTGCAAATAGATGATGGACATATTGCCTTGCGGCCTTTCTTTTCTACGTAAGAACATCTCATGCGATGGTACACTGCCAAAGGGCGTTGGCTTTTTATTGAACCCCATAAACTCCGTAGAACCATGAACGAAACTTCCCACATATGCAGACATACAGAAGAAAAAGCAAAGTAAAAACCACAACTCTAAGTAAAAAAAAGTCTAGGCAACGGCCATGGCTAGGCTTTTGAGATATTCCAAGACCTTTGCAATGTCTGCATCCAGCCCCTTTGTAGCTAGTAGGCCATCTAGCCACTGCGTGGCCTTTTCGCCAAAGACCTTTTTGTCATTCGCAGTCACGAGAGCCTCTTTGAGCAACGGCACTACTTCCCTCAAGCCGCGCGGGAAGTCAGCTGTCAAGGGCGAAATACCGGCCACTGGCCTGCGTATTTGGCATATCAGAGTGACGGGGCTTTGAGGGAACGACTCGTGTAAGCTGTCCATCACAGCCTGCACCAGATTTTCATGTGCAGGCAATCCCCGAAACGACGTGAAGACGTTGAAAAAGAGTTCGGCTGCGTTGGCGTCCCAGAACTTCTGGTTGCGAGCAATTTTGAAGATAGCTAGCGGCAGAGCGCCATCGAGAGCAGGGTTGGTAAGTTCCTGCTTGGCCTCAGTGGAAAAGATAGCAGCGGCCTTGCCTGATGCATCGGCTCTGACAATCTCGTCGTCGTCGCTATCACTTTCGTCATCAGACCCACCCAGACTAATGCGGTCGTTCTCATCAACTTGATCAGGCTTGACAGCATCAATGGGCTTTGCGCCCTTATTGTTGCTGTTTTTGAGGGCTAGCTTAGCTAACCACACCATTTCGCAGCGAGCATACTCAGCCCAGACGGTACCGTCGTACACACAGAAGCGGCATGCTCGCATGTAGAAGCGGCGCGCAGAGGCCATGTCGCCATGACCAGCCATCTTGTTTGCGGCCATGATCCAGAGGCCGGCATCAGTGGGGCGCATGCGTAGGGCGCGGGTAACGGTCAAACGCCAGCGCTTGGTGGCCTTGATGGAGGCGGCATAGTCGAGGTAGGCAACCCAGAGGGATCGGTGACCGGGATGGCGTCCGACCCCGCGGTCGTAGATGGACAGCAGCTTAACCTGGGCTGTGTGGGCGGACGAGAGGTTCCGGATCTTGAGACGTTGGCAGCGCTTGATACGTAGGGAGTCTAGGGTCTTTTCCCAGTCGGCATATTCGAGGTAATCGGAGGGAGTGTTTCCGGGAGAAAGAACGCGGTGCTCAAAGTCACTGCGCTTTTGGACGATAGTGCGGATTTCATCCTGTAATAGCGGTTAGCGAGGTGTTTAAGTACCGAGGCTTTGCGGAGGTGCAGCATAATTGGGGGGAAGGGAGACAAACCTTTGTGAAAATGCTCTTGTCTTCCCATTCACGAAGCTGGGGAACAGCCTTTTCTAGATAGAACCTTGCTTTTTCGGAGACACCGGCCATGGTTGAAAGACAGAGCAGACAAGCAGAAACACGTGATTCCTAGATTTTTGTTGTTCGAGCCGGGCTAGCTTAGAGTGCGGGGCGGGGGTTTTCCTAGTGAAGCTGTTGAGGCCAAAGTGAAGATAATTTGACAAGGCTGATAGTTTGAAAAAAAAAAAGTTTGGGCGATAAGACATAATAAGTGGGGCATAGGCGATAAGCACGAATAGCTAGTAGCTTCTCAGCCTTGCATATCCAATTTTGTATAAGGCCAGGGGGAAAGAACAAGTAGTGATAATAGATTTCCCCTGCTTTTTGTCCAACCATTGCTAATCCCGATAGTGCCGGTAATATCACATTGTAAAGCAGGCAGCAAAGTAAACCGGCGTATTTGTGGTGAGACGGTGGAAGCAGCAGCATTAGCGGCACTATTGTGTTTGTATAATTATATTTGTCTGGCCAGAATAGCTGTGGCTGTGTGTATAACTAGTTAGTTGACTCTGCATAACTAACGGGGCAGGTGCTACAACACGGGGCTTTATGCTGTGGGTGCTTAAGCTCAACTTGGCTTCAAATTAAACCTACCGCACTACGGCCAACTTGCTGGAAAGCTCCTCCCTCGGATGATCTTCATCTCTCCCTTTTCGTGACCACTTTTTATTTTTATTTCATTTCTTTTCGTTCTTTGCTGCTATATCTTCTATCATCTTTTTCCTTCCTCGTGGTCCTTTTTATATATTTTTTTCTTCTCTTACTGTATATCTTATTCTGACCACTAATTTATATCTAACCTCTATCCCTTTGTCCTCGTCACAATGGCGCCATACAAGGACAAGGACGATGGTGTGATGCTGTCGTTCAGTGGCCGATGGGTGTCCTATTTACATACTATTCTGGCATATTGTTAGTTCTGAGCCTCTCCCTGGCGTACATCACCGGCAGATCGACGGCGTACGACGATGCCAGCCCCGATATATGTCCATTGCTAACCACGTCTCTTTGCCTCCTGTCTAGCTGCCTTCCTCAGCGCCCTCATTGTCGGCATCTCGCTGCACTATCACAAGATTGTGCAAAATGAATGGTTTGGCTATCCCGAAGAATGGTTCCCCTCGGTCTCAGCCACCATTGGCGATCGCTATCCCGAGCGCTCTTTTTTCATGCTGTTCATTGCTCTGACCTCCGGTACGATATTCTGCCCCCGAATAACCACCGACTAGCATGTGTAGACTTTGGAGCGAGTACATGGACTGAGTTAGGCTCGTTTCTTTCACCCGCCTCTGTCCGGCTGCCGCTCCTCGAACCCCATCTCCTAGTCCGCCAATGCTGCTTCCTCGCCTTTACCCGTCCCCGAGTCTCCTTATTGACCGCGTTTTTTAGGTCCTCGTTTCGCCCTTGTTGGACTTGTCTATCTAATGTCTCGCAAAAACGGCCCGACTCTCGCCAAGATAATTGCTTACCTGGGTATCTTCCGGACCCTGACCTGCGGTGGCTGGACCTATGTTACTTCGACTGATGATCATGACTGGCACGACATCTTCATGATTTCTTACCTGGTCGCTACCCTTCCGTGGACCCTGGGCTGCATCGCTCTGTCTAATCCCAACTCGGCGGCTCTCAAGTACCGCAAACTGGCCGCTAGCTGCTTTTTTGGCACCCTCGTTCCCATGGTGTACTTCTTCATTCAGCACAAGGTCCATCGCGTCCCCGGAGGTAAGTCGTCGCAATCCCTAGCTAGCACTTATCCTGGCCCCTGTGCTCTACCCTGTTGGTGTATTACATTGTTTTTGGCATTAACAAATCAATCTTAGCCTACACCATCTACGCTTTCTTTGAATGGTCGCTGGTCCTTTTGGATCTCGCGTTTGATGCTGCTACTATGGCGGACTTCGGTGATATTGATATCATCATCAAGGACAATAAGGGACAAAGACTGGGGTATGTGAACCTGTACCCCTAGTGGGAAACTTTGAATGGCAGTTCGCAGAGTTGAATGAAGTGATTTGTATATCTTTTTTCTAAACAAATTTTCTTGGTGTTTATAGTGCCCAGCAGGCCGCTCTTCTTGCTGAGCAGCAGTAGTACGTATTTTGTCTTTCTCCCTTTGGACTCTGACCTTTCTCTTGGTCTTTCTTCTTGGCTCCTCCCCCCCGCCTGCTCTGTTGCTCTTACTGACTTGATGCTTTCTTCTTTTCATAGTAAGGAAAAGGCTGCTATCGGTTTCCTGAGCCCCCAATTCAGCTGGGGTGGTGTCATTGACCTGTGCTTTGACGTTTACCACGCCTTTATCTTCTGGTCCATGTTGACTAGCTTGGGTCTGGTCGTTTGGTGTAAGTCGGGATTTTTAACCCAAAGTTTACTTTGTGCACATGTCACACGCTCATAACACGTGCATGGGTGACTGACCTTTTTGTGCTCGTGCTAGACTTCCCCTTGTGGTACATGGGCATCTCGGGCTACGAGGTGTTCGTCATGGTCACCCTTTCGCCCTTCTTTCTCGTTATCAAGCCCCTCCGCTCGCTGGTTGTCAATCATCAGACGCTCTTCCACCTGCTGTCTCTGGTCGGTGTGGCCGCATATCTTGTTCCCCAGCCTACTGCGCGTCTTTTCACCGTCGGTACTGGCGTTTTCCTTAGTACTCTGGCATGGACGGGAACCTTTATCGCCGAGGCTGGGCACAGTGCGCGACTTGAGGGCAAAATCGTTAGCTTTATTCTGGGCCTTGCCCTCTCGTCTACTGCCAAGTTTGCCTGGCTTACCAACAACCCCATCTGGCCCATCATGCACGAGGAGAATGGTGGTATGAATGCCGCTGGTCTGGCTCTTGGCGTCCTGGCTGTTTTGCGCTTTGTTCGTCGTCCGGTTCTGACTGGGGCCGGTATTGTGCCCGTTAAGAAGGCGGGCTGGTTCTCCAGCTGGCTATCAGCTGCTTCCGTTGGTGGCCTCATGTTTGCTCTGCACTCCCTGCTCAGCGATTCGTCCACTATGATCCTATGGGTCTGGGAGGGCTTCCCGTACCGTGGCCCCGAGTCGTCGGTCCACGGATACCTGACCATGGTTGCCATGACTACTGGAGTTTTGAGTGGCATGTACAAGCCCACGCTTCTCTCCAGTTGGATCTTCTATTTCGTGGCATGTGTGAGTGCTGTTCTAGTGACTAATTACTCTCACTGGAAAGGGTATGGCGGCGCTTGGGTCCTGGCCTTTTACCTGTCAGGTGTTGCCTATCCTATTCTGGCCTCTGCCTCGAAGAAGAGCCCTGCCATGGTCTTTGGCCTTGGTTTCCTGATCTACAACTTCATGGTCCTTTTCCATGTCTGGGTTGTAGCGTACGCCTTCGTGCCCGGTGGCCCCCTCGTTCGTGAGCACACTGACTGGATTATGGCGTGCACGATGATCCAGATAGGCTGCGGTATCTTGGATATCAACATCTCGTCCACTGCTAAGAAGATCAGAACCCCCAAGCCTCTCGCCGCAGCCGCAGGTGCTCAGCGCAGATCCCTGACTTTAGTTGCCGTTCTTGTCAATGTCTTGTTCCTGGTTGCGGCTTTCTTCCGCTTCCCGACCAATGATTACCAGCCATACCATGGCGATGACAAAGTCATTACAGCGGGTATCTGGACCATTCACTTCTCGCTGGACAATGACATGTGGTCGTCTGAGAAGCGTATGGCCTCTCTGATTCGTGAGATGGAGGTCGATGTGATTGGCCTTTTGGAATCTGACGAGCAGCGCATCATCATGGGCAACCGCGACAGCACGCAGCAGCTGGCTCATGAGCTGGGAATGTACGTAGACTATGGTCCCGGCCCCAACAAGCACACATGGGGTGCGGCACTGTTGTCCAAGTTCCCGATTCTTAACTCAACTCACCACCTGCTACCGTCTCCGGTTGGTGAACTGGCCCCTGCCATTCATGCGACGCTAGATGTGTACGGCGAGCTGGTTGATGTGTTTGTGTTCCATTCAGGCCAAGAAGAAGACCCCGAGGACCGCCGCCTACAGTCCAAGTACCTATCTGAGCTGATGGGCTCTACCAACAGGCCGGCTTTCCTACTCAGCTACTTGGTGACGAAACCGTTAGAGGGAAACTATAACACGTATGTCAGTGAGACCTCAGGAATGCACGATGTGGATCCTTCGGACTGGGACCGCTGGTGTGAGTACATCCTGTACAAGAATCTTCGCCGTGTCGGCTACGCCCGCGTCAGCCGCAGCACCATCACGGACACGGAACTTCAGACGGCCAAGTTTGTGCTTGCAAAGGACGCGCAGGAGCTTGCTTCACTGCAGGCCGCGAGCGATGAAGTCCTGAACCAGCGGGTTGATGAGTCGCAGTTGCCTGAGGGCTGGCGATACCCGGCCATGTTCCGTGACGAGGGAGTCAGAGGACATAGATACCATGTGTTTGATGAGCCGCGTTACTACAACTTCTAGACCGGCTTCTAGATTTTCCCTTCGAGATGGTCTTCTCGATAGCTGCAAGGATTGCAATTTTTTTTTTGAATTTTCTTTTTCTTTCTTGGACTAGAAGTTTTATATTTCCCAATTGTTTATTTGTATAGTATATTAGCGGCTAGATGAGGGAGACTCGGATGGAATATTTGAGCGCTGAAATACAAACTAGTATGTATACATTTTGCACATTCTTACATGTAGCATTGAAGTAACCTTGTCGCAACGGTAAGGTACAGCGGAACGAAGGGGGACCAAGGAATTTATTCCAATGCCTTTGGTAGCCGCAGCCAGGCGCCCACTTTATTTAACCCGAGACCCCGTTGTCTCCAAGTTCTCCAAGTGCTCTCTTTAGCTATGGATAAAATTGGGGAATGTTAAGTCCGTCCGTCCCCCACGTTTGTAAGATCATATTTACAGGCTTAGGACTACCACATTCAATCATGTTAGCAGAACTTTGTGTTTACCACTTGATCGAATAACAGCACGAAGTCCCTCACATATCCTAACTAGCTGCCACAAGTGTATTGTATACTGGCCGTCAGCGAGATTCCAGCCAAAACTTACCCTGTTTTCTTCCATGAGGCTTTAGGTATTGTGTAACACAAGCAGGAAAGCGGTGTTTCTTTTCCTGTCTGATGACATGTTACATAAATCTAGAGAAAACGGCCCCCCATCAGCGGCTTTGCGGTCGGCTTACTTCAAGAACTGGAATTAATACTATTGGCTGGACTGGGATCAGAGTAAGCCGCAGTGCCGTAAAGGCTTGCGACGGCAGTAGCGACCATGACCAGTTTGGGTAGCTACTAGAAACAGAAGCGGCAGTTACCCCTTTGGAGATGAGACTCTATAAATCTAAGCTGCACTTTCTCTTTTCGCAAGCTTAGGACCTCTCATCTTTCTCTCTTATGATATAGCGAGAAGCATACCTCTATACAAGCTATATTCACGCCCATCAAAACTTCGTGTTATTGCTAGTTTTAACTTTACCTTCAGCTATGGTTTCTTTATCGTCTCAAGGCAGCCCGCTGCACTTGAGTTTTGACCTTAACCATGCAAAGGCAGTTGCTATCGGAACTGCTGTAATTTCGCTGGTGGTATGATGACTTGATCCTATTGCCTATAATCGTTGCTCTGATGTTGGTTCTGGCTCTGACAAACCTTTTAGCTTCTTCTCAAATACATCGTCTACCAAGTTTTCTTCCACCCCCTAGCCAGATACCCAGGTCCGTTCTTGGCTAAGCTCACGGACGCCCATCAGCTATGGCACGGCTGGATTGGAGATCGCCATCTTTTGTTCCTTCAGATGCACGAGAAGTATGGTAAGCTAAACTGAAGCACTCGCCCTTTCCGCCTCTTTCATGTCCTTTGTTCGTATTGGAAAAGAGCAAGACTCATACCTTTCCTTCTGCAATAAAAGGCCCCGTCGTTCGCTACGGCCCGAACCATCTTTCGTTCAATACAGTCACTGCGCTAAAGAAGATATACGGACATAATAGCAACATTGCAAAGTCCGAGTTCTATAATGCCTTTGTCCACGGCGCTCCCAATATCCACAACACGCGCAACAAAGAGATCCACAGCCGCAAGCGTCGTATAATATCGAATGCGTTTTCCACAGCATCAACTAAGTCGATGGAGCCGTTTGTGCACAACAATATCCGCAAGCTATGTGAACTGGTCGGGCCTTCTCAGGACTCATCCTTCAGGGAAAGCCCTGTAGCTTCGGAAAAGCACAGTGAGTGGTCGGTTCCGCAGAACATGGCAAAATGGTTCAGCTATCTCACTATGGACGTTCTGGGAGACCTGTGCTACGGAAAGTCATTTGATCTGCTGGAAAAGGAAGACAACCGATACTCCCTGGAGTTGCTTGCTTTGGCGACCAAGGCTCATCTGCTGGTGGGTAACAATAATGCACAGAGGAACGAGCGCACTACTAACTACTTGTATAGTTGGGCCTGATGCCTCTTGCCTACCGGTGGAAGCTGGACTATATCATCTTCCGGCAGATTGCCTCTGGGCGTGAACAATTTGCCAAATACGGCCGCGAGCGACTCAACGAGCGGACGGCACTGGGAAACACAACCGACCGCAAAGACTTTTTCCATTATATGCTAAACTCCAAAGAGGGGGGCTATTCATTCTCCCAGCCTGAGCTCTGGGGAGAATCGACTCTTTTGTATGTGCTATAGCTGGAATTTCACATGCGACTGTATTGTTCGATGACGATTTGTTGCATCACTTACTAATAACTCCCCGTCATAGGCTCATTGCTGGCTCTGACACTACAGCTGCCTCTTTGGCCGCCACGCTTTTCTATCTCGTCCGCTACCCAGACATTATGGCCAAGGTTATGGGTGAGGTACGCTCCAAGTTCTCATCTGTTAACGATATTGGCCACGGCAGTGAGCTCTCATCATGCATCTACCTTCGTGCTTGCATAGATGAAGCCATGCGCTTGTCTCCTGCTGTCGGGGGTCTTCTTCCCCGTGAGGTCATAAGCGAGGGTACCATGATTGACTCGGTGTTTGTCCCCGCCGGAACAATCGTTGGTGTGCCTCATTATGCACTCCAGCATAACACAGAATATCACAAGGAGCCGTTCCAATTTGTGCCCGAACGATGGATAGAGGGAGTTATAAACCCGCTCACTGGCCTTAGAAACACTGCAGCTGATACTGCAGCGGTTAATGCTGCATTTTGCCCCTTCTCGATTGGACCACGTGGGTGTATTGGCAAGGGCCTGGCATATCATGAAATGACAAATACACTGGCTCGACTGCTGTGGCTCTACGATATTCGCAAGGCAGAGGGCGTCATGGATTTAAGCGGAGGAAAGCCTGATGGTGTTATAGGCCGGCAAAGAGAGGACGAGTATCAGCTGATGGATACATTTACGTCCATCACCCCAGAAGGCCCATTTGTTCAGTTCCGCAACCGTGTAGATATGTAGATCGTGGGGAGCTACGATGAATATAATGGGTATATAGTCAGTATTTCGCAAAGACTTCTATGGAAAGTAGCAGGTGACTAGCGCCATGCGCTTAATTGCATTCAAATATATAGTAAGCGGCATGTAATACGGTGAGTCTTGATTAGTTATTAGTTATTAGTTCCTTGTTCCTGCTACTTGTATCCCGAACGGCTGTCGTCTGATACTAATCAAAGGCTTACTAGTAAATAATATCTTCTAGGAGACTGGGGTTTAATTAAATCCTCAACAGCCAACTCACTAAGCTGCACTCTCCTTAGAGCACAAAGCAAAAGTAATGGAGGGTAGCTTTGCCAGCGAAAGATGCCTCTTGTCTTGTTTTCGCCTTGCATAGCCTGAATACGTGTGGGACATGTCATACAACGTGGGGGGTTACTTCTTTCATTAGGCATTAACAAGTCTTACACTCACTTACCGGGTCTCCATTCTAACGATCTAATAACTTCATATGGCTAGCCCAAATAGACATTACTAGTCTTGCACTTTTTCGTGAATGATCCTAGCGCCGCTTTAACTATGGAAAATATCGACCTTTATGCTGTCTTAGAGGTGTCGTTGACGGCAAGCCTAGACGATATTAGAGGGGCATATCGCCGATTAGCAAAAGTCAGACATCCAGACAAGAACCCCAGCAATCCAAATGCAACTTCTAATTTCCAGCAGGTAGGAATGCAGTCTAGGTATTTGGGGGTTGGATTATCGCTAATAGTCCCTTGCTTTGTAGCTTCATCATGCCTACTCGACACTTTCTGATGCTTCCAAGCGCCGGGAGTATGATATACGGTACCGGCAGGGACAACAGTCCAAAGCCCCACCTAAAACCTCAGACACCGGCCGGAGTGATGCTCAGAAAACGCATGCCGAAAATAGAAAATCCCAGACATCCAGTAATGCCAGGCCGAGTCAGTCTTCGGAAACCGAGTGGATCCGCAACCTACAACGCGATTTAGACGAGAAAGGTAGATTCCTGGATAGACTCAGACAGCAGAGAACCAATTTACAGAGTGAGATTTCTGTAGTGCAAAACAAGGTTACGGAAAAAACAAACACGTTGGAGAAACTCAAGATAGAGATCGAAAAAGACAAGCGCGACGAAGAATCTCAAAACGGATGGCTCAAGGGGTTCCTATGGAGGGACACCCCCGAGCAGCGGGAGAAGAAAACCCAAGATGCGACAGGACGGCGGACAGGAATGCTTGTTGTTGAGGCACACCTCCAACAACACATATCAGCACTGCGTCAGAAGAAAGACCTACTGAGCAAGTTAGACGAGAGGATTCGAGAGGCGCTCCGGCAGAGAGATGCTGCGAATAGAGTTTACGAGCAAGCTCTACTAGAAAGTCATAGACGAAAGCAAGAAGAAGAAAAGCGGAGGATGGAAAGGGAGATTCAAGAGAGACTGGAAAAAGCTAGGCGAGACATTCAGGAATCCCTGCGACGCAAAGAAGCAGCACTCCGGGCAGAAGCAGCACTCCGGGCAGAAGCAGCACGCCAGGCGGAAGCGGCACGCCAGGCAGAGGAGGCACGCCGAGCAGAAGAGGCACGACGAGCAGAAGCGGCACGCCGAGCAAAAGAGGCACATCTAGCAGCGGCAGCACGACGAGCCACTAGGGATGCAGCAGGGATGTTCTGGGATGGGCACAAAAGGCCCCAGACGACGGCCAGAGGCCCACGTGGAAACCCCAAACAACGACCCAAAGGGAATACCGCCAGAGAGACAGCCCGGCCCGGGGCCAAGAACATGCCGAAAGTCTCAGAGAGTAGTTCGTGCCAGCATCATGCGTGGTGGGACGAGATTAAAGGGCCGACAGCCTGCCAGCAGTGTGCCAGATATTTGGGTCGCTTCGCATTTCAATGTCCGGAATGTCAAACAGTAGCATGTGCTAGTTGCCGCAACACTCTTAGGCGTGCCAAAAAAACCTGAGTTCGTGTTTTTTAATCGTGACCACACCAGTTAGGGTCTTAGTACAAGGCTGGCCTTTATATTATGGATCTTCATATGAAAATCTATAGAAGGATAAGAGCCTTGTGCTAATCGTTACCTCACGGTAAAGCTATTGCCATATCCATAAATACAATTTATTTTTTCCATCCATACACTTGATACTACGCAGAGGTCATAAGACAAAGGGGGTTTCAATGGAAACTCTTTTATTTTCTTTCTTAACTAAAGAGTCACCATGCCCATGGACCGGGAAGGGTTTAACGTTTCTGTCTTCCCCTTATCATGCAAATAAAAAAGCCCATTCATATTAAAACACTTTTCAATTCTGTCCCAAGATCGACACCGGATCCATGGGTGAGGTCTCCCATTCAGTTCATTTTTTTTTCATTTACAAGGAAAAGAATTCATTCTACAGACTTAGGCGGTCTTGCCGGCCTGGGTAGGAACAATCTTCTTGCCATCCTTGTTGAAGCGAACACGCGGGGGAGGAGCACGGTTGCGGCGGCCAACACGCGAACGGACACTAGAGAAATTGTTAGTTTTCTGTACGTTTCAATACTTGCACTAGTAGTGGCAGAGAAAATCTCGAGTCTGCTTTCTCACGTCCAGCAACAAAGACGACAAAGGCATAGATGGACATCTAGCTTCATAAGAACGTCTGATATGTATGCATAGAAGGTGGATTTCCAGTGACGTAGTCACCTTGCTGATGCCACAGCGTGACGTCACAGCAAGATTTCTCCACCACCACCTTACAAGGGCGATAGGGAATTTTTGGGAGTTTAAATGGCACCAAGGCTCATCTAAAGCTATACACACTGCGTGGACAAGCCACGCAGGGTACTCGTCCCTCCCAGGGATGAACATACCGGACAATCTTGCCGTGAATGGCGCAAGAGACACAGTACTGCAGCTTCAGGTACATCTTGGGCACAGTGTACTCGGCAAAGACCGAAGCATCAGAGATATCACCTACGAAAGTTAGTAATGATGCTCGCACAAGAAACTATATATAAAATGGTGTAGGACTTACGGATGGCAGCAGACTCGACCATGTTGCGGATGGTGAATCTCTTGATGGCCTTATCCTTGGGAGTGCAGCGAGAGCAGTTGCTGCAGCGGATGGGGTTGGTGTGGCCGCGACCCTTCTTGTTGCGGCCGCTGTTTGTATGTTAGTTTATCGTGAACTAGGGATATTGTTTCGCATCGCTCTCAACGATGGTGACTGTTCGGGTAGGTGTCGGTGGGCTGATAATGAAGGGCACTGGAGGTGCTCGACGACAGCAACGTACTTGTTCTTTCTCTTCTTGACCATTTTGACGGTGTCTGATAGCTTGTTAGTATGGCAAGTAAAATAAGCCTGTATTTTGAAGGAAAACTTACTTTTGAAATATGTCCGTTGAAATGTTGTAGCAAGAAGAAATTCCAAGATTTCCTCCTTCGTACTACAGCTTTGAATGGGTTTGCTCGTTGCGTATGCTCTCGTTCAGGGCCGTGATACCCACTTTTTGGGGCCAAAAACGTGAATAGTGTGTGGAGGGGCGCGAACCTAATGCCCTAAGTCACGTGTGCTTCCACTGCAGTGTGGGCATTAACAATTGTGGGGCGCACATCCATCTCTTGGGTTTTGTTACACTTCTTCTCATTTCCCACTCGATATTTCTTTTCGAAATTTATCCAAACCACATCTGAAGATTTGCTGAGGAAGGCAATTCCAATTGTCTAGGTACGTCGGAAGATGTTTTATTTCATGACTTGAATTCTCGAGGCTATGCCCGCTCTCTATCTCCATTTCCTATCATCACACCTGGCCGCCTTCGCTTCGCTCGACATTTCCGTGGCGGCTTTATTTATAGCCATAATCGATATACACGATATACCCTATGAAATGATAAACTAAGCCTCCACGGACATGGCGCGACCGACACGAATACAGCTACACAAGGATTAAGAGATTTTGGCGGGCACCTTCGATGTGAGACAACATAGTTCTATGTAGCTGACCATTAATGACTTGTGTAGGTCAAGATGCAGATTTTCGTCAAGACCCTTACGGGTAAGACGATTACCCTCGAGGTTGAGTCCTCGGACACTATCGACAATGTCAAGTCCAAGATTCAGGACAAGGAGGGCATTCCCCCGGACCAGCAGCGCCTGATCTTCGCTGGCAAGCAGCTGGAGGATGGCCGCACCCTGTCTGACTACAACATTCAGAAGGTTAGTTTCCCTTGAACGAGTTGATCTCAATTGTTTCGACCGTGGCAGCTAACACCCATTAAAGGAGTCTACTCTCCACCTGGTGCTGCGTCTCCGTGGTGGTGGTAAGAAGCGCAAGAAGAAGGTTTACACCACCCCCAAGAAGATCAAGCACAAGCGCAAGAAGACCAAGCTGGCTGTGCTCAAGTACTACAAGGTTGATTCCGATGGCAAGATTGAGCGCCTTCGCCGCGAGTGCCCCTCCGACAGCGTAAGTTCAACTCCACTCTGTTAAAATCATCATTGATAGCAAACCACCATACTAACCTACTCTAAAGTGCGGTGCCGGTGTTTTCATGGCTGCCATGCAGGATCGCCAGTACTGCGGCCGTTGCCACCTGACTTACGTCTTCGAGAAGAACTAAGTATCTTCCAAGAATAAAAAGTAAAAATTTCACAGAATTTGGGAAAGGATGACTTCATGGGAATGACTGCCTTGGTTCGGCGTTTAGTGTTTGAATTTAAATGATGACGACACTTCGTCAGAGCCTCTACTGACCTGGCTTATGTGTGTGTGTGAACATGTACTATAATTTCCTTAATGTAGCTACTGACAGCTGGGGATATCAAGGTGACAGCTCTCTACTATATTGTTACAGTTTTCGATTTTCTTGAGCCCTTGTATTAGTTTTACTGTGTTTGTAATTGGAGCTAACTCTTCGCATACTTGTAATGTACATGCATTTAGTTACTTCGCTTCAACAAAAGCAGTAGCTCTCGCGACACCAGTTGCGCACCTTTCGATACTTGGTGCACAGACAGCACCACCACTTAACAACGATGTTGCACTTCTTCTTGGGCTTCGGCTCTACCTTTCCCTAGTTGATAGAACCATTGCGTAGGTTGTCGTATTTGGTATGCGGGTAGCTAGTGCAATTCTGTCTCTTGTGGAGACTACACGGGCCACCAAAGACTTGGACAACGTTGTGAATCAGACTTTCTTCGCCAGTTTTGTCTGCGCTGCTTTCCCACCACATGCCGCCGCCCAGGCCAGCAGCTTTGATATACTCGGCCTTCTGGCGAGCCACTTGGGCGTTGTCATACGTCACCATCATTCTCTTAGCCGGATCGTACGAGTAGCTAGCAGTAATCTGATGATCAATATGCTCTTGGGCGCCAGGCAGAGGCAGAGACTTGTAGTCATATACTCCGCGCTCCCAGTTACCCTCGCCAATTCCGTTGTATGGGGTTCCCGGTCCGTCAGTGTTCTCAAAAGCGCGGCCATATAAAGGCATTCCTATGACAATCTTGTTTCTAGCCACGCCATGATGATGGTAGTAGTTGACGGCAGCCTCGGTGCAGAAAGGGGTAGAGGCTGCAGAGTTCGAAGCTCGCAAGTTAGCCTGGTGACCAGCTGTCTGGTCCCACGAGCCACAGTAATCGTAGGCCATTAGGTTCCAAAAGTCTAGGTACTGGTCCATGCCTGCAATATCAAGCTTCTCATATTGAGTAGAACCAGCAGGGCAGGCCACAGTAAGCTCAAAATGGGGGTTGCCCTCGACGGTAGCCGAGTAGGCATCCAATTTTTCACGGACTTTCTTGAGCAGAGCAACGTAGTTAGCAGCATCCTGTGCGTTTTGAGGATACTCCCAATCGATATCGATCCCATCGAAACCCAAGTTTTTGAGAATGTCAACACAGCTGTCCGCAAAAGTGGTACGTCCCTGTTCTGTTGAGGCCGGGGCAGCAAAGTTGCAACTATAGGTCCAGCCGCCAACGGACAACAGTACATTGAGATTCCTGTTGCGATTCTTAAGGATGTTGAGTTGCTTCATGCAGCCGTAAAGGTTGGTTCCACTGTCGTTCCACGAGTCGTTTTCCCAATGGATGTCGGTGTCGGCCCAACTGTCGGTCATGAATCTATGGCACAGCATTAATGACGTTGTTCGTATATCATCAAGGTTTTATATGGCATCAACTTACACTTCACCTGACTCTGGTCTTACATTGGCAAATGCATAAAGGACGTGGGTGAGATTCTCGACGGGAAGGTCCTGAGGCCGATGCTTACGCGCGTAGATGGCCCTGCATCGAGGAAGTTAGGAAAATAACAATACAGACATTTTCGCCATTTAACGGGAACTCACCAATTGACAAAGTAGGCAACGGAACGGGGGCCGTCACACATTTTCGCGGCTTAGCAAGAGGTGATGATAGGTGTTTAGAGAGTGTAAGGACAAGAATAAAGCCAAGTGCGGGGAGGATGGAAAATGATATATCTGTGCTTATGAACAAAACCACTTGGCAAGAGAATCAAGATGGAAAGAGCCTGTGCATGGAGGGGAAAAGAAGCAGCAGCAAAAACAATGCTATGGTAGGAGACGCACAAGACCGTGACTTGGGGAAGTAACTACTATTTAAATAGGTAGAATATAGTACATCTATACATTGGCGTACTATATTAATGGTGTATATGTATATGTATGTCTGTCTGCCTCGGTATGGTCATATTTATGTTTTCACCTCCCTATTGTCTTTCTATGACCTTTGTTCCTTAGGCCATTGAGACTCCCCGCTCTGCATTGGTTGCCGAGAAGCTTGGATATGCATGCATGCCACTGTTCCAGGCCAAACAATGGTACAGGCTTAGCTACAGCATCACTACCAAAAAAATAAGGCTTAGTTAACTCCTAGTGCTTGCTCAGGAGGACGCTAGGTGAGGCTGTCCATTAGGCAGACTCGAGCTTCATGGGAGCAAGTCAGGGCTCATATTTGCTGTGGTTCTCAGAAAAGCGGAAAATCAAGGACAGCCTCAAGTTGAGAGAGTGATAGGGGGGGATATGAGCCTTATTCTTGAGTATAGATTCAATGCTCTTATAGTACACGAAGATATTGCCGTTTCTACTTGCCCCTCAGTTGAAAAGTTAGTAGCGCGGGATAGGACTGCACCAACATTGGTCCAAAAGTATAGAGTCAAACAGCTTGATGACTCAGCATACATTATCGGTTCTCCCAGTATTGAGCCGAATGCTTTTTATCGGTCTAATCAACTCCTTTGAGCGCTATCGCAAAGTGGGCCCAAGAAAAAAAATTGCTGGCCGTGTTGAATTTTCCGAGACGCCTCAAAGCTACAATCGCTCAACTGAATAATTCAGCGTATTTTTTTCTTGTTCACACAAACCCGCGATCTCAGATTCGCGACAGGAATCAATTGCCTCTTATCTGTTTTATCTACTCAGTTCTTTCGCCCCTCATAATACAGAGGCTCTTGCCGTCGCATAATCGCATAATACCGCCACAATGACGCAGGTCGATTACCTTCTTTATGATTCCGTCCTGGGCTACGCCCTCTTCAAAGTCGTCCACCAGGTCGACACTGTTGCGCTTCGCAACAAGGAGAACCAGGACTCTTTCCAAGATCTGGCCAAGTTTGGCAAGATGATTCGCCTGGAGAATTTCTCTCCTTTCCAGTAAGACAAACCAAGCAACGAGCCGCACTAGCCAATACCATCTGCCTTGACTACTGTTGCCATCCTTAGCCGCTCATCTGTCTCGCTCACTCGATCGCCGAATCGTGCGCCTGCAGATTCCTTGGGGAGGACAGAGAAAGCCCCAGAAGAAAGACATTTGCTCGCAAATAGACCCATTCACATCCTTGGAGTTTCTTGTTACTAACTTCCCCCTTTTTTTTTCTCCAGCGGCCATGTCGAGGCCTACGAAAACGTCCAGATGGTTACTGAGGGTGGCATGCCCGACTACCTCAAGACCGTTCTTGAGGCTGCCCTTCCCCAGACTTCCGGCAAGAAAAGCAAGGTTACTGTTGGTGTCACCGACAAGGTTGTCGCCAACGCCATCAAGGGTGCCTTTTCCGGCATCGAGTGCGAGACCACTGAGACATCCGAGGCTGTTGACCAGCTGTTCCGTGGTGTCCGTGAATTCGCCAGCAAACTGCTGAGCGATGTCCGCGAGGATGAGGCTATGGATGCCTCTCGTGCCATGGCCCATGCTGCATCTCGTTCCAAGGTCAAGTTCAACGCCACTCGCCATGACAACCATGTCATCCAAGCTAGCTCCACGGTAGAGTTCCAGGATAAGTCCGTCAACCAGTTCTTCATGCGCGTGCGTGAGTGGTACGGTCATCACTTCCCTGAGCTACTAAGCATTGTCTCGGACAACTTGACCTACTCGCGTCTGGTGTTGGAGATTGGGGACAAGAGCACCTTGACCCAGGATCGCCTGCATGACATTGCCAAGTACGTTGAGGACGACGAGGCCAAGGCCCAGGCCATCATTGACCTAGCCCAGTCGTCCATGGGCCCCAAGATTTCCCAGGTCGACATGGACATGGTACAGTCTTTTGCTAAGGCTGTGGTCGAGCAGGCTGAGGCCCGCCGTTACACTTCCAACTACCTTGATAACAAGATGGGTGTTGTCGCGCCCAACCTCAAGACTCTGATTGGTACTACCGTCGCAGCCCGTCTCATTTCGCAAGCTGGCTCGCTGTCCAACCTAGCCAAGTACCCCGCCTCCACCCTACAGATCATTGGTGCTGAGAAGGCACTGTTTCGTGCTCTCAAGACCAAGGGCAACACGCCCAAGTATGGAATTCTGTACCATAGCAGCTTCATTGGCAAAGCCGGCGCGCGCCACAAGGGCCGGATATCCAGATATCTGGCTAACAAGTGCTCGATCGCCAGTCGTATCGATTGC
Organism: Ceratocystis lukuohia; assembly: GCF_044167205.1. Lineage (NCBI taxonomy): Eukaryota > Fungi > Ascomycota > Sordariomycetes > Microascales > Ceratocystidaceae > Ceratocystis > Ceratocystis lukuohia. Next base: position 188,263 of record NW_027263527.1, read on the forward strand.
TTTTCCGGGGAGCCATCGACCAAGTTTGGTGACGCTCTGAAGAGTCAGGTTGAGGACCGTCTGGAATTTTACGCCACCGGCAAGAAGCCCTCCAAGAATGCTGATGTGATGGTGAGTCTATGTGTTTTAACTTGTAAAATTTGTGCCGTTCGTTTGCTGACTCCCTTTTCTCTCAATCTCTATAGGACGGCGTTATCGAGGATATCCGTCGTGAGGAGGAAGGCGATGACGACGTTATGGACATTGATGAAGCGCCCGCTGTCGAGAAAAAGAAGGAGAAGAAGGACAAGAAGGACAAGAAGGACAAGAAGGAGAAGAAGGAGAAGCGTAAGAGCATTGGCGGTGAGGAAGGCGAGAGCAAGAAGAAGAAGTCTAAGAAGTCCAAAGAGTAAAGGAAAGCAAGTTGCTCTGATGTTACTTTTTGTCGTTGTCTTGGCTCTTCATTTCTTGATTCGTCTCGGCTATCCCATCTCCGTGTGTGCCTGTTTTTCTGTTCTTGCACATTGGCTCTGTTTACTTGTCGTTTTTGTTCTGGATGTCTTTCTATTACTGCACCCATATGGTCTTCCGTCCCCCGTCTACTCTTCCCCTCGCCACTATTTCCTGTCGGTCTCTTTTTCCTTGTTGTTTTTCTTTTTTTTATTTATTCTGGTGCTGGCATTTTTTTCCTCTTTTCTTTCTTCTGGAGTTCAGGCAAAAGATTCTTTTTTATTTGAAATTTTGAAGGGTCAACGTTCACGTTATACCTTGTGTTATACCTTGTTATGTTTGACTGCCAGTACTATGACGCTCGCTAGTGAAGGGAGCAAAAGAGAGACGAAAGGCAAGGAAGGGTGACAGCGTGAGTTGTTATTGCATACATAAAGTTAGAGCCGTGAAATGCACACAAAAAAGAATCATAACAAAATGTTCGTGATAAGGGAGCTTAGAAGCAAAAAGAGAGAACTGACCACGATGGGATTCGAACCCACAATCTTTTGATTCGTAGTCAAACGCCTTGCCATTGGGCCACGCGGCCGCCGAGTTCTTATTTCACATGATACCGGCGTGCTAAGCTGACTAATACGGCATGTTTGTCCGGAATTGCGGAACCGTTAAGTGGGCCTGTAGGTCACGTAATGTTTAACCCTAACAAAAGTGTTCTAACCGTCGTACTTATCTAACTTGCTTTCAAGCTCACCATCCTTCATTTGTTACCTTCAATTACATTGAGAAAAAGTAAGATTTAAGAAATGAAAAGGACTATGCTCCTTCTACTGTTGGTGGCTGCCTGGGCTTTAAGGCTCCGCTCACATATAAAAATGGGGCTGATGACAAAGCCACACCTCGTGAGGCACCAAAACCTCGACTGAACCTTTAATTCTTTATCGTCATCTCTGCTTTCCCGTAAGCTGCATTACATCAAATTCTAATGGCTGCTAGAGCTTCATTTAAACGCACATTCTGTCGCCCCCAAGCTCTTCAAACCTTGTTTATACGTCATCACAACTCACGCCTACCTTGCTCCAGAACAACTCCTTCTGCGACTACTAGAGCCATGCATATCCAGGCAATTCCTATGTTCGCTGATAATTATGCATACCTGCTAGTTGATGAAGACTCTCGTGATGCTGCGATAATCGATCCATCACAGCCATCTACGGTCGCTCCCATTTTGCAGTCAAAAATCGATGCAAATGACATTAACCTCACTGCTATCATCAACACACATCACCATAATGATCATGCTGGTGGCAATAATGAACTCCGTGCAATTCTTGGCCGCCCTAATTTGCGCATTTTCGGTGGTGTGCAATGTCAAGCTGTCGACCACATACCCAAAAACAATGAGACGATTTTGCTCGGCACGAATGTGCAGTTGACTGCACTGCACACACCATGCCACACGCAGGACTCAATTTGCTGGTATGTTCGCGATTTGACGCCTGGGAAGGCTGAACAGCGCGCTGTATTTACTGGCGATACTCTGTTCATTGGGGGCTGTGGCCGTTTCTTTGAAGGCTCAGCGACCGAGATGCACCACGCTTTGAACGAGGTGCTTGCTACGCTTCCAAACGACACTCGGATTTACACAGGCCATGAATATACAAAAACCAACGCACGTTTTGCACAATCGATTGTCAAGACTCCAGAGATTGATGCTCTAGCAGACTTTGCAGAGAACAACAAGGTGACACAGGGCTGCTATACTATGGAAGAGGAGAAGAAGCATAATGTATTCATGATGGCCAACCATGGGCAGGTTATGTCAACGCTAGGAGAGACAGAACCAGTAGAGGTAATGAAGAGGCTACGATCCATGAAGGACAAATTTAGGTAAACATTAAGATGAACCTTTTTTGTGAGGAAGTTTACGACGTTGATGCGATGTAAATGGGAGCATATTGACACAAATTTGGTACCTCTATGGCTGTGAAATTATGCCTTTTTTTCCTATTTATTGGTAGGCTCGATACCATGAGAAGGCAAAACGGTAACAAAAGGAAGACTACAACATTGGGGATTCCTACATGATCACCCGCCGTAGTACTGATCCGGCGCTTTCTAGGTTAACTAGGAGAAAGCGGACAGGATCCCGTGCTTTCTACGCCATGGCCGTCTGTATTGTTGCTGTTATCTCTTTATTCTCTTTCTAATCTACCTCTGTTCAGATTTTCGAGTCCCGAAAGTCCCCCGCTTTGCCCTTAGGGACCCGCTTTTTCTGGCTTTATTTTTATGTAGGCCGGGTGCTTTGTCCTCCGCTAGGGTCCGATCACCAGGCCCTGCTGGTGGACTACATCCGTACAGGAAAAAAAAAGAAAAAGGAAAAGGAAAAAAAGAATAAAGAGGAAAACTGTAGCAGCGTTTAAAAGTAGCAGAAAAAAAATACGTACACGAGTACAGGTAGCGCGAAAAAAGAGAACATTAAGAAGAGATGGGTCAGAAAACCAGCGAAAGAGGGTAGGAAAGACAAGAAAGCAAAATATGGCGCGGAACAGAAAGAAGAACCAGGAGCTGGAGCCCTATTGTTGAGGAGGCTATGAAAGCTAGAATTCTAGCCAAGATTAGCCCATTAGAGATGTAGGCGAGAATGCAAACGTCAACCGTGTAGTATCCATATTGAGGGGTAGAGCCTTGGGTGCTCGAAACCACTTATCATCCTCTTACCTTTCCAATTTAACTAGACCCAAGGAGCCTTTCCAGACTTTGTCGTCCCCCAAATATCTCTAGAGAATGGATTGTGGGGAGGTAAGGAGGTCTTTCAGGCCGGTGTGGTGTATGATAAGCTGTCCCGCCCGCTTTACTTGATCTAGAGGTCTAGATTCATTCCATGGCACTCCAACTTCGCTTGCACATCAGTCTGCTCGTTTCCCTCTAGGTCTAGATAATCTGGACTCTGCAGCACTTGCACTCTTCTCCACGAGCTCTCGTCCTTCTAGAGGTCAAGAATTTCGCTAAATTTGTGAATGATGCCCTGAGATGTGGTGTTTCGTATGCACGGGTCTCGTAAACAGTCCACAACGCCTTGATTGTCTAGACAGCCAGATTATAAAGCTATGTGTCTTGCCTCTAGGGTATCTTTGGCTGTGTGATGATCACTGATATTGCCCATATGTTTCCCTTCGCATCTCTTGAGCCATTGGAATATGTTTTATGGGTTACTAAGGGCCCTTTTTTACTCCTTTTCTTTTCTTCTTTTCCTTTTTCAGACCTAGACTGCTAATGTTTACGGAGTCACCTCTACGGTCCTTTTACTTCGAACTTGGACATCTTAAAAGTGTATGGGAATCACAAAGATCAAACGACGCCGTCTTTTCATTATTTATTCTATTGTTTTACAGCCCAGTATTGTTATTTAACAGCAACACGACGGCATGTTCTGGGCAGGGGTTGCTGGCTGATGTCATCTTCCAGTAGCTCCTGCGCGGTCAGCAGTCGCAGCGCATGTAAGCTAGTCTAAAAGGCCGCCGGCTTTCGGCACGGCGGGTGGGTCCCGGCGGAGTACAGCGGTTTTGTCCTTCCATATGCATGGCTGTTGCTGCATTGTGTAATCTTTTCCTCGCTTTGATAGTGGCTGGTAGTAGAGCTCGCTCAGCACCTTCTCGTGGAGTCCTCCTCGACATCCCCTTCCTATCCTGCAAAAGTTTCCTCCTCCCAGCCCTTCCCTCTTCCCCTCCCATTCTCCCTCATCTCTATCCTCGTCGTCTCCTTCTTCATTACCGTCTTTCCTGTCTCAGGGTTGGTCATGTCGTCCTGGGCTTCCTAAAATCAAACAGCACTTTTTTTGACTCCATTTATAAAGGCTACTTGACGTAGATATGATATGTACGACCATAGCCTATGGAAAATACGGGGTCCCGTCCGCTCCCCCTTAGTCAAGCCATAGAGCGCTGGATCAGTAGTACGGTGGGTGACTACGTGCGAATACCCAGTGTTGTACGTTGACCTTTCGTCATGCTATCTTTTTACCACAGCTTTGCGTCCATGGGACTCTCTTTTTTTCTTGCTCGAGTTTCCTTTCTTATCTTACGCGGCAAAACCGAGGAAGGGGGAAACATAACCAGCGGGCGGGAAGCCCTTGGGCAACGTCTTGCGGAGAAGACTCCTGGCCGCAAGGCCAGGCCCTAAAAAGTCATAGGGGTGACTGACCGGAAGAGGCGTCGGAGGATGACATCTTCTTACCCCTTTTCCATCCAGAACATGCCGTCGTATTGCTGTGGAAAACTAGTAGGTAGAGGTTAAATAATACAAACAAACCAAACATGACTTCCACATCTGAATTTTCCATTTTGCGCCGTCGGTTGTATCTGACTAGGATCCTTCATCATCTAGTATATTCAAGATGGGGAGGATATTCCTCCAACCACTCTGTGTCTATGCCGATTTTATTGCTTCTCCTAGGCTAATTAACGCCGTACCTTAAACTTGCTTTTGGGGTCCGCTTTGTCTCATCCACTATGCGTTGCGATGCAATGTGCTGTTTTTAGTGAATGGACGGCCTATGATTCCTTTGTTTTTTCAACATAGCTACTATCACTTGTGATAGTTTAGTTTATTGCCTTGTGAGCACTAACTATTTGTATCTGCATGTGTCACTTCCATCCCCTTTCTTAGGGTATTTGATCTACCTCTATCTAGTACAGCTTTATACTTAACGATTTCCTACTCTGAGCCCAAGCTGCTGCTCGTGTCTTGTGATCCGAAAGAGTAAGCTGTGAGGGTCATTGTTCGGCTCTTAATCTCTTCCTAATATTTGGTTTTTCACTCCCTCTTGCTGAGCAACGATTGGGACGGAATGTTAAGTTTATCCAGGATTAGCTTTAACCTGGGCTAACTTCCTATTGTCGTGGGCAGAAGCTTACATTGCTTTTTTATTACCACCCATAGTGTGTTGCGGTATGGCTTCCCGCCTTTTCTCATCCTCAAGGAGGGAACGTGAACATATTTAACGTCCTCTGGGAGGAAAGATAAATAAATATATTCAAATGGAATCAAATCAGTGGACATAATAGGTAAAAAAAAAACCAGCCTTGGACTTGAGTTTATCCAAGGTCTCCAGGAATCACCAAGATCGAACGATGCAAAAAGATACACACACTCGCCCCAGGCGGGACTCGAACCCGCAACCTTTGGATGGCCCTTTCGAAGAATGTTCGTAAAAGTCCAACGCACTAACCAATTGTGCAACCAGGGCTTGTTTTGGACGCCCTCTATTAGGGAAGAAAAAAGGGAAAAAATGAAAAAATTTCCCGAATTTGCAATATAGTCTCTTGTTGGCGCTGAATATATCGTGAAGCCAGCCTTCATAGCTCAGTTGGCAGAGCGCGACACTAGTAATGTCGAGGTCAGCGGTTCAAATCCGCTTGAAGGCATCCGTCTATTTTTTACGGTTACCACCATAAACATTGCACCGCATTTATTTTTTTGTCGGAGATGTGGAAGGGAGGGACTCTGAAGAGAGGTTAGAGGGTCTTTTTTCCTGACGCCCAGGGTCTACTTAAAATGCGGCAAGCGCTTCGCCGAGCAGAGGACATAACCGACGTACCCCGCCACGGCCAACACCCGAGGCCGATAGCCATTGGCCTCTTAGACTAAACTACTAGGTAGGCAGGGCGCCGCAAGCCAAAAGCACTAGGTAACCATTCCTGGAAACATAACCAGCAGGGAAGCCCTTGGGCAACGTCTAGCAGAGAAGACTCCTGGCCACAAGGCCGTACCCTAAAAAGTCATAGGAGTAGTTCCAAAAAGACGCACACCTGCAACTACTAACTGCCCGGAAGAGGCGTCGGAGGACGAAACCTTCTTGCCCCTTTTCCGTCCAGAACATGCTGTCGTGTTGCTGTAGAAAACTAGTAGGTAGACGTTAAATAATACTAACAAAAAAAACTTTTTTGGTCACGGCTAACTAAACAAGCATAGCTAGCGACATATATCTGTTTATTCACGTATACATATACTTATAGCCTTCTGTGGTAGTTCTCTTGTGTACAGTTGAACATGAATCGTGCGCCACTGACCGTACCCGCTGCCCATGGGCTACTTTTATGATCATCTTGCCTAGCGCGTCATGTAAGCTTTAGTAAGAATACATACCTACCTACCTACCACTTGATTAAGTGTCAAAAGTCATCTCAACAAGATATGAATAAACCTTCAATCTCAAGAAACGCCTAATGAACACTAAGAACAAGGCTGTCAAGACTGGGTCTGCTACTTAACATAATGCCCTAAATGTCATAGACAAGCCCTTTATGAGTAGCATTTATCGCTTCCCTTAGTGTCGTCTGAGTAGCTAGACAACCTCAAATAAACCTTATTCAACATAGCGGTCAAGCGAATGCCGCTAGTAGCACAATAGGAGCTATCAGCTAATCTCACTTCTGTTAGCTCTAGGGATGCCCCTTGAAAGGGCAATAGTAAGAGGGCTATTGACACAAGAAATTGAGACACAGATAGCCCTAGCCAATTGCGCATTGAGAAACCCCGGAAGAGTTGCTACAAAATTCACCATAAGGTTAGCAGTCGCGAGTGAATCTAAACTATAGAAGATCGCATCAACTGTCACCTTTGGTAGCTCATTTGGTGTGGCCCAAATGAATAAATTAGTAGTTGAGCTGAAAAAAAGATAACAATGTAATGCAGCTCAAATTCAGCATTTCAAGATTCTTACAGACAGTGGATATGTTCTAGCCCTTGTCGGACATATACTAAGCTAAAGTACAGAGAGTAGTACAAGTACTTGGAATCTTTGTAGAACGCTACAGGAGTCTATGAGGCATGGGGCATGCATAGTTTCCTTTCGGCTATTGACTTTAAAATTACTCACTGGCCCTTGAATAATATTTGCTTTTGTTTACGATTGTGCAAAGAATCGATTGAAGTTTGTACGTACTAGGAGACAAGGTCCTCCCTCTGCTAGAACAAATCTAGAAATGTAAAAAGGAATCCAGTACGAAATAAGGGAAAAATGCCCGAGCTTCATGTCTGAGTCTTTACATGCGTTTTGATTAGATCAACGCTCTTCCTTGCAAATCTCTAGGACACCCTGATGATAGGTATTGCCATCTTGAAGCAGGCTCCTTATAAAGAGCCGCTAAGGTTTCACAAAACATCACTGGGATACTGCTGGCCTACTAAACTGATCTGGGGCTAGTGATGCGTACATATGCTTTATGAAAATCAAGTAGCAGCGAGGAAAGAGCATTAATTGCGTCATATCGTTCGCTACTTGGCTGGGGCCTCGTATATATACAATAGATGAATTGAACACTTTAGATACTTGAAATGGCACACCAAAAAACCAGCTAAGAAGTACCACTGCTCGACAGTTTGGCCATTACCCACATGGAAACCTACTGATATCTCGAGTCCATCATAAGATTTACTGCAGGATTTTGGGGGCTACTAAGCAAACTTGTTACTCATCTCCACTCTGTAGTTGTCGTGGAATGCAGATGAAAAGAAGAACGAAAACACAAAGATTCAAAGAGCGCCAAAGTAAAGTTGAGCGCTCCGCGTCGCTTTAAGCTCGCCATCACTTATGGTTACTAATGTGGCCATTACTAAGTTTTTGACATATCTTAGCACCTTTGGACTCACATCCCACTTCACTAGCGGTGCAATGAATTTGTATGTCGGGTGACTGGTCGCCCCCATTTCCTCTAGAGGTTGGTCTATGTGTGGCTCTTGATTATATGGCATCCACCACCCTATTTACCCCATATGTGCTAGATTATTTAGCTTTCCCTTAAACTGCGAAATCATGGACGTCATCCTGCTACTCCTCTATCAGAATATCAAGTGTTTAATGCTTTTGTGCTCAGTCAAGCCACAGTGCTTAGACAGCGCGCTTAGGAGCATTGCTTGTGCCACTCTATCCAAAAAACCGTGGGTACTGGGTGGTTGCTTTCAACTTTCGACTGTTAGGTGCATAGCAACTGGCCTGGAACCTAGATTTAGCTTCTTGAGTGCGTGCTAACGGCCGTGATCTTGACAATGGACGTCTTTTAATTGCCCCGGGTCCTGCGACAGCAGACGGGGACTGTAAACAATTTAAACGCCGTTAGCACGCCGTATGAACAGATATCTCCAATCCAAATAAGTGCATTAAATAATTAATTCATTTGTTTTTTTTTTTTTTTCTTTGAGAACCCATCGCAGAATTACCCCCAAACACGCCCTTCTACCATGGAGGACACCGACATGGTAGATCAGACGCGTCAGCCTTGCAAGGCTGCGTCTCCCCACCCACCCGACCCTCCCTCCCAGATGCCCCCCTTACGCCCCCTAACCGTCACCGCCCCCGACCACCCTCGAGAAGAACCCCCTAACGAGAAGGAAGTCCCCCTCCAGACACCAGGCTCGGTCGCTCAACAACAGAGCCCAGCCGCAACGGATGCCGCCGCAACAACTACTGGAACCACCACCGCAGACCCGACCCCCACAGACAATGGGACAAAAAAACCGAAAGGTAGCTTCAGCAAGCTGCTGGACACCGTATGGAAGGAAGCAAACAAGGAAAGAGAGGCAAAAAAAAGAGGTGCCGCGGCCCTTATGCTGGCTCTGGACAACTTCGAGGTAAACCCGGGCCTAGACAAGAACGACCAAACAGCACGCCTGGAGGTCGACTACCTCCTAAAGGAAGTCAAGGAGTTGGTCGCCAAAAGGCTCCGCCTAAACCTGGCTGGCACGACCCCCAGCCAAGCAAGGACGCAGCCCACCCACAAGGCCAAAAGTCAGCAAACTGACACACAAATGACCTGGGCCCAAAAGGCCGCCTCCGGCAAGGAAACAGCCACACCAGCGATCCCAGCCAAACCCACCGATACAGGAAAACCACAGGCAAAGCCTCTTGACACAAACGTGGGAAACCGCTACTTGGCAACGCTCTACGAGGACTCCAAGTGGAGAAAAGTGAATACCTCAGTCACGAGACAAAGACTGAACCAGGTAATCTTCAAAGGACAAGACAAGGTGGCCAAGGTAACAGAGACCAGAACAGGCCTAGCGATCACCCTGAAAGACGGCACCCTTGACAGAGAAATGAAGGAAAGGATTGGAAATTTCCTCAGCGCGGCCGAATTGGAGATGGAATCTATCTGGGAGAAATTTGTAATCCCCAATATCCCTGCCACTATCAACACAGTGGAAAACAATAAGCTGGTCTCACGTCGTACCTCGCTGGAGGATGTGAGAAAAGAGGTCCAGGAAGCTTTTGGGGGGACGGTCAAAAGTATGGTTTGGAGAGAATACGAGCGGGACCCAACGATGAAAGGGCCTCAGAGTGGCAGTACACAAGCCGGAAAAGATCCCCCGCACCATGGAAATCCTAGGTCTGACCCGGGTAGTCCGTAGCTCGCACGGCACACCCCGCCCACCCCCGCAGTGCGACCGCTGTGGCCGCACTCACCAAACCAAAAACTGCAATTATCCACTGAGGTGCAAAACGTGCCGCGGGCCACACCGCTTGAGCGAACACCAAGAAAACAAAGCAACGGAAAGCAACAAGACCTCCAGTGAGCAAGGTACTCCAAGCAGGGCCCAGGCCGGGCAACCCCCCCTTGAATGAGAGGTAAACCCTATGGGCGAATCCACGGCAACGAGAAACAGCTAAAGGTGATCCAAGCAAACGTTCGACGCACGCCCAGTGCACAGAAGAGCATTTTGCAGACAGCTTACTCCAGGGGGGCGGACATAGTTCTCATCCAAGAACCACCGTGCAGGTTAGACCGAACATCACTGCACCCCCAGTTCACACTGACGGAACAAGTAACAGAGGGAGAGACAAGGAGACGGGCAATAAGCTTTGTCAGAAAGAACTCAACGTTCAACATCTTCACCTCCGGAAATATACCCACACACCCAGATATCAGCGCAGTCACAGCACAGCGAGGTGACGACGCTTTCTCGGTAATCGGGATATACAACGCCGGGGGAAGCAGTGTAAGACCAAACGAAGCTGTGGACATGCTGACAACGATAGGTACTCGGCTAGATAACACTTTAATCATGGGAGACTTCAACCTGCACCACCAGATGTGGGACGACACGATAACCCGGAACAGTTCGAAAGCAGAACAGCTGGTAGAATGGATTGAGAGAAAGAGACTAATCTGCGCTAACGACAATGGCCTCTCCACCCATGACGGAGGAGGGGTCTTAGACTTGACACTGGTCGCAGCCAACATCTGGAACAAGGTGAAGCGATACCAAATGGCAGGCGCTCTGGAGTGCGGAAGCGACCACTCCCCACAGGAGATCTCGATCATCGCATCGCACGCCAGAGGACCAACATACTCCATAAGACGCCTCAAAGACACAGACAAGGAGACATTCATCGAAGCTTGTGGGACAAAGGCAAGAGCGCTGGTAGACACCCTCCCTGAAAACTGGCAAAACCATGACAGATCACTGGAGTCGACGGCAAAGGAGATAACTCGGGTTCTGCAAGACGCCTTCGAGGCCACGACACCCCAGAAGAGAGTCACAGGCTCGGGATACAAATGGTGGAACGAGTCATGCCACGACAAGAAACGTGCCGCAACTGAAACCGGAAGGACACTGAGGTCCCTCCAGTGGATGTTGAAGGCCGGAGCCACGAACCTCGACACGGAACTCGACGTAGCCAGACTCCAGCACGCAGAAGCCAAAAAGGACCTGTCAAGGGCCATCTGGAAAGCCTCCAAGGAGTTCTACCAGAATCTGACAGCAAACATGACCTCCCAGGCCGCAGCCCACAAGGCAGCGAAGTGGCTTTCCCGCCCACAGAAAACCCGGTCCCAGGCAATAATTGTGGATAGTGTAACCCACACAGATCCACAAGACAAGATCCGAACCCTGAGAGAAGCACATCTTACAGGGAGCGGTCTCCCCGATCTCGACCGACCAGAGGTGCAGGGCGACAGGGGGAAGCGTGGCAACCCCTCTCCAAGGCAGAAGTCGAGAGCGCCATCAGAAAGCCGCTAAACACCGCCCCCGGAAATGACGGCATCCAGAACAAACTCCTGGCGATGAGCTGGCCAGCCCTGGGAAATCTCATAACAGACCTATTCAACGGATGCCTACGTAGGGGCATCCATCCAACATGTTTCAAGGAAGCCAAACTGATCGCACTCCCAAAGCCCGGAAAAAGGGATAGATCTGACCCGAAATCATACCGACTCATCTCTCTGCTTCCGACTCTAGGCAAAGCTCTGGAAAGGGCCATAGCCAAGAGACTGACCCATGAGGCGATGCTGAAAGGACTTTTCTGCGGGAACTACGCATGCGCCCTCCCCAAAAGAGCAGCATCGGATCTAACGCTCGCCTTGGTAAACGAGATCAGGGAAAACATGGAAAGAGGAGAACTAACCTCAATCTTGTCCTTCGACATACGGGGAGCCTTCGACGGCATCCTCCCCAACAGGATGGTCAGGAGACTCCAAGGGCAAGGATGGCCAGGTCACGTTTGCAAATGGGTTCAATCCTTTTTGGAATCGAGGACCTCACAGATAACGCTGGACGACACCACAGAGCCACCAGGAAACACGAGCGGAAGCCTCCCACAAGGGTCGCCAATCTCACCAATCCTGTACATGCTATTCATGGCGCCGTTATACTACAGCTGGAGCAACTACCTGAGAGGATATATGGACGACGGGCTCTGGCTGATAAAAGGCAGAACCTGGGAGAACTGCATCAGGGACCTGAGAGTAGTCATGGAGTACACCATTGGGTGGTGCACAGACAACGGGCTTCAACTGGACCACAAGAAGTCGCAGCTGTTACACATGACAAGGAAACGCACCCAAGACAACCCAGACTTGGAACTGACTGGAGCGCCTGTGATTAAGGCCACCCCTAGAAACGGCTCACTCAAATGGCTGGGAGTCCGCTTCGACAGGAGACTCAAATTCACAGCACACGTGAACGAGATAGCGGGAAGAATGGAAAAGTCAGTAAACAGCCTCTCGATCCTCAGAGGCTGTAGACACGGCGCCCCCGTGAAACAATTAGTCCAGGTAGTCAAATCCGGAATCATGGCGACTATGACATACGCGGCAGCAACTTGGTGGAAACCAGAGCAACGCGGCAACAAAGGCAAATCGAAGAAGCTGGGAAAGCCTCTTAGAAGAGCACTCCTAGTCGCCCTCCCGGCCTACCGCACTACTCCCACGGCCCTTATACACATGGCAGCGAACTGCCCACCAGCAGAAATCACACTGGACGCATCAGTCAAGAGGGAAGCAGTCAGGTGGCACTCACTGGATACAGCACACCCACTGTATGATCTGAAGGACTGCAAACACCAGAAGGAAATACTGAGACTCCTCCCGAAGCCCCTCCCCAGGTATGGCCCACTGTGTGTCAACCCGCCCCCAACATCAGTTCCCCCAGACGGGGCAAAAACAGAAGGGCTCCAGAAGGAAGAAGCGGCAGAGAGCCACCTCGCCTGGAAAGCAAGGTGTCCGCCAACAGACATCTGGCTGTACACGGACGGCTCTAAACTGGAAAACGGCTGGACAGGAGCAGGCTGGTGGGCAGAGAGCGAGGGAAACTGCATCACCGAAGGGGGATGGTCCTGCGGGAGATGGACAGAGGTAGCAGACGCCGAAATCCGAGCGATCAAGCACGGACTAGAGAGTCTGAAACAGTGGCACCTCACGCACAGCAGGACCATCTGGATCTGCACAGACAACCAGGCAGCGACGACGCGAATGAACTCCATGCAGAGGAAAGTGGGAACATCTCAATTCGACGTCGACAGGGCCAGGCAAACAGCACAGAACCTTAGAGCGCAGCACCCCTCACTCGAGGTACACTGCATCTGGGTCCCAGGTCACAGGGGAATTGAAGGCAATGAAAAAGCTGATGCCCTTGCTAAAAGTGCTGCAGTGGAAGTCTTTGAATATACCATGTCGCTAGCGAGAGCTAAGAGATGGCTGAGAGAGGACCTCCACCAAGCACACAAAGCCTGGTTCAAGGATCAGAAAACGGTTGTACACCATGCCACCAGGAAACTCATGGAATTCCCCCACCCAGACAAGCTGGGCGTTCCAGAAGGCCCCCGCAAGCACCAGGGAAAGATCCTGGCAGCGATATCAGGACACGGTGACTTCGCAGCATACCACCGAAGGATGAATCACCCGGACACTCGCAATCACTGCCACAGATGTGGCAGCGACAAGAAAGAAACCCACGAGTGGACCTGCCGGAAAAACTCAAAACCATGGAGCCATACCTTCGTGCAGAAGTTGCTGCTCTCTTCCAAAGGCAGAACGTCTCTGATCGGCGCGATTGCCAAACGGTCAAGCCCGACATGACAATCCAAGCAAACTAACAGCGGCGTGAACCGCCCCAACTAACTCTAAAGACACCAGGAAAAAAATCCCACTCCCGACAGAAGTCTCCCCAATGAAAAGTGCCGAGTACCTGACGTTCACCCCGGCCCGCCTCCGCTCCCCTCTGCTTCCGCTAGGTGAGATAAAGTCGGATGACGAACCCCCCCCCCCCCTCTCCCCACCTCTGACACAGCCGTTGGTTCTCCCCATAGGGAACCACTCCCCTCGCATTCAACACCCTCTGGAAATCTATTGCTTGCACAAACCTTCACCCAATCTCGCTCTTTGCTGCTTGACTGCTTGAAAATGTGTTTGCCTCAATGCTTTCCATTTCTGCTTTTGTTCCTTTTGCTCTTATCTTTCCTTCCCGCTTTGCTCTTCACCTGTCAGGTAATCGACCCGAACAAAGATCCCTATGGCACCGCTGGTGACCGGGGTTGGAGGACGGATTGATGGCCTACACAGGCCCATATACGGCGACCGAAAAAGCAGTCTTCTTACGGCCGAATCGAGAAGTCTGGACTCGAAAAACCTACATTTTTCTTGATCTGATCCCACGTCATAGAGATCCACGGAGCCACGACGCAGGTCAAGCTTAGATAGTTTTAGGTAGAGAATAAATACAACAACAACAACAACAACAACAACAGATATCTCCAATCTAAGTCCGATATGGTCTAGCGGTTAGGATTCCTCGTTTTCACCGAGGCGGCCGGGGTTCGACTCCCCGTATCGGAGACAGCTGGCGCAGCAGCGCTGTATATTTTTTAGGCGGGTCTTTCTTTTTTGTCCTTGCAAAGATGTCTAGGCGTTGATATTTGCTCGCGCGTTTGTTTGTATACTTACGTACGACTTCCGAATGAGAGCAGCTCTGGGTATTTGATAGCTGTGGAGAGATTTCAAGTAATCCAAGTGCACATATATTGTGTCCTGTGATTCCTTGTCTGGCATTTTTAGGTAAGCCCTGGCCGCCTCCTACTTGCATAATTGTTCTATAAGCGGTTGAGTAGGTTCTTCTGTCTCTGACAGGCGCTTGATCAAATCTCTGATTGGGGGTGGGGGTATTTCCTTTAACTTTTTCTATAGTTCCATATATTGCCGTTAGGTATAAGGGGTCGTTTGTGTGGCATGTAGATGCCTGTATCTTGCCTGCCCTTACCGTATCATGTTTTGGCAGATGGTTCCTAGCCTTGGGAAAGCTACTGGTCTATCTGTATACGCTTTGTTTGTTTGTCGTTGGTCGTTGCGTATGCTGACAGGGCAACTCGAGTTACGTCACGTGGCATGACCTCAAGTTTATCCATAGCTCTGTAGCGTTGCTTGTACATTCCCATTGGTGGCTGAGGTCCTCCGGTTTACCACAGTTTGGCAACTGGTCCTTTGTCTAGGCGCTTTGATGTGTGAGCCGGGAGTGTATCGATCGAAGTCGCCATCTCTGAAGCACACTGCCAAAATTCTAGCTACGGATCTTCAGTCCTTTCATCCAGTTCACCTTGAATGGTTTTATAGGTTCTAGCATCCTTTCAAGGTGGACAGTCTTTGGGCCGTTGTCTCTCATCCAGTCCTTGAAATCTGTCTTGAATGCGCTGTTCCTCCAGTGTCTCGCAGGTTGGAGACATTGTCCTCTCGGGAACCAGCAAATTTGCGCTCTCGAAGCCCACGTTTGCTAGATGATCTACTGTCTCATTTCCTGGGACTTCGCGGGCCTGTAGACCATGCCGGCCGGTTTGTCTAGTGCTAGGCTTTCCGGTCCGCCTTTCCACCTTGCGAAAATGCGCGGGACCTTGCCGATTTTGAGCTGAGAAGTGCCTGGTATTCTTATTCGCTTTAGTACCTCAAAAACTTTTCCATATCGTAAACGGCCCAGCCAGTTTCCATTCCGTTTGTTTTTTATTTTTGAGCCAGCAAAGCAAAGCAAAGCAAAACTTCCATTGCGCGTATTGCATTGTATTGTATTATTTTACGTCTACCTACCAGTTATTTCGCAGTAACACGACGGCATATTCCGGACAGGAGCTGCTGGCTGATGTCATCTTCCAGTAACTCCTGGGCGGTCAGCAGTTGCAGGTTTGCTTAGATTTCGAGCAACTCCTATGACTTTTTAGGGTCCGGTGCTTGGGCCAGGATGCATTGTATTGTATTTGAATTTGAATTTGAATTTATTTAACGTCTACTGGAATCACTAAGATCAAACGACGCCGGATTGGTTACCGGACAGAATTAACCCTTCTGCAGGGCTGACCACGGGTTTTGGACGAGAGAAGCTCGTATGCTCCCAAGCAAGCTTGTTACTCGTCTTCCGTCTGTAGTCGTCAGAAACAAAAAAAGGAAAAAGAAAAAGAAAAAAAAAAAAAAAAAAAAAAAAAAAAAAAAGAACAGGAAGCAGAGAACATAAAACAGAAAACAAAATGAAAACCCCGTCTAAACGCCCCTCCTCCCTCCGTGCTAGCCCGTCCCCTGTCATGTGTCTACTCGACACGCCCTCCATTTAGGGTCTAGTTTTTCCGCTAGGTACTTACAGGACCTATCCTCTCTGAGGAGTTTCTTTACGAACCTCCCCGCCAGTCTCGTGGCGTTGCCTATGCACTCCCATGGGTGACTGAAATCCTTCGGTTTGCCGCAGTTTGGCACTTGGCACTTTGTCTCGGCGTCCTGGTGGTTGAACCTGGTATGGTACTCCTCAAAGTCGCCGTGTTTGGAGCGCGCCGCCAAGATTCTCGCGACGGTGCCTCGGTTCAGCCCTCTCATCCAGTCCAGCTTATATGGCTTTGGGATTCCCAGCGCCCCTCCAAGGTGGTCGGTGTTTGGGCAGTTGTCTATCATCCAGTCCTTGAAGTCGGCCCTGAATGCATCGTTCTTCCAGCGTCTCGCCGCCGCCAGAGACATCGTCCTCTCTGGAACCAGCAGATCCGAACTCTTGCATCCCGCTTTGGCCAGCTGGTCCACTGCTTCGTTCCCTGGGACTTCGCAGTGCCCTGGGACCCAGTGTACCCTGCCGACCGGCTTGTCCAGCGAGAGGCATTCCGTTCCGCCTTCCCACTTTGCAAGGATGCGCCGGATCTCGTCGACCTCGAGTTGGGAAGTGCCTGGCTTCCTCATTCGCTTGCTGATGCGTTTCGCTACTCCTAGGTTGTCCACGCACAGATTCAGACCCTCTGCTTGTGGTGGAGCAACTTCTGCTGCGATCCTGACTGCTCTGAGGGCTGCGATCGCTTCCGCGTCCGCTACTTCCCTGTATTTCCCGCATGCCCCGGAGCCTTGCGCCAGGGTCTTGCCTCCGTGGTAAACGGCCCAGCCCGCACCAGTGTTCCCGTCGCTGTCACGCGAACCGTCTGAGTAGCCCAGATTGTGTCCTGAGATTCCTTCTCGAGCAGCTTAAGATGGGCCTTGGCCGCTTCTTCCTTGCTCAGTTTCTCTGCTAGTGGGTCGGGCGGGCCCTCCCCCTCTGGCAGGAGTTTGTCGGTATCTCTGATCGGGAACGGGAGCATTGCCTTTGCCTTGTCTATGGTGCCGTCTATCGTTGTTATGTGCAGGGGATGGTCTGTGTTGCATGTGTATGCGCGTATCCCACCCGCCCGTATCATTTCTTGACAGATTAACCTGAGGCTTGGGAAAGCCGCGAACCTGTATAGACTCGGCTTGTTCGTAGTCTTGTAGACCGGCAAGGCTGCCCGGATTCCGTCTCTTAGCACAACCTCCAGCTTGTCCAGGGCTGTCTTGCTTGCCATAGGGTACCATGTGGTGGCCGCGTACGTCAGCTGAGGCACCACACAGGCCCTTATGACCTGCAAAGCGGACTTTGGTGGAATTCCGAAGTAGACTCTGCTGAGGCGTCGAAGCACGTTGATGGTCCTTCGGGCTTTCGCCATCGTTTCTTTGCAGTGCTTATTGAAACTCAGGCTAGGATCCCACCAGACCCCCAACCACTTCATTTCGTCCATCGGGGCCAGCCACGTTCCATCTGGCATCTGGAGTTTCTCGTTCATGCCTGCGGCTTTGCGTCCTTTGTACAGGTGCATGAATCCCGTCTTGCTCCAGTCGATCTCCAGCTCGTTCTCGCTGCACCATCTCGTTGCCATTCTCAGCCATTCTCCTATCGACAGGAGGTTGGCCTTAACTGACCGTGATGATACGTAGATCAAGCCGTCGTCTGCGTATCCAAGACTCTGCATCTTCTTGAAGAGGTCTGCCATGAAGAGCATGTAGAGGATCGGTGAGGCCGGTGAGCCCTGTGGTAGGCTACCCCCGACTTTCCTCTCCACTGGGAGTCCTCCTTCCACAGAAAGGCTCACTTGCCTGTCCGTCAGGAAAGACGCCACCCACCTGCACAGGGATTCTGGCCATAGCTGGCTTCTCAGCCTGGCTATCAGCCTCTCTTTCTTGACCGCGTCAAAGGCGCCTTTGATATCAAAGGTGACCAGCGATGTGATCTTCTTGAGCTTTGATTCCCCTACGATGACATCCGCCAGTTTCCAGGTCAGGTCTGTGGCCGCCCTCCTGGGTACCGCTGACGCGTAGTGTGGCGGGATGATCCGTAGTTCGATCGCCTGTGTCGACAGCTTTCGCGCTATCACTCTCTCGAGGCTTTTCCCGAGGGTTGACAGTAGCGAGATCAGCCGGTAGCTCCTTGGGAGTCTCCTGTCTCGATATGGTTTCGGGATCGCCACCATCGTCGCAGCCTTGAATACTCTCGGGTGGCATCCGGTTTCCAGGCAGCAGTTGAAGAGCTTGACCACGCACTGTCCAAAGATCGGCCAGGCCAGCTTCCAAGCTGTGTTTGGGATGCCGTCCTCTCCCGGCGCCGTGTTCCCGGCGTGGAAGACCGCGTCTCTGACTTCTGTCGGCGTTAGCTTTCCCCAGAGTCTTGCCCTTGGGTTGGCTTCTTCCTCCGTCCTCGAGCGGTCTTCCGCCGGCTGGGTGTGGGTATCCAGAAGGGCTTCGGCCTTCTCCTGCGGTGTTCTTCTCGTAGTGCCGCCCTGGGTCAACGGGGGGAGTCCTCCGGCCGGGTTTGTTTTCCCCAGTCGGTTGACCATCCTGAACACATGGGTGGCATCCGTCATGTTCTCAATGGTCTGTCTCCATAGCTCCCGTTTCGCCGTTCGGATCTCAGCTTGGAACGCTCTTCTTTTCTCCTTGTACGCATCGTAGCTCGCGTCAGGGAAGTTGTCCGCCTCAGTTTGTCGCCATGCTGACCTCATCTCTCTGACCGCCCCCGTGCATTGCGGGTTCCACCACCTCTTGCCTGTGCCTCTGCCCAGGGCCTTGGGTGCCGCTTCGTCGAGTGCTTTGGTCATCGCTTTGATCAGCCCGGCTGCGAGCTCTTCTGCGTCCTCTGCCCTCAGGGCTTCCCTTGCGTTTAGAGAGGTAGACTCTCTTGCGCAGGCCCTCGTGAACTTCTCTGTGTCGAGCCTGTTCATGTTGTGCCGGGTCGCTCTGACTACATCGTCGATCTGTATGCCTTCGATGGTGGTGCTGAGGGGGAAATGGTCGCTGCCGCAGTTGAGCTCCTTCATGACCTTGGTCGTGCATCCGGTCTGGCCCAGCAGAGTGCTCGACGCGAAAGCCAAGTCAATCACCGATGGGGACTCCTTGCTGTGGAAGCAGGTGTTGTCATCTGGCTCGTTGAGCAGAGTGACGTCGTCTTCGCTTAGCCAGTCTAGGATCAAGGAGCAGTCTCTCGATTCGCTTTTCCTGCTGTCCCACATGTGTGAGTGCAGGTTGAGGTCACCGCAGAGGATCATTTTCTTGTCCTTCACTGTTTTCTGCGCCCGCACCAGTGCTACTCCTCGGGAGGTGTCTTGCGGGTTGGCGTTGTACACATTAGCAATGTGTAGGCCTTGTCCTGTCAGTTCCACTATGACTACATCTGCGTGTTCGCCGTCACAGACGGGTACGAGTGTCGCCATTATTGTGTTTCTGACATATGTCATCACCCTCGGCCTCGTGTCCCACTGCGTTAGTGGAGTCATGAGTTTGTATGCCGGGTGTGTGACTGTCCTCATTTCTTCTAGGGGTTTGCCTATATACGGTTCTTGAATGCATACGACATCCACCCCTTTCCTCTCTGCCTCTTCCATCAGAGCCAGGTGATTCGGCTGCCCTTTGCCAGCATTGAACTGCCAAATCACGCACCTTCTCTTGCGCCCCCTTATGTCCGCTCTCATACGGACTGGGTTTGGGGCTGCTCTCCCTGACGCGCCTTCGTGCGCGCGGATTTCCTCAAGCCTTGGGCTCCAGGGGCACTGGGGGTGGGCTCCGGCATGGGTGGCTCAGAGGCCTCGTTGCCCCTTGGGGCCGGGGCTTCCTCCGCCTCCACCGGCCGGTCCTCCGTCTGAGGGTTCCCTTCCGGGGTTTCCGGCCCTTCTTCTCGGGCCTCCATGGAGTCCGCCTGTTCTGCGGCCTGTGCTGGGGTCTTTTTGCTCGCCTTTGGGCAAGCCTTCCGTTTTTCGGAAGTGAGCTTTTGCTGCTCCTTCCTGATGACCCGTCTCTCCTCTGGGGTGGTTCCCTTCTTGCGAAGGGGGCACTCCTTGGAGTCTGCCGGGTGTGGGCCGCGGCAGATGAAGCAGGCGGAGACACATTGGTGCTCCACCTCGCAGCACGCTGGGTGCTTGCTGCTCTCGTGCTCGCTGGAGCCGCAGTGTCTGCAAAGCTGTGCCCTGGAGCACTTCTTTGCGTCGTGCCACCCGAAGCAGCGGGTGCACTGGGGGGTCGCCTTCGGTTTTTCTGCCAGCAGGCGGACCGGGACAAGTCTCGATCCCATCCTAAGTTGCCTGGGGACCTTCGCCCCGTTGGCTGGGATCTTGGCAATGAACGTCTTCTCATTGCCGCGGGTTTTTTCGGTCATGTAGACCGGGGCTATCCGGGTGGCTCCGCGAAGCAGACCCTGATCATCTCCTCAGTGACCTCTACCGCCTTGCCACCTCCGTTGAGGTGGCGCACGACCGGGCCAATGAGGTAGGCGTCTGTGTTCAGCGCCTGTGCTACCTCGGTGCCTGGTCCGAGGTATTTCTTGATTTTGTCGCTTTTCTCCAAGAGAGTGGTGCGACCGTCCTTGTTTGCTATGAGCGCGAAGCCGCTCTTCGTCTTTTGGACGTTCTTCAGAGCTTTCCCAAGCCCTGCGTCCAGCTTTTTAAGCTTCTCTGTCATTAGGAAGCTCTCGCAATCGCGCAGCTTGTTGCTTGCGCTGATTCGGACCAGGATTCTGTCGTCCTGGCGGGGTGCCGGGTGCGCGGTCTTACCCGCTTTGCGGCGCGTGACAGTCTGCCACTCTCCGCCCTGTTTGGCGGTCTCGTGGGACTTGGGTTCTGGGGCAGGGCTCTGTTTGCCTGCCGTTGCTTGCGCGGCTAACTTGGCCACCTCTGCGAAGGAGAGGGCCACATTCGCGTCCTTGGGGGTCATGTTGGCCTCCTTGGGTTGTCCCTGGCCTTTCTTATCCCTCTTCAGCGTGTTGCTGGTCTTTCCCATGAGGATGTTTTCCAACATCCGCACCGCCGTCTCGAGGAATTCCGCTTTCACGGCTCTGGCGGTCTGGGTGGCTTCTCGAGCGCAGTGCGTCTCGATCACTTCCATCAGGGGGATGATGAGCCTCTTGGCTTCATCCCTGCGCTCCTTGAAGGCGCGTTCTTGGGCCTCGAAGCTCCTCAGCAGGCTGGACATGATGGTCCTCTGCCTCTGGGGTCTTCGGTCGGTGTCGTGAGTTTGTTGTTTTGTTTGTTTGCTGTCAAGATTTTCCAGGGTTGCTTAGGGTTAGTTCCTTGTCCTGGAGTTGTAAGAGTTAAGTTTTTTTGGCATTGTATTGTATTGTATTATTTTACGTCTAAAGGGCCAGGATGCGATTGATTGATTGATTGTACTATTTAACGTCTACCTACAGCTATTTCACCGTAATACGACGGCCTTCCGGCCGGGAGCACCTCCCGGGCGGTCCGCAGTGACAGGAACGCATAGACTTCAACCTTCTCCTATGACTTTTTAGGGTCCAGCAATATAGCCAGGAGGGTCTCTGTATAGCGCGGCCCGAGGGCGTACCTGTCGGGTTCTAGGATTGGTTACCTGATATTTTTGGTTGGTGGAGGCCCCGTGTAAAAACTAGTCTAAAAGGCCCCCGGCTGTCGGCACGGGGGGTAGGCCCCGGCGGAGTACAGTGGTTTTGTCCTTCTATGCGTGGCTGCTGCAACACCTTTGGTTTTCCCATTTTCCACATCCCCCTTTCCCCACCGACAAAAAACCCCAGACAAACCCTAAACCCAGAAGTGGAATCGACTCCCAACTTCCCCACAAACATTCGTTCCTCTGAAAAATCTGCTATGTGTCCTGAAGCCATGAAGATCATGGAGACAAGACAACAGATTCCAGTGCAGTCTGGGCATCCCGTCAAGCGACGAGAAAGTCAACCATACTGTGTGAGCATCCGAGGGCTCATGGTCTATCCTTCCACCGCCCTAGTGGCCGCTGCCTCATGCGGTGTGGATGTGACCTAAGGCAGCCCCCTTTCTAGTGACCTGCCACAGTCACCAGTCTGTCCGAGGACAGAGGAGCGAGAGAAAAAACAAAACATAAGAAAAAGGTGTGGACTGTGTGAACTCTCAAATACTCAGTCCTGAGCGTGAAGGTGAACTCCTTGAGTTGGAGTGGTGTTGTGGCGATGAGGAGTTGGCGATCGCGAAAGTTGTCGTGAAAATGGGGGCGAGTCGACGACGAGGTTGTTCCTCAAAGTTGGGCAAGAGCGGCCTCAAGGCTCCACAGCTCATTGTCAGAATCCATGACGGAGTCAAAGAAAAAGAAAAGAATGAAAGACGCTCATCAGTGTCATAGGCGTCGTCCTCTAGCAGCCCGGAAGAAGGGGAGGCGCCAGACCTCAAAGGTACCCCCCGAGGGTTGTAAGAGGGAGAGTTGGGGCCAGGATGCGAGCCCTCAGTATCTCTGTTTAATGCCAAATAAGGCCGTTTTTTTTCCAAGGCAACGTGCCTGAGTGGTTAAAGGGTATGACTAGAAATCATATGGGTTCGCCCTCACAGGTTCGAATCCTGTCGTTGTCGATTTGTTGTTTCTTTTTGCTCAGTCCAGAATCTTTTATTCCGCTACGTGATCTTTGATACACATCGCTCGTCAGGTCTTTTATGTGCCTTAGCTCTCGGTGTTTGTTTACCTACCAATTGTTCTTTTTTTTTTTTTTTTGCGGCTGAGAGGCCCCCCCCACCCATGTCTTATTTGACATATCCCTCCCCTATCCCCCTGCATACATGTTTATGCAGGGCACATGCAAGCAACTATTTGATAAGGGCGAACTATCAACAGGCCCCCGTATTCCCGGCATATAAAGATGCCGCAGCCCCTCCCCCCCTTTTTCATTTTTCATTTTTTCCCTTCTTGTGTGAGCAGTAGAGATAGAAGAGGAAAAAAAAAGGCATAACTGTGCTCTCTTCTATGACGGTCCTTGACATAAGCTTGCCGCTCACGATTGTTTCGTCCCATTTGTCCGTCCATTCTGAGACTTTCTCAGCATGTCTATATTCTCTTTCCCACACCGCCGCCCCCCTCCTCCTCCTCCTGTCTCTTCTGATAGAAGTCCCCCTCCACGTCCTATCTACCGCCATCTTTCAACACATGCTACTACTAGCGCCTTCACAGTCACACCGCAGAGCAAGAGCACCCGGGCTACTAACCGACCACATATCGCTGTTTACAACCGCAAATTGAACAGCAGCAGCAGCACTGGCCAAAGCCCTAACGCGCGGCCTAGACCTGGTTTTAGTCCTAGTACTACTCATTGTGGGACCTTCCCTTTGGCCCGCTCCGCACCCATTCCGCACCCGCAACTGTTATCCCCTCCATCAGCATATCCTTGCACATCTAACTCGCCTAGGAGCTCTTCCCAGTTACCTGCATCGCCTGTCATCTGCGCTAGTCGCCTGCTTTTACGTAGTCAGCGACCTGGTCGGAGCCCAAGGAAGGCCCTGGCAGCTCGGGGAAATCCACCAAAGAGAAGCTGGCATGAGAGGATGTGCGAAGTGCGGCACGAAGATTTCCTAGAAAAGGATAATGAAGGAGGGAGTATACATTAGACTTAAGAGTTTAGTCCTATGTCCAGAGTCCATAAGAGCATTCATTATATTTCCCTTTTAGTTGAAGAGAAGACAATAAGGCGTATTATACGTAGCATGAGAAAGGAAAAGGCTTGTGTGCAGAC
Source organism: Ceratocystis lukuohia (assembly GCF_044167205.1). Taxonomy (NCBI): domain Eukaryota; kingdom Fungi; phylum Ascomycota; class Sordariomycetes; order Microascales; family Ceratocystidaceae; genus Ceratocystis; species Ceratocystis lukuohia. The sequence continues at coordinate 212,251 of NW_027263527.1, forward strand.
ACAACCTTGATCAACTAGAACCTTTTTGTCACGTCTCTTGTAAGATCGCAACACACCAGCCTTCGGCCCAATCGCCCAATTTCAGGCAGGCCTCATTCTGCATGCCTCTTATGCCTGCGACGAGAAATACAGCATTCGCAGGACTGGAAGCAACATATATATATGTTTGCCTCTACTGCTTCTGTTATCCCTTGTAAGTGAATTGATGCAGTTGTCAAGGTCGCAAGGATTCTCGTCAGCGCCGTTAATCACCCTGCGGTGCAATGGCTGGGTCTTGTCATGACGGACTATAGTAAAAGGGGTCTTGAAGAAAACGCAAACACCTAGGCTCAAGGAGAGCTGCATCGTAGAAGTCAAAAAACCAACAACTTGGGGATGCCTTGATTAGAAGTGACTCGGGCAAAGAAAGAAGACATCGGTTTACCTTGCGCATAATTCAACCACAGCACCTAGAAAAGCTGGTGTTTATGTACTGAGTCCCTCTCCTCTCAAAGAAGCCATTAGCCTCATCCTACTTCAACGGGGGAATGCAATACATGCTCAAAATAAAAGGCAAGATTGGAAATAAAAAAAGAGACAATATAGTTATAGCAAACATAGGTAGGTTTTTATATTAAAACAACATGTCTAAAAACAAAAGCAGCAACTCCTAAAAAAGCAGAAATACCCTTTCAAGAATAGAAAAAGGGTGAACACCAAAAACAATCTCAAGCCAGAACAAGTGCCAACAGAGCCATGCGGCAGTACAGGCCGTAGCGCATCTGTCTAAAGTAGGCCGCACGCTGATCAAAGTCGACCTCCTCGGCAATCTCATCAACACGCGGCAGCGGGTGCAAGACGACACAGTTGCTTTTGGCATGCTGCAGCGTCCTGTTGTTAATAATGTATGAGCCTTTAACGCGCACATAGTCTTCCTCAGACGGGAAGCGCTCGCGCTGCACTCGTGTGCAGTATAGGACATCCGAGTTAGCCAGGATTTCGGGTGTTAGCGTTTCCGACTCGCTAACTAGCTGGCCAGCTGAAATCAGCTGCTGACGTACTTCGGCTGGTAAACCAAGACCCTTGGGTGCGACAACATTGACACGCACGTTATAGTGACGCAAGAGGTACACTAGAGAGTGCACCGGGCGGCCATATAGCAGGTCTCCAAGGAAGGTGATGGTCAGACCCTCAACCGTGCCGCGCTCTTCACGAATCGTAAAGAGATCCAAAAATGCCTGCGTGGGGTGCTCCTTACTGCCGTTGCCACCATTGATCACCGGTACTTGGCTGTACTTGCGCGCTATATCGACCGAAGACTCCTCGGGGTGGCGAAGTACAATACCATCAGCGTAGCATGCCATAGTACGAAGAGTATCCTGAAGGGTCTCACCCTTTTTAACAGACGACGAGCTAGTTGCCACATTAATCACACGACCGCCTAGACGCTGCATAGCAGCGTCAAACGAGCACGATGTACGGGTTGACGGCTCGTAGAACAGGGTGGCTAGAACCTTTCCGCGAAGAATGTCCAAAACACCCTCACGCTGCACACCTAGGCGCATTTGCTGGGCAAGTGTGAACAGTGTATGGAGGTCCGACCGGGTGAACTGCTTCACTGACAAAATCGAAGTGTCTTTGAAGGAGGCCGAGTGGGGCACTGAAATTGACGGGTTCAGCAGGCCAAGGGAAGGCACCATGGCATCATCAAAGCCGGCACCATGACCACCGATAGCAGGTGACGCAAGCTCCTGGTTGCGAGAACGAAGCTGAGTAGGAGATAGCAAAGAACCGCGGCGGTCAATCTGCTGAGAATCAGTCTCAGTGACTGAGGCAATTGACTGATGCGCAGGTCCCAGAGTAGGTGACTTCATGGGACGGCGGTGAGACGACATGTCCTGGCCAGTAGGAGCGGTGTTTAGGAATTTGCCATCTAGGCAAACAGTGCGGTTGTGGAACGTCACGCGTTGTACGGCACCATGCAGGGAGCGCTTGGCAAGCGGAGAGTTGGGCGAAGCAGTATAGGGGCGGTCAAGCTCAACCTCGATGGAAGTGCCGTACTGCTCATGTAGCTCAAAGATCTCCTTGGGGTTGTCGTACAGACGAAGCTTAATGTCATCCAGAGTCAGACGTCCCTCGCTGACAGCAGTCAACAGCAGAGGCAGAGCTTCGCTCAGGCCGACCGCAACATCAGGAGTGCCGCTAGCAGCTGAGGACAGCTGGTAAGGCAGGCTACCGATAGAAAAGACGTCAATAGTATCGATGTGTTCCCATAAAGCAGCCTGATCCTCCTTTGAGGGGAACTGGTCACCAGCCTCCTCCTTGGTTAGGAAAAGAGCATGGACTGAAACATCGCAGGTAACCTTGAGGCCCTTGGCTTTGCTAAGCGCAACTAGGCGGATATCGTCCTTGTTGGTAATTGATGTCAAGTGGATATGGCGGCCGTGCAGACTAGCCAACAGAAGAATCGAGGCCAGGTCAGTTTGCTTAGCATCGGTGACAATGGGCTTGGACGAAGGCCATGAGTCAAAGTGAGCACTGACAGCAGCAACCTTGCTAATGTTGCCAGACAACTGGTTGAAGGGGATGAAAAGGGAGCCAACTTCTCCAGCGACTAGGCTAATCTGGTCAGCATTATCAGAAGTAGCAGACACGGAAAGATTCCAGTCGCAAGCACCAACTGGGCTGTTCTCCTGAGCCTGTTTCAAGCTCTTGGCGTCAGTGATAGAGCCCTTGGTGCCCATGGGCATGACACGAATCATAGTGAAACCAGCAGCAATTGAAGTCTCAGCAACAGTCTGGAAGTCATTGTTATTAGGCGAGACAATTCCAGGAACAAAGGCAGCAATGTTAATCAAACCAGGCAGGACCGCAGTTCTGTTGCTGGTGTGGCAATCACGACGGCTAACATCCATGCTGAAGTTGCGAGCAAGAGCCTCAATCAAGATCTTGGCATTCTTGACGTTAGTGACTAGGGGGACCTGGTAGTCAACGGCCATACGACGAGTCTGGTAACCTTTGCTGACGTAGCTAGCTGGGCGTCTGTACTTGTTGCTGGATGGAAGGTTAATGTACAGGTCGATCATGTTGTTGGCCAGATGCTGTGTCAGAGAAAACTCGGAGTTTTTATCCTCATCGTCGCCTAGGACCTCCAGGTACTTGACGGGAATGCCGTGGCTCTGTAGGAAATCAGCAGTACCCGATGTAGCAAACAGATTATAGCCGAGTTTCTGTAGCTTTTGGATCGAAGGAAGCATTTCCTGCTTGTCTTTGTAGGAGCCAATAGATAGCAGAATATTCTTCTCGGGGATTTTGTAGCCAGTTGAGATCAGAGCCTTGAGATAAGCTTCGTACTTGTCAGCGCCAAAGCAGGCAACCTCGCCAGTAGAAGCCATCTCAACGCCCAGAACAGGGTCAGCACCAGAGAGACGCGAGAACGAGAACTGGGGCACCTTGACACCAACACATTGGGGGGGGATATCAGTAGCGGGGTACTCCTGCAGCGGCTTGCCCATAATAGCCTTGGTAGCCATCTCAATCAGATCAACGCCCATGACTTTGGAAACAAAAGGGAACGAGCGCGAAGCGCGGACGTTGCACTCAATAACCTTAATGTCATTATCCTTGGCAATGAATTGGATGTTATACGGACCAGTGACATTCAGAGCAGCACCAATCTTGCGAGTAGCCTCCTCAATGCGAGCAATCGTGGTCTTTTCCAGATCTTGAGGGGGGAGAATCAATGTAGCATCGCCAGAATGGACACCAGCGTTCTCAACATGCTCAGAGATGAAGTGGCCGACAGTCTTTCCGTTTACGGCAACAGCATCCATCTCAATCTCCTTGGCATTCTCAATGTACTTGGTGATAACCACTGGATGCTCGCGGGAAACCTCGGCAGCCTGAGCCAGATAGGTCTCTAGATCCTTCTCAGAATAGACTGTATTCATGGCAGCACCCGAAAGTACATACGAGGGGCGCACAAGAACAGGGTAGGAGACCTTGTTGCAAAAGCTGCGAGCCTCGTCAAAACTAGTAAGCTCTTTCCAAGTTGGCTGATCAACCCCAATGCTATCCAGCATACGCGAGAACTTGTAGCGGTTCTCAGCAGTGTCAATCATCTCGGGCGAGGTACCAAGATACTTGACACCAGCTCGCAGCAGAGGAAGAGCAATGTTGTTAGGTGTCTGTCCGCCCATGGCACCAAGAACACCAGAAGACTTCTCAAGCTCGTAAATATCCAGAATAGTCTCGAGGTTAATGTTCTCGAAGTACAGTTTGTCAGCCTCATCGTAGTCAGTAGAGACTGTCTCAGGGTTGTAGTTGACCATGATGGTCTTGTACTTGAGACTGCGAAGCGTGCGAATAGCGCGAACCGAGCACCAATCAAATTCGACAGACGAACCAATACGATACACACCAGAACCAAGGACCATGACACCATTGTCATCAAACGAAACGTCGCTCTCAGTAGCATTGTAGGTCAGGTACAGGTAGTTGGTTGAGGCCGGGAACTCAGCAGCAACAGTATCGATACGCTTGACAAACGGCATAATCTGGGCTTCAGAGCGCAGCTTACGAATGGCAATTTCGTTGGAGCTCCAGAACTTGGCCAGCTGGCGATCCGAGAAACCAAGGCGCTTGGCCTCTAGAAGCAGACCGGGGGTCTTGACAATGTCAGAGGTAGTGAGCTTGCCCATTCTAATAGCAAAGTCGCTCAGGCCCTTCAGCTTGTTCAAGAACCATTTGTCAATCTTCGTCAGCTCCCAGATCTTGTCAACAGTGTAGCCCGAATGCATAGCATTGGCGATGGCAAAGAGGCGCTGATCAGAGGGAGTTTGCAGCTCATCGTCGATAGACATGAGAGCAGGAGTCTCACCAAAGCCCACGTTGTGGAAGTCAATAGAGCGAATCGCCTTTTGGATGGCTTCCTCAAAGGTACGGCCAATGCTCATGACTTCACCAACCGATTTCATAGAAGATCCGAGCTGAGTAGACACACGAGTGAACTTCTTCAAATCCCAACGGGGCATCTTTACCACGCAGTAATCCAGTGAAGGCTCAAAGCAGGCGCAGGTAGACTTGGTAACGGAATTCTTGATATCCTTGAGAGGAATTCCCAGACCTAACTTAGCAGCAATAAAGGCAAGAGGATAACCAGTAGCTTTGGAGGCCAGAGCCGAAGAACGCGACAAACGGGCGTTGACCTCAATGATACAGTACTCCTTAGAGTCAGGGTTCAAAGCATACTGGATATTGCATTCTCCAACGACACCTAGATGGCGAATGACGTTGACAGCAGTAGTACGCAACATGTTGTAATCTTCATCAGACAGAGTCTGCGAAGGAGCAACAACAATAGAGTCGCCAGTGTGGATACCAAGAGGATCGAAGTTCTCCATGTTGCAAACAGTAATGCAGTTGTCCTGGGCATCGCGAACAACCTCATACTCGATTTCCTTCCAGCCTTTCATGGAGCGCTCAATCAGGACCTGGGGGGAGGCGGCAAAGGCCTTGTTACATAATTCAACCAGTTCCCCCTCGTTATTGGCAAAACCGGAGCCTAGACCACCCAAAGCGTAGGCGGCGCGGACGATGACCGGAAAGCCGATCTCCTTGACCACGTGCAGGGCCTCGGTGACATTGTTAGCGGAGGCAGACTTGGCACACTTTTCACCGATGGACTCCATGCTACGAGCAAATAGTTCACGATCCTCAGTAGTGATGATGGTGTCAATAGGAGTGCCCAGAACCTTGACGCCGAGTTTCTCAAACTCATCCTTAAGCTGGATACCAACAGACAGAGCGGTCTGGCCGCCAAATGTGCAGTAGATGGCATCAGGCTTTTCATGGAGGATGACCTTCCGGACAAAGGTAGCGTTGACAGGCAGGAAGTATACCTTATCAGCAAGACCCTTGGAGGTTTGAATAGTAGCAATGTTGGGGTTGATGAGGACTGTGTAGATACCCTCCTCCTTAAGAGCCTTGATGGCCTGCGAGCCGGAGTAGTCGAACTCACCAGCCTGGCCAATAGACAAACCACCAGATCCGAGAATAAGGACTTTTTGAACGTGGACACGGCTAGGAACCTGGCTTTCGTCTGTGATCTCATCAGGGAACGAGACGGGGGCGTTCAGGGCCGTGGGGTCCTGGGCACACTTGGCAACAGAGTCCAAGAACACGTCAAAGAGGAACTCGGTGTCACGGGGACCAGGTGTGCTTTCGGGATGGAATTGGACACTGAAGAAGGGCTTGCTGGTATGGATAATACCTTCATTAGAGCCATCATTGGCGTTGACAAACAGCTCCTTCCATCCATCAGCTAGAGATTCGACATCCACAGCATAACCGTGGTTCTGGGAGGTGATGTGGCACTTTCCAGTGACTAAACTAGTGCAGGGAATGTTGTGACCACGATTACCAAACTTCATCTTCTTGGTTGAGGCCCCAGAGGCACGTGCCAGCAGCTGATGACCCAAGCAAATACCAAAGATGGGAGTCTTGGTAGCCTCAAGGGCAGCTGCTACATGCTTAGAAGTGGTGGTAAGAACTGAGGGATCGCCAGGGCCGTTGGACAGGAACAGACCATCATAGTCAGTTTCCTTGGAAATGTCGAAGTCCCAAGGGACAACCTTGACCTCCACCCCGCGCTTGAGAAGGCAGCGTAGCTGGTTGTATTTCAAACCAACATCCAGGCAGAGTACTCTAAGGGTCCGGCCGGAGGGGTGCTTGCGGGCAGCGTCGACGGGGGGTTTGTAGAGCTTGGGTTCTTTAATGGACACTGAAGAGAAAGACTATGGGTTAGCAAGGCGCAATTTAGACGGCAAGAATCAGGGGGTTGAAGGACAGGAAGTTGGGCAGTTTAGAAAAGGAATCTTACCCTCGGCAACCAAGTTCTTGGCATTAGGATCAGTCCAGGCAATGTCCTCAAACTCATCTAGAGGAAGAGGCTTGGTAAAGAATTCCAAATCGGAGCCCACAGCCGTGGCCTTGTGCATCCGGAGGCGGGCCAAAGTGCTTCCATTCTCACGAATGCGCTTAGTCAGCTCACGGGTGTCAACACCGTAGATGGCGGGGACATCCTGCTCCTTGAGCCAAGCACCCAACGAAGAGGTGGCTAGGTAGTGGGAGTAGTCCTCGCCGCAGTAACCAGCGACAACAAGACCAGCAACGTGAATGCTGTTGGACTCGAAATAGGTGGGCAGGTCGCCCAAGACGTTGTCCATGACCGTGCGGTCAGGCACGCCATAGTTTCCGACCATGGGGAAAGTGATGACCAGAATCTGGCCGCGGTACGACGGGTCTGTCACCGACTCGGGATAACCGACCATTCCGGTCTGGAAGACCAGCTCTCCAGCAACGGTTTTTTGAGCACCAAAGCTGTAGCCCTGGTAAGATGAGCCATCGTGCATCTCAAGACACACGAGACGGCCATTGTCGGCTTTGGCAAGCCGGGACGAGGCCGGAGGCTTGGAGAATGACATTTTGAAAAAGGGTGAGAGGGGGGGGGGGGGTATCAGGTATAAAAAGAGGGAAAAATGGAGAAAAAAAAATAAAAAGAATTACACAGCCGAAAATGAGCAGACGAAGCTACTCACGAGGGAGAAACTAGGAAAACAAAAGAAAACAAGTGCTTTTTTGATATGGAGATGTGAAGCGGAAGTCTGCCAGTGAAGCGCCGCGCACAAGAAATAAGGAGAAATAATTTTCAAGGCCACAAAAAGAAGGTAATCCAACTTTCACGGGCCGTAATAAGGAAGGAGAGAATCTTTACTCCAAAGAAGAAAGAGCTCAACAAATATGGCAGGTAGGAGAGAGGGCAGCAATTGCAAGAAGCGAAAATAGAAACGCAGAGAATGTGGAGAAGACGGCTATCCAAGAAGACGCGAAGAGGGCGGGCACTTCAACAAGGTCTTGTAGGCAAAAGTCTTAAAAGAGAAAAAGAAGTTGATTGAGTATCTTTTTTCTTCTCAGTGTTCTTTTCAGCTGGTTCTCCAAGTTCTCGCGAAGGGCCGACCACAACGAGTTGCTTGAGTCTGAAGAGAGAAAGGAAAAGAGGAAGGAGAAGCAGAGAAACAGGAAGCTTCCCACTCAGGTCCGGGTGGCGGACCCGGCTCTATTTGAACCTTTTTTCCTCTCTTTTTTGCTCCATTCCTTTTTTTTTCCTTGTATCAAATCAACGCTCTTCTTCTACTTTTTTTTTTTCACTAACAAGTTTTTTCTTCCTTTTTCGCCATTCCAACGTCGTAGTAAGATTCAGGGGGTGTGTCTAAAATATAGGTAAAAGTCACTCCTGTCTGTGATTGGCTGGCCATAAAAGTGGGCTCCGGGAGCGGCCAAGGAAAAGAAAAAGGTGGGGCGCCGCAAAGCAGCCATCGAAAAAAGTCAACATCTGAATTTATCATCTGCTTGACTATTTTTGCTACACACTATACATCTGCTCTATATGGGATGTGCTCTGATGGAGCCCCAGGATTCCTCTTTTCTAATCCACATGTCCGTGTTCCATGCTCCAAATCCCAAAGCCCCCCCCCTCCTCCTCCTCCTCCTCCTCCTCCTCCTCCTCTCGTCCCCCTCTGTATGCGTTATTCCGCTCGCCTTAGACTTTGGCTCTGCTGCCGGCCGCGTTCTGGGCCTTTGTTCCTCAACAAGGCCTCGAGCCAGTGAGAGTCCACCTTAGTGAAGAAATTTTCAAACTACGAGTGGATAAGACAAGATTCCAAGCTGGTATTAGTGTGGTTTATGATGGGGCAATTACATAGAGGGACGCTTTCCTTTTTCTTCCTGTATTATTAGATACTTCAGAAGTCATTTTCCTTCTGTTGGAAGATGAAAATCAACCAGAGCTAACCCTCTGTGATGATGTTTTCTAATGCTTCTTATAGCTAATAGTACATCAATGTGCTCATCATACACTAGATATTGCCCTAAGCCTACACATATGTACAACATCCACTCTGCGTTCGTGTTCAACAGTGTGGACATATTTAGTGATATAGACGTCCATACGACCTGTGCATTTACATGCACTGGCCGCCTCGCCAACAACACTGAGAGCCACACAGTTTACCCCTCCATGTACCCACCACACTTACAGCCGTTCCCACTTGTTCCTGTGCTTCCTATCCTTGTTGCCCCATTTACTCATATGTCCCCCTACTATAGACTTGTTCTCTCCATATAACACTCACCGCCCTCCAGTCGCGTGTACCCCCCACTGCTATGTAGCATAGGGACCAAAGAAAACGCTCCCAAGTTAAATAAAGACAAAGGAGAAGAGAAAATAAAATGAAAAAAAACCAGCCGCCGGCCATGAGATGAGGGACGAAGCTTCCAGATGGTCCATAATGACACTCATGCTCCCAGCCCTTCTCTTTTTATTTCCTTGCTACTCTGAAACTCCTATGTCCATTTCGGCTCCCTCTAGTCACCCATTGTACTTCCTATCTGCAAACCTTGCAAATTTTGCTGGCTTAATATTGAGGCTCATTTACAAAGTCCGTCAGTGTCGAGGCCATTTACTTGGGTCTTTGATTGGGTGAGGAAAGCCGTAGGATTCCGCTAATTATAGCGAAGAAAAAATATTTTCTTCCTTGAAATTTATAACCCTAAACCCTACCAGAGCAGTGATGCTTTCAAAGTGCCACATGAAACCTCGCAAGAAAAATATATGTTTTTTTTTTCTTTTCAATTTCTTCAATGTGGAACTTGGTGTACAAATGAAGCCGATCTAAATTTCGATGGAAGAAAATCATGTTATTTCAAGCCATAGGGCCAATGGGATGCTTCTTGAACTTGAATATAATATATTTAACGTCTACCAATGGGATGCTTCGCCGTATTGACACAAAATAACTGCGAAAAAAGTAGCAAAAATCCGGATTTTCCTTCGCCAACTTTCTGCCAACATATTTAATGTCAATTAAACCCAAATTTAACATGAGCTCAGGTGACGCAGTGGTAGCGTGCGAGACTGCAGTTCTTGAAGTCATCGGTTCGACTCCGGTTCTGAGCTTGTATTTTTTCTGACGCAACCTTTTTTTCAGGCGAGAGCCTCCTCTGCTTCCGTTTCCCTCCGCACGAAGGTAGCCCCCGGTCCTCGCTGTCTTCTGTGTTAGTGGGGTTAATTTTCTTTCTTTTCAGTTTCCTGGAATTTCTTCTTTTTCAGTTGTCCCTCTGTTCCCTCCATTCTGTCTCCACATTGAACCTCACCTTCCCTATCCCAAAGCTTCGTTATAACATTGTCCCTTGTAAGAACTTCTCTAGATCTGTTCTCAGCGGGATCCTTCCCGTGTGAGATGAACAAGATCATGGCAGAGGATTCACGTCAAAATCGGAAACCTTCGAAGCTTGACAAAACAAGTCAAGCCAAAGATCAAGATGTCATCTCCCGCTCCTCCCCGCTTCCCGCTATTCACATGTGATAAACCCCAGAACTTGCTAGTGCGTGTGCTATAATACGATCATTAAAGCAAATAAAAGAAATGAAAATAACCTCCTTCCCGTAGCAAAAGGGCGTGAGTCCATGATGCAATATAGAGGTGTGTGTACAGAAAGTGAGAAAAAGAGGAAAGACGACCATGATGCTTACTCCTCCCGCCTAAGCCAACGAGCCTAGATGCATAGCGGTAGCGTGCGGCATAAGAAGAGAACGGATGAATGTGAAGGATAGGTAGCATCTAGCACATGGCACTCTTGGCTCATTTAGACACACACCTAGCTCCTTATTCTTGAGTTAAAACAAGACACCTTAAGAGACATGGAATGGGGATAGCAGTTGGCGGTTGCCCCTACATTCTTTTCTGGCAAGATTCACTTTTAGCTAAATGGCCAGCTTTTGGAAACCAAAAAACTGTTTCTCTTTATTATCTACTGTATCTACTCTCGTAGGTTTGGGTCCTCGCCACCTACTCTGAAAGGCCAGAAGAACATACGTGCTATTCATGAAATCTTCCGTAGAGAAGATTGTTGAGCAGTGATAGAAACACGGATATTGAGTATATGTGGGATCAACGCAATGTACTTATTTGATCACAAAGCTGCTGGTGTAACATAAAAGAGCGCCGTTTTCGGTTCTACCACAACTGCACTACGTTAGTACGCAGCCAATCCCTTATCCCTGCCTACGCAGAACCGCCTTATATCCTAAGCTTTCTCTAATCGACTGCAGGTAACATACATGCCGCTTTTCGATCATTCCAGTGTTTTCTCCCTGCTGCGTAGCTGTCCACGCACGAACTCGGGTATGCTGCCGCTGGGCCTGTTAAGCTGTCACTCCGTGATTTCTAGCTAATTAAAGTAGAAACCACACTAATTAATCTTGCCCAACATAGATCAAGGTACGCCCTAGAAAACTTCATTCGCTATTTATCTCAATGGACCTCACATGATTACGATTCCACTCGTCATCAGTTACACTATCCTCGAGCCACTTGTGGTCTGTTAAGCTATTAGGGTTAAGGTTATATGAGCCTGCGTATCTTATTTCCTAAAAAGGTAAAGAACATCACTGACCCTAAGTATTATGTCATAACCCTGACTACATTTGGCCATCAAGGAGTTAGTGCTTAGCCGGAACCGGCCAAAGAGAGAAGCTAGTCATCGAGCGTGAGCTACGGAGGAGACGGCTTCAATGCATTTAGCCAATAGAAAAAGGCCTCAGTTCCAAGACCGTCCAAACTAGGGCCACTTATACGTCATGAAGAGCCAGGCTGCTTGGGGTTTGGGTATATATTTGGCAGCTGTGGAAGCTTATCCAGCTAGGTCCGTCTTTCTTCTGCCATCATCTTCACCAGTCTCCGCCATACATCGCAATACTACTACAATCACACAGGGATCCAGCCACGCTCAAACAATTCATAATGGAGTCCCTGCATCAAGACACTTTCAAGCGCCAGGCACCAGCCCGCACGCCATCCGATTATGCCCACCTAGGAATGGGTTCGCGAAGCCCCATTAACAACGCCACCGACGCCCTAGCTTCCACTCCGCGTAGTGAACTGGCCAATATGTCGCCCTTTGACTCTTCTTCGCTGTCTTCGCCTTCGTCTTTGGAAAGCTTGAGCGAGCGACTAGATCATATCGGGAACGGTATGGCCTATAACGCCATGTCGAGCAAGACCTATAATGCCATTGATGAGGCTTTGGGAGTCCACGAGGCTAGCAGTTCCAAAATGTACCAGCACGAACAAGCAGACGTGTCGATGCAGAACTTCACTATGGCCGAAGATGGAGAAAGGTTTCCGGGTGTCCAAACGCCTGGAATCGAAGCAGGTATCTGGGATGCTGACCCACTGAATGTCGTTGGCAGCGGCACTGGCGCTAAGGGTAGTGAGAAAAACAACAGGTCGCCTTCGTCTACCCAAGCATCGAAGGAGAAAAACAGTGAGGCGTTGGGCAAGGCCAGAGGGTCTAAGGCTGCGCAAAAGAAAATGTCTCCTACTCATTCCCGCTCCAGCGATCCCGATATTTTCAAACATTTACTTGATCGTATGCGGTATTGGCCCGAGCAAGACCGCGCCTTTTCTCGCACGGTTGGCCTGTTTGGCTTCCTTGTCTTCATGAAGACCCCATATAGCCGTAACATGACGCGCCTGGGCCTTATGGGTGTTATGGCCTGTGCTTGGCCGTTGGAAACGGCGGTGCTATTGCGCAAAGTGTCAACCAAGCTTGGCTGGGAGCTGAAGGGCCTAAGAGACTGGTGGCGCCGCGAGTTAGCTAAAAACAACTCGGACGATAGCGATGGAGATGACTTTGTCAAGGTGGCAAGCATCCCGAACGTGCAGATCCTTGAGGATGGCATGGAGGTGGAGGTCGTGGACTCCGAGACCTTTGGAACATCAGAGAACGGCGTTAGCATCATGAGCCCCGGTATGAAGAGAGGGGAGTCTCGGGCCATCAACAAGCAGGCTAATGCTAGTAGAGCAAAGAAGGAGAAGAAGCAGGCCAACGATGACGAATGGCAGGGAATTTCTATCTCGGAGATGAAGGGTAAGTTTATATGACACTATAGGCCCTGGAACCCGTGCTAAAATTAAATCTAGAGGCTATCAAGAACAAAGTCGACAAGGCCGCTGAAAAGTTGGGCGAAGTTGTCCAAGAAACCGCCGGCCATGTGGAGGACGATCTCGCATCTACTAGGCGTCAGCTCCAGCATGTATCTGCAAGGAGCATTAGTGCTCATGAGAAGGCTAAGGCCGAGTTCGAAGCCCAAGCACAGCGGCCTAGCGATAAGAATGCCAGCGGCCTCTTTGGCATCCTTTCAGAAGAGGAAGCAGCCAGCGGAAAGTGCAAAAACGGCGCTGTTGAGCCATCGCCTGCATTTACTGCCCCGGATATGGCTGTAGAGGATGCTCCGGCTGAGCTGTTTGGCATCTTGGGCTCGGATAGTAAAGCTCCGGATGAGACGGCGCCCCCTTTGCCCGTCGGCCAAGGCAAGAAGGCCAAAAAGATGGCAAAGAAGAACAAGGGCAAGAACTAGGGACGGAGGCACGAAGGGTAGGCTAGTGCTAGCCAAGCCTAGATGGGCAGCAGAGAATAGGGAACGGGGCGGGGGTACAAGCGAGAGGATGTGCGGGGACGAGAAAGCTAGGATGTTGATGAAATGGTGCCTAGGACATGCGGAGCCTTTTGAGGTTATAATGAGTGGCGTGGTAGGGGAGTAATCTATATACGCATTGTGAGACAGCAGCCAACGTCAATATCAACTGAGTCGTGAGGGTGTGGGGGTGTGGGGAGTAGGAGAGACCTGCTATCGGCATGCAACCATAATTAATAGGCTTCTTTTTTTTTACTTTTTATTTATTTTTCCGTCTTCTTTCTGCTTCCCTCCCCCTCCCTGGTTTTCCTTGCCGATATATTCGCACTTGGTGAGCATGGTTTGGGTATCGTGCGTAGTTGCGGTGTAGAGATGATGTCAGCGTTGGATTTTCTCTTTTTTTGCCGGCTTGTGTTTGGCCATCTTGGTGATCGAGTCCCGCCTCTTAGGTGGGATTCTCCTAGAAGCACATGCGTGACGGGCGTGATCCAAAGAGCCGCGCCACACGAGAGCAGAAGAGATAAGAGCCAAGAGGGCGGAGAGCTCATGGACACAAGCGATGGAAGGAATGCGACATAAAAGGTCTGGAAGGGGTCTTGGTTGGTCCATTGGCTAAAGACTAGGCAAACTACAGGATGTGAGACTCCCAAGACCAATGAGAAAGACAAAAAGCTGAAGGAGCGGCGTCTTGAGGCTGTGGTGGTGAGGGTCAAGGTGGGGAGGGGAACGAGGGACTTGTTTGCACAGTAAACTGGTGATCTGCGAGTCGATGAGCTCATTAATTTTCGCGCTCCTTTCTTCCCTATGGTCTCTGCCTGAGGCGAGCCATGTCTGTTTTTAGCTCTTCTGTTTGTTCTGTTTCCCTTGCCCCTTGTCCCTTTGCCCAGTATCTGATCTATTCTATGACTCTGGCTAAACTAACCCATGCGATCCCTGTCGTGGACAGAGTCGAAGGAAGAACAGCTTCGCTTTGGCAACTTAGATGAGGGGAAGCGAGTTAGGGAATAGGAAATGCCCTCGTGGCAATGTAACGGAGTAGAGAGAGGTGCAGCGTCATAGGCGATACTATGCAGCCTTGACCCGAGTGCTGGTGGTGTTTTTGGGACTTGTTAGGGAGGAAATTAGGGGCTGCGACTACGGCTAAGATGGGTGTGGAAGTGCATGCATGGCGCATTGTGGCCAAATATTAAGCTTAAGCGAGACGTTGGCATGGCTCGTAGTTGATATGGCGCAAGTTGCGAAGAGAAGCACCGGCCGTCTACTGCCCTGGCCGATGTCTCTTGGCTATCTCCGGCCCCAAGCGTTGCGTGTGACGGGAAGGGAGAGCAGTGGGTAGCGGGCAGCAGGCAATGGGAAATCGATAGTAGCGAGTCTATAGAACGGGCTGTGTGGAGCACCAATAAGCAAGCAGACGGCTAGGTGGACTAGCAGAAGGCGGACATGGTAGGGTGGCGGGAATGTAGCGGTAGCCAGCCAACGCAGCCTGCTCTGGCGGTACTGGGAAAGCCAGCACACACATACACACACACACACACTAGACGTCATGCTCGGAGTCGGTCAGCACTTTGTTCTGCCTGATAGCAAAGTCCATTAAAGGCTGTTGCAGCCAAGAGAGAGTCCAGGGTCTAAAGAGATAGAAACAAGAACGGGATGCCATTTTTCATCCCGAAGGATTGCATGCGCGTTGCATCACTGCGCATGGTCATGGTGTGCATATGATACAAGGGATGAGAAAGGGCTTGGGGGCTACCTTACCTGCGAGGCTAGTGCGCCATACTCAAGGACAAGCTCCAGTGCCATGATGTCTTTTGAGAAGCAGCCTCCATCGGCTTGTCAGTCTTCATGCAGGTCAAAGACTACAGGGCAAAGCAGTTACAAGGGCTGCGAGAACAAGAGACTAACCAGGCGGGGGGGCATCTTCGGCGCAGAGTTGAATTGCCCACACACACGCAACAAAGCGGAGGGTAGTTGGATGCAGCTTGTTGATGCCGACGCAGGGCTATATCCATATATCTTAGTATAGGGTCTATCTTCAGCTTGTTGATTTACTGGGCCCTAAACCTGAGGCTTAGGGCCTCCGTTACAGCGCCTTTAGGGCAGACCCACACAGGACAGCCCCGACAAAACTCAGCTTACAGGCCCCCGTGCCCAGAAAACAGCGCACCCTGTCCAAATAGGGGCTCCCCATCCGCTGCAGGCCAGCGCCGCTGCCCCACTCAATCTTCAAAGTCCAGCTCTGTTCTGGGGCTCAGGGCTCAGGGCTCAGGGCTGCTCTGGGGCTCTTCTGTTCCTTTCTCGCCCTTTTATTTTCCTCCTCTTCCTCTTCCTCTTCCTTATCATCACTCGCAGCTCCTCATCGTTCTTGCGTTGCGCTGTTGATGTGGCTCGTTGTCTACGTGTTTGGGTTTCTTGTCTTCCTTCTTCTTTTACTTCTTTTCCTTCTTTTCCTTCTTTTCGCCTTTATTTTGTTTATTCGATTTATCCTATTTTCTCTTCATTCTCTTCTTTCTTTCAGCCTGTTTTTCTTTCCCTTCTATCCTCTCCATGCACTGCGCTTAATATCCGCCCTTTGTTGTGCATTATACCCTATACGACTGCGCTATACTGCGCTATACCGCGCTATACTGTTTCGCTGCGACGGTGGCGGGCTGCAATCGCGGCGATTTGATCAGACACGACCCTCCGCGCGGCCTTCTATCGGCAGACTTCGAACGTCTTGTTTTCTCTCCTCTCCCCTCTCCATTTCTGCTTGGCCCTTTTTCTATTTCGCTCTTCTTCTAGCCCTTAATCCGTTATGTTCTCCGCCTTTATCAGCTCGTCCGGCTTCAAGTCTCCACCGCCTGCCTCTCGGTCGGTGCCGGAGCTCTCTCGCTATCCCGCAACAGCCACCGCCAACTCCGCATCCCAACTACTTCCCGAGCCACGCCACGCTACCGCAGACTTCACAGAGGCCGACGATGACGACGAGGACGACGATGAGTCTGTGACTCGGAACCACATCAACACCGCCGCCAATGCCTCGGAGCGTTTCGAGAGATACGCCCAGCGAGAACCAGTCGAAGACGGCCGAAGGCTGCCAGTGCTGCCGCTATTCTCAGCATCTCATCTCGGTACGTGCATTGCCCTATGTCCGGCCACTCTACATCCAAGACTACACTTCTAATCACTCCCCCCGGCCCTAGATTCCCTCCCGGTCTACTCCCTTACCCATGCAATACGCATCCTTGTTCAAACACGCACGGAAACCACACTCACGTGGGAACAGCTTCGCTCCCCCCAGGTATCGCAGTTTCTCATCAAGCCCATGCAGCAGGCCATCCGATCGCAACACTTTTCGCGCGCTACACTGTACGCCCTGATGGCCAATGGCCTCCAGTTTGCCAAGGAAACCGAGCTGTACCCGGGGAACGCCGGCGCAAGCAAAACCCGGTCCAAAGTCTGCGAGCTGCTCGCCATCAAGCTACTCAAGGAGTACAACACACGCGAGCTCATCGACGCCCTGTCCTACGACTTCCACCCTTTACAGGGCTTTACCGGCTTTGAGACAGCCACTGCTACCGCTACCGCTGCAGTCACAGCTATGAAAAAGCCCGATTCTCGCACCTCTACCCTGGAAGTCGCCATCCGAGCCTCAGCCAAGCACTTCTTGTCACACCCTCTTGTGATACAGCAACTGGAGGCTATCTGGAGTGGCGCCATTTCGTTCTACTCTGCTGCCGATAGCTTGCACCGTGTGCAACCCATACCGCCTCTTCTAAGCTCCACCCTCTCTAGCGGATCAGCACGGCTGCCAGGTGTTCGTACGCCATTGCTGGGCTCGTCTCTGCGTCAGCATGTGCACTACCAGCAAATGAGCCAGCTCCAGTCCGGTGTTGGTCACACCTCTAGCTACAGCAATGACTATTTCCACAACAACCCGGCGTCTTACAAGCCCGGCCGACGAACCGTCAGCCTGTATGATCCTCGCCATGCCTCATTATTCAAGCTGTCTCGGCTTCGTGTCCCGCGATACCGCTCATTTCTCTCAACACTGTCTCTCGCCGTTCTGATTGGCCTGTTCCTCGCCGTGCTGGTCCGACGCTCTATCCAGATCACGGGCCTTGAACTCATCTTCTGGTTCTGGAGCGCTGGCTTCATGCTAGATGAACTAGTAGGCTTCAACGAGCAGGGCTTTTCGCTGTACATGATGAGCTTCTGGAACATCTTCGATCTGGGAATTCTGTGCATGCTGATTCTGTACTACTGCATGAGAGCCTATGGCGTGTTTCTCCTTGATCCACACCACTGGAACGATATGGCGTACGACGTCTTGGCTGCTAACGCCATCCTGCTGTTACCACGGATCTTTAGTGTACTAGATCATTACCCCTACTTTTCGCAGCTGCTAATTGCTTTCCGGCTCATGGCTGTAGATCTTGCAGCGGTTTTGTTTCTAGTCATCATTGCCTGCAGCGGCTTCTTTGTGTACTTTACCTTTTCCAAGAATCACCAGGACAGCGCAGGATTTGCCTACAGCATGTTCCAAATTGTCATGGGTTTCACACCTGCAGCCTGGGATGTCTGGGATGACTGCAATTTTCTGGGCAGATCGTTGCTAAGCCTATTTCTAGTCATCTGCCACTTTGTGGTTGTGTAAGTGATCCTCAAGCCCTGTCTTTACTTTCCTGTCATCGTGAGACCACCCGATATGCTGACTTTGAAACTCTTCCCGTCCACCAAAGTACCATCCTCATCACCGTCCTAACCAATTCTTTCATGGCTATCGCGTCCAACGCCACCGAAGAGCATCAATTTTTGTTTGCTATCAATACAATCTCCATGGTCAAGAATGACTCGCTGTTTTCCTACATCCCGCCTGGCAACATTTTTGCATGGCTTCTCATGCCCTTGCGTTACCTCATGCCCTTGCGCCATTTTGTGTGGCTCAACCGACTAATCATCAAGGTCACCCATTTCCCAATTCTCTGGGCAATCTTTGTGTACGAGAGATACTTTTTAGCAATGTCCATCTACGAACCCACAGACCTTGTTGACCATCCCGGCGTCTCTCGCGGGAGAACCATCTCCATCGCAGACCCAGCCGGTCGCATTGCGGCTTTTAGTCCCAATGTCCGGGTCCGCGAGGAATCTGTAGTTGGCTACCAGAAAGATCGCGCCCTAGAGGAGGTTTTCCGCCGCCCCCCAAACTACCATACTCTGCGAAATCAGCGCCGCAACGAGCGACGGAGAAACCAAACCGAGATTCGCAACTGGATGGACCGCAACGATGCCACCGGCCCAGGTACGTGGCAAGCATCGGCCGGCGCGTCCGAAAACAACTGGATGCGCCGATATAGCATGACGCAAAGCACCCTCCACCGTGTTTCAGACGTGAGATCAACCGCTAGCGATCCCGCTGATCGCTTATCAAACAGTGGCTTTATTCGACGTCACAGTGGAGGAGGCCCTTCTCCACTGCACAAGCGACACAACCAGCAAGACTACAAAGACCATACTGATGGTGGGGATGGCGATGACGAACTGATAACCAACGATGAGGATGAGGACGAGGATATTGTTATCAACACCGTCAAGCAAAGTTTTCACAATAACGCGCAGGCTGAATCAGAGTATACGACGGAAGAGGAAGATGCCTATTTCCCAACGCCAACCGCTGCAAGGTCTTCTGCGGCCTGGCCTAGCTCGCCACGGTCTAACCACACCCGCAAGGGTCTTCACAACCGCACGCTATCAACTAGTACAATCATGTTTAACCCAAACCAATACGGCAATGACATTATGATTCAAGAATCCAAGCAAAAGGATGGTTCTACGCAACAACGGGCTGGAGGGAGCGGCATTAGCATCAACATTCCCACTACTACAAAGCGATCATCAGACAAAACGCCACGCTTATCTCCACCGGCCCGGCCAATTGCCATGTGCAAGTCTCCGGGCACAGCTGGTCCTTCGCGACCCATCTTCACACAAGACTCAGAAAGCGGGGGTGGCCGTGGTCGCCGCCTTTCATCCATAGACGCAGCCATGTCAGAATCTCAAATCTTGCCCGATGACGATGATGAGAATGACGACATTGTAGATGACGACGACATCATTGGCGGCCTCTCATCTAGCTTTCAAACCCAAATGGCCATGGCGCTCAAGCACGGCCGACGTTTCGACAGCATGGCTCGCCAGCGTGACAATTCTGACCGAGACCGGATGTCGCGTCTAGTGCTCGCACGCATGAAAACACTCGAGGAGAGCTTCGCCCAGGTGATGCATGAGATGCGTGAACTTAAAGTGCTCTCGACCTCGTCCACCAATACAGCACCACCGACAAGGCACAACTCGGTGGTGAACCTTGTGCCCCTAGGCAAGCCTGGCCATAATTCGAAGAAGCATAGTGAAGCAAAGGTGCGGAATAAAGTACGCGGCCGGGATCAGAGCGGAAGCTTGGTGGCGGGGTCGGGGCAGCGGAGAGCAGCGCCAGTCAGGCGGCTAGTGAACGGACGCAGCCTTGGGCTCAAGGGCGTGAAGGCTAATGACTACGCAGCGGAGGAAAGAAGTGCAACAGAGGAAAAAGAGGATGCCAATATGCAGGGAAATAGGAAGGGGAAGACGATGGTTATTTCATCCGAGAGTGACATTGCAGAGGCTCAGGAGGGGTGATTGGTACTGTTTGATTAACGATGCATTTTAGGGGGTTTTTTGCCGTTTTTTTTTTGTCTCATGGGTAATGTTTGCTTGCTTTGTTTAGCCTTTACGGTTTGCGGTTTGTGGTTTCTTGATATCAGTTCCTCTTGGCCGGCTCTTTTTGTTTCCAGTTTTGTCTACGTTGGTCCTGTCTGCATTTATTTTCCTTTCTGCTGCCAAGAGGAGCATGTTTTACCTTCCAATCAATCCCCTCCCGCCTCTCTAGATCACGCGATACTGATTTGCTTCATCAAGTCTTTGATTTACTTTACTCCTTAAAACCAAATTCCGGACCGACCTGGGCTCCGTCGTCCTGCTCCTGCTTGTCTTAGCAAACAACCTCCCACAGAGGCCTCGGCAGCTCTGCGTTGCGCAGGCGCGCGTGCATGTGGTTCCTGTGTTTTCTGCGCTTCTTCTTTGTCTTGTTCTTGTCTGCGGTGTCGGTGGTGGATGGCTGACTTGCGCCAACATAGACAACACGCCGCGTAGGGTTGGCAAGAGTTACAGAGTATGACTCAAGGCCGTAGTATTCGGAGACAGCGTGGGCGAGCCAACGTCTAGGATACAATGTTAGAAGGCAAAGCAGAGTAGCTGGTAAACGGAGGGGCATAGGGAGTAGGTAGTAGGAGGGAAGGAAAAGGAGGAGGCGTACTTGAAGGCAGCTGTTTCGTCATCGCCAATAGCATCAAACACCATCGCTGGTGCCTGCTTGTGTGGATCCGAGACCTCCTTGGCACTTCTGCGGCCCGTATAAAGCACTACATCTTCTCCATCGCGGAAATTATCTCCATCAACCCTAACCCAGCCTTCATCATCGGTCTCTCCTTCTGTCTCTACCTCGGTCTCTGTCTCCACATCGGTCTCTGCCAGCACTCCACCCTCTATATTCTTCTGCTCGGCAACCCATTTCCGTAATGGCTCTTCTAGAGCACGGACCCATGCACGCACAACCGGCGAGCGCTTAGCTGTCTCTCGCAGATCACGAGGCACCTCGCCCTTGGCTAAGCCGGTGGCTAGGCCTGAGCGTAGCTGCTGCGTCTTGCGTGCATATGCGGCCGCTGCAAACTTGAAGGCTGCTTGGTCACGCAGGAGACTGGCGCGCTCATAGCCCGTAGCGGGGGCGGTATCCCAAGCTGAAGCAACTTGGTAGGGCACAGTAGTCACGGGGTGCGTAGGCCGTGGAAGCATGTCTTCAGCAGACGGTGGTGTGACATTAGGAACATGCACGAGGTTATCTATTAGTGTTAGTCATCCTCGAATTCCCACTCTATCACACTCCGCACTCGCCGAAACAGGATCAATCACAAGCAAAGACTCGGACACAAAACTCACTGTTCTCCCACCGTCGGCGCGCACGGCTACCCTCGTTTCCCTTTACCATTAGCTCGCGCTTCGTCGGTGGCGCCCGGCGTGGAATCAAGCGCGAGGCCGCAATTTGTGCAGCAGGCACTCGCCGTGTCACAGGCACAGACAAGGGTGGGTCAACAAGAGGAATCTGCAGCTGTGCGCCATCCGCCCCAGTTTGCACCGTCGTGATGCTAAGCGACTGCAGTGCCGAGGCGGTCCATGCCTCGATGTCTACTGGAGCATTAGTTGCGGCAGGAGCTCTCGGGACAGAGACAGCACCGTCAAGGGCGGGTGTGGATAGCGCAGCGCCGGCGAGCTGAGGTGTTGGTGGATCGGACGGGATGGCCCATGTGCTACGATCAGTCTCACTAGCGGCACTCACGCTGGGCGCACTAGGCACAGCGGTCGCGGGAATCCATAGATCGTCAGAGTCGTAGTTGAAAGCCGTGGGACGGCGGGAGGGAGTAGGGGGTGGCATTGTAAACAGCGGGGTTAGGTGTAAGCGAAGGGAATAAAGAGCGGATGCCAAGATGCACCGTATGTATCAACGTAGATTGCGTAGCGCCGTATATATAGAGAAATCTCGTTTTATAAAAAGCTCATGAGCGGCTCTCAACAAGGACTATGATGAGTAATATTTCGTCATGTCGAACGAATGGGTAATGGGTGATAAGACTAGGCAAGCCGCGATAAGATAACAAATCTGCCCAATCATTGTCGCTCAATCAAGCATACCATTGAACAGCCCAATAGGGTGTAAGAAACCATTCCCAGCACGTGATGTACCATCTAACAGAGCTCAAATATTGGTTTTATGCATATGGGGCTAAGCTTTATGCAACTATGCGAGGTCTTGGCTCCACGAGATAGAAGTGGATCTGGAACATCTTTGGCTCATTCTTTTTCTGTGACACCACTCCTTCCCGCGTGTCAAGAGACAAGTCAATCCTCCCGTGCAACATCAATCCAGACAATATATTAAGAGGGAAGCCAGGCAGGAATAAGAGAGACAGAGAGAATGTGAAGGAGGGGATAGGCAATGCTGGTTCCCCTTTTATATCTCATCTAAATTTGTCTCCTGTGCCGCTTAATCTGCCTAGTATGTGGGGTGATTGGCTAGCGTGTTGACTTGCCGATTGGCTAATGGGCCAGTACATCGGCCTTAAACGCATCAGGTTCAAGACCCTTTTTTTTGGTACCTCGACACAAGATCTGCATAACTAAAAACAAAGACTTGCAAAACACGTTGTGTCGATTGTTCAATCGGTAACAATACCAGAATAAACACGCACTTACCGGCGTACAGAAACGTGTCTTGGATGTGTTTCCAATGGCTTAATGTTAACCGCCGGGAAAGAGCGGGCAGTATATCCATCATGATGATTAGCGTCTGTAGGAGAAGATTTCAAAAACAGCTGCATATACTCCGGCAACATTTGCCCTTTCTCTTGATACCCTTCGTGGATGATATTCAAGTGCAGACTCAGAACGTGCCTCCTCCATTATGAAGGGACGGCATCCGTTTGCGTATTAGGATAGTCAAGGTCTAGCAAAGGATGATAGCACATGAAAATTACTGCCGTAGTCAATACGCTTTGATGTTGTCTGCAAAGCTATCCCTCGTCTAATTTTCAATTCACACAAGTTCTAATAGGGTCTTCCTACTTCCCATATCATGCTATCGTCTCCCCACTTCAGTTTAAAGGCGCCATTCACCACTTGGCTAAAGATCCAAGGTAGTCCCGATGCGGCCATCAATGAGATTCCGCAACCGTTGCCAATGAAAATTTTCATGATTCTAAATCCACAGTGGCTAAGAGTATAAATGGAGGAATGCTCCCCTCAAACTCGAAGATTATCATTTCTTGCTTTCCTCCATTTTTCCCTCGCCTACATAATCCATCTTAAAGGTCTATTTTTCTAATCTTCGAATCAACTTCAGCCTAGCTCAGCCCAAGTTACACTCAGCTTTATCGTTTTCAACTTGCCTCAATCCCATTTCAGGTTGTCTAAACCCTCGCTGCCATGTTCTGGCTTTCTTCAATCTATTGATTCATCACCTACCTACTAAACTTAACTCTTTTAATTCTAATCTATAATTTTGGTTAAAATGCGTCCTCTACGCTATGCTACCCCGCGCAAGCTGCGAATTCTTATCAATTCGGAAACTTTCGGTAAAGACAGCCAGACATCCGCCCGGGCCATGAAGAATTACCAGCAGATTTTAATGCTAATGAAAAAGGCTGCCGAGCACACAAAGTATACCGGCAAAAAGTCAGTAATGATCTATAGCTCTGTCGGGAGCCGAGATCCTAGCTCATCTGCCAATGGTTTGCCTATTTTCACGGGAACTAGCTCACTCGAGCAGAAAGAATATTGCTGGAGCCTCCATACATGCGAAGACTATGAGGGAGGTTATGCTGCAGACGACGAATACGAGGAGTCCATCCATGGAGAAGTCGTCTCTTTATCGGACAACGTCATGATTGACCCTGGTCCTCGCCGCCGGGTAACTGTAGTCGAGGCGCCCATTATCACAGTCGTGACTCAGCGAGCCGTCATTGATTCGGTCGACTCGGCCAACTCTGGTGATTCCAGCGATTCCGTCAACTCTCTTGATGCTACTACTACAACTACTGTCTCCTCGACACAAAAGTCCAATCTGACGACTCGTGCTAGGGCCATTGTCCACCGCGTTAAAGACTCGATGCAGGACTTTGGCCATCGACTCAAGGAGAACAGCAAGAGATCTTCGATTCCCATGGGCCCTGCACATCCAGATCCGCTGGACGAGATTGACGACGTCGGTGATTTGATTGCCAACACAGCCATTAACCCGAGTGGGCGTGAGGCATCGCGGCTATTGCTATTCAATCATCTTTAGAGTCTAGGTATCAGAGTTTGCACACACCGTGGTTTCGCACAAGTTCTCGCACTTTTTAGCTGCTTGCTTGCTATCTTATTTCATTCTGCGCGTTTCGTCTTCCTTTCTGTGCATCACTGACTTTGAGCAAGCACATGAAATCAGCACCAAACCAGGGTCTTGTTCAATTGTCGAGTTAGTCTACTTCGACGGCTCCATTTTCGACTTATATCACGTGCGGTATCTGCAGCACATTTATATATACAACGTGATATTTTTTTTCACGCACGCCACGAGTAGAGATAGACATCACTACACGATGGCACCATCAGCCGGAGACGTCTTTTTACAGAAACGATAGATACGATAGTCATGAGATTTACGAAAAGAAATGGTGAACTTTTGGGTTTTTTTTATTCCTGCTGGAGATCGTGTACTCCGCGAAATGTGCTACAGAATTTGTCCTATGCTCTATTGTTGTGATTTGCCATGTAAGTCATAGTCTCTCGTCCTGTGTCAAGTTGTCGCATCACAGAAGCTTACACGACGATCAATCCTTGCCATCTGTCCATGTTGGGTTAGGGTTATTGAATAACCCATCTCCTGCTACACCCTTACTTCTCTTCTCCTCTAGCTAGCTCCTGTAATTATTGGTTTGAAATCAAATTCACCTAGCACACAGCGCAGATCTATTTTTAATTATCATTTCTTCCTTTTCGCCGTCGGTATCGTGCTTTTTCTTCGGACCTTGAAAAAGCTTGAAAGATCCCGAAGCCCGTAGACTCTCCGAATTGAGTTGTTGTCAGGGATAGAGGGACGATGGGTACCGGAGGGGTAGAGAGGGGGAGAGAAGAAGGGCTTTGTCGCGGGAAGTTTAGGAATAACAGAGGCACATGAAGAAGGTCGGCAAGGCCTAAGTCCAAGGTCCAGGGTACTTAAGACAGTAGCACAGAAATGCAGTTCAAGCTAGTACCTGTGACAAGGGAAAAGGCTGAGGTTAGAGTGAGTTTATTTGAGGGGGAGTTGACAAAACAGGGAGACAAGACAAGACAAAAATCAGGACATAAGATTGACAAGCCAGGCAACGAGCGAAAGAGTAAAGCCGGACCGAGACAATCCCTGGAGAGGGCACCTCGTAAAACAAACAAGCGGATGAGACTAGGTAGAGAGCTACGGTTACTTTGCTTGCACCCCATAAAAGCAAAGACTTAACCAGAAACTTAGAAGCGGTTTAGAATCCGATGAGTGGCCTGGATGGCCTGAATGATGGGATCCCAATTCTTGGCATGCTGCATTTTGGGACGACAGAACACTTGGCGTTTTGCATACCAATAGGCAAGCAACAAGGAGCAAGCTCGAGTACGGTAGAGATGCAAGCATAGACACAGACGCAAAACACATGGACAGAAACATTGATGTCAATGTCGTTGACGTTGTAGTTGTCGATTACAAACCTTCCTCTGAGGCTCTGCACCCCTAGTCACACCTGCGCTCTTCCTGCCCATCAGCCCCAGCTGCTACTTCACTCGCTCACGCACTTGACTACGTGCTTGCCCAACCCTTTTCCCAGCCCTGACCGCCTTTACCTCGCATCAAGAAGCAACCCCTTCAAAAAGGGGAGGGGGAGGGGAAAACGCATATTTCGGCATTCTTCACCGTTCCCCAGTTTTCCTTCGAAGCTCTTGGCCTACTCTTGGCCCGGACTTTGCTCGGCATTCTTCTCCCCCCTAAAACAGAAACAAGCAGGGAAGAAAAAAGGACCAACCCCACACCCCGGGCTACTGAGCAAACTCCGATGCCTTCCTTTTTCTGGGGACCCTTCTGCATGAAGAAAAGAATCAAAAGGGAAAGAAGGGAGAAAAGGCAATGACCGCCGAGAGCAGGGCCACAGGAAGAAGAGAGAGAATAGTGGGTGCCTGCGATCCCCGGGGTTAATTGGCGTTGGTTTGATTGGGCGAAGCCAAGTTGAGTAGAACGGTAAATAGTCTGATTTTATTGCCGTAGGACCACACATATGCACTTGTCTCCCTTTTCTGCTCTTGCCATTTTAGGCGCCTGTATTGTGATAAAGAACCTCCTAACACAGGCATGTGCATATCAATGACGAGTAGCCAGCCAGTGTCCCGATCAATGTAATAATACACCCAATCCGCCGGCCCCGCTACCATTAACTGCCCTACCATCCATTCTAATGTGAACTGAATCTATTTTCAGCTCACAGCTTCCAAGACACACCTTGATGCGAGAACCTTTCCAGTACATACGGTCTGTATCCACGCCTGGACTACAGCCCGAGTCTCGCTCTTGTCTCCGAGGATAGGGATAAAGCCCCTAGTCCTAATCGCACGAAAAGAAAAAAAAAAAACTTGGGCCACCTCTAAGTGGCAGGACGAAGCGAACAGGCCAGCATAAAACTGGCACAACATCTCGACACAGCCGAAAGAAGGTGAGAAAAGAGAAGGGCATACATAGAAAGAG
Source organism: Ceratocystis lukuohia (assembly GCF_044167205.1). Lineage (NCBI taxonomy): Eukaryota > Fungi > Ascomycota > Sordariomycetes > Microascales > Ceratocystidaceae > Ceratocystis > Ceratocystis lukuohia. The sequence continues at coordinate 239,130 of NW_027263527.1, forward strand.
GGCTAGCGACTCTGGCCTGTCTGCATTCAAAAGTCGCCGGGAAAACAGTAGAAGCAGTATTGGCAGGAGCAGCAGCGACAGAAGCAAGAACAGAAAGAATGCTAGAACAAAGCCTCGCCCACCCTCGGATTTGGCTGCCTGTTATCTCCGAGCGTTCTTTCCTTTTTTTTTTCTATTTTTCTTTCTCTTGCTTATGATCTGCTTTGTTCTACTGCTATCTGTCATGCTATGCAACTGCCTGTTTGTTTCGTGTTGTGTCTGTCTTGGTGTCTCTCTTGCCCTCTTGTCTTGAGCGCCATTATGTAATCCGGTAGAGCGGAAGACACAAGCGCCTGGGTAAGGGGAAAAGGGCAGTAGTAGCCGAAAATGCCGATGGGAAGGCAAAAGGGCTAAATCCATAAAAATCAAGAACACAGCCAGCACCAACACCAAAGGAAAAACAAGGCATTATTATAGTCTGCGAGAAAAGCAGAGGAACAGGCTCAGGTAAAAAAACCGCAGGGTTCCACTAGTAGAAAATACAGTGCAGGGAAGGCTTCTCTCTCTGCTTTTTCTTCTTGCCCTTTTCCCCTTCCCTTCCTCTGCTCCGAGGCAGCTACCTAGACAGAAATGGAGCTAGGGCCAAGAGGTACTTATTAACGCCTGTTAGCATGAACCACATTAAGGGCAGGTCCCCCGTTCAAGTTTGCCATTAGGTGGGTATGCGCGTGGAGAGCCACCAGTAGCAGGCGGCGCAAAATAATCAGGATACGAAAGCGGCGGACGAAGAAAACCTAAGCCCAAACGACTAGAGGAGCAGTTGAGGCTCGAGGAAACCAAGACACCTTGCCTTGCAGACGTGTCGGCTTACATGATGTGACAGGATCTTAAAGAGATAGTGCGTGTGAGCGAGAGAGACGTGCACTTGATGCAACAAAGGGTAGCACAGAGAGAGGCAGAGAAGGTAGGTACATTGGTACACTGGTACATCGGTACGTGAGAGCTTGTAAGTACTTGAGACAGGTCAAGCGAATCAACGAGAAAAGAACCCCATCCCAGCGAACGGAAAGAGAAAACAATCCAGATTCAAAGGGAAGGCGCAAACAAGACCAGAATTAATTTCCCCTCTTTTCCTCACCCCAAAAGAGCAAGAAGACACAAGAGAGCAAAAGTAGAGGAAAAGCAGAAAAAAAAAAAGGGAAGTCGCAGCCCAAGCCTGGAGCCCAAAGCTTGGCCCGAGCCTGCCCCCCGGTCCAAGTCATCACATGAATAAAGTTAGTGCGGCAAGCCTTAGCCTAGCGGCAAGCTGGATTTGGACCGGGTATTATTAACATTAACCCCAGCCGCCAGCCAGTGAAAAAGGAAAAAGAAACAAGGGAAAAAAGAAAAAAAGAGCAGCACTGAACTAACAAACAGCTGTTGAGGAAAGAACATGCCTGTTCTCCGTTTGGTGTATCAAACAGATAGAAAAAAAAGCCTGACTTCCTGCTGAATTTTCTGTTCCAGTCTGTTTGCTTTCGTTCCTGCCTGTTTGCTTGCATTTCTTCTGATGCTACTTGCCTTCGCTATTTAGCTATACTTCCATCCCCCATTCCCATCTCTCTTTGCTCTTCTACTTTGTCTCTTCTTGTTCCATTTTTCCACTTTTCCATTTCCTTCTTGTTCTTCTTCCACTGCCCTCTGCTCTTCGTCTTCTTAGCCAGCGCAGACAAACAAACCCTGCGAAGATCCAACCCAGCAGTAGCACAGTTCAAGATCTATTTAATCGCTGTTTTTATCTTCCCTTTTATCGCCTCTTTGTTCCTTCTCTTTCTTTTTCTCCTCTTCTTCGTCTTGGTCTCTTCTTCCTTTCTTTCTATCCCTCCTTTCTTGTCTATCTTTGTTGATTTTCCAACGGCCGATATAAACGTCATCCTCGGCTGTTCTTGTTTGCAAGGCTTGAACAAAGCCCGGTTTTGCACTTGACTCCAACTCCAAAATATTCTTTTTTGGCGGAACTTTTATTTTCCGTTCATTTTTTTTCTCATTGTTACTGCTTTTGGCCTGCCTGGTCCGGGTCTTTCCCTCTCCCTGCTAACACCTCTAATCAAGCAAGTTTCCATCCTCCCATTTCTAAGGAGCTTATGGGTAAAAACCTTGACACACGCACAACCAACATACCAGCACCAGCACCAGCACCAGCACCAGCACCAGCACCGGCCAGTCACATGTCTGCTACATATTGCACGGAAAATATACACCACGCGTCGAGCCCCTTCTTTTCGTAGCCTTCGTCTCTACCTTTGTCTTTTTCCCCTCTTGAACCTCCTTTAGATCATCGCTACTATTTCTTTCCTTCTTGCCATCATGCCAGAGTCCAATGCAATCTCTAGCTCTGGAGGAGACGCGCCTTCACAAGATGCTGCTTCAACCTCGGCTTCAAATTCCCGAGACGCTGCATCATCGGCCTGGAACCGCTACCAAAAACAACAGCAGCAGCACCACAGAAAACACGAACCATCCATAGCCAACATCACTAATAGAACCGATAGCGACTCGCCCAGTCTTTCCCCTCTTGACATGGTCTCTTGTACCTCATCTACATCTACTATGGCTACTGGTCCCTCACCTTCCACGCCTTCCAATACTGCCGTCGCTATTGCTACTGTACCTCCATCTCTGACTCCCTCTTCTGCCCCTCCCCATGCCTCAGATGACTCTGCTCCCAGGAAACGCAAGAAAATGGCACGGACAAGAACTGGATGTCTTAACTGTCGCCGCCGTAAGAGGAAATGTGATGAGGGCCGCCCCAGCTGCATCGCATGCAATAGACGACAAGAGACCTGCGAATGGGGCGTCAAACTCACCTTCCGTGCTGAAAACTCTCTTAGTATTTTGCAAAGCCATCCGTCCATGTGTAAGGGCCTCAAGCGCCCTCGCACCTATGAGATTTTGGACGTCAGAGACGAAGTTATTAGAGACTACCACCTTCATATGCCCGCCTCGCCTGATGTCGCAAGCGACTACGACAGCGATGACCACCATTCTGCTGGAGGGGCGCCGGCGGACCGTGCTCTCAAAAAGCATAAACACCACGAGGAGGCCCGTCATCAGTCCCAGTCTCAAGCTCAAGCTCAAGCTCAAGCCCAGGCGCAAATTCACTCCCAATCACAGCCGCAGCAACTGCCCGAGGAACCTACCGGGTCTCACCAACACACTACCCCCAAACAGCGCTACAAACTACCCGCACTTCTGAGCCCCAATCGTTCTCATAGCCACGCTCTTGCCTATAACACCCATGGCCAGCACGGCGACACCAGCTTTGTGCCTTCTCCCCTATCACTTCCTACTGTTGGTCACTCTCATCCTAATTCCCACTCTCCCCACCCTCACCCCCAACAATCCCACAGCGCTTGTGGCTTCCCTTCGCCCGTTGGACATTCTGCGTCACTATACGTGCTCCCAGATGATAGACAACCCGTCCCTCCATCTACCTTAAACAAACCCGCTCCTGAGTTATCATCGCATGACCGCCCCTCTGCGCCTGGCCCTGCCATTTCTCCCCGTTCCGCTAAGACCTCCCCTCTGTCTGCCCAGCAGCGTCTTACTGAAAGTGCCGTGGCAAATCTGCTTTATCTGAGCAGGGGGGGACCCTCGCCTCCTGTCTCGCATGTTGCTAGTAGTACTGCTTCAGACAACAACCCCTTGTGCCACACCCACAGCCAGAATATGTCTCCTGTTGCTGCAGGTGCTATGCGTATAGGCTTGACACCACCTGCCACGGAAGCCACACAAGTCAAGGAACAACAACTCTACTCGACTGAATCTTACCATGGTGATGGAATCTTCGTCCCCGGATCAGTATACCTTGATCTACACTCCCTTCTCCGCCATCATCTCTTTCGTGAGAGCCAGTCAGCCCACCGAACGCGTGCTGGAACACCAGCTACTCCCCAACCTATACGCAGTAGTCATGGGTCTTTTAATGACAGCGCCGCTGTCAATCTACCTTCTCCGATCGCTCTTGAACAGGCGCCTGCTCAAACTGCCGCGTTTTCTCTTTCTCCTAATGAGGAAGGCAAACTATGGAAGAATTGGGTTGAGGAAATCGCGCCTTGGATGGACAAGTTTGACTGTGACAGAACCTTTGGCCATATCCTCCCCGCAATGACCCGCCTCAATGAACATCTCAAGTACGCCATGCTTTCGCTCTCTGCCCGCCAGTTAGAGCAAGCCAATCCAGGCGACAGCGGCCTGAGTCCTAATCTTAGTCTCAATCTGTACCGTCAAGCAGTCTATAGTTTGCTACCTCAACTGTCAAAACGCACTACAGCCGTGTTGGCTTCGTGTGTAATACTTTCCATCTTTGAGATGCTGAGCTGCAACCCCAAGATGTGGAAGCGTCACATGGATGGCTGCGCCAGTCTACTCGAGGCAATCGGAACTAATGGGTTCGTAGGCGGTGTGGAGCAGGCGCTTTTTTGGGTGTTTGCCCGGATGGACGTGGGCGGCAGCATCATTTCATGCACAAAGCCTCTTATTCCGGTGCACCAATGGGCATCCAAGACCGACCTGGATGCTGATGTGGGCCTCTTCCGCAGTAGTAATAGTACGCGGGGCTTCGGGGAGTGGGCGAATTACGCTGTGTACCTGACGGCGCAAGTGCTTGATCTCCTGGCTGTGACCTTGCTGGAAGATACTGGCAGCGTGGCAGGACCCAGAGCCAGCTTTAGCGATGGATCAACACGCAGTGATTCTGAGTTTCGCAACTGCTGGACCAAGCTGTGGGCATATCTTGAAGATTGGCAGGCGCAACGGCCAGCCGAGCTACAGAAAATCATGTGCATTCCCGGCTCGGAACATTCGCCCTTCCCGACTATTATTTACAGCAATATGACAGCCATGAGCGGCAACCAATTGTACCACACCGCATCACTGCTCATGTTACAACACAAGCCAGCAACTGTCAAGCTCTCGCCCAAGAGCCGGTCAGCCCTCTGGCACGCGCGACAAATTTGCGGCATAAGCATGAGTAACGATTTGCACAGCGTGTGGATAAGCAGTGTGCAGCCGCTATGGATTGCAGGCCGCTGCATGAGCCATCCGGCGGAGCACAAGGCCATTCTGGATCTGCTAGGCAAAATTGAGAGAACGTGTGGGTTGGCTACAGAGTGGCGGGCGAATGATTTGCGCGAGCTGTGGGGAGATTTAGAGGAGTAAACAAATAGAGAAAGGGAGAGATGCCTTTTCTTTTGTTTCTTCACTACATTTCTTTTTCCTCTTTGTTTCGGGAGGTGATTGTTGCTAACGACGCGACGAATTGTTTTTTCTTCCTTTTTTTCTTTCTTTTTGATTTGCATGCCATGTACCATGATTTTTCGATTTTTCGATTTTTCGATTTTTCGATTTTTCGATTTTTCGATTTTTCGATTCTTTCCTTGTTTCTGTGTTTGTTTTGGTTTTTTTTTATTGGGAGGACAAATTTCTATGATTCCATGACGTTTACTAGATTTTCTTATCTTTTTTGATTTCTTTTCTAGTGCTTCTTTCAAGCTCTTGATACCAATTAGCTGTTTCTTGGGTTGTATTCTGTATTATTGATACATAGTCTCAGAGGTATAGTACCCTACTACTCTACCATCTTCCCTATATTTACAGTGATCTTACACTGCTTCTACACTCCTAGGTCCTTTTAATCCCACTAAACCCTTCAGTAAACACACGGCTGACTGCACCGCTAAGCTTAAACCGGTAGGCCTGGCTCCCCTGCGTCAAACCCATAGGGAAAGGGGCGCTGATTGCCATGGATGTGACGGCTGCAGTAGTACCGCTGGCTAACACGGTAGCGCAGCCACAGGGCACCAAAAACACGCCATGTCTAAGGCAATAAATGACTTAGGACATGGGAAAAAAAATAACACTCGGCGCTAAGACCTCGGAGAACCGAGCTCGCGTGTTTTTGCTTGTCACGTTCGCTATTGATGGTAATGGTGCAGTGGTCAATGGTAACGGTGATAGTGGTGGTTGTGGTAGTGCAGTGCTTGGCAGAATCGAACTGATGACATGATGCGTTATGTGCTATGCAAGCCCAACAGAGCGCTTCATATTGTTTGTTATTACGTTAAAACAAAAAGTCCGAGTCGAAGGGGGAAAGGGCGGGGGATCATTCCACATTTCATGATGTGATATCTCCCCCCTCTCCTGTCCCCCTCAGGTCAGATGGCATGGCATCTCCAAGCGCCATTCTTTCTGTTTTCCTTTTTCCTTTTTTCCCTTTCCCCATCTCTCGCCCTCTTCTCCACATTTCTTCTCCACACTCCTGAGCTTTCTCCGCATTCTGTCCGAATCGGGAAGTACCCACTAAATAACCTTTTTCAACTCCCTGCTCTCGTAAAAGGCCCGGGATGGAAGGTAGCCCGATCATGCAAATTATGGGGCCGCCTCCAAGCCAAAGTTTTCACACCCTTGCCATCCATGTCGCTTCAACCATAGCAAACTTAGTAATCACGGTATGATGATTCTTACTCTTTACTGTGTACTTGGCCGGTTGGATGACGGCCATGCCTAGATGTGGCATCACTGTACTTGGCTGTTAAAGACTCCACTCCTGCAGGAAGGCTTGCTTGTGTCGTGGGGCGGGAAAGATAAGGAGAGAGTGCTCATGGTGGATTTCACTTAAGTGCCAAGGCAGAGTTGCTGTAGTACGCAGGAGGAAATGAAATAAAAATAAAATAATACAAGGATTCTGACTTTTAGAACAAAAGCAACGCTCTCGTAAGCTTGTCTATTGCCTTTCGTGGCTACCGGATATCACATCGTTTTCTTTACACCACCCCAAACCCCACGTCCTCCTGTTGCTACTGCATACCGCCTCTACGCTTCTTTTAACCTCTACTGTATACTCATTTAAACCCGCCGACGCGCGTTCTCGGCCCACCGTTTATACCGCGTGACCATCTCGGATGAAATACTACGCGGCATTGCATGCACCGCCGCCAGCAAGTCCTCCATGCGAACCGCCTTGTCAAACGGCCTCTCGCCGCTATCCACAAGCTCCTGCACAGCATCGCCAGCATTATTACAAATGCCCTTGATGTCAGCGCCGGAAAACCCGTCTGCTGCACTCGCCAACGCCGCAAAGTCGACGCCATCGGCTAGCGGCATGCGACCCGCATGAAGCCGGAAAATCGCCTCACGCTCGCACTGGTCTGGCGGACCGACGTAGAGTAATTTGTCAAATCGTCCTGGCCGCATCAGTGCCGGGTCAACACCCTCGGGATGGTTTGTCGCGCCAACAACCAATACACCCTGTAGAGACTCGAAACCGTCCATCTCTGTAAGCAGAGACGTAACCACGTTGGTTGCTGCCTGTGAGCGCGATGCTCCACCGTTATTCCCAGGTCCGCCACCACGCGTGGTGGCTAGTGAGTCGATCTCATCGAAAAAGATGATGCAAGGCGATGCGGCACGCGCACGTGCAAAGAGTAGCCTCACGGCCTTTTCTGACTCTCCGACATACTTATCTAGCAGTTCAGCGCCCTTGACCGAAAAGAAATTGAAGCCTGACTCGGTGGCTAATGCCTGGGCCGAGAGGGTCTTGGAACAACCAGGCGGGCCGTAGAGCAGCACGCCCTTGGCAATAGTGGGGTTGACGCGTTGGTTGGATGTTCGCATGACGCTGCCGATCAGCGACTGTAGCGTCTTCTTGATGTGTGCCTGGCCTCCAATGTCTTGCCACGTGACACTAGGCGGCTTGAGGTTGATATCGTGCATGGCAGTGGGCTTGACACGACGTAGCGCCTCAGTAAAGTCGACCATGTCCAGCACGGCCGTGGAAGCGGCAGGCGGCGGCTGGTTAGCGCGGCGCAAGCGGATCTTGTGGATCTTCTTGGCCTGGAGAGTCAGTGAGAACAGATCGCCGGGGCTAAAGGCATATGTGCGCTGAGCAAGGTGGTCAAGTGTAGAAGTTGCTGTGGCTGGGTTGAGTGGAATGTTAAAGGACTGCAAAATCTGTAACCGGGCTTTCGGGTCGGGTGCTGGAAGGAGGACATTATCGTAGAATCGCTGCGGCTTTTGCAGCTTAGTTGGGATATCAATAAGGTAGTCAAGGCACGTGGCTACTACTATGATCTGCGGCAGCTGGCCGGTCGCCACAGCCTCAGCCGAGAGCGAGTCTAGTTCCTGGGCAAAGAAGTTGATGACCGAGTTGTAGTTGGAGCGGTCCTTGCTGATCATCTGGTCAAAGTCATCAACCAACACCATGCTAGGCTTCTGTGCGCGTGCCTGTTTGAATACCTCATGGATGGCCGATAGTTTGTCAGCTGGTTCGACACGGAACGTACGGCCCCAGTTGGTTGCTGCTAACTTGTTGAGAATAAATGTGCGGCCCGTGCCCTGACCACCGCTGATGACAAAGCCGCACGAAATGGCATCTCCAGGGATGTAGCTAGCGGTGTAGAAGTTGGCCAGGAAGTCATTGAGTGTCTCGACTTGAGACGCGTAGCCTGGGATGTCGCTGATGATGAGATCGCCCCCATAAGTCTGCTTGCTATCAGTTATGGCCTCATCGCCAGCGACAATCTTGACGAGTGTCGTCTCGGGATTGAACTGGGCATTGCTCTCGAAACTGTCGTTGACCGTGACAGCCTTGAACAGTTTCTTAGCGCCGACGCAGCTAAGCTCGACCATCATGCCTGGGAATATTTGGCCAGCACGCTCTGTTTGCAGTAGTAGTTTTATCAGCAAGTCGTGTCCACTAACGTGAATCTTTGCTTAGTTGAATGTAACAACTCACCTAGAAATCGCTTTGCTAACCATTCCCATGCTAGCTGGTCTTTGGGCGGAATTGGCTTGACATCTTCGCCATCCTCCTTCAGAATCACTGTATCGGCATCTGGTGCCTTTTCTGCACCTGTTAGCGTCAACTGGATGACATCACCCAGCTCAAAACCGCACAGCTTGCGGAAGGTCGTGGTCATCTGCACAACATTGGGGCTGACGTTCTTGCCGCCAGGCATCAGCCAGAGCGACGCTTCGCGCCGTTTAATCTCAGACTGGTCATCACTAGGGATTGACTCAAGGACGCATGGCCAGCCGCCGTCTAGCTTAGAAGTCAGGGCCAAAAACGATTCTTTAGAAATGTAAACCCTAGACACTCCCTTCCACGTGTGCTTGGAATTGTCTAGGGTCTCATGGACTGGACGGACTTTGAATTCAAGGGCCATATCAGGGAGCCGCCTTGGAGATACCAGATCTTTGGGGGAAGGGGGGAGACCTTGGAACCGATAAGAAAGTGCTTATTGTAGGCTGGGAATGATTCACATGCTTCAATGTTGTAACTTGTGGAGGGTTCTGAGGGAACACAAACACAAAGCTTTTCCTGAAAGTGGGGCTAAATACTATAGGGTATACACAAAGGCGGGGTCTTGAATGTCACCAATAAATATGGGACTAACTCTCTGACTCTACCACTATGCACCTAAATATGGATTTGCAGCCCCACTAATGTGGAAGGGTTCTATAGAAACAAGGCCGTATCCTGCCAAAGTGGGGCTTTCAAACTCTCACTGCTTCTTATGACAAGCTTCAAGCCGCAACTGAGACTAGAGACACCCCACTTCTCCTTTCTATTTGTTCATTTCCTAGACCATGAACGGTATTAACAAACTCATACGCTTCGTTTAATGCGCCAATTAGTTAGCATCCGGCCATCGCTAGCATCGCAGTCATGTGCGGTGTTGCCGCTCAACAGTGGCCGACACAGACACAAGCATAGGTGCAAATACATTCCCGCTCGCCTCCAGTCATCCTTGTCGCCATCCAGCCCGCCACCACCAGAGAATCCAGCCTCTTCGTCGCCTTCCTCATCGCAATCGCAGACATCGCACAAACCCTTTTGGCCACGGCGTCAACCACCGCCCTTCTCGGCCCGCAACCCACACGAAACGCACGCCTCGATCTTTACCCAACTGTTTCCCACACGCGACTCGTACCGGCCTCGGCCTCCTCCCCCGCGAGTTGTTGTCAGCGATTCGGAGATTGAAGAAGATGCAAGGCGCAAGGCTGTTGAGGATGCGACCCATGCAGCAGCATGGGAAATCCCGCAGAGCGAGCGGCCTAGTGTAGGCGGTGCCGGTGGATTGGCGGGGAAGCGTAGTGACGAGACGTGGCGCGAGCTACGTGAACGCTTCCCGGCATTAGGGAATCGCAGCCCGACGTTCCGTAGCAAATATTGGAACCTACAACAGGACCACTTAGCCATGCTCATTATCAAGAATACCCTGACAAGTCTGGCTCCGTCAGACTTTAACCGTATTGTACCGCCGGGAATGCATCTACCCAGCTCATTCTGGTCGATCCTCAAAGGTAAGTCACTTTTTATTTCCCATCTTGATCCTCTCCTAGTGTTTTCTCACGCTAAACCTCCTACGCTTGCAGTCGTTGCCAAGCGCAACCCACACACCCTAGAGCCCAACGGCACATACTACCTTCTTTTCCCTACCGAGACCAACGCCATTGTCTACCGCGAAGAACTATACCGCTTGCAACGGCTCTATTCTAAACGACCCTTCAACCAGCCTGACTTCAAGCCCGATGAGCTCACAACCAAATTCACCGTTGCTGCCCCAAATGCCCTCAAGGTCAGCATGGAAATCGTTGTCGGTCCACAAGATATTCTCAATCGCTTTCGCCCCGGCTTCAAAGCCAACTTATTTCGCCGCAAGGAATACGGCATCGACCCGTCTGGTGGAGCGGGAGGTGCTGGTGTCGACACGCTCGTGCAACTCACTCTACACGGTGACCAGATGACTCTTGGCCGATTGTACATGCTTCTCAATGAAGACGGCCGCGAACGCGGCATGCCGTGGGGTCTCACACGCCAGTGGTGTCGCAACGGCGTAGCATTTAGCCTCGAGGACGCGAATTTGCAGGGCCGTAAACGCACGCCTAGCACCGCAAACGCACACACCACAGCAACAAATACAGCCCATAACGCTACACCCTCATTGTACCCTGGAATCAACGAAGGCGATGCTATTTTTGGTAGTCAGCCCTTACAAAAAAACGATCAAAACGAAGACGAAAATGAGGAAGAAGACATAAACCGCTACGCAAAAGGCGGCAGTGGCGCTGCCCCCCACGAGCTTGCAGCTACCGAAAACCCGTTGTATGTTGGTTCGTCACAGTTCCTACTGCTCTTCACATCGCACATTGAGGCGCAGCGTTTTGTGCGCGCGTGGCATACGCGCACTGTTTTGTTCCAGAATTCACGAGCGAGGACGACAAATTTCCATGCTCGTGTGGTCACGGAAGTGTGGCTTGATGAGGTGACGGATGCGGAGACGGTGGTTCCCGGGCGGCAGGGTCACCATTCCCAAAGTCAGCAGCCGATGGGGAGATTAAATGTCCAGCAGCCGCGGCCAGTGAGCGATAAGGACAATGAGCGGCGTAAGGGCACGTATTCACACTATTACAAGCGCCGGGTAGTGTTATAGAGGCTAGACTGGGCTAGGTAAGGAGGGCGTTCTTAGGATTAAATGGGGAGGATAGTTTAGATTATAGTACGCCTGGAACAAAGTAAAGGAAAATGTACATGTTAAAGAAAGTGGCAAGACAACAGACTAGGGAGATACAAAAGAAAAGCGGCAAAACGATGTGTGAAAAAGAGCATTTCCTCCGACTTCCAGTGTGTATGAATCCCATCATTAGTCAAGCGTTAACCTGTGTTATGTAGCCATGGGCATATGGGCATTAAGCCTGGTTCGCCGAGGAGGGCTAAGTTTGGGTCTACTATTATGCAGTGTGTGTGGGGTCAGCTAAGAGAACTCAACGACTGTGCCATTTGACAGACTGGTAGATGGGAGCGTGTTTAAGCCACTAAATAGAAAAACACCATAGTCTATGTAGGGTAGAAAAAGAGAGCAGCAAGATGCCGCATAAAACGCTGGCTGGCAAGACCCTGAGGTTTCGCCGTATCCTTCGCCGCTGTTGGAAGCGCTCCACTGGGGGCAGATAGATGAAATAGGTAGAATTGGATTGATTTAAGCCAAGAATGTTCCTAGGTCCTTTAGCCATGGATAATCTTTCCTGGCAAGTCCTGGGCTTACTACTCTGCTGAAAACGGGATAAAGGGTCCGTCCGAGTCGGGCGGCCAAATAATACGTCTTGGGAAGCCGGACGAAAAGTCACTCCGAGCTGCCGCGTTTAGAACGGCGGTTTGTCGTAGAGTCTGCATTATGCGCTACCATGCCTTACGTTCTACGTTGCTGCTTTAACTAGGGCCTAGCTTTGTACTACAAATGGATAGATACAACACTTGTCGGAACAATCTACTGAATTGGTGAAGCTTGTCTCTCTATTCTTTTTCTAAAGTGTCAAGTTCTTCCATCATGCACAGCTAAGCTGGAGTATTCAGGCTCGGGTTTACCCAGGGTTAATCCGACTGAAGACAGATTCCCCACAATACCCATCCTCCATGTAGTTCATCCAACATTCATCCAACAACACTCATATATACGAAGGCAAACTAATTAGCATTAATTCTATGGCAGGGCCGTAGGTGCGAAGAAACAAACAAGGGATCAGCCGGCCTTATTGTTAGTAGACGTGTTTTAGCTGCAAGACATAGCATGTAAGGCAAGACTGGGCCTGGCGATGCCATGCCATCCCCTTACTACCAGGGGCGAGCGAAGAAGGAAAAAAGACTGAAAAGAGCTTGCGCTAAGAGAAGAGACCTAGGGCTAAGGCTTCTTTCTGAAAAACAAAGACCCTGGCAAGACGACTATAGGCTACATACAAGAACCAACGAGAGATACTGCAGCCCCTTGCCTACAACTGGCTTAATCCAGGCTGCTACCCTGGTTGCCGGCTGCTTGGAAATGCCTATTAAGGGTAAAAATAGTGGCATACAGCTGTATCATGCTTCTAGCTATTTCAAGGGTTTATGCTAGCTAATCATGGACTTTTTTTCTCAATTCTCTCTTCCATGAAAAGTGGTGAGGGCAAAACGAAATCTTTAGACTAGCTCCCTAGCTGACAAGCGCTTTTCAAGCAGGATTTCATCATGGCTATCACGGGAATTTCGGACATTGACAATGCGAGGCTAGCAAAGCGAGGCCAAATGCAGGTTATTAATACCATAGCATGTCCGCTGCTCATGAATCTATGCGCCGTCTCTCCCTCATCAACTAATTGTATCATGACTAACTTCCTCCCGTCTTTCTCCCGCCCTTCCATCCGCCGCCGATCTTTGAGCCAATACGATACTGGTATCTGATTTGACTGCGTTATTGACATGCGCTTCTCTCTCTTGGCGAATATAGCTTTCCTAGCCCTCACTCACGCCGGTAGCTACAATCATGTCGACGACCCTTGGTCCTTTGACGTCAATGATGGCTCATATGCTGACTGGATGTACTACATTGCGGATAATACCCCTCTATCGAGTCTGTCCATCCCTGGCACGCACAATTCCATGACATACAACATGGACAACTACTATCTGGAGGGGCAGAATGTGCCTTTAGCAAAGCAGCTTGCTGGTGGCATCAGATACCTTGATATTACCTGTTTACCTGTTGGAGATAAGCTCATGGTATATCATGGGCTCCATGAGACTGGCTACAGTTTAGAAGATGCCTTGGCCCCTATTTATAACTTTCTCCATCGACATCCTCATGAGGCTGTTATCCTGCGCCTTCAGAGGAGTAGCTCACTTGAAAGAACCAAAGTCTTCACCGACTTGCTTCGCAAATACTTGACCCCTGAGACTGTTATTGGCAGTTACGCTGACAAGTATGTATACAATAGGGGTGGTGCTAAAATCACCACTCTTCCGACTCTTGGTGAGATTCGCGGCAAGCTTTTTATCTTGCAGGACTTCGGCAGCAAGCCCAGCGGTGTTTTTGGATTACCCTGGAGCTCTCCCCTTATTTCCAGCTACCACTGCAAACTTGGAATTGGCAAATTATTGGTGGGGGTGAAGTGGCTTGTCCTTAAAAGTTATATTCGAAGTCTTTCTGGAAGAAGCTCTAAGAAGCTCTACATCACTGACGTTACTGTTAGTTTTGGCTCAAGGCCCATCGACGTTGCTGCTGGTGATAGGGCTGATGCTGGGATAAATAGTTATCTTGGTACCTATTTGGAATCGGTCACGGCGAACCATTTTGGGGAATTCTTCCTCAACGGCAATAGGGCCCGTATTGGAATTATTTCTATGGACTTCCCTGGCTATAAGCTTGTTGAGCAGATCCTGAAGTTCAACAATATCTACCAAGTGATACCCCTTGGCGGTATTGGCTACCCTAGCTATTACTAGGGAGTTACAAGTCTGAGCCTATAGTAGACAAACGTCCCGAGATGATGATGAAATGCCAGCAAAAGTTGCGATAAAGTTAAATAAAAAAATATTACTACAAAATCCTGTTTCCCATCTTTGGGCTCTTTTTCCCAAGATGCCGGACTAACTAGCCTTTGGTGTGAGTGTGTGATACGTGATGGCCTTCATCCTTGGGTTCCCGTTCGTTCAAACTGACGTCACGCAGATGTCAAACACAAGGTCGGAGAAGTATTAGAGAGGCAAACAACTTGAGAAGTAGTGCATTTCTGTTACCGCTATAGCCTAAAGATCAAAGAGACATACATGCCTATATAGGAAAGGCGGACAAGCAAGCATTGCTCTTAAAATAGCATGACTATGAGATTAGCTTCTATATGCACCTACATGCAGGCTCGGCGCGCACACCAATACTAAGCTTAGGAGTGTAGACTCTTGACAAAGCCTGAGGTGACAATGGCGACGATGACGACGTCTCGCTCACCATCATGTCACAATTGGCTCTGCATTTAATGGGATGCTGGACAATTTTCACAGGCTAGTGGCTAACGAACTAGTAGGGTCTAGTTTACAGCTTGCCAAGCTTAGATCTTTCCAGTGTGTTTAGCGGATGGCTCACTGTAATTAGGCTTATACAGCAGTCAAGCGTGTAGAAGGGTTAGGCCCTCTAGTGCGCCTCGTGCAGTATTCTAGTATCGAAATAGAGGGCGTTTTGGCAGGGATGCTACGAGCCTGTGGACGTAGATACTTGCGTGCAGTAAAAACAGCGATCTGTACCGGGGTCACTCACTTCTCCAGATACCTATCCTATGTCCATTTGATTTGAATATATTTAACGTCTACTGGAATCACCAAGATCAAACGACGCTATCCTATGTCCATAGATTGCCTCATGTGGTTATAATATGGGCCGTGTGCAAAATCCCCTCCCGAGCTTCTCAGTCTTTGGCATTCAGTGTCGGCGTTTACTCCTCCAACTACTGTAGAATCACCCTTTCCAGCTCTCACTTTAAAGCTTCTCAATGTGATGGCCAATAGGCCACGAGTTTTGGCAGATGGAAGTGACGAAGGTTGTCGTACACCAAGACTCCTGCAATCATACCACATTCTCTAATGATATCTTAAATGGTAGAAAGGATATTGAGGATAGAGGTCATGGGTGTGATGGGCTACTGTTGAGCGAATTGCATCCAATGCAGCGATATAGATTAGATGGAAGCTTGTGCTACTTAAGCTTGGACTTCAGATCGTGTACATTCCCTTTGGCCATGTAATTATACATACTTTGTTGAATCGGATGGCAGCCTCCCTGCGGGCTGTGTAAACTGACTGGAGTATTTATTAAGGCCAGGCCAGAATTCACAGCCGAGAACAACGAAATTCCAAGCCTGCGTAGTAAAAGAAGTGTGGCTCAATGAGGTGACGGGTAGCGAGACAATTTGTTCTAGCGTGGTAGAGCTAGCGTGTTAAAATCAAACAGCATGCTAGAGACTGAATCTGTAGTAGACGATATGGACTACTCTAGCATGTTTAGAACAAAAAGTGAAGAAGAAATCTACTTGGTTTTATTGAATAGAAGTGGTGAGACTAGGGTAAGGGGAACAAAGCAAGATATGAAAGCAAAAGAGGAAAAGGAACAAGTGAGCAGAGTGTTTTCCCCAAGTACGCGTTGCCGGTCCGCGCCGCAATGAGCCCATGCTATTGCTACTAGAATATAGGCGTTAAACTTAGAATGGGTGCTGTCCTGGCATAAAAACCTCTCGACGTAATGCTCTTATATGAGCAGCAGGAACAAGCCCCTGACCTTGGATCGCTTACGCCGCTAGGCAGATGGAGCTAGGCCTAGGCTCGGATTTACCATCGACTTACAGAGGGGGGGGGGGGGTACAGTGGCAGCTAAGGGGAAACACTTTGCTTTTTTGACCATTGCTACGTTAAACATCAAACATGCGCAATGCCGAGCACCCGCGAAAGCGCCTAAGATCAAAAGAAGCTTAAACAGTTTGGGGTATCTATTTCTTCGGGTCTCTAGGCATGTTTTGTGCGTTGCAGCTAACCTGGTGGCAGATGCCAAACAGATGTAACCCGAGGGGCGCTCGAATCACATTCATCGCGACAAGAATCTGGCTTTTGCTTCTTGAAGCTCAGGGCATTCATTATAGAGCTTTCCTACATAGCTTCACCAATGTCACGTCACACCTTTAATTTCATCTGGTTCTCTGGGCAAGGCTGACGGCCCTTGTTGATTCTAGCTGGCACCCCTACTCACAGAACCTGACTACTCCTCCATACAATGGCGCAGAACACAGATTTTGGTACAGAGATGTCGGGAAACCACCGGAAATTTGTTATTTCCAGTCCAGGATTAGCCAATAGAAATGCCGTGCCGTGTCTAGAGACAGTGAAGGGGTGGGGAGCATCTTGAAGTTGGCAAGTATAAAGGTAGCATAAGCTTAGTCTATATAGGGAGGGTCAGGGAGAAATGCAATGCGGTGCCGCATAGAACACTGATTTGCAAGATAATTGAGTTCCCATCATACCTGGTCCCGTTATTAGGAGTACAAATAGAAGGGTTAGCCTGCTAGAACGTGATAAACACCAAGCGAACGTTCTGCTGGACCCTGGTTGACAGGCACAGACTAAGCGACTAAAATTAGAATAATTCCAGGTGAGAGTACCCCTACTGCTAAAGTTCGAGGCGTCTTTTTCTACCAAAGATAATGAATGGCTTCTCGTGCAAATCAGGGTTGGATTTTTCTCAAGCTTATTAGTGTGATTAGAGCCCCCAAGTTTAAGTGTTGGCATATGCCACGAAGCGAGAATATGTTTAGAGACTGAAGAAATAAAACAACCTAAAATGCTTCTAAGCTTCTATGGACTTGGATGTTTTTAGCGAGCCCTTGGCAGTTTAAACACCTCAAGTAGCAAAGATTAAAAAAAGGGTTCGACTGGATGGCGAGCTACGTTTGCCGTAGATAATCTCTCACCTAGAAACCCCCATCTGCGCTGTAAGCCTGACAGCTAGAGTGTTATAATTTGGTAGAAACCACATAAAAAGGCGCAAAGGGTACAAGTCAAGGGGTGAGCAAGCGAAACTACTAAACAGCAATCCGAGCCAGAAAGGAAGAGAAAAAAGCCACATGAACATCACCCTAAGCTATGGCCAGGGCGTAGTTCCATGCTACGTATGGATAGACAGACGACCTCCATTAAGCCTTCATGTATATCAGTGTGATCTGACTAACATGACGTTTTTGTGGGAGGTCCTAGCTTGGGCGCAGCTACGAAGGATGGAGGCATAAATAAACAACGGGGAGTGCTAGCCGAGTTCCTAGTAGTTATGTTTTCGGTCTAGGATGTGTATGTGCCGTAGCATGAAAAAACACTAGATAGAACATGCACTAATAATGACAGCTACACCATGCTTTTGGTGTTTTCGAGATATTCCAAGGATTCATGCCAGCTAATCATAGGCCCTTTGTTCATTCTCGGTTGGGAATAGCAAGAGAGGAGCAGGAGCGACAACAGCATCATCGTTCCGGTTCTAGCCCACCAAACGAATGCTACTCGGGTGTATCGCTAGGCTATCATGATGGCTTTCACTAGGTTTTAGACTTCAGCGAGGTGAGGTTGCCAAAGCCGGGCCAGATCCCGACTATTAATATGATGGCATGCCCGCTGTCTAACGTAGTACATCTCCTTTTTTCACTCATCAGCACATCTTCACCAATACTCTTCTTTCTTCTTTCTTCTTGTCTTCTTTATTATCTTCTTTTTTGTTTTCTTTCTTGTTTTCTTTCTTGTCTTCTTTATTGTCTTCTCTTTCTACTCTTCTTTCTCGTCTTCTCTTCTTGTCTTCTCTTCTTTCTCTTGCCTTCTCTTCTTGCCTTCTCTTCTTGCCTTCTCTTCTTGCCTTCTCTTCTTGCCTTCTCTTCTTGTCTTCTCTTCTTGTCTTCTCGTCTTTCTTCCCTTCTTTCGTCTGCTACCCATCTTTGAGCTTCTGTACTACGAGCACCTGCTTTGACCTTGTTATCAATATGCGCTTTTCTCTCTTAGCAACCCTGGCTTCTCTAGCCTTCACCTACGCCAAGAGCTCTGAAGAGAATATTAATGACCCTTGGTCGTTTAATGTCGGTTCTGGCCAGTACGCTGACTGGATGCAGCGCATCAAGGACAACACGCCTCTGTCAAGTCTGTCTATCCCTGGCACCCATAATTCCATGACGGACAAACTAGATAACGGCCTTCTACGAGGCCAGGACACGCCTTTGGCCCAGCAGCTTACTGGTGGTATCAGATACATCGACATCACCCTACAGAACACCGATAATAATCTGTTGGTATACCACGGAACCAGCAAGACTGGCTACAATTTCGAGGAGGTCTTGACCACCATTTATAACTTCCTCGATGACCACTGTCGTGAAGCTGTCATCATACGCATCCAGAAGAGTACTCTGCTTAACGGGTCCCAGGCCTTCACGGACTTGCTTCGTGGATACTTAAACCCTGGAACTCCTATTGGCAATCGTGCTGCCCAGTATGTCTACAATAGAGGTACTCCTGCAAGCACTACTCTCCCGACTCTTGGCGATCTCCGTGGCAAGCTGTTTATCTTGCAGGACTTTGACACTAAACCCAGCGGCGTTTTTGGCTTCCCCTGGAGCTCTCCTCTTATCTCTAACCACCACTTCAAGTTTGGAGTTGGCAAGCTGTTGGTGGGAGCTAAATGGCACACCGTCAGGAAGCATATTGAAGGTCTTTCTAGAAAGAGCGCTGAGACGCTGTACATCACTGACATGACAGTTAGTGTTGGCTCTAAGCCCATTAGCATTGCCACTGGCGATGAGAAAAATCCCGGCATGAATGGCCGTCTTGGCATCTTCCTGAAGGACACCAAGGGGGGCGATTCCAATGAATTCCTCTTCGGATTCAGGAGAGCTCGTCTTGGAGTTATTTCCATGGACTTCCCTGGCAAGAATCTTGTTGAGCAGATCCTGAAGTTTAACAAGTTTTACGAAGAGATTTCCACTGCCGAGGGTTACAGTCAGCAACCCCCTCCATCCCCCGGCTACTCTGATTCCAACGCTAGTCCTAACACCAACTCTTACCCTAACCCTACCACTGCCCCTGCCCCTACCCAGTATTAGAAAGCTATATTACGAATCTGGGTTTTTGATGCATAAAGAAATGATGAAGTTAATAATGAAAAGGTGGCCAAGGTTGCAGTACAAATAAATAAAAATATGTCACTACGAAAAGAATCCCACTGATGCCTGTTTTCTTTAAAGCCTAGCTAAACTCAAGCTTGAATGTGTCGTCTGTGATAGTCCTTACTCTTGGTACCTGTGTTCGTGTCTGAATCTGTTTTCATTGTCCTGTTCATTTAGCGTGGCGCCAGGCGTATGCTACAGAAGCAGTGTATTGCTGCTGCCAATATAGTCTAAAGATCGGGGAGAAGTGCCTATATTCAACCGGATAGCAAAAGAGCACCGCTTTCAAATGGTGTAGTCACGATACGTTAAATGATGTAATACTACCAGATTCTTCTCAGATAGCCTCACAGGCATTCTGCTTTTTCCTTTGCATTTGTGTCACTTAGTCAACTTTTCGCTCTTCTGTGATTATTAGTGGCGGACTTCCACAGGCAAGTATTCCTAATATAAGGCGGTGGCTTTGAAATGCAGATTTCAGGGACTCCTGCAGTGTCAAGGATCAGGTCAAAAAAGGACCCAAAAGATAGAGGATTGGATCTCATTTGATTGTCAAAGGTCCTGAACCTCAGACTCTAATAAAGTCTTCTGATGCGTTACTGCTTTTGTTCCCTTAGTTAATGACGCCGGGGCCTCAAGAGTAGATGCAAGTGAGCTGCTCTTATGCCTTTCGATTCGTCTTCTGAGGTATTCAAACTGAGAGCTAGCTTTAAGCGCTATCTTTGGGGTCCTAGGAACCCAAGGGCCAGCCAGGCCTCCTCTTCGATCGCTGCTGGAGCCTGTAGCTGCACGTCAAGCTTTGATATCACGCTTCCTCTATTCAATGGAACAAGCCCAGCCTCTTTAAACACTCCTTTGATATTACTTTTTTATCGTAGCTGCTTGGTAGGTAGCATAAAAACCAGAAAGAAATCAGCCTTGGAAACGTAGGCTTTCGAGCACCTGATTAGATGCTCAATTTCTCGACCATAGGTCTTCTTTAGTGGTCCAAAGCATTCGACATCAAGAGGCTGAAGGAGGTGAGATGAATGAAGTGGCATACACAGTGTGATGATGTGGTTGACGTTACAATATTTCTCAAATTTGACAGAGTGGTGGCTGTCATGCCCATCGAGGATCAAAAGTTGATAGCAGCCAGTTGATCAAGCCATAGTGTGTTGATCAAAGTGCCTGAGCTACCCAAGACCTGGATCATCATTTGCCCAGCCATTTTAAGTTGTCACAATAGCCCAGTTGTCCAGGAGGTTGTGTTCTTGGTACCATTTAGCGAGGTGAAGTTGGCCTGCAACTGCAATGAATGGCGCGATTGTCTAGTCTTCTTCATTGATCGCTTAGATGACTGTGACGCATTCTCAGTTTCCTAGCTCAACTGATTTCACCTTTCCATGTTTTCCTACGCCAGTGACAACCATTCTACTTGCAATATTGCCCATGGTAAAGCAAGCCTCATCAAAATTATAAATGTCAACCAAGTTGATACCATACTTCACAATTGATTGTGCTTTCCACAAGCCTAAACCAATCACGAATAAGGGCTAGATCTGCACATTTAGCCCCCTCATAGTCATATCTTTGATTAAAGCACGTCTTGAGGTCTGGCTGTCGCTTGATGAGGTTAGAGGCCCAGGTGTCATAGTCGGCAAGCAGTCGGTTGGCAATTTCTTCCACACCACGAAGCCAGGGAGGGGGGAGAGGACCATTGAGAGCCTAGGTCGACGATGTGTTGAAAAATAATCTGTTCTTCTAGATCAGATAGTTTGAACGATTTAGGGACAATATCACCTCGAGAAGGTTTGCCATGATATTGATCATGGAGGGTACTAGGCGGGACTTTTTATATCCTTGCAGCGTGATAGATGCGTAATTTTGGTTCATTTGGGAGGGCCTGACGAGCGAGAATTATATATTTATACATATTTTAACAGTAAACGTTAGGAGGATATACAGAATATCCTGTAAAGAGAAGAAGAAGGAATAATTAATTATTGAACTTATTCCATGTCTGTATCTTGTCTAAAGAGTGGATCTCAACCGATTTCTATATTCATCACCATGGGCCTTGGAAGAAGGTCCTTTATGTCTGAAGCTAACCCTAACGTGTGGGCAAACTGGATCAGGGTCAGAAATCCTGATAACCCTGACTTAGGTTGCTGACATATTTTATTGAGGCAATTACGAAGTGGATATCAAATTTTGCTACACGGGCATCAGGCTTATGTGGGCATCAGGTTTTACGCGCTCTGATTGGCTGGAAATATTTCTGTTAGTGCATTCCATGCCAATGTACCTGCCTGGCCAATTATGGCTGATCCTTGCGCAAAGAAATATAGAAAGGAAGGGACATTCGTCGTCTTCAGTCATCACCCTGACACATGATTTCTTCATCCTATGTTTTTACTTCTCAAGTACCATGATGCCAGCCAGCTCCCGCTCAGGAAAACGACTTCATGAAAGCCAATTGCCTATACTAGCAACTTCATGCGCAACTAAGCGACCTAGAATGCATTCCAACCCCCGGTCTGAGTCTTCGGTTCACTTGGGGGATGTCGATGCAGATGCCAGCCTCAGGCTTTCTGTGGACAAAAACCCAGCTCCTGAAACCGAACATGGAAGCCTGAGCACAGATGACGAACTCACTTCACAGCTTGCTAGGGAGGCCGTTGGAGTCAACGAGCGTCTGGCTCTATGCAGCAAGCGGCCAACCACTAAAGCCCTGGAAACTTTGGAAAGTTCATGCGGCTCATCGCCTGGAGGCTCTGCATGCAAGAGCCAAGCTTTACCATCTACAGTGAACCCCCTACCGGTGGAGGAAGAAGAAGATGGAGGGTGTATGCCACACGAGTCTGCGAATAACTCCGTGGAGGCTATCCCTAACCCACCCGTTCCGGGGCCGCTTGAGGCTACCGCTGACGCCTTATACACCCGCGTGAGCGAATTTGCAAAAGAAAATGGATTTGCTATCATCAAACGAAATAGCCTTACTCGTAAAGGCCGGCTCACTCGGTACACGTTCGAATGCGATCGGTATGGGGAGCCTAGGGTTAATAAGAATACAGCTGGCCTTCGGGACCGCAGGTCCAGGAAATGTGGCTGTAAATGGAAGATCGTTGCCGAATCGTTGGCGCAAAACAACTATTGTTGGAATTTGCGTCTACTCAAAGATCCAGCACATAGCAAACATAATCACCTACCTAGCATCAACCCATCCGCTCATCCGGCTCACCGCAAACGCAGCTCCGCGGTCCGAGAAACGATTCAATCGTCTAGTCGCCGTGCAGGCATCCGGGCACGCGATGTCCGCAATATCGTCAAGGAAAAGCATCCCGAGGCCATACTCACACGAAAGGACATCTACAACGCCAGAGCCGCTATTGCCCGAGAGAAACTTGATGATTTTGCATGAGGATTTTCAGTTTAGTCCATCTACATATTTTCTAGGACCGAATATAAACTGTGTAATGTGAGTCAGCCATCTGGCAGTGCCACAGTGACTGAGACTTTGTATCTGTTGTGAAGATTTATGCTTCGCTCGGAATATCGTCGGGTAAATACATGACGTAGATGGCACATGATGTTGTGAAGAGATTTAGAACTTAGTTCTCAATTAACTCGAACAATAAAGATATGTCACAATAGTATGACTACAATTCCCCTTTCTCACGCCCAATATGCAAAAGTTCATCAAATTTTGCCTTAGATAATGTCTTCGTAAGTCTATTACCAATCATTTGATCTGTCAGAGTGTAGGTGACCTATATGACATTTCCTTGAATAGCCTTTCTGGGAGATTTCTGCTTGATGAGAAAGTGGATACTGCAGAGCCATTGGCATTGGCAACTGTCAAGGCACTTTGTAACAGTAGATATTAGGAGGACGTACTGAATGTCCTGTAAAGAGGAGAAGAAAGAAATAAGTGATTATTGAAGTTTTTCTATGTCTATCTAAGTCTAGACCGAGGAGCGGATCTCAGCCGGTTTATATGTCCATCACGGGCCTTGGAAGACGGCCCTTGATGTCTGACGCTAACCCTAACGTTTGGGCGAACTGGATCAGGGCCAGCAATCCTGGTAACCCTGACCTGACTTAGGTTACTGACACTTTGGTTGTCTATCTGTGTGTGTCCCCTTTATCAACTTAGAATATTTCCTTAAAGAGAGGCTTGAGCCATGTAGTGGTAGCTAGCTGCCAAGCCTACAGTGGCTACATACTTGGCCTCACAGGTACTCTGTACTGTCGGATTTTGCTTGCATGCCCTCCACATTATTACTGACCCAATTGCTAGAAATCCATTTCCTGAAATCGCATCTGGAGAGACATCATTGCCCAGCCTGCTGTCTATAGACACCTGTATATCTTGGTTGCAGATCTTGTGAGACAGAAGAGAGTACTCCTTTGACATATGTAGATATCTCACGCAGTGTTTGGGTGCTTGTAGACAGCAGGTTGTAGGATTGTGTGTTCTCGACGCAGGTCTCATTACCTTATGACAGGGCGTGAGAAAAAGAAAAATATGTAGGAGTGACGTGACGATACTCTGATATAGTATGTGTTTACTTTCCGAGAGTGGCTCAGATTTCTGATCGGTGAGATTGTCATCACTGATCAGTAATGACGCTCCTCGACAGTGGGAGAGATTCATCTTCTCGATTAGTTTTTAGATCTTTGAGTTCCGGCTAATACATAAGGCTATAGTGAAATGATCAACCTTAATCACGAGAAATGAGGACACTGGACCAAGGTCCTGGAGTTGAAGGATGTGAGGCAAACTAGAGATGGCATCAAGAGTATCACTGGCTTCTTTGAACAGTATAACCACATCATTATTATAGACTGCAATCCATGTCTGGCTGTTGTGGAATATCTTCGTGTCATTCTTTAAAGTAGTGAACACAATGTCTGTGAAGCATCTCCTTAGAGTCATGGTAGTGCCACAGTGTGGCAGAGACTTCATATCACTACACCTTTTCACACATAACTACACTTCAAGCCACTGCACAGGCAAAGCTTTGTGATCCCAGAACAGACCGCACGAGGTTTTTTTACTTGGAACTATTTAGTGGCCCTCCTGAATAGCAAAAGTCTTCCCATACAAAATCTAATGCAGACTTAGGAATCTTTTGTTAGCTAGCAATAAGAATCAAACATTAGCACAACTGAGGAGTGCACTATTTTCACAAACATGAGCAAACCACCAACACTAAACCAGAGTCCCCTGCCATATTTTGCACTAGGCGACCAGCTTCTTGAGGCTCTTCCCACAGATGGTGCTATTCGGAGGTCTGAACATGTTCTGAAAGATGGCTATGGCCGACGTATTGCCCGTGTCGGCCAGTGTTTCATTGCGAATTATTGTGTGAATCTTGCTGCAGAGTCATTGTCCCTTCTTTCTGTAGTCTAGCCCTTTTTACCCTTCGGCGCCGGCTTAGTATCTCATTTGCTTCCCGAAGATTTTGAACCACGATCTTTAATCGGATAACCACATGCATAACTGCCTTTGTTGCGTTAGTATTCGACCGTGAAGCTTAAATAACCAACTTCAGGGAGCTGCCCTTATGCCTTCTGATTCACTTTTCGAGGTATTCAGACTGAGATTGGGCCTCAAGTGATGTGTTTGAGATCTTTGAAGCCCAAGGGGTCGAGTGTTCAGTAGCCTCCCCGGGAGGCGCCGGAGCCTGTAGTTGCACATCAAGCTTTGAGATCACACTTTCCAGGCCAAAGGGATCAAGCCTGGCGCATTTAAGCCTTCCTCGGATATTGCTTTCCGTGCAACTTTCAAAGCGGCGCGAAATGCGGGAAAGAGTCCGATCTTCGAAGTGTAGGTTATAGAGCACCTGATCGGATGCTCTATTGTTGGCCATATGCCTTTTGAAGCACTGAAAAGCACACGAAATTAAGAGGCTGAAGTAGGTGAAGATGATAGGGACTAGTTCATCGGTTGGTTGTAAACTGATCAATGTGCTTTAGCCACTCGAGGCCCGGCTGGTTATCTGTACATCCATTTTTGCTGGTTGCAATAACCCAATCGTCCAGAAGGTCGCAATCTCAGTACCAATTCGCAAGGCGATGATGCTCTGTACCAATGATGGACGGCGCGATCAATTGACCTCCCGCATTGATCGCGTGGATCACAGTAATCCATTCCCGATTTCTAGGCCGCACTGATTTTGGTCTTCCTTGTCTTTCTAAGCCTGTGACAACCATTCCAGCTACTATGGTGCCCATCATAAAGCCAGTCTCATCAAAGTTCGACTACAGTTTGTGATGCCCTTCAGGGGGGCACTGTCATAAAATCAGTTCCTTAATTTTCCCGTATCCGAAGAAAGGCTTCTAACAAGGAATATCGATCATCGGAACGATCGCCATGTGCTAGAAAATGACTAGATAAATGGCCAGGTTAGGCCTAAATACTGGCACAATGCATTACGCATCTATCCCGCTGCAAAGATATACAAAGTCCCGCCTAGTAACCTCTATGATCGATACCATGGCATACCTTCTCGAGGCGATATTGTCCATAAATCGCGCAAACTATCTGATTTAGAGGAATATATCATATCATTGTTGAATATATTATCGACCTAGACTCTCGAGGATTCCCCCCGCCCGGCTTCGTGGTGTGGAAGAAATTGCCAACCAACTGCTCGCCGACCGCGACGCGTCACCCGTGGTCAAGCATCGAGCTTCTAACTTTGTCAAGCCACAACTAGACCTGATGGCGCGCTCTAATCGTAGATACGACTACTAGAGAGACAAACGCGAAGATACAGCCTTTATTCGCGATTAGTTCAGACTCGTGGAGAAAACAATTGCGAAGTATGGCATAAGCCTAGCTGACATCTACAGCTTTGACAAGACAGGCTTTATGATGGACGTTATGGCAAGCAGAATGGTAACCATGGGCACAGAAAGACGCGAAAATATGAAACAAGCCTGGCTAGGAAACCGGGAATGGGTTACGGCCATTTAGGAGATTGATGTGGAAGGCCAGGCGATCGCGCCGCTCATCGCGACTGTGGGCCAATATCACCTCGCCAACTGGCACCAAGAAAGCAACCTCCCGGACGATTGGGCTATTGCGGCGACTCATAGTGGCTAGGCCAGCAATGATGCGGGTCTTGAGTGACTCAAGAACTTCGATTGACACACCGTGGCCCAGTCAGCCGGGCGTTGTAGTCTTGTAGTCCTCAATGGGCATGACAGTCACCGCTTGGTCGACTTTGAGAAATATTCCAAAGACAAACGCATCGCTGCACTGCGCATGCCGCCTCATTTGTCTCACTTTCTCCAACCTCTTGATGTTGGGTGCTTTGAACTGCTCAAACAGACCTACGGCCGAGAGTTTGAGTAGCCAATCGGATGCTTTGTTATCCATGTTTCGAAGGAAGGTCCTTCCCGGCCTTTTACGCCGCCTACCAAGCCACCATGACGGGAAGGGATCGAAGGGGATCCAGGGTTGTTGAGCTTGTTCAATTAGACTTGGCAAGTGGCATATCGAAGCTTGATGTGTAACTATCGACCCCAATGCTTATTGAGGAGGAGACAAGTCTGCCTAGCCCTCGGGTTGCTAAGACCCCAAAGATAGTGCTTGAGACTGCCTCGCAGTCTGAATACCTCTAGAAACGAATCAAAATGCATGAGAGGAGCCCATCTGTGTCTATTATTGAGGCCCTGAAGCCTCGCAACCAACTTCACCATTGCTACTCTAGATACTCCCAAGGTTAGCACGGAAACTGCGGTCAGCTTACGGTATGTTCTAGATCTCATGCACCTCAACTTCGAAGCCAACTTATGTTTCCGCACGGAATACGGCATCGACCCGTCTGGTGTACTGGGAGGCGCTGGCGTCGATACCCTCGCGCAGTCCACGCCGCATAGCGTTTAGATGACCCGAAGCCACCTTTGTACGCTCCTCAGTTAGCACAGCCGCAAGCGTGGCATGCCGTAGAGCAGGCACTACCAATACACACGCCACACCAACAACGGTGAAACCAGGGTCAAAAGTAAGAATTTAGAAACCAACCGCTACGTCAAAGTGGGCGACGGGGCTACTTTTTACGGGGTTGCAGACATTGAGAGTCCGTTTTCTGTTGGCTCGCTGAAGTTATTACCGCTAGGTTGAATGGTGCGTCAGACGGACGAACATGCGAGGCCGAGTATGTCCTTCAACTTGTTGGTGCTTATAAAACCCTTCTCAGTCGGTCACCTGCACTACTGGCGCGCCTCAGCGTGCCTATTTCATGCAGATATCAAGGTATGGCCGTTAAGCTTGGCATCGGCTTTATCCTGGTACCAATGCTTCTTTATGCAGCGCTTTGGAGCCAGTGTCGCTTTGTTGACAGCTCCTACGGGAGTGGTTTTGGCAATCCAAATGCCCAGAATCTACCCATCAGCAAACCAACTAACGACGTGCTACTGGCTCTAAGTCGCAACGAGTGGCAGCATGATATAGCCATTGCTAGTGACACAGAAGAGGGCTATTTCTTGGCAGGACATCGGCCATGCATTCCTACACCAGCATTTTAGAGCGCAAGTTTCTCGAAATGCTATTCAAGGGTGTACTAGGATATCATTTTCTGCTCTGCTAGAATTAAACTATACACGTGTTTTTGCTTTTTGCCTGAGACTTTTGGGGTGGGAAAAGAGACATCGTGGAATGAGGCTATACGTCATATACTTAACCCTTTGGCGCTCGAATCACGTTTATCGTAAAAACGATATGGCTCTTGTTTGAAAGAGAGAACATTATCATCGATAGGAAAGACGTACCTTATGGAAAAGTGGTCTGTTCGATGATGTCGTTCCTCTTGATAGCGAACTATGCCATATATTAAGCTCTATACATACATAACCTTAACGTCACAAGATTTGAGAGTACGTCATACAGGTTTAGCGTTTGGGGACCTGCATGCCCGAGTGGAACCAGTCTATGGCTGTGGCTATGGCTACAAGGCTTCTATGTCTTGATAAACCATCCATGCGAACCAGTATCATATTAGAGCAGTCTAGAAGCGGACCTGCTAGCGATGACGCGATATACGACGCGCATCTGATTTCAACTACCGACCATCCAATGCTGGCAGGGCTTGCTCACACAGCTTCGTATATGCCGTGTCTTGAATTCCATCTACGTCGCCAGGCAGGCCTTTCAGGGCTTGGTGATCTTGGCTAGCACCACTACCGACAACACCTTACGAACTCTCCATACAGCGCTTTGAAATATATATTTCGGCTTAAATGTTGAGGAATTGCAGGAGGTTCTTTATCTCCGGCCGATAGTCAGCCAAGACAAGTATTATGCCGTTTTCAGAGGCAGGCAGATGAGGGCAGATCCAAGCCATTAAGCAGTAAAACGACATATCTTATGTAGAGTAGAGCCAGGGGAAAACGCGGAGTAATTATGTCTCAAAAACACCGACTAGAAGGTCATAGACATTCATCGCTTCCGTCGTATTCATTCCGTTACCGCTGTTAAAAGAGCAAATAGAAAGCTTGGCAGGCTAGATGTGACGCGGTAAATACTAAGCGACCATTTTAACTAGCCCATCGCCATCCTAACGGATAACAGACTCGGACGAAATTTTAGCGGTCCTTGGTTCTGAACAAAGATATTCCTAGACTAACGTCAACTGTGGACGATCTTCCTCCGCGAGGCCTGGGTTTGGCATATGCCTGGCGACTAGATATTGTGATTTGACAGACATCATGTGAAATGGGATGGAATCACCGGAGCCGGGCGAAAGCAGGCGAAAGATTACTTTGCTTCCCACAGGTGCTAGATGGCATTCCAGATAAGAAAAGAGCGAGAGAAACGCGACATCTACAGCCCTTGAGACGGCAATTTCTCGTAGGGTTAGCATTGTATGCTGCCCTGGCCTGTGTGTCTGCTTTGGCCAGGGCTTGGCTTCAGACTGCGTACGGATGAATGCAAGACCGCCACCAAATCGTCACATAAACAAAAGTGATCTGACTAGTCTGACTTTTTCTGGTGTACATTACAGCTTGGACAGTGGCGCAAGATACAAATATAAATAAACAAGCGATGGGTCAGCTAGCCGAGTTACTAGAATAACTCTTTTTGCTACAAGATACCCATGTGTCGCAGCATGGAAGGCTGGACCTCGTCAGTGCCAAGAACTAGCGAAGAAAAAAAAAAAAAAAAAAAAAAAAAAAAAGACTATAATGAATATGCGCGATATAGGCGCTAGGGCCAGGGTTTTCCTTTGCAAAAACAGACCTTGGCAAAGTGGCCAGAAGTTTCATGCAACAATCAAGTACTGCAACCAACTCCTTGCCCCCAACTACATTTCTGGATGACTTAGCCAGGGCTTGCTGCTTTGAAATGCCCATCATAGGCAGAAATAGAACATAGACTCTAATATTGACAGCCATACCTTGCATGCTGCCCGGGGTTCTCTGGCTGTTCCAAGAATTAATTCCAGCTAATCATAGGCTTTTCTTCGTTCTCTCTTGGCAAAGGTAACAGGGGAGCGAGGGTATCTTTGTGCTAATTCTATCTATCGAACCTAGTTGATGAAGGCTTCCCGAACAGATCACTGTGCTATCATGATTACCACCGTAGGATTTTGTACCTCCGCAAGATGAGGCCGGCAACCCCAGGCCACAGTCCAACTATTAATATGATAGCACGCCCGCCGTCTCTGACACTTCATATCCTTTCTCCCTCATCGCCATCGATCCCCCTCCCCTCTCTCTTCTCCTCTTTCACTCACTGCCGATCTTGGAGTCTGTACGACGCTCACGCTCATTTTAACTTCACTATCAATATGCGCTTCTCTCTCTTAGCGACCCTGGCCTCTCTGGCCTTGAGTCGTGCTGCTACCTACGGCGGCTTCGATGACCCTTGGTCCTTTGATCTCACCCAAGGCTCATACAATAACTGGATGCACTACATTGCGGATGGTGTCTCTCTGGCGAGTTTGACCATTCCTGGCACTCACAACTCTATGACCGTCAACATTCGCGATGACCTTATGCAGTCCCAAAACACAGATTTGGCCCAGCAGCTTAATGGTGGCATCAGATACATCGATGTTAGTTGCATGACTATGGACAATAATCTCATCGTAACCCACGGAGACGCTTTGACTGGTTATACTTTCGATTATGTGTTAGCCACTCTTTATCAATTCCTCGATAGAAACCCTCGCGAGGCTGTCATCCTGCGCATTCAGAAGGGCAATCCGCTTGAAAGTTCCGCGTCCCTCGCCGCCAATATTCGCAGATCGTTGAATCCTGGAACCGAACTTGGAAATCGTGCTGCTGATCGTATCTTCTCCAGGGGCGGTTATAACATCGACACCATCCCGACTCTTGGCGAGGTTCGTGGCAAAGTTTTCATCTTGCAGGACTTTGATACGTCTTCTGGCCAGTTTGGTCTCCCTTGGAGCTCTCGTTTGATCTCTTACTACCACTTCAAGTTTGGATTAAAAAAGCTCCTAAAGGCAAAATGGCTCGTTGTCCACAGCTATTTCACCCTCTCTTTGAACAGCGCTGAGAAGCTCTACGTCACCGATGTTACTGTGAGTGTTGGCTCTAGACCCATTACCTTTGCGGCCGGCCCTCATATTGATCCTGGTATGAACGCCCGTCTTGGTAATTACTTTCAAAAAGCCGACCCAAGCCCCCGTAGCAGATTTTCATGGGGATCTAACAAGGGATATTTTGGCGTTATCGTGATGGACTTCCCCGGCAAGAGTCTTATTGAGCAGCTCTTGAAGTTTAACAAGCGCTATGAAGTGGTGCCGCCTGGCTTTCCTGCTCCTACCCGCCCGGGCTTCTCTCCTAATCCCGCCTTCCCTCCTGCTCCTAACTACCACGGCTTCCCTCCTTCCAACGCCCCTCCCAACTATGGTGCCGCCTACGCCAATGGTGCTGCTCCTAACTATGGTGCCGGCCAACCCTATGGTCAACCTAACCCCGGTGCCTACCCTCCCCCCGGTGCCTACCCTCCCCCCGGTGCCTACCCTCCCCCCGGTGCCTACCCGCCTGCTGGTAACCACCGCGACCCTAGCAGTAGCAATTCACAGTAGGGGGCTACAGGTCTAAGTAGATGAGGAACTGATTGGCCTGATGGTGAATAGCAAATTAGCAAAGGCTGCAATAGAGTGTAATGAATACAAGTTATCACAAATATGTCAATTACTGGTCCAAGTTTTACTTTCTTCTGCAAAATACTCAATCATCTAGCTTTCAATGTGAATGTGTCGATGATGATTTTGTCCATGTCTGATGTCTGGGTCCCCGTGCTTGTGCCCTATATCTGTGTTTGTCGTTCAGCTGGTTGGTCAGCATGGCGTTGGCAGTATATGGTACGGACATCGAAGTGGCGCCAAAGAGGTAGAAGCCTAGAAATAGTACATTGCGGCTTCCGGTACTGACTAAATGTGAGTAAGCTAAGTCAGGGTTGTCAGGCTTGCTGACCCTGATCCAGTTCGCCCAAACGTTAGGGTTAGCATCAGACATCAAGGGCCTTCTTCCAAGGCCCATAGTGATGGATATTTAAATCGGTTGAGATCCGCTCTTCAGACAAGACATAGTTAGACATAGAACAACTTCAATAATCACTTATTTCCTTCTTCTCCTCTTTCAAGGCCCGTGATGGACATATAAACCGGCTGAGATCCGCTCCTCGGTCTAGACTTAGATAGACGTAGAACAACTTAAATAATCACTTGACTATCCCTTCTCCCTTGTTCCTTTTCTTCACAGGACATTTCAGTACGTCCTCCTAATATCTACTGTTACTAAAGCTCACTAAAATGCACTGGATGTATAATAGCCCAAGTCATGTCGTTCTACCATACTGATGATAGATATCATCGACGACCACCATCACGGTGATGAACTGTTCGCAATGATGGGAAAATTGCCATCAATTTTAAGGTAGTTTTACGAGAAGTCTTTCTTTTTGCACATAATTCAACGAATTGCGTTAGTTATCTAATGAACAACTAGCATTTAGTCAGTGATATGTCAGGGTAGACTCTTCTCAGCGAATAACTGGGATTAGCAGGAAGGCTTGGGGTGCTCTGGCAGCTCTTGTGCAGCTTTCTCGTGCAAGGGGATTGTTGCGCTGACGCAGATATGTACAACAGTAGATTATAGAAAGAGTGTCGCAGACGGACGGAGCGCGGACAAAGGTGTACGCAGTTAACGAGTGGGTATTCTTTATTCAAGGTACTGCTTCTCTAAATAACAGTGTCTGTATAGATTGTCTCGTGCGTTGATACTGAAGCATGTATCCCTGAAACCCCAGTCTTCAGTATTCGGTCTTGGCGTTCTCCTCTTTCAGTACCCTGGCCTGGCTCAGGCACAGTCATTAGGATCCCTTTTTCAGCTCCCGCCTTAAACCTTCTGGTGCAGTCGCTATTGATTTAGCTTAGCTATTAGATCAATCAAAGTGGCGGAGATAGCCGTACACGGAGATTACGGTAGCTGTAAACACGCTCTCAAGTGTTTAAAGGCAGGAAGGGCATCTGTCGACTTGGGAGATAATGAATGTTGCCTTACTTTTGGTCAGGGGCCTCTGATGCAACGGTATAGATTAAACAGATTATTTTGCTACTTGTGCTTGGACTTTCAGGGCCATGCATTTGCTCTTCTGGCTATTCAAATGTAAATACTGTCTTGAGTCATATGGCTGCCCATCCTGGGGCTGTGTGGACTGGCTCAAGCGTATGCTTTGGCCAGAATCTGCCTATACCTCTTATCATCTCTCAAGAGTAGAGCAATGAAGGCCCCGCATCATTTACTCAGGACTTCAGCTAGAGGGTTAATGTCCCCCTCCCCGCTGATGATCTGTTATGCGGAAAAGTGTTATTAGGTGTGTATATCTCTTGCATTGCTAAAAATAAACTAAAATAAACTAGGCGGTAGTCTCATGATTGCAAGCATTTGGCCTATGATACAGCTCGCAATTTTCTTGCTTCTCCTGTGCTGCTAGGATCGGTGTAATAGGTGTTGATGGAATTATTAATTGCTTCCGGAAGCTCGCTCATGTCATTTTTCCCGCAATCTTTTACCCTCCGAAGGGAGAACTTTCATACAGATTTGTAAGACAGAATATCTAGAATAGAGTGGATGGCAACATTAATCTGGCCTAATTTGGTGTTTCATCTTGCTGGTTTCTAAAGCATGGCGATCGCTACCATGGGAGAGATCGTACATCCCTCTTTTCACCTACCAGACCACTTGCAATAGAACCCCCCCCCCCCCCCCCCCCATCTTCCAATCTTTAGTGTTGTCTTGTTGATAATCGCTTGGCACCACTGCTAGCATGTGGTTCTTCGCCCGTTCTTGTGGTGTTAGGCTCCCTGGCCCTAAGCCATCACACCATGTATCTTTGAGACTGGCATGTCTATGAGTCGAAATAATGCTAGATGCCCTGTTAGGAATTCTGCTTACTACTAGCATTGATACTGTAAAATTAATTACCGTAGCGTCTAGTATGATCCGTCTTCTGAAATGGAAACTCTAGTATTACGACTGTGCCTGTCATTAGTGGAGAATGCCTTGCGCATTGTCCTCTACAAGGCCTTCCATTGTGATCCGAAATTTATACTTTTGCATGTATGCGCACGCATGAGCACCTGGAAGCTGTGTGAATAGTATGGCGGGTTTGATAAGGCTATGTGATATACTTGCGCTATAAACAAGCGCCCGCTGATGACATGATAGAACGGACCAGACGAGCGCACCGTTCACCTTAGTTCGGGTAATGGGAAGCTTGTAGAAGCTAGCTAATCTAAGCCGCCACTGCTGAGTAGGCGATGTATCAATTATTCAGCTTAATGATCAAGATTGTATTGGGAGTCCAAAGGCATCTTACTCATGAATTTACAACTTCGTGAAGGTGATGTGACGCCGATCCCTTGAAAACTTGGGATTGCAAAAGATTGGATATCTCCGCTTTCTTTTGTCCTTACGGGAAAACAAGCCGCCTACTGATTTACTGAAAAAAGCAGGTTGAGGTTTTGTAGTTTATACAAGAGCCACTGGGGTTATTAGCCAGTTGCGCTGCGTATTGGGCGCTCTTCGCGGCGACGTATCTTCCGTATGGAGCCTATGGCGAATTGCCTCCCGGTAGCAGTGGTGGTGATGGGCTCGGCGAAGAAGACGGTTTGTAAACAGGAAATCTTGACTGCTGAGAGATACCACTGGGTGAGTCTCGCAAAGTCTCAGTCACAGTCTCTGGTTGATTGCTGTCGACTGTAGCCAGGAAGCTGGCTTCTGGGGCTAGTGTTGGCTCTTGGGCGTATCTACCGAAGGTAAAACCTTTTGTGGCTCAACATTAGTACTGCTTCATCTGAGAGCCCGGGTCTCAGGACTAAAGCTTCCTGTTGAAGTGATTCTTCCAGCCTCTTCAGCCAGGCCCTTGCCGCCCTGAAAGAACCGGCTGTGTGACCTCTACTGCACTGGGCGTTTCACGAGCTCTCTGGTGAAGGATGTCGGACTTATTACGATTTCAAATCTGATAACTGTCTTAGTAGGGCATGCTGAATACATCTCTGAGCTTCACGGATATTCAATATAGGCTTCTTGGGATGCGATTTCGTCGGTGCATATATGTCCTTGACTCGGGAGGTGGCATTATCACCAAAATGCCAATGCTGATCGACCCAGGTTTTGACAAGTACCTCTTCGTACTGCTCAAGCTAGTAAGTCTGGAGGTATCTAGCTTGCTTAAAATAGCCTGGTAGATATTTCTCTCGAATTGCGAAGCAATATCGTTGGACGCTTCCTCGCTCGGCTAACTCATGATCGAATGCTAAAACTGGTGGCATTCGGACTAATCGCTAGCCCCTAAAGTTTCACCTATCGCCGAGTCAGTGAAGCATAGTGAGTCTTGTTGAGCGAAATCTAGTCGGCAGCAGCAGGTGACAGCTTTGTTCGCGCCCTAGTAGCAGAGAAGTAAGTATTACGCATAGAGAGAGATTACAGGATCACTCATGTAGAAGATACAGCACCCACCCTATAAAAAGGACAGAGCAGAGCCGAGTGCTGTATGCTCATACAAGAAACAACGTCGGCCGATTCCATGCTTAGGGAAGACCATCTTTAGTTTGATGCCGAGGAGCCGGTATGCGAGAATGATATTGTAGACTCCAAGCCTTTTTTATCAAATTCTATAAGACTCCAAACGACGCGACATCTTTATCGAACTGACGGACAAGTGCAAGAATGTAGCTTTAGTCTTCACATCTATCTCGACTAGCTAAAATACTGCTGTGTATGTTCTGCTGCTTGGAGAATCGCTTGTCTAGATAATGTTGGCCAGTCTATACGTTTCTATTGATTAGTTATTTAGTAGCTAATGTGATTTGACGAGCAGTCCCTAGAGTGGCTGTTCTTCGATACCGCTAGACGGATGACGAGACAGGTCGCAGGCGTATGTTGCTGCCTGTCCGCCACTCTTCCCTCTAGCAGACTTGTCAGTGGCGAAAGCTTGCCAGTGATTGGAAAATTACATAGCAACGTGCTTAGTCAATTACGTTGGAAAATTGTTAAGTTTTAAATTGGTTGCTATCGCGGGTCTGCGGGCT
Organism: Ceratocystis lukuohia; assembly: GCF_044167205.1. Taxonomy (NCBI): domain Eukaryota; kingdom Fungi; phylum Ascomycota; class Sordariomycetes; order Microascales; family Ceratocystidaceae; genus Ceratocystis; species Ceratocystis lukuohia. The sequence goes on from NW_027263527.1 coordinate 275,198, forward strand.
TCCGGCTGTTTTTCAACTATTACTAACGCGTGCAGGTGTAGCGTAGCGTCTTTTTGTGGGTCACGGGAGTCCGGCCCCACTCGATTGACGGGCGCCGGGCCGCTTTAGAGCCTTAGCAGAAAGCTTCAGAGGTGATGGTCTGACAAATAAAGGAAATAAATTGCTAGCTGTTTGGGTAAATATATTCAAATCAAATCAAATCATAGATGCTTGGGTCGGTCTCCTCCTACAAAGCCCTGGTACCCTTGCCGTATTTTCCTGAACTAACCATAGCCGCAGCCGCAGATGCTCTTGTTGAGAGGGAACTACGCTTGCCCTTAGCCCAAGTGTCATAATTTAGCCAAGACCATATGGATATAACGTACATGATATTCAATCTCGGCATGACTGGACCCCCAAATCACGAAAACTATCTGATCTAGGAGAACAGTTTATTTTGCAGTTCATCATCGACCTGGATTCGCGAGGACTTCCTCCATGACTTCGTGGTGTTGAAGAATTGGCTAATAAACTGCTCGCCGATCGCGACGCGTCACCTGTTGGTAAGCGCTGGTCTTCCAACTTCGTCAAGCGACAACCAGACCTCAAGACACGATTTAATCATAGATACGACTATCAAAGAGCCAAATGCAGAGATCCTTCTATTATTCGCGATTGGTTGAGGCTCGTGGAAGACACAATCGCCAAGTATGGCATCACCCTTGTGGATATTTACAACTTTGATGAGACTGGGTTTATGATGGGCCTAATTGCGAGCGGAATGGTTGTCACGAGCGCAGGAAGACATCGAAAGGCAAACTCAGTGCAGCCTGGAAACCAGGAATGGGTTACAGCTATTCAGGTGATGAATGCCAAAGGCTGGGCGATCGCGCCGTTTATCGTAGTTGCGGGCCGATATCAGCTTGCCAGCTGGTACCAAGAAAGCAACTTTCCAGGGGATTTGGCTATCGCGACAACCCACAATGGCTGGACCGATAATGAGACAGGCCTTGAGTGGCTTAAGCACTTTGATCGGCATACAAAGGCACGATCTAGTGGTGGCTATCGCCTTCTGATCTTCGACGGGTCATGAAAGCCACCACTCAGTTAACTTTAAGAAACACTGCAAGGACAACAACATTATCACACTCTGTCTGCCATCTCATTCATCTCATATACTCCAGCCTCTTGACAATGGCCGCTTTGGACCTCTCAAGAAGGCATATGGTCCAGAAATCGAGCATCTGATCAGGTGTTCGATAACTCACGTTTCCAAGACTGACTTCTCTGCATCATTTTATGCTGTCTACCAAGCCACTATGACAGAAAGGAATATCAAGAGAGGATTTGGAGGAGCTGGACTTGTTCCTTTAGATCCTGAAAGTGTCATCTCGAAGCTTGATGTGCGACTAGAGACTCTGACCGCTCGACGAGGAGGCCAGCCTTCTGGCCTCTTGGGTTCCCAAGACATCAAAGACGGTACTTGAGGCCACTTCTCAATCTGAATACCTTGAAAGATGGATCAGGCGGCATTAAAGTAGCTCTTCAGCATCTATTCTTGAGGCGCTCAAGTCATTGTCCAAGGGAACAAAGGCAATAATGCATCAAATGGCTTTTTTGAAGTCTGAGAAACAGACGCTTCGACAGTCAAACGAGACGCTTAGCAAGCGGCGCAGAGCAAATAGAAGGTGGCTACAGAATACAAGAGCAGAGACTGTAGATGATGATAGGCAGGTAATTGATCAAAAGGACATTGACACACAGATAGAAGGGGAATGATCGAGAACTGGTGTTCGAGGAGGGCCGGGGCTAGTGAATGAAGGGCACTGTAGGAGAACTGGTCATGGTGCAAGAAAATGTCAGATAGTTTCTATAATATCTGCAGAAGAACATGGCACTTGGTTTCGATTGTTTAAATGCTTTGTGTTTTTATGCCATGTTCTGTCTGGAGTGTTGATTTTTTTGGTGCGCATGCTTATCGTGTACGTCAATCCATGTTTATACAACGTGCTTGATAAGTGTGGAATAGATCTTAAATGTTGAATCAGTTGGTTTATTAAAGGGATAACTTCTACACTACGTCCTTGGACTACACCCCCTATATATTGCTCATGGGGATTCATGATAGGGTGTCAACCCTATCATGGAACTTCAGCCACAAGAGGTATGAATAAGTGGGGCATATATGGGACGCCACTTAACCTGGATAGTGCGCCACGCAACAATACTTTTCCTTTTTACATTAACGTAGTTATGCCGACCAGAGAGCTCAATGTAAAGACCCAGCTACTACCCATAACTAGTTCACACTTGCAGTGAACACAATTGCAAAGTATGGAATCTGATCAGATGATGTCTTAAATGTTGATAAGACTAGCTTTGTGATGGGCATGATTCATAGTGGAATCGTCATCACAGGTACAAACAAGTGCGGACAGCCAAAATTAGTGCAGCCTAGAAACCAGGAATAGATTGCAGTCATCAAACGATCAATATAGATGGCTGAGTGATCCCACCGTTTATCATAAGTGCAGGCTAATATGGTCAAAGACCTTGAACAGGCGAATGAGATGCAAAGTCAGCGCTAGCGGAGAAAAGGAAGCCGACTACCGAGATGAGGGGTGATGGCTGTAGAGGAATGAAATCCAAATAGACGTAGATGTGTAGGTAGCGACCGAATCGTTGAGAAGTAGTGGTCAGCAAGGGCCAGTGCGGCCAGGGGCTCAGCATTTTGGTGTCTGCGGCAAGTCTGGTCATAATGCAGGAACATGTTAGGTAGTAATTCAGGCATCTAGGGAAGAGTACAGTGAATAATTTGGGTTGATTCAATGGTTTGTTGCGTTTTTATTGTGATCTCTAGGAAGAAGGTTGAGATTGTCGTTTCACTCGCTACACTGTTTCACTCACTATACATGTACGTTACGTCCTTGACTTCATTCCTTTTGTATTGTGCTCATGAGGATTCACGATGGGCTGTCAACCCTTTCATGGGTGTTCAGTCACAAGGGGTGTGGGTCTTGGTTTTGAAGAAGTGAGGCATGTCTGGGATGCCATTGAACAAGGTTCACTTCACTGTGCTATAAATATCATCCTATGGTGCTGTGAGTGTGAATATGGAAAGAGAGGGGGGAGGTTGAAGCATGGGTAGGATAGGCGCGATAAGTATAGTCTTGCTATAGCTTGTGGAGCATATGGTAATGGACGATACCTAACTTGAGGCGATGACCGAATAAATGGTGTAACTATGAGTTATGAAAATGATGTTAAAAGGTGTTAAAGGGGCATCTTGTCAGGGACAATGTGAGGACGTGTGAAGCTTTAGTCATTCCAGTAGACGTTAAATATATTCAAATCAAATCAAATCAGACGTGTGAAGCAAGGGAATTCTTGAATCTACAAATAAAGTCACCGGCATTGCCTATATCAGCAATGAAAGGGAGAGTTTTTCCGGTTTCCCGAGTAGCCTGGCAGCTTGTTGATGGTATTTCAACGGCGCCGTCGTAATCAACCTCCGTCCCGATGTTTCCTCATTGGCAACTTAATTACAGTGACATTAGCCGTGCGGGTGAATGATGAAGAACACAGAGACCAAGCGTAAACGGGCTTACATTTAGCGCAGGATCGTATCCCTGCTACCTCCCTAGCTGGTCTTAAGCTTTGTCGGCGGCACCTAGAGCATGGCATGACTTAAGGTCTTCTTATTGTTTAAGTTGAGGTAACATAAAAACGACAAGAAGCATCTCAATCATGAGAAATCCGTGCCAAGCATTGCTGACGCTTATGTGTCAATATTCGCCCGATGGCAGAATTCTGCCCTGCTAGAATAAATGCTAACATCTCGATACTACTTTCCGCTACCCTTCCTATACACATAGAAGACGACCTAGAAGGTAGATAGCGAGTAATCCCAATGATGTATGCAGTCGTGTTTTTGATTTTAAGCCAGATACTCCACAGAGAACTAAGGGTCGTTGCTCTTGATGTGATGCAATAAAGTGCCAAAATGTGGTGTGTATACGGACACTAACAAATAGCAGCAAGTATATGAGACGAAGGCGCTAGCATAGCAGTTTTCCTCCATGAAGAAACAGTGCACGAAGGTGAGGTGTGTCCTGACTTTGAGTGATGGCCGTCTAGGACTCGGCATTAATGCTGTTAGTTAGTCTTGTGTTAACCTGGCTAATAATCTGACTATAGCCTGCTAGACATAGGTCTAGAAGTGTTCAGGAGAGACTAGAGGCATTGAGATAGACACTCTATTATTCGTATGCCTGGCTCTTAGGGCCCTCTAGCTATTGAAATGTCGGGGGTTTTTTTTCCATCTCTACTCCCGAAAACCCCGACAGGATATGAAGGTTTGGTTGAGTTGGCCCTAGCTTAATGGACAAATGGTTCTATCTTAGGTCACTGGTCTATTATGATGGCGATCGCTCGTTTTAGGACGCGGGTGAGGAAAGACTCTTCAAGTCAGGCCTAGGACTAAGTATTAAATACGACATCAAGCCGACTCTTCAAGATTCAAAACGTCCTTCCTCCTTCATCAACCCGCTATCACTGATACTGATACTTTCTCATCCTCCACTCTTTCAGCTGGTGCCTATCTGTGTGCCTGACCAACATAGCTTTTTGATTGGCTTTACTTTCAACATGCGCTTTTCTCTCTTCACGACACTGGCCTGTCTGGCCGTCAGCCACGCTGCCGAGTATCATAGAATTTTTGATCTATGGTCTTTTGATGTTGGCAAGGGCAAGAATGCGGACTGGATGGATGTCATCGCTGATAACACCCCTTTGTCGAGCTTGTCCATCCCTGGTACTCACGACTCTATGACATACCACATTGGTAACGGTTTGCTACAAACCCAAAATGCGTTTTTGGCTGAACAGCTTACTGGTGGCATCAGGTACATTGACATTACCTGCAAATATAAAGATTCCGATATCCTGGTGTACCATGGACTGGCTAAAACTGGCCACCGTCTGCGAGCTGTCTTGGAGACGATATTTAGTTTCCTGAAACAACACCCTCGTGAGACCGTCATTCTCCGCATCCAACGGGGTGGCAGAGTTGCTAATTTGCAAAACTTCTTCAAATACATGGATCAAATTCTTCTCCCTGGCACCGAAATTGGTGATCGTGCCACCGATTTTATCTACACCCCCAGCGCTGGTACATTTTCCAAGGCGCCCAGTCTTGGTGAACTTCGCGGCAAGGTTCTGATCCTGGAGGACTTCAAGACCGAGGGACCCAGACGCTACGGGCTCCCCTGGAACGAGGATACTGTGACTAGCTATAGCCAAAAGCTTTCTGCCGGTGGGCTGTTTATAGAGCCCCAATGGGCTGATGTTAAGTCCCATCTGAGCGAGGATCCCTCTCCAGACTCAAATAAGCTGCGCATCACGCACACTACCGCCAGTTTCGGTGTCAGCCCTATCAAAGTTGCTGCTAATAATGGTCGTAAGACCGGCATGAACGAATCTCTCGGCCAATATCTCCGGGAACCCGAAGCCAAATGTTTTGGCATTGTTGTCATGGACTTCCCTGGCCGGCTTCTTGTCCACAACATCCTGGAACTTAACAAGAAGTACCGGGTCCCTGAGGACGCTAGCGCCCCGCCCGCTATCCCTGATAGAGATACCTGGTGAAGCTAGTAGCTCTGGCGCTTAAGACCCGCTGTTACTCACAACAAGCCCACGTACCTAAGGTGCTACCAGTTTAAAGACATACATCCTCTCACCCCAAAGCTTCTGCTCATAGTTTGAATGGAACTGTACTACGTTTTGGAGCTAAAAGCGGTCGTTGTATTTTGGACCATGCAGTATCAATGAAGCATGGCGCGCGAGAAATTGGCTTGAAGCTAGGACATACCAACTGCTGTTGAAATGAAGTTACTCATTTGGTCGTTAGCGGAGAGTCTGCATCGGATTGGCTCACTGGAAGATGCAGTGATGGTAGTTTGGATCTCCTATAGATGCTTTTCTCGCACGATCGTCTGCCCATGTATCTGTAATGGGGTAGACGAACAGACAAGCTAATTCATTTCCATATCAGCCAATCTTAGTCTTAATGTTTATGCTTATGTTGTCGCCTTGTACAGCACCTTTTATTAATTGCTACGTGATATCTGGCTTTACCTATTCCATATCACTATTAACATACTATTTCTCATTGATGGGGGTAACAGTGATGGTAAAACCGATGGTAATACCTCATTCTCAAAGGGTGCCTTGACTGGCGTTCGATTTGTGACATATGGCTCTCATAATTTGACTTGCCGTGTTAGTTAGCCAGCCTATAGTGGTTGTTGAGCTATGCAGCTTCATCTGGGCGTCTGCGAGTATATGAAAACCCACAACCTTGGGTGTAACCGTTCACGATGAAGAGTTAGGTGCCTTGTCCTTCTGTAGAATAGATCTTAAATGTTAAATCAGTTCATTTATTCAAGGCATTACCTCTACACTATGTCCTTGGACTTCACCCCTTTTATAATGCTCATGAGGATTCATGATAGGGTGCCAACCCTATCATGGATCTTCAGCCACAAGAGGCATGAATAAGTGGGGCATGTCTGGGACGCCACTTAACCTGGATAGTGCGCCACGCAACACAACATCATCAGCATTCCGTGCAGTTCATGTACACAGTTTGAAATACCTTGATTTTTTGTTGTAAGGAGAGAAACATCCTTCTTCGCAATCACAGTTTTTTTTGCCTTGTTCTTGCTGTCATTAAACAATCAAGCATAAAAGCCCTACTACGAAATCTATTGAGCTGGTCTTGATGCAAGGCCGAATGTGGGTATCATGGTGTAATATATCTCTAGGTTCATGGAAGTAACCAGGCTTGAAAAGGCCAGGAATCAAGACCACATAGACAATAGCCGGTTTGAAATAACTGGAGTCACTTTCATTTGCTTAAAAGTCCCTTGTGTCGTCTTCCCATCTCAACATGAGTTCCTTCTTGCACACCACAGACTCTATCTTTACTCAGCCTTCATTTCCACTATCTCTACTGCCAACTGATAGCCCAAAGTAACCGGGCATGCATTAACATAGAAAACTGCACCACATTGCCAGACAGTAGCATTGGTGCTAGCATATGTAGGAATCTACTTGTGCTGTGTATACTACTACGAGTTATTTAGTACTAATGTAATAGTAGTTGTGCGTCTTATGTAGACGTGGTGACATTAAGTCTCAGGCACACAATGCCATGTCACATAACTGACCACATATCGCAACTAAGTTCTGATATCAAGGTAGCTAGAATGGATAGAGGGATTAGCCGCCTCGACCTTTTTAACAAACCACGGACTTCACTCTGGACAGTTGCCGATTTGAGGGAAAAAATGGAAATTGAGGACAAGAGAGCCAAAAAAGGACAAAGGGAGAAGAGGATAAAAGGTTGCATAGAAGGTTAATCTTGGTCTTTCCCCACAAGGGTCAGAAGTTGGTTCGCCAGTTGGTTGTTCTGCTACTTAAAAGAGTGGCACATTCTTTTACAGTCGGTCTTTTTCACTTTCTCTTTTTGACAATCTCCTGCTAAATCACATCCACTTAATGGACCAACCAAGCTCTTGTGAAGAATGGCCCGTGGACGCTGTGTCGGACTTGGTGAGGACTCTCATTAAACTAGTATTACAGACAAGTCCGCCTACTCATGCTAAGCTTTTTGCGGACAACAAAACCGGCTCTAAGGTAACCAAGACATATGTGATTAGTTATACATAACTATTAGTAGTAATAACCGCCTACTTTGAACTATATCCAAGTTCAAGTTCAAGTTTTAGCAACCTACTATCCTGCCTACCATGTAGTCTATCATGTAATCAACGATATACTGAATGCTATCAATTCGAGGGTCACAGTTTAAGACGTTTTTTTATCATGATACTTGAATGCTTTCCTGTATCATCAGTATTCAGCATGTACCACGTCTCTTGCATACTGTTTGAAATACCAGGAAAAGGAAACATTGTTTTCCGGAGAGAAAAGTCCTTCACAACTGCACTTCGCTGTTGTCTTGCTCTTCCTATTTCTCATTATTAAACAAAAACGCATAAAAGCTCTACTGCAAAGTCAATTGCGCCGGTCCTAATACCGGGGCGAACGTGGGTATCATAGTGTATTATGTTCCCAGGTTCATCAAAATAAAGCCACCGGGCTTGAAATGGTCGGGAATCAAGACTAGATAGACAATAACTGATTTGTAATGACACAGGAGTAACTGTTGTATATTTAAAGATCCCTTGTGTCGTCTGAAACAAAGCCTCTCTTCTTCTATTTCAACATCAGTTCCTTCTTACACACCACAAACTCTATCTTTACTCACAGCCTTCATTTCTACTCTTTCTGCTGTCAACCGATAGTCGAATCTAAACGGCCATGCACCTCTGGATCGCAACTGCACTTCTTACCCTCGCCAGCAAGGCTGTGGTGGCAATGCCAAGTCCAGTCATTCCAGAGCCACCTCCAACCTATATAGACTGCGAATGGGTAGCGAAGGTATGCTGGTGTACAAACGTAAACGGATACAATGTGAGGGTCTCTGATGACTTCTGCTTCTTTATCCAAGATCAAGATGATTGGGAGGCCAACTACATCCCTAGGCCTGTCCCTTCATCGCCAGAATACTCAGATTCAGAATGGTCAGAATGGTCGGAGGAGGAGGAGGAGGAGGAGGAGGAGGAGGAGGAGGAGGAAGAGGACTTTAGCTTTTGGCCACAGGAAATCTCGGACGACGGGTCTGAAGAGGATTAGTTTTAGACACGCTTCCATTGTCTCGTATCCAACTATTTTCTTTTTGGCTTCCTGGCTACTTGAAGCCGCGAAAGTGTATAGTGCTAGCTAACATGGGCCGGGTCGAGCTGTAAAGCCCTCAGGAAGACACCCCTTTCTAGGGCACATATGATCTATCTCTACACTTAATACACTATAGTTGCTTCCTTCTCACATTCGTGCTTGACATAGCTACTTGTATTTTCCAACCCAAGTCATACTTTGTAAGCCAACACTATCGTCACAATAGCTAGTGCACTGTGGATTCTCAAAAATGAAAGCGACCTTCCTATAAATTCTAGGTGCCTCGTGTCATATCACATTTCTTATTATTTTTGCGCAGGTTTTTTGCTAGTCTCTTGAGACAAATTAATGAAAAAAAGGCCTATAAGCCATTTGTACTACAGTGCAATTAGGGCTTAGGAACCTACGATATTGATTCAACAGTCATGCAACGAAATATGTAGGAGTATTACTTGAAGTTTGCTGACAAATAGTTCTAGTTAGCGGAACTGGTGTCTCTGAATTAACGCAAATGAGAAATCGAAAAGGTAGTTGGCTGGTCCACTCACAGCTTTGAGCACGGAGTGCTTCCAGATCTTGACTTGCTGCTCTACCTTTTTTGTGCCTAACATATAACAATGTAATAGTGCTAGAATGAGCAACACGGCGCACAAGACAAGCAAGCAAAGCACAGATTAGAGTGGCCTCATATATATCTGGGATATACCATGAAACTCTTGAGTTTCATATACTACCACAGAGGGGACATTCTAATGATAAAGGTTTGGGCCCTCGTCTAGCTTTTATTAGCCCCATGGAACTATCATGACTAACAGGTCTAAGCAGCACTTGACGACTTATGTAACTTTGAGCTATGCAGACCTGATAAATTTCGCCATGGTTGCGTGGCTTAAACGAAAGTATACATGCTTTCACTTGATAGTAACGTAACATCAAACGGGTCGATTCGATGATACACCAGCAAACTATCCATCTTCTTGTGACTGCAATAGGCATGATAAGAACACAACAGAGGACGCTTCTGTGACAGCTATATCGTAAGAGACTTTAGATTAAGGAAAGCGTTGCGGTAAGTAGAGATATAAACAGCAGTATCAAATAATCAGGGGGCTGACTCTCGGGAAGATTAAGTTAGCCCGGTCTGCACAAAGGAAGCATAGTCACGAGCCAGTCTCTACTGCTGTCTCTTGTTTAGCAGCCCCGTCTATTTGGGTAAAGTGCGACCGCTACATTTTAGTTTGACCGTGCTTCGCGTTATTTTCTGTTCACAAGACATCGACCATCCGGCCCTTTGAACATTACATATATCCTTAATTTGCACTTCCTCCCATCCTCCGGGCCCTTCCGTTCCTAGCCTGTAAATAGATCAAGTTGCCTTTTGTGTGAAGGAAAATAAAGCACCGCTCATCTAGCACTGGTTACCGAAAAACTCGTGCCTTACTTAGCTGATATATCTCCGTCAACCTGGGTATATGCTATACTTTGACAGCTAGGTCTACTAGTGTATCAAGATGGGGCAGATTTATCATCTAGTAGTCTTTCTACGCTTGTTAACGATAGAGTAGGTCCAAACCATCCATACTTGGAAGTATATTTCGCTTAGCAAAACAACTTTGCCTAACATTTCAAAAATTCTCATGATACATAGGCAAACATGCTACTTACTTGGTAGTATGGTGAATAGTGGCTAAACTCGAGCCGTTAGAATACCGTACCATTTATATTACGCGATAGCTTCGATAGCCAGGTACTACCATGACTAACTATACATGTCTGAATTAACTTTGAGCTTTGTTGTATTTAGAAGCTTATAAATTCGGGCTTAATGAGAGAGTCTTGGCTATGTCTAAAGCTGCATGGGTCACTTCCTGAGCAGCGTGGCCCGTTAAACAAACGCGTTCTCGTAGGCTAAATTGTCCCGGCGGATGAAAAAGGGTAATGGTAAAACCAGCTCTAAAAAGACAGCTGGGGTTACCGCTCTTTCAAGTGGGAAAGAATGGTTGTACAGCACCTTACAGCGGTCTAGTATAGCTTGTCTCTTGTCTTTATGAGTCAGCTGTCTTCCGGGCAAACGAGTCTTCTTTTTTAAGCCTCCGGCTTCTAATTGTTAACCTGAAAATATTAAGCATAAGCTTCCGTTTATCCGTTTATCCTCCTTTCAGCGTCTTTTCTGCTAATTAATATACATTACGGAAATTCTCTTGCCATAGAATTACTAAGCCGATATAAATTTGTTGCGTTTTCTGCGCATATCCCTCGATCCTCGTTCTACTCAGTCACAACGCGGACATAATCTCTTGCCCGATGTTTCTACAGAGGTAGAAGATAGAATAAGGGCAATCACATAAGGACTTCACGACGTGCAGCCCGAGAGGGCCACAGCTCTATCCACGTTCTTATGGCCAAATATTGGTTACAGATATCAGATGCTGGTCGAGAAACTGCCAAGCTTGTAGATAAGCATATGGTGTATACATGGGGATTTGAACTACAGCCACTGCTAATTTAGAATAGCCTAATGTGCATGTATAGTGAGTGAAACAGCATAGCGAGTGAAACAAAAATCTCTCAACCTACACGTTCTCTATTTGATCAGTTTATTCTCAACCACCCAGCATGTCACAGGCTAATTATAATGATAGAATGCTTCTCACCCTTCAAGCCCTTCAAAATAACCCAGAATTGAAACTCTAATGTGTCGTAGTGATCTAGACGGACAACCTAACAACCCTATGGTGTCGACGGAAGGGCATCCAAGGCTGAGGCGATATTATCCCGAAATTACACAATATATCTGATCCAGAGGAAGAGATCTTTATTCACTTTATTCTTGACCTAGATTTGTGAGGATTGCCCCTCGTCTGTGTGGTGTAAGAGGAATGGCTGATCAATTGCGTGCAGAACCCGACCTCGGGCTTCAAACTTGATCAGGCGACATGTAGAGCTCAAGACATGTTTTTTTGTCAGAAGTATAAGTACTAGAGAGCTCAGTGTAAAGACACGGCTACTACCCATAACTAGTTCACACTTGTGGTGAACACAATTGCAAAGTATGGCATCTGATCAGATAATATGTATAATGTTGACCAGACTAGCGTTGTGATGGGCATGATTCATAGTAGAATAGTCATCAGAGGTACAAATAAGTGTGGACAGCCAAAATTAGAAACTGGGAATAGATTGCAGTCATTCAAACGATTAATGTAGATGGCTGAGTGATCCCACCGTTTATCCTAGGTGCAGGCTAATATCACCTCACTACCTGGCCAAAGACCTTGAACAGGCGAATGAGATGCAAAGTAAGCGCCGGCGGACAGAAAGAAGCCGACTACCGAGAAGAGGGGTGGTGACAGTAGGGGAAGGAGATCAAGCAATTGATCAAATGGATGTGGATGAGTAGGTAGCGACCGAATCATCGACAAGTGGTGCTCGGCGAGGGCTGGTGCGACTGGGGGTTCAGCACTGTGGGTGGTGTCTGCGGCAAGCCTAATCATAATACAGGAGCATGTTAGGTAGTAATTCAGGCATCTGGGGAAGAAGTACAGTGAATAATTTGGGTTGATTAAATGGTTTGTCGCGTTTTTATTGTCATTTCTAGGAAGAAGGTTGACGTTTTTGTTTCACTCGTATATTGTTTCACTGACAATGACTATATGATTGCTGTAAATACGCATCTACCGTGAGTGATTATAGCATTCTGTTTATTGTGATCAATAGCTGCAGGGTTACAACTGCCGTATCATAGACGCAGGCTTCGGGTTTTGGGTCCAGGGTCACATGACAATCTGACCCTGACCCTGACCCCACTCTGAGATAGACTTACGAAGCGTCAAGTCTGTCACGGAGTTTCCTTCCTTCTTCATCAAGCATTAAGAATCAGAAGAATCGACATACACTTTAGGATTGCTATTCATACAAGTCTACCGTGTATATATGCATCCATGTGAGTGATTATAGCGTTCTGTTTACTGTGGTCAATAGCTGCAGGGTTACAACTGCCGTATCATAGACGCAGGCGTAACACCCACAAGGCATAACACCCACAAAAAATCGATTTTTTGTCCCGATTGATTAACTTCATATCAGACAATATACTTGATCACTTTTCTTCAATTGTATGTTTTTACCCGAAAACATCACGACAAAAACACAAATAAATTATTATTCTTTCTTTGATTCGTTCACGACTCCTTTGTTAGAGTCCTTTTTGCTTCGCTTTCACGACTTACTCGGGTGATTCGTGGTGTTCATACAACCCTATTGACTTCCCCATTCCCTAAAAGTTTATCCCTCATACAAAATGAGTAGCCGTGTGCAGACCCAGCGTCAGGCCAGTGTGGCAGCGTCCGCCAAGGGCGGCGCTACGCAATCCGGCCCGTCGGCTCCCCGCGACCATTCATCTGAAGAGGAGATTGAAGACGATGACGGTGACGACGAAGAGGACGCTGGCAATGCGACCACGTTCATCGACGCCAACACCGACGTCGCTCAGGGGGACATGGGAGAGAGGTCGGACTCGGTCACACGCGGCGACCTCCAGAATCTCACTGAGTTGATGACAACCAACATCCAGTCCGCTCTGTCGGCGAACACGAAGGCGGTGGAGGACAGCAACAAGGCCATTCGGTTGGCCATACAGGAGATCTCTGACGCCAGAACTTTGGCCATTCAAAATGCCATATCGGCTTCCATGGAGAAAGTGCTGAGATTGAGCACCAACGCGATAAAGCAGTCCAACAAGGATGCTAACACCCGTTTTGAGCAGCTGCTCAAGGCCCAGAAGGAGGCCACAGACGCTCACAATGCCAGCCTGGCTGCTTTCATTAAAGAGCAGAAGGCAGCGAATGAGAGGTTCCGGTCAGCCCAGGCCGCAATGTCCAAGAACCTCGCGGCCATGCTCACTGTGCTGACGGCTCAGACTGCCTCGAGAGTCGAGCCTCCGGTGAAATCCGCGTCGGCGACCGAGACGGTCCCTACACCTGCCTTGTCCTCTGAGACGAATCAATCCGGCGGATCCCCGCCCGACAACGGCGGTGGACATGACGATGACCCCAGTGGCAACGGAGGCCCTGGTGGCGGTGGCAATCCCAGTGGCGGGGGTGGCCCCGGTGGAGACCCCGACGATGGCGGTGATGGCGGCGACGGCCAGCCTGACGCCTTCCACATCAAAGACAAGGACGAGACGGGGGGCATCTTAATCCCTGGTCTGAGACGGACGGGAAGTTACCCTGAGGAGTATTTTCGCCAGGCAGTCGCCTTGGCGGCTCGCTGGAAGACTCGCCCATTCACAATCAGTGACAAGATCTACCCCAGCGAGACGACCGTGCGCATGTTCTTCCCTGCGCTGTCGAGCTATAATAAGGTCCCGCCGAACGACTCCTTCGACCACACGTGCTTGAGCGCCGCCAACATTTCGGGCTCTCAGGGCTCTCAGAAGTTCGCTTCCATCAACGACCCCGGCTTGACCTGGAAGTTGATGAATCACCAGGACACCTGCATCCGCAACTGCATTCCTACGGAGTACTGGGCGTTCTACCTAAGGCACTTCTTGACGAACGACTTCGCCATGTTGTCCTGCCAGATCAAAACGCAGACGCCATGGCACCTTGCGGTTTGGGGCGTGCTGACTTGTACTGTCGGACTGCAACCCTACGTCAACAAGAAGGCCCACGCCTGGTTCAGCGTCGGCACAGGCATTCCCAAGGGACAGTTATACGTGGACCATCTCTGGAACATTGCCAAGCGCACGAAGGAGTGCACTTTTGCCATGAGAACTCCGACGAGCACCCTGCTGGAGATGGCAGCGGTGATTGAGAACCTGCACTCGACTGCTTCTAATGATGTCTTCAAGGACGTGGGCAACTGGAAGACGTCTGATCTCATGGAGCCCAACATGTTCCTAACGGTAGTCGACAGCCTCATTTCCAATGTTGTCAACAACCATGCTATCATTGTGCAACAATACAAGCTGCTGAGTTCGCAGGCGCTGATTGACAAGCTCGCTTCCGCTAGCCGTTCGATTGCGTATTCCCCGTTGTACAGTCTCGCTGGTGATTCGCTGGAGACTGAGCAAGATGATTTTGAGGAGATTTTTGCTGCAATGGACGTTGAGGAAGACGAGGAGGAGGAGTGCGCCTACGCCTTTGAGGTGATGGCGGTGAAGAGAGCGCAAGTTGGCTCTCGGAAGTGCTTCAACTGCAAGCGGACTGGCCATTTCATTTCAACGTGCCCTGAGCCCCGCCTGTTTGACATTCGCGATGGCAAGGGCGGCAGAGTCCGCAGTGCCGGCCGCGGTGGTAGCAGTCGCGCTGTTGGCAGTATGAAGCAAGATTTCCGTCCCCGCTCGCCGAGTCGCGTCAGCGACAAGATCGTCAAGTTCAAGTTCCGCCCTCGAATTGACTAGGACAAGCCTCGCTCAGCACTCAAGCAGCTGCGTGTTGGCCGTGATGCGCCCATGGGACGTGGCGAGCGCGTTGAGATTTACGGCTGCATGTTCAACAAGTTCCGCGATGAGCGCGGCGGGGTCCATCTGCTGGCGGACGAGGAGCTCTTTGCCCTGGCTTTCAAGAATGGTGCCGAGACCAAGGCCGAGGACGACAACGAGGATGCGGAGGATTTAGAGAGACTTGCCGAGGACCTGCCCAACCAGGGCGAGCACCTGGTGTTCGTTGACGAGAGGGATGACGACGGTGCCCGCCTGGAGTGGTTGGGTCACTAGGAGGAGAACGGTGTGTATGTCGCAAGTGAAGATGAGCGGCCGAGGAGAGAGACCAGCAATGGCCATTTTCTCTTTGGTGGCTGGATATACACACCGAACAAGGACCTCGATAAACCGCTACGGCGCGACGCCATGCACGATTTCGGAGTCATGCGCAAGGAGAATTGGAGCGACACTTCACCCCGTTGAGAAACCCCATCGGTTCAAAGGCTTCAACAAACACAAGGGCCCGATGGTCACGCACGATGCGACTTTTGACCTGGCCCTTGTTTTCAAAGACGAATCCAAGTCGTTGCTGAGAACCCTCACAGCAGCTGTGATCCCTGACGGCGCAATGCCGGGCGATGTGACCTTGGGCTTATCCTTGCACTCGAAATGGGAAATGCAGTACTGTGAGAACTACGAGGTGAAGTTGGGTGGTCCATTCAAGGAGGAGAGAGGAGAGAAGGAGCTGTCGCTGATGAAGCTCAAGAAGCTGGGTCGCAGTGCGGCGACAGCTGACGACGAGCCGAGTGTTAATGTGGTCGAACTAGAGGAGGTGGCCATGTTCATAAAGGAGTTCCCCGAGCTTTTTGCCCCAACTGGCCGCAAGGTCGCACGAGTGAAGAACACAGCCCATCGGATTCTCACCGGCCAAGCACGACCGATCAAGGCAAGGGCGAGTCGCTTTTTTGTGGGTGTTACGCCTGCGTCTATGATACGGCAGTTGTAACCCTGCAGCCATTGATCACAGTAAACAGAACGCTATAATCACTCAGGGTAGATGCGTATGTACGGCAATCATATATGTATTTCGACTATTCAGATTCTTGATGAAGAAGGAAGAAAACTCTGCGACAGACTTCCGAGGCTGACGCTTCGTAAGTCTATCTCAGAGTGGGATCAGTGTCAGACTTGTCATCTAATCTTGAACCCACACGGCGATGTAGCCTAGGCTCAGGGATATTATATGTAATGATCTATGGATCATGTATGGTTCAGGACCTGCCCTCACCCAAGATACCATACGATGTGCCAAAAGCCCCTTTCCCTCTGTCCTCTGTCCTCTGTCCTCTGTCCCCTGTCCTCTGTCCCCTTGTCCTCTGTCCACTGTCCCCATTCCAAACTCCACCGCCATGGATCCCTCCCTCAAACCCTGTCCAACCCACTCATGCTCCTGTGCCTACAGTGCTTCCAACGCCTGCAGATGTAGAATAGACCTTAAATGTTGAATCAGTTGGTTTGTTAAAGGGTTTAGGTCTATGCTACGTCCTGGAACTATTCCTTTTTGTTGAGAAAACGTCCACGAGTGCCCCGGAGAAGCTTCGGGTAAATAGATAAGACTGGGTCTTATCTGTGGAAGAAAGGGGCTACATAAGTAGAGACAGGAAAAAGAAATCTTCTCCAACTTAATACATAAAAAATAAGGACCAATTTTAACACTTTTGTGTTGTGATCCTGAATTCATGATAGGGTGTCAATCCTGTCACGTGTTCAGCCACAATAGGTTCGGATAAGTGGGGCACGTATGGGCCGCCACTTAACATATATACGATGCACTGGTAGAGATGCACAACAAGCTGAAGCAGTCCCAACATTCCCAGGAACAAATGCACCAGAAGCTGGAGCAATCGGAGCATGCTCAGCAGCAAATGTTCCAGCAGTTCCAGGAGGAAATCAAAACCCTCCAGCAGCAAATGACAGCCAGCCTGTTGCAGATTACCCAAGCTTTCGTCACCCCAACACCTCCAGCTCCCCCAGTGGCACCCAGTGCCCCAGCAGCCCCCTCGGCCCCTGCAAACCTTTCAGCCCCAGAAATCCCAGAGGCACAACCTGCCAGACGCCCCAAGCCCCGCCTCCCAGACATCCACCTCTTCTCAGGAAAGGGGTCGGAATACCAAGTATGGTCCCAGACAGCAGAGGCCAAGCTGGAGCAAGATGGTGACGCCATTGGGAATGACAGTAACCAGTTCACCTACCTGTGGATGCGGATGTCCACTGCAGCTCAAACCAAGGTGTCGCCGCTGTACAGACAAGCCAAATCGAAGAACCACACTGCTGCCCAATTTCTCAAAGCACTGGACGCCATATTTCTGGATCCCCATGCAGAGGAACGTGCCGAGGCTGAGCTGTACCGCCTGAGCCAGGGAAATAACGAACCATTTTCAGTGTTCATGCCAAAGTTTGAGAACCTGCTCCTTGAGGCTGGGATTGTTGGCGACCGCGCTTGCATCTCAATCCTCAAACGATGCCTCAACGACGAGCTCGTCAGGGCCGTCTGCACAGGCGTCAAAGCTAAAACCTACCCCGCCTTTGTCTCTGAGGTCTTTGGCCTGGCCTCTGACCTGGAAGCACTGACAGGGCGCCAGACCCGGATGAACACGCATCCCAGATTTGGCCATTGGACCCCTGCCCCAGCACCTCCGACCCAGGCCGCTCCCTCGCCGGACAAAATGGATTGGGAACCATCCAACGTCCCACTCAAGCCCATAACCCCAGGCGAGAGGGAAAGCCTCAAGTTTCCGCTGCCACAAACCAGGTCATGTGCGGCGGAACTGTCCCCTTAACCAGGGGCAGCCAGTGGTAACCCGGGCCATGGAACCCCAGCAACCGGACAACACTTCAGTCCCCCCTAGTGAACATCAGGAAAACTAGTAGGCCTAGATGACTGTCGCCATCCAGTGCCTGAAGGGGAAACGATTGCTAAGGAGGAAATGAGAGCCACCGGTACTTATATAGATGTCACGTTGAATAAAAATATCTTGACCGCTGCTTTCGTTGACTCCGGATGCCTCTGCCTAGCAGCTATTTCCCCGCGCACTGTCCTCAGGTGTAAAGCCACCACCCTCCCCATTGTACCCCGTCCAGTTGAACAAGTCGTCGGCGACCCCAACCCCCCAATAATAACTCAGATTGCTGTTATTAATTTGGGCCTTGGGGGTCATGACGAAAAACTCTATGCATACATTGTCCCTGACCAGACAGAAGACCTAATCCTAGGCCAACGTTGGCTAACAGACCACGATGCCTCTGTACGCCCAGCCCAGAATGAAGTCATCTTACGAAAACCCTTCAGACCCTGCCTCACGACTACCCCCCTTGACCCAGATACCACAGCCATTTCCCAGTGTACGGTACGGGCATTCCGGGCCCAAGTTACTAAGACTAAAGGCGTCCGCGTCTTTTCAGCCTCCCTCCATGATATCGAGAAAGCCTTGCAAACCAAGATCTATACTGACCCCCGAACGTCTTGCCCCAGCTGGCTACTCCCAGTCATCAGCGCATTTGACAGAAAGAAGGCCGCTACTCTGCCACCGTCACGACCAGGCCTGGACACTGAGATTCGACTAAAGCCAGATGAATCGACCCCCGCATGTTCCCTGTATTCCATGAGCAGAGAGGAGCTGCTAGTTCTACGGAAAACCCTGTACGAGCTCCTCGACTCTGGCTTCATTCGGGCTAGCAGTGCCGAAGGAGGAGCCCCAGTGATCTTTGTCAAGAAACCCGGCGGAGGCATTCGCTTCTGCATTGACTACCGCGCCCTGAACAACGCCACAGAGAAGGATGGATACCCACTGCCACTCATCCATGACACCCTCCGTGACATTGCATCAGCCAAATACGTCTCCAAGGTCGACGTCATCTCCGCTTTCCACCGCCTTCGAGTCAAAGAAGGCCATGAACCACGGACTGTTTTCCGCACCCACCTCGGCTCCTTTGAATGGCTGGTAACTCCGTTTGGCTTAAGTGGAGCACCGGCTTCCTTCCAGCGGTTCATTAACCATGTCCTTTCCCAGTGGCTAGGAATTACCTGTTCAGCCTACCTAGACGATGTGGTGGTCTATACTTCAGGTTCCAGAGAAGACCACCGCAAACTTGTCTGTCAGATCTTCAAGACCCTGGGCGATGCTGGCCTCCAACTAGATTGGGACAAGAGTGATTTCGAATCCTCCTCAATCAAGTATCTGGGCTTCATTGTAGAACCTGGTATTGGAATCGGCGCCGACCCTGAAAAGATCCGTGCAATTCGAGAATAGGAAGCCCCAACTTCCATACGTGGCCTCCGTAGCTTCTTAGGCTTTGCAAACTTTTACCGCTGTTTCGTCAAGGACTACTCGACTTTGGCGATGCCATTAACCACTCTAACCAAGAAAGATCAGCCCTTTGTTTGGGGCCCAGGCCAGCAAGAAGCCTTTGATAAACTCCGCCAAACCCTCATCTCTGTACCAGTCCTTGCTACCTACGACCCTGACCGCCCTACTATCGTCGAAGCAGATGCCTCTGGATGGGCAATGGGAGCCTCATTGAGACAACAGGGCCTGGATTCCCTTTGGCGGCCTGTCGCATACTTCTCACGGAAACTCACCCCAGCTGAAGTCAATTACCCCATCCACGACAAAGAAATGTTGGCAATCTTTTCCTGTTTGAAACATTGGCGCCCATTCCTAGCTGGCCTCACATTCCAAGTACACACTGACCACCGCAACCTCGTCTACTTCCAAACCCGTCAGACCCTTTCAGAACGTCAACGCCGCTGGTCTCATGAATTATCCGAATTTGACTCCACACTGATACATAGACCTGGAACGACACAAGTCACCTCTGATGCCCTGTCCCGACGCGACCAAGACCTCCCACACGACCTGTCTGATGATAGACTACAATCCAGAGTCCACCAGATGCTACGCCCCTGTGGTAAGAACTTTGTCATTGCGGCAGCGATCTGGGCTAAAAACCCTGACAAAGACCCTGAAGGCTTGGAAGTCACCTCTCACCCTAGTCTTCCATCCCCGTTCTCTGACCCAGAGCTCCATGCCCTGTGGGACACAGCGTTGAGACACAATGAGAGATACTGGCAAGCCCGCCTAGCAGTACAAGAAAAAGCACGTACGTTCCCTAACGACTGGGGCCTGCCTTGGCAAATCAGTGAATGCTCCCTTGACTCAGAAACACGCCTGTTATGGAGGGAGCGCCTGTGGATCCCAGCCTATGAGCCACTCCGCACAGCACTAATCCAAGCTACCCGCGATTCGAGTCTGACAGGCCACCCTGGCACCACCATCACACGAGACCTTGTAAGCCGCTCCTACACCTGGCCTGGGTTAACAGAAGATGTGCGGCGCTTTGTGGGAAACTGCGACACTTGTGGACGGAGCAAAATATGGCGGGAACAGAAGCGTGGCCTTCTAAAACCTCTCCCGATCCCAAAACGGACTTGGCAAGAAATTGCAGTCGATTTCATCGTCGACCTTCCACCCTCCAATCGGCACACCGTCATTATGGGTGTCACTGACCGGCTGTCAAAGTCCAAAGTCTTCATACCCCTGAAGTCTTCCACTGCTCGTGATGTGGCCGAAGCTTTCTTAGTCCACGTATTCGCTCACCACGGAACCCCGCACGCGATCACCTCTGACCGAGGCCCGCAATTCGTCAGCATTTTCTGGGCTGAAGTATGTCGCCAACTTGGGATCACTCGTCGTTTGTCCACATCCTTCCACCCAGAGACCGATGGAGCACAGGAAAGCTCGAACCAGGAAATAGAGACGTATCTCCGGGCGTTCACGGCCTACCTACAAGACGACTGGGCTTCCCTTCTGCCCCAAGCACAGATCGCGCTGAACAACCGGGTTTCGGCATCCACGGGTATTAGTCCATTCTTTTTCTGCCACGGCTTCCACGTAGATCCGATCGAAACCAAGGCCACACGCCCCATAGGCTCAAGTATCTCCCCAGCCACAGCTGGACACAATTGGCTAGCAAAGCACTGTGAGGCCACTGCATTTTCCCAGGCATCTATGGCCCTGGCCCAAGAAGTACAGGAACGGCACGCCAACAAAGGCCGACAAGTCGCAGAATCTTTCCAAGTCGGTGACAAAGTCTACCTGAAACTCAAGAACGTCCGCACTTTACGCCCCTCTAAGAAACTCGACTGGTTAGCACTACCATATAAAGTCATTGGCCTTGTTGGATCTCATGCCGTCAAACTCGACACCCCCTATAGCATCCACCCAGTATTCCACGTCAATCTAGTCCGCCGGCACAGAGAAGACCAACTGCCATCTCAAGTGTTCTCCAATCCCGAGCCACCCCGATAGCACAGGAGGAAGCCACAGATGACGCAGTTGTAGGGGAATACCAAGTGGACAAGATCCTTCAACACTGGAAATACAGGAAACAATACCAAGTGTTGGTAAAATGGACAGGATATGCAGAACCAACCTGGGAACCATTAGTGCACCTTGAAGACACAGCAGCCCTAGAAGAATACGAGCAGACCACTAACCATCCCTGGGCGACCTGAAAGGAGGGGAAGAGATCGATTGTAATGATCTATGGATCATGTATGGTTCAGGCCCTGCCCTCCATCAAGATACCATACGATGTGCCAAAAGCCCCTTTCCCTCTAGCCCCTTTTCCTAGTGCCTCTTCCTAGTGTCTTTCCCTAGTCCCTCTGCCAGAGCCCCCTGTTTCCCAAATGTATGTATAAACCAACTCAACCACCACAGTTAGCATAGCTCACTTTAGTTTCTTTTAGAACTATCGAGTTCTTCTTTATAATAGAGCCGTAATGCAAAAGAATCTTCTTGCCTTTCGTGAAGCCTTACATTATACACCTTTGCAGCGCGCCGGATGCTTAATTTTGGGTTATTTTGAAGGGCACGAATTAGGCTTCTCTCTTGAACGTACTGGTAGCTGCCATAAGTCTCAGCATGAGGTTTTAGTAGCCTTTGTAGAAGCACCTTAACACTGTCAGTAAATTGGATGTATAGGTTGCACTAGCCATCTAGCTGTGAGCCTTGGCTTTAGTATATGGGATGTTGAGTTTGATTCATGTCAGTGCATGTATTTCATGTTTAACTGGCTATATGTCTACAAATACTGTAGCTAGTATTGCAGGATATCTTGCAAGCTATGGCACCCCTTGTACAGTTGTCTGATACAACATAAAACTCCAATCAGGAAAAGAAACATTGTGTCAGTAACCCTAAGTCAGGGTTACCAAGATTGTTGACCCTGATCCAGTTCGCCCAAACGTTAGGGTTAGTAACAGACATCAAGGGTCTTTTTCCAAGGCCCATGTGCTTGATCTAGAACATGGTAGTGATGGCTGAGATCCGCTCCTCGGACTAGACTTAGATAGAGAAAAACGTCAATAATCACTCATTCTCCTTCTTCCTCTTCTTCACAGGACATTCAGTACGTCCTCCTAATATCTACTGTTACCTTGTGATACATGAAGGTTGCATTCAAGTTAAAAATCATCTATTATCGATTTACAACTGGGAAGATCAGCTATCTGTATCACTGTATCACTACTATGCAAACAACAATCCTAGACCTTTGACTCTATACCGTTAGAGCCTGTAAGTGTAAAGATTATCCATTAGGTTACACATTGGTAGTTCGATATTCTGTTTATTGTTTCCTATCACCATGTCCTTCTATTCTTCAATATTCTTTGTTTGGTGGCAAGATTGTGAGCTGCTGTCCTATCAGCCAGCTCAGTTGTCATGAGACTTTAGAACTGGTTAGTTTGAAATAGAATGCTTCTTTCCTATAGTTTCCATTCAAAACTAGACAGCACAATCTACACCGGTAAGATCGATTGTTGGGGCAACACCCCGCTACCTACTGAAAGTAGGGACATCCTCATTGCCGCTGTGCTCACCATCACTCGTGTCAACAGGGGGTCCTTCGTTGTCAGAAAGCTCATCATAGTGAAACCCATTGGCTACTTCTGGCGCTGTGTGATCGGGGGGGAAGGCACTAAGTTCGGAAGCCCAGTACTGCCTGTTAAGCTTCAGGATTTGATCAACCAGTTGATAGCCAGGAAAGTCCATGACAATGATACCAAAACAGTTGCCCTCACCAGACAGAAGATATTCGCCAAGATATCTGTTCATTGTGACACCAAGACCATTCTCCTCTGCAGTGTTCATGGGTTTGGCCCGAATGCTGGCAGTAGCATACGTGATGCGCAGCCGGCCATCGTTTTCGAGACTCTGACTAATACGGGATTTAATCAGACTCCATTTCAAGGCCAACGGCATTCCACTACCCGCAAGCTTGTGATCGTAATCAGAGAGAGTTTTCGAACTCCAGGGGATTCCATAACTACGTGGCCGACTAGACTTGAAGTCCTGCAAGAGGACAACCTTGCCACGCACCTCACCAAGAACAGGCATGGTAGTGCGATCCTCGGAAAAGACACGATAGGCAGCACGATTTCTTAACAGAGAGTTTGATATCATGGAACTGTGAAATATTGGGCAATCATTAAATGTGTCGCTCTTCCGGATACGGAGAATGGTAGCTTCACGGGGGTGGGCGTCGAGGAAGTCGAACAAAGAAGCCAAGACGTCCTCAAGACTATAGCCAGTGTCAAAAGGCCCACTGTACACCACCTCATTACCCTTGATGTATCGGCAGCTGACATCAATGTATCTAATGCCAGCATTAAGCTGTCCAGTCAGACCTACGTTTTGGGTGTGTGCCAAGCTGTTTTTGACAGTGTTGGTCATGGAACCGTGGGTTCCGGGAATGGCCAGATTTGACAGATGCACATTATCCACGAGGGCACCCATCCAATCAGTGCTCTGGATAAGACCAACATCAAAAGACCACTTCTCACTGACTTCACCGTAGGAGCCAGCGTAGGTGAAGGCCAGACAGGCCAAAGTGGCGAAGAGAGAGAACTGCATATCAACAACGGGTACAAGAGAATACTGCGGAAGTATCTCAAAAAGATGAAGGGACACAGGTATCTGAAGAAAATTGAGTTGATCAGGAATAGTGAGCATTTGAAAAGTCTTTGGCAATGGGGGTCCTCCTACCTTAATAGTTATCTTGTGACTTCGCCATGGTACACCTGTCGTACCAAGATCTCAAGGTGGGAGATAACAGTGACAATAGCTCTGTAATGTCCTCGGGTAGCTTTGAATGGCTGAGCTAAAACCAGTGCATAGAAGTCGTTGCATCCAGTTGTCATGCCTGACAACATGGCAGAAATAACCCGAGCCTCGGATAGCTGAAGTGACTGAAATCGAATATGGAAAATTCTTGGCACTATTGCCTTTTATATTACTAATACATTCTGCAGAACATTTCCATGCCTTATTTTGGGCAAACCGCCATGGCCAGGCATAGCCGCAGTGTTAGCACGGTTAAAGCCAGAATGGAATTAGAGACAACGAGCAATAGCAAGCCACAGATATGTATTAGTTGTTGCTTAGTCCTGACCATTTTACCAGGATCTACACGCGACTTGACGAAGGAAAACTAGCGCTAGCGTTTTTATCGTATTCTTTTACTAAGTGAGCCAGAGGTCTATGGTCTGATCAAAAGCATAAGTTGGTAACCCATGAAAGCTATTAGCTACAAAAGATATGAGTGTTAGCTCGGAAGGAGGAATAGAGTGTGCATCTGAGGCACTAAATAGGTGCATCCTTTCTCGAGTCTTAGCACTTTCTTCTAGAAGCCTTCATATAATTCACCTGAAAAGGCACACTCAAGTGCAATGATATCACGTCTTGGCTATACTATGGCACTGCTGTGTGGCTGACGCATACATCACAGGCCATCTTGAGTCTTAAGAAATTATGTAGATAGACTAAATTAGAATTCTTCTTACAAAATCACCACACACTTTGCCACTGTCGATGGCATGCCAGTACCGTCGCCTCAAAACTATCAAGAGGGGTCATAGCATATTGTAAAAGAATGGCTGGCAAAAAGCACATATATTGGGCCTAAGTGGTATAATGTAGTATCTGCGCCACATCTTGGTGGACTACTGGTAGTCGGGCCTGGGCCTCATCGGCAATGCTTGGGGTCACCCTCTGTCTCCAAACCTGGATGTTATTGTTAGACCGAGATGACATAGAAATAACAGGAAATATCTAGGCCATCGCCGGGAAAGGCAGTGGATTACTAATTACACGATAAAAGCATCTAAACAAAACTAGATCGGTCTGTAGTGCTCTGCACAGCAATTTTATGCCTTCTGCTAGGCTCGTGTTTTCCTTCAGGTGGGACTGTGGATTTATATTGTGTCTAGATAAGTGTTAGTATTGTTATGTCTCTCTTCGAAAGCCCTTTTATATAAATGAAGAGTCTTTCTTACAAGCTCTGATTTGTAGCTGCTCGTAAGGCAAGGAATCTCTAGGCAAAGATCTAATGTGTAAAAATAAAATATGCTGAAAACAGGTAACTGAATTTACAAGTGAACACGATACTTCCCAGTACCTCTTACATGCATTATTCCATTGCAATAGTTATAATAACAACAAAAATCTATTTAAAATACCTACAAGTTGATTTGCCAGATTATTCTTCATCTTCCAGGCATGTTCTTGCATTATGGCCTATCTTCCAAGAGTCGCCACAGTGCTGAATGCCCGCCGTAGTCTACTTCGACTGACCACCATTCTACTGCATTTCTTCAGCCACTTACCGATCAACATCCTTTTGAGCTAGAATCTCCTAGGCATCTCCTACAGTAGAAGGTCCTCCTCGCTGTGAGTTTGTCTTTTTGGCTATTCGGCATTTGGTGAGCGTCTCATTTGATAATGCGGTGACTTGTTTTCCTCTCGTAAAAGCATTACCTTGTGCATTGTTGCTTGTGACCCTTTTGAAAACTACTTGATAGCATCATAAATTGGAGTTGGAGAGCTTCTATGACGACGTGCAATTTGATCCTCGACATAGGCAGACTATGAGAGGGCTATCGCCAAGCTGTGTGGTGTCAAAGAGACCCAACCAAGTATCAGTCCCTTCAGGAAGACGACCAGTCAGTGTTGGAGTCCATAACTCGAAATCCAGCCTCAATAAGACTGCTTGGGGATCATGAGGTGCTGGTCGTATATGTGATTAAAACGAGTCTTGAGCTGTGGTTGTTGATGGACGAAGTATGAATCCAAGTTCTGTCCAGCGCATCCCACGTCACATTCTGAGAGCAGGAGGTTGGCTATTTCTTCAACACCACTAAGCCATAGAGGAAGTTCTCGCGAATCTAGGTCAATAATACATTGGACTAATCTCTGCTCCTTCTGTTCAGATAGTAACCGTGATTTCGGGATACAATCACGTTGCAATTCAATACTGCTCCTACGACTACGTAGCCTAGGCTCATGGATATTAGACACCTTTGCAGCGGAGCTGGGTACTTGTTTTTGGGTTAATTGCAAGGGCAAGAAGCGCAAGAAGGGTCCTGGTATTTGCTGAGGATTGTGGCATTATTGGTTGTTGTAGAGAAATATCTGATAGAATAAAAGTCTATGATGTAAGTGGGAAAAGTGCATTGATCCCTGATCTGTGTCGCTTGTTTATGACGCACGTCAACTTGACTAATGTAATTATCAAGTTATCACTGCGTTCTATATGGGCTTATAAATGCGGTTCAAGATTAATAATGATGACACAGTCAACATTATGGTTGAACATGAACCCTTGTCTTGAGGCCCTTCTACTACCCGAGGCTCGGGTTTCTACAAACTTTACCCATGACCACCATATGGGCAAGATTTAGCAACGTCCGCGCACTAGTGGCCTGGCGAGTTGAGCCCGCCTGAGTGAATCCTTGAAATCTTGTCACTGCTGCAGTAGACCTTTGAATCTCAGCACGATGGGCTTATTCAATCTTAACCCCCCGAGTATTTAAATAGTAGAATGCCCAGTGCCCAAAACATTTACACATACTCCCATTCGCCATCTATCAGCTCTGTTGAATCCAACCTTTTCCTTTACTTCCTCCTAGTCCTTAGGCACATTTTGCTCAGGTTTAGCTTTGACATGCGCTTGACTCTCTTTGCGACACTAGCCTCTTTAGCCTTTAGCCATGCTGGCAGTTATGAGGGTATCAACGACGACTGGTCCTTTGATCTCGGTGTCACCAATTTCCCGGACTGGATGAGAATAATTGTCGATAGTGTACCTCTTTCGATCTTGTCCATTCCTGGAACTCACAGTTCTATGACGGACAAAGTGGAAAACGGTTTTCTGCAGACTCAAAATGTGCCCCTAGCCCAACAGCTCGCCAGTGGCATCAGATACATCGATATTACCTGCCGGTACACCAATGATGAGATGAAGGTGTACAAGGGACCTGTTGATACTGGTTACGGTCTCAAGGATGTCTTGACTACCATGTTTGACTTTCTTGACGATTACCCCAGTGAAGCTGTCATCCTCCGTATTCAAAAGGGCGGCACACTTGATGATTCCAAAACTTTCCTCGACTCCATGAAAAGTTACTTCGAAGCTGGGTCAAAGTTAGGCGACCGTGCCCTCCAGCGTGTCTACTTCAGGGATCCTGATAATACTGCCGTCCCCACCCTTGGCCAGGTTCGCGGTAAAGTTCTGATTCTGCAGGACTTCAAGACCACCGATCGTTATGGTATTCGCTGGAACTCAAAAAGAATCTCAAGCTACAGCAACAAGCTCCCTGCTATTAGTATTTTGTTGCCTTCGTATTGGTCTCGCGTCCAGTCCCATATCAGTCGCAGTCCCTCTCAAAATCTTGATAAGCTGCGGATTACACACACCAGGGTTGGCTTAGGTGTCAAACCTATTAACATGGCCGCTAAAAGTGATGGCGATGCCGGGATGAATGGGTATCTTGGCAAATATCTCCTGCTGGAAAAGGGCGATAGCTATGGCATTGTTGCTATGGACTTCCCCAACGATGCTCTTGTTCAGGCTATCGTCAAACTTAACTACCAGCATCTGGTTCTAACATTTGAGAATGGCGGCTACGGTTATGGACTGGCTTCATAAGAGCCTTTCTGGCTAAACTATTGGCAATTAGACTCCATCAATCCTGAAACCGAAAACCATCTCTGGTGATGTTGCAATGCCACTGTGACGGAAAGGTTACCCATCATAGAACCAGCTTGCCTATAAGCCTCCATAGCACAGAGTTATGTGATAAGGCTGCAGCCTATAATGGTACTAGCAGGAAGAACGTTTCAGGAGAAGGACAACTTGAGGAGACCGATGACGAGCAGCAAGACAGTGGAGCGTCACATAGCAATAACGTGCATCACAAGTATGGGCCGCACCTTTTTTTATACATTCAAGATAGAAATCGCAATAAAAACACAACACATTATTGAACCAATCAACCAGTATTATTCGCTATACTCTCCCCCAGATCTCCTAATTACTACGTGACGTCTTCTTGCATTATGACCAGGCTTGCTGCAGGTACCAAAATGCTGAATCCCCAGTCGTACCGGCCTTCCCCGACCACCACCTCGCAATGATTCACCGCTACGCACGCATCCACATAAATTTGATCAATTGCTTGATATCCTTCTTCTACTTTAATAACTCCTCTTTTCTGTAGTCAAATTCTTTTTGCCCCCTAGCACCGACTTTGCATCTCATTCACCAGTTCAAGGGCTTTCTTTGACTAGGTAGCGAGCTGATATTAGCCTACGCTGATGATAGCCGGTGGGTCCGCTTAGCTATTTGCATTAATCGCTTGAATGACCGTAATCTATTGCCGGCTTCCAGGCTGCACTGGCTTTGGCTTTCCACACCTATCTACGGCTGTGACGACGATTCATTTGTAAATTACACCAATCATAAAACCAGTCTCATCCATGTTAGAGAATTGATCTAACTGTATGGCATACTTCACACTTTCACACATGTGTTCCTCACAAGTATAAGCCAGTTAAGAGAGAAAAGTGCGTCGCTTGTTTATCTGCGCCGCTCGTTTATCAAGCGCGTTATACAAACATGGATTAACCCTTAAACATAAAAGATTGGACAAGCTGATATGACAAGGATAGCCTACAGTTCTTAACTCCGATGTCAGTATTTGCATTTGTAATATCTAGGTGAAATTCGTAACATGGTGCATTGGTTTCTGTATGCGCATTGAGTTGGGATACTAGGACCGCAAGACTATGATGGAGGTGCTAGGCAAACTAGGCTTTTCTATTGTTCTGACTTTAGCGTAAATATGTCCTTCGTGAGCCAGTCATTGAATTCAAACATCTATGTTTATATCCAGGTCCAGGGAGATAAAGCAAGTCTTCGTAGTTAGCCAGGTTAGTGAGGCAAGTAATAGGATGGGCAAAATGAGCTTGTCTACAATGCATGCAATGGTATTTGGGACTGCTCGTGAGAGAAAAATTAACATCTATTACTGTATTTATCATTCTTAACGTGTGTCGTTAGTATGGCAAAGTGATTTGGGCAGAGAATATTGTCGACTGGTAACAAAGGTTGGCCGAATGTGTACGTATTGCCTGTTACAGCCAGTCATATCCTTGTACACTGCACTAGGTTGTGGTATGAAGAAACACCTGAAGCCGATCCAACATGCTGCCAATTCATGACCCGGCGTCAAGATGACTATTTGCTATCAAACAGTTGAGTTACTAGATCGACGTTGATAGCAGCTGGTATTCCTTGCTGATAAGCTGGCTATCCCCTCGACACTCCATGTACCAAAAAGTGCAAGGAGCTGCGAGTTGTTTGACTTGTTATCTTTCCGTCAACCTACAAGCGTCAGCCCTTTGGCTGATGTCTGGTATATGCGTTTTTGCAGACCATAGACCTCTGGCTCACTTAGTAAAAGAATACGATAAAAACGCTAGCGCTAGTTTTCCTTCGTCAAGTCGCGTGTAGATCCTGGTAAAATGGTCAGGACTAAGCAACAACTAATACATATCTGTGGCTTGCTATTGCTCGTTGTCTCTAATTCCATTCTGGCTTTAACCGTGCTAACACTGCGGCTATGCCTGGCCATGGCGGTTTGCCCAAAATAAGGCATGGAAATGTTCTGCAGAATGTATTAGTAATATAAAAGGCAATAGTGCCAAGAATTTTCCATATTCGATTTCAGTCACTTCAGCTATCCGAGGCTCGGGTTATTTCTGCCATGTTGTCAGGCATGACAACTGGATGCAACGACTTCTATGCACTGGTTTTAGCTCAGCCATTCAAAGCTACCCGAGGACATTACAGAGCTATTGTCACTGTTATCTCCCACCTTGAGATCTTGGTACGACAGGTGTACCATGGCGAAGTCACAAGATAACTATTAAGGTAGGAGGACCCCCATTGCCAAAGACTTTTCAAATGCTCACTATTCCTGATCAACTCAATTTTCTTCAGATACCTGTGTCCCTTCATCTTTTTGAGATACTTCCGCAGTATTCTCTTGTACCCGTTGTTGATATGCAGTTCTCTCTCTTCGCCACTTTGGCCTGTCTGGCCTTCACCTACGCTGGCTCCTACGGTGAAGTCAGTGAGAAGTGGTCTTTTGATGTTGGTCTTATCCAGAGCACTGATTGGATGGGTGCCCTCGTGGATAATGTGCATCTGTCAAATCTGGCCATTCCCGGAACCCACGGTTCCATGACCAACACTGTCAAAAACAGCTTGGCACACACCCAAAACGTAGGTCTGACTGGACAGCTTAATGCTGGCATTAGATACATTGATGTCAGCTGCCGATACATCAAGGGTAATGAGGTGGTGTACAGTGGGCCTTTTGACACTGGCTATAGTCTTGAGGACGTCTTGGCTTCTTTGTTCGACTTCCTCGACGCCCACCCCCGTGAAGCTACCATTCTCCGTATCCGGAAGAGCGACACATTTAATGATTGCCCAATATTTCACAGTTCCATGATATCAAACTCTCTGTTAAGAAATCGTGCTGCCTATCGTGTCTTTTCCGAGGATCGCACTACCATGCCTGTTCTTGGTGAGGTGCGTGGCAAGGTTGTCCTCTTGCAGGACTTCAAGTCTAGTCGGCCACGTAGTTATGGAATCCCCTGGAGTTCGAAAACTCTCTCTGATTACGATCACAAGCTTGCGGGTAGTGGAATGCCGTTGGCCTTGAAATGGAGTCTGATTAAATCCCGTATTAGTCAGAGTCTCGAAAACGATGGCCGGCTGCGCATCACGTATGCTACTGCCAGCATTCGGGCCAAACCCATGAACACTGCAGAGGAGAATGGTCTTGGTGTCACAATGAACAGATATCTTGGCGAATATCTTCTGTCTGGTGAGGGCAACTGTTTTGGTATCATTGTCATGGACTTTCCTGGCTATCAACTGGTTGATCAAATCCTGAAGCTTAACAGGCAGTACTGGGCTTCTGAACTTAGTGCCTTCCCCCCCGATCACACAGCGCCAGAAGTAGCCAATGGGTTTCACTATGATGAGCTTTCTGACAACGAAGGACCCCCTGTTGACACGAGTGATGGTGAGCACAGCGGCAATGAGGATGTCCCTACTACTTTCAGTAGGTAGTGGGGTATTGCCCTAACAACAGATCTTACCGGTGTACATTGCGCTGTGTAGTTTTGAATGGCAACTATAGGAATGAAGTATTCTATTTCAAAATAACCAGGTCTAAAGTCTTCGGTTAACTGAGTTGGCTGATAGTGCAGCAGCCCACAATCTTGCCACTAGACAAGAAAAATTAAAGAATAGAAGGACATGGTGATAGGAAATAATAATAAATAGAATATCGAATTATCAACGTGTAACCTAATAGACCATTTTATTTCTAAGTTGTGATGATGTAATAAACCATAACTATCAGGGTCTTTCAAACTAATCTTATTGTCGGAATAATGTCGGAATAATCTACTGAATTCAGTTATATCACTTTAGAAGTCACTCGTGATCCTGTACAACCGCACGTGGAACCGTGCTGGTATACAGATTGATCGAATTGGTGAAGCTTGTTTTCTATTCATTCTCTAAAGTGTTAAGTTCTTCCGTCATGGACAACTAAGCTGAAGTATTCGGGCTCGGGTTTACCCAGGGTTAACCCGACCGAAGGCAAATTCCCCACAATACCCATCCTCCATGCAGTTCATCCAACATTTCATCCAACACTGGGCATTCTTTAAAAGTCGAGATGCCCTTCTGCTGTCTTGCATGTAAAGTGAGCCAAAACAAGAGAAAAAGGATAAAGATCAGGGAAAGGAATTTGAGCCGTCGTTCATCAGTGGAAAAACTAAAACACAAGTGTGTAAAGCTAAAGACAGAAACCAGCAAAGTCAAACGCTCATGTAAGATCAGGACCACTTGGCCCCAGATTCTCTGTGATGCGTATAGAGTGTACATGTAGGATAAGGACCACTTGGCCCCAGGGGAATGAGAGGGATGACAGCACTGTGACCAAGGGAGTGGCGACCAAAGCTCATCACACAGTGGGCAAGGTTGAGAGAGCCCACGCCATGCTGAAAAAGGCATTCAGCGTGATGACAAAAGGGAACAGTAGAGTGGACTGAGCATTCAATCTCCAGATAGCAGTCAAGGCAGTCAATGACAGGAACGGCCCGGAAGGTCTTGTGCCGACGATGCTGGTGTTTGGCGCCTATCCACGGCTGACCTCTGTCAGCAACCCTTCGCCTTCCACAACAAGGAGTGCCAGGGCAATCAAGATGGCCATGGTGGAACTGGAGCGCTTCAAGAGCTACAGATAAGTCACTGAGGCTCTCACTGCTAAGAATGGTTCAGACCCAGAGACTCCAGCCATCAGCGCCCAGGTGTTGACATGGAGAGAGAATGCTGGCAACTGCGTATCAGGGTGGTGTGGACCGTTCATGGTCATGAGCACAGACGCCAGCATGGTTGTGGTCGACAATGGTAACAGGACGACAACGACAATGGCGAGGTCGTCAGTCAAGCTGTGCATCCTCGACATGGAGGTTGAGACAGCACCACAGCTGCCAAGGCGAGGCAGAGGCAAAAGCAAATGCAAAAACAGAGCCAGAGACAGAGGCAGAGGCAAAAACAAAAACAGAGACAGAGGCAGAGGCAAAAACAAAAACAGAGCCAGAGGCAGAGACAAAAGCAAAAACAGAGCCAGAGGCAGAGGCAAAGGCAAAGGCAAATGCAAAAACAGAGGCAAAGGCAAAAGCAGATGCAAAAACAGAGCCAGAGGAAGAGGCAAAAACAAAAACAGAGCTAGAGGCAGAGGCAGAGGCAAAAACAAAAACATACAGCGGCAGCATACACCGCTATCACAACAGTCACTGGTGGTGAGATCTGGATTGCGGGGATACCTGGGGAGGAAGACAATGGCACCTGGACATCCGTGCCTGAGTCGGCCCCAACAGCAGATTTCATGCATTCACGACAGACAGAAGTGAATGGCCTGCTGGAGAAAGGGCGTGTTCGAAATCGTGACGAGAGAGTCGGCACCTCCCCACACTAGACTGTTCAAGGCACGATTCTTCGATGAGGTCAAGCATGCAGGAACGGCTAATGCGATCGAGAAGTCACGGCTCGTGGTCTCTGGCCGATCAGACGCCGACAAATCGACCGTGCTGACCCAGGCACCAATGATCGTGCGCTTGTAGATCTCGTCGCATGTGGCCTTCAGGCAAGCCGCGACGTCAAATCCACACACCAGCGTGTACAGTTCTGTTGCCATCACGCTACTTGTCACCTGTTTGCACTTAGTGGACGACCAGTGCATGATGTTGATATTGCCCTTTTCTTTCCAAAGCAGTCACCTGCAGCTCAGCCTTGAGGGCGTTGCAGACATGAGTTGCCATGTCCAATGCAGTCATGTTGGAGTAGCCATAAAGGCTCGACTCCCTGGCCGTAGCGTGGTCCTGCCGCAGGTTGACCAAAAGTCTGTCACGCAGGATGCGATGTCCGTGGTAGACGGAGGAGAGAGACCGCTGTCCACTCTCTAGCCACTCATAGTTCGCAAAGACTATCTCGTGCATCAGCCTGCCATCACCCCTATTGCGGATAAACTCGTCCAAAGTGCAGTGCAGCCAGCGGTTGTCACACGCCAGCTTCATCCCCTCGTTCTCGAATCTTTGCTCCATCTGAATCATGACCGACTTCCAGTCGGTTGCAACTGTCGTGAGGACCAGTTCCGCATAGTAGTCACGCACGTTGCCCGCCGCCATCATGCAGGTTAGTGCGTCGTGCAGGTAGTGCTCCTCCAAGCCAAGCTGGTTGCATTTATTGACGAAAGACTGGAAGCGAAGCCAGGGGCTCACCGTGTCCGTCGTGCCGGAGTATTGGTCCTCCTCAGGCCAGGCCTTTTCCGGCAGACTGATGATCCTGCGCTGCTCAATCTCGTGGGCGTTGTTGCGCGACGACGGGATATGGTGTTTGAAGTCAGCGAAGTCCGTGCCACCGGTCTTCCCCTGCTCCACGCACAGGCCGAGATCCTGCTCCACGCCCAGGCCGAGCTCCTGCTCCACACCCAGGCAGAGCTCCTGCCCCGCGCCCAGGCCGAGCTCCTGCTCCACACCCAGGCAGAGCTCCTGCTCCAGCACTGCCGCCATACCTTCCATCGAGCGATCAGTCGCACTTCCTTCGACCATCGTGGCGCTCCCCTGCTGGTACTCCTCACGCGCGTCCTGCGTCCCCTTCGTTACCTTTCCTTGCTTGGGCTGTGCAACACGGACCGCTCGTTCTTGGGTAGGACGAGCACCCTGTGTCTTGTCTTCCAGGATCCACTGCCTCACAGTCCACAGATCCCGAGGGATCTTCTCCTTGGTGAGACGCTCCTGCAGTGCGCTCTGCCCTGTGTAAACCAGTGAGATGGTATCGTACTGCTTCATCATCTCGTCAGTCCACTCATCGACGGGGTGCGAAGCCACCTCGATCGAGTTCATCATCGAGCCAGTGATCCGATGATGAGGGACGTAAACGCCATGGCGTATAAGTTCGGAGCGGAGTCGGGAATACATGCCTCCCAGGTCTCTCCATTCGTCGGCCGTCCATTCGCCGAACACGTCGAACAGCATGTCACATGCGCAGTCATCCATAACCTTGTGAGAGTCCAGGATGTCGATGATCTCTTGTATCGCCTTGATGCGCTCATCCCTCGTTAGCGATGAGCCCATCCGCGTCGTGGCCCGTCCGTCTGACATTTCGGACAGTTGACTTATAATGGCTGAGCGTGTGTCGGGGCTTCCTTGGTTGCTTTCGTCGCTCATTCTCCGGGGGATGTTGTCGGGGGGGGGGGGGGGGGGTTTGATGCGGGGTCGTTGTTGAAAATTTTCTTTGAAGGTTGTCTTTCTCCGGAATTCCGTAACCTTGCTGTTCAGAACTCTACCAAGAACTGATCAGTGTCGGAATAATCTACTGAATTCAGTTATATCACTTTAGAAGTCACTCGTGATCCTGTACAACCGCACGTGGAACCGTGCTGGTATACAGATTGATCGAATTGGTGAAGCTTGTTTTCTATTCATTCTCTAAAGTGTTAAGTTCTTCCGTCATGGACAACTAAGCTGAAGTATTCGGGCTCGGGTTTACCCAGGGTTAACCCGACCGAAGGCAAATTCCCCACAATACCCATCCTCCATGCAGTTCATCCAACATTTCATCCAACACTTATAATATTTTGTGTTGCATAGCGCACTATATTTGTCCAGTGGCGTCCTACATGTGCGCCACCTTTTTAAAACCAAGACTCACATCTCATGTGGCTGAACACGCATGAAAAGGTTGACACCTATCACAAATCCCGCAGAATCCTTACGAGGGGAGTACAAAAGGAACAGTCCAAGGATGTATTGTAGATGTAAAACCTTGAATAAATTATCTGATTCAAACAATAAGATCTTTTAAACACTTGTACATAGCTAAGCAGCATGTCATGTGAGATTTTTGTGTTCTGAGGTGGCCACTGTCTGTCTATCTATTTTACGACTTTCAGGTGCCCTTATGCACTCCAATGATAATGGCGCAACAGTTAATCTTCATGACCAGAGAATATTGATGCCGAGGTGACTCCCAACCTTTAGAGCTGAAAATGAGAATTTAAAATCCTCACAGGGGGGTTCGTTCACTGCTATGGACATGTTGTTACAGCTCATCTTTACGAAATAGTGAATGGCCTGCCAGATCACACAAGTATCTTGTGAAATGCAATGCCAGCAAAGTTATATGGGCGTCAAGGATTAAGGGATACTGGCTTGTCACGAAGTCATAGCATAACTATTTCACAGCCAAAATATTAACCTTAACCTGTAATGTATACTTTTAAGTAGTGGCTCCAAGTGTAATATATAGATGCAGGGTTCATCGGAGGGTTTAATCCTAATCGGATAGTTTATTCGCACTACCAGAGTGTCAAAAAGCCCCCGTTTATAACAAGCTGAATAATCAGCTCTAATGAGCAAAAGCAGATATTTACCTCTAAAATTAATATCGCTTTCATGTGATTGATACATCAACTGGGAAACAATGCCTTGAGCAACGTGTTGTAGGCTATGTCTGTCCAGGCCCTATCACTGGTGCTACTATTTGTCCCATGGCCATGGTGGGTGTCATACTAACAGGTTCAACTAGAGCCAAGGAGCTGCTAAAGTTACAATGGGGACAAGGGGAAGATCAGGGCAATGATGTAAATGTTGACCTGCCCTGAGAAAGGTCTCCGTTGCGCCTCAACCTTTTGTAAGGCCTAACTGGCTAGCTCTATCTTGGCAAAATTTATATTTTTCAACCGAGCTGTGAAATGTGGTCATGAGATATACTCAGGCACTATTCTAGGGATCAGAATTGTAGTCAATAACGTAAGTTACAAGTGAGCGCCCAATCTAAGCAAGCGCCAAACTTTTGTCTTGACTACCATTTCCTATCTTTTAAGTGAATTTTTTCTACCATAAATTATGCTGCCATCAATTAACGAGGCAAATATCAATATTGCCCTTCAAGCCCTTAAGAAAGACCATAAATTAAGTCTCCATCGCTCTTCAGAGACCTACAAGGTCTTTTAGGGCACTATCTGATCTAAAAGAGTAGATTATTGTTCAGTTCATTCTAGACCTAGCTTTACGAGGATTCCCCCCACAGCCACATGGTGTTGAAGAAATGGCCAACCAACTGCTCGCCGACCACGACGCGCTACACGTTGGCAAGCACTAGGCTTCTAACTTTATAAAGTGACAGCTAGACCTCAAGATGCGTTTTAATCGTAGACACGACTACAAGAGGGCCAAATGTGAAGATTCAGCAATTATTCGCAGTTGGTTCACACGTGTGGAGAATACAATTGCAAAATATGGTACCATCGTAACTGATATCTACAACTTTGATGAGACTGGCTTTATGATGGGTGTCATTGCAACTCGAAGGGTTGTCACAGGCGCAGAAAGACATGGAAAGGCAAAATTAGTGCAACCTAGAAACCGAGAACGGGCTATAGTTATCTAGGCCATTAACGCTGAAGGCTGGGCAATCACGCTATTCATTGTGGTTATGGGCCAATATCACCTTGCTAGCTGATATCGAGATATCAACCTCCCAGACAATTGGGTTATTGTTAACGATGTGCCTGGGATATAGTGGGTATGCTCCCTACATATTAATCACTTAAAAACCTCCTCCTTTTCCCCTCAATGCACGTATTCTGACTACCCGAACCTGCTACAAAGAACATCTTGTATCTAACCCGTGAAAGTTATTGCGACGGCCCATGTTGGCTTGACTGATAATAAGACAGGTCTTGGCTGGCTAAGCCACTTTGACCGACATACTATGGGCTGAACAACTGGTCATTATTGTCTTCTGATCCTCGATGGGCATGAAAGTAACCACTCGGCTGATCTGATCCAGTTCGCCCAAACGTTGGGGTTAGCATCAGACATCAAGGGTCTTCTTCCAAGGCCCAAGTGCTTGATCTAGAACATGGTAGTAATGGATATATCAACCGGCTGAGATCTTTCCCTCGGACTAGACTTTGATAGATATAGAACAACTTCAATAACCACTTATTCCTTCTTCCTCTTCTTCACAGGACATTCAGTACGTCCTCCTAATATTTACTGTTAAGAATGCCTTATTGAAGTCTGAGAACCAGATGGTTAAGAGAATTATCGGTATTGTACTGTAAAACTGCTGGACAATAGTTTTGAATAGAAAAGGGTTTATTAGTTGAATGTGTTAAAAAGGCTCCCCCTCTATAATCGCTGTGATATATGAAAGTAGACTTGAAATCAAGCCTTCAAGCTTCTGTGACAGCCTCATCGCTTTTTGATTCAGCTTCCAAAAATGCCTTTGTAGTAGTAGCTATGGCGTGTTCTGCATAATGGACGATAGCGTCGAGGTTATTCTTAATCTTAATCTCGAGGAGGCTTTGGTCGATAGGATCTATGCTGGCGTCATCATCTTCCGAAACTGGCTGCTTGAATGAGAACATCATGGATTCGACATCAAAAGGTAAGTAGCCAGAAACCTGAGCTTCACGCTGCTGACTTCTGACAGCGATTCGGTCTATTTCCACTTTGGGTATCATTTTAGCAGCAGCTTGAAAGTGCGGATCAGTAGAAAACCTTTCCCAGTCGGCCTGTCCAGGAGTTATGTAAAAATCGTCTTGGCCAAGGCCATTGTTGTGGCGATATTCTTCGAGCATGATGCTAGTAGTCCAGTCACTAACATCCATGGCGATCCACTGTATTCTGTTAGGGTCAATTTTGGCCCTTAAGCACAGGGCTCTGTAAATGTTTTGGATTTCCAAAGCATCTTCACTCGGACTTTCGTTAGGCAAGTTGTTTTCATATATAGTCACAGCCTTATGCTCAGTGTCAACATAAAGGTGGACAACTAGATTTAGGCTGTTGTGGTCAGAGTGCTGAGAAAGGACTCTGAAGACACTGTCTTCTGTCCATACCGAATAGCCATGCTCTGTGAAGTAGCCCGGATCCCAGGAATCCATAGACATGAGGGCCCCAGCAATGTCAGTAGAGCTAAGATCAACAGTTGAGGTAGACTGGGCCTTGTCAGTCGAGCCAGGTTTGTTGCCGCCCTGAAAACACGAGAATGACAGGCAAAAGGGTAGCCAAGAAGAAGGCTGCATTTTGAATGATTTGGTGAGGTAACAAAAGGATGGCAGAAGTAATGTGTAGAAAGAATAGCGATTAGAAAGAATGACTGATATACCATCAACTGGGTGCTACAGATGAATTTATAATCTTGTTTCTGCTTTGGTCCATTTGAGCTGGAAATCACTACGTCCGAGCATAGACCAGTTGCTGGCCCCCTCGAAAGCCTCACCTAATTATCTTTTCTCTTTCTATAAATGCACAACGGAGAACGGAATCCAGTCGAAGAAGAACACTTCTTTCCATTGTATTCTAGCAAGATGACAAATAGGCATAAACGGGTCGATGTAGAAGTGTATGTTCATAGACCTGGGCTAGTCACTCAGCTCCCGGGGTGTCCAAGTTTCTAGTAGCCATCTTTCTTAATGTCTGCTACTGCTAGATAGATGTGGAGAAATGCTCAAGTTGGAATACTAGGTCTTATGTCATGAGGCATATAATTAAGCATGCATTTAGGTGCTCAGTAGCAATGGTACTGTCTAGAAATGGTTTATTACTTGGAAAGTATTTGTCTGTAATGATAGCAGCACTTTACTCTATAAGACATAATATTCCCAAAGTAAAAAGAAAAAGACAAGACGTACATGCTACTACCAATATCACCGTTGTAAAATGCTCGGAAAGCTGTTTCAAATCAGTATTTCCAGTAGACTCTAGGCTGGGCTTCAGGGGGCCTACATTTGGTATAGCTCTATATGCTGTTTTTCTCATGCCTTGTGCTTTGGACATACACTTCTACATCGATGTGTTTATGCCCATTTGTCATCTTGCTAAAATATGACGACGAGAAGTGTCCTTCATTGACCGGAATCCCGTTCTCCGTTTTGCATTTATAGAAAGAGAGAAAATATATTCGGTTGGAGTCGACATAGGTTGAGAAAGATGGAAAAAGGCAAAATCAGTACAGCTTAGAAATCAAGAATCGGTTATAGTCGTTCAGGCGATCAATGCCACGGAAAATCGTGCCGCTGGTATGGCTCTGTTGCGTAGCGCTCCGCGCATGTTAAGTAGTGTCCCATACATGCCCCATGCCTTCAAAACTAATACCCATACATCCTGTGGCCGAAGGTCTATGAAAGGGGTGGCATCCTTCTATCAAACCTCAGAGGTGTTGATGTGTAAAGTATTTAAGGTGCGGGATGTGGTCTAAAAAGAACTTGGAAAAAGATTAGCCATTTTAAATACGAAATCTATTCTGCAATGCCACCACATTAGTTGGTAGCCAGAGAGAAATATGCCTGCAGGATTGGGCTATTACTGCAACAGAAAACTACGGTACCCATTGTCACGGACAGGTAGCATTAGTAGTCAGGGACAAGGATTCAGAGTAATAGCATGTATTCAATCGAGCAAGAAACAGATAGTCATCAGGATAGAGACGAGGACGTTGCTAAGGGCTCAGCACTCAGAAGACAGAGAGAGTGATGCCTGCCACAAGACATATCTACAATAGCAGTGGCAAGGAAGAGTAATCGAACAACAGGAGCTACAGCGGTGAACAGTGTAACACAAGGCTACAGTGGTGAACAAGGTAACAAGGCCACAGCAGACAGGGTAGGAAGCAGTAGCGTACCATGACACCCATAGTGGTGTAGGCCTTGGGGGACCTAAGTAGTTTAAGTGACACATTAAACGCTTCTCAACTGACCGTTTTGTTATGGTCTCCCGATCCTTGATGAGCACGGAAGTCACCACGCAGTCGACTTTGAGAAATATCGCCGATATAACTGCCTAATTGCGTATTGTATGTTGTCGTGTGGCGGCAGCAACGGACATGAGTGGTACATAGGTTACTGTTGACATGTGCCCACTAGATCTTCGTCATCCAAGTCCCAGCCCTACGTCACGCGACGTACACATACTATGTATTCTATGGTAGGACTGGCTAAGAGGAGACATTAGGAGGATGTACTTCATGTCCTGTAAGGAGGAGAAGAAGAAATAAGGGATTATTGAAGTTGTTCTGTATCTAAGTCTTGTCTGAGGAGCGGATCTCAGCCGGTTTATATATCTGTTGTGACATATGTCTATTTCATTCCAATTAATCTCAGGGTAGGTTTACTATCTCTTCACAACTTCGTGTGCCACGTATCTATACAAGATACTCACCCGATGTTATTCTGAGTGGAGCTGGAATCTCTACAACAATATCCATCACTACTATGTTCTACATCAAGCACATGGACCTTGGAAGGGGACCCTTTATGTCTAATACTAACCCTAATGTATGAGCGAACTGGGTCAGAAATCCCGGTAACCCTGACTCAGGTTACTGACACCGGCCGCTAGTTAGCGAACAGCAAAAGTTGATAGATTAACTACATCATTTACTTGGATTTTCGAGGGTTTCCGCCCCGGCTTATTGATGTGGAAGATATGGCGAATGTCCTTCTGGGTGAACGCGATTCGAAAGACGTTGGAAAGCTCTAGGCTTCGCTGGGAACACTGTACCGGGAGAAGATGGCATCCCAAACACAGCCTGGAAGACAGCATGGCCTTCCTTCGCTGAGCCAATAACAAAACTGTTCGGCTTATGTATGGAGCTAGGATACCACCCCAAGATTTTTAAATCGGCAACTTTGGTGGTTATCCCGAAGCAGAAACCGGACAAGTCGCACCCGAGGAGCTACAGGCTGATCTCACTCCTGTCAACCTTGGGGAAGAGCCTGGAAAGGATGGTAGCCAGAAGACTTGCTGCGCAAGCAGTGGAGCTGAACATCATCCCACAGAACTATGCCTCAGCAGTCCCGAGGAGGGCCGCCACGGACCTCACATGGAAATTGGCGGATGTTGTCATCGGCGAATCGAAAATACGAAAGATCACATCAGTTGTCACCTTCGACATAGAAGGAGCTTTTGATGCGGTTAGGAAAAACAGGCTGGTGACACGTCTGAGAGGGCAGCAATGGCCAGAGTCTCTGTGCAAATGGGTAGGTTCTTTCCTGACGGATAGGCGTGTCAGCCTCTCGGTCGAAGGAGGGCTCCCAGTGGAGAGAGAAGTGGGAGGCAGTCTGCCACAAGGATCTCCAGTCTCCCCCATACTGTACATGCTGTACATGGCGGAACTCTTCAAGAAGCTACCCAGCCTGGGATACGCAGATGATGGTCTGATATATGTTTCGTCGCCATCAGTCCAGACCAACATTACCACGCTGCAAACCTACATGACACACGCGGTGGAGTGGTGTAGGGAAAATGAGCTGAGGATCGACTGGAGTAAGACAGGAGTCACGCATCTGTACACCGGCCGCAAACTCCCGAGCATGAACACAGGACTTCGACTCCCAAACGGGACAAC
Source organism: Ceratocystis lukuohia (assembly GCF_044167205.1). Lineage (NCBI taxonomy): Eukaryota > Fungi > Ascomycota > Sordariomycetes > Microascales > Ceratocystidaceae > Ceratocystis > Ceratocystis lukuohia. The sequence goes on from NW_027263527.1 coordinate 317,808, forward strand.
GCTGAGTCCAATGCAGGAAATGAAGTGGCTCGGCGTCATTTGGGACACCAGCCACAACTTCAAAACGCAGTGCCAAGAATTGACGACCAAGGCACGCAAGACAGCAAACGTGCTGCGCCGCATCAGTAGAGTCCACAGCGGTGCACCCCCGAATTCAGTAATGCAGGCAGTGAGAGCATGCATGCTACCACAGATGACGTATGCGGCCACCACCTGGTTCCCCAGAGCCAGCAAGACCAGCATGGGCATTTTGGAGAAGGTTCTCAGAGAAGGCTTGCGAGCCGCTGTACCTGTCTTCAAAACGACAAGCAAGAAGTGCCTCTACAGATTCGCAGCTTTCCCGAACATGGCAATCATTTGCCAGGACATGCTGCGGACAGGAGGGATACGGGCTTCAACATGCAATGCAGACCACCCTCTGTACTGGACGACGATTGACGGGAGCATCGATGAGGCAAAGGCCCTGTTACCACACCCGATCAGGGACTCGACGAAACTCCGGCCAGAACAGGAAGGTCCAGCCGAGTCGCTGGCAGAGAAACTGAGCAAAGAAGAGGCAGCCAAGGCTCACCTGGACCTGCTCAGCAAGGAGTCACAAGAGACGATGTGGGCCTACTCAGACGGCTCACGTAACAGTGATGGAGACACTGGAGCAGGCTGGGCTGTCTACTTCCGGGGCAAAATACTCGCACAGGGCAAGGGCTCATGCGGCAGATACAGAGAAGTGGCGGATGCGGAAGCGATTGCCGCCCTAAAGGCAGTCAGAGCGGCCGCTGAAGTCGCCCCCTCACAAGCAGAAGGCCTGAACCTATGTGTCGACAATTTGGGAGTGGTAAAGCGGATTGGCCGGAGGATGCAAAAACCGGGCACTTCGCAGCTTGCGATAGACGAGATCCGCCGCACCCTCGCAAGATGGCAAGGCGGATCAGACAACCTGGCCCTGGATAAGCCGGTGGGCAAGGTGCACTGGGTCCCAGGACACTGCGAAGTCCCGGGCAATGAGGCAGTCGACCAGCTGGCCAAAGCGGGTTGCAAGAGCGAAGACCTTCTGGTCCCAAAAGCCACAATGTCACTAACGGCAGCAAGAAGGTGGAGGAATGAAGCCTTTAAAGCAGACTTCCGAAACTGGATGAAAGAAAACTGCCCAAAGATCAAGCACCTCGGCGGAGCGCTGAACTGGCCGAGACCATACGACATCGGCTGGATGAAGGGGCTACACAGAGGCACAGTCGCCCGGATCCTGGCAGCGCGCTCCGGACACGGCGACTTCAAAGAGTACCATGTGTGGCTCAACCACAGGAACGCAGAATTGCACTGCCCAGTCACAGGGTGCGATCAGGCCAAGACCTTTACCCACCCATGGGAATGTCTAGGCAATGAGAAGAACCTGTCCATGAGATTTGTACGAAAGCTCCTCACAGGAGACAAGAGCTGCAGATATCTGGCAGGGAAACTAGACCCTAAGTGGAGGGTGTTCCGCATTGGGACGTGAGAGAGAAGGTGATCTGCCGGGAGAGGGAGTGTGGAGGTATGAGTCTGGTTTTCTTTACTACTTTTCTTTTACATTCTTTCTACGCTTTATTCACGGTTTTATTTCTCTGTTGGATAATTAGTGTTTGATTTTGTCTTCGTTCTTTCCTTCCTTTCTTTGTTTTCTTTTTTTTTTTTTTTTTTTGCCTTTTGTACTTTAACCACGGTAGAGTGGAAACGAGCAACAAGGTAACTTGGGAGCAATTGCGCTTCGCTCGCCAAAACTCTATAGTGAACCTTGCAGAGGGTTAATTTCTGTCCGGTAACCAGTCCGGCGTCGTTTGATCTCTGTGATTCCCGTAGACGTTAAATATATTCAAATTCAAGTTCAAGCTCTAGGCTTTGAACTTCGTAAGACGACAACCAGACCTCCAGATGCGTTTTAATCATGCACAGCCCTTTGAGAATATCCTGACAAAATAAATACATGGTTCACACTTGTCCAGAGCATGAAAGCTAGATACGGCATCCGGGATGCGTATTTGTACAATATTCGATGAGACCGGCTTTGCAATGGGCATGATCACTTCATTCATGGTTGTTGCACATGCTGAAAGACGTGGCAGGGCAAAGACATTCCAGCCTGCCAATCGAGAGTGGGCTACAGTGATCCAATGAGTGAATGCTAACGGTTGGTGCATTCCGCCATTTGTTGTGGTCAAGGGGACCTACCACCTTGCTAACTGGTACACTGAGTGCCACTTTCCGCATGACTGGGTGATAAAACCGAGTGAGAATTGATGGACTGACAATAAGACATGCATAGACTGGATTCGGAATTTCTATATACATACTGCCCGTCGTGCAACCGGTATATATCGCATGCGTCTGGTTGATGGCCATGAAAATCATCAGTCAGCCCAGTTTAACACACTCTGCAAGGTGAAGAATATGATCACTATCTCTATGCCACCACACTCATCACGCTTGCTTCAGCCTTTGGATGTTGCATGCTTTGGTCCATTAAAGCGAGTGTATGGGTGAGAGATTGGGGTGCTTATCAAGTCACACAATAATCATGTGACCAAGCTGGAGTTTTTTGTCGCCTTCAAGTCTGCCTTCCACACTACCTTTACAGAAGAAAATGTTAAAACTAGATTCAAAGGAGCAGGATTAGTTTCTTTTTATCCTGGAGCAGTCTTGTTAAAGCTAGACGTAAAGCTGCAGACTCCAACACCATCTAGCCCTGCTCAACCCAACGACGACCCCTGGGTCTCCCAAACACCACATAACCCAATGCAAGCCAGCTCACAGTCTACTTGGATGAAAAGTCAGATTGACCGTCATGATAGCAGCTCTCCAATACCCATTTACAGCACTGTGGACCAAATTACCAAAGGGACGAAGGCCATAATGCATTAGGTAGCCCTTCTCAGGTCTGAGAACAAGATGCTTCGGGAGGCCAATTATGCTTTAAGCAAACGGTGAAGGGCCAAAAGTGCATTTCTCCAGAAAGGAGGAAGCCTCAGCATAAAGGATGAACATAGTTTGCTAGACCAAAAGGATGTGGATGAGCAGCTAGAGCAAGAGAGGCGCGAGAATGGCAACCGCAGGGGCTGTTCAGCACTGTAGTATTTGTGGCAAGACCGGACACAATACATGGACTTGTGAGAATGATTCGGTGATGGTGACAGGATTTAGCTCTGAATAATTTGAATTTAATCGTTTCGTTGTGGTGGTGTAATAAGGCCTTTCTGGTTGCAGGTGTGACGAAACTGGCCCGCTTACTTGTGTGGTCCGCTTGCTCATGGACCACGTTACAATATTTCGGCCATTTCCAAAGATTTCGACATGAGAAGCTAGGTTTCAAGGGATTGTGTAGAAGGTCATCGGCTATGCTGTCTGCTTGACACTAATTAGGACATTCGCACTTATTACCTAATCTATGAATAGCCCGTTGAGGCCGCCTCTGATCTTCATAATAGGGCTTGCTATTAGCATCTGGCAGCCAGCATCATCGTACTAGGATATATCTACTTGCCTGCACAAACGGAACCCAAGGCCCAAAAGATTTTCGAAGCCATACAAGAACGCTGTAGAAGAGGCAAATAGCATCTCATCATGTAGAAGCTAATGCTACATGCTTGAATGTTGAATATCTAGCCTCTAAGATACCTGCCTTTCGACATGACTTGATTTCTAGGATTGGTCGCCAAGACGTCCCAGCTGCCAGAGATAGAGTCCATAGTGCTGCCCCTGGCGCAGTTAGAGAACATTAAACTGAGCCTGTCTTTCACCAAGTTCGGGACCATGGGAGTGTCTCTGATACACCTGGTAATAATAGAGCTATTTCTGACAAAGTCTCAGACTATAGGCACATCTCTAGCGATCATTATAACTGTGTCCACAGTATTCGCGAAGTGTAAGACTTTGAGAATCTTCCTAGAAGGTATACAAAGAGGATGGATACTTTGAGAAGTAGAATGGATCGTGTTATATGCCAACAAGGGCACGCAGGCAAGAATTCATGAGGGATAGGTAAGCCCAAAGCCCCCGATAGGCTATGCTATAGGGCGGAAAGACAAGGCCGGTCACAAAGTTGGGATGATGACGGCGGCCTAGGAGTTCTAGCCATCAAATGCAGGTTTAGGGTTGTCAAACGGCAACGCTAAAAGCATTCTTGGGCTAAAAACAGCTTTATATGGTCTCTTTTAGGAGGATGTGCGCTCACCGTCAGCCTCAGCCAAGATCACACGGATAGGGCATCAAAGATGCAAGTCTGGGGAAAATAGGTCAATGATTACTTCCTAATGTACTAAACAAAGACTGAACAAACATCCTAACCCTAAGAGCCTCCCGGACCCTTGGGTCTCATGGGCCACAAATACACTGCTTGAGACCAGCTCACAACCTAAATACCTCGAAGGACAAATAAGAAAGCATCAGAGTAGCTCTCCCTCATAAATCCTTGGGGGACTTAGGTCGTTTTCAAAGGGAATAAAGGCAATACTGCATCATAATGCCTTGTTGAAGTCTGAGAACCAGATACTTCAACAGGCAAATGTAACTCTTTGTAAGTGGTGTAGAGTAAAAGTGACCTGGCTATAGGATAGAGGTAAGGTGACTGTGGGTGCAGAAGGGAATGAAACTGATCAGAAAGACATTAATATGCAGCTGATGGCCAAACTATCGAGAAGTGGTGGTCGGAGAAGGTCGGAGCTGGCAGTGTGGAATATGTGATAAGGCTGGTCTTAACTCGAAAACAAATCACATTGCTTCTGAGATATCTAGAGAAAAGAATAGAAAATAGTTTTAATCGATAAGATGCTTTATTGCTTTTTTATAAAAGAATCTATAATGTAGGTGGTGTGGAATAGATCTTAAATGTTGAATCAGTTGGTTTATTAAAGGGTTCAAGTCTATGCTACGTCCTGGAACTATTCCTTTTGTATTGTGGTGTCAATCATGTCACGTGATCAGCCACAATAGGTTTGGATAAGTGGGGCACGTATGGGACGCCACTTAACATATATACCGCGCCACGCAACAGGTGGTAAAAAATTGGGCGCTCGCTTGTTTTGGGCGCTCGCCTATCATAGACGTTACCGCAACGAGTCTGGCGTTTCATCTTCCATAGGCAGTTGCTAGAAGAGGCTTTTTTTCTGCCCCATGCCTGTGCGCCTTCTCCACTTGATACCTAAACCCTTAGAGGCATTTCTAACCCTTTTGCGGGTCTTCAGCCACAGCAGTTTTGAAGACATGGAGAGCGTCACGAGCGCCACGTACCAGACATTTTTGCTCATCAATCATATTCTGGTTTGCACATAAACTTTAATTCAACATTGACGAGAATCACCAAAATTGAACAACGCTAGAATAGTTAAACCACCCACGAGACTTGCCAAATTCCTGATGCGAGAAACGCGCGTGTATTCAAGCAAGCTTGTCGCTAGCCTTCACCCTATACTTGTGGTAGAACAGGAGGAAAAAAAAGAAGAATAAAGTAAAAACAAAATACAGGCAAGCAAAAAGCATCCGAACAAAACCGAGCACTCACATCACATATTTCCATGCTAGGCTAGTCTATCCCCGTTCTATTCTATGTCTACTCGACGCGCCCCCTATCTTAGGAGGAGTTTCTCCACTGGATACTTGCACGATCTATCTTCAATAAGAATCTTACTCACAAAATTCTTTGTCACTTCCGCAGAGCTGTCTAGGCATTGCCATGGTTGACTAAGGCTTTTTGGCCTGCAGCAGTTCGGCGCTTGACATCTTGTTTCGGCACTCTCATGACTAAACCGAGCGCGGTATTCCTCAAAATCATGGTGTCTAGAGTGCGCTACTAACACTCTGGCAATGGTGCCTGGGTGTAGCCCTTTTATCCAGCTCACATTCATTGGCTTTGGAGATTCAAGTGCCTCTGCAAGGTAACTGGTCTTTTGGTAGTTATCTCTTATCCAGCTCTTGGAATCAGTTCTGCATACGTCGTTACCGCTACTGCCAGAGACATAATCTGGGAGCCTAGCAGATTCGTACTCTTGCAGCTTGCGTTGACTAGCTGGTCCACCGTTTCATTTCCTGCACTTCACAGTGCTCTAGGATCCTTTGTAGTAGTGGGATTTCTGCTGTGGCTTCGACTGTTCTGACTTGCTTCCACGTCCGCCACCTCTCTGTTTCTACCAAACTTGCCGAAGCTTGCGCCAGAGCCTTGTTTCCATAGTATACAGTCTAGTTAGAGAGCTTGGTTGAATTTTTTATTTGGAGAGGGAGCATTGGATTTGTCATCTCAAGTTCTCATCACCTGCGTCATAGGCTTTGGCGGAATTCCGCAGTATACTCAGCTGAGCCGGTATCTCAAATCGATGGCCTTCCGGGCCTTGGCCATCGGCGCCTTACATTTTTTCCTCGAAACCCTGGCGGGGTTCCCATCAGACCCTCCCTCTACTCGTCTCCTTGATAGTAGTCTGCATTGACACGATCGAGGTGACTCTTATGTAAGTGTTACTTGAGCCGAAGACGACAACACGGGCTAGTATTCGTATAGAGACATATGAGTGCTGTATGCTTTTTAGACAAGTCATTTGGAAATTAACTTGATCGTCATAATATACCAGCAAGTGACTGCAACTGTAGATAGGCGATCAACAAAGAAGATGAACTATCCCCCTCACCCACGTGCCCCCCACCAGGCCCAAAGGCCAGAACAGATAGATGACAATACCCAGAACTTTAGTATCCAAGAAGCTGTTTTGTATACCTGAGATGCTGTTGGTTGTGTTGAAGTATTAAGCGGATGAAATGTCTACATATGCTTTCTCCCATAGGGACTGATTGCGACATGCCCCCCCTCTTCCACCCAATGCCGATCTCCAAGCATGTCTGATATTTAGTATCTGATTTTATCATGGATAGGTTCGGGAACTATCTATTGCAGAGCCAAAACATGTCTCTTGACAAAAGCTTATACGGTGCCCCTAGCCCTTAGCTCTATTCGCTTCTATAAAGTGCCCAACTAGCCGTGCCATACTTGAATGTGAATGTGCCATTGGTGATGGTATTCGGGCCAACTTAGGGAGGTCATGATGTAGAGGATAGGCAAATGCTTCGGCTAAGGGATATGGTGAAATAAGAGAAACAACGAAAAACTCCAATTGCGGAATACAACAACCAACTACTGCTTCTGCCGGCACCCAACTAAGCCAAAACGATATGTCGATATGTTGGTTTTCAAGCATCTTTCTTAGAATAGGCAGCATTGGGTATGTTGTGGAATGTGCATTATTTTGCATAAATTCTACAGTCTCAAGTTATACTGCTAGATGAATGCAACTTGACCCAACTAAATATGCTAGACACTGATTGGTAGTTCTTCTAGATGGGAATAAGATACCTGCAACCTACTCTCCCGGTTGATGGTGTCAAGCGTAAGGATAACTGATGAAGAAGCAAAAAGGCTCCTTCTACTTGGCACGCGGAGTGGCATTAGAACAATTCATGGGAGTAACTATCTAACTAGCTAAGCTATGTAGCATACTAGCTGTAATTGAAATCAAGCTCTTGATTTATCTGCCTATAGCACATGGTCATTGGCTAGGTTCTTCTGCACAGCCTTTGTGCCATCGCCACATATCGGTATTTCCATTAGCGCAAAAGGACAAACAAGCCAATTTATTGCTCTAGCTTGCGTTAGTGGCTTTGAGACCTTTTAGAGCTGGTTTTGTGGTGTCGGACAGCGACTTGAGTTGATGACATGATGGCATCTAGGCGAGACTACTCCCCTTTGCCATACTATCGATAAATGCCAGCGATGGCTATGATAATGCTGTATCTTTGATTATGCCTCATTTGGTATTTCTCTTGTCTTGCCTGTGGTCTCATTTACGCATGATATGGCTAGCCAAGTATTAGTGATTCCTTGGATATATGGCGCAAAGTGTGGATTGAACAAATAACCAGCTATATTCGTACTTATACTACAGTTAGGATAAAAAAAGAGCCAAGGTGCCATAGCACACCCTCCGAACAGCTTTCTAGTGCCAGGGGCTTGCCGAACCGATGCAAGCGTAGAAGCTACTCTATCACAATGAGAGTGCCTCTGACAGAGTACAAACGAAGGTACATGCGGTTAAAAAGTAGCATTCCGTACCCGAGGTACCCGCTTCTTCTGATGCTAGCATGTGTGTGGACTATCTCGGACATGCATGATCTTGGCAAGAAGTGGAACACATCCTCGAGCCACCCCGTCCTCAATCTTTTGTCTTGGCATCTTGCTCCTCTGCTACCCTACCCCAGATGCAGTCATAGAAACATATTTTTCATATGTCACGTTACTACTGTGTGGTGTAACAGAAAGCGGGCTATCGGCACTAATCAAGCCAAGTGACGCAGTTAAGCCCTGCATAGAGATTCCTATGATTTCAGCCATATTCCCTTGTGATTTGAAAGCCAAGAGAAGTGACGCATATTTGGGTCATGATGAGTGAGGTGGTCTACCTGTGAATGAAGTGCCCTAAGTTGAATGGCATTTTTTTTCTATTTGTGCTTAGACTTCCATATCTCAAGAACGGGATATGCGTTTTCTCAGCTGGCTGTGTAATTATACGCCATTTCTCCAGTCGGACAGCAGCTCAGCCACGAGCTGTGTAGATTGGCTCAGGCGTCTGTTTTGGCCAGATTATGGCTTTATTTAGTTTGGTGTTGGTGGGTAGAGCTGGATGGGAGACAGCTACTAGGACAGGGCTAGAAGTAACAGTCTCTCATTGACTACGGATCTTGGCAAAAGCCAGATTGTTTGAATTAATCTGTTTCATCTCCTATTGTTCATGGTTCGGGGTGATGACATGGACTGTATTTTTGATTTCCTTTTGTCTTCCACAGCAAGCGGAATCTCAGTTAAGAGACACCAGATCACTCTTACCTTGTTGCACTATCAAGCAAGACGAAAGGCTCAGTATTTTACAGGCTTTTCAGGTCGCCAGTGTTGATTAAACAGCCCTACACAGCAGAACGAATGGACGACGTGCTAGGCTCGATACTGGCGCCAGTTCTGCGAAGCTGATTCTTCTCTCCAAAGTATTTTAATCGTACATGCGACTATCACGAAGGCATTCGCAAATTTTCGGCTATAATCAGCACATGGTCTACGCCCGCGAGAAACATGAGGTCAAAGTATCGCCTCTTTCACGCATAGTCCTGCAACTTTGACGAAAGAGGCTTCATGATGCGCTGTATTTCATCCGCAATGCCTGTTGCAGCTGTCGAACGATGGGAGCAGGCAAAATCAGTGCAATCTGGCTATTGGGAATGAAGAGTTGCAATTTCAAGAGTCAATGCAGAGGGCTCGGGATCCCCGCCGTTCATTGTCGTTAAAGCAGCCTATGACCTTTCCGATTGGTATACGGAATGCGACATCTTGCCCGCACTGGGTATGTATGAAAGATGAGCTTGATTTTTTGTCTAAAATGGACATTGATAAGCAGGTAGGCCAAGAAATGTGCCAAGAAAGTAGAAGCGCTGCGGCAGGGCTTTGGTCTTATAGTGACTGCGGTGAGACAAAGTATAAGACAAGAAACCGTGTAAAGGATGAAGAAATAAATTGTTGGGGTATCGAAATCTGGAGATTGGAGTATATTTTTTTACGTTATGAGAGTTTGACCAATATTCGAAAGTGAGGATATAGTAGAATAGTAGAGCGTGGTTCTCTCGATTGCAGGCACTCTTTTCTCTTGTATTGTCGAAAATAGATTAGAGCGCAGCGTTGTAATTATGGGGAGAGGGGGGGGGGTGCTCAGGCCAAGCCCTTGACCTATGTCACGACTCCCTCCTTTCTTCCTTCTTCCTTTCTTCCTTCATTTGGGCATCCGTAGGAGTTCCATGACATCAATTTCTCGGCTCCTCGCTTGGCGAGAAAAAACTTCGTTCAAACTCCGTGGACAGATTAATGAGATGCATGGTGGCTCGCCTTGTGTGAGAAAGCAGCCAGATGGCGCACTAAATCGGGCTCAGCTAGCGCTGTCCTCTGTAGAGATCCCGCATCCTTCTGTCCAATCACCATACCATATCAAATCATCACCATGGAGCCACCTCTCTCGTCTTCTCTCTTCTTCAAGTACATGGCGTTATCTTGTATCGATGTTTGATGTTTGCTTGTCACGACTGCTAGCTAGTATAGGCTTTTCTATCGCTGTAATATGAACTTCCCACCCCCCAAGCTACTCCGCCATTTGTAATAAAGCCACCGGCAATTGATCCTTTCATCTGAGCCAGGCCGAATGAGCAAGATGGGGGAAAGCATCGCCATGCCCACATTATCTGTTACCAGAGCCCGCATCTCCATGCTCCGTAATATTGCTTGGCATGCTACTGGATTGCGATGCTAGCCTAGCTACTGGACAGTATGACATCATAGCATGCTAGGGCGTTGCTTTTATTGCGAGTGTTCGTGGCTAGCGCGTTCTAGCTGCTCCCTTCGACATCCAGAAGGGTTTGGGAGTCCCCGCAACCCTGTTGCGCGCGCTGTAGACACTGTAGACACTAGACTCCTGGCATCCCTGTCAGTGGCCGTGCTATTTTATTTGTCTTCCGTCTTCTGCAGCAGCCATTCTAGAATCGCCACTAACCCTCCTCTCAACAAGGACCGTGCTGGCAATTTTGCCTTACAGGCCTCCAGAATCGGCTTGGTTGTATGATTTGTCTCTGCGCACACTTGTAAACAGCGGCCATCCAGTAGCTATGCAGTCAGGATGACGGCAGCCACAAGCCGTAGTAAGCAGCAGCTGGGGGTGAAATAGGGGGAAGGGAGGAAACAGGCTGGGCTACTGTTTTTCGTCGTGGACAGGGTAAAGCAGAAGCTTATGAAGATAGCTAATACGAAGTGCCACTGCCAAGCAGATGATGTGTCAATTGCTCATGTAAATGATAGATATTGGCTAGTGGGTATTGTGATTGCGTGTAACATCATTTCGCGGGTCGTGTGAAGTAGACTACCTGAGGTTGCTGAACGTCGAGGCAGTCTAGAACACTCAAAGAAAGCCACCATGGTCCGTTTGATGGCCCGGGGAGCAAAGGAACTGTACTGTCAGCCCCTTGTAGGATGGGGGCTGGCGGTTTTGTTCACGAGACTCGACCGGTGCTGTCTTGGCCCATCCTCCTTCCTTTGAGATTCCTTTTGTTGGGCCTACTGATTGCAGCGATAACTATGGGCACACATATGAAAGGAAATGCATGTCTTCCATAGGCTTCTGGAAAGATCCTGCGCGAGCCCTTGCTGAGAGGGTTCTCTCTATCAAAGACTGCGTCGAGCTAGTAAAGAAATATTGCCAAACACGTGCGTCTTCTCAATGGAATAAGAGGCGGAAGGTGGTGGTTTGGTTTCCACTGGATCAATGCTTCTCGTTGTTCTCGTGCTTGGGCGGGTGGGGGGAGGCTTGGAAAACTTCATGATCAAAAGCAGGGATATCTGGTCGCGGAGTAGCCAAGCATCACGGCGTCTGGATGGCTAGTATTCGGCTATGAAATAGTAGCATTCATGGACTTACTCGCAGGAAATCTAATGCTATTAGGGCCTCCTCGCATGACTTGCGAGATGATGCGTGTCTTGAATTTTAGTTATATTTGTCATTAGGCCTTTCGCCTCCTGGTAATGCTGGCTGCTATATGCCCACAAGGGCCAATAATCCTCCATAGAATGTCTTTAAATCCGGATTCTCGTGTCGGGCAGTCCGCCAAGAATGTCTCGAAGCCCGGATTCTCGTGCTGCGGAACTGCCAATAAGCTATTATTCCCGGCTACGACTGTTCTGTCTTATCGTCCCGCAGAGAAGAAGAAGTAAGGGCGCGTCGATGACACGGCAAAGTATATGCATGACTAGAAAGTAAGACACCAGGAGATCTCGCACTAGGCGCTGCTAGATCAGGTACAGGATCATGTTGCTGTCATTTTTCTTTTGACTAACGGTAGCGGCAGACGATCTCTTCGGCGAGATCGGGGCTCGCCTGATAGCCTGAGTGTTGTGACATGGCCATGATCATGAATAAAGTAGAAAGGGTCCAAGTTGGGAGAAAACAGGCGAAATATTACAGCCCAAATGTTCTAGGCGGGAATCTAGAAAGAAGGATTAAACAAGGAAAAAAAAGGAAAAAAAAAGGGAAAAAAGGAAAAAAAGGAGACAGCTATCATCCTGACCTACAGCACAGCACCTACAACGGATTCTCGCATCTTGTGCTTACCTGGCCCGTGTGTCGTGTGTGTCTGCCTTAGCGAGAGCGTAAATTCATGCTGTCTGTGGACAAATACAGGGCTATCGATGCCTATTTTCTCGCACCTTCATAAACGGAGTAGGGAGTAGAGTAGGGATCTGAATAGCCCGGCCTTGCACGTGGTGGTCCTGGCTTCAGCAAGGGCGCAAGCATCATGCCAAAAGTTACTGATATGACTTTTCTCCAAAACAAACACGCCAAGTGCATGTACTATGGCACTCCAGGCTAGCGTTGTCCATTTCACACTGGCTCAATGCCAAGAGCCGGCGTGTATATCAGAAGAGTGAGAAATGATATGCGATGTAGAGTTTTTCTTTGTCAGAAGCAGAGCTTAGCAACGTGGTCGCGGGTTTTCTGTAACAACGAACACATAGGTGGGGGCTGTTATAGCTGACTGTGTCTAATTGCTCTCCGACTTTAACTTGGCATATCACAACTACGACTGGTCAGGGCGTTGCGTGACAACAGGCCCGGGAATAGCCTGCAAAAGGCAGAAACGGAGAGACAGACACTCCAATATCGATATCTCTAAGTTGAAGGGTCTTCTGGCTCTTATCCCCAAGTTAAGCTTTGTGTCTTTCCCCAGCCAGGGAGAGCAACCATTAGGCACATGGGCTGTATTGCTGCGCTAGCTGCACTCTAGCCGATGAACGCTCCTCGAACGGATCACCGGGCTATTGCCGCGGCCATCGCCGGCCTTTCAATATTAGCTTGTGACGAGTGCACCAAGGTCTTGCTATGATCCGACTATTAATACAATACTATGTCCACTGTTCAAGACTCTACAGCCCCTCTTCCTCATCTATCTATCTACATCTACCTACTGGCCCCGGCCCTATTCTCTCTTTCCCTTTTTCTTCTTCCCCGTCAATCAACTGGCCTTGATCCTCTCTTTCTTTCTTCTTTTTCTTTCCCTTCTTTCATCCACTGCCGCTTCTTGGCCCTGCCGATGCTTGTATCTGCTTGACTGCGTTTTCGATATGCGTTTCTCTCTCTTCGCAATACTGGCCTTTCTGGCATTTTGCCATGCCGGTACCTACAATGGCCACGTCGACGCTTTTTGTTTTGATCTCGACCAAATCCGCTACGTTGACTGGATGGAAGGCCTTGACGATAGCATCCCTCTGTCGAAGCTAGCCATCCCCGGAACGCACAATTCAATGACGGACAAAATTGTAAATAGTATGATGCAAACCCAAAACTTGCATTTGGGTTGGCAGCTTAATGCCGGTATCAGATATGTCGACGTTACCTGCAAAATTGAAGGTGGTAACCTTATGATTTACCATGGCAAAACATATGCTCATTACAGTCTTGGGAATACCTTTCGCACTATTTTCAAGTTCCTAGAACGGCACCCTAGCGAGGCTGTCATCCTACGTATAAAGAGTGATAATCCAACTAAAACTCCCGAGGCCTTCGTCAAGCTGTTTCGCAGGTACTTGGACCCTGAAATTGAACTTGGGCGTCGTGCTATGGAGCGCCTCTACTTTAAAGACGGTGGGATCAAAACTATCCCTACTCTTGGTGAGGTTCGCGGCAAGGTTTTGATTCTGCAAGACTTTCAGAGTGGTACCGAAGGCGAGTTTGGTCTGCCCTGGAATTCCCCATCCGTCTCTACCAAGTACTTCCGGTTTGGCGCCGACCAGAACTTCTTACCTACAAAATGGGCCATCATCCAAACCTATATCATGTCGCGTGTTCTGAAGACCTCCAAAAAGCTGCGCATCACTGCCCTTACCTTTACACTTGCCTCTAAGCCCATTGGCGAGGCCTATAACAAAAGGATTGAGGGTGGGATAAACAGGCGTCTCGGCGAGTTCCTGTTCAGCGCCAGGAAGGGCAGTCTTAGCCATCTCTTGCGTGGCAAGAAGGCCCGTTTTGGGATTATTGCCATGGACTACCCAGGCAAATATCTTGTTGCACACGTGCTAAAACTCAATGACGTCTATCGTGCTTCTGGATCCTTAAAGCTTCCTTCCGACGGCTCCGTTTCAGTCGCCTACAGTGGCTCTACAAGCAAGGGCGGCGGCTCTACTATAAAGGATTTTGATGGCTCTACTACAAGCAAGTTCGATGGCTCTACTACAAGCAAGTTCGATGGCTCTAGTCCAGCCGATATCGACGGTTCTAGTACAGGCAAGTCTGAAGGCTCTACTGTAGCCAACGCTCATGAATCAGCTACGGCCAACTCCGGTGACCCTGCTGCAATCAACTTTGATGACTCCTCTGTCAGCAACGTTGATAATTCTGGTGAAGTCAGCGACGACGACTTTGCTTCAGTCACCGGGGATGACTTCTCTACAGTCAGCGACGACGACTTTGCTTCATTCAACGGCGATGGCTTTTCTGTAACAGATGATGATGACCTTTCTGCACTCGATTATGACGGCTCTGCTACAACCAACGCCGATGGATCTGCTATAGTCAACGCTGATGACTCAACTACAACTAAGACCGATGGTCTTGACTCTGCCGCAGTTAGCTGAGATTTTGGCCTTGCCATTGACTCCAAGACATTCTGAAGCTATGGAATGTATTGCGTGGCACTCAACTGTTTCTGTAACAAGAAAGATGTCCACGACAACGACAAGGTAAATAGGCGAAAAGCCTTTGCCGAGCCAAGCCATACGATTGCGGTAATGCGCAGGCTGCCGCTACAAAACGGGGAAAAAAGGCGAGGTATGCTAAAGAAGAGATGCTTCAGAATTTCCAAGCTTACTATGGTCGCCCCGACCCTTATGGTCACGATGGGCAGGCGCCTGGCAGGACGCCAGAAGGCAATTCAAAGACTCCTAGACCGATGATGAATCGCTGGCAGGAAGAAATCCCATAGAGTCAAATACAATAAACATGTCGATACCATTACTTAGCTCCCAGTTCAATTTGCTTCAGCAAAGTTACAACCTAGCTAATTCTGGGTGTAAGTGCTACATTCGTGATAGTCTCTATAGCCAAGTTTGAGAAGCAGACTACTAAGGGGAAAGGCTTACATAAAAATAGCCTACAGAAGGCCTTAAAAAAGAGCATAATTGAGGGGGATACCCTTCACCTAACTTAGCCCCTAGTAGGCTGGTGTTTGGCTAGGACGTCGGCCTTAAGGCTCATATGGTAAATTAGCTAGGGCTGGGTCGGCAGTAATCAACAATAACTTGGACATTTTTGCAACTCGAAGCGTATTGAAGCCAGGGGTTCCTAGTAAACTTGGTCTAACCTCTTCGAGGACTGGCTGTCAGAATACATCAATGGAATAACTAACCGTTATGATCCAAGCCGACATACAGTGCAGAGAACCCTTGACATACTGTGCGACGCACTGAGCACACGCACTAGATCACGACTTACACCAGGTGTCCCAAGACCCACAAAACGGCTAAAGCCCGACAACGAACAGAGGCCGGGACGGGTAAGGGTGATTTTTAGTATATGTAGATCTACTAAAATCTTGTAATCACGAGGACACACGGCCCTGGGAAGATGTTGATGTATCCTCTCGCTCGAAGGAGTCAACTCTATGAGAAGAGAGGAAGCATAGGCGCTCGAAAGAATCACGGCAGCTTGTGCCATCTGGTACGGTACAAAGAGCATCAATGGACCAACTCGCTAATCTGGTGAGAATATCCGCTGCTGATGAAATCAACCTAATAATTCATATGTCGGCTGCATATACCTGTTAAAATACTAAAGGATGTACTGTTGCAGGCGCTTCTCCGACGCCGCCACATGTCTGTATCTAGAATAGGGTAAAACGGCGGGCATGTCTGTTGATACTTTAACCGACGTTGGCGGGTTTCCGGCGTGTCATTTTTTCGCACGGGAGCTCTGGTTGAATGCCTAGGGGTATCTAAATCCATAGCTTTCTGCTATGCTGACCATACTAAACGTTGTCGGAGAATATGATTGCGGTGGTGGCGATAGCGATAGCGATGCTTTGTTTCCGGTCACGCCTCTCTTGGTGTTCCTTCCGCCGAAGCTTTGGCTCGGCTGGTACATGATATTGCTGATCGACTACACTAGTCCAGCTACTAGGGTTGACTTTAATTTATGACACGTCAAGTTCGGCTCCCCTGAGCCCGTGTATCCAACGGATAACTGACCAAATACGTACTTATACTGCGGCCGGAAGAGCGGGACAACTCCGGTGCCCTAGCACTCCTCGTAGCGTTGCCTGACGCCAGCGCTGGGCCGATGCGAATATAGACAACACTATTATATCAGGGACGTCACAGACGGATAGACTCCCGGACGAAGGGAATTGGAGTCAAAACTTGTAGTCTATACTCAACGTACCCACTTCTCCCGATACGAGAGTGTAGATTGCCTCGTGCGTACTAGTGTGGTGTGCGAAAGACTGAAGAACTTCCTCGGGCTCCTTAGCCTGCTGTAGTGAGTCTTGGCGTTTATCTTATACTGCCGTGGGCCAGACATGCTCACGGAAATTCCCTAGCTACCTTTTGAGACTTGGTGGTGCAACAGTCAATAAGCTGCCAACACTAGCAAAGCAAAGCAAAGGGGATAAGAGGGTTCATAACTCGGGCTGCCGTAGCTCTAACCATGTCCTCTAGTTTCAGACTGTACAGTGCGTCATGGTTTGGGATGACGATAACTGTGATGCACTATAATTGCATGATTTACCCCCAATGTAACGATATAAATTAGGTGATTGATATCTGCTCCTCATGCTCGCGTCTTCGGTTCTCGACTGCGAAGCATGCATGTTCTCTTTTGGCTGTAAATTCATAGAGGCTTTCTTGAATCATACGGCAGACCCACTTGACACTATATAGGCTGGCTTAAGCGCCTGTTTTGGCCAGAATGCGGCTATATTTCTCATCATTGTTCATGATTAGAGATGGACGGCAGAGTCTCACTCCCGCTCAGATAAAATAGGGAGTAAAAGCTTCTCATTCATGGTGGGCTTTGTTTGAAGACAGGGAGGGCCATTCGGAGTAATCAGACCCCTCAACACCATTATCTGTTGTTTAGAAAAGTGTTTGTGAACGTTCCCCCCCAAGGACGGGCCAAAATGCAGCATGGGAATTATAGGTGCTTGGGCGAGCGCCTTGACCTATGTCATGAAGTTCTTGTTCTCTTCTTACCTTGGGTGGCGAGAGTAGAGTCGGTACTGATAGGGCTTGATAGAAATACACCCATGCCACCCCCCTACCTGATTTTTTCGCGTGCTGAAAAGAAACGTCTATGCAGGCTGCGAAGACGGAATATCGGGCTTATGGCGGCGGCCAGCTTGTGTCTGGTAGGGGAATAATGAAGCACTAAACCGAGCAGATTTTCTAACATCATGCACCGTTGCCCTTCACGGAGATGCTACGTTCCTCTTGACGCCCACTATGATACCTTTATTGAGCCTGCCTGTCTCCTCTTCCTTTTTCTAAAATCTGTTTTTTAGACTATAGTGTTATCTTGCAGCGATATCCGCTTTCCCCTGGTGCTAGTTTGGGCTTCTTCATCCTTCCGATGCTGGCCTCGATGGCCCCGAGCCATGATCATGATGCTACTAATAATGAGGCCATTGGCGATTCATGTTTCGATTTAAATCTGGCCGAAAAGTCATAAATGGGCGCCCAATACGGCCTGACGCATTCTTCTGCCCAAACAGCCTATTCCTAGAGATTGCAACTCCATTAGTTGCAACATTGCCATGCAGGCCTTTGAACCCTTATCTTGCAGGTGGCAATGAATATGTAACATTAACTGCTGTGATATCCAGGATGATTGCACGGTACACCATGAACTTACTTTCACAAGATATTAGAGTCTCTTGGATATTGCTCTTAGCTGCCTCGATAGACATCTAGAAAGGCAGCTTGTCTAGAAGTCCTACCAGATCTATTACTCTGTATGTACTCTGCAACTAGTACCCTTCCTAGTGGCTATCCAATCCATGTTGCGCAGGATAGACTGCGACATCAACATTGCCCTATACTGCTCTTACCCTTCGCGAGGGCATGCTGCGAGGTCTCCCCAGCGGGTCTTGGGAATTACGACAAGTATTGGCTTGTTCATATGGACATAGGCGTAATGAAGGATGATGGCTGAAATCCCCCTATGCATGACAAGAAGACTGTGATGTGATCGCGCTGTAATAGGGTCTATTTGTAATGATCTATGGATCGTGTAGGGCTCAGGCCCTGCCCTCGCACCAGACACCAGCCAGAAGCCCCTCTTCTCCTAAGCCCGACTCCTAAGCCCCATCTTCCCCCAGCCCTCATTCTCAAGCCCTAACTCTTGAGATGTATATAAACTGCTAAACCTCTGTAGATAACTTAGGCTACTTTTGCTTTCTTTTGGAACCATCGAGTTCTTCTTTAATACAGAGCTGTTATGCAATTGAATCTTCTTGTATCTCGTGAAGCCTTACACTATTGTAATACCGTTTCATGATGACGTTAGCAGACTAAGCGTTCCCAGACCCTTCTCAAGTGGCTTTACAGATGTTGTGTGTCTTTCGTCCTGTTTGTGTAGTGTAGTGTATCAAGCCTTCCGATGCTCAGTGACGATTAGTAGCCAAAGATAATATCTTTAGGCGACACGTAAGATGCTCGTCATGGGCCTGCCAGCTCAAGTGCTGAAATTTCCCCAAGATCATGGATAAGGTGGACGAGGTGTGAGTAGAGAGGAACCTGTGAGAGATATGTCTACTGAACATGTGAGATGGGAGTCTAGAAAGAAGGCAAGTATGTTACATCTGATCTATAGTGAGTATAGCGACATTTCATGCCCACTGCCCGTGTGCATACTTTGGTCATGCTGTGGATTTCTGTACACTATGAACGAATGTGATCTAGCCATGCCCCCTTGCAAGACAGTTTACATATAAATTACTGATGCTTGATCAACCTAAAGCTTTCTGCGATAGTTAGTCCTAGGCTAAATATCAGTACAAGCGACATGAAAGCCAGCAGAGTTGTTAAGTAGATTTACTTCCTCGCATGAAAAAAGGCATTCAAATCATACTCCCATAGCCTCAAGAGTCGGGCTATACACTGAGCAATCCACAAAGAGATAGATCATAAAGGCGCCAAGCCTAGGGTTGTTCTTGGCAGAGAACACACCTTGGCAGGGTGGGTGGTAGATGAAAGGGTTTAAGCTATGGCCATTGTATAGATGGCCGCTGGCTATAGCTTTTTATTTTTCAGTAGCCTGCAGCAGTGACTTCACTAGCTTTACAAGCATAGATAGCCAAGGAATTATAACTGATAAGAGGCTTAGAAATGTCCTACAAGAGCAAAAGTAGGGAGAAAGGCAAGATCTATTTTTGTTCTAGAGTCGTCTAGCTATTGAAAATTTACGTCTCTTCTTTTAAGATTTCAAATTTCACTCCTAGACGTAGGAGCCAGATTCAACAGCTTCTACGCGCTTGGGCGACGCCTGACTGACCAAAGCTGCACAAACTGATGAAAGAGCTATTATCACTGCCATCTCTGGCCGTCAGATTTTGGAACAACAGGTGTATCAAGGCTGGGTCAAAACTTAACAGTAGATATTAGGAAGACGTACTAAATGTCCCGCAAGGAGGAGGAGAAGGAATAGGTGATTATTGAAGTTATTCTATCTCGATCTTTGTCCTGCCTAAAGAGCGGATCTCGACCGGTTTATATCTCCGCTACCGTGTGTCTTGGAAGAAGGCCGTTTATGTCTGATGCTAACCCTAATGTTTGGGCGAACCGGATCAGGGTCAGCAATCCTGGTAACCCTGGCTTAGGTTAACCCTGATGTATTAGGACGCTCGCCACCCAAGAAGTTCAGTATGTTCTACATCATTTCTCACGTTATCGAATTCCCTTCTTTTTGTCCCTTGATGATTTCCGAGAGATCTTTGCCCGAGTCTATTGCGAATGTGCAATTCCCTCCATTCCATGATAGACAGGCTTGGTCATTATTTTACACACACCCAAAACGTGACTTGAGTCACGCCGCTTATTGGCGGCATTTGATACACCGAGGTCACCAGCTAGTAAACTAACTACGATTTGGCTTACAATGAATTTTTTATACTGATTATAGCAGGTCCGGATCACTTAGCTTCACTTTCTCATGATTACTCCCCTGAAGTCGTCATTCTCCGTATCGACAAAGGCGACATGCTTCATGATGCTACAATGCTACAATCTTCCTCAACATGGTTAGACTAAACTTTGTCCTAGGCTCTGAGCTAGAAGTCTGAGCCGCATAGCTTACCCCAGGAATGCCGATGGCACTGCCATTCTTACTCTTGACGAAGTCTGCAACAAGGTCCGTATTCTACACGGCTTTAGGTCTACCCCCAACAACTGTTATGGTATTCCTTGGAACTCACATACAGTCTCTAGTTACAGCTACAAGCGCACCTGGTCGCCTTCCAGTGGACTTTTTAGTGGGCCGGCGTCAAATCACATATCAGCCGCAGTCCCTCGAAAGACCGTGACAACCTGCACATAACACAATGGCTGTTGTTGCCTGCAATCCCATTAACACCGCTGCTGCGGACTCCAATGGTTATGAGACGGACAGGCCACTAGACCAATGTGTCTTGTTTGAAGAGGGCAGGGCGACAGTTTTGGCATTATTGTCATGGGCTTCTCCGAATAACAGGCTGTTCTGAAGATCTTGAGACTTAACAGCTAGTATTGGGTTCTTGGACTAGCCGAATCTCCCTTTCGATTGCAGCCCTGCAACAGCATCCAAGGGGTTTAACTTCCACCAAGTAAGTCATACGGACCATCCCCTCCCACAGCTTGTAACGATGAGCCTAGTGGCGATTGGTTGAAAACGATAGGAGGAGCAAGCTACTGCCATCTGCCTTGGAAAAAAAGAATCAGCCAGTTTATTGAAGAGGGGAATGTGAGGAGGGAAGACAAGAAGAGAAATATTAGAATATCCATGTAAGCTCTGTATTGTCTTGTTCCTACCCCCCGCTCCCTCTCCCTAACCTTCATGATAGCACCGATACAAAGCTATGCGTGCAGGATTTTCATTCATATACAAGTAATATAGAGACTCAGTCAGCTGATGGGACATCCATGAAAAAAAAGAAGGCAACCAAGTTATTTTAAATACTTATAAACTTCATATTTCTTAGATCTTGAGCCAGTTGTGTAAGGGGTATCAAGGCACCTGAGATATTCCGTTATCCCGACTGCCGCATCGTTAATATACGCAAAATACATCTACTTAGGGAAGTCGAGCTTGAAACGCCATATATAAAAGCAAGGACTTATAACTAGATCCCTTGTAGAACTAGGAGCAAGATGTGTGAACGGGGCGAAAGCTGCTACGAAGGTGATGACAGGTGGGGCGTTTTTGGGGGCAAAGGATCGTCCTCCTCATAATTCATCATGAGTATGGCCTTAGATAGAGATCTAGGTCATAAATTAGAAGTGTTCTGCAAAGGAACCTTGATCCAATAGACTCAAGAGATAGTAGTTTGCGCTGATATGGGTTTCAATTTCTTTGCCGGCCATACTGTGTCAACGAATCTGGGTGTATAGGGTGCGAGAAGCAGTTGTGCAAAACTTGATCACCGTTGATCCATGTCCTACTAATTTGAGTGCGACGTCCAGTTTGCAGATGATGAGTCGATTAATAGCTTGACTTCAATGCCACTTGGTAAACACATCGGCTCTGTTAGTGAGTGCAACAACGCTATCAGTAATTGTTATGGCAGTCTTTGGTCCTGAGGCCCGCAGCTGCCTGTATTGGGATCACTGGCAACTGTTCTTTCGATTTGTCTGTGAAATGGAATCCCTGAACTAATGTGCAAGATGAAGAATGGCTTTTATCTGCTCAAACTGCTTCCTCGCAGAACTTGCATCTCCGCGAATCGCAATAGTGCTACACGACTGTTTGGACCCTTAGCTCGCAGCTAGTATTGAACGCGGAAAAACGAGATGAGTTTCCTAGTGCTCGATATGGTATCATGGTACACAACTGACCTGCTTCCATCAGCAACCATTCTCAGGGAGTCTTAGGTACTTCTTGTAGCTTTCTTGATCAGCATCTAGAAGAACATCTAGCCTCAAAGCACCTTAATGACTCGACTCGGTGACTAGTATTCCTCCTTGTAAGCACTCTACCCGCATTGTCCAAAGGAACTCATGGCATTGTAATCGTTGTCAACTATCCTTACTGTTAGCGAAGGCAGAGTTGCAACTTTCACCCTATTGGCCTTCCATATTACAGATGACTTTTGTATCCCTACACATATATAGGCACAAACAGCGCTAGTGGCCAGAGATCCAAGGTATGCAACAAGAATGATGTCGGTTGATACAAGAGTATGCAATGGCCAGGTAAACCATGTCCCGTCACACGATTATTATTAGCAGATGCCTGTAACATTGAGCGGCTTTCGACACAAGGCTTTTCCCTGTAGGTCTTCAGTATTACAGCACATATTGTATACTGACCCGCATAAACGTGAACGAACGTAGATAGAGCCGATGAAATCTTCTCAAGCTATTATGAAAAGTATTTTGTCGATCTAGCGCGCTCTCTCTTCGTCAGCCACGCGAACCAATTCGCGCTAGGTCAGTGGGCGTTGGGGCACTCTAGCGAACTTAATGAACGACATGAACGCTGATACTCCAGGAAACACAAGAAACCCATCGTTAGCTCCTTGAGGAGACTCGTAGCTTTTCTATGTAATTTGAGCGGTGCTGTCCTACCTCTACTTCCTCTTTGCAGGCTTCCTTCTAGTGTTCTTGATGCTACAGGCAAATCATTGTGGAAAAATTGCTTTCTGTAAGCCAAGAACCTACGCTAGCCCCGGTTACCAAAGTTCTATTTCATCTTGGGCCTCATCAACCCGTCCAAGATTCATTCCGAAATATCTTGGCGTCATGGCCGTTGGAAAAGCCGCAAGGGGCATTGCAGCTTGCGCAAAAGACATGATGCAGCATGTATGTCGACGTGGTGAAAGTTTTCACATAATCTCCAAGTCTAGGTTCTACCCTCATAGACACACCCTATGCCAACCATGTATGTCGGGTCTTCACCCATAGTCATTTCAGATAGAGCATAATCTACGCCAGTGTTGATTAATGCGTTGAGGAATAGGCCCCGGGTCTCTTCACATGCCATGTCCCATTTACCAACGTCAGATACCTATTATTTACCTGGCGTTATTACGGGTAGAGCTAGAATCTCCACCACTAGTCATGTTTTGCTCTAACAACAAGAAATTCAATGCTACCAGATCCTTCGTAAACAAATTAACAGATATTGTGTCATGGGTTCTGTTTGCATAGTCCGCTAAGGCTTTTGCTCATCTGAGTGATTAGCGTCATGTGCCCATGCCAACTAATTATCATCGAGCCAGGGCCTTGAAGTCTAGATTATCGAAAAAACAAGCCAAGAAATCGGCATAAAATCGTTATTTACTGCCCACAGCTGCCAGATGGATTATCTCGTCGTTTTCTCGGCAATCACTAGGGCGCCTGAGGGCTACGGCGAAGTGAAACAAGCATTGCATAGATATGCCCACGGGAGGAGACAGAAGCCTCATATTAAGCGCTACTGATGGATTAGAAGGTTTCGTTCTATCGCGCTTAACGCGAGCAAAGTTAGCTGTGGACAATAAGTCTTTTGCGACACCTTGTATCACCACACTACGCAAGCGTTATAATTTAGCCAGATAGGAAGCACCTGGAGATTGCTCCCTAAATATTACAGATATGGATCTAAAACAAAAGGGTTGATGTACTATGTCCTGACCTACAATGCCTATGGCTACATTTTCACACCTTTTGCTCATTGGACCCGTGTGCATGTTGGGGCCACGCTGTGCATTGTTGCACTATATGAATAAGTGCAGGCCTGCATATGCCTACTTAATTAATAAGAAAAATGGTTAGAGTGAAGTTAGAGCTGTCCATCTCATAAAAAAGAAGCTGAGTTACGCGTTACACGCGACAGCCGCCAGAGCGCAGGCTTTTTATGCTAAAAATAGACATTGCCAAGATCATCAAATCATAGGGTTAAAGCAAGGGTTAACCCACATAATGGGATATGTTATCCAACTGACTCACTATAGGGTATCAACGCGGCTATTGATAGTTGAAGCTTTCGGATTGACACGAGATTGGTAAATGCAAAAGTAATGAGAAAGCGGTGGAGTTAGGATAGGTTCATCTTCTACGGGTCTTTAGCTGACTGAAGCTGAGGTTTTTGTGTTTCTAACCTCCCTCCCAAGAATAGATGGGAACTTGACCCAACAACTTCTGTGCTCGGGGTACTCAGTCGGTCAAAACTGACCAAGTAAATCAGTGGGTTATTACCGCTTCTATGGCTGGCTGGACTTCAGATCTTCGTATAAAGCCTATTAATACCGGGCTACAAACTAAGTATTTAGGCCACTTGCCGAGACTTTTTCCATGTCCTCTATTCCTCATCGACTAAATCACCTCCAGTCTCTCTCTTCTTTTATCCCTTGGTGATCTTCGAAGGCGATTTGTCGGGGCACGTTGCTGCCATGCACTTCTCTCTGTTTGCGACATTGGGCTGTCTCGCCTTCAGCCACGCCGGTTTCGATAACGGAATCAGTGAAATATGGTCCTTTGATCTCGGCCTTTTCCAAAACACTGATTGGATGAGCATTCTCGACGATGATGTGCGTCTATCAAGTCTAGCCATTCCTGGAACTCACAATTCCATGACAGACAAGATAGAAAACATCATGGTACAGACCCAAAACCACCCCCTGGAGCGGCAGCTGTATGGTGGCATTAGATACATCGACATTAGCTGCCGGTACGTTAAACATAACATGATGGTGTATAGTGGGCTTTGTAATACTCGCTACAGCCTCGAAGATGTCTTGACCACATTATTTGACTTCCTCGATAACCACCCCCGTGAAGCTATCATTCTCCGTATCCAGAAGGGCGGCGTACTCGACAACCATGCATCTTTTCTCAACTCTATCGAACGACATTTTGCCCCTGGCTCGGAATTAGGCGACCGTGCTGTCCAGCATATCTACTCTACGAACATCGGTGACAATTACATTCCTGCTCTCGGAGAAGTTCGCGGCAAGGTTCTTATCTTGCAGGACTTTAAGACTATTCCCGCTAGTCGCTATGGTATCCGCTGGGACTCGCGTAGTATCTCGTATTACAGCCACAAGCTTTCAATCAATAGGCATTTCCGGTACCTGAAATGGGCTGGCATCAAATCCCATTTGAGTCGGAGTCGTTCCGAAGACAATGACAAGCTACGCATCACCTACACTACGGCTGGCGCTGGCCTCAAGCCTATTTACATCGCTGCAAAAAATGGCATTACTGATGCGATCAATAGGCTGCTTGGCCACTACCTCGTTTTCAAGAAGGGCAGCTGTTTTGGTGTTGTTGTAATGGACTTTCCCGGTTATGAAGTTGTAGAGCTGATCGTGCAGCTTAACGACCGGTATCGGGCTTTTGGACGTCCGGATTTCCCTTCTGGTCACAGCTCGATAAATATGGCCAACGACTTTGATCATGACGAAGCCGAACCTATCGATGATATGGGTCTCCCCTTTGAAGCCAGTGATGACGAAGCTGAAATTATCGATGACATGGGTCCCCTCTATGAAAGTGATGACGAAATCGACATTATTGATGATATGCCCCCCCCCCCCGAAGCTAATGATGATGAAGCTAGTGGCAATGAGGACAGTCTAGCCAGATAACAAGATATCTCCCAACCAATTAATCCTGAAAATGTACATTGTGTTGTGAGGCTTGAGATATCGCTCATGAGGAAAGTAGCTATCGACAAGGTAAGGAAGTATGGAAGAAAGATGTCGACAGGTCCAGATGGAATGCAGAATATATATATTTTACCGTTATAGCCGCCATGGATGAGGAGATACGAGTGTGGGATTATCCCTGATTTAAAGGTGACAACCAAGCCTCATTTAGTCAACCATGAGTTGGCAACAAAAAGATTGCCTCGTTGAATCCAACGCACCTGAATATCCTCGGTTTTTAGATGGCCTATTTTACCTGTGGTACCAGCACGTGCTTGACCAGATATGAGTTGAATATACTGGGAAGAGTTGAAATCTACATAACGTACATGTATGTACCCGAGCGCCGCAGGACACCGAGGGACACACTTTTCCCTCCTACATCTAACTTTTCATTTGATCAATTGATTCTCAACAACCTAAGATGTAAGCTACTACTATTGAAGCTAGAACCTTTCTTGCCCTTTAGGCCCTTCAAAATAACCCAAATCTAAGTATCCGACGCGCCGCAAGGACCTATACAATTGATGAGCGTCGACTATCTGATCTAGAGGAACAGATCCTGAGGCACTTTATTCTCGACCTAGATTCGTGAGGATTTCCCCCCCGGCTTCATGGTGCTAAAGAAATGGCTGATCAATTGCTTGCCGACCACGACGCGCCATCCGTCGGCACGCGCTGGGCTTCAAAGTTCGTCAAGCGACACCCAGACCTCAAGACGCGTTTTCTTTTCGGAAATACGACTACCAGAGAGCTAAGTGCGAGGATTCAACCATTAATGGAGTTATTTCGACGGTCTTTCATACTTGGAGAGTGTAGTAGATACTCCTTTTAGCTTTTTAGATCGAGATCCGGAGCGCTAGCTCGATTAGAAACTCTAACGCTCGTGTTAATCCACGCACACTTGGCTGCTAGTACCCCTTCCATTGGGCATGTTGTCTGCCTTGTGCAAAAAGAATTGCGCCATGGCCATTGTACCTCATGGCTGCTACTTTTCGGGGGCCATGCTCTGAGCTTTTAACGAGGGCTTGCTAAAGCTCCAGCTGCCAAAACTATTGATGGTGAGACTAGTGACGACGAGATTACCCCCGACCCCATTACGTAATAGGATACTGCCCGAATCATCGATTCTAAGTGTAGATTATTGCTTGCAGCCTTAGATGCCACTGCCAGGGGGGAAGCTAACTAAGAAACGACACATGGGCCCAAGATCCCTATAGGCTTGAGTTATGTGGTGACAGGACAGGACTCGCAATGATACGTTGAGCAAAGGAGGTCTAAAATAAATAGAAACGGAGAAGACGACTTACTAGAAAAATCCCATCGAAGCACCTAGTAATACACAATACACTGCACTTTCCCTCACATTTGTAGTTAATAGAAGCTATGGGTACGGGATTGTGCATCATTTATAGGTGGCACAAACGATGTGGCAGCTGGCAGATATGGAATTGATGGCAAGGAATTGCCAAGATGAACCTAATAACCATCGAGGGCCCACTTCTTAGATCCGGGTTTCACTTGGCATCAGAAAGCACTCCGAGCTGAAAACTTCATTGGCTTTCCACTTTCACACGATATGTAGATGGCCATGAGTCTAAGACTAACCCTAACGTTTGGCTAAACTTTGTCAATGGAAACAATCCCGATAACCCTGGCTAAGATCACCGACATCCTATGCTAATAGACTAACTACTAGTTTACGAACCTTCGACGCATGTATTTCAGTGTGTAGGGTTAGCGCAAACTGCATACGACACCCTCAGGATTGTTGGTAGAAGCAACGTATTTTCATCCCACCAGGGCAGCGCCACCCTCGTTGTCACTGTCTTCGTCAACAGGAGGGACCTCATCATCATAATATCTCTCATCATAAATTATATCGTCAACCAGAGCAGCGTCACCGTCGTTGTCGCTGTCTTCGTCAGAAGAAGTGGCCTCAACATCATAATTTATCCCATCATAATTTATATCGTCAACCAACTCTCCGGGAATGGGTAGATCATCGTGATGAGGAGGAAGATCGGAGGGTTCAGAAGCCTGATATTGTTCGTTAAGCCTCACCATTTGGTAAACCAGAGATCTGCCAGGAAAGTCCATGACAATAATGCCAAAGCAGTTGCCCTCTCCATGTGTGATGATACTCATGATGTATCTGCCAAGAAGTTGGTTCATTCCACGACCAGGATCATTCTTAGCAGCAGTATTAATGGGATTGATGCTAACACTAGCAGTAGTATGCGTGATGCGCAGCTTGTTAGCGTCTTCCGAGCGACTGTGACTGAGATGCGATCTGATGCTAGTCCACCCCAGGTCTCGCAAAACACTACCAACAGCAAGCCTACGGCTGTAACTTGAAACAGTATTTGAGTTCCAGGGGATGCCATAACGGGCAGGCGGGCTGCTTTTAAAGTCTCGCAGAATGACAACCTTGCCGCGTACTTCGCCAAGTGTAGGGATGGTGGCTTCATCGCCATCGCTGAAGTAAATATACTGGGCGGCACGATCGCCCATTTCAGAGCCAGGAGTAAAGTATTGTTCAATGAAGTCAAGCAACTTTTTAGAATCGCCAAGCATCCCACCCTTCCGGATACGTAGAATGAGAGCTTCTTGTGGGTGGCCATCGAGGAAGTTAAACATAGTGTTGAGTACATCCCCGAGACTAAAGCCCGTTTTGACTAGACCATTGTATACCATGATATTGCCATTTGTATATTGACAGCTAATGTCAAAGTATCTGATGCCACCAAGAAGCTGGCATGCTAGATTATTGTTTTGCGTCTGCGTCAAACTGCCTGTAAGCTCGTATGACATGGAGCTGTGAGTTCCAGGAATGGTTAGGGCCGATAGTGGTACATCATTGCCGATCTTGGACATCCAGTTAGAGATTCGGGAGAAACCGAGATCAAAGGACCATGTGTCTTTGATACCTCTGTGTCTACCAGCGAAGCTGAAGCTCAAAGAGGCCAGGATTATAAAGTGAGAAAATTGCATATTGAC
The DNA here is from genome assembly GCF_044167205.1 of Ceratocystis lukuohia. Lineage (NCBI taxonomy): Eukaryota > Fungi > Ascomycota > Sordariomycetes > Microascales > Ceratocystidaceae > Ceratocystis > Ceratocystis lukuohia. The sequence continues at coordinate 346,764 of NW_027263527.1, forward strand.
AACTAGCCCAGGGAATATCCGGTGTCAGACAGGGTCGAGAATTTGCGACTGGTAAAAGAGAAAGTGAATTTGAGGCAGTGACTCGATAGGGAATAAAAGTCATGTGCTGATCTGGGTAAGGGGATAACTCTTCTCTTTAATAGCTAGGTTGGTGGCGGAACTCCCCTAATGTGCCAAGGTCATAGACTCTATGGCAGTGTGGGTAATGCACAGCTTAGCATAACTTTTGGAAAGACTACAACTGACATGAGATACAACACCACCCCATTTCAGGCGCAGCAAAAGCTGACTGGGAGTGTAACTGGAGATAGTACATGAGTTTTAAGGCATACCACAACGACTAGGTGGAATTGTATTGGAGTCCTGCAAGATGAAAGCCTTGTTGCGAATCTCGCCAATAGTAGGAATAGCCGCCTCATCGGTGTTCCGCGAGTAGATACGCTGGACGGCGCGGCGCGATCGCCTAATTAGGAGCCAGGGACAACTCGCGTTACCATGAGTTGAGGAAAGTCATGGAATTGCCAAGTATGCCGCTCTTCTAGATACGGAGAATGGTAGCTTCACGAGGTTGTTCACCGAGGAAGTTAAACGAAGCGGTTAGCACATTCTCGAGAATGTATCCAGTGTTAACAATTTCATGGTAGACCATATCATCATTTTCAGTGCACTGGCAGGTAATGTGAATGTCTCTAATGCTAATGCTAATCATAAGCTGCTCGGCTAGAGGCATGTTTTCGGTCTGCATGAAACTTTGTTCTAGTTTGTGTTGCGTGGCGCTCTAAGCTTGCCTCAGGCACGTGACTGTTGTGTGGCGCTTTGACAAGCACCCCTCAGACAATTGTGCACAGACCTATCCACTGTGGCTGAAAATATACAGAAGTATAAAAGCTAGAAAAGCTGGAAAAGTAATTTAGAAATTGAGGTTAAAATAGTTAGCGATTTTATAGAGTCAATAAAGAATAACAGTGTTAGGTCTATTCAACAGTTTGTCTGTCATGAAACTACGAGTTCCAGGGATAGCCAGGGTCTGATAAATGAACTTCATCATGCATGGCTTACATCCAGTTAGGGTGTTCTAGGTTGTCGAGATCAAAGGGGCAGGTCATCGATACCGCTAGAGAACCCAATGTAGCTGAATGATAGAGGCTAGCGTCACGAAGATGGGCAGGCTCATGTTAAAAATGCACAGACACAAATACTGATTGAAGACCAGCAATGGATGAAGCAATACGGGAGTCGACAAAACTCGGAGAGTGAAGAATAAGGTAGTTTGTAAAAAGGCCTAGTTAGTGGACATTCTACTGTTTTGGTAGCTATTTTGTCATTCGGCATTAATGCACCTATCACTATCACTACCATCTAAAGCTCGGTGATAACGTTGATGATAGCCCAAGAACATATGAATAAGTAGGCTTGGTCGGATATGCTAGAAGGCTTTGAGTCCGGTGCCTTTGCTTAAAAGTGAAATCTAAAAAAGAGCCTGAGCTTTAGGTGGGCAAAAGCCCCGGAGTCGGAGATGGATACATCCGCCGATTGCACGGCTTACTTCTCTAATTTTACACTTTGCAAAATATTTGCTAGCCTCCTGTCTGGGAGAGAACGACCACTAAATAGAATCACCATATTTGACCAGTTATAGTCAGAGCGTAATTAGATACAGCGGCTTATGCCAACTCTCGCATGTGCGTTGGTTCTCACTTGAGCCCTATAACCTACCGATTTGTGGACATCCGCTCATGCTAAAGAAAATCTCCGGCTCCAGCACTCCAGTTCTCCCTCTTTCGGGTTCTTGTTTGACCTGATCCTTGACACTCCATGTCTGTGACAAACGCTAGCTCGTTTTTAGTAGGCAATATTGTAACTTTGTTGTCCTATATGCTGTTTGCGCTTCTACCTGACACATAGTTACGAAGAAAACTTTATGGATATGAGATGTAGATGCGATTGAAGACCAGCGAGAGAATATGTCTTACTGATGGGTATGGGCTGTAGTGTATGTGCCTTCTCTCTACATTCTTGTCCCAACTATTCAGGGAACAGGCCCTGCCTGACCTAAATTCCTTTGCTAAAACCTTTGCTACCTCATCCACGATCATGGGCAAACTAGGACACTTTTACTGGCGTTTACGGCCAGCCTAGGTATCTCCAAAAAGGGTCATGTGTAGCTAGCTACCTTAACTCCAGAAGAGCACAACAGTATTGCTTCCCTTATCCTAGCCATGGGTTGGATGAAAAGAACCTTGTATTGATTCCCTGATCTTTATGCCTAAAAATATTCATGTTAAAGCCACTGCCTTATATTCGGAATAGTTACCTGCGGAAGTCCGCCACTAATAATCACCAAAGAGCGAAAAGCTAATTCGACGATCCGAATAGAAAGGATAAAGCCGAATAGCTGTGAGGTCATCTGAGAAGAATCTGGTAGTATTCCATCCTTTACTAACCCAGGAGCACTGCTATTTAAAAGCTGAATACTAGCAATAAGTTCCTGTAGAGCATACCTCTCGAGGACCACCCCTAATCTATGACTAGATCATCACATCACCCTCACACAATGGTTTTGTTTTCCATATAGAAGCGGTATCGGTGGTGCTGATGTTCTGTATCAAGTGTACTAGAGTGCATTCACGTCTAGTGATCTAATACAGTCAACTTCACACTTTCTATGAAAAGGAATTTTACAGGATTACCATAATGATTGCTATTAAAGTGGCCAATCATTAGCAATCCCACAGTTTCTCTTGCACTAGACAGATCGCATGCCCATCAGTAGGAGTACTATTCATGTAGCGCCCAGAGATCTACAGAACTGTAGATGCTTCCAAGCTGTAGGCCAAGGGTCTAAAGAGCCTTGTATCTATAGTACAACCTATTAAGATATGATCCCACTTCCCATCGGTAGAAGTGTTAAACCAGACTTCCAAGCAATCTCTGGATAAAGTTGGGGAATAGATTCATCCTGAGACTTCACAAGTCATATGGGCCTTGTGTTCTATTTGTGTGGTTAAGGAGATCTTTCGAGGCATGACAATGCTGACTGCGAGATGTTTACATTGAAAGTGATTATGAAGATCACAGGCGGTCTCAGCAGGTTATGCATAGATTAGGTGCTAGTCCGCTAGTTGATGGTAGTTGGCAACATTATATAGGATCTTGAGACCCTGCTCCTTGTGTTGGAATCTCAGGAAATTGCCAAAATATTGTAATTATTTCTATATCCAATGGCATAGGCGAAGGGGAGCTTCAAGGCCATGAAGACTATCTACAACACACTATATGCATACTAGAAGAATACCAGCATATATAACGTATGTGCATAGTAATTCAGCAAAACATCCTGCAATTCCATTTATTTTCTCTTTTTCAGCTATTTCTCAACCACCAAGTATGCCATAGTTAAGTAAAGAGCGGATCTCAACCTATTCATATGTTGTTTATTATAATGTCTAGACTGAACACATAATCTTAGAAAGAGCCCTTTCTGTCTGATACTAACCCTATTGTTTAGCCGAACTATATCAGGGTTAACAGTCCCGGTAATCCCCACTTACCGACGTTGACGACTTCCTATTCACATACATTAGCATGAAGCGATGTTTATCATATGCCGGCTATATATCCCAGGACTAGCAGTGTGCAGATGATCTTCTACAGTGGGAGGGAGCCTAGTCGCCTTAGGTCTGCTAATCCTGGTATTATGATTTGGCCAAGATCGCATGAGAAGGACAAGAGGGATCCGGGAAGTGGGGTGATAAAGACAATGGGAGAGATTACCAAACATACTAGCAGTAATCCAGAAGAAGGGGTGAATAGACACCATCTAAGCCTGGAATCACTTGCAGTGACATGCTCACATCCTGTGATTGTCTTTTGTGTAAGCTTTCCCTATCTGCAGCGCAGATTTGTGCTGTATGTTGGTAGATTCAAGTATTTCGAGGTCCTTCATATGCACAAAAGAGACCACGATAGTCTACCTACATAGACTAGATTGGCTGAGTAAAGTTGTGGAAATGACCTTATTCTTCCTAAAATATGTACGCTTAATATAGTAGACTCGGAGACAAGTTATCTTATGCAATGTCTAGAGCCAGCGTGAGTGATGCCAAAAATAATAGAGATCGTATGCAACTGACGTCCAGGAATCGGTATTCGACCAGCCAAACGGCTCAGAAATGTCTTGCCAAGCGCAAAAGTGATTAAACTCATGCTCTAAAACTGGCGCCTTAGGTCTTTGGGGCTCTCCAGCTAGGTATACTACCACTGGAGTATTTCCTATGCACGGCCCTTGCTCTAATTTTATGAGCACTCCCCGACCATAGCACCGGCCTATGATCATGGCCATCGCCAGATCTTGGGTCTCAATAAAGTGGGCATGCAAAAAGATTAGCCATCATCCAACTATTAATACAGCATCACGTCTACCTTTCATAGCTCTAAATGCTTTTTGCTACCCATCAACTCGCCACGACTGACAGTCTCCTCTCCTCCCCTGTCTCATCTCCTGCCGATCTTTGAACCTATTTGATACTCAAACCTGCTTGTTTTGTTTGGCAATATGCGTTTTAATCTCTTCACAACTCTGTCTTTCCTGGCTTTCAGCCACGCTGCTCAGTTCAAGGGCGTTAATGACCCTTGGTCTTTTGATGTCGGCGTTGATGAAAAAGCTGACTGGATGAGCGGCATTGACGATAGTATCCTTCTTTCTCAGCTGTCTATTCCCGGAACTCGCCATTCCATGGCAGACAATCTCGAACTTGAATCAATGCAGACTCAAAATGTACACCTGCAACAACAGCTTATTGGAGGCATCAGATACATTGACGTTACGTGCCTTATTATCAATGGTGATCTCATGGTCTACCATGGGCATCACAAAACTGGCCACTCTTTTTGGAATGTCTTGACCACTCTTTATAACTTCCTCGACGTACACTCGCGTGAGACCGTCATCCTGCGGGTCACGAAGGGTAGCTTGTCTGACAGCCTGGAGGACTTTACTAGACTGTTTCATGAATACTTGAGCCCTGACCACCGCCTTGGCGCTTATATTACTCCACATGTCTACTACAAGGGCCCTGCTGGTATTGACACTGTCCCTACTCTTGCTGATGTTCGCGGCAAGATTTTTATTTTGCAAGATTTTGCTAGTCAGGCTCCTAGCCTTTACGGCTTGCCCTGGAATTCCCATCTTGTTTCCAGCCGGCTTCTCGCATCTAACCGGCATCCTAAGAGTTATGTGGTAGAATCGCTAGCAGTCAAAACACATGTCATGTCTCTTTCTAACAGAAACATGAGAAAGCTCTATGTTACCGAAGCTTCTAATAGTGATGGTGCCGCGAAGCCTTCTGAGTTTTCTACTAGCACTGTCGATGTTAAGATGAACAATCAGCTTGGTACTTGCCTTTCAAAGGCTTCTATGAACGATCGTGGCGAATACCTGTTGAACGGCAAGATAGTTAATGTTGGCATTGTGGCTATGGAATACCCTGGCAAGAGCCTTGTCGAGCAGATTTTGAAACTCAACGATCTCTATCGAGCCTCTCAAGTTGCTTAGTCTCAATCCCCTGGTATTGCTACAATCGAGTTCAATACGGCTTTTCCTGAGCCGAAGTTGGCTATATGGTGAGGGGACTGTAAAAGACTGCTGCTATGATGGAGCCACAAGAAAATAGACAAAAATATCAATACTTTAAATTTTATACGAGGAGGTACCCTTACTCTTATTAAGGCAATGTGTTGAGACCTATGAGTACGGGTACATGACCACTGCTAAAAGACACCCAAGTGCATTGCTTCATCGCTAGTTAATTGCTAGAAAGGAAAGTAGAGTCAAATAACTTGATCGTTTACGTTCCATTTACCCGTCTTTAAGCTGCACCTAATCCTAAAAGGTTGCTAGTGAGCTGTCGACATGCCAAGAATGTGTGAGAACCAACTTAGCGAGTAGTCTGAGTCTTGAGTGAAGACTTAGGTGCGGGAGCGTGTGTAAAGTTGATCCTGTATTGTCTGTCTGTTCTATCTGCTAACGAGTGATGGTACGAGCTACTTAAGTATCTGGAAGTGAACCCCTTCTCCAAACCATACCTGTCCTTGTGACTGAATCTCCAACCATTAGTTCACGATTAGTAGTTGGAGTATACGATTGTGACGTATGAAGAGTAGTCACGAGGGAAAGATGTGACATGGGTGATTTGCGCTCAGACCCATCCTTGCGATCACATGTTTGCAGCAGAGCCGAGGAAATGCTGCCGACGGAAGCCGAATTTTCACAGAATGCTTGTCTTCATCCCTCGCATACAATCGCCATGTATGTGCCTATCTTTATTCCTATCCTTGGCTCATTCGTTCTACACACGGTAACACATATCTACCATGAGGGCCAAAGAACTACTAAAAGGGTAGGTAGATCACATGAATCATCCATGGATATTGTTTCTATGGCCAAAAAGTTGTCGATAATGCGTTCATCATGAAAACTCTACTCACGGCCATATCAAAGAGTATCAGCTTACATTACTTCTAGTAGGCTATCTGTTAGTTCATTCCCTTTCGACTGAGATAGTTGGCCGAGATATTCGGCTTTGAGAATCATGTAAAGAAAAACTTGTGAATAGAATAGCCATCACTTTGCCTCTAACTTAGCAATAAGTCTGTTGGATGAAATGTTAGATGAACTACATGGAGGATGGGTATTGTGGGGAATCTACCTTCAGTCGGATTAACCCTGGGTAAACCCAAGCCTGAATACTCCAGCTTAGTTGTGCATGACGGAAGAACACTTTAGAGAAAGAATAGACAGACAGACAAGCTTCACCATTACGATCAATCTGTATACCAACACGGTTCCACGTGCGGCTGTACAGGATCACGAGTGACTTCATAAGTGATTTTAACTGAATTCAGTAGATTGTTCCGACAAAGTCCAATATTCCCATGGCTTGAAATGTAATAGGAATGCTGCCACACATGCTGTTGCGTGGCGCGGTACATATGTTAAGTGGCGTCCCATACGTGCCCCACTTATCCGAACCGATTGTGGCTGATCACGTGACATGATTGACACCAATACAAAAGGAATAGTTCCAGGACGTAGCATAGACTTAAACCCCTTAATAAACCAACTGATTCAACATTTAAGATCTATTCTACACATGCTGAATCATGGCTTAACTTGTTTTGGATTGGTTTCCAGAATAAATCAAACAACTAGTTAGCCCATGTTCTATAAGAACTTGATTAAGCTTACATGTGTCGTAAAATTGCTTGTATTAATTCAAGTCTTTTCCTTCTTCTCCCCTTAGGATTTCGACTATGAGAGGTTTATACAGGGGACATTCTGCGCTGTGATCTCATGGGTGAGGGAGGTGTGACAGGCTGGTTAGCCTACAAACGTGACTTCAAGATGTTCAATCGTTGAGTAAAAATGCACACCAACAGACATGGCTCACGGGGGCTAAAGACTGGGCCGTTACTTGGTAATGGCAACAATCTAGCAAGCAATTAAAAGTTACTAGATCCTTGAAATGACTTCGCAGATGGTGTCCGTATTGGATTTCTCTTCGTGATCTAGCAGGCCTTCTACTCTTTTTAGATGAAGTGGCAGCAGATGCGCACAATATCTGACCACCATGAATGCGAGGCTTTAAGATGTACGTTTTAACGTGAAAAATTTAGAAAGTTAGCATAAGATTGCTTTTGAGCCCTCATAAACTAGAGTGAGCACGGGGCCGAAGGTGGTAAGGGGGTAATAAGTATGGGATGCGAATGGCCATAGAAGAATACAATTCTTAGCCTAGATACATGGCTTTTAGCCGCAGAAGGCCTTATTTCCGTCGTCGTTTAAGAGAGCCAAGGAAGCCACATTGATGCTATATGGGGACACCCAGGCTAGTAACAGGCCTGCCAGCTTAAGCATTATAATATACTCAAGATCATAAACAGAAGAAAGCAGGACAAATATTCCTCCGTAAATTCCGACAACGTCAATCCAGAGAAAAGGCACATATAATCATATAATACACCCCAACCTACTGTGCCCATCAGCGGCATTTTTTGCATTTCACCCGTTCTTGGCCTGTGTGTGTATCTTGGCCAGATTTAACAGGAAATATTAGGAGGACGTAATCCTGACTTAGGTTACTGACAAGATTGTGGATTATTTAACGTTATGGATAACTACAATCTAGACATGCAGTTTCAATTGGGCCTATGTTTACATGGTCGATATCTGAATAGCATGTGACTTTTAGTGGCACCAGATCTAGGCTTGGCAGACATTGTAGTGGTATGTCAGCGTACAGTTAATGGGGATATTTCCGACAGCGAAGCCACCCATGTCGTTCTACTAAAGTTTTAAGGATCAGGCCATGCATCAAGCAAGAGACTAGAAGATGCACTACACAAACGCTAGGCTTACTATTGCTCTTCGCTAAGAGAAGGCCTCGGTAGGGATGCTGTTCAAGAAACAACCTACGCCTGCGTGGGGCCTGTTTTAACCATGTAAATCAAACTCGCCTCGAACTAAACCTGAGTAGAGCTTTCTGCTAGAAAAGAGGCTCATGAATATTTTGCAAAGAATAAAACTAGCTAGAAGTTGTATATAATACGGCTGGGTCTATCTCCAGTCTAGCGCCCTTGTCATCTGGGCTTTCGAGGTTCGGGCTTTTATTTTGCAATTTTACTCACAGGCGTAGGAGCCAGACTCAGCAACATCTTGCATGCGTTGGTTGTAGCTCAGCCGGTCAAAGCTACCCGAACGGATGAATGGGCCATTCTCGCTGCTATCTCCGGTCTTGAAATGTTGGCGTGACAGATGCGTTAAGGCCGGGACAGATCTCGACTACTAATACAGTAGATTGGCCAATGTCCGGGCTATTTTGAATGCCTTTTGTTCCTCATTCATAGAATCACCTTGAATCCCCCCTCTTGTATGCCTTGCAGATCCTTGAGTGGTATTTCCTTGGGTCGGTTGTTGATATGCGTTTCTCTCTCTTTGCAACACTAGGCCTTCTGGCCTTCGCCCAGGCTGGTTTCTTCAAGGGCATCGATGACACGTGGTCCTTTGATCTCGATATCGTCGAGAACACCAAGTGGATGGGAAACTTGAGAGATGATGTTGCGTTTGTCGAGCCTATCAATTCCTGGAACTCGCAGTTCCATGACGCACAATATCAAACAAGGTTCCATGCAAACCCAAAACAAACCTCTATCAAAGCAGCTCATCAGCGGCATCCGGTATTTCGACATTAACTGTCGGAATATCGACCATGAGATGATTGTTTACAAAGGTCTTTTTGATACTGGTCACAGTCTCAAGGATGTCCTGACCACTTTGTTTGACTTCCTTGACGACTATCCTAGTGAAGCTGTCATTCTCCGCATCCAAAAAGGCGGTGTATTTGATGATTCTACAGCCTTTCTCTCCTCCCTGGAACAATACCTTGTCCCTGGCTCCGAATTAGGCAAACGTGCCGCTCAACATGTCTACTCTAGAAGCGCCGATGACACTACCATCCCTACTCTTGGCGAAGTTCGCGGCAAGGTTCTCATCCTCCAGGACTTCCAGGCCAGTCCCCCTAGCCTTTATGGTATTCCCTGGAGCTCACGTACTGTCTCCAGTTACACCCAAATATTTACTCCTAGTAGCCTTCTACTGCCCCTGAAGTGGGCTGGCATCAAATCCCACATCAGCAAAAGTCGATCTCAAGACAACGACAAGCTGCGCATCACACACACTACAGCTGGTGCTGGCGTTCAGCCCATCAACATCGCTGCTAGGGATGGTTATCGTTTTGGAATGAACAGACACCTGGGTCGATACCTCTTGTTTAAGCGGGGCAGCTGTTTTGGCATTATTGTCATGGACTTCCCCGGCTACGTTGTTGTTCAATACATCTTAAGGCTTAACAACCAGTATCAGAAGCCTGAACTCACTTAATCTTTCTTTTAATTGCAGTGCTATAACCGTGGCTGGGGGTTTTGCTTTTGCCAGTGTATGTTATTTCGCATGGCACTTAAGTGACACAGCATTAGACACAGGACTCCTGGCAGAATTAATTTGGCATAATGAATAGAAGATATTGTTAAGAGTCTATTGGCGGCTATGATGGGCTAGGTTTAGACAATTTACCCCTGGTTGATGAACATTAATTGCATGAGTTGCTGGTGCTTCTTGTGCTTGAGCTTCCAGATCCCGGGTGTGAGGAATATTTTTTCGGGCGAGCAGCACAATGGACCACTAAATCCGGCCCTATCTCTATGCGGTATATAGTCATGCTCAGATATTATGCGTTCCTTTCCGCACTCACTAATATAGCTTCATGGGATGTCAAATCTCTATGTTAGAGACCGTCTGCTGATGCTTGATATTGTCTTGTATCGGTACTTGCATTTCACGCTCGCCAGTATAGACTCGTTCATCCCTGCGGTGCTCGTCTTTCTGGCTACGAACTACACTGCTGCACGTGATAAGAGTACTAACCATTAATCTTTTGATTTAGATATGGCTCAAAAACCCTCAACGCATCTGCAGTATGGACACTATAATGCAAATGACTACTGTGCCTATTATAGAACTCACGTCACCTTGAATCTTGAAATTGAGACATAGCCCTTTAGACTCATTACTGGCGGCTAGTATTGTACACTTTGCCAGGATCAGAACGGTATGGAGCTGGTTCAACGAGGTGTCATGCTTAGAGTATCCTAGATACTTCTTTTAGATTTCATAATCGAAATCCAGAAACGCAACATAATGAGCAGTTCTAATAGCGTTGTTACACTATGAGCGCCAAGGGACTGGGGCCCTCCTAAGAGCTATCCTGTCTATCTTGCGCAAGGAAAGCTGTACCATCGCCAATGTGTCTTGACCACTCCTACTCTTAGCCAAGCACATACTACAGGCTTTCTACTATAGGCCTTCAAAACCGCCGAGTCAATTCATCGTTGCTCACAGATATGTCAGTTGCGGGTGGCATCTATGAATGAAGACCCATTAAACATGCAGTAAGAATGGTGACACCGGTCTCAGGCACAAAATAAAAGCGTTGTAAGGCCTCTAAAAAGACCAGTGGCGTTTCCGCAACATGTAAGCGGTGGCATCGTAGCTGGGCCTCCTTTTAATCATAATGATGGCAACGACGAATAGAGGAAAGCTTTATGAAAAAGATGAGTGAAATGCTACCAAATCCTTCTTAACTGGCTTCTTAAGCACTGTTTATCTTGTCTCCAAATGATGTAAGTGCCTAAATGCTGCAAAAGAGAGAAACAAGATTATGAAAAAGGCCAGGGAAGAACACGGCCCCTAGCCTGGGTAAGCACTGCTTTGCTAGGTCAAGGACTGTATGCCTGTTGCCCTTCGCTGGAGCTATTGTAGCTGCAGGTGATGTCCTTCGGCTTGAGTGTGATAATTTTGCGTAGGATCAAAAATAAGGTAGAAATGTCTCATGCCGTGAGAATGTAGCTCCAGTGTCTGCATAGGCTTTCTCTGCGGTTGGGGCAAACTTGCCTGGCTTCTTCACTCGGCAGTCCTCGGTTTTGTGGTTATTCCGGCGGCAAATTGCACAGCGGTCACCCTTCTTAGACTGGTTACTAGTTGCTGCCATTGCCTGGACTTTGTCAGCCTCAGCTGTCTCCACCCGCATGATTGCCCGTAGGGCATCTGAAGCCGTCAGGTTGTCGCTGTCGGCAAGGTTTCTAGCCACAGTGCACAAGGCTCGGGGCTGGTTTGGGTCTGCCGCGTACACCAGTAACAGCGATTTGAGGCGCATGATCTCATCAACCGCGGTCTGTGTTGGTTCCAGTTCGGTGTAAAGGTCATGGTCGGCTAGAAGTTTGTTCCATGAGGTCTGAAAGTTCTCAGCAATGGTGGGTGTGGCGAGGTTCCGTTTCACTCTGTTGAGCTCAAACTCTGCGTATACCGGACCAAAGGCATCTTTTATCCGTTTGTACGTAACCCCAGCCAGCTCTGTCGCATCTTTGGGTTTGTATCTGCCAACCAAGTGAATGTCTAAGCCACGCATCATGATGGCGATGGCTTCGCGATTCACCGATTTGCGTGCCGGAGAAGCGTTGTCTGTCTTGGGTGTTCCATAGACCGCATCGTAATGGTCATACGAGTTGTTTAGCAGATTTTGGGCTAGCCGCTCATTCCACTCGTAGTAGTTCCGCCCGTTTAGTTTGGTCGGCCAGTACACCGCGATCTTCCCTGTGTCAGCGTTGTCGTAGCTCATGCTTTTGAAGTTACTCGTTATATGGTGTCGGTTTCTTCTCTAGTCTTTCTGTGAAAGATGTGCTCATAACCTGTGAGAATATAGGTCCAGTAATTCCATTAAGTTTTCTTACAGGCCATCCCCAAGTTTCGTTACCCCTTTTCTTATATGGAGACCTCCCTGATAAGGAGCTTGCTCTTATCGGTTTATCCGGACTTCAGACGGAGTCTTCTGGGGGTCCACTTCCAACCAGCATAAGTGGCCAAATCTCTACACAGGCTGACCAGAGGAAAAGACTCACGAATTTTGTCAGTAACCCAAGTCAGGGTTACCAGGATTTCTATCCCTGATCTAGTTCGCCCTGGACTTAGGGTTAGCATGAGACATAAAGGGCCTTCTTCCAAGGCCCATGTGCTTGATCTAGACATGGTAGGGTAGTGTTAGATATATAAAACGGCTGAGATCCGCTCTTCAGGCAAGAAATGGATAGACATAGAACAACTTCAACAATCACTTATTCCTCCTTCTAGGACAGGACATTCAGTACGTCCTCCTAATACCTCCTGTTAATTTTTGCCTAAACGCCTAAGACAGCCAATCTGAAAGACGAACAACTACACTGGATCCATATCTGTAGCACATATAGCGGCATACGCACGCTGGCCTAGTCTGTGTCTATGCTTTTTTCAGGGCATGGATTGATACATACTATGGCGGCATGCAAGTCTGACTTGGCTCTTGAAATCAAGTGCACGTACGCAAGCACATGATATTCGATCAGCATGGACATTTTAAGAGTCCTTGGTTGAATATAAGCGCCAGCAACTGTGCTAGTACCAGGCAATTTAGTAGAATTGTTGGCTATATTTCGATTCAGTAATAAAGGAGCGCGTGCCATGTTATGGTGCAAATAATCTATCATTACGCTGTGGTAATTAATGCGAAGCAAATGCGTGATATGTGTCCTTGGCGCAAGGGAAGCAAATATTTGCAAGGCAGTAGCTTAAGTAGTGGGACGAGATTGTTGTGTCTACATATCCATATCCCAACTCACACTAGGTTGTACCTGCGCTAACATCGCGTGTATAGCTAGACAGGTAGTTGTAGATATCTACCTAACCAACAAGCGGCCGAGAAATATCTCGTTAGTAGCAAAAGTAGTGAGCATGGCAACGCAATATGGTTAGCTATAAATCAGCATCGTTCATTTGCTGGCTGTAGCTCAGGCGCTTAACTGTACGGAGGTGTTGCCACGGTTATCTCCGGTCTGCGTATCTTAGAATTACGGATGCACCAAAGCTAGGTAAATACCAAACTACTAATACTGCAGAATAACGATTGCCAAGACTTTCTCGATCAGATGCCTTGATATTACCTGCCAATGTAATGATGATGATGTGATGGTTTACAAAGGGCAAGTTTATACTGATTACATTCTGGAGAATGTCTTGAACACTTTGTTTGACTTCCTTAATGATCACCTGCAAGACTTCAAGACAAGTCCATCTGGCCGTTATGGTATCCCTTGGAATTCGGATGCCGCCCCTAGTTACAACCACAAGCTTGGCTCTAGAGGCCTTCTCCCGAGCATAAAATTGGCAATTATCAAAGCCCGTAACAGCCAAGGCCGCTCCGGAGAATATAACAAGCTGCGCATAACCCACGCTACCGGTGGTGCTGCCCAGAGAAATTATGACTGTGGAATAAACCGGCTTCTCGGCCGCTATACCTTGTTTGGGGAAGGCACCTGCTTTGCATTATTGCCATGGACTTCCCTGGCTGTGACCTCGTTCGGCAGATCCTAAGGCCCAATACCCAATATCAGGTGCCTAGGCTTCCTGATGTCCCCTCCGATCAAAGCGCTGTACACGACCGAGGACTTTCATACTGATGAATTTAGTAACTTTAGCCCTCCTCCTCCCACGACCAGTGGCAGTGAGGTTGCCCCTGCTATAGCAATTTAATAGACATTGCTCGTATGGATCTCGAATATACAATGTATCTCATGGCGTCAAATGGCATTGTACTCTGAACGAAAACGTCCACTGCAGAATAGATAGGCCCAATCTTAGTATAGCTGAGTCAGACGAAGCCGGCTGCACCAGGGAAAACTACCTCTAGGAAAGAGTCAACCTCCCCCTCTCAGAATACAGCATGGTATGTGATAGGCAGCACTGAACTCCACACTTCATCCAGTGACAACCAGAGCTCAAGACGCATTTTGATCATACGTATGACTCGCAGAGTCTCTTGTGTGAAGACCCAATCATCATTGATATATGGTTTCAGCTCGGTGTGGACAAGAAGGCCAAGTATAGTGTCTTCAATATTGATTTTTAAACTTCGATGGGACTAGGTTCATGTTAGGCATCACCTCATCTGCAATAGTGGTCACTAGAGATGAACCATGCGGAAAGACAAAAGGAGAACAATCTGCCAATCGAGAATAGGTTAGTTACAGTAATCCAGGGAGTCAATGCTGAAGATCAGGTGATGGTGATCACACTGCACTGTTGATTGTGGTCAAGGGGTCCTGCCACCTCAATAACTGGTACACAGAACGCTGGCTCATTGGCCATTCTGAGAATGGATGCACTGCACTGACAATCCAACTAGCATCGAATGGATAAGCTATTTCGTTAACCATATCCTTGACGTAATGCTGGTCCATGTTCCGTCTGAGGTTTTCAAATGACACATATGAATCAAGGCAATTTCGGAAGGAAGGTATTTAGTTGAAAGTAGAATGATGACCGTTGTCAATATGCACGATGTAGTTGTGCCTCCCGTGATAGACTCACACTTGGGGAATTCCCAGAATCAGTTTTGGATTTTAAGCTACTTGGGGAACATTTTATCCCCTCCTTTCACTCCATTTATCGCGCGATTTGGCCTAACATTCTAGCGTGTTGTAGATCTTGGGAGATTTTGTACCTTTGACGGATCATCTCCCAACACTTGACGATAATTGATGTGTACTGGATGTGTTCACGAGTCTCAACCCATTTGTATATCTATCACTGCAGCTTCTAGGCCAAATAAATGGCCTTGGAAATGGCCCTTTATATCTGATACTAACCCTAATATTTAGCTGAACTTGGACAGTGTCAGCAATCTTAGTAACCCTAACTCAGGCGGCTTAGATCTAAAAATGGCCTACTATAATCCACAACCGAGTACGACACGACCACTTCCAATACAAATAACTCTATAACTATGATTGAAGTCAATTAGCTTCTGCAACACTAGATTTTGCAGCCTTCTTTTTCGTCGTTTGTACAAGTCCACGTAGTATTCCCCAATGCGCCGCATGTGCAGTGCATTATAGGTTCCTTTTCTAACCACCCCTCTGACGCCTTTCTTCACATAGCCCTAGCTCAACGCGACGCCGTCCCGTTGAGTACTCTGCATCCTGTGTTGCAAACAGTCTTCTACTGTGGATGCGTTATCTTTTTTCCATCCTTGGACGGTTAGAAAGCGTAGAACTCGCCTCTTCAAGCTCCGAGGCCCTGGCCCTAGGGAAGGTCACCCCATGCATTAACCTTAGATGTCCCGGTATCTTTCTCCTTCTAGATCATTGGTTCTACTTTTCTCTCATCACCACCAACCTCATCAACATCATCACCACCAACCTCATCAACACCATCACCACCAACCTCATCAACATCATCACCACTAGCCTCGGCCGGGTGAGTCTCGCCACCATGAACTTCGTCAAAATCAAAATCCTCCACAGTGGTCGCATCACTGCTATGAGAAGAAGAATCATCTAGCTCAGAGTCCTGATAATCCTTGTTAAGCTTCAAGATCTCGTCGATAAGACTATAGCCAGGGAAGTCCATGACAACAACACCAAAAAAGCTGCCCTTTTTAAGTGAGAGGTAGTCACCAAGAAGTCCGTTCATCCCAACACGACCCTGATTTTCAACAGCAAAATCAATAGGCTTGACCTTGACGCCTACACTAGGAGTAGTGTAGGTAATACGCAGCTTGTTAAAGTCTTGGGAGCGACCTCGGCCAAGGTGGGATTTGATGGCGTTCCATTTCCGGTTCAGCAAAAGGGTACTAACAGTAAACCCAGGTTTGTAACTCGAGACAGTATCTGAGCTCCAGGGGATGCCATAACTGGCGGGTGAACTGCTTTTAAAATCCCTCAGAATAAGAACTTTACCGCGAACCTGGCCAAGTGTAGGGATACCATCTTCAACGGTGTACTCGGAGTAGATATACTCTTGGTGATGCTGACCAAATTCAGAATCAGAACTAAAGTAACCTTCCATAGACCTGAGAAATGCCCTGGAACTACCAAGTATGCCGCCGCCCTGATGAATGCGGAGAATAATGGCTTCACTAGGGTGATTATAGAGAAATTGATACAAAGTGATCAAGACGGATTTGAGATTGGAGCCAGTAGCAGTTCGCCCGTTATAAATCATAATATCATCGTGGGTGTACCAGCAGGTAATATCGATATATCTGATGCCAGCAATAAGTTGTTCGTCTAGGGGGATGTTTTGGGTCCGTGAGACACCGGACATGCCTGTCACGGAGTTGTGGGTTCCAGGAATGGACAGGGCCGTCAGAGCCACTTCGTCCCCGATGGTGTCCATCCATTCAGACTGATCGCCGTCGTCAAGATCAAAAGACCACTTGTCCTCGATATCTTTGAAGATGCCAGCATGACTGAAGGCCAGAGAGGCCAGTACTGTGAAGAGAGAGCAGCGCATGTAAACAGCAAACCCACCCAAATGTTAGGTGGTAGACAGACTAAAAGAATAATAGGAAATAAACGAGGAGGGGCATCTGTAGCAGTTAGACGGTGAGGACCAAAAGGCATGCAATAGTCTTGGGCAGTGGGCATGCTGTACTTATATGGTTTGGCCATGACCAAACCTTGATAAATCTAATGTGTCAACATTTGAACGCCAGCCATAATGTTCATAGTATCCCAATGACTTTGAAAAGCTTTGATCAGCCAAGGTACACCTGGCGCATGAAATTTGTCAAATGCTGTTCCTGAGCTTTCATGTAAAATCGTAGAAAGGTGACCAATACTGGATATCCAAAAGGCCCTAAGCCATGCCTGCGTCCTTCGCCAATTTAGCCCTGTACATAACACACAGAACTTGCTTGCTCATCAGCTCAAAAGACCTCTCTGACTGGGACCACGACGTATCCGAGTTTAAGTTGTAGGGTAATTATAAATAGAGTTGGGATCTAAATCCTTGAAATACTATCTTGCCAGGAGCACAGAAAGGCCCTGGCCCTAGCGTCGGCATAGGGCGGAGTTTTCTTTTTTTTTTTTTTTTTTTCTTTTTTATAAATCAGCCCCTAAGATTTTAGGTCGGCCTGATTGCTGAGTACCGTATTACACCAATCGCGTAGTACTATCTTCTTGGGGTGCTTTAAGTGGCTGATAATTTCACAACTTCAATCTTCTCTAAGAAGTTTGACTTGGGAAATTCCATACCTCTGCTCATGCGGCCCTATGGTAACTTGATCACAGGTCCGACGTCCACGTTGATATAATCATGTTCTAAGAAAACCGAGGCCAGGCCTGGTGACAATGGCGAGCGTTCAGAGAAGCCCCGTTGGGTTGGGAATTCTTTTCTAGCAAATACCCTTTCGTCAAGCAAAAGAAAGATTCCACCACCAAAACTCGGCTATTTATTTCACTTACACCGAGCTCAGTCAAAATAGAAGTTATTTGCAAACTTTTACCTCATTGAAGTATGCCAATGATTTGCCGATTAATTCTTGGTACTTTTGGCTAGTCTCACGGGCCTAGTGGTTCGCTAAGGTGGTGTGCTTTCCTATCTAACATCAAGAACCGAAGCAGACTCTGATTCTGACCCCGGCTCCTCTGAAGAGCTGTCATTTACCACAAAAAGCTTCTTTTCACTTTCTTTTTCGGAAATGTTTTCTCCAACTACTAGAGCTTTACTTGGAGTCATGAAACAATTGTTGGACTAAGGTATGACCTTCCGCTTCTTTCCTCTTTTCTGATGAGCCAGTTCCACCTCCAGGCCAACAATCCTCATGAACGTCTGTTGCGCCTCAACCCTTTTAGCTGTCACTCTATACTGTCTCTGCACCTTTGGTGTTTTGTTAAGCCTAGGATCGCAACTATGGAAGCTAGGTTTTGGTGTATCATCCGACGCGAAATATGCCGTCCACTCTGGAGTCCTTTTCAGACCGTCATTCGGCCTATCCTCTCGAATTTCTGGGTGCCATAAAGCTTTGGCTCGAGAAATTGGCCAATTCCCAGTAACTCTCCAGCCATAGAGTGCACTTCACCTAGTCGTTCCCACTTCACGGGCCTTAGCATAAACTGTAATGAAGTTGACCTTATCCATGGGAGCAGAATCAGTCAGGGAAGTGAACTTTTCCAGTTCTCAGCGGTATGCAGCTTTGGAGGCAATAAATACTCCAGTATCTAGTTGCTGAAGGCCGTGAGAGCAATGTTCTAGAAGGTGGCAACAGTAAATATTATTCAAGAAGCACATAGCCATCCATTCCTCCTTAGCTTAGTTAGCAGAAGCCTCTAGCCGGTAAACAAATATATGACCGCTGCATGACTTCCATCGCTGTACAGAATGATTAATCTGGCATTAGAGCTTAAAAAAACCAAAACCCTAGCCATAATAGTGTAAATTGGGAGGAGTATGTACCGATGTTCTTAGAATGAGAAGAGGACGAAGTCTATGATTCATAGTTGTTCATTCTTTTTCTAATTCCCACTCGATGTGTAGATCTCAACCCTCACTGCTGTGTCCGACCAAACAAACGGCGTTAGAAGGGGCTCTTTATGTCTAAAACTAACCCTAACATTCACCTCAATTTAGCGAGGGGTAAATGTGCTGGTAACCCTGATCTAGGTTACCGACACTATTGTCTTCCGATCTTTGACTGCAGAATAGATCTTAATGTTTGAATCAGTTGTTTTTATCAAGGGTTTTACGCTACGTTCTTGGACTTCACTCCTTTTGTATTGTGCTCATGAGGGGATTCATGATAGGGTGTCAACCCTTTCATGGGTGTTCAGCCACAAGAGGTATGGATCTTGGTTGTGAAGAAGTTGGGGCAGGTATGGGACGCCACTTAACCTGCTTAGAGCGCCTCGCAACATATTATTATGCTTTGTCTGTTATCTCATCCATCTCATCTACTTCAGCCTCTTGATGTTGGCTGCTTTGGACTGCTCAAGCAGGCCTACAGTTGAGAAATTGAGCATCCGATTAAGTGCTCAATAACCTATATTTCAGGACTGACTTCTTTACAGCATTTTGTAGCACCCGTTGAGCCACTGTCGTAGAAAGGAACATCAGGGGAGGATTTAAAGTGCATCGCTGTTACGGCTGAGCCTGTGAGTTTATGGTTACACGAGCTTCACAGAACACAATCACAAGACATGCCTACACAACATCCCCACTATCCTATGATAAAAACCTCTTACCCATTTGGGTAACTTAGACAGTTTCTTCCCTTTCCCATCTAGTGTTGAATCTTTGATTATCTCTAAACCGCCTGTACGACAAATCTACAATCCAACCCATGATAATGTCAGGTAGCAAGTAATTGGGATATCTGGGGAAAGGTATAGTGAATAGTTTGGGCTGCTTGGGTAATTTGTTATGTTTTTTATGTGATTTTTATCTTGACGGTGTAGAAAAGTGCAATGCATTCTTATCATTCATGTTGAATATTTCTTTGCTGGTGAGGCCTTGGGCTCACCGCTTGCAATAGAGATTCACATTACAAAAAGAAAGATGTCTATTGCTTAGGCTGGTAAATGTATGTAGTTGTCTACTCCCTGCATCTTCAGCTATTCTCCCCAGCCAATCAGTTAATCATATTGAGTCTAAACAAACACGCACAACACAGGAGTAGTATGTTTTTTGGTGTACAGTGCAGTTTTAGCAAGCTCTATCTAAACACAAATTAATTATCATCACTCTCAAAGACTCCCCAACACCAACCCTGAACCAGGGCTCTCCAACATTCAAGTTTTACCACATCTTGCAAGTCGGCTCCTTAGCTGGGCAGTTGAAGGCTTTTAGGAATTCCTCGCTATTGGCTAGAGAGCCAGTGATACGTGCCCAGCCAGGTAAGTGTTTTCTTCTGGAGATGTGCCCATCACGCGCCAGGAAGTTGCCGCAAAAATGATTGGCAAATGATAGAAAGAATAGCTGATCACGAGTGAAAAAGTCGAGACCTGGCAACAGATCACCTCCTTTTCCCTCATTATCAAGCTGCTTCCATGCCAGATAAGAAGCTGACAGACCACTAGCATCGGCAATGTTCTCGTCCAATGAGTTCTCACCATCGACATAGTTTTTGATTTTGACATCACCATGCAATACTTCGTTAACAAGACCTGAATATTGATTGACGAAGCACTGGGTTCGAGCACTAAAAGCAGCTTCAGTGTTCGGAGTCCACCAGCCTGAAGCTTCTGAAAGAGCACCAGTTTCATCATAGAGATGGCCACTCGAGTCAAATGCATGACTTATTTCATGGCCAACAATGAACCCATAGGCACCATAAGTGATGTATGCAGGCACATCAACATCGAAGTTAGGGTACTGCATCAAGCCAGCGGGAAGCATTAGGCTATTTCTAGGGCGTACATAGTGTGCATTGGCCTCATTGGGGTTAATTTGCCACTCGACGAGATCAGTAGGTTTGCCAAGAGATTCCCACACCACTTTCAGTTTCATATGTCGCAGGGAAACTTCATTTTCAAAGTGAGTCCTGTCGCTAACCACTGCATCCCTGTACATGTGAGCCAAATCATCAGGGTCAGTAATTTTTGGGCTAACAGTCGGGTATCCGATCTTTTCCTTCATGTTCAGCACCTTTTTAACAGCTTGTTCAGTGCTATCTTCATCCATCCATTGAGTCAGTCGAAGCTTCTCAATGTACGCATTCTTGAGGTTAGCCACTATTTCTTTACCCAAATCTTTAGCAGCTGGTGAAAATGCCTTCTCAATAAAGAAACGGCTCATGATGGCACCAACACTTTGGTCAACGTGAGTGATACATTGATCTTGGCGGCTGCCCTGAAATTTGGAGAGATTTCTCAAGTCTTTCAGAGGCTTCAAAATCCTATCCTCAAGGAATGGCTCATATCTTGTAATGAGGCACCATCTGAAGTATGCCTTCAGGGTATCAGGGCTGACGCTTCTCAAGATTCCGGGAAGCATAAGGAAGTACTCTGCATTACGCACAATAACACGCTTGATAGGGACACCTCGAGGGGCAAGAGTGTTGATAATGTCTCGTATGCCAAGCTCAGGCAGTAGTGCATTGACTTCCTCCAGAGTCATAACATCGTACAGTTCCTACAGTAAGACAAAGTTAGTACTGGTTTCTCCGTGTTGAGTGCAAGAAGGCTATGGGGAAAACGAACCTTTAGGTTGAGTCTCTTGTTGTGCAGGGGCGATAAAGAGGCAATCTGCTCTTCCAATAGAACAAGATCCACCATGGTTTCCGGAGTGGTCTCTGGATAGAACATAGGGAGGACCTCTTGTACTGCATGGTAGTAGTGAAAGAGGAGTTTTTCCGAATTGAAGTCTAAGGGCGAAGGCATACCGAAGTCCATGGGCGCAGTGAGGCCAACAGCGATTTGGTCAGGATCAATGTCATCAAATACAGGGGCAATTGTGACTAAGCCAGTGATGTCATTAGTGAGAAGAATGAGTAAAGAATCCTTGATGCTCTCAGCACCATCCATTTCAGCAAGAACCTTCTTTAGAGGCCCAATACCAAGGTCCTTTATGGTGTCTACATCCATGCAGGCATTGTAGATAGCCTTCATCTTGTAAAAGTTTTTAGCATCCTGGGAACTCGAATCTATGCCAGCAGGCAGTGGACCCTCGCCGATTTCGCGAATGATTGTGTCGATATGGTCCTGAATTAAAGTGGTAGTGGTGACTGCATGCTGACCAGGCTTGAGCTCATGTTTCAAACGCCAACCACTGCAGGCGAGCTCTTCAAAACTGCTGCATGGGTCCAGATCAGCATAGTTTGAAGGCAAGTTGGAACGGAGGTCTGCAGCAATCCGTTGGCAGGCAGGGGTATTGCAATATCCAGGGTTTGATGTAGGAGCAGCCTCATGGTCTGCTGTATATGATGCAGACTCACTTTGAGCATCGATTGCATAAGCTAAGAGGCCTAGCACAAAGACAGAGCTGAATACCATGATATTGAAGATTTGAACTGATGTGGGAGTATAAAACTAGATCCAGACCAAGCCAAAGAGAAAGTGACACAGAAAGTTAGAACGATGGAAGAGAACAACAAATCTAGTATTCCTATCTCAGGCAAGGCGAATGTCATTGGTTAAATAGAGCCAGCTAAATTCATTGCCAAGAGTGGGCCTGTACTATTGTAGACAGTGTGATGATATTTTTACAATGGCATAAAAATGGCCCCCAAACTCTTTTCAACTCTATGGGGGCACTAACCAAGTATAGACGAGCAAAGCGGCTCGTCTCTTAAGCTCTTTTGCTGACAAACAGTTAGCCCGTGTCACCAATTATGCAGCTCCGCACGGCACTAAAAGTGCCGATGAGGTCAAGGCCAATTATCTAGTGATCAAGAAGACAGTGAGCAACAAACAGACAGGTCTTCAGCCATATGAACTCCGAAGGCCTGGGGCATGTATCTAGAACACCACACAGTGATAAAATCTCATACAAAGACACCTTAGACCTTGTAAGATTCTACTTACACCCTCATGAGACAAACGCGTTTTTATTTTGTTGGCCACTACAATATATCAGATATAAAGTCGCAGTGGTCGACGGAACATCCTGAGTTATTGCTTATACCTTTCTGCTCACACTCTTTCTCTTTAGTTGCCTAGACGCCTGTCTATTCTGATGCAGTGCTGGGAAATAGCTCTTGTTCTGAACGGGAGGAACTCAAAGTGTGGGTGCAAGCGAAATAGCTGAGTTTTGGTGTTGGACTTTATTTTTTGGTTGGCGAAAGGGTGGTGGTACATGGTACTGTTTATGCTCCCCCAAATGATGTAAGTGCCTGAATGCTACAAAACAGAGAAACAACATATTATGCAAAAGGCTAGGGAAGAACACAGCCCCTGGCCTGGCTAAGTAAGCACTGCTTCACTAGGTCAAGAACTGTATGCCTGTTGGCCTTCACTGGAGCTATTGCCGCAGGTGATGTCTTTCGGCTTGAGTTGTGATGATTTTGCGTAGGATCAATAATAAGGTAGAAATGGCCCAGGCTGACCGGAGAAACGCGGACTAAAGAATTGTCCCTAAACGCCCATGACACCGACAGCATGGCTATAGTACTTTGAGCGACATATGTGCACTGGCCCAGCCTGTGCCTGTGCTTTCTTCAGAGCGTGTGCTATGTTATTAAGGTGCAAATAATCTATCATTACGCTGCGCTAATTAATGCGAAGTGAATATGTGAGTCAGGGTTACTAGGATTGCTGACTCCGACCTAGCTCGCCCAAACGTTAGGGTTAGTATCAGACATAAAGAGCATATATCTCGACTCATTACCCCTTTTAGCGCCACGTTGTGGTTGTAGCTAGGCAGTACTAATGATAAAAACCGATAGCTGCAATGACGGCCTGACCATGACTACGCTTTATTCAGCAATGCCTTTGATGCCACTTTGGCTCCATTCGCAGGCCATATTCCAGGTTCCTCCAGCTATCAAGCTATAGGTCCTTTCATTGATGTACGACATGTTAGGTATAACTAACAGTATATATTAGGAGAACGTACTGAATGTCCTAGAAGAAATGATAAGTGATTATTGAAACTGTTATGTGTTTATCTAGTTCTTGCCTGAAGAGCGGATCTCAACCGTTTTATATATCCAGCACTACCACGTCTAGATCAAGCACATGGGCCTTGAAAGAAGGCCCTTCATGTCTGATGCAAACCCTAAAGTATGGGCGAACCAGATCCTGGTAACCCTGACTTA
The DNA here is from genome assembly GCF_044167205.1 of Ceratocystis lukuohia. Taxonomy (NCBI): domain Eukaryota; kingdom Fungi; phylum Ascomycota; class Sordariomycetes; order Microascales; family Ceratocystidaceae; genus Ceratocystis; species Ceratocystis lukuohia. Next base: position 370,940 of record NW_027263527.1, read on the forward strand.
GGTTACTGATAGAGATCCGCTATTAACTCTGTGAGTTATGGCTGCCAAAACTCGCCTCCACTTGTTGGCGTAGTGTCCCTCATAGACAGTGATGAAGAGAAGTGCTTAGGCTTGAGGCCTTGCTGTATGTATCATGAATTTCCTTCCTGTCTTCGTTGAGACGATCTTCGTAGGGCTCGCTAAAGATACCCCAATGAAACCCTTTGCTCAATATTGCCCCTTGCACAGGACTAGCACCCGTGCATGTTGCTGACATAGAATATCAGGCTCATTGTGTTGTCGGACAGCGCCATAATGAAACACCAAGCCAAGCCCAACTACTTATATCCTGCAATATCGCCCTTCTCAAGATGCCCTCGTTCATCTTTTCTCTCATGACAATATCTCCAATGGCTCTCTCTGTCCATGTTCTCAAAATCTGTCTGCCTTTTTTAGTCTTCTATTTTTTGATATCTTGTATCAAAATTCCTTTTCACGCCTGTCTATATGCGCTTCTTTATCGCTGTAGGGCCTTAGCCCGGAGCTACAGTTCTGCTAGTATTGAGACTACTGGTGATGGATTTTGTTATTTAAATCTAACCCAAAGCCCTGAACAGACGTACAAAATGGACAAGGGAATATCTCTAGCCAAACTGTCTATTCTTGATACTCACATCTTCGCGAGTCGCAGTACTACTAAGCGGTCATATGGACCTTGGATTACCACTAACATTGCATACTACAGCACCAGCTAATTTGATGCTTGGTATGACATCATGGTAAACCATGGAGTTGCTTCCGGAATATATTACGCTTAAATCCTCTTAGGTACACGCTTCAGCTTCATTGACTGACACCTAGATAGGCACTTCTAAAAGGCCCCGACACCTATGTCAATCTGCCAGCATTCAGCGATTAGTAATCCTCATGGCTGCCAACATATCTGCCCTGTGGAAGATAAAATGCGGCATCGCCATCACCCCCACTTTCAATATGCCTTGCGAGGTTGGTGTTGTGTGTTTTCCCTCACAGGTGTCCGGCGTCACCACACATATTCCATACTAGTCTACATAAACATATGTGCAAAGATAACCCGCGATCGAAGATCTACTGGTGACGGCCTGAAAACCAAAGGAAAAGCATTAAGAACTTATGAAAAAAGCTAGAGGGCTTTTCGTGACATTCGCGTAGTACCGTCGTAGCTCAGCTCTCCCTGCGTACGAATCCAACAGCTATAAAGACGACGACAGGGAAACCTTGAAGAAATGCATTTATTCTAAACCTGTCGCGAACGCATGCACCGGCTTACGATTCGAGGGCTGTCCTCATCAGCACCCACATTGGCTCACTAGAAAGCAATTCAAAGCGTCTTTGAATCTCCGACAAAAGGAAGGGCTGAAGTAGTGTTTGGCTTACTCCAGAAATCCAGAAATACACGATAATTCATTCCCACGCCTGATCGAGATGTGAAAGACTTGGTCATCTACGTGACCGAATGTAGAGGTGACTTCCTGGAGTGTAAATTTCCTAGAGGCATGACTACTAGGAACTGGATCGTCCCCAGTGACTTTGTATACATTATGTGCCATGCGTCCTGTCTGCATGGTATGGTAGGGTAGGCCTTATTTTGTTTTACAATGATTACTTTTAGATGCCAAGAACAGCTAATTACTCTTAATACACAGGGCCCTTAAATCCGAACTCTCAGGTGCAACGATGGGCAATCTGCATTAGCCCATTATATCACAACCATTGCAGAGAAAATGAAACCTCGTGTCATTTTTGGAGCAAGCACTAGGATCGTCTAACAACCACGAGGAAGAGAAATAGCACAGGCTACACATAACTACAGAAAAGTCCGCGTTCAGCGCCACCTGGCTATGACAAGGGTTGCATTCCTGCCGCGCTTTACTGGGGTGATCTTCTTCGGCGACGTCTAGGTTTGCCGTCTATGCTAGCATAAGTGTCTGTGAGAACCAACTTAGCGAGTAGTCTGAGTCTTTAGTGAAGACTTAGGTGCGGGAGCGTGTATAAAGTTGATCTTGTATTGTCTGTCCGTTCTATCTGCTAACGAGTGATGGTACGAGCTACTTAAGTATCTGGAAGTGAACCCCTTCTCCAAACCATACCTGTCCTTGTGACTGAATCTCCAACCATTAGTTCACGATTAGTAGTTGGAGTATACGATTGTGACGTATGAAGAGTAGTCACGAGGGAAAGATGTGACATGGGTGAATTGCGCTCAGACCCATCCCTGCGATCACATGCTTGTAGTAGAGCCGAGGAAATGCTGCCGACGGAAGCCGAATTTTCACAGTGTCATAATTTGGCCCAAGATACATAAATAAGCTATAAAGGGTCCAAACAGTAGGGAAGAGAATGATAACTATTCCCTAGACGTTCAAAACTGAAAGTTGTAAAATATACTACATCCCGATATACAGGCCCTATAGCAGCATATTCGGATTTCATGCTCACTGGCCTGTTTTCACGCTTTGGCAAGACTGAATTGTAGATGAATGCAGGCCTGCACATGGCTTTTTGGTCAGGCCTACATGTGTATAGTCGATATCTGCTCAACATAGGGCCTTGGATGCCATTTGTAGGCTGAATAGAGGTGCCGGCAGTAGGCAAGCTAGCAGGTCCACCAACATATGCTTTCTTTCATACTATAGAGCTCTCTGTGTCATAATTGGCTCATTTAGTAAAAGAATACATGAAAAATACAGGATAAAAACGCCAGCGCTAGTTTTTCTTTGCCATTTGTAGACCCTGGTAAGGTTGTAAGGGCTAAGCAATAACTAACACATGTCTCCGGCTTGCCAAAGCTTGTTGTCTCTAACTACGATTACGTTCTGACTTTAACCGCGCTAACACCGCGGCTATGCCTGGTCACGACTTTTTGCCCAACAAGAGGTATGGAAATGTTCTGCAGAATGTAGAAGTAATGACAAAGGCAATAGGGCCTAGGAGTATTTACCTTCGCTTTCGGGCACTTCGGCTATTCGAAGCTTAGGCTATTTCTGCTATTTTGTCAGGCATGGCAACTAGATCCGACTACTTCCATGCGCTGGTTGTGGCTTGGCCGATCAAAGCTACCTGATCAGATTACGGAGCTACTGTCACTGTTATCTCCGGCCTTGAGATATTGGTACGACAGGTGTAGTTTAGCCAAGTGACAAGACGACTATTAAGGCGGGAGAACGCCCACTGTCAAAGACTTTTCAAATGTCTACCATTCCTCATCGACTAGATTTCCTCAGACACCTGTGTCCCTTTATCCCTTCCTGATACTTCAGCAGTATTATTTTGTATCTGTTGCTGATATGCGGTTCTCTCTCTTTGCCACTTTCGCCTGTCTGGCCTTCACCCACGCAGGCTCCTATGACGGACTCAGTGAGATGTGGTCTTTTAATCTCGACGATTTCCAGAAAACTGATTGGATGGGCGCCCTCGCAGATACTGTGCATCTGTCAAGTCTGTCTATTCCGGGAACCCACAATTCCATGACGGACATTGTCAATAACAAGTTGGCACAAACCCAAAACGTGGGTCTAGCTGGACAGCTTGATGGCGGTATCAGATACATTGATATCAGCTGCCGATACATCAATGGTGTTATGATGGTGTATAGTGGGCTTTTTGACACTGGCTACACATTTGAGAACGTCTTGACTACTTTGTTTGACTTCCTCGATGCCCACCCACGTGAAGCTGTCATTCTCCGTATCCAGAAGGGCGGCATACTCGATGAGTCCACAGAATTTCTCAGTTCCATGAAAGCACACCTGACAGCTGGCTCCAAGTTGGGAAATCGTGCTGCCGAGCATATCTATTCCAAGAAAGATGGTGCTATCATCCCTACTCTTGGCGAGGTTCGCGGCAAGGTTCTTATCTTGCAGGACTTCAAGACAAGTCCGCCAGGTCTTTATGGAATCCCCTGGAGTTCGCAAACTGTCTCTTATTACAATCGCAAGATTGCGGTTGGTAGAGTGCTGTTGCCCTTGAAATGGAAAGGCATTAAATCCCATATTAGTCAGAGTCTCTCCGAAAACGATAGCAGGCTGCGCATCACGTATGCTACCGCTAGTATTGGCGCCAAACCCATTGACATCTCGTCGAAGAATGGTCTAAGTTTTGCAATGAACAGATATATTGGCCGGCATCTCTTGATCGATGAGGGCGATTGCTTTGGCGTTGTTGTCATGGACTTCCCCGGCTATGAGGTCGTTGAGGAAATCCTGAAGCAAAACGACCAGTATCGGGCCACTTCCCCAGTGTCCCCGTGATTGCACTGCTATCTCTAGCGCCGAATAGGCTGGCTTTGAGCCAGCTATGGAGATTGGCTTCCTTTCCGAATGGTAATGGCAATGAGACTACCCTTGTTAACAGGACATTGCCTTTCTAGCCAGCTTATTTCTCATGGCGCATGTGGAGTTTCCATCATCATAGGAACAAATGCGATGGCTGTATCAATAGGCTTGAAGTCATAGCGAAGCTGAGTTTTGCCATGGGGGCGGCAGCCAGTGAAGCTATTACCAGGAAAGAGTGGCGGGACGATAGAGTGATGATAATGACATGAGAAAAGAAAAGCTAAAATAGAAGGAAAACATTAGAATACTCAAGTGCAATAGATAATACAGTGCTATTAATACTACTCCCGCCACCAATAGATGGCTCTATGAAGGGGACTGTCATTCATTCAGAAGTAAAATAAATAAACCGCCTCGTTGACTAGGAATTAATGAAACTGCTAAGCTAAGTGTACTAGCTATAAACGTTCCGATTGCTAGATCTATGCTTTGTCCAGGATGAGGCAATGGTGCAAAGAGTGATAAGTGTCTGGACTTTCTTGTCATCGTGATAGAAGTACTATACGTATTTTGGAGATTGTGCGCTAAATACTATCCCTTGGGGAGGTTTAGCTGCGCATGTCGTATATCAAAGCGAGGGTTATGGTTGCGTGGCTGTTGGACTAGGATCATGATCTGTGAATGGAGTTAAAGCTATGGCATAGGGAATGCCACATAGGACATCTATCATTGTCATTGATAGCGCTGGCCGTCATTTAGTAGAGTAGGGCTGTCTGGGGTTTGGGTCGGGAGGCAACGAACCTTCAACATTTTACGTTATAACGAAGCCTTAAAAGCGACTAGCGCGATCTCAGATGGGTGCAAACCATTAACGTAAGTTACAAGTGAGCGCCTAATCCAAGTGAGTGCCTAATCTTTTTACCACCTACATTGTAGATTCTTTTATAAAAACACAATAAAGCATCTTATCAATTAAAACTAAGTGTTATTCTCTTCTCTAGATATCTCAGAAGCAATGTGACATGTTCTTGAGTTATGACTGGCTTTACTATAAATTCCACACTGCCTTTCCCTCACCAGCCCTGACCTTCCCTGACCACCACTTCTGGATGATTCTGTCATCACCTGCACATCAACATCTTTCTGATCAATTTCATCTCTTCCTTCGCCTACAGTGAGCTTTCCTCCATTCTGTAGCCAGGTCCTTTTTGCTCTACACTGCTTACTAACAGTCACATTTGCCTGTTGAAGAATCTGGTTCTCAGATTTCAATAAGGCATTGTCATGCATTATTGCCTTTGTTCCCTTTGAAAGTTACTTAAATGCCCTAAGAATTGATGAAGGAGCTTCTTTGATGCCACCTCACTCATCTTTCGAGGTATTCAAATTGTGCAGCTACAGACTCCAACACTGGCGATGGAGGAGGCCGGCCTCCTGGACCCTTGGGTCTCAAAGACCCCAAAGACAGTGCTTGAGGCCAGCTAAAAATCTGAATACCTCAAAAGACAAGTGAGGCATGATTGAAGTAACTCTCCCTCATGAATTCATGAGACACTTAGGTCATTTTCAAAGGGAATAATGGAAATAATGCATTGGAATGCCTTATTGAAGTCTGAGAACCAGATGCTTTGACAGGCAAACATGACTGTTAGTAAGCAGTGTAGAGCAAAAAGGACCTGGTTATCAGATGGAGGAAAGCTCACTGCAGGTGAGGGAAGAGATGAAATTGATCAGAAAGATGTTAATGTGCAGGTGATGGCTGAACTATCAAGAAGTGGTGGTTAGGGAAGGTCAGAGCTGGCAAGGAAAAGGCAGTGTGGGAGATTAAGTAAGGCTGGTCATAACTCAAGAACATGTTAGATTGGTGTCAAGACATCTAAAGAAGAGAATAAAAATCAATTTTACTCAATAAGATGCTTTATTGTGTTTTTATGAAAGAATCGTGAATGTAGGTGGGAAAGAAATTAGGCACTCACTTGGATTAGGCGCTCACTTGTAACTTACGTTATGTGGTAATATGAATGCAGATATGAGATGGTGTCAGAGAAGCACCTACATTAGGGCTTGGGCCCCATCAATTCTCGTCTCGGGATTGTGGTGAATATATGATCTGTGTAGATAGATTAGCACCTCGACTACAATGCCATCTAGAATGCTGAACGGCTTTGATAGTTGCTATTATGAGTTTAGAAATTGATTCTATAATGGCCGAGTAGCGGGAGATTTTATCAACTTTGCGGCCTTGCTTTGAAATATCTATGCCTGCTGTAAGACCATAAATCCAATGCGTGTTCCTGCTACTTTGGCTAACATTTGGACGTCAATTGTGAGCGACGTACCTTCGGGCGACGCCTACATGCGCACCTCCGTAGTCTTTAGGGCCCCATAGGTGCACACTGTCGGTTTTAGGGTCCATGGTCACATGACAATCTGACCCTGACCCCACTCTGAGATAGACTTACGAAGCTTCGTAAGTCTGTCATAGAGTTTCTTTCCTTCTTCATCAAGCATTAAGAATCAGAAGAATCGACATACATTTCTAGGATCGCTATACGTACGAGACTCACGTATCTATATGCATCAATGTGAGTGATTATAGCGCTGGTTTACTGTGGTCAATAGCTGCAGGGTTACAACTGCCGTATCATAGACACAGGCGTAACACCCACAACACTACGGCTGAATACCCATGAAAGGATCAACGCCTCATGAATCCTCCAAGGACGTAGTGTAGAAGTAAAACCTTTAAGAAACAATAAGATCTATTCTACAGTACTTGATTATTTTGATGTGCGGGCTATGCCGAAAGCGGTAGCTTACGTACCCCCATGATTTTAAGGCAATTACTACGTCGGCATCACATTTTACGCACTCTGATTGGCTTCAACTTACACAAAGGCAGTGAAGCTTGGGCACTAACAGCCAGCCAAATCTCACAAGTAGCAACACTACAGCTGCTGTGAATTTTTTCTTCTGGAAGGGCCATTTCACAGCCTTTATCGTTATACTGTTTATTTTTAGCTGTCTTTGTGTTCAAATCTAACCACTAAAGGAACAAGTCCGGCTCTTCTAGATCCTCCCTTGATATTCCTTTCTGTCATAGTGGCTTGATGGGCAGCATAAAATGCTGCAAAGAAGTCAGTCTTGGACACATGGATTATTGAACACCTGATCACATGCTCGATTTCTTGACCATATGCCTTCTAGAGAGGCCCAAAGCAGCCAATGTCAAGAGGCTGGAGTATATGAGATGAATCACTACCATGTCAACGTACACTATAAGCATGCGCACCAAAAATTAAACAATTTTAGTTTCTTCCAGTTGATCAATCAATTCTCAACCATTAAATATGCCTCAATCAAATAACAAGGGTAATATACTTCTTGCTCTTCAAGCCCTTCAAAATGACCGAAAGTTAAGTCTCCGACAGGCCGCAAAGACATACGAAATGGGCTAGTATAAGTTACGTCGCCGGCACAATGGTCTTCAATCTCGGCATGAGTAGACGCTGAAATCACGAAAACTATCTGGTCTAGATGAACAGACCACTGTACAGTTCATTATCGACTTGGATTCGCGAGGATTTCCTCCGCGACTTCGTAGTGTTGAAGAAATAGCTATTAAACTGCTTGCCGACTGCGATGCGTCTAGTGATCGCTATCGCCTTCCAATCTTTAATGCCCATGAAAGTCACCACTCGATCGACTTTGAGAAACACTGCAAGGATAACAACATCATCACACTTTGTCTGCCATCTCATTTAGAATCAGGCCATGTAAACGACAGGACGCTTGAAGATGCCCTGCCAAGTACAATGGTAGTAAGAAAAACAATTTCATATGGATCTAAATATTGGTTCTCGGGTGGACAAGATTGAGCTAAGCTTTGTACAGAATCTGAGTATGCCTCTGGCTGAACAGCATTATGACGTTGTCAAATACGTTAACGCTAGTTCCTGATATGTTAAGTGTGTTACAATGGTCTGTAATGGGCTTTTTGGTGCAAATCTGTGTGCTCTTTTTGCTTGTTGTTTTAAAGACCGGTACAGCAGCCCGCAAACCCTCTCCAAGAACCTTCTCCAGTGTGTCCATCCTGGTCTTGCTGGCTCTGGGGATCCAGGTGGTGGCCGCATACGTCATATGTGGTAGCATGCATGCTCTCACTGCTTGCATCACCGACTTCGGGGGGCACCGCTGTGAACTCTACTGATGCGGCACAGTACGCTTGCTGTCTTGCGAGCTTTAGTCGCCATCTTCATTGCCACAGATCATACTGAGTCCTAGGGAATTATGTAGATAGACTAAATTGAAATTCTTCTTGCAAGATCACCACACATTTTGCCACTGTCAATGACATGGAAGTAAGGTCGCCTCAAAACTACGACGAGTAGTGATAGCATAATATACAAATGGCCGGGAAAGAGCACATACATATATTGGGCCTACATGGAATAAGATGATATCTGCGGCACATCTTGGTGGAATACCGGTAGTCCGGCTTGGGCCTCGTCGGCAATGCCTGGGGTCACCCGCCGTCTCCGAACCTGGATGTTGTTGTTGGACCGAGATGACATGGAGATAACAAAAAGGATCTAGGCCATCGCAAGGAAAGGCAGCGGGTATTATTAGCTATATTGCTGCCGGCACGCGACAGTGGATTACTAATTGCACTATACAATCATCTAAACAAAACAAGATCGACCTGTAGCGCTCCGGACAGCGGTTTTATGCCTTCAGCTAGTGTGATCCATGCGTGCTTGACTGGGACTGCGGATTTATGTTTTGTCTAGATAACTTCAAGTATTGTTAGTCTCTTTTTGAAAACTCCTTTACACAGATGAATAGTTTTTCTTATGGACTCAGCTTAGTGGCTCCTAGCAAGGAAAAGACTCTGTGGACAAAGATTTAATGTCTATAAAAGTATAATATGCTGAAAGGAGGTGCACTTGGTGTATTCTATACCTGAGAGCTAGAGATGTTAAAGTGATGCTGATGTCACTGTCGAAGGCTGTCTGTGTGCAACACAAAAGGCTAGGACGTATATCCAACAAAGGCACTGGCAGTAAGGCGCTTCTTTCATGAAAACAGGCCATCCAGAAATAGCGATACACTTTGCCCGATACTTCGCATATAAGCCTGTCTACTCATAGCTAGTGCTGCTATTTGATATTTGACTTTAGACTAGTCAATATCACGTGTATATATATAGTCTAGGCTTCTGGTCTGATAGGGGTCTCGAAAAGCACTGGCTGGAGGCGCATTGGTCAGTAAACAAAAGCTGGGATATTGGTATGTCAAGCCATTGCGGCGCCAATACAATGTTCTTCCCCGCTCGCAGTATACTAAACAAGACGTGGCAGCTTCTTGGCACCGGTTTTAGCTTATCCGACAAAGGCCTGTCGAATTGGTTACCAATGTACCATCACGGCTGCGGACATACTTGGATATCAGGGAGACGAGTCTGCCAACACCCGTCTGCAATAACTATTAGTATTGCATCATGCCCACTCTTTAAAGGATCTGTATCCTATCTTTCTCTATTATCCCACGGCCACACCACTCATACTCTGTTCTCCCTCCTCCTTTCAAACCCTGCTGACCTTTGTGCCTAACTAATACATAATCCTAATTTCTTTGATTAGTTATCGATGTGCGCTTCTCTCTTTGTCCTGCGGTCGGCTTTTTGGCCGTTAGCTATGCTGTAACCTACAACGAAATCGAGGACCCTTGGTCTTTTGATGTCTATGCCGCCTACAGAGACAACTGGATCGACCCACTTGCTGATGATACCCCGTTGTCAAGTTTGGCCATTCCTGGTACTCGTGATTCCATGACATACGGCCTCAAAAGCAGTCTCAAGCAGAGCCAAAATGCAAACCTGTACTGGCAACTCGCTGGCGGCATCAGGTATATCGACGTTACCTGTGTATATGATAAAGATGATATTCAAATATACCATGGACTTCTCGAGCCCACCTTCAGTCTCTCAATTGTCCTGGAGACAGTATTTGACTTCTTGGATGTAAACAAGCGCGAGACTGTCATTCTCCGCATCCAAAGGGGTGGCATATTTGGTAATTCCGAAATCTTCTTGCGATACTTTAATGAATATTTCGTCCCCGGCTCCGAGCTTGGCGACCGTGCCGCCCAGCGTGTCTACTCCAAGGATGGCGGCATTACTACGGTACCTACTCTTGGTGAGCTTCGCGGAAAGGTTTTCATCCTGCAGGACTTCGAGACGAGTCCCCCCGGCAAATATGGACTCCCTTGGAGCCCAGATACTGTGTCTAGCTACAAACACAGGTTTGCTGTCAGTACTCTGTTTTTGGAGTCAAAATGGAATGGGATCAAATCCCATCTCAAAGAGGCTCCTTCTCCGGATTCTGATAAACTGCGTATTACCCACACTACAGCTACTTATGGAGCTAGCCCCATTGATGTTGCAGCTAGGAATGAACGCGATGTTGGAATGAACAAGTATCTTGGCCGTAATCTTCTGAATAAAAGGGGAACTTAACAGTAAATATTAAGAGGACGTACTGAATGTCCTGTGAAGAAGAGAAAGAAGGAGGATGAGTGATTATTGATGTTATCTATGTCTATCTAAGTCTAGTCCCAGGGACGGATCTCGGCCGGTTTATATATTACCATGTTCTGGGTCGAGCGCTTGGGCCTTGGATGAAGACCCTTGATGTCTGACGCTAACCCTAACGTAAGGGTGAACTGGATCAGGGTCAACAATCTTGGTAACCGTGACTTAGGTTACTGACAGAACTGTTTTGGTATTGTTGCCATGGACGTTCCTGGTCAGTATAATGTGGAATTGATTATACATCTTAACGAAAAGCATCTGTCCCCTGAATTTAGACGTCTCCCCTTTGATAGGAGACCTCTTCTTGCGACGATACCGGAAATGACAATGTTGCGTAAATGCTGCTGTGGCTAGAAGAAAGCAGGCGCCTGTAGGATGCATGAGAAGATGAACTAGAGCATGAAATAGGCTAGAACTTCTGGTGCTACTAACGTAAGTTACAAGTGAGCGCCTAATTTTTCTCCAAACCACCATTTCCTATCTTTCAAGTGAATTTCTTCCACCACAAATCATGCCGTTATCAATTAATGAGGCAAATATCAATCTTGCCCTTCAGGCGCTCAAGAAAGACCGTAAATTAAGTCCCCATCGCGCTTCAGCGATCTATAAGGTCTCTTATCGAACTCTACCACGCCGATGCAATGGCACCCCTTCACGACGCGATACCATCCCTAAATCACGGAGACTATCCGATCTAGAGGAGCAGATTATTGTTCAGTTCATTCTAGACCTGGATTCACGAGGATTCCCCCCACGGCTGCATGGTGTTGAAGAAATGGCCAATCGACTGCTCGCCGACCGCGACGCGTTACCCGTTGGCAAGCACTGGGCTTCTAACTTTGTAAAGCGACAGCTGGATCTCGATATGCGTTTTAACCGTAGATACGACTACAAGAGGGCCAAATGTGAAGATCCAGCCATTATTCGCAGTTGGTTCACACTTGTGGAGAACACAGTTGCAAAATATGGTATCAGCCTAGCTGATATCTACAACTTTGATGAGACTGGCTTTATGATGGGTGTCATTGCAACTGGAATGGTTGTCACAAGCGCAGAAAGACATGGAAAAGCAAAATTAGTGCAACCTGGAAACCGAGAATGGGTTACAGTCATCCAGGCCATTAATGCTGAAGGCTGGGCAATCGCGCCATTCATCGTGGTTGCAGGCCAATATCACCTTGCTAGCTGGTATCGAGAAAGCAACCTCCCAGACGATTGGGCTATTACGACGACCCATAATGGCTGGACTGATAATAAGACAGGTCTTGACTGGCTAAGGCACTTTGACCGACATACTAAGGGCCGATCAACTGGTCACTATCGTCTTTTGATCCTCGATGGGCATGAAAGTCACCACTCAGTTGATTTTGAGAAATATTGTGAAGAAAACCACATCATTACACTTTGTATGCCGGCTCATTCGTCTCACCTACTTCAGCCTCTTGATTTTGGGTGCTTTGGACCACTAAAGAAGGCATATGGCCGAGAAATTGAGCACCTGACCCGGTGCTCGATAACCCATGTTTCCAAGACTGAATTTTTCTCAGCTTTTCACGCCGCCCATGAAGCCGCCATGACAAGAAGTAATATTGAGTGAGGTTTTTGAGGAGCTGGACTTGTTCCCATGAATGCAGAAAATGTCATACCAAAGCTTGATGTGCAACTACGGACTCCAACACCGGCTACAGAGGAGGCCAGCCTCCCTGACCCTTGGGTCTCAAAGACCCCAAAGACAGTGCTTGAGGCCAGTTCACAATCTGAAAACCTCGAAAGACGAGTGAGACGACATCAGAGTAGCTCCCCCTCATCAATTCTTGAGGCACTTAAGTCATTTTCAAAGGGAACAAAGGCAATAATGCATGAGAATGCCTTATTGAAGTCTGAGAACCAGATTATTCGACAGGCAAATGTGACTGTTAGTAAGCAGCGTAGAGCAAAAAGGACCCGGCTACAAAATGGAGGAAAGGTCACTGTAGGCGAGGGAAGGGATGAAATTGATCAGAAAGATGTTGATGCGCAGGTGATGACGGAATCATCCAGAAGTGGTCAGGGAACGTCGGGGCCGGCGAGGAAAAGGCGGTGTGGAATTTGTAGTAAAGCCGGTCATAACTCAAGAACATGTCACATTGCTTCTGAGATATCTAGAGAAGAGAATAACACTTAGTTTTAGTTGATAAGATGCTTTATTGCTTTTTTATAAAAGAATCTATAATGTAGGTGGTAAAAAAATTGGGCACTCACTTGTAACTGACGTTGACTAGTTAGTTCAAGAAAATTCCAGATTATTTCCTATTTGCACCCAAAAGCTTAACGCCCCGCGTCAAGTAATTGAACCAATCAAATTACCAATCTAACAAAGATTCAACCAATCAATCTGTCGTAGTAGCCCCACTGTACAGCTTCCCTTTCTTCCTCAATTCAAGCAAGTTTTTCGGCTTTCGTGGACAGGCTGAGACAAAGGAAAGACACTTGTCTCATCTTCACTAAAGGTTGTACTCTTTCGAAGCGCCCATTCTCACGTTGAATAACTTCTGCCTCTAGAGTTAAGATTACACCGTCGTCGAGCCACCAATACGAATCAACTTTAGCTTATTTGCTGTTTTTTTTTGCGAGAATTTCATGGGCACAAAGTAAGCCATGTTGATTCTTCCTACAAAGACCAGAACAAGAGTGTTTAAGAGGCATACAAGTGGGTAAATCTGAAGCCTGTACGCCTACAATACCGCGGTGTTGCTTAGCAAGAATATCAATGCGGGTAACTATACATTACTTGGTGAGGGATATTGCCAAGCCAATTTGCTCTCTTGTTAGAAGGTACATTAGAAAGTTGATAGTTAATACCAGTAACTATAGTGTGCAAACCACTTAATTGTCAATAATTAGCACGAGAATTAGAAATAACCCCAGGTGATGAAATGCCTTTCTTCTCCAAGTCTGCCAGGACAGCATATGCTGGTGTTTATTACCAGGATTCCCTCCTAGACGTATGGCGGAAAGCTGTGACTCAAATGCATTCCGCACAGGTTAAGGCTTGTATTCTTCTACAAAACAATGGCACTACGAAGTAAGTCATTATCCCTTTGACTCTTCACACTGATTTGACGTTGCCGATGTCATATTTCGCATCCCGTTTGTGTGACCTGTTAGGCCGCTCGCTATTCTGTGATGATGGCTTGCAAGGAAGGATATGCCCATAACAGCTAACCAGCCCCCTTGCGAGCATTTGAATTTCGAATTCTCAGCTGCTAAAGTCTAGGAATCGCTGCTAGATTGTGGTTTCCCGATTATGGAGATGAATAAATGTGCCATTTTGAGAGGAGGCCCCAAGATCGCCTAAAAGTCACAAAAAAGAGAAACAGTGACCACTGCAGAGCATAGTAGTCTCAAATGATGTGCTACTTGGCTACACAGAGAACCTTATTCCCATTGTGCTTTACTGGAGTTATGAATCTTGCAGGTGATATTGTTCTGCGATTCCTTAGGTTCTGTTGCGTGGCGCGGTATATATGTTAAGTGGCGTCCCATACGTGCCCCATTTACCCGAACCTATTGTGGCTGAACACGTGACAGGATTGACACCACAATGCAAAAGGAATAAGTTCCAGGACGTAGCATAGACTTAAACCCTTTAATAAACCAACTGATTCAACATTTAAGATCTATTCTACAGGTTCTGGAAGCCTGCTGCCTGCTTGGCTAAAAGAGATAGTTTTCTCAAGGTGACAAGCTAGGCGCAAAGTACCACGGCCGTAACAAAACAGTCTGAAGATCCTTGGCAATGTGTGTACATTTCAATCTACCAGGGCTAGGCGGCATGTTCGATAGTCTGTGTGCTAGGTTGGGGGCGATAAATGCAAGGTTAACCATGCTCTTTTTAAATCCGTAAAAAATGCCTGTTAGTTCCATGCTTTTAGTGGTAATCATTCCTTGGGCAGAGGCGTGAGAAGCCTGCAAGCTACCTGAATTGCTGGTGTAGCATGTGTAATGTGCGTGATAGGCGAGCGACGCACTTTTATCAGCCCTCCGAATTAAATACGCAATAGAAACACCCTAATCTATCTGATTAATCAAAACTAATCACTATACTATTCTCTGCCTACTGACAGTTCCTTACGTTATGTCTGGTCTTTCTGTATCCTAGTCCTTTTTTCCAGAATGGCGCCGCCCTACTGTGTTATTATCTTGTTCAACTTGTCGAATATTGACTCTGGGGAGCTGATCTTATGGTTTCTAATCTTTTATTTCATATAATTAGAACGCGATTGGATCTCTAGCACTGTCTTTGGGGCCCCTGCAGTCCAAGGGGTCAATGGTATCGTAACCTTTATCCGAGGCGTCGGAGTCCGTAGCTGCACACCAAGCTTCGAGATGACAGAAGGATAAGAAAGCATAAAAAGAGATCCCTGGAGCCAATAAGTGAAGCTATGAAGCGTTATGAGTAGGCAAACCCCGTTATTATGCATGTGATGATCTTACTACAGGAACGTGTTCGACAACTTGAACAAGAGAATAAGACAGCAAGGCAGCACGAGAGGGGGAAAAGAACCAAGATATAGAAGTAAGGGCCTTGAACTATAGGGGAAGCATCACAATTACTTGATTAGATAGATTTTGATGTGCAGGTAACAGCTGAATCCTCGAGAGGTAGTCGCGGAAGGTCGCAAGGACCAAAGGTTCAGTAGTGTAGTATTTGCAGAAAGACTAGATATAATGCAAGGACATGCCAAGAGGCAATCGAGGTCAACAGAGAATATTATAGTGATTAATTTTGATTGATCAGATAGATTATGGTGTTTTTCTTGCGAATTTAATTCGGAGGGTTGATAAAAGTGCGTCGCTCGCTTATCACGCACGTTACATCCTTTGAACAGCATGATCTGTTTTCCAACAGCACAGAAAGCTAGATCTACCGTTAGAAGACGGATAAGTTCATAGAATACAGCAGTACAAAACTAGAGGCGTGAAAATTAAGTGACAAGAGCGGTGCCGGCGTGGTCTTTCACTCCTCAAAGCAAAGCTTGGCGAGCTGGTTGATTATAGCGTTTAAGCAACAACCAACGCCAGCGTAGATGTAGAGCTTGCTATGGCTTGGAGTCTTTGTACAGTGTCTGAATTTAAGTAGACCAATATCATCACTACGGTTATAAAGGCCTTTCACCTGATTAAAGATTCACAAATATAGAGCAACAGCTGTCATATAGGCAATCGAATATCGGTATATCAACCCACCAGATATCCCGGTATTAGTTAGGCTTAGGCTGAATTTCACATAAAGCCTTATCACCGGAATTTAACAACATGAATGCACGGGCAGTAATGCAACTGATCAAAGCCTCCGAAGGATATCACTAGGTTATAGTGGTCGCTGCGCCCTGCCTTTGGGTCTAGGCCCTTTAAACGCATCAAATTCCAGCTGGTAGTCAGCTATGAATATCAAGGGTTGCCCGTCACTAAACACTACATCTCTCTCATTCCCCATCAACTTATTAATTTTAACCGTTTTCCTGTTTCACCTCGTGTCAATCTGTCAGAATTTTGGGTTCCTAGCATTTGCCCGAGATTGCTTTTGATATGCGCTTCTCCCTCTTCATAACCCTGGCCTCTCTGGCCTTAACCCATGCTGGCATTTATAAAGATATCGATGACTTATGGTCCTTTGATCTTGCCGAGGGCCGAAACGCTGATTGGATGGCTGACCTCTATGATCATGTGAAGCTCCCGGATCTGACCATCCCTGGAACCCATGGCTCCATGACCGACAGGCTACAAAGCAGTCGAATGCAAACTCAAAGCGAGCCCCTAGCTCAACAGCTTACTGGTGGCATCAGATACATTGACATTAGCTGCCGGTATATCAATAACGATATGAGAGTGTACCATGGGCTCGCTGATACCGGCTACAGTCTACAGGATGTCTTAACAACTTTGTTTGACTTCCTCCATGATCACCCTCGTGAAGCCATCATTCTCCGTATCCAGAAGGGCAGCTTCTTCGATAGCACTAAAACCTTTCTCAGCTCTATAGAGGCACACCTTATCTCTGGCTCGGAGCTCAGCAATCGTGCCAACCAGTATATCTATTCTACGGACAGCAAACGAAAAGTCATACCTACTCTTGGCCAAGTTCGGGGCAAAGTCCTCCTTCTGCGGGACTTTAAAATCAGCCAGGCCGGCAGTTATGGTATTTCCTGGAACTCAGATGCCATCTCAAGCTACAATCATAGGCTCGCTCTTGGCGATCCTTTCTTGGGCTTAAAATGGGGTAGCATCAAATCCAATATCAACCGCAGTCGCTGCAAGGACTATAAGAAGCTGCGCATCACCCATACTAGTGCTGGCGTTAAACCTATAAATATTGCTACTACTGCTGTTGCTTTGTATGGGATAAACAGACGACTAGGCCGATACCTTATGTACGAAAGGGGCAATTGTTTTGGCATTGTTGTCATGGATTTCCCTGGCTGTTATCTTGTAGAACACATTGTGAGGATGAACAAGAAATATCTGGACCCTGAACGCAGTGGCATCCGCGCTGAGGTAGCCGAGGCCAATGAGGTGATTGAGGGCGATGAAGTAGTCGAGGCCGACGAGCTTGATGACGAAGGTCCCCTTGACCAGGTTAGTGACGATGATTCTAGTGATGATGAGGATGGCCCTGCTCCAGTCATGATGTAATAAAACGTTGCTTTTTGCACTAAGAAAATCGACACTAAAGACAGAACATGGCATGAAAACTCGATAAGGCATCTAAACAGTTGAAACTAAGCGCCCATCGCCATGATACAGGTCTTAGTGGCTCAAGCACACCGATTACTATCAAACGGTCTCTATTGGCTCCTTCGACGACACTCTGGAAAAAGCGCAAATTTGCTACATTCTAGTCTGTAGTGCCTGTAGCATTGTTTTCATTAAATTCTCGCTCAGCCCGTTTCCATGCTGCGGTCACTCTACGGACTGCAGCACTGTCGAAAGTCCAGGCTTGCTTACGCCCTCTCCATCGAGCGTGCATAACTATACATAAATGAAATGCGAGTAAGGCAGCGATATATGCCATAACCCATATCTAACTAGAGGAGAGAGCTGCACGTAAGTTAGCAGAGCTGCCGACATACATCTCCTTCTTATACCATGCCTTCCACCAATGTGATTGTTCGAATTTAAAAGATGGGCACAAACATAATGCGACAAACGCCCACGACCCAAGTCTTAGGGTAAGGGTTTCTCTTGACAAAAGGCATAACCCGGCAGGGTTGTAGGTTGTAGAGTTTGACTTACAGGGCCATCACAATCACTTTCAAACTTGAACGAAATTAATGTTCATGGTGATTGAAAACCAGGACTATCTAAATACCAAGAGGCTTGAAAAAGTCCCGCCAAATGTGAGAGAAGTGGGGAAGGCAATGCCGTGGGGTACATATATATAGATATATATTTTCGTTCTAGGGCCCTGTAGCTACATGATTCTTAAGCTCTTTTTCTAATTTGACTGCTAAGCTTTGGTGCCAGATTCAACAACTCTTGGCGTTGTCACATAAGCTCTTGATATATGGAATATGTTATAATGCTCTATAATCTGCTGTTTGGTGCTATTTGCCATCTAGCGGATGCCTGAACGACTTTGTTTGACTTCCTCGATGATCACTTCCGTAAAGCTATGGTTCTATGCATCTAGAATGGCATCTTTCGCTGTGATTCCGTAGCTTGGTGAGCTTTATGAAAGTCTACTTTATCTAAGGCTTCGAATCTTGTAAATCGCGCTGCAGAGCATAATTACTTCCGGCCGGAACACTGGTAACATTATAGTCCCTACACCTGGCCATATTCAGTGGTAAGATTTTCAAGTTGCAGGCCTTACAGATCTCTCACAAACTGTTACCATATCGCTTGGAACTCACATACTGTCTCAATTTACAAAGGTAAGCTTCTTTGCTGCGTTTCGAATTAGTACGGGTTAAATCTCATTTGTGCCAGAGGCGCTCTAAAGACCTTGACAAGCTGTCCATCATACACACTAGTGCTAGCGATGACACTAGCTTATTAATATATTCACAGTGGGTAACAATGAAAACGGCACAGAATAGCTATCTTTGCCAACACATCGTGCTTAAATCGGGCAAATTGCCATGGACTTCCCTGACTACAAACAAGAACTTGAATCTCAGCCACTAGAACTCGATCCTTGTAATCATGAAATTCCTGGGTATTTATAGTGCTGGAACTGAGGGTAAGAAGCTTGTTTATGGTTACGCAGTTAGTGTCCATTAGCGCAAAGATTAGTTATTTGGGTTGGTTGGATCCCTTGTTCATTTTCTGGAGTTCAAAACATGCTGACCACTTAGTAGGTGGCAGATTGGTAAGCCTTGGTTTTAGCGTCGATTTGTAAATAGCCTGGTCCACCACTCCTAATCCTGAAAAGCGTAAAGCTTACGCTCAACATGTCTCGCTCCCTAAAGCAGACTAGGGCGAAAGACCATGACATGAATGCAAGTGCGAGCGCTTGGGCGAGTGACTTAACCTTCCTTGATTGGCGAAAGCTGGTATTGTTAGGGCCCCATGACACCCCTTGCTTAGTGTGACGGAGTATCGGAGCTCATGTAAGCGATCGGCGTGTGTCGGATACCGGTAGGCTGAAGCGCTGAGTGATTCACAACTGCCTACTAATATGATGTCGTATCCCTCTCCCCAAGTATCCCATGCTCCTATTCTCACTTGTCAGAAATTCCCCACTGAGTATCTTTTGTATTCCCTCCTATTTTTTATCACTCCATTCAATCTTTGGCTTCATCTTGTCGTGATATTCGACTTTTATTACTGTTAGTATGGGACTTTTCATCCTTGAGGGGCTGAATTCACTACCCCCGAGTCATACTGGACTCCGAAATGGACATTGATACTTTGGCTTGAATCTAGGCCAAAGGTTATAAATGAAAATCTGTGGCATCGCCGTTGTTCCTCATTGCACCTCCACTTGGACAAAGCTGTCCTACGAATTCCCCCCTTTAGATGCCCAGCATCATGACAGCTGGGTGAATGAAAACATGATATCCTACTACAGTTGATGGAGGAAATCAGCCCACGCCGTATAGGACATGAAATGAAATTGCTGGGAGATTTTTAGCCGTGCCGACAGGAACTCAGCCGCAAAATGCCTAGCCATGCAATTTTAGCGCTTCTAGACCGACAGGCGGTCCCATACAGATACATGGCTGTAGCTCTCATGGCTTGACAAATATGGGGTTGTTGTTCATTCTATCCATGTTAATTGGTAGCCATTTCGCGATGATTAGTAACTGAGTTTTCCCATTGCATCTAGCCACTTTTGATACGAGATCTTTCAACCCAGATTGTCAGGCTAAATGGCGGAGAAATCAGCGTAAGATTGTGTTTACTCGCCAATGCCTCAGCTGATGAACCATTGTGCTATGTTGAGGGAAGATACGAGGCGCGCCTAAATAGCACAAGGTAAGGAACAAAAAGCCTAGCATATGCCTAGGAAGAATAAAGCCGAGTTCACGAAGCCGAGAACCAGTTGCCTGTCCTGCTTTACTGTACTGAAGGAAGCTGAAGAAGGCTTCCTTCGGCAACACCTAGGCTTAAAACGAATCTATCAGCCCTAGCGTCACAATCTCGGCAAAATGACAAGGCAAGTAGGGGCTTTCCAAGCCGAAGAAATGGTGAGGAGGAATGTCACCCGAATGTTCTAGGCTGTGGCCTGGAAAAAAGGCAAATGGGTTAAATCTCTATTGACAGCGCCTGCCCCGGGATTCTCGCGCGCTAATCTGACATGGCCCATGTATTTGCATGAGCTACTCTATATTATACTTCAGCGTAGCTAAATGCAAGACTACTCATCTGCTTTCAACCAGGCCTACGTATATAGAAGATAGTATATTTGATCACGTTGAGGCATTGTTGTTAGTGCCAAAGTTAATGGTGCTGTTTCTTTGGAAGGTAAGTGAACACGATAGTGCGGCACTCGAAACTGAAACCGTCCCTGTCTGACAGCTGTACTTTATTTTTCAAAAAGAGCACATGCTCGACGCAGCCCATGGTGAAATGACAGTGTCTTGCAGCAGGTCGAGATTGGTTAAGGTGGTAGGTAGGTCGTAGACTTTAACCAACCGCAAACATACTTGCAGGACTGACTAAGGCTAGCTCTCTTTAGTTTTGCTCTGATTTTAACTTGACTAATATAATTACCAAGTTGCCATTGCGCTCTATATGTGCTTATAAATGCGCTTAAATGTTAGAACTGATGGCAAAATCAACATGGTAGTAGAATATGAACCCTTGTCTTGAGGCCCTTCCGCGACCTGAGGCTCGGGTTTTTGCTAATTTTACCCATCATATGGGCGAGATGTAGCAACCTCGGCGCACTAGTAGTGGCCTAACCAGTTGAGCTTGCCTGTGTGGATCATAAAAATCTTGTCACTGCTGCAGCAGACCTTTGGATCTTAGCACGACGGGTTTATTCAATATCGATTACCGGAGTATTTATATAGTAGAATGCCCACTACCATCCCTACCCTTGGCCAGGCTCGCGGTAAAGTTCTGATTCTGCAGGACTTCAAGACCGCTGCTCGTTATGGTATCCCCTGGAACTCAAAAACAGTCTCAAGCTATAGCAACCAACTCGCTGCTGGTAGAATATTGTTGCCTTGGTATTGGTCTCGCGTCCAGGCCCATATCAGTCGCAGTCCCCCTAAAATCTTTGATAAGCTGCGCATCACACACACCAGTGTTAGCTTTGGTGTCAAACCCATTAACATGGCTGCTGAAAATAATGGCGATCCTGGGATGAATAGGCATCTTGGCGAATATCTCCTGTTTGAAAAGGGCGATAGCTGTGGCATTGTTGCCATGGACTTCCCTAATGATGGTCTTGTTCAGGCTATCGTGAAACTTAACTACCAGCATCTGGTTCCAACATTTGTGACTGGCGGCTACGGTTATGAACTGCCTTCATGAGCATCTTCTTGGCTAAACTATTGGCGATGGGCCTAGTTACGATGGACCTAATCCTGCTTGGGCTCTTATTAAAGGACCATGTACCGTCAAGGCCATCAATTCTGAAACCGAAAACCATCATTTATGATGTTCCAATGCCGCTGTAAAATAAAACTATCCATCATGGAACCAGTTTGCCCAAAAGCCTCCATAGCACAGAGTTACATGATAAGGCTGCAGTCTGTAATGACACCAAGAGGAAGAACGTGTTAGGATGAAGACAATTTGAGGAGACTGATGAGGAGCAGCAAGACAGCGAAGTGTCAGATAGCAATAACGTGCATCACAAGTATGCGTCGCACTCTTTTATACCTTCAAGATAGAAATCGCAAAAAAAACACAACACATTATTTAATCAACCCATATTATCCACTATA
Organism: Ceratocystis lukuohia; assembly: GCF_044167205.1. Lineage (NCBI taxonomy): Eukaryota > Fungi > Ascomycota > Sordariomycetes > Microascales > Ceratocystidaceae > Ceratocystis > Ceratocystis lukuohia. The sequence goes on from NW_027263527.1 coordinate 393,208, forward strand.
CTCTTCCCCAGATGTCTCAGTTACTACGTGACGCCTTCTTGCATTATGACCAGGCTTGCCACAGGCACCAAAATGCTGAATCCCCAGTCGCACTAGCCTTCCCCGAGCACCACCTCTCGATGATTCGGCCGCTACATACACATCCACATCAATTGCTTGATATCCTTCTACTGCTTCATTTACTCATCTTTTGGGTCAAATTCCTTCTGCCCCCTAGCACCGACTTTTCATCTCATTCACCTGTTCAAGGGCTTTCTTTGACCAGGTAGCGAGCTTATCTTAGCCTACGCCGATGATAAACGGCTGGTTCGCTCAGCCATTTGCATTAATCGGTGGAATGACCGTAATCTATTCCCGGTTTCCAAGCTGCACTGGCATTGGCTTTCCACACCTATTTATGCCTGTGACGACCATTCCATTCTGAATTACACCCATCATAAAACCAGCCTCATCGATGTTTCAGAATGCATCTAACTGTATGCCATACTTCGCAAGTGTGTTTCCTCACAAGCATAAGCTGGTTATGGATAATGGCTTGATTTTCACACAGTGTGGCTGAGACTGCGCATGACTTCACCTGGTTGTCGCCTGACAAAGTTTGAATCTCAATATATCCTAACTGGTGGCGTTTTGCCATCGGCCAGCAATTGATCATCCGTTACTATTCCACCATTCAATCAGGGCGGAAATCTTCGTAAATCTATTTCCAGAATGAACTGAATAACATTCTGTTCCTCAAGATTAGATAGTCGACGCGATTGAATGCCCTTTTGCCGGTGACGTAGCTTATGCCCAGAGATTCTATAGAGGCTTGCAGCACTTCCGATGTTGAGTTTTGGGTTAGTTTGAAGGGCTTGAAGAGCAAGAAGCGTCTTAGCCTCAGTATTTGTGCTTGCCATATTTAATGATGGAAGAATTGATTGATCAAGTGAAAAGTTAGACTTGGAAGGGAAAAGTGCGACACAGAACAGTAAATATTAGGAGGACGTACTGAATGTCCTGCAAGGAAGAGGGAGAAGCAATAAGTCGTTATGGAAGTTGTTCTGTATCTATCTATGTCTAGTGCGAGGAGCGGATTTCAGCCGGTTTAAATATCCATTACTACCATGTTCTTGGCCTTGGAAGAAGACCCTTGATGTCTGATACTAACCCTAACATTTGGGCGAACTGGATCAGGGTCAGCAATCCTGGTAACCCTGACTTAGGTTACTGAGAACACATACTGGCATGCGACGCATTGCTTGGGCTGCACATTGAAACGTTTTCCCGAATGTGGCATGGCACATGCTGCGACTTTAGTGAAAGCACTTACTTCATGGGTTTTCATATACTAACAGACACCCAGATGAAGCTGCATAGCTCAACAACTACCGTAGGCTGGCTAACTCTCACAAGTAAAATTATGGGGGTGATAACGTCAATGATAAGCGAATGCACCAACTATGCGAACGCACCAAAAATCTTCCAATCTCTCATTTTCGCATCTAATCGACTATTTGTCCACCAAAAAACATGGCGCAACCAAAAAATGAGGCTAATATTGTTCTCGCTCTTCGGGCCGTTCAAACTAACCCGGAATTAGGTCTCCAACCTGCCGCTAGATTATACCAGGTGGATTATCATACCCTTTGTCGCCGACAGAATGGGATTCAATGTCGACGCAATAACATCCCCAACTCACGCAGACTATCCGATCTAGAAGAGCAGGTCATTGTCAAGTTCATTCTTGACTTGGATTCGCGAGGGTACCCCCCGCAACTACGTGGTGTTGAAGAAATGGCCAACTGACTGCTCGCCGACCGCGACGCGTCACGCGTCAGCAAGCGCTGGGCTTCCAACTTTGTCAAGTGACAGCCAGACCTCAAGGCGCGTTTTAATCGTAGATATGACTACAAGAGGGCCAAATGCGAAGATCCAGCTAGTTTTCGCAGTTGGTTCACGCTTGTGGAGAACACAATTGCAAAATACGGTATCGGCCTCACTGATGTCTACAACTTTGATGAGACTGGCTTTATGATGGGTGTCATTGCAAGTGGAATTGTCGTCACAGGTGCAGAAAGGCGTGGAATGGCTAAATCATTGCAGCCTGGAAACCGGGAATGGGTCACAGTTATTCAGGCGATTAATGCTGAAGGCTGGGCAGTCGCACCATTCATCGTGGTTTCGGGCCAATATCACCTCTCCAGCTGGTACCGAGAAAGTAACCTGCCAGGGGATTGGGCTATTGCCACGACTCAAAATGGGTGGACCGACAATGATACAGGTCTTAAGTGGCTCAAGCACTTCAATCACCATACAATAGCCCGATCAAACAGTCGCTATCGGCTTCTTATCGTCGATGGGCATCAAAGCCACCACTCAGCCGATTTTGAGAGATATTGTGAAGAGAACCACATCATCACACTTTGTATGCCAGCTCATTCCCTTCATCTACTTCAGCCTCTTGATGTCGGGTGCTTTGGGCCACTGAAGAAGGCTTATGGTTGAGAAATTGAGCATCTGATCAGGTGCTCGATAACCCACGTTTCCAAGGCTGATTTCTTTCTGGCTTTTTATGCTGCCCACCAAGCAGCTATGACGGAAAGCAATATCAAGGGGGGTTTTAGAGGCGCTGGAATCATTCATTTAGATCCAGAAAGTGTGATATCTAAGCTTGATGTGCAGCTACGGACTCCAACACCGATCGAGGAGGAGGCCGGCCCTCCCGACCCTTGGGTTTCTAAGACGCCAAAGACAGTGCTAGAAGCCAATTCTCAATCTGAATATCTTGAAAAGCGAATTAGAAGGCATCAAAGCACCCCCCCAACACCAATTATCCAGGCACTTGAGTCATTTTCAAAAGGAATGAACACAACAATGTGCCGGAACACCTTGTTGAAGTCCAAGGTCCAGATCCTTCGACAGGCAAATGAGACCCTTAGCAGGCGTCATAGAACAAAAAGAACTATACTACAGAATAGAGGGGAGATGAATCTAGATGAGGGAAGGAGTGAGACTGATCAGAAAGACGTTGATGCGCAGGTGATGGCAGAATTATCCCGAAGTGGTGGTCAGGGAAGGTCAGGATTAGCGAGGGTAAGGCTGTGTAGAACTTGTGGAAAGGCTAGTCATAATTCAAGAACTTGTCAGAAAGCTGCTACAGTGTCTACGGAAGAGCATAACACTTAGTTTCAATCGATTAGATGTTTTGTTGCGTTTTTATGCTCTGTTTTGTCTCGAGGGTCGATATTTTTGGTGCGTTCGCATAGTTGGTGCATTCGCTTATCATTGACGTTATGTCGCAAACTGAACACTAGTCAGGGCATCCTCGGAGAATGAGGTGCTACCATCAGTTTTACCATGACTGTAAGCCCCATCAATGAGAAATAATATGCTAATAGTGATGTTGAATACGGAAAGTCAGATATCACGTAGCATTTAACAAAAGGTGCTGTACAAGGCGACAACATAGGCATAAACATTAAAAGATTCGTTGATGTGAAAACGAATTAGCTTGCCCATTCGTCTACCCATTACATATACATGGGCAAACAATAGTGCGGGAAAAGCATCTATAGGAGATCCAAACCATTATCACTGCGTCTTTCAGTGAACCAATCTGACGCAAGCTCTCCACTAACAACTAAATGAGTAACTTTATTCCAGCAGGAGCTGGTGTATCCAAGTTTCAACCCAGTTTCTCGCACGCCATGCTTCATTGATACTCCATGGATTAAAATATAACGACTGCTTTGAGCTCCAAAAGGTAGCACAGTTCCGTTCAAACTATGAGCAGAAGCTTTGGGGTGAGAGGATATATGTCTTGAAATTAGTAGCACCTTAGGTGCGTCAGCTTGTTGCAAGCGACAGTGGCTCTTAAGCACCAGAGCTACTAGCTTTACCAGTTATCTCTATCAGGGATAGTGGACGGAGGACTGGCGTCCCCATGAACCCAATACTGCTTGTTAAGTTGCACGATCTCGCGGACAAGAAACTGGCCGGGGAAGTCCATGACAACAATGCCAAAACATTTAGCTTCAGGTTCCTGGAGATATTGGCCGAGAAATTTGTTCATGCCAGTCTTACGACCCTTCTTAGCAGCAACGTTGATAGGGCTAACACCGAAACTGGCGGTAGTGTGCGTGACGCGCAGCTTGTTTGAGTCTGGAGAGGGATCCTGACTCAGATGGGACTTGACATCAGCCCACATCGACTTTATATCCCACCCACCAGCAGAAAACTTTTGGCTATAGCTAGTCACAGTATCCTGGTTCCAGGGGAGCCCGTAGCGCCTGGGGGTATCAGCCTTGAAGTCCTCCAGGATGAGAATCTTGCCGCGAACTTCACCAAGACTGGGTGCCATGGCAAATGTAGTAGTACCGATGATATAGATAAAACCCAGGGCATGATTACCCATTTCGGTGCCAGGCAGAAGATTTTCATCCATGTATTTCTGGAATTTTTGCAAATTAGCAACTCTGCCACCCCGTTGGATGCGGAGAATGACGGTCTCACTGGGGTGTTGTGTCAGGAAATCAATTATTATGTTCAGGACAGTCTGCAGACGATGGCCAGTTTTAGTCGGTCCGTGGTACACCAGGATATCGGAATTCTTATATTTGCAGGTAATGTCAATGTACCTGATACCGCCAATAAGCTGTTGGGCCAAATAAGCATTTTGGGTCTGTAGCAAACTGTTATCCATGCGGTATGTCATAGAGTTGTGAGTACCAGGGATGGACAAACTCGACAAAGGGGTGTCATCCGCGATGAAACCCATCCAGTCCATATTATCGCTTTGGTCAACATCGAAAGACCAATATTCATTAATTTTATTATACTCAGCAGCGTGGCTGATGGCCAGACAGGCCAGTGTCGTGAAGAGAGAAAAGCGCATGTTGAAAGGAAAGCCAATCAAAAGGTTATATCGGTAACGCACACGGATCGGCAGTAGCTGAAAGAGTGGAGGATGAGAAAGTGTGAGCGACAGTGGGTTGATGAAGGATGAAAGACGTTTTGAATCTTGAAGAGTCGGCCTGACATCGTATTTAATATCTAGTCCTAGACCAGACTTGAAGAGTCTTTCCTCGCCGACGTCCCAAAATGATCGATCGCCATCATAATAGACCAGTGACCTAAGATAGAACCATTCATTAAGCTAGGGCCAACTCAACGAAGCCCTCACATCTTGTCGGGGTTCTTGGGAGTAGAGATGGAAAAGAAAACCCCGACATTTCCATAGCTAGAGAGCCCTAAGAGCCAGGCATACGGATAATAGAGTGCCTCTATTCTCTTCTGAACACTTCTAAATCTATGTCTAGCAGGCTTCAGTCACATTATTACCCGAGTCAACGCAAGACTAATTAACGGCATTAATGCTGAGTGCTAGACACATACACCAGTTGGCCGTCAATCAAACTCAGGCCACACCTCACCTTCACGCACTGTTTCTTCATGAAGGAATGCTACTATGCTAGCGCCTTCGTCTGATATACTTCCTGCTATTTGTTAGTGTCCATACATACACCACATTTTGGCACTTTATTGCATCACATCAAGAGCCACGATCCCTAGCTCTCTATGGAGTATCTCGTTTAAAAACAAACAAAAACACCACTAAATACATCATTGGGTTTACTCTCTATCTGCCTCCTACTATATGTTTTCAGGTCACCTTCTATGTGTATAGGAAGGGTTGCGGAAAGCGGTATCGAGATGTGAGCATTCATTCTGACAAGGTAGAATTCTGTCATCGGGCAAATATTGACACATGAGCATCAGCAATACTTGGCAAGGCTTTCTCGTAGTCAGGATGCTTCTTGTCATTTTTATGCTACATCAATCTAAACAATAAGAGGACCTAAAGTCATACTCTAGGCGTCGCCGAAAAGCTCAAGACCAGCTAGTGCTGATGGAGAGAGATGTGGCAGGGATACGATCCTGCACCAAGTGTAAACATCTTTACGCCTTGTCTCTGTGTTCCCATTTCACCCGCACGGCTAATGTCGCTCTAATTAGGTTGTCAAAGAGGAAATATCGGGACGGAGGTTGATTACGACGGCGCCGTTGAAATACTATCAACAAGCTGCCAGGCTACTCGGTGATCCGGAAAAACTCTCCCTTCCTTTGTTGATATCGTCAATGCCACTGACTTTATTTGTAGATTCAAGAATTCCCTTTCTTCAAATGTCCTCACATTATCCCTGAAAAGATTCCTCTTTTGACATTATGTTCATAACTCAAAGTTATGCCATTTACTCGGTAATCACCTCAAGTTAGATATCGTCCATCACCATATGCTTCACAAGTTACAGCAAGACTATGCTTATCGCACCTCTCCTATCCATACTTCAACCGCCCCCCCTCCCCCCCACTCTCTTTCCATTTTCACACTCACAGCACTCTAGGATGATATTTATATCACAGTGAACCTTGTTAAGTAGCACCCCATCTTCAGAGCCAAGACACACCTCTTGTGGCTGAACACCCATGAAAGGGCTGACAGCCCATCATGAATCCTCATGAATCCTCATGAGCACAGTACAAAAGGAATGAAGTCAAGGACGTAACGTACATGTATAGTGAGTGAGACAGTGTAGCGAGTGAAACAAAAATCTCAACCTTCTTCCTAGAGATCAATGAAAACACCACAAACCATCTAACCAACCGAAATTATCTACTCTACTCTTCCCTAGAGGCCTGAATTACTACCTAACATGTTCCTACATTATGACCAGACTTGCCGCAGACAGCAAAATGCTGAGCCCCTGGTCGCACTGACCCTCGCTGACCACCCTCTCTCAATGATTCAGTTGCTACCTACGCATCCACGTCCATTTCATCAATTGCTTGATTTCATTCCTCTACTGCCATCACCCCCGATCTCGGTAGTCGGCTTCTTTTTGTCCGCTAGCGCTTACTTTGCATCTTACTCGCCTGTTCAAGGTCTTTGACCAGGTAGTGAAGCGATATTAGCTTGCACTTATGATAAACAGTGGGATAACTCAGCCATCTATCTACATTAATCGTTTGAATGACTGCAATGTATTCCCGGTTTCTAGGCTGCACTAATTTTGGCTTTCCACGCTTGTTTGTACCTGTCATTACTATTCCACTATGCATCATGGCCATCACATGGGTGGTTGAGATTCCATTGATCAAATAGAGAAGGTGTAGGTTGAGGAATTGTCGTTTGACTTACTATACATGTACAATACTGTAAGAGGGATAGGTCCGTCGCTCGCTTATCAAGCATGTCACATAAACATGGATTTATCTTCAAGCATGAAGATTTGGACAAGCTGATATTTCAAAGATACCCTGGAGTTCCTGATTTTGATGGCAGTATTTTCGTTTGTAATATCTAGGTGAAATTCATATCCTCGTGTATTGGTTTCTATATGCGCATTTAGTTAGCATAATAGGACCGCAAGACTGTGCTGAAGGTGCTAGGCCAACTAGGCTGTTCTATTGTACCGACTGTAGTGTAAACACGTACTTCGTGAGCCACCCATTGAATTCAAGCATCTGTATTCATATCTGGTGAGGTAAAGCAAGTCTTAGTAGTTAGCCAGCCAGTGACACAAGTCATAGGATAGGCAAAATGAGCTAGTCTACAATCCATGCAATAGTGTTTGAGGCTGCTCTCCAGACCAGAATTAACACCTATTACCGTATTTATCATTCTTGACATGTATCGTTAGTATGGCAGAGTGACTTGGGCCGAGAACAATGTCGACTGGTAACAAAAGTCGGCCAAATGTGTACGTATTGTCTGTTACGGCCCATCATATCCTTCTACACCGCAATAGGTCGCGGTATGAGGAAAACACCTGAAGCCGATCCAATACGCCCCCAGTTTATGACCCAGTGCCGAGATGACTATTTTCTATCAAACAGTTGAGTTACTAGATCGACGTCGAAAGCAGCTGATAAGCTAGCTACCCTCTCGACACTCGATGTACCAAAAAGTAGAAGCAGCTGCGAGTTCCTCGACTTGTTATCTTTCCGTCTACTAACAAGCGTGAGCCCTTTGGCTAATGTCCTGTATATCTTGAGCTGGGTGGCCGTTTGGTTGCATGTTGGAATCTCTTTACTAGATGTTGTCCAATGCATCTTGTTGACAGGGTTCGGAAATGGCTCGTTGTTGTATCTGAATAACTATCTTGAAAAAAACGAAGTCAAATTCGTTCTACAAGTCATACCCTCGCCAAAGTCCTAATTGCCAGATTATTTGGGTCGTTACCAAGTGCAAAAACGAAATGAATGTTGTAACGGCTCATAAAGTAAGACAACGGCAAATGCGTTATCCAAATGGGCTACTGTCATCTAGACGATCAATCCTAAGGACTGGGCAATCGCGCCATTCATCGTGGTTGTGGGCCAATCAGGTAGGTGCTTGATAGCCCACGTTTCGAAGACTGATTTCTTTCTGACCTTTTATGCTGCCCACCAAGCAGCTATGACAGAAAGTAGTATCAAGGGGGGGGGGGGGGTTAAATGGGCTGGGATTGTTCCATTGAATGGAGAAAGTGCGATATCAAAGCTTGATGTGCAGCTACGAACTCCAACACTGACCGAGAAGGAGGCCGACCTCCCTGACCCTTGGGTTCCTAGGACCCCAAAGACAGTACTTGAAGCTAGCTCTCAGTTTGAATACCTCAAAAGACGCATCCTCAGGCATAAGAGCAGCCCACCTGCATCTATCCTTGTGACACTCACGCCATTAACCAAGGAAACAAAAACAGTAATGCATCAAAACAGCTTATTCGAGTCTGAGGCTCAGGCTCTTCAACAGGCAAATGAGATCCTTGGTCAGCGGTGCAGAGCCAAAAGAACCCGACTACAACATGGGGGGAAGACTGTAGGTGGGGGTAAGGACAATATCAACCAGGAAGATGTTGATGCACAGGTGAGGGCGAAATTATCGAGAGTTGGGGGTTCTGGAAGCTCAGCAGCAGTGAGGGAAAGGCGATGTGGAAGATGTGGGTGGTACAGGTGGCCATAGCTCAAGAACAAGTCAAATTGCTGTTGAAGTATCTAGAGAAAAGAATAGTAATTAATTTCAATTTATTTATGTTTTTTTAAAAGTCTATGTAGAATCCTGTCCAGAGGATGTCCTGGCAGATAATTGTCATATTCGGGCATGCTGCAAATCTGTAAAGGCTCTTTTTGCTTGTTGTTTTAAAGACTGGTACAGCGGCCCGCAAACCCTCTCTGAGAACCTTTGTCCGTCTCTCCACACTGGTGCTCCATCTCGCAGCATTTCGGGTGTTTGCTGCTTTCGTGCTCGCTCAAGCCAGTGTTTGCACAGCTGTGCTCTGGAGCATTTCTTCGCGCCATGCCACCCGAAGCAGCGAGAGCATTGCATGGTAGCTTTTAGTTTCTCGGCCAAAAGGCGTGTCGGAATGAGCCTGGAGCCCATACTCAGTTGCCTAGGGACCTTTGTACCGGTCGCCAGGATTTTGACCATGAACGTCTTCTCGTTTCCTCTGGTCTTTGAGGTCACGTTGACAGGGGCAACCTGTGTGGCTTACATGAAGCAGTGGCCGATGATCTATTCACTGACCTCTACGGCTCTGCCGCCCCCATTTAGGTTGCGCTCGATCAGGCCGATCAGGTAGGCATCTGTGTTCACCGCTTGTACTACCTCGGTGCCTGGTCCAATGTAATTATTGATTCTGTCACTCTTCTCTAAAAGAGTTGAGCGACCATCCTTGTTCGCCAGAAGTGCAAAGCCACTCTTGGTCTTCTATACGTCTTTTAGAGCTTTCTTCAGCTCAGGGTCTAGTTCCTTCAGTCTGGCCGACATTAGGATGCTCTCGCAGTGTGACTTGGCTTTTACAGCAGCACCCTGTGTGTCTGCTGGCTTAAGGGCAGCTCTCTTCACCATCTCCGCGAAAGATGCGGCCCTCTTTCCGCTAGGCGCGGTGCTCTCGAGAGGAGTGTGTCTTCAATGTTGTTTGACTTGCTATTGTTCGCTGATTTGACTAGGGTTACCTAGGGTTAATACTCTTCCTATGGTTGTAAGGCCCTAGAATCCAAGAACTATGTCAAGCCAAAGCAACAGGCTTGCTCCTAGTATTAGCCTTTCGTCATGTTTGTATTGGTCTGGTGTCAAATCTCAAATCAGTAGCCGAACTCTAAAAATTTCGGCAGGCCCCGCATCACGCACGCTATGGCGTTGGGGCTATCAATATTGCCGCAAAGAACTATGATGCAAATGAAATCAATGGATATATTTGCCGACACATCAAGCTGAAATAGGGCAGATGATTTAGAATTGCTGCGATGGACTTCTCTGGCTATACACTTGCTGACAAGACCTTCAATCTCAGCTACTGGTATTGGATCCTTCCAGTCGCCAAATTCCCGCACGATTGCAGTGCTACAACCAAGGTTCAGAAAATTTATGTTTACGCGGTTAGTGTCCATTAGGGCGGAGATTGGCTACTTGGGTTAGTTGGGTTCCTTGTTCATTATATCGTGTGAATGAAATGCTGACAGCTCGGTTGATCTCGGATTGGTAAGCCTTTGTTTTAGTAGATTCATAAATAGTCTAGTCCCTAGAACACATTAGCGCGAACAATACGATGAGAGCAAACGCTTGGGCGAGTGACTTAACTTTTCCTGAATGGCGAAAGTTAGTGTTGTTAGGGGTGAGTCGCTAGAGATACCCATGGAACCCCCTTGCTTAAGCTTGTATCTTGCTGGGAATGAACGTCCATGCACGTTATAGAGACGGAATATCGGGGTTCATGTAAGCGATCGGCATGTGTCGGATACCGGCAGGCTGAAGCGCTGGATCATGCACAACTACCTGGTGTCGCCCTCTCCAGATATATTATGCTCCTATTCTCATTCATAAAAAATACCTCATTAAGCATTTTTGTATTCCCTTATTCTATATCATTCACTTCAATCTTGGACTCATCTTGTCATCGCTAAAACATATCTAGTTGAGGGCAAATACATATCCATAGGAGGACTTGCTTAAAGCAGTGTTGCTATTCCAATCATGGGGGTTGTACGCAGGAAGCTCAAAAGATGGATGGAGGATCATGAGAATCGTCACTATGGCAAAGTAAGTAGATTTCATATGTTTGTGCTCACCTGGATTCTTGCTTTGCATCTACCAAGTTCTCATTAACTAGGCCTATTTATACATATGTTTATATTAGCATACCTATGTTGTGATGCTAGGTGAGCAACTAAGCTGGAAAATTCGTAAGGCAGCTTTTTATAAGTGCAGGGTCCATCAGAGACCATGGCGATGCCACAAATGTTCATGTACGACTTTTAGACCAGATTTAAGCCGAACGATCAATGGCTCTTGATATCATTATGAAATGCAGTATGACTCGGGGGTAGGGAAGCTAATCACCCAAGAATCCAACATCCCATATAAACAGCAGTAAGAGGCAAATTTCGAGAGAAGATGCTCGTCTTGGCGTGTTCTCATCGTTGGCCAAGGTGTGTCCACCTCTAATAGGAGCTCAGCCACAAAATGCCCAGCCACGAAATTTTAAAGCTTCTGGACCGGCAAGTCGTCCCATACAGCTATATGGCTGTAGGTCTCATGGCTTGATAGATATGAGGTTGTTGTTCATTCTATCCATGTGACCTGGCAGCCCTTTCACCACCTCGCGATGGTAAGTGGAGGTAGATCTGATATTATTTAACTCCTTTTGACACAAGGTCTTCCAAACTGGATTCCCGGGCTAAAGGGTTGAGAAATCAGTGTAACATTGTGTTTACTCGCTAATGCCTAAGCTGATGAACCATTGTGCCATTTTGAGAAAAGGTGCGAGGGCGCCTGAATAGCATAGGGCAGGGAAAAAGGCAGAATATGTCGTGAAAGAAGAAAGCCGAGTTCACAAAGCCGAGAGCCAGTTGCCTGTACTGCTTTACTGTACAGAAGGAAGCTAAAGATGGCTTCCTTCGGCAACACCTAGGCTTAACATGAATCTATCAGCCCTCGCGTTACAATCTCGGCAAAATGACAAGGGAAGTAGAGGCTTTCCGAGCTAAAGACATTACCCCAGAACGCTTCAGGCTGTCCTCTAGAAGAAAGGAAAATGGATTAAATCCCTATTGACAGCGCCTGTCCCGGCACTATCGCGCGCTAATCTGAAATGGCCCGTGTACATGTGCATGAGGTACTGTATAGTGGACTTGGGAATGAATAAATGCAACGCTGCTAATCTGTTTCCAACTAGGCCTTCGAACACGCCGAGGTTTTGTTGCTTGCGCTGTGCTGCAGTTAGTGGTAGTGTTTGGTAGGAGGATAGTGTAGCACTCAGAACTACAGCTGTCTCCGCTTGACTGGTATACTTTATATCAGGTAGACGTTGGTGAGCTGGCAGAACGAAGACTTTGACAAATAGAAAGCCCATGTATGAGACTGGCTATGGCTGCTATTGCTTGTTTTTCTGCAAATTCAACTCGACTTATAAAATCATTACACGTGCTCTGCGCAAGTAGGAACTTAGAAATGTGGTTGAAAAATAAAAAATGGCGACAAAAGGAATATGACGTTCAAATATACATCCTTGTCTTGCGGCCCTGGGGCTACCCGAGGCTCGGGTTCTTCTAATTTCACCTATGACCATATGGGTGAGATGTAGCAACCTCGGTGCAGTAGCATTGGCCTAGCCAGACAATCTTGCCTGAGCGGATCATTGATGTCTTGTCACTGCTGCGGCAGACCTTTGAATCTTGACACGATGAGTATATTCAATCGCGACTGGTCATGTATTTATATAGCAGAATGCCCACTGTCCAAAAGGTTTACACACTCTCTCATTCCCTATCCACCAGCTCCGTTCAATCCAACCCTTTCTTTACTCTATCCTGGTCTTTGGACACATTTTGCTTACGTTTGGCTTCGACATGCGCTTCTCTCTCTTTATGGTACTGGCCTCTCTGGCTTTCAGCCATGCTGGTACATACCGAGGTATCAAAGCCAGGTGGTGCTTCGATCTCAGTAGCATGGAAAACCCTGATTGGATGAGCATAATTATCGACGATGTGCCTTTGTCGAGCTTGTCCATTCCTGGAACCCACAGTTCCATGACAGACAAAGTGGAAAACGGTTTTCTGCAAACTCAAAATGCGCCCTTAGCCCAACAGCTTGCCAGTGGCATCAGATACATCGATATTACATGCCGGTACATCAATGATGAGATGAGGGTGTACAAGGGACTTGTTGATACTGGTTACAGTCTCAAGGATGTCTTGACTACCATGTTTGACTTTCTTGACAAGTACCCCAGTGAAGCTATCATCCTGCGCATTCAAAAGGGCGGCATACTCGATGATTCTAAAACTTTCCTCGACTCCATGAAAATGTTCTTCGAACCTGGATCGAAATTGGGCGACCGTGCCCTCCAGCATGTCTACTTTAGGGACCCTGATGACACTACTATCCCTACTCTTGGCCAGACTCGCGGTAAGGTTTTGGTCCTGCAAGACTTCAAGACGGCTGCTCGTTATGGTATCCCCTGGAACTCAAACACGGTCTCAAGTTACAGCAAGAAGCTTGCTCCCAGTAGCCTTTTGCTGTCTTTGTATTGGTCTGGGGTAAAATCCCGTCTCAGTCGCGATCGCTCCAAAGATATTGGTAAGCTGCGTATTACACATACCAGTGCTAGCTTTGGCGTCAAACCCATTCATATCGCTGCTAAGAAGGATTATGGTTACGGGATGAACAGATATCTCGGCGTATACCTCATGGAAAACAGGGGTGACTACGTTGGCATTGTTGTCATGGACTTCCCTGACTATAATCTTGTTGAGTACACCCTGATGCTCAACCGACAGTATCTAGCTTTGATATCCGCTGCCGAGCTCTCAGAGCTTGCACGAATTGCCGAGAATTACCGTGCGACTATCGACGCTAGACCTAGTCACGATGATCCTGCCATCAAATAACAAGGTATTTTCATGGCCACTAATCCTCAAACTGAAGTCCACCCCCTGTGGTATTGAAATGAAGTTTTCAAGGAAAAGCAATCTATGACGGAGCCAATATACCTGAAGCCTGCATGGAACCGAGTTACGTCACAAGGCTACAGCCCGCAATGACAACTGTAGGAAAAACATGTTAGAACAAAGACAAATTGAACGGATTAATGAGGGGTAGTGTCAGACAACAATATACAATGGATTTTCCTTTTTTCGTAGTCGTCTTAAGTATTACGTTGCAACCTGTAGACTTGGATTGATTTAGAAGTGACATGGACGACGGGTCTTGCTGCTCAGTAATTTTAAAAGGAACAATGCCATGTTAAACAAGAATACTTGCCGAGACTTCTTTAATCACTTTACAACTCAGAATCGATCAATTCACATTGGAACATCTACTCTATTTATATTAAACAGAGGAGAAATTGTGGGAGTTCTTATAGAACCTAGTTAGGCTTACTAGTGCTCATCGAGCTCGTGGGCCCGATAGCGTTAATTGTAAGTCGTAAGCTAGAAAAATAAGGACCTTGGCTCTTATTCTTGTCTTCCATAAGTTTCAGCGCATGCTGGAAAAGTAGGTTAATTGAACTTGACTGAACACATTGTGGCCGAGTTCTAGATGCCAAGAGGTCTCACAAGCAACGACGTGAAGGGGGCATGTCAGTGTATTTTTTTGCCAGAAGTAGACCTTGATAAGATAGAAAGTAACAATAACCAAGGCTTACATGGCGCTTGCTATAGCTTTTTCTCTGCCTGTCTCTGGTTATTCCCCGACTTCAGCTCTTCTAACAGGAGGACTTTAGATGGTCTAGGCTTCCAGTAGCACTAAATAACGATGAGTTTTGTGCATAGAACAGAAATGGAGAGTGAGGTAAACTAATATCGATATAGCTATACTCCTCCCATAGACCTAGCTACCCGAAGCTCGGGTTTTTTTGCCGAGCACGCACACACGAAAGCATTTGACTCGCAAACAAAAACTTATACTCGCGAGGTAGTAGCAACTTATCCGATCAAGGCTATCCGAGCATATAACTGGGATATTATTAATCTTGCAGCAAGGTTTAGCCCCGGCCTCAATGTTAGAGAATTCCTATTCGCACCCTGAAAAATTAATGCCCCACACACCAAGTAATTGAACCAATCACATTGCCGATTTGGCAACAATCCAGCCAATCAGATAAGTTAGTCATCTATCTTTATAAAACATAAATATTGGCCAGTACGTCAAGAGTACACAGACTGGTTTATCAAGAATATCAGAAACTACGGCCAACGCCTCCGACAGAATCAGCACATCGTGACCTAAAAAGCTATTTGGTCAGAGGTCTTGGCGACTTGAAGGTTTCTGATATTATTCAAGAGTTTTCACAAAAAAAGCAAAAGGAGTGTATTCGACGAAGTCACACAGCAACTTATCTTGGCAATATCCCTTGTGAAGTACCATATGCCTACGTTGATATTCTTGCTAAGCAACGCTACTGTATTGTAGATATACAGGATTCAGGTCTTCCTACTTGTATGCCTCTTATACGCTCTTGTTCTGGCTTTTGTAGGAAGCATTATGGGCTACCTTATGCCCATGAAATTACTTAGTGTGTGGGGGATTAAACTTTCTAGGTGCGAATAGGAATTCTCAAATATTAATGTCATGAATTCCCACTGTCTGTACGTGACTTGTATCCTGCATCGACTCATCTCATTGCCTCGGGTTCCTCTCCTCATTTATCCTTTGCTTCCTTTTTTTTCACATTTGCTTGGATCTTTGCTGATATGCGAATCTCTCTCTTTGCAACACTAGCCTCTCTAGCATTGAGCCATGCTGGTTGTTTTAACGGTCTCAATGACATGTGGTGTTTTGATGTCGGTATC
This sequence comes from Ceratocystis lukuohia, assembly GCF_044167205.1. NCBI lineage: Eukaryota > Fungi > Ascomycota > Sordariomycetes > Microascales > Ceratocystidaceae > Ceratocystis > Ceratocystis lukuohia. The sequence continues at coordinate 409,024 of NW_027263527.1, forward strand.
CACGACCGTGCTAATTGGATGAGCACTATTATTGACGACGCGCCTCTATCAATGCTGTCAATTCCGGGAACTCACGATTCCATGACAGACAAACTCGAGGATAGTTCGAAACAGACCCAAAACGTGCCCCTAGCCCAACAGCTGACTGGCGGCGTCAGATACATCGATATTACCTGCCGGTACATCAACGATGACATGAAGGTGTACAAGGGACTTACTGACACTGGCTACAGTCTCGGGGATCTCTTAACCACTTTGTTTAGCTTCCTCAATCAACACCCTCATGAAGCTATCATTCTTCGGATTCACAAGGGCGGCATGCTTGACGATTCCAAAACCTTCCTCAAATTCATGGAAGGATACCTTCTTCCTAGCTCCGCATTTAGTGATCGTGCTGCCCAGCAAATCTACTTCACCAGCGTCGGTAACACCACCGTACCTACAATTGGAGAAGTTCGCGGCAAGATTTTGATCCTGCAGGACTTCAAAACTAGTCCGCCCGGCCTTTTTGGTATCCCTTGGAATTCACACACTATCTCAAGTTACAACCAACAATTCTCTCCTGGTAGTCTTTTGCTGAGCTTGAAATGGCGTGGCGTCAAATCCCATATCAGTAGGAGTCGCTCCAAAGACTATGACAAGCTGCGTATTACCCATACTACTGCAAGCACTGGTGCCAAGCCTGTCAAAGTTGCTGCCAAGAAGGGCCTTGGTGTCGGGATGAACAGATACCTTGGCAAATATCTCCTTTTTGGTGAGGGCAACTGTTTTGGTATCATTGTCATGGACTTTCCTGGCTATGTACTGGTTGATGAAATCCTGAAGCTCAACCACTTGTACCAGGTTCCTGAATCTAGCGATTTCCCTTCTGATCGCATTGTGCCAGACGTCATCGGCGGTTTTGGCTTCGAGGAGGTTTCTGACTATGACGAAATTTCTGACGGTGAAGGACCGCCTGCCGAAACTAGTGATGATGAAAACAGCAACGATCAGGACACCCCTGCTTTCGTTGGATAACGAGATATTGCTCTGTCCATCGATCTCACAGGCGTATAATGTGCCGCGTAGTGTTGAATGGCCACTGCAGGATGTAATATATTTCAAAATAACTAGGTCTAATGTCTTGGGATAAGCCAGTTGGCCGATATGATGGCAGCCCACAATCTTGCCATTAGACAAAGAATATTAGAGAATAGATGGAAATGGCGCCTGTCGTAGCTCAGTCTCCTCCTAATCAACTTGATTCCAGTGGGCCTAGTAATTAATACGACAACTATAAAACAACCCTTTTGAAGAAATGCGTTTCTTCTTTTGTAGAATAAATCTTATTGTTTCAATCAATTGATTTATTAAAGGTTTTACTTCTACACCACGTCCTTGGACTTCGTTGTTCATGAGGATTCATGATAGGATGTCAACCCTTTTATGGGTGTTCCGCCACAATAGGTGTGGGTCCTGGTTTTAAAGAAGTGGGGCATGTATGGGACGCCACTTAACATGTGTAGTGCGCCACGCAACATCTTCAAGTCCGAGACGACAAGTCTATGCTGGCCTTTTTTACCAGGGTCCCCTCCATTGATAGATGGCAGAAAGCTGCCACTCAAAAGCAGCCCCCACAGATTGAGGTCTGTATTCCGCTATGAAGTAAGGACGCATTTAGACCGCAGGGCAAGCCAGTATCCCTTTACCCTTCATACTGATATCCAGCTATGACTTCACCGAGATTGTAGTCGCGTTCTGTTTGTACGACCTGGTAAGCCATTCGCTAGTTCTGATGATAGCTTCCAAGGACATGTCTACACAATTAGCCCCCTTATGAAGATTTGAAATCCTAATTCTCAGGTGCCAAAGTCAGGAAATCACCACGGGATCTTTGTTCTCCGTTCATGGAGATGAACCATGGTGTCATTTTGAGAGGAGGCTCCAGGAACGCCTGAAAGTCACCAAACAGAGAAACAGTGGCCGCTGCAGAGCGTAGCAATCTCGTATGGTGCGCTGCTTGGCTGCGCAAAAGACCTTATTCCCCCTGTCTCATACTAGTTAGAATCATGATTCTTGCAGATGATGATGCTCGGCGACACCTTCGATTCTACAAGCTTGCCGGGCTAAAAGCTTATTTGCCTCAACGTGATAAGCTAGGCGCAAAGTACTTCAGCCGTAAGAAAAGTATCTAAATATTCTTCGCAATTTTCGTCATCTAGCTAGAAAATGGCATGTTCTACAGTGCCTGAGCGGCGGCATCAGCATGCACTATCTTATGCGCGCTTAGCCCGTGTGCGTGGTTTGACCATTTTATGGGTTAGTGTTCTATAGGGATAAATGCCAAGGTACCCGTGCTTTTCTTTTTTTTTTAAAAAAAAAAAATAATGTCAACAAACCTCTGGAGAATGTCTGTGCTTCGTACCTTGTGGGTAAATGTTTGTCCCTTGAACAAAGGCGCGAGAAGCCTGTAAGCTACCTAAGTTGCAGGCATATGTACATCCTTTGAATAACATGAATGTTTTTTTCAACGGCACGGAACGCTAGATATACCGATAGCAGACTCCTCCGTGCATAAAATCTGTCGGTATAACACAAAATGCATAAAAGGTCGAGGGACGTAAGCTGTGTCAGCATGGCCTTCTAATATTCAAGGCCGAGCTTAGCGAAGTTGTTGATTTTAGAGCGTAGGCGACAATCAACGGCAACGTAGATTCAGGGCTTGCCACAACTTACAGTCTTTGAATACTGTCTGAACTCAACTAGATCAACATCGTTGCTTCAAAGGATTTCCTCCTAATTAGGGGATTACAAATTCCAAGCGACAGCTGTCATACGGGCAGTCTAATGTCAATATGTCAAGCCTACCTGAGTATTCCGAAATTAGGCTTCGGCTAAATTTCACGCAAAGGCTTATCATCGAAATTTAACAACTTGCACACACGGGCTGTAGCGCAACTGTCAATGCCTCTTCAACATATCACTAGGCTATAGTCATTGCCGTCGCCCGCTTTTGGGCCGAGGGACCTTTGGCGTGTCAAAGTCCAGCAACCGGTCAACTATGAATATCATGGGTTGCCGTCATCAAACGCTACGTCTCTTCCATTCCCCATCAATTTATCAATTTGAACCCTTGTTCTGTTTCACTCTTTGTCAATCTGGCGGATTGTTTCATTCCTGGCATTTGCTCGAGTCCGTTTTTGGCATGCGTTTCTCCCTCTTCGCAACCTTGGCCTCCCTTGCCTTGACTCAGGCTACCGTTTATAAAGGCATCTATGACGCATGGTCCTTTGATCTTGTCGATGCCGAAAACGCTGATTGGATGGCCACCCTCAGAGATGATGTGCATCTGCAGGATTTGTCCATCCCTGGAACCCACAACTCCATGACAGACAGGCTAAAAAGCAGTCTAATGCAAACTCAAAGCGAGCCCCTAGCCGATCAGCTTACTGGTGGAATTAGATACATTGACATTAGCTGCCGGTATATCAAGCATGATATGAGGGTGTACCATGGACTCACTGATACGGGCTACAGTCTCCAGGATGTCTTAACCACTTTGTTTGACTTCCTCGATAATCACTCTCGTGAAGTCATCCTTCTCCGCATCCAGAAGGGCGGCATCTTCGATGACACTAGAACCTTTCTCAGCTCCATGGAGGCACACCTTGTCTCTGGGTCCGAGCTCAGCAATCGAGCCGTCCAGTATATCTACTCCACGGACGCCCATCAAACCCTCCCTACTCTTGGCCAGGCTCGCGGCAAAGTTATCATTCTGCAGGACTTTAAAACTAACCCGGCTGGTGGTTACGGCATTTTCTGGAACTCAAATACCATCTCAAGCTACAGTCATAGGCTCGCTCCTGGTACCCTTTTTTCGTCCTTAAAATGGGAGGGCATTAAATCCAACATCAACCGGAGTCGCTGCAGGGACTATCAAAAGCTTCGCATCACCTATACTACCGCTAGTGCTGGCGTTAAGCCTATAACAATTTCCAGTGGTAAACCGGCTAGGATAAACCAACGCCTCGGCCAATACATCAAGTACAACAGAGGCAACTGTTTCGGCATTGTTGTCATGGACTTCCCTGGCTTTTTTCTTGTAAATTATATGGTGGACATTAATAAGAAATATCAAGTACCTCGACTCAGTAACCTTCGAGAACAGGTATATCCAGTACCTGAACGAAGTGACCTTCGAGAAGCGGTAAATGAGCCTGAAGAGTTTCAGGATGAAGATCCCATTGCCAAGCCTGGCTGTGATGAATTTAGTGACGACGAGAATGACTTCTGTCTAGCTATATAATAACAAGCTGCTTTTTACCAGAAATCTAGAAACCATAGCTTAAATCTCATCTTAAGCGGGTGCACGATAAATCTCTCAATCCCCCCTCTTAGTATATAATCAACTATTTGTTAACAAAAAAAATGTCGCAATCAATAAAATGAGAATATCGTGCTTCGGGTTCCTCGGGATATTCAAAATGGCTCGTAATTAGATCTGCGACTTACCGCAAGGTTATGCCAAATGGATTGTGGTGCTCTTCGTCGCGGACCGAATGGCATTCAATCTGAGTGTGATCCCATCCCCAGCTCATGGAGACTATCGGATCTTAAAGAGAGGGTCATTGCCTGGTACACACTTAGCCTGGAGTTGCCAGAGTTTCTCCCTCAACTGCGCAGTGTTGAATGAATGCACAAACGACTGCTCGCCGACTACGACGCATCACCTATTGTCAAGCACTGGGCTTCCAACTTCGTCAATCGACAAGCAGACCTCAAGACACCCTTCAGCTATTAGAAAGACTATTAGCGAGCTAGATGTGACCATCCAGCCATTATTCTCAATTAGTTCAGGCTCGCGGAGGATATAATCGTGAAAGATAGTGTCAACCGCTGACATCTACAGCACCGATGAGACTGGGCTTATAATGGGGGAGATTTCCAGTGGCATTATAAGGAAAGGCGTGGAAAGGCAAAACTAGGGAAGCCGAAAACCCACAAATGGGTAACAGTCATGCAAGCCATCAATGCTGAAGGCTTGGCAGTGGCACCGTTCATCGTGGTTACAGCCCGATATAACCTCATCAGCTAGCTATGGCCACGGCCCATAATGGCTAGATCGGCAATGTTCCAGCCTTTGAGAGGCTCAACAATTTCACGGGGGCCCGGTCAACTGGTCTTGATCGTCTTCTTATCCTCAATAGGCATGAGAGTCATCACTTGGGCCGCTTTGAGGAATATTGTGAAGACAACCACAACGCCACCCTGTATATGCCAGCTGGCTTGTCTCACATACTTCAGTCTCTTATTTCCGGGCACTTTAGGCCACCCAAAAAGTCCTATGGTCGAGAACACGAGCATCTAATCAGATCCTCGATTACCTGAGTGTCACAGGGTCAGAGTCACGTTTTGTGTAACGTTGAACAAGGAAGAATAAAGCAGTAACGTAGATGCATAGCGAGTGAAACAAAAATCTTAACCTTCTTCCTAGAAATCGTAATAAAAACACAACAAACCATTTAATCAAACCAAACTATTCGCTATACTCTTCCCCAGATGTCTCAATTACTACCTAACATGTTCTTGCATTAGGACCAGATTTGCCGCAGACACTACAATGCTGAACCCCTGGTTGTGCCGACCTCCCTTGACCACCACTGCTCGACGATTCAGCCACTGTCTGCCCATCCAAATTTATTCGATCAAATACTTGCCTTCCTTCACCTACTGTCATTTCCCCTTTTTTCCGGAGTCGGGTTCTTTTTGCCGTTCGTCGCCCGCTTAGCATCTCATTCGCCTGTTCAAGGTCCTCGACCCTGGCCTCTCGGGCGGCGTTGGAGCCCATAGCTCCATATCAAGCTTCGAAACCACTCTCTCTGGGTCAAGAAGAACAAGTTCAGCCCCCCTGAAGGCTGACTTGATGTCCTTTTCTGCCATAGTGGCATGAAATGCAGCGTAGAATGCTAGAAAGAACTCCGTCTTAGATTCATGTGTTACAGAGCATCTAATCAAATGCTCTATTTCTCGACCGTAAGAATTCTTAAGCAGACCAAAGCGCCCGGTGTCAAAAGCAGGTCAGGGGAATGAGGCGGCATACAAAGCCTGATGATCTTGTTCTCCTCACAATATCTCTCGAATTCTAGGGAGTGGTGACTGTCATGGCCATCAAGGATCAAGAGACGATAGACACCAACTAATCGATTGGTTGTGTGTTGGCCAAAGTGCTTGAGCCACTTAAGACCAGTCTCGTTATCGGTCCAGCCACTTCGGGTGGTCACAATAGCCCAATCGCCCGGGAGGTTACTTTCCCGGTACCAGTTAGAAAAGTGATATCAGCCCTCACCGATGATAAACGCTGCGATTGCCTAGCCTTCCGAATTCATCGCCTGAATGACTGTAATTCATTCCCGGTTTCCAGGCTGCACTGATTTTAGCTTTCCACGTTTATTTATGCCTGTGATAACCATTCTGCTATGAATCATGCCCATCATAAAGCCAGTCTCGTCAACATTATAAATATTATCTGATCGGATGCCATACTTTGCAATTGTGTTTTTCACAAGAGTGAACCAGTTACGGATGATAGCTGGGTCTTCGCAGTTGGCTCTCTGTTATTCGCACTTCCGACAAAAACATGTCTTGAGCTCTGTGTGTCGCCTAGCGAAGTTTGAAGCCCAACGCGGGCCGATTGGTAGCGCGTCGCGGCCTGCAAGCATTTGATCAGCCATTTCTTTTACGTTACACAGAGGGGGGGGGGAATCCTCACGAATCTAGATCAAGAATAAAGTAAATAATGATCTCTTCCTCTAGATCGGATAGCTTGCATGATTTAGGGATAATATCAGCGCGGGGTTGTATGCCTTCTGTCGACGCCACAGGGTTGTTAGGTTGACTGTATAGATCATTGCAGCACATCGGAGGTTGAATTCTGGGTTATTTTGAAGGGCCTGAAGAGCAAGAATCTTTCTCGCCTCATAATTAGACTGGGACATGCTGGGTGGTTGAGAATCAATTGACCAAATGGAGAAGGTATATGTTAAGGAATTTCTGTTGCACTTGCTATACTGTTTCACTCACTATGCATGTAAAACAGCAAATATTAGGAGGACGTACTGAATGTCCTGCGAAGAAGAAGTGATTATTGAAGTTGTTCTATACCTATCTAAGTCTAGTCTGAAGAGCGATCTCAGCCGGTTTATATATCCATCTCTACCATGTTCTAGATCAGGCACATGGCCTTAGAATAAGACCCTCTATGTCTGTTACTAGCCCTAACGTTTAGGCAAACTGGCTGGATCAGGGTCAGCAATCCTGGTAATCCTGCCTCAGCATGTTGACAATAACATCCGTGATAAGCGGGCGACACACTTTTATCAATTCTCTGAATTAAATTCGCTATAGAAACGCCATAATCTATCTGATCAAATAAAATAAATCACTACACTATTCTCTGTTGACCTAGATTGCCTGCCTCCTGACAGGTCCCTGCATTATATCCGGTCTTTCTGCAAATACTACACTGCCAAACCTTTGCTCCTTGTGATCTTCCGCGACCACCTCTCGAGGATTCAACTGTTACCTGCACATCAATATCTATCTGATCAATTGATTGTGGTGCTCCCCCTATAGTTCAAGTATAGACATCTCGTAGTCAAAGAACTCAGTAGCTGACGAAGGAGAAGAGGAAAAATCAATACAAGCAATTCTACAACAGAATCCCTTGTCAAAGTCCGAGGTTCAGATCCTTCAACAGGCAGATACGACTCATAACAAGCGCTATAGAGCCGAAATTATCCAGCTACGGAATGAAGGGAAGATGATTGTAGATGAGGGAAGGGGTGGTATTGATCAGAAAGACGTTGATGCGCAGGTGACGGCGGAATTATCGGGGAGTGGTCGTCCAAGAAGGAAGGTTGGGGGCCGACGAGCACAAGACAGTGTGGAACTTGTAGTAAGGTTGGTCATAACTCAAAAACATGTCAGGGTGCTGTTGAGACACTTGGGGAAGAGAATAATCATTCGTTTTAAGTAATTAAACGCTATGTTGTGTCTTGGGGGCCGATATTTTTGGTGCACTTGCTTGGTTAGTGCGCTTAATTATTATGCACAATTTATCGTATGATGATGTTTAAATACCTTACTGTTCGTTGCAGGATGAAAATAATCTACAGGTGTCGGAACAATCTACTGAATTCAGATATTATCACTTTAGAAGTCACTCGTGATCCTGTACAACCGCAAGTGGAACCGTGCTGGTATACAGATTGATCGTTATGGTGAAGCTTACTTTCTATTCATTCTCTATGGTGTTAAGTTCTTCCATCATGGACAACTAAGCTGAAGTATTCAGGCTCGGGTTTACCCAGGGTTAACCCGACCGAAGGCAAATTCCCACAATACCCATCCTCCATGTAGTTTATCCAACATTCATCCAACAACAGGGGACAAATAGGGACTGTACCCACTGAGCTAAGCTATAAGATAAAGAGGCTCTCGCAATGGCATCAGTCACCTAATAAAGACTAAGGAGATAAATTAGTTGGAATAAGGCAAACATCCATCCTCCGTATCTCTATAGGAGCAATCGGATTGATTCGCAAGTGACATAGACCCGTTGCCGCCGATAGGTGTGGAAAGCCAACGCCAGTGCAGTCTAGAAGTCAGAAATGGATTATGGTCATTCAAGCGATTAATGCAGATGGCCGAGCGATCTCGTTGTTTATCATCGGTACAGGCCAATATCACCTCGCTGCCCAGTACTGAGAACGCAGCCTCCCAGGCAGTTGGGTTATTGTGACATCCCCAAATGGCTGGACCGATAGCGAGACTGGCCTCGATTAACTTAAGCGCATTGCTCGCTGCACAGTCAAGCCATCAAATAGTCGCTATCGTTTCTTATTCCCCGATGGCCACAAAAGTCACTACTCCATCGAATTTGCGAGATATCGTGAGGAGAATACGATCGTGGGGCTTTGTATGCTACCGCATTCGTTTCATCTACTTCAGCCCCTTGATGCCGGGTGCTTTTCCATGCTTGAGAACGCTTACGACCAAGAAATAGAGCATCCGGTCAGTTGCTCTATAACCTACGTTTCAAAGAGTGTGTTCGCCCCAGAATTCTGCACCGCAGTTCAGGCCACCATAGCAGGAAAGAATATTAAGTCAGAATACCTCAAGAGACGAGTCAAAAGACACAAAAGTAGCTAGGTCCAAAGACCTTCAACAGGCGAATGAGGTGTCAAGTCGGCATCGGAGAGCAAAAAGAACCCTGGTACAGTAAAAACCGACAATGGCAGTAGAGGGAGGAAAGCAAGCAGCTGATCATACGGATGGTGACATGTAGGTCGTGGCCAAATCGAGAAGTAGTAGTCTAGGAAGACTGGCGCGACCGGGGATCCGAAATTGTGACGTGGTCATAGTGCAAGAACATGCCAGATAGTAACTCAGACATCTAGGGAAGAATATAGCGAATAATGCTGCTTGATTAAATGGGTTGTTGTCTGCGATTCCTATCTTAAAGGTATAAACAAAGTACAGCCAATGCTTTCCTGCGAAACGTGGTTTGTCATGTACGTCATGAAAGGATCATAACCACTCGAAGCATCCGAAGAAAGTAGCAATATGGGATCAGTGTAGTACAGTACAAATCACTGAAGTCGACCTAAAATCCTGGGGGTTGATGTTGATGGAAAAACCATGAGAAAAAGCACTGCATGCTGCCGATGCCAGAGCCAGGGCTGTTCTTTGCTAAACGCAGCCCTTGGCAAGACGGGTTGGTTTCTCAGAGGATTTAGGTGCCAACCCTATCTATAATTACCCTCTAACTTTAGCTAGGGTAGCATCGCAGCTCTGGTGGCAGAGATCTTGAGAGCTGATGAGCAAGTTCTGAATCCCGCAAAGGGCTAGTTTGGCGAAGTAGGAAATTCGGTTGTGACATTAGTTGGGGGCCCTTTCAATATTTGGTATCGGCTAACGGTTTTCTACAACTTCACATAGAAGCCTAGGAACAGGATTTAATAACTTTTATGCGTCAGTGTACCTTGGCCGATCAAAGCTTCGGAAGGTCACTGTGATATATGAACGCTGTGACCTACGTTTAAATCTTGGCACATCATATTTATCAAGGCCTGGCCACGACCCAACTATTAATGAGGCAGCATTCCCACTGCATAAGACTGTTACATGTCTTTTAGTCCTCACCGTCTACCTGTCACGGATGCTCCTCTTCTTTTACCCCTCATCATTCTTTGAGTCTGCCTACTACCCGGCATTTGGGTGGGTTTGCTGTTTACATGCGCTGCTCTTACTTTGCGGTACTGGCCTCTCTGGCCTTCAGCCATGCCGGTATCTTCAAAGAAATTGATGACATGTGGTCCTTTGATCTTGATGAAGGCCGAAACGCTGACTGGATGGACACCATCGAGGACGACGTTTTTCTGACCGACCTGTCAATTCCCGGAACCCACAACTCTATGACATATACAGTCGCATCCGGCTTAGCACAGACCCAGAACGTGCCCCTGGCCGAACAACTTATTGCTGGTATCAGATACATTGATATTAGCTGCCGATATATCAACCATAAAATGATGGTTTACAATGGACTGACTGATACTGGCTACAGTCTACAGCATGTCTTAACGACTTTGTTTGACTTCCTCAATGAACATCCTAGTGAAGCCGTCATTCTCCGTATCCAGAAGGGTGGCATACTTGATGATTCCAACAAGTTTCTCAGATCCATGGACAGACACTTTCTTCCAAGTTTTGAATTCGGCGATCTTGCCCTCGATTATATTTATTCCAGGGACACTAATGAAGATACGATCCCTACACTTGGCGAAGTTCGCGGCAAGGTTCTCATTCTGCAAGACTTCAAGACCAGTCCGCCCGGTCGTTATGGTATCCCTTGGAACTCACACACTGTCTCGAGTTACAATCATAGGCTTACTGCTGGTACCCTCTTGTTGAAGTTGAGATGGGCCAGAATCAAATCTCATCTTAGCCGAGGTCGTTCCAAAGACCTTAACAAGCTACGTATTACCCACACTACTGCTAGTGCTGGCGTCAAGCCTATTAGCTTTTCTACGAGACATTATGATGGTTTTGGGATCAACAGACTTCTTGGCCGATACCTCTCGCTTGGCCGGGGCAAATGTTTCGGCGTTGTTGTCATGGACTTCCCCGGCTATTATCTTGTGAACCATATCTTGATGCTTAACGAAGAATTTCAGGTCCCTGAAGCAACTGACTTTTCTTCCAATCTTGGTGATGTACCCGCGGCAGAGGTGTATGTACCCGCAGAAGAGGTGCATGTACCCACAGCAGAGGTGTTTGATTTCAGCGAAGTTTATGATGGCGACACTCCCCATGTCGAGGCTAGCGACGATGAGGCTAGTGATTATGAGGTTAGTGATGGTGATGATGGGCGACCCTCAGGTCTAGCTAGGTAACAAGATATTGTCCTTTGCCACAAAGCATGCACCAAATTCTGTGACTTTGAAATGCCGATTAAGGAGAAGGAAAGCAATTGACGGTAGAAAATATTGACCTAAAGTCCCACAAAGCCGAGCTTTGTGATAGAGCAGCAACTCACAGTGCTGTTAGTAGGAAATGGAGGTGAGGGAATAAAAGGATGCAGAAACAATGATCTAGAAGAAGCCCCATATCAGAACGTCCAAGTTTAAGGCTTAATGCATGACATGACCTCTACTCTTGTACAAGGATCAGAGAGTGAAATTGGAATGAAATTTGACTTAACATAAAAGCCAATTCATCCTAATCATCTCATCTCTTGGCGACATGAAATTTCGCCCCCAAATTCAATCATTCAATATAATTTAATCCACAAGCATGTGAGTCACACAAGCGAGTAATGTCAGTCACCTAAGTCAGAGTTACTAAGATTGCTGACCCTAATCCAGTTCGTCCAAACATTAGGGTTAGTATCAGACATCATGGGTCTTCTTCCAAGGCCCATGTGCTTCATCTAGAACATGGTAGTGATGGATATATAAGCCGGATGAGATCCGCTCCTCGGACGAGACTTAGATACCGAACAACCTCAACAATCACTTGTTACCTTCTTCCTCTTCTTCACAGGACATCCAGTACGTCCACCTAATATTTACTGTTAAGCAAGCTACTTTCATGGATCGCTACTTTCATGGATCGCTACCTTATACCTATCCATCTTCAAACCTACAATTCTCTACCAGCTGATATGGGGCCGTATTAACAATGCACAGAAGACGAGATGGGTGAGGCTCTATTGGATGTCACCGATAATGGCTTTTCACTCTCTTAGGCATCTCAACAACGGGGAGTGGCTTGAATCACTCTAATCGACAAATCCAGCCTAGTCAACGTTTATCCAAGAATCAAGAAGATAAATTAACTTTCTGGATTCTTCGCCAGGAGTCTCTACGATACGCCCCGTCTCACAATCAGTCTCGTGCTTGCGTTATGAGCCTACTAAGACAACAAGACGACGAACTAGAAGTAGGACGCAATTAGGTATCCAGGTTCATTAATCCCCGTACAAGAATTTCCTGCGTCGCACATACTCTTACTGTACTCGAAATCGTTCGTCGTATTAAAAATAATGCATGATATACGTGATACGAGCTTTCAGGCTAAGTGAAGCATTTCTCTGCTCTCAGAAATACTTCTTAAGGTGATCGGCGATAGGCTTTAAGAAAAAGCCTTGTCACCAACTACCCTGACACACTGAGCTAACACCCTGACACTGGCTCACAAGCGGCTCCTGCTCTGCAACCTACTGACAATTCCCCAGCGAAGAGTAAAATGTTTTGATGAACAAAGTGGTATTGCATCTGTTTTCGTTCTAGGGCTTTCTGGATATCCAAATATCGTGCTTTTCTTGTCAATGCCACTTGCAAGCATAGAACTGGTACATAATGACGTTCATGCGCTAGATATAGACTTGCTTCTAAAGCTTCCCCGGCCACATCATTGGGCTATAATCACCGCTATCGCCGGACTTCACATTTCAGCTGAATGAAATGAGTGTATCCAAGGCCGCCCATAGCTCAGTCATGAATACAATAGCATACCTGCTCGTCGAAAAGCTACACATTCTCTCAGCTCTACTGACCCATTCCCTCAGATCTAACTTTTCTTTCATCCACCGCCGATCTTCGGACCGGCCTGACACAAGATACTTGCAGACTCTGTCGCTAATATGCGGCTTTCATTTTTTGCAATGCTGGCCTCTCTGGCGCTCACTCATGCTGGTACCTTGGAAGGCGTCAAAGACCCCTGGTCCTTTGATCTCGCTGCTGGCGAGAACGCTGACTGGATGGACGCGATTGCAGATGACGTTCTCTTGTCGCAGCTCTCCATTCCTGGAACTCATAATTCCGTGACGGACAGACTCCGCAACGTGGCCTTCGACTACGACATTCCAAATCGAAGCCAAAATGTGCCTCTACTTGAGCAACTTGCTAGTGGCATCAGATATTTCGACATTACCTGCCACTATATGGCCATCGGCTATTTGCAGGTGTACGATGGGAAATATGACACTAGTTACTTCTTCTCATACGTCTTAGAAGTAATGGCTGACTTCCTCGACGAGCACCCTCGCGAAACTGTCATTCTACGCATTCAGAAAAGCAAGATACGTACTGATATAGAAGCGTTCTTAAGTTATTGGAATAAATTCATTATCCCAGACAATGGCTATCGTTTTAGCCGGCGTGTTTACTACAAGTCCGACGACACCATTAATACTGTCCCTACTCTCGGCGAAGTTCGCGGCAAGATCTTCATTCTTCAGGACTTCCAGACTACCCCCCCAGGCCGCTTTGGTCTCCCATGGGACTCTCCTTCCGTCTCTAATTACAACCCCGGGATTTCTAGTACTTATTTCTTAGGCCTAAAATGGGCCGATGTGTTAGCTAATATCAAACGCTCGAGTTCAAGCTGCTCTAACAAGCTATGCATTACCCACACTACCGCTACTGGCAAAGCTAAGCCCATCAGTGTTGCCGCTGGCACAAGATACAGTGCTGGAATGAACCGCCGTCTTGGACAATACCTCGCGCGAAGCAAAGTCAAATGTATTGGGATCATAGCCTTGGACTTCCCAGGCCAGAATCTTGTCGATCAGATAGTGAAGCTCAACAACGACTATCGGGTGGCTGGTCCTATCAATTTCCTTCCTGATGGCAGTTCTACAGTGGTGGCCGGCGAGATTGATGGCGGCGCGGTTAGTGACAGTGAGGTGCCGCCTGCCGAATCTAGGCACAATGAGGCTCCACCTATCGAAGGTAGCTTTGATGAGGCTCCCCCTGCCGAAGATGGTGATGATGGGGCTCCCTCTATTGAGTTGAGTGACGATGAGGATGATGATGCGAGGTTGCTTGTACTCTAGTCAGGTAGCAACATGAACTAAAAGAAGCAAGATATGGCAGTTTACACTAGCTTCCCTCTCACAGCCGCCATGAACAGGAACTTAAGAGTGTGGGGTTTTGTTTCACATAGAAGCCACATCGATACTAATCCATCCACACATGCACCCGCATCAAAGCAGTACCATATCCTTAGTCCAAGGCATGTATGCCTGCAAAGAATCGCCAATCAGTTAATCTCATGTGCGAATGTAGTGTTTGCAACTCTCTCAGCTACCAGAAGACGTAGATATCTCCATGTTGACGTGGTGTAATTTGCAAGTTTAGATGTGCAACTACTATGGCCTTAAGGTCTTGTTTAAAACAGCTAGCAAATAAACAGTCCCATCAAATCCCACAACTGGAAATTTGTAAATTCAATCTATCTAGATTCTAAACAGTAAAGGGGCAGAGGAGTAACAAACAAAAGGATCCTTGTGCAGGACCAGTCATGTGACTCCACGCATTCGGGAGCATCGAGCCAACACAAACCACTGCACTAACCAACTAATTTGCTGCCATGCCAGCCTAACAACTGACCCCCCCCCCCCCCCCCCATTTTACACGTAAATTCAAACGGCAGCTGGCTCAGCTGTCTCGTTCTTATTCTTGTCGGCGAGGCCATGAAGCATGCGCCCCCCCCCCCCCCCCAGCCTTTGAAATGCTGGTGCTGGCAGCGCCTTGGTAAATATGTCGGCCAATTGGTTGGCTGCATCAACATAGTCGTACCGTAGAAAGCCTTCACGCACCTGCTCCCTGAAGCTGTGCACTTTAATCATAAAGTGCCGAGCGGCTGTCGTTGTGTTCTTGCTGTGTGCAATTTTCAACGCGCCCTCATTGTCACTGTACAGCTGAATCTGACTGTCAAATCCAGCTTCGTGAACAAAATTGGCAATCCACCGTAGGTGTTGCCCAGTGGCGTACGCAGCCACGTACTCAGACTCAGCCGTCGACGGTATTGCGGTCTTGTGACGTCGAGACGCCCAACTGACTGGCGCACCTGCCATCAGCACCACAAATCCCCACGAGCTGTGCCCATTCACCTCTTCATCCTGCAATGATGCATCAGCATATGCGATGATAGGTACAGGTAGGCCCTTGGCCCAACCCTCTGGCCTACGGTACCTCAGTCCGTAGTCCCCCTTGTCAACCAGGTACCGCAGCATACGCTTTGAAGTCTGCATATGCTTTTCACACGGTGGCTGCAAGTACTTGCTGTGCTGTTCCTTCTCAAGGATACTCTGCACGTATGTTTTCTGTGACACAATGACCTCGAGGTCTCGGTTGCCAGCCTTGCCAGCTTCCCCCCTTGTGCATAAAACATCCATGCCCAACAGCCATTCAGGCTGACCAAGCAACTTAGTTTTGAATTTGCCGGTGACTGCCTTCTCAAAGGCATCAACCGCTGACTCAGCGCCAGCATACAGCATGTCATCCACGTGTGACACGGCCACAACACCGTTGCCCACCAACGATGCCTGATCACATTGCATGGCCTTGTAGCCATGGCTTTGCAACTCCTCAAACAGAGTCAGTTGCCACTGACGACCAGCCTGCTTGAGGCCATACAGTACCCAATCCATGAGAACTGCCAACGCCAACAGCATACGCCAACTGTCAGCGCCAGAGGTAAAGGCTTTGGTCTCGGCATAATCAAGCCCGAGGCGCTGCATGAAGCCACGCGCCACCAATCTAGCCTTCTTTTTTACCTCTTCAAGCTGAGCACCCAACTTGCGTTGAAGCACCCACTTCAAGTCGATAGCACGCTTGCCCTTTGGCAACTGCTCGACAAACACCAGCACATTCATCTGAATCAGCTGGTCGATTTCAACAGCAATGGCATCTTGCCAGGCGCCAACCTCGCCACCATCCATGGCGGCCTTCAGTGTCGGAAAGACATGGGGGTCTTGCTGTAGAATCTTCTTGGTACTACGCTTCAATGCGTATACCTCACACACGTGGTCAGCGTAGTCGGTCATCCAAGTTGCCAACTCAGCCTGCTCACTGTCGTGATCAATTATCGCCATGACCTCATCATGGGTCATCGGCAGCAACGGTCGTGCCTTTGGCGGGCGCCCTCGGCGCTCTGAATTCTCCACGGGAGAAAAGTCTTGCATTCCAGTGACATCACCGAGTGTCGTCAACTCGGCACTTGCACCTCCCTTGTTGGTGCTCTCAGCTGGCATCTCCAGCTGCATGTCCTCAATGGATGCCTGCGTGTCAACCAGGTGACCACGCTCGTCAGTCTCAACTGACAACTTCTTGGACTTACGCCAAACACCCTTTGGCCAAGATCTCATGACGTCAACGTCGTCATTCGACAGGTCTTCAAAGATGTGTAAGCTATTTGACGTGACAACCTGCTTACGCTCCTTCACCCACACGCGGTAAAGGTGATGGCCACTGTAGCCCACCAAAATGCCCTCTTCACCCTTGGCCTGCAACTTACTCGTGCGTAATTGCAGCAGCTTCGCGTCTAGTATACGCACCACGCACCGCGAGCCCAACGTGCGTAGATGACAAATATCATGCACATATGGGGTTGCGTGCAAGGCCACGTGCCAACGTGCCAAAGGGGATATGCCAGTCTCAACGCTGACCACCACATTGTGTAGGTAGGTCACTGACTTGGCAATTTCGGGCCACAATGCCAACCGAATGTTCTTGTGGATCATTAGCGTACGCATACGCACCAACATAGCCTTGACAGTCCTCTCACTCCGGCCATTCTGGGCCGGTGAGTACGTCGGGGAAGTCCGAATGTCAACCCCGACCGAGTGCACAAAAGCAGTCAACTCCTGAATGTTGACATCTGTGCCATTGTCGACAGTGATTCTCTTCAACTGTCCACCAGTCTGGTTGCGGTACCACTTTAACTGGTCAGTGATGCACCGATTGCAATCACCCTTGTAACTGAACGAGCCGGCGTAAATACGCCCTGAGTACTCGTCCAACATGACAACCAGCCAACGCTGCTGTCCAATCCCCTCCTATTTGACCTTTGTCACATCCGCATGGACAAATTGGCCGGGGAACTGAGCCAAATCAGTCCACCGATCCTTCGGCTGGAAAGTTTTGGTCTTCTACAACTCACACGAAATGCATGGGTTGCCAGGGTCCACGAGCTTCTTCACGGGATAAGACTCCCCTCACTGGCCTCAATAGTCTTCTTCAAGGCTTCAAAATGAGGGTGCCCAAGCCGCTGGTGCAGGGCAGGAGGCGCGACAGCTGAAGCTCATTCAGTAGCCGCGCAGCACTTTTGCCGCCAACTCAGCATGCTCACCCGTCACGAAAGTCGTGTCCCCCTCCTTCTGTATGACATTCATCTTGACAAGCACGTCGCGGGCCTCGGTGTTGATTTTGCCACTCGGCTCCGCAGGCCAAGGCACACCGTTGAGGTATAGGTAAAACCCCCGCTCGTGGACATCTAGCTTAGCCATGTGCTTGCCCTGCCTGTCCACCAGGCCTTGCTTGTCAATGGACCCCCTTTCCGGTAGAAGTCCAATCCACTGATGATGTTGATGTCAAATTGGGGCACCAAGGCAACATTTGTAAGTCGAATGTCCGCAAACGTGCCATCCCTGCGCAGCAACTGCACAGCAACAGTGCCCCTCAACAGAAAACGCACCACGCCACCTCCAGTGGTGATGCTACCACCCTTGGCACCCACAGGCGCCAGAGTGCCTGGCACAAACCATTTCAGGTCATTGCAAATGTGCAGCGTTGACCCCGTGTCAAACAGCCACTCATTTCGCATGTTGTGCCCCTTGACAGTGTACGCGTGCCCACTTGACTCGTGGTTCAGCACCTTCAGTGCCAGTGCTTGGCCATCGGCCCAAGTCACCTTCTCAACACCACAGTCCGTTACCGAGCGTTCCATGTCACCCGCAACCACTGACTCCTCCTGCTGAAACACAGTGTGGATCAGCTCGTCAGCACCGGGCTCCGCGTCATAGTCTTCAACACACGCTGTGAACATCAGCGTGTTAACCTTGTCAACTGGCAAGGTTCCGGTGCTTGCAGGCAGCACATCAGTGCCAACTTCTTTCTGCACAGCAACCTTCATCGCAGGTGCCACATACCAAGTGTTGTTGTCGACTTGGAGTGGCCCCTTGCTAACGGCCATCAGCATTTGGCCTTGCCCACCTGCCTCGGCAGGTGCAGCACCATCAGCTGTATGCGCCTGCCCTTGGGTCTTTGCAGGGCGCAACTCGGGGTGCCGACCCCGCACTTGGCCTCGCCCCACGGTGGCCCTTCTTCTTGCAGTGCCGACAGATGATGTCTCTGTCCGTGTTGTCGCCTCTGGGTGCACCACCCTTGCCGCCTCCTCCGGCAGCTTGGCCAGCGGGCTTACCCGCTGGCTTACCCTTGCTGTACTAGTCGCCGCAGTGATTTAGTAATTCGATTCAATTTAGTGGTGTAGCTCCACCAGGCTCATAAGCTGTAAATTCAAATATGTGTGTTCATTCAATCTATCTATCTTGATTCTAAACAGTAAAAGGGGCGGGGTAGTAGCAACAGAAGAATCCTTGTGCAGAGTCTGTCAGCTGACCCACACTGGACTCGAGGACCCACAGTGTTGTGGAGAATCTGTCCTCAGTCGGATTAACACTGGGTAAACCTGTGCATAAATACTCCAGCCTAGTTGTGCATAGTGAAAGAACTTAAACCTTTAATCAATTAATAGAAAATCAATGCACTTCACAACACACAGAATGCCGGCCTCTCACAAAATTCCCCCCGTACGCGCATTTGTATTAGCCTTTAATGGATGGCAGATAAGATAACTAGATTTTTTTACATTTCAACTAGCACTGGCGACTTTTCAGCTTCTTGGATGGCTTCGCATTGCACACCGGTGGTAGCTTGTTATTTATCAACTTCCAGTCCAGTCAATTGCACTAGAGCTCGTTCTTTATGATCATGCTTTGTGCTCGATTGCATTCTTTTCTCTATTTTTGACATAGTAGCTCGGGCTTCGCCCTGCTTGATAAGACAGCTCATACCAAACGTTGTAGAGAGTGCACTCCTATCCACGATGACTATAGGTAAACACCTGCCATTCATAATTAGCATGGGGCGCAGCCTTGAGAATAGAGCTTAAACTTGAATAATACGTGACAATTTCAACATATGACAACAAGAACATCAAGAACATCATGTTCAGCCCCTGAGCTATTTTCTTTTGTGCTTGATGGATTACTCACCTACCAAAGTCAGTTACTGCCATGACCCCAGAAGCTAACCGACCTGCCAGAATCATAAAAAAAGACCATACTATAGCAGGAATGACACAGGCTGATATAGTTTGGACAAAGGAGCTCGTCTTCAAAAAGTGTTAGGCTATGGATGCGGTCAAGGACTACAATAACCATATCGTCGCTGATTCGGTTCTTTGAACTGAAATTGCAAACGGACCGGAATTTTGATTCGCCTGAACACCCTCAAATGACGATATATTTATCATTAGTTTTTGAGGAATTAGTTTATGAAGAACGTAGTGAAATTAAGTCTCAGCTACACATTGGCACTGCCATGCGGCTGACCTACATCTCACAGGCTATTATATTCAATCCCAGGAAATTGTGTAGATAACGTAAACCATAAGCCAGCGCCCAATTTTTTACCATCTACATTATAGTTAGATTATTTTATAAAACGCACTCATTAAAGCATCTTATCAATTGAAACTAAGTGTTATGCTTCTCCATAGACACTGTAGCAGCTATTTGACATGTTCTTGAGTTATGACCAGCCTTACCACATGTTCCACACCGCCTTTCCCTCGCCGGCCCCGACCTCCCCTGACCATCGCCTCTCGGTAGTTCGGCCATCACCTGCACGTTAACCTCTTTCTGATCAATTTCATCCTTTCTCTCACCTACAGTCACCTTGTCTCGATTTCGTAGCTGGGTCCTTTGTGCTCTACGCCGCTTACTAAGAGTCTCATTTACCTGTCGAAGCATCTGGTTCTCAGACTCCAATACGGCATTCTCATGCATTATTGCCTTTGTTCCCTTTGAAAACGACTTAAGTGCCTCAAGAATTGATGAGGGGGAGCTGCTCTGATGCCCCCTCACTCGTCTTTCGAGGTATTCAGATTTTGAACTGGCCTCCTCTGTAGCCGGTGTTAGGGTCCGCAGTTGCACATCAAGCTTTGATATGACATTTTCTGCGTTCATGGGAACAAGTCCAGCCCCTCGAAAACCTTCCTCTATATTACTCCTTGTCATGGCAGTTTCGTGGGCGGCACGAAAGGCTGAGAAGAACTCAGTCTTGGAAACATGGGTTATCGAGCACCTGCTCAGGTGCTCCATTTCTCGGTCATATGCCTTTTTAAGTGGTCCAAAGCACCCAACATCAAGAGGCTGAAGTAGGTGAGACGAATGAGGTGGCATACACAGTGTAATGATCTGGTTGTCTTGACAATATTTCTCAAATTCAACAGAGTGGTGACTTTCATGCCCATCGAGGATCAGAAGACGACAGCGACCAGTTGATCGGCCCTTGGTATGTTGGTCAAAGTGCCTTAGCCACTCAAGACCTGTCTGATTATCAGTCCAGCCATTATGGGTCGTCGCAATAGCCCAATCGTCCGGGAGTTTGCTTTCTCGATACCAGCTGGCGAGGTGATATTGGCCTGCAACCACGACGAATGGCGCAATCGCCCAGCCTTCAGCATTAATCGCCTGAATGACTGTAACCCATTCTCGGGTTCCGGGTTGCACTAATTTTGCCTTTCCATGTCTTTCCACGCCTGTGACAAACATTCCAGTTGCAATGACACCCATCATAAAGCCAGTCTCATCAAAGTTGTAGATATCAGCTAGGCTGATACCATATTTTGAGATTGTGTTATCCACAAGTGTGAACCAACTGCGAATAATGGCTGGATCTTCACATTTGGCCCTCTTGCAGTTGTGTCTACGATTAAAATGCATCTTGACGTCCGGCTGTCGCTTTACAAAGTTAGAAGCCCAGTGCTTTCCAACGGGCAAGGCGTCGCGGTCGGCGAGCAGTCGGTTGGCCATTTCTTCAACACCACGTAGTTGCGGAGGAAACCCTCGCGAATGCAAGTCTAGAATGAACTGAACAATAATCCGCTCCTCTGGATCGGATAGTCTCCGTGAGTTAGCGGTGGTATCGCGTCGTGAAGGAATTCCATTGCATCGGCGTCGTAGAGTACGATGAGAGACCTTGTAGATCTCTGAAGCGCGGTAGGGACTTAATTTGGGGTCTTTCTTCAGGGCTTGAAGGGCAAGATTGATATTTGCCTCATTAGTTGATAATGGCATGATCTGTAGTGGAGAAAAATGACTTGAAAGATAGGAAATGGTGGTTGTGAGAAAATTGGGTGCTCGCTTGTTTTGGGCGCTCGCTTATCATTTACGTTAGACTAAATTGAAATTCTTCAGGCAAAATCGCCAACATGCGTTGAGAAAACTTCCACGAGTGTCCTGGAGAAGGTTAGGTTAAATGGATGAAACGAGGTTCTTATCTACGGAAAAGGGGCGAGTATAGGCAATTACTACATGGGCATCACATTTTCTGCACTCACTCTGATTGGCTGGAAATGTTTCTGTTAGTGCATTCCACGCTCTGGAATTCTGCCAATGTACCTCTCTCACCGGCCGATTCTAGAAAGGAAGGGATGCTCATTGTGTTAAAGACTTCAGTCATTATCCTGACATATGATTTCTTTATCCTATGTTATTACTCTCAAGTACTATGATGCCAGCTAGCCCCTACTCAGGAAAACAACCTCATGACAGCCAGTTCAAGAGAGTCAACCAAGGAGGAGATAATGGCATATTTGGACTGGAGTAAGGCAGAGGATGACTGTATAGAGGACGAGGTCACCTGGGAGCTATGGAATAATTCTCTCAGAATGGGAAGAAGGGAGGATAGATAAAGATACTGAAGAACAACAAGTCTTACATCTTATAAGTTGAGAGAGTGGTTGCATTGTAGTTAGAGAATGAGAATCAAGTGATTAGATATGAATGCAAAGACAGTTAAAAAAAATGTATAGAGACAAAGGCTGTGAGTTGGCCCTTCCAGAAGAAGAAATTCACAGCAGCTGAAGTGTTGCTACTTGTAAAGAATCCTTGAGATTTGGCCGGCTGTTAGTGCACAAGCTTCACCGCCTTTGTGAGGCTTGTACCTGTAAGTTAAAGCCAATCAGAGTGTGTAAAGTGTGATGCCCACGTAGTAATTGCCGCGAGAATAAATGGAAAGAGGGGTAAACAAGCTTTTCATCTAACTAACTTAATACATAAAATTCAAGGACCAATTTCTACAACATGTAGTGTAGTGATGTGTAGTCTCAGCCACACTGTGGCTTTGCCACATCGCGTAGTTTATTTTCAGTCCTAGGGAATTCTGTAGATAGACAAAATACAATATTTTGCATAGAGATAGAGAACCAATACTGACTAATATGTCACCTGGCCCCAGCTGGCAGATATTTTAACGCCAAGCTATCTCGCCACTTTTATCCATTGCAGCGCATTTCTTAGTAGCTTGTTCAAGTAAGAATCCTTAACATGAGAGACACTGCGTAAGCGTTGGTCATAGTTAGATGATCGTCACCTTCATACCAAGGTCTGATTTTCTCAAGAAAAAAATAAAAGACCGTGGCCCTGTCGACTGTATGACGAAATTCCCTTTTTTCGTATAGTTGATCTTAATGTATCAAGTTATTGGTCAGTACTTTTCTAAGCTTTACCTCCGTTAGATCCCATGCCTTCTTCACTAGCGACACGAGCCCTTTGGGGTTTGCAATGTGGCATTAACCCTTGTGTAAGTTTTAGGTACAGTGATAACTTACGCCCTTACCCCATAAAAGAAAGCTAGAGAATACAAAAAAGAAGGAAAATAGTGAAAGTCAACTATAAGGAGAAAGATGCCGGAATTTCTTCACATGGCATATAATAGATTGTTGCTGACATTGCATCTATGATGGGATGTGAGAGCTGCATTATGGCTCACTTGGAAGCCAAATAAAATACTCAGCGTTGCGTTTAGGTTATCATTTCTCAACGAAGGGGGCTCATATTGGAGGCATTGATCACTTTGATCTCTTTTCCTGGATCTAGGCTCTGTTTAGTTGTACCAACTACTAATCAGCGAGCTCTCAGTGACAATATGCGATCCATAGTTCTTTTTGTGTCTAGGACTTGATCTATAAGTCCATACTTATCTCTATCTCTGTCATTTGCACAGTTAATTCGCTCGAAATGGCGTGGGGTGGTAAGCATATCGCTGGCGAGGTCAAACAAGTGTTTATGAGTTGGAGGTCATTAAGTTAGAAAATAGGCTGGTATTATTACAGCTGTAGTCTATACTTTATGAAAACGCATTGAAACAACTACGGAAAGGACACTCTCACAAAAGTTCATACTCGAGAAATCACACGCAAGTATCTTCTAATTTAGCTGACTATTCTGTGGCTCAGATATCCGCGACTGAGACGTATTTGATAACGTAGAATCACATCCCTTTAGTCTCCAACATGACAACAAACTGAACATTGCTGCCATTCAAATCATGCCGGAAATATGGACAGTTGATAAACTCAGCTCGAACAGCTTTTTTAGCTCGGCTGGCAAAACACAACATGGGACGTTTTACTATTTCTACCAGAACATTACTCAGCTAAAAGATAACAGAAATGCGGCCCTAAAACTTCGAAGCTACTCAGATAGGGACATAGATGCCTTTAGTGAATGGCCACAATTCTTTAGAAATAAGAGGAGGAGTCTCTTCATAGTAACTTGTCTCTAGCTACCTTGCAGTCACAAGATACATCAGAAGGAAGCCTACAGCAAAAATGGTTGGCCAGAGTAACTTCTCAAGTCTCAGGAAGAGCCCTAGAAGATCTTTCAATATTTGTTTTCTTCTTTCCACGTCAATCAACTTTGGGTCTCCTTCCGCTTTCGGCATCATTAATCGCCAATACAACGCGTAGAATCGCGGCAATAATGCTCTTTAACCATGGAGAAGTAGGTAACACAATAATGTATTGAGCCTGGATTGAAGTGGTAGCTTTGTTACCTGACGATTATCTCCCACCTGCAAGTGAATATGAGTCTTGAGAGTCACTTTTATAATCAATACATTTCTTATACACTAGATCGTCGTCATGCCTTTGTCATGGGGAGATCTACTAGGGAGAAAATCTGGCTATACACCTGTGATAGAGCATGTAAGCCTCCTGATGCTTTGAAGAACTGGCAATGGAAGATTACTACTCGAGGCACCCACTGCCTGTTCTCAATAATAGCAAAACGGTCTCTCGATAAGGACATCGAAGAAAAGCAGTAGACAGACTTTTGCATCATCGCCGACGCGCAATATAATCTATTGCTATTTAATAATAGAAGTGTTTTTGCAACTTAGACGTCTAATTGATCATAGTACTGTACTTAATTATTGTGATGTGTGAGCTGTGCCGAAAGCGGAAGTTTACGCAAGTCCCACGGGTACCCGTGGCCTAATTGGGCCTCCTCAATCGGATCATATTACTAATGTTCGGCTATAAATAGTAACACTATTGAATCATGAGGCAGCCTGAAATTATCAGATGTACTGTACTACTGACATGACTTTACTGATGTTGTGTATCTTGTATTCTTGTAGGCCTTTGTCTATTTTGTGATGGTGGATAGGATATTCTCATGACAGCCCGTTTCTTTCTAAGAAGGGCCTCTAAATCGGGCGTACGAAAGTCGGCAAATCTCTTCAAGAATGTTATTACCCACCCATGACAGGCCAAACGAGCGGCTGTGCCATTTGCAAACTTGGATGGCTGCCCGAACGCAACAAAGGGGACTAACAACAATACATGCTTGGTCGAAAGATGGGACGGGAATCCCATGCCAAGCGCTGTTTGTCTAGTGTTACATTCATTTTCTCCCAAGCGTTAAGGTCTTCCTCGGCGACTCCTAGGCTCGCCGTGAACACATCAGCTTAACTGTCAAAATTGGGTCGAGATGATGGATAGGGAAGGAATCCGCGCTAGAAAAAGAAAGTCTAACAATCATGCCCTAAACCCTGGAGAGAACTATCCTATCCGTATGAACAAACAATATGCCAAATCTAGATCCACGCATAGTTGCATTTTTTGCTTACATGGCCCATGTGTGTGTTTTGACCAGACCGTGGATCCATATGCAAGGCTACCCATGTCTTCCTAGTCAACTCTACTGTCAATATACATGCGGATAAAATCTGATGGACCTAAAGTAACATGTCTTACTTCTTTCGTAGGAATAACTAATCTATGTAGTAAAAGCATCATGCAAAAGCCCTTAACATAGGCGCTGGCGAGAGGGTCTTCCTTCGCCAAAAACAGTCCTTGGCAGAGGGGCAGATGGGGCTTCAGTAAAAATCATCAAGTGTACGCAGCCTGTGTCTAATTACCATGAGACGATAAGTGGTCTAGGATCACAGCTACGGTTTACGGTTTACAAGGGTGTCCTGGCGGACAAGAAGGTTGCGGGTGTCCTACGGAAGGTCGAATTGGTCAGCTTGATAGATATAAGGTTGACCCCTGCTCCAACTTGGCAGATGGATTTAGCTACTTTCATGCTCTGGTTGTAGCTTAGTTGGTTGAGGCTTCTTGAACGGATCTCAACGCTTTAACTTTTGCTCTTGGCGGGGTTTGAATTTCAGAACTTTAGATGTGTGACACTCTAGTTACGACTCAGCTATTAAAGAGAGATCATGTCCCCTTATCTAGACTAGTTAGTATGTCTCTCCTATTCTGCATCGACTAACTGTCTCAAACCGACCTTCTTTGTTATCCCCAAAACATCTTCAGGCCTGTCTCATACTGAAGATTTTCTTGCCTCTGTTATTAATATGCGATTTTCTCTCGTTATAATACTGGCCTCTGTTGGCTTCAGCTACGCTGGTAAATTCAAAAATATCGAAGATAGATGGTCCTTTGATCTTGGCGACTTCGACTACCCTGACTGGATGTCCAACATCGACGATAATGTACTGCTATCGACACTATCTATCCCTGGAACCCACAACTCCATGACAGCCGAGGTTGAAAACAGTTTGACGCATACACAAAACAAGCATCTCTCTCAGCAGCTTACTGGTGGCATCAGATATGTTGACATTAGCTGCCAGTATGTAGATAATAAGATGATGGTGTATAATGGAGTTTCTGATACCGGCTTTAGTCTCGAGGATGTATTAAACACCATGTTTAACTTCCTCGATGAGCACCCACGAGAAGCCCTCATTTTACGTATCCAGAAAGGAGGGATAGTTGGCGATTCCAAAAAGCTCGTTCAGTTCATTGAACAATACTTTGCCCCCAACTCCGAAATGGGCCATCGTGTCGCCAAGCGTATTTACTTCAGAAATTCTGGTGACACCTCCATCCCTACTCTTGGTGAGGTTCGCGGCAAGATCTTCATTCTGCAGGACTTTAAGAGCAGTCAGTCCGCCCTCTATGGCATTCCCTGGAACTCAGATACTGTCTCAAGTTACAGCTATAGGATTGCTTCTGGTACCCTTTTTCTGGGCCGGAAATGGAAAGGTGTCAGATCGCATCTAAGTCAGAATCGCCCAGAAGACTTCAACAAGCTGCGCATCACGCACACTACTGCTAGTGCTGGCGTCAGGCCCATTAATATTGCTACCAAGAATATTCCTGGTGCTGGAATGAACACACTTCTTGGCCGATACCTCATGTTTGGCGAGGGCGACTGTTTTGGCATTATTGTTATGGACTTTCCCGGCCGTTATCTCGTTGAGTACATCCTGGAGCTTAACAAGCAGTACCTGGTCCCTGAACTCCCTAGTTCCCCTTTCGCTCCCAGTGCTCCACCCCTGCCTCAGTGGTCAGAAGACGTAGCTTTCGACAGCGAGGCCTTCACCCTCGATGCTAGCTTTGATGAATATGGTGACGCTGCAGCTACTGATGTTCTAGTTAGGTAACAAGATGTTCCTTTTACGCTGGATTTTCACCGTGCTGGCTACATCCGTTTCGTTAATTTGATCACCTACAGCAAGACATGTAATATAATCTTGGAGTCTCCGTGGAGCTGGGTCATGTCATAGTGGCAATCTTTGATGGCGCCATGAGAAAGAAGGACTTGGAGAAAGGAAATGATGGATATTTATTACAAGATAAAAGATGTCTGGATATTTAATGATGATATGAAATAATTGCCTTTCCGCTTGCAGCTAGTTCAGATGGAGTGGGCATTTGGAAGTGACATAGAAGACCATTCGCGTTGATGATACTAAATAACATAAGACTGCTAAGCTAGCTTTAACAATGATGCAGATTCCCTTATCTACACTTGATGTCTTGTTGTTTTGAAAAGATTGGGAATTGGGTAGCCCCTGGGTGATGATTTGCCATTTATCGCTATCTCCTGTCAGAAAATGGCCAAGAAGCCGACGTATAAAGCCCTCTTATGATGCGGTAACTACAATTTTACCTAACCAAATAGAAAGCGCTCTCAGTCGAAATGGCCAAGGAGAATCATGAGTTGAGGAGGTTGAACTGGTCAACTGAGACATGGGCATAAGCAAGGAGACTGATTGGACTAGTATCTATGCAAAAGGAACTGTGGGTAGGACAAAACTGCACGCCCTATTGAAATGGTATTAAATACCCATGAGCGGTGTACAAGATACAGGCGGGACACACGATGGAATCTAGCCTTCGCTGTAGTTAAGGTGGAACATGAGCTGATAGAGGATGGGCTATCTGTCAGAACATGACTAAGCAGACATGGAGGAAAGGACACGTAATCATAAACCCAAGTATAATATCTCATAGTCGAAGTACTCAGGGGTGGACTGAGGAGAGAGAAAAACGAATCAATACAAGCAATTCTACAACAATTAAGAGTCTCAACCTCTATCGA
Organism: Ceratocystis lukuohia; assembly: GCF_044167205.1. Lineage (NCBI taxonomy): Eukaryota > Fungi > Ascomycota > Sordariomycetes > Microascales > Ceratocystidaceae > Ceratocystis > Ceratocystis lukuohia. Next base: position 437,321 of record NW_027263527.1, read on the forward strand.
ACAGTTAACAATTATTTATTCTACTTTCTTGAAAAAAAAAAAAAACTTCTCTCCTACTTTTAACTATCGTCAAAATGGCCAACTCGACAACCGATTCCACTCAACTACACTCAGTCAGAGACTGGCCGAAATTCCTGGGAGACCTCAAGTGGTATGCAAAGGAGTGCAACGTCTGGGACAACATTGATCCGGAAGCGAACCCTAGAACGCCATGGGCGGGGGGAACCGAAAGAACCACCTGCACCAGAAGAAGTACCAGCGCCCACCCTCCCCCCAAACGCAACTCTAGTCGATGACGAAGACTGGGAGAACGTTACCAGAGCGGATGCGGAAGAAGAAGCCCGCCGAGCCCGCATGCCAGCACGACAACGCGCTCGACTGGAAGAAGCAGAGCCCATCCCCACTCGTGTAAGGTTGTCCAGCCATGAAAGGATACTAGCTTGCCACGTCAGGACGATAGAATCCGCCGCTCGCACCTATGAGACCCAGATCAATCGATTTAGACTTAAGTGGGATCTTTTCCGAGACCAGCGCGAACGCAGAGATAAAGTACGAGCTTGGATAAACAAGCACATTTCGCCTGCCCTAGCCACCCAAGTTAGGGAAGAATATTGGCCAGACAAGGTGGTCGACAAACTCATGGATGTCTTGAAGGTGACGACGGCGAATCTGGAAAGTGTGGCCCATCACATATACCGCGAGGCAATGAGGAAGCTCAACGTGCTTCCCCAAGACAACAACATCCATCGATGGATATCCGAATGGCAGACAGACATCCAGTTCTGCCAACAGAACTATCCCTCCCAAGAAAACAGCGGACGCCGTTTATGGGATGACTTTTCGGAGAACCTCGCCAAGACTTTGAACGGATGGAAGAATTCGTACACCGCCAACCATGGATCGCAGTTAGCTCGAGGGAATATGGACATCGATGATGTGGTCGAAAACATCAAGGCGTGGCACGAACTTGGCGCAGGTGGGATAGATGCAGACCTCGTCTTCACCTCCGTTGAAAGAAACAGATCCAAGAATAGTGGAGGGAGGGCAACAGCACAAAGTGACTTCTGTGTCTTCTGCAAGGCAAAACACCCTTCGAACAAATGTCGGCTCTGGGTGAAGGAGAACCGATACAAGTCCTACAGGGTAGACAAAAGACGCCAAGCATATGTGAAGAAGTACGCGGCGGTACCTGGCCATCCGCTGGCACTGGAACTCGAGAGAGTAGTGGCGACTGGAGGCTTCAAGGTAGACCCAGAAATGGGAAAGGACAGATACTTCAAGACAGCCGGGAGGAGCGATTCGTCGGCGGGGCTAGAAGCGATGAGAGAAGAGGCGGATGAGAGGGCAAAGAAGAGATGCCCCTAGGAAGGGGGCAAGGGCCAAATAAAAGAGACATTTTCCACCTTCTCTGAAACTGGCCTGGAGCTACTTTCTCAACCTCATAACCAAAGTGATCAAAGCGGCAGAAAAGCCAAAGAAGGGGTATTCACATCCGGAAGGGTGATGGATCTCACTGCCCCGGTCTTCATTACAATCAACATGGCGATGCTAGGAGCCAACGCAGCCATACCCAACGTGGGGATAAGCCCGTCGCTTGACATAGCAGGGGAGGACCTAGTCATGGCCACTGCAGAAAACGTACATCCCATGTCGAGCTCGATCCATGATCTTGAGCTAGGGGACATGTTGAGATCCTCCATGAAACGATGGGTACTTTTAGATTCGGGAGCCGGCCGTCACGTTTTCAACTCTAGGACACATTTTGTCGGGATGATGAGGGAAGTGCAAGCCCAGATCATTACAGGGGGAGACGTGGTGGCTACTTCGAGCGCAGGAACGGTGCGTCTCCCACTACATGGGGGCGACTTCCGGGCGCTAAATCTACTTGATGTGGCATACGCTCCAACATTCCCATGCAATGTGGTATCCTACGGCCTCCTAGAGAGGAAGGGTGCAATCTGGGATACGGAAAACAACTTTCTGGTAACAAAGAAAGACAGAGCGAAGCTGTGCAGAATAGTGCGATATGGAACGCTCTATGCGCTAGACACTGGTAAGTCAACACCAATAGCCCAGTTAGGACACACCCAGAAACCCAGTTAGGGCAGACTCACGCGGTCAATGGAAAAGGGGCAGAACCAAAGGGCCTGGTAAGTGGCAAAACCAATGGTCCAGTTATGGACAGGCTCAGCAGGCCCAGTTAGGGACAGTAGCCAAGGGTCCAGTTACGGACAAGCTCAGTAAGCCCAGTTAGGGGCAGTAGCAAATGGTCCAGTTACGGACCGGCTCAGCAGGCCCAGTTAGGGACAGTAGCCAATAGTCCAGTCACGGACAAGCTCAGTAAGCCCAGTTAGGGACAGTAGCAAGTGGTCCAGTTACGGACCGGCTCAGCAGGCCCAGTTAGGGACAGTAGCCAATAGTCCAGTTACGGACAAGCTCAGCAAGCTCAGTCAGTGACACTAGCAAATGTTCAAGTTACGGACAGGCCCAGCAGGCCCAGTTAGGGGCAGTAGCCAATGGTCCAGTTACGGACAGACCCGGTCAGGCTGGATAGACTATCCAGACACATTGAAAACCTGCTAAGTGACACCTGAAGCTGGGGGGTGGGAGATCCAAATTAGGACACTAACAATGAATCTCAAAATATAGGCATCCAGGATGAAGATGCAGAAAGGACTAGAAGTCCAGGCTCAAACCTCGCATTCGCAGCCCTGGGTACAATGGAAAGTCGGAAGGATGACTTTGACCATACTAGTGCCGCCAGGCAGGCGAGAAACCACTTCGTTGCACCAACAGGGAGGGGAAAGAAAGCTACGACGATGAAAATCTGGCATGGCCGTACCGCCCATCCCGCAGCAAGGGTGCTTGATCAGGCGCAGAAAGCATGCGAGAATATGCTGGTAACAAGCAGACTTCAGGAATCTGAATGCTTATGCGCAGGGTGCAGCACATTAGGCCAAGTATGCCCGATATGCGCTATGGTAAAAGGCAGAGCTCACCCAACGAAGCAGAGGAAGGCCCCCCCAACCCAGCCATTTGAGAGAGTGGCAATTGACTTCACGGACATGAAGGGGAACCCAACGTACTCATCGATCATGTTCATGGTAGATAGGTTCTCTAGGTTTACCTGGGGGGTGTGCCTCATGAATAGGAAAGCCAGAACCGTCTTCGAAGCAGTTATGATGCTCATAAGGAAACTTGATGCAGCACACGGACACAAGGTGTCTGTTTTGGAGGCCGATGGAGAGATCAGAAACTTGGGCCTGGAACAAAGCTTTAAGAATCACGGCCTCACGTTGCACATCTCGGCACCATATGCTCAAGACCAGAATGGTGGAGCTGAACGAGTTACGGCGGTAATCAAGACGAGATACAGAGCGATATCTGTTCACTCTGGAATCCCTGCTCTCCTATGGACGGAGAAAATGATGTCGGCGATCTATATCCATAACCGCTTACCAAGTGATACGATAGGCGGTGTCACACCCTACCAGCTAGTCTACAAGAGAAAGCCCTCGATCGGGCATCTGCGAGTCCTCGGGTCGGTAGTCTACTCGCTGAAATCATCAACCCTAAGGGGAGTAGGCAGGATGGAGCGCGACAACCCAAGAGCAGAAGTAGGATGCTTAGTTGGGTACGGAGAGACCACGGGGGTCTACCGAGTGTGGAACCCGGACACAGGGGCGGTCCAGGAGAGGAGAGACGCCGACATTGATGAAAGAACTCTCTTCTGCAAGCTGGCGGATTTTTCCCGAGAACCATGCAAGTACGCGGAGCATCCACCAGGACACAACATTTTGCCAATATCAAACACCCTACTGCGACAGGCTACGACGAACGATGATCTCGCGAAAGCGGTGAAAACAGGATTTCTAGCCTTTGGTCCAATGGTAGACTCCTCGCAAGAAGTCTCCAAAGAGCAGCACCTAGGGCCTCGGCCAATCCACATGAATGCAGCTCAGGGGGTGCTTATGGCAGCAGTCAAGTGGTATCCGAAGAAAGCAAAGAAAATGGCGAAGAGAAGGACCTTCCATAACCCCAAGACACTGGAAGAGGATATTTTCAAAGGAAGATGGCGAGACCGACACACCCATCCGATCCCCATGTCGGAAATGCCATCGACGCCAGCCCACTACAAGGAATCCCTAACTTGCTGGATGGCCGATGAATGGAAGGAAGCGCGTGAAGCGCACCTGCAAACACATGCCAAGGCGAACTCATGGGATGAGATCGACTCAGCAAAGGCCGCAGGCGACAGGGTCCTCGACAACAAATGGGTCTTCTCCTACAAGACAGATGAATCGGGAACATATTTCAAGTCATGCAAGGCAAGACTTACGATTCGAGGCGATCAACAACCGAAAGATCCGTCGACAGTACTGTATGCCGCCACGCTGTCGTCAGTATCATTGCGCATGATACTAGTCCTTGCCCTCAGGAAGGACATGAGTGTGACCCAGTGGGATGTCTCCAACGCTTTTATGAATGCAACGCTCCCAAGGCCCATTTACATGAAAATGTATGCGGGTGGTCAGAAGGATCGCATCCTCCGGATAAAGAAGGCGATCTTTGGTCTCAGAGAAAGTCCATCGCTATGGAATGCTCTCTTCACGAGAATCATCACGGAACTAACGGACCTACGGCCAGTACCGGAAGATCCCTGTCTATTTGCAAGCCCAGATGGAAAACGTTTTATTGTCCTATGGGTGGATGACTGGTTGGAAATCCACGCCAAAGACCTAGAGTCAACCAGAAGGGCGACAGAACAGGTCGCCGCGATCCGCTCAGTCGTTGAGTGCACGGGGGGTGGACCTCTATCCCTGTACCTTGGAGTACAATATGTTCGAACGGAGAACCACATCAGAGCGAATCAATATGCGTATATCGGAACGCTGTTGAACAAATGGGGGACCTACCTGCAAGATCGGAAAAGACGCGCGGCCGCATGTCCTATGCGGAACCATCGACTTCCAAGGAACCCAGCTGATAACGGTGATCTCAGACTTAAGAACAAATACCAGCAACTTCTAGGAGGACTTCTCTGGCTCAGCAACAACACCAGACCAGATTTGAAGTTTAGTGTCAGCATTGCCTCGGAACATGCAGCGAACCCAGGCCAAACACACTGGGCGGCGCTACTCGACATACTGGAATATGTCCAACAATCCAAGGACGCCTTTCTGACAATAGAGGCAAAAGACACCACACTAGTCCCGACATTCCAGGTCTACTCAGATGCAAGCTTTGCAGACAGATTAGATCTCAGAAGTACGCAGGGGCAGTTAGTCAAATTCATGTCGACAGTCATCTTCGCCAAAAGCAACAAGCAGACAGTCGTCTCTACCTCGACGTCGGAAGCAGAATTGATTGCGGCATCATCAGTGTGCAGGGAGGCAATGTGGATACGCCGCATTGCTAAGGCGATGTGGGTTCCTATTCCGCCAATGCTGAAGACACACTGTGACAACCAGCAGACAATCAGGGCAGTGACAAACACCCACGCTCCACAGACCTCAAGGATGAGGCATGTTGACCTAGCAAATGAATGGCTACGAGTAGAAGTCCAGGCAAAGCGCATAGCTGTCAACTACCTGCCAACATCGGAGATGCCAGCGGATGGGCTCACAAAGCCACTACTGGACAAAGAATACACAGCCTTCAGACAATCCTTGGGGGTGAGGATCCCGGGTGAAGCACAAGTGAGGGGAACTAGAGAATGCGGTGCAGGATCTGAGGATGAGGAAATGGCGGACTTGGGCTAGGATGAGAGTCATACTCTGAGTATATCGCTACGATTGAATCTTGCGAGGGGGTGTGTCAGAACATGACTAAGCAGACATGGAGGAAAGGACACGTAATCATAAACCCAAGTATAATATCTCATAGTCGAAGTACTCAGGGGTGGACTGAGGAGAGAGAAAAACGAATCAATACAAGCAATTCTACAACACTATCCAAGACACCGTTACTCGTTAGACGACGTGTCGATCATCATGTGCTGGATATGCTTTGAGAGTTACCATTATCTAACGCAACTCTTTTTTGCAAGCCACGTGAGCTAATCTCATTAGGCCGTTGGGCACTGAGATACTCCGGGATGCTTGAAGCAAGACAGTAACGCTGATATTGTGGCAAACAAAAGAAAAGTAATACTTTGTCACCTTGTAGCTGGTGATTTTCTTTGTAAAATCCAAGCGGTGCTGTCGCACATCAACATCCTCCCAGTAAGGTTCGTCCTCATAGGGCAAATGATTGAAACAAAAGCTATAGTCCAGCTAAACCTGACAACACCAGATATTTTACCAACATGACTTTACTGATGTTGCGTGTCTTGGTTTCTGGTCGGCCTTTGGCTCTTCCGTGCTTATCTATAGGAAATGAGCACAAAAGCAAGTTACTTTTTATGTAGGGCCCTTAAATCCGGCCTCGGGCGCACGAACGTCGGGAAATCTCCACAAGAATGTTATTTCTTACCCATGACGGTCAAATTGGCGACTGTGCCATTTGTATGGTGCCTGAACGCAGCAAAGGAAACTCACAACGTAGTAAATTCTTGGTCAGAAGATGCAACGGAAATCCCATATCAAGAGCTGCTTGTTCAGGCAAATGACGATGTTCCATTCACTGTCCTTCTAGAGCCCGGGTAGCCACAGGTGATCTTCTTCGGTGACTCCTAGGCTTGACGTGAGCATGTCGGCAAAAATGCCAAAATTTGACGGAGTTGATGAACAAGATGGAAAGAATCTACGTTGGGATAGGGCATTAAGAATTATGCTTTCAACATCCTAGACGACTATCTGAATAGACAAGGCCATATGCCACATCCGGATCTACAGCTCTTGCAGCGGCATATTCATACTTTTGCTTACATGGCTCGTGTGTATGCTTTGATTGAGCCATGGATTGGTGCTCTGTATTGGTGGATATTATGCAAGTTTGTCCATATCTCCTTGATCATCTGCGCATGTACGCTTACACATGAAGAAAATCCGATGTATTTTTTAAACGATACATAGATGGTGTCACATGCCACTCGAAACTGAAGTTATCTCTGTCATGCTCTTTTAGTATCAGCAGAATGGCAGATTGTAAGACATAAACAACAATCTGCGAATGTGCGAGGCTTGCCATGACATGGCTCGTTTGCTCTGATTACCTGCCATTGAAGGGGAAGACGACCATTTCCATAACTACGCTTTTCAAGGGTACTCTGCCCGACAAGATGGTTACAAATGTCGTGCAATTAGTGCAACTAAGTCGAGCAAACGACAAAGTTGACAGATCCATTACCATTGCAAAGCCCTCTAGATATCTAAAGGTTGGCTCTTGTTCCAACTTCGCCCCTAGGCTTGGTAGTTGGTTACAGCTTGAAAAATTAAGGCTTCTCGGACATATATCTGCTCTTATTATTGCTATCGATGGAGTTTAGGATCTTAGCATGCTAGATGTATGGAAGTCCAACCACGACCCAACTATTAAAGAGAAAGCATCTTCCCTTACCCAGACAAGTACATTTCTTTTACTCCCCACCGACTAAGTACCTCAAATTCCCCTTCTCTTCTATCTGTTACAGATCTCCGACTTTGTCTGGTACCGGATGTTTCTTTCGGTCAGTTGTTAATATGCAATTTCCTCTCTTTATAATACTAGCTTCTTTGAGCTTCAGCTACGCTGGTAACCTCAAGGGTATCGAAGATAAATGGTCCTTTGATCTCGGCGACGTCCAATACCCCGACTGGATGTCCTGTATGGGCAATAATGTACCACTATCGGCCCTAACCATTCCTGGAACTCACAACTCCATGATATTCAGTCTTGCAAGCAGCTGGACGCGGACCCAAAACGAGCTTTTAGCCAGCCAGCTTTTAGGTGGCATCAGATACATTGAAATTAGCTGCCGATATACAAAAGATGACATCATGGTGTATAATGGCCTGGTCAATACAGGCTACAGTCTCAAAGATGTATTATACACTATGTTTAACTTCCTCGATGACCACCCACGGGAAGTCCTTATTTTACGTATCCAGAAGGGCGGGATACTAGGCGATTCCAAAAAGTTCCTTGACTTCGTTGAACGACACTTTGACCCTGACTCCGAAATGGGCGATCGTGTCGCCAAGCGTATTTACTTCAGAAATTCTGGTGACATCTCCATCCCTACAATTGGTGAGGCTCGCGGCAAGGTCCTCATTCTGCAGGACTTCAAGAGCAGTCAGCCCGCCCTTTATGGCATTCCCTGGAACTCAGATACTGTCTCGAGTTACAGCCACAGCCTTGCTCTTGGTAGCCTTTTTTTGGGCCTGAAATGGGATGGCATCGAATCGCATTTCAGTCAGAGTCGTTCGGAAGACTTCGACAAATTGCGCATCACACACACTACTGCCGGTGCTGGCGTCAAGCCTATTGATATTGCTGCCAAGAACCATCTTGGTTTTGGAATGAACAGACGTCTTGGCCGATACCTCTTGTTTAACCTGGGCGACTGTTTTGGCATCATTGCCATGGACTTCCCTGGCTATTCTCTTGTCAAGGAAATCATCATGCGCAACTACCGGTACAGGGCTCCTGAACCCCTCGACTTTCCTTCTTTTTGCGCTACTCTACCCATGCCCGAGAAGGCTGTTGACGACATAATTCAAGATGAGATGGATGATGATAATGAGGTTACTCCTTATGATGAGATTACTCCTGGTGATGAGGCTCCCCCTGCCGAAGGTAGCGCTGACGAAGCTGGTGACGACGAGGGTGCTGCTAACCTGATTAGATGAGAAGATATTACTTCTACTAGCAATCCTGAAAATTCCAAGCGCGGTTTAAATGCTCATGTAAAAACGAAATCCATCGCAGGGCAGGTAAGGATGAAGCTTGCATGGAGCTGAGCTATGTGGTAGTGGTGCTATGAGGAAGAGGCGCTAAGGATCGAAGATTGTTTGATAAAAGATCTCCAGATCACGTAAATTACAAGTGAGAGCCCAATCTTTTACCATCTAAATTGTAGATTCTTTCATAAAAGAGTAAAAAAGCATCTTATCGATTAAAACTGATTGCTATTATCTTCTCTAGATACCTCAACAACAATCTGACATGTTCTTGAGTTATGACCAGCCTTACTATATATTCCACACCACCTTTCCCTAGCTGGGCCTGACCTTCCCCGACCACCACTTCTGGATAATTCCGCCATCACCTGCGCATCAACGTCTTTCTGATAAATTTCATTCCTTGCCTCGCCTACAGTTACCTTGCCTCCATACCGTAGCCGGGTCCTTTTTGCTCTACGCCGCTTACTAACAGTCACATTTGCCTGTCGAAGCACCTGGTTCTCAGACTTCAATACGCTATTCTAATGCATTAATGCCCTTGTTCCCTTTGAAAACGACTTAAGTGCCTCGAGAATTGATGAGGGGGGGCTACTCTGATGTCGCCTCACTCGTCTTTAGAGGTATTCACATTGTGAGCTGGCCTCCTCTCTGTAGCTGGTACATGCGCCTCACAGAATACATGCACAGGAACACCCCCACTATGCGATGTTAAAAGCCTCTTGCTCATTTGGTCAACTTGGATAGTTTCTTTCCTTTCCTCCTGAATGTTGAATGTCTGATTATCCCTAAACTTGTTTGTATGAGCAATCTACAATCTAACCTGTGACATCGAGCGGCTCAAGCACTTTGATCAGTGCACCACTAATCGATCGGTTGGCGTCTATCGTCTCTAGATCCTTGATGGCTATGAAAGTCGCTACTCAATAGAATTCGAGAGATATTGAGAAGAGAACAAGGTCATCAAGCTGTGTATGCCACCTCGTTCGCCTCATTTGCGTCAACGCCTTGACGTCGAGTTCTTTGGTGTGCTTAAGAGACCAGTTACAAGACATCAAAGTAGTTCTTCAGTGTTGTTAGTAACCTAAGTTAGGGTTACCAAGATTGCTGACCCTGATCCAGTTCGCCCAAACATTAGGGTTAGTATCAGACATCAAGGGTCTTCGAAGAAGACCCAGAACATGGTAGTGATGGATATATAAGACGGCTGAGATCCGCTCCTCGGAGTAGACTTAGATAGATACAGAAAAACAACTTCAATAATCACTTATTTCCTTCTTCCTCTTCTTCACGAGACATCCAGTACGTCCACCTAATATTTACTGTCAAGAATCAATCCTAGACGCTAAAAGGTCTTCTTGCACAGGAGCAAAGATGGTTTCGCATAAGATTAGTTACCTTACTGGAAACTAGAGTTAAGGATTTTGAACATGCAAATTAGATACTAAGCCAGCGCCGGAGGGCAAAAGGACTCAGATAGAGAGAAGAGGGCTGATCATAGTATGATAGTAGAGGAAGGAAACTAAGGAATTGATCAAATGGATGTGGATGCGTAGGTAGTGGCTGAATCGTCGAGAAGTGGTGGTTAAGAGAGGCCGACGCGACTGGGAGTTCGGCATTGTGATGTCTGTGGAAAGCTTGGTCACAATGCAAGAACGAACAGGTAGTAATTCAGACATCTGAGGAAGAGGACGGGGAATAATTTGGATTGATCAACTAAATGGTTTGTGGCGTTTTTATCGCGATTTCTATCTTGAAAGTATAAAAACAAGTGCAACGCATGATTATCACGCACGTTAGCTCTCCTCCATGCAGACTTCAAGCTTATGAATCCTGCTATGAATTACCTTTTTACATTAGCATAAACTGCAAAAGACACCTTCAGGATTGTTAGTAAAAACAGCATGTCCATCCAACCAGGACAACTGCACCCTCGTCGCCCCTAGCTTCGTCAGCACAATATTCGGCAGGAGGGGCCTCATTACGTATTAGCTCATGTCGAATTATATAGCCAACTCATCAGGCATGGATAGACGATCGTCATGAGAAGGAAAGTCGGAAGGTTCCGGATCCCGGTACTGGTTGTTAAGCTTCACAATGTGGCCAACTAGAAAGTTGCCCGGAAAGTCCATGACAATAATGCCGAAACAGTTGCCCTGCTCATACAAGAGGTATCGGCCAAGACGTCCGTTTATTCCATAGTTGTTGGCAGCGATGTCAAGGGGCTTGACGCCAACATCAGCAGTAGTGTGCGTGATGCGCAGCTTATTGAAGTCTTCCGAACAACTCTGACTGAAATGCGATCTGATGCCGGCCCATTTCAGGTCCAGAAAAGGACTACCAGGAGCAAGCCTGTGGCTGTAACTTGAGACAGTATCTGAGTTCCAGGGCATGCCATAAAGGGCAGGCTGACTGCTCTTGAAGTCCTGCAGAATAAGGACCTTGCCACGAGCCTCACCAATTGTAGGGATGGAGATGTCACCAGAATTTTTGAAGTAGATACGCTTGGCGACATGATCGCCCATTTCGGAGTCAGGGTCAAAGTGTCGTTCAACGAAGTCAAGGAACTTTTTGGAATCGTCTAGTATCCCGCTCTTCTGGATACGTAAAATAAGGACTTCCCGTGGGTGGTCATCGAGGAAGTTAAACATAGTGCGTAATACATCTTTAAAACTGTAGCTTGTATCAACGAGACCTTTGTAAACCATGAGATTGTTTTTTGTATATCGGCAGCTAATGTCAATGTATCTGATGCCACCGAGAAGCTGGGTGTCTAGATCATCGCTTTGCGTCCGCGTCAAATCGCTTGGAATCCAGTATGTCATAGAGCCGTGAGTTCCAGGAATGAATGGACAGGGCTGATAGTGGTACATTATTACCGATTCTAGACATCCAGTCGGAGTATCGGACCTTGCCAAGACCGAAAGACCACATATCGTCGGTATTGTCGAGGCTACTAGCGTAGCCAAGGCTTAAGGAGGCCATTATTATAAAGAGAGAAAATCGCATACTAACAACTAGCCTAGGGCAATATCCGACATCGGATAAGGTCAAAGAGCCGCAGAGGATAATAGAGAAGGGGAATTTGAGGCAGTTATTCGATGGGGAATACAATACATGCACCAGTCTGGGTAGGGGGATAAGCTTTTTCTTTAATAGTTAGCTCATGGCGGAACTCCCCTCATATGCCAAGTTCCTAGACCGCATTGATAGCAATAATAAGAGCATAGATAGTCATATTCTTAATCATCTAACATTCAGCAATCTAAAGCTAACTACTAAGCTTGGTAGCGACGCTGAAACAAAAGCCAATCTTTGGATATCTAGACGGCCTTGAAATAGTGACGAATCTGACAATATTCTTTTTCGATCCTCTAACGTACATGATGAGCTTGAGTGACAAGAATTCCTCTGCTTGCACGATCTCCTATTGATCAATGAATACTGAACCACGGGTCATGTCAGACCTGAATGTTGAATGTAGAATCCTTCTTGCCCTCAAGGCACTTGCGAAAGACCTAAAATTAAAGTTCTGATGCTCTGCAGAAAACGTATGATACCATGGCGCCGACAGAGGGGTTTTCAATCTCGACGCGATTGGATCCCTAAGCCATTCATTCAGACTATCCGATCTAGAGGAACAGATTATCCATTCGGCCTTAATACATCTATCATACCACCATCTCAAACTCAGAGATACCATTGATGATACCCCAATAATATGCTTAATTAGGCTTGATCGGATATCCCAGAAGGCTTTGAGTCCGGCTCCGTTGCTTGAAAGTAAAATCGGAAAAGAGCCTAAGCTTGAGGTAGGCAAAAAGCCCTGGATCGGAGATGGATACATCCGTATTGCACTCCTTACTTCTCTGCTTTTACACCACGCAAAATATTTGCGAGCCTATTGGCAAGGAGAAAACGGCCACTGAAGATAGTCGCCATGTTAGGCCAGTTATATTCTGAGTGTCATTAGATACAACGGCTTAAACCAATTCTCGCACGTGCATTGGTTCTCGCTTAAGTCCTATAACCCACCGGCTTGCCAACACCGGCTTATACCAACGCAAAACTTTAGTTTCAACACTTCTATCCTACATCTTTTAGGTCCTTATTTGACCTGATCCTTGGCACCGCAGGTGTATGACAAATGCTGGCTTGTTAACAGTAGATATTAGGAGGACGTACTGAATGTCCTGTAAAGAAGAGGAAGAAGGAATAAGTGATTATTGAAATTTTTCTGTATCTATCTAAGTCTAGTCCAAGGAGCGGATCTCAGCCGGCTTATATATCCACTACCATGTTCTAGATGAAGCACATGGGCCCTTGATGTCTGATACTAACCCTAACGTTTGGGCGAACTGGATCAGGGTCAGCAATCTTGGTAACCCTGACGTAGGTTACTGGCACTTGTTTTTACTGAGCAGTCTTCTAACGTTTTTGCCTTATACTATTTGCGCTGCTACCTGACTTATAGTTGCTAGGAAATCCCCATGCAGATAAGATGTAGACATAATTGAAAACCAGCAAGCAGGCCCCAAGATATATTTTACTTGTGGGAAGTTGGTATGCGTTGTAGTATATCTGCCTTTTTTCTACACTCCTATACCGAACATTCGGGGAACAGTCCCTGACCTGTTTCCCTTCGCTAAAACATCTGCGCCCTTAGACACCATCTCATCTCATATCTGCATTCATATTGCCACATAATGGTTTGCTCCCATCTGAGATCGCGCTAGTGGCTTTTAAGCCTATTGAGCCTAGTTTAGTCATAACATAAAATGTTCAACGTTCGTTGCCTCCTGACCCAAACCCCAGACAGCCCTACTCTACTAAATGACGGTCAGCTCTATCAATGATGATAATAGATATCCTATGTGTCGGAACAATCTACCGAATTGAGTCATATCACTTTTGAAGTCACTCGTGATCCAGTACAACCGCACGTGGAACCGTGCTGGTATACAGATTGATCGTTATGGTGAAGCTTACTTTCTATTCATTCTCTATGGTGTTAAGTTCTTCCATTTAAGCTGGAGTATCCAAGCTCGGGTTTACCCAGGGTTAATCCGACAAAAAGCAGATTCCCCACAATACCCATCCTATGTGTCACTCCCTATGCCATAGCTTCAACTCCATTCACAGATCATGATCCTAGTCCAACAGCCATGCAACCATAACCCTCGCTTTGATATACGACATGCCCAGCTAAACCTCCCCAAGGGATAGTATTTAGCGCACAACCTCCAAAATACGTACAATACTTCTATCACGATGACAGGAAAGTCCAGACACTTGTCACTCTTTGCACCATTGCCTCATCTTGGACGAAGCATAGATCTAGCAATCGGAACGTTTATAGCTAGTACGCTTAGCTTGGCAGTTTCTTTAATTCATAGTCAACGAGGCAATTTATTTATTTTACTTCTAAATGAATCACAATCCCCTTCACGGGGCCATCTATTGGTGGCAGAAGTAGTATTAAGAGCATTGTATTATCTATTGCACTTGAGTATTCTAATGTTTTCCTTCTATTTTAGCTTTTCTTTTCTCATGTCATTATCATCACTCTATCGTCCCACCACTCCCTCCTGGTAATAGCTTCACTGCCTACCGCCCCCATGGCAAAACTCAGCTTTGCTATGACTTCAAGCCTATTGATCCAGCCATCGCATTTTTTCCTATGATGATGGAAACTCCACGCGCGCCATGAGAAATAAGCTGGCTAGAAAGGCAATGTCCTGTTAACAAGGGTAGGGCTAGCCTCGTCGTCACTAGTCTCATTGCCATTACCATTCGGAAGGGAAGCCTAACTCCATAGGCTGGATCAAAACCAGCCTATTCAGCGCTGGCGATAGCAGTGCAATCACGGGGACAATGGGGAAGGGGCCCGATACTGGTCGTTTTCCTTCACGATTGCCTTAACGACCTCATAGCCGGGGAAGTCCATGACAACAACGCCAAAGCAATCGCCCTCATCGATCAAGAGATGCCGGCCAATATATCTGTTCATTGCAAAACTTAGACCATTCTTCGACGAGATGTCAATGGGTTTGGCGCCAATACTAGCAGTAGCATACGTGATGCGCATCCTGCTATCGTTTTCGGAGAGACTCTGACTAATATGGGATTTAATGCCTTTCCATTTCAAGGGCAACAGCACTCTACCAACCGCAAGCTTGCGATTGTAATAAGAGACAGTTTGCGAACTCCAGGGGATTCCATAAAGACCTGGCGGACTTGTCTTGAAGTCCTGCAAGATGAGAACCTTGCCGCGAACCTCGCCAAGAGTAGGGATGATAGTACCATCTTTCTTGGAATAGATATGCTCGGCAGCACGATTTCCCAACTTGGAGCCAGCTGCCAGGTGTGCTTTCATGGAACTGAGAAATTCTGTAGACTCATCGAGTATGCCGCCCTTCTGGATACGGAGAATGACAGCTTCACGTGGGTGGGCATCGAGGAAGTCAAACAAAGTAGTCAAGGCGTTCTCAAAACTGTAGCCAGTGTCAAAAAGCCCACTATACACCATCATGACCCCATTGATGTATCGGCAGCTGATATCAATGTATCTGATGCCGCCATCAAGCTGTCCAGCTAGACCCACGTTTTGGGTTTGTGCCAACTTGTTATTGACCTTGTCTGTCATGGAATTGTGGGTTCCAGGAATAGACAGACTTGACAGATGCACATTATCCGCGAGGGCGCCCATCCAATCAGTGTTCTGGAAATCGTCGAGGTCAAAAGACCACATCTCACTGAGTCCGTCATAGGAGCCTGCGTGGGTGAAGGCCAGACAGGCGAAAGTGGCGAAGAGAGAGAACCGCATATCAGCAACAGATACAAAATAATACTGCTGAAGTATCAGGAAGGGATGAAGTGACACAGGTATCTGAGGAAATCTGGTCGATAAGGAATGGTAGGCATTTGAAAAGTCTTTGACAGTGGGCGTCCTCCCGCCTTAATAGTCGTGTTGTCACTTGACTATGCTACACCTGTCGTACCAAGATCTCAAGGCCGGAGATAACAGTGACAGTAGCTCTGTAATCTGCTTGTGTAGCTTTGATCGGCCAAGCTACAACCGGCGCATGGAAGTAGTTGGATCTAGCTGCCATGCCTGACAAAATAGCAGAAATAGCCTGAGCTTCGAATAGCCGAGGTGCCCGAAAGCGAAGGTGAATACTTCTAGGTCCTATTGCCGTTGTCATTACTTCTACATTCTGCAGAACATTTCCATACCTCTTGTTGGGCAAAAAGTCGTGACTAGGAATAGCCGCGGTGTTAGCGCGGTTAAAGTCAGAACGTAACCGTAGTTAGAGACAACAAGCTTTGGCAAGCCGGAGACACATGTTAGTTATTGCTTAGCCCTTACAACCTTACCAGGGTCTACACATGGCAATGGAAAACTAGCGCCGGCGTTTTTATCGTGTATTTTTCATGTATTCATTTACTAAGTGAGCCAACTATGACACAGTGAGCTCTATAGTATGAAAGAATGCACATGTTGGTGGTCCTGCAAGCTTGTCTGTTTCTGGCACCTCTTTTCAGCCTACAAATGGCATCCAAGGCCCGATTTTGAGCAGATGCCGACTATACATATGTAGGCTTGACCAAAAAGCCATGTGCAGGCCGCCATTCATCTACAATTCAGTCTAGCCAAAGCGTGAAAACAGGCCAGTGAGCATGAAAAACGAATATGCTGCTATAGGGCCTGTATATTGGGATGTTGTATATCTTACAATTTTGAGTTTTGAATGTTAAGGGAATAGTTATCATTATCTTCCCTGCTGCTTAGACCCTTTATAGCTTATTTATCTATCTTGGGCTAAATTATGACACTTATGCTAGCATAGACGGCAAACCTAGACGTCGCCGAGGAAGATCACTCCAGTAAAGCTCGGCAGGAATGCAACCCTTGTCCCAGCCAGGTGGCGCTGAACGTGGACTTTTCTGTAGTTATGTGTAGGCTGTGCTATTTCTCTTCCTCGTGGCTATTAGACGATCCTAGTGCTTGCTCCAAAAATGGCACGAGGTTTCATTTTCTCTGCAATGGTTGTGATATAATGGGCTAATGCAGATTGTCCATTCTTGAACCTGAGAGTTCGGATTTAAAGGCCCTGTGTATTAAGAGTAATTAGATGTTGTTGGCATCTAAAAGTAATCATTGTAAAACAGAATAAGGCCTACCCTACTATACTAGACAGACAGGACGCATAGCACGCAATGCATGTGAAGTCACTGAGGAACATCCAGTTCCTAGTAGTCATGCCTCTGGAAAATTTATACTACAGGAAGTCACCTCTACATTCGGTCACGTAGATGACCAAGTCTTTCACATCTCGATCAGGCGTGGGAATGAATTATAGCGTATTCCTGGAGTAAGCTAAACACTCCTTCAACCCTTCCTTATGTCGGAGATTCAAAGGCGCTTT
The DNA here is from genome assembly GCF_044167205.1 of Ceratocystis lukuohia. NCBI lineage: Eukaryota > Fungi > Ascomycota > Sordariomycetes > Microascales > Ceratocystidaceae > Ceratocystis > Ceratocystis lukuohia. Next base: position 454,572 of record NW_027263527.1, read on the forward strand.
GAAATACTTTCTAGTGAGCCAAGCAAAATCACCACATGCTGGCAGATTGAAAGAGGCGCTAGAGCCTTCTAGAAGTGCCTATCTAGGTGTCAGTCAATGAAGCTGAAGCGTGTACCTAAGAGGATTTAAGCGTAATATATTCCGGAAGCAACTCCATGGTTTACCATGATGTCATACCAAGCATCAAATTAGCTGGTGCTGTAGTATGCAATGTTAGTGTATAAGCAGCACCATCGTCACTAAGTTTGGGAAGGGGACTCATGGTCACTGACTGCGAGAATACCAATAGTGCGCAAAAGTCTTCACGTGTGGCACTACAACACGTGTATACTTGATTACTAACAGCAAAAACTAGGAGGAGGTACTGAATGTTCTGGAAGGGAGAATAAGTGATTATTGAAGTTGTTCTGTGTATATCTATTTCCTGCCTGAAGAGCAGATCTCAACCGTTTTATATATTGTAGGTTTTAGGGTTCAGGGTCACATGACAATCAGACCCTGACCCCGCTCTGAGATAGACTTACGAAGCGCCAGCTTCGGAAGTCTGTCACAGAGTTTGCTTCCTTCTTCATCAAGCTTTTAGAATCAGAGAATCGACCTACATTTTAGGATAGCTATTCATACGAGACTCACGTATTTATACGCATCAACGTGAGTGATTATAGCGCTTGTTTACTGTGGTCAATAGTCGCAGGGTTACAACTGCCGTATCATAGACGCAGGCGTAACACCCACAAAATCCAGCACTACCATGTCTAGATCAAGCATATGGGCCTTGAAAGAAGGAAGGCCGCTAACCCTAACGTTTGGGCGAGCTAGATCAGGGTCAGCAATCCTAGTAAGACTTGGTGAATATGTTGCGTGGCGCACTATAACGTAGGTATATGATAAGCGAGCGACGCACTTTTACCAACCCTCTGAATTAAATTCGCAATAGAAAGACCATGATAGTTTTATATCTAATCAATTGACATTAATCACTATACTATTCCCTGTTGACTTCGATTGCCTCCTGAAAGGTCTTTGCAATATATCTAGTTTTTCTACAAATACTACACTGCCGAACCTTTGCTTCTTGTGACCTTCCGTGGCCACCTCTCAAGGATTCAACTGTTACCCGCACATCAATATCTATCTGTTCAATTGGTTGTAATGCTTCCCCTATAGTTAAAGGCCCTTCTTTCTATATCTTGTCGAACACTTCTCAGAGAGGCTGAAGTTATGAAATCACTAGCCGCCCAAAGCAACCTAAGAAGGTAGTACCACGCGATCGGTGTAATACGGTACGCAGCAATCAGGCCGACCCAAGATCTCGGGGTTTGATTTTTAAAAGAATTACACCGCATGCCGACGCTAGAGCCAGGGCCGTTCTGTGCTCCTGGCAAGATAGTAGTTCAAGGATTAAGACCCCAACTCTATAATTACCCTCCAACTTAAACTCGGGTAACGTCGTCTCCCCAGCCAGAGAGGTCTTTAGAGCTGATGAGCAAGCTCTGGATGTTGTGCACAGGGCTAAATTGGTGAAGGAGTCTATTTGATTGTGGCAGGCATCACTTGGGGGCCGTTGGATATCAAGTATTAGTCGGTTTCCTGCAATTTCACATCAATGCCTAGGAACAGGATTCGTCAAATTGTATGCGCCAGGTGTATCTTGGCTGATCAAAGCTTCTCAAAGTCACTGGAATATTATGAACGCTATAGCTGGCGTTTGAATGTTGGCACATTAGATTCATCAAGGTTTGCTTGGTCATGGCCAAACTATTAAAGTACAGCATGCCCACTGCCCAAGACTATTGCATGCCTTTTGGTCCTCATCGTCTAACTGCTACAGATGCTCCTCCTCTCTTATTTCCTATTATTCTTTTAGTCTGTCTGCTACCTAAATTTTGGGCGGGGTTGCTATTTTCATGCGCTGCTCTTTCTTCACAGTACTGGCCTGTCTGGCCTTCAGTCATGCGGGCAGCTTCAAAGGTATCGATGACATGTGGTGTTTTGATCTTGACGAAGCCCACAAGGCTGACTGGATGGACACCATTGTGGACGACGTGTCTCTGACGGCCCTGTCCATTCCTGGAACCCACAACTCCATGACAGATATAGTCGAATCCAATTATTCACAGACCCAAAACATGCCCCTAGACCAACAGCTTATTGCTGGCATCAGATATATCGATATTAGGTGCCGATACACCCACCACGATATGATGATTTACAATGGGCGTGCTGCTACTGGCTACAATCTCGAATACGTCCTAACCACTTTGTTTAACTTTCTCGATCATCACCCTAGTGAAGCCATCATTCTCCACATTCAGAAGCGTGGCAGACTTGATAATTCCAAAGCATTTCTCAGATCGATGGAAGGACACTTTGGTTCTGATTCTGAATTTGGTCAGCGTCACATCCAGTATTTGTACTCTGGGTACGACGATAATGATGGTATCCCTACACTTGGCGAGGTTCGCGGCAAAGTTGTTATTCTGCATGATTATAAAAGCAGTTCGCCCGCGCTTTATGGCATCCCCTGGAACTCAGATACTGTCTCGAGTTACAATCCTAGGCTTACTGTTAGTCCCCTTTTGCTGAACCGGAGATGGGACGCCATCAAAACTCATCTTAGCCGAGGTCGCTCCCAAGACTTGACCAAGCTGCGTATTACCTACACTACTCCTAGTGCAGGCGTCAAGCCTATTAATTTTGCTACTAGAAATCGTGGTGGTGTTGGGATGAACAGACTTCTTGGACACTACCTCTCACTTGAAAAGGGTAACTGTTTCGGTGTTGTTGTCATGGACTTCCCTGGCTATTTTCTTGTTGACCAGATCTTGAAGCTTAACGACGATTATCAGGTCCCTGAGACTGATGATTATCAGGTCCCTGAGACTGATGATATTTATTCGTATCGCAGTGATGAGACCGCTGCGGAAGAGTTTGATTTTGACGAAGTTTATGATGGCGACGCTCCCCCGGCCGAGACTAGTGATGATGAGGTTGGTGGTGATGGTGACAAGCCCTCTGGCCTGGCTCAATAAAATGATATTGCCCTTGCTACAAACTATGCATCAAGTTCTATGACCTTAAAATATCGATATAGGAGAAAGCAAGACATCGGCCGTAGGACAAATAGACTTCGGGTCCCCGCTGCAAAATCTAGTGTTGAACAAGCTAGTTCTCTTGTAGCTATAGAGCTATTTGTAGTGGAAGTGGTGGTGTTGTACTCACTTGTAGATTATGTTGTAGAATTGCTTGTATTCATCCCCCTCTCTCTCTCCTTCGTCAACCCCTGAGTACTTGGACTATCAGATATATATACTTGGGTTTATAGTTACGTATCCTTTCCTCAATGTCTTCTTAGTAATGTTCTGACACACCCGATCGTAACGATATACTCAGAGTATGACTCTCATCCTAGCCCAAGTCCTCCATTTCCACACCCTCAGATCCTGCATCGCATTCCCTAGTCTCCCACACCTGTGCTTCACCTGGGATCCTCACCCTCAAGGATTGTCTGAAGGCCGCGTATTCTTTGTCCAGTAGTGGCCTTGTCAGCCCATCCGCTGGCATCTCCGATGTTGGCAAGTAGTTGACAGCTATGCGTTTTCCCTAAACTTCTACTCGTAGCCATTTATTTGCTAGGTCGATATGCCGCATCCTTGAGATCTGTGGAGCGTGCATATTCGTCACTGCCCTGATTGTCTGCTGATTGTCACAGTGTGTCTTCAGCATTGGCGGGATAGGATCCCACATCACCTCCCTGCACACTGACGATGCTGCAATCAATTCTGCTTCCGACGTCGAAGTAGAGGCGACTGTCTGCTTGTTGCTTTTGGCGAAGATGACTGTCGAAATGAACTTAATTAACTGCCCCTGTGTACTTCTGAGATCTGATCTGCCTGCAAAGCTTGCATCTGAGTAGACCTGGAATTTCGGGGCCAGTGTGGTGTCTTTTGCCTCTATTGCCAGAAAGGCATCCTTAGATTGCTGGACATATTCCATCATGTCGAGTAGCGCCGCCTAGTGTGTTTGGCCTGGGCTCGCTGCATGTTCCGGGGCAATGCTGACACTGAATTTCAAATCCGGTCTTGTGTTATTGCTAAGCCATAGAAGTCCTCCCACTGTTCTTAAGTCTGAGGTCACAGCTATCAGCTAGGTTCCTTGGGAGCCGGTGGTTTCGCATCGGACATGTGGCCACACGTCTTTTCCGATCTTGCAGGTAGGTCCCCCATTTGTTCAACAACGTTCTGATGTACGCATATTGGTTTGCTCTGATAAATCGTTTTCCATCTGGACTTGCAAATAGACATGGGTCTTCCGGTACTGGCTTCAAGTCCGTCAATTCCGTGATGATCCTCGTGAAGAGAGCATTCCATAGTCATAGACTTTCTCTGAGACCAAAGATCGCCTTCTTTATCCGCAGAATGTGATCCTTCTGACCACTAACAAGCATTTTCATGTAAATGGGCCTTGGGAGTGTCGCATTCATAAAGGCGTTGCATACATCCCACTGGGTCACACTCATGTTCTTCCTGAGGGCAAGGACTAGCATCATGCGCAATGATACTGACGACAGTGTGGCGGCATACAGCACTGCTGATGGATCTTTCGGTTGTTGATCCCCTCGAATCGCAAGTACTAGCGCAGCTGCTTGCGCTTCTATTCAACCTGGGACTCTTAAAATGTCCATGCTGATCGAATATCACGTGCTTGCATACATGCACTCGATTTCAAGAGCAAAGCCAGACTTACATGCAGCCATGCTATGCATCAATCTACACTCTGAAAAAAGCATAGACACGGACTAGGCCAGCGCGTATACGTCGCCATAGGTACTACAGATATGGAGTTCTTCCGAATTGAAGTCTGAGGGCGAAGGCATACCGAAGTCCATAGGCCCGGCGAGGCCAGCAGTGATATGGTCAGGATCAATCTCACCAATTACAAGAGCAATGGTGGCTGAGCCAAGGACCTTCTTTAGTGGCCCAATGGCAAGGTTCTTTATGGTATATACATCCATGCAGTCATTGTAGATAGCCTTCATCTTGTAAAGGTTTTGAGCATCCTGGGAGCTCAGATCTATACCAGCAGGCAATGGCAATGGATCCTCGCCAATTTCGCGAATGATTCCGTTGAAATGGTCCTGAATTAAAGTGGTAGTGCTGACTCTATGTTGGCCAGGCTTGGGCTCATGTTTCAGACGCCAACCACTGCAGGCGGGCGAGCTCTCAAACTGCTGCATGGGTCTAGATCAGTATAGTTTGGAGGCAAGTTGGAAGGAAGGTCTGCAGCAATCCGTTGGCAGGCAGGGGTGTTGCAGTATCTAGGGTTTGATGTAGGGGCAGCCTCATGGTCTGCTGTCTATGATGCAGATTCACTTTGAGCGTTGATTGCATAGGCCAAGAGGCCTAGCACAAAGACAGAATTGAATTCCGTGATTTTGAAATATTGAATCCATGTGGAAGTATATAATTAGATCTAGGCCAAGCCAACGAGAAAGCGACACAGCAAATTAGAACAACGGAAGAGCACAACAAATCTAGTCTCCCTATCTTAGGCAAGGCAAATATCATTGGTTAAATGGAGCCAACTAAAACCATTGCCGAGAGTGGGTTTATGCTATCCTAGACAGCGTGAAGATCTTCCTACAATGGCATAAAATGCCCCCAAAATCTTTTCAACTTAATGGGAGCACTGACGAAGTATAGACAAGGCCAGGGCGCCTCCCAAGCCTTTTTGCTGCCAAACAGTTAGCCCGTGTCACTAATTCTGCATCTCCGCACGGCGCTACAAGTGCCGATGAGGTGAAGGTCAGTTATCTAATGATGAAGAAGACGGTGAACAACAAACATGCTGAGTTACTGCTTATATCTTTCTATTCACACTCTTTTCCTTTAGTTGCCTGGGCGCCTCCGTCTATTCCGATGCAGTGCTGGGAAATAGCCCTTGTTCTGAACAGGAGGAACTTGTAGAATAGATCTTAAATGTTGAATCAGTTGGATTTATTAAAGGGATAACTTCTACACCACGTCCCTTGCATATTGCTCCTGAGGATACATGATAGGGTGTCAACCCTATCATGGATCTTCAGCCACAAGAGGTATGAATAAGTGGGGCATGTATGGGACGCCACTTAACCTGGATAGTGCGCCACGCAACAGAAGTCGAGGTGTGGGGCTATGTGTCCATTTTAATTGGCTGAATCATGCCTCTTAGTCCTTAGTCTTATATCTCGCCAACAGTTTGCAAATAGCCTCTATTTTGGCTGAATTGGGTGTAAGTGAAATAGCTGAGTTCTGGTGGTGGAATCGAGGCTGGTTAGTGCAAAGCAGTGCACTACAACTTGTAGCAAGGCTGGCCATAACTCAAGAACATGTCGAGGTGCTGTTGGAATACCTGGGAAAACAATAGTGGTTAGATTTGATTGATCCAATGCTATTTTATGTTTTTGTGCCATGTTGTTTGTTTCTTCAGGGTCGATATCTTTGGTGAACTCGCTTAGTTAGTGCACTCGCTGGTCACACACATTATATCGCATGATGTTTAAATACCGCTGTAAAATGAAAGTAGTCTATGGTGGGATGAATAGGCACCACTACAGAGTTGAGCTACACAATAGGGAGAAATCGGGAAAATGAGTCGGAAGAAGGCAAACATCAGAACATCCACGTGCAGCATTTCATGCATCACCTGTCTCTCTATATGGGCATTGGGATTGATGCGTACATGACACGCAGCCGTTCCCGCCGATGATGAACCGGTAATAAATAATTGCCGAATTATATTCAACCATCACATACCCCCTATTCTTCATGCTTGGGTACTATTTACTAGGAAAGAATTGCCAACGGGGCATCTCTGAATGCGCCATTCGCCATTGTCACCAGGTCTGGCTTAGGCTTTCTTAGAACATGATTATATCAACGTAGACGTCGGACCTGTGATCAAGTTACTATAGGGCCATATGAGCAGAGGTATGACATTTCCCAAGTCAAACTTCTCAGACAGGTTGGAGTTATGAAATCACTAGCCGCCCAAAGCACCCTAAGAAGGTAGTACCACGCGATCGGTGTAATACGGTACGCAGCAATCAGGCCGACCTAAGATCTCGGGGGTTGATTTTTAAAAAATAACACCGCATGCCGACGCTAGGCCCAGGGCCTCTATGTGCTGAAGAGCTCTTGGCAAGATAGTAGTTCAGAGGATTTAGAGCCCAACTCTATTTATAATTACCCTCCAACTTAATCTCGGGTAACGTCGTGTCCCCAGCCAGAGAGGTCTTTAGAGCTGATGAGCAAGCTCTGGATGTTGTGCACAGGGCTAAATTGGTGAAGGAGTCTATTCTATTTGATTGTGGCAGGCATCACTTGGGGGCCGTTGGATATCAAGTATTAGTCGGTTTCCTGCAATTTCACATCAATGCCTAGGAACAGGATTCGTCAAATTGTATGCGCCAGGTGTATCTTGGCTGATCAAAGCTTCTCAAAGTCACTGGAATATTATGAACGCTATAGCTGGCGTTTGAATGTTGGCACATTAGATTCATCAAGGTTTGCTTGGTCATGGCCAAACTATTAAAGTATAGTATGCCCATTGCCCAAGACTATCGCATCTCTTTTGCTACTCACCATCTAACTGCTGCAGATGCCCCCCCTCTTTTATTCATTGTCGTTCTTTGATTCTGTCTACTACTTAGCATTTAGGCGGGTTTGCTGTTGACATGCACTGCTCTTTCTTCACAATACTGGCCTCTCTGGCCTTCAGTCATGCCGGAAGCTTCAACGGTATCGATGACATGTGGTCTTTTAATCTTGACGAAGGCTACAAGGCTGACTGGATGGACACCATTGTGGACGACGTGTCTCTGACGGCCCTGTCCATTCCTGGAACCCACAACTCCATGACAGATATAGTCGAATCCGATTATTCACAGACCCAAAACATGCCCCTAGACCAACAGCTTATTGCTGGCATCAGATATATCGATATTAGCTGCCGATACACCCACCACGATATGATGATTTACAATGGGCGTGCTGCTACTGGCTACAATCTCGAATACGTCTTGACCACTTTGTTTAACTTCCTCCATAATCACCCTCGTGAAGCCATCATTCTCCGCATTCAAAAGGGTGGCATACTTGATAGTTCCAAAACATTTCTCGAATCTATGAAAGGACACTTTGGTTCTGATTCTGAAATTGATGATCGTCCCATCCAGTATATCTACTCCAGGGACGGCGATGAAGATACCATCCCTACACTTGGCCAAGTTCGCGGCAAGGTTCTCATTCTGCAGGACTTCAAGAGCAGTCCGCCCGGTCGTTATGGTATCCCCTGGAACTCAAATACTGTCTCGAGTTACAATCATAGGCTTGCTGCTAGTACCCTGTTGCTGAACTGGAGATGGGACGCCATCAAAACTCATCTTAGCCGACCCCAAGACTTGACCAAGCTGCGTATTACCCACGCTACTGCTAGTGCAGGCGTCAAGCCTATTAATTTCGCTACTAGCAATTATGGTGATGTTGGGATGAACAGACTTCTTGGTGACTACCTCTCACTTGAACAGGGCGACTGTTTCGGTGTTGTTGTCATGGACTTCCCTGGCTATCGTCTTGTTAACCAGATCTTAAAGCTAAACGACGATTATCAGGCCCCTGAGACTAATGTTTTTTATTCGTATCGCATTGATGAGACCACTGCGGAGGAGTTTGATTTTGACGAAGTCTATGATGGCGACACTCCCCCGGCTGAGTCTGATGATGATGAAGTTACGGGTACTGATGACAAGCCCTTTGGCCTAGCTAAATAAATATATATTGCCCCTGTTACAAATTATTGTCAGTAACCTAAGTGAGGGCTAGTATCAGACATAAAAGGTCTTCTTCCAAGGCCCATGTGCTTGATCTAGACATGGTAGTGATGGATGTATAAACCGGCTGAGATCCGCCCCTTGGACTAGATTTAGATAGATACAGAACAACTTCAATAATCACTTATTCCTTCTTCCTTCTCTTTACAGGACATTCAGTACGTCCTCCCAATATCTACTGTTAGATTCCATAGTTGATGTAGCTACACTTCTTGGCTCCTGTAATTTCTATTGAATCGGGCTGCCAGCTAGTATGAATACCAAGAGTAAGGACTATCACAGACGACACATTCAAGCTTCAGTTTAGCTAGGCTTCAAAGAGAACAGGCCTCAGTGGGATTCTTTTCGTAGTGACATATTTTTATTTATTTGTACTGCAACCTTCGCCACCTTTTCATTATTAACTTCATCATTTCTTTATGCATCAAAAACCCAGATTCGTAACATAACTTTCTAATACTGGGTAGGGGCAGGAATAGGGTTAGGGTAAGAGTTGGTGTTAGGGCTGGCGTTGGAGCCAGAGTAGCTGGGGGATGGAGGGGGTTGCTGGCTGTAACCCTCGGCAGTGGAAATCTCTTCGTAAAACTTGTTAAACTTCAGGATCTGCTCAACAAGATTCTTGCCAGGGAAGTCCATGGAAATAACTCCAAGACGAGCTCTCCTGAATCCGAAGAGGAATTCATTGGAATCGCCCCCCTTGGTGTCCTTCAGGAAGATGCCAAGACGGCCATTCATGCCGGGATTTTTCTCATCGCCAGTGGCAATGCTAATGGGCTTAGAGCCAACACTAACTGTCATGTCAGTGATGTACAGCGTCTCAGCGCTCTTTCTAGAAAGACCTTCAATATGCTTCCTGACGGTGTGCCATTTAGCTCCCACCAACAGCTTGCCAACTCCAAACTTGAAGTGGTGGTTAGAGATAAGAGGAGAGCTCCAGGGGAAGCCAAAAACGCCGCTGGGTTTAGTGTCAAAGTCCTGCAAGATAAACAGCTTGCCACGGAGATCGCCAAGAGTCGGGAGAGTAGTGCTTGCAGGAGTACCTCTATTGTAGACATACTGGGCAGCACGATTGCCAATAGGAGTTCCAGGGTTTAAGTATCCACGAAGCAAGTCCGTGAAGGCCTGGGACCCGTTAAGCAGAGTACTCTTCTGGATGCGTATGATGACAGCTTCACGACAGTGGTCATCGAGGAAGTTATAAATGGTGGTCAATACCTCCTCGAAATTGTAGCCAGTCTTGCTGGTTCCGTGGTATACCAACAGATTATTATCGGTGTTCTGTAGGGTGATGTCGATGTATCTGATACCACCAGTAAGCTGCTGGGCCAAAGGCGTGTCCTGGCCTCGTAGAAGGCCGTTATCTAGTTTGTCCGTCATGGAATTATGGGTGCCAGGGATAGACAAGCTTGACAGAGGCGTGTTGTCCTTGATGCGCTGCATCCAGTCAGCGTACTGGCCAGAACCGACATTAAACGACCAAGGGTCATTAATATTCTCTTCAGAGCTCTTGGCGTAGGTGAAGGCTAGAGAAGCCAGGGTTGCTAAGAGAGAAAAGCGCATATTGATATCAGGGTCAAAGCAAGTGCTAGTAGTACAGAAGCTCAAAGATGGGTAGCAGACGAAAGAAGGGAAGAAAGACGAGAAGACAAGACGAGAAGACAAGAAAGAAGACAAGAAAGAAGACAAGAAAGAAGACAAGAAGAGAAGGCAAGAAGAGAAGGCAAGAAGAGAAGGCAAGAAGAGAAGACGAGAAAGAAGAGTAGAAAGAAGAGTAGAAAGAAGAGAAGACAAGAAAGAAGACAAGAAAGAAAACAAAAAAGAAGATAATAGAGAAGACAAGAAGAAAGAAGAAAGAAGAAAGAAGAGGATTGGTGAAGATGTGCTGATGAGTGAAAAAAGGAGATGTACTACGTTAGACAGCGGGCATGCCATCATATTAATAGTCGGGATCTGGACCGGCTTTGGCAACCTCACCTCGCTGAAGTCTAAAACCTAGTGAAAGCCATCATGATAGCCTAGCGATACACCCGAGTAGCCTTCGTTTGGTTGGCTAGAACCGGAACGATGATGCTATTGTCGCTCCTGCTCCTCTCGTGCTATTCCCAAGAGAGAATGAACAAAGGGCCTATGATTAGCTGGCATGAATCCTTGGAATATCTCGAAAACACCAAAAGCATGGTGTAGCTGTCATTATTAGTGCATGTTCCGTTTAGTGTTTTTTCATGCTACGGCACATGCACATCCTAGAGTGAAAACATATGTGAACTCGGCTAGCTGACCCTGGTTGTTTATTTCTGTCCCCATCCTTCAAGCTACGCCCAAGCTAGGACCGTCCAAAAAAGTTCTTCGTTAGTCAGATCACTCTAATATACACGAAGTCTCGGTAGTGGTCATCTATCTATTCATATGTAGCATAGAACTACGCCCTGGCCATAGCTTAGAGTGATGCTCATGTGGATTTTTTTCTTCTTTTCTGCATCAGATTGCTCTCTAGTATTTTTGCTCGCTCACCCCTTGACTTGCACCCTTCATGCCCTCGTTTTTGTAGTTTCTGCCCAATTTTGGCGTTCCAGCTGTTAGGCTAACAGGCACATGCTTTCTAGGCCAGAGGCTATCTACAGCTAATGTAGCTCGCCATCCAGTCGAACACTTTTTTGACTCTTGCTACTTTAAATATTTCAGCTGCCAAGCACTTGTTATAGCGTATGAAGTTCTTTTGTTTCTTTAGTCTCTGAGCATATTGTCACGTCACAGCTAGCTTTGTGACATATGCCAACACTTAAACTTGGGGGCCTCTAACCATACAAGTCTTGAGAAAGTTCTAGCGCTGATTTATAAGAGAAGCCATTATTTTTGGTAGAAATACCCCTGGTAGGGGCAGCACTCTCGCCTGGAATTATTCTAATTTTAGTTACTTTGTCTAACTACGCCGCCTGTCGTTGTGTTTTCTAATTGTCTGATTAGAGCTATCTGTTGCGTGGCGCACTAATCCAGGGTAAGTGGCGTCCCATACATGCCCCACTTATTCATACATCTTGTGGCTGAAGATAGATAATAGGGTTGACACCCTATCATGGATCCTCATGAGCACTATAAAAGGGGTGAAGTTCAAGGACGTAGTGTAGAAGTAATCCCTTGAATAAATCAACTGATTCAACATTTAAGATCTATTCTACACTATCTAAAACTTTCACACTGACGGGACAGGAGAAAATATAATATACAAATCATGTGATTGACCGATGTTCTACCGAATCGTGGTAGATGGTCAACTAGAGCTTAGTAGAGCATTCACTTGATGTTGATCACATTCTAGCATGCTAACCTTTTTTCGAGTTAAATTATGCCATGTAAATTCACAATGCTGCCACCAAGAGATGAGAAATAGGAAGTAAAGGGATAGTAGAGGAAGAATCTGTTGAATGGATGAGACGACAGGGTTGATTTTCTCGGGGATTGTAGGTAGTGACAGATCCCAACACCATCAGCCACTGGAACGCGAAGCTTGGCCAAGATTTCCTTGACTGCACGCTCGGCTACTGTCGGAATAATCTACTGAATTCAGTTATATCACTTTAGAAGTCACTCGTGATCCTGTACAACCGCACGTGGAACCGTGCTGGTATACAGATTGATCGAATTGGTGAAGCTTGTTTTCTATTCATTCTCTAAAGTGTTAAGTTCTTCCGTCATGGACAACTAAGCTGAAGTATTCGGGCTCGGGTTTACCCAGGGTTAACCCGACCGAAGGCAAATTCCCCACAATACCCATCCTCCATGCAGTTCATCCAACATTTCATCCAACACTGGGCATTCTTTAAAAGTCGAGATGCCCTTCTGCTGTCTTGCATGTAAAGTGAGCCAAAACAAGAAAAAAAAGATAAAGATCAGGGAAAGGAATTTGAGCCGTCGTTCATCAGTGGAAAAACTAAAACACAAGTGTGTAAAGCTAAAGACAGAAACCAGCAAAGTCAAACACTCATGTAAGATCAGAACCACTTGGCCCCAGATCCTCTGTGATGCGTATAGAGTGTACATGTAGAATAAGGACCACTTGGCCCCCTTATCCCACAGGTGAGGTAAGCATGCCATCTGCATCGAGTACCTGGTCAAGTCCTTCATGTCGGAAGGAGGAAAAAGAAGACCCCATAGGGCGTGAGTGAGCTGAATGGTAAAAACGCATGAGGATCCAACACCCAGTTGCACCAAGTACAGTCCATGAGGTCTAGGCGCCTCCCTCTGGAGGGCGCTCCACACTCATCTGCTCGGTGACGCTGATCCGGTTGGTGTCAATCAACCTCGTGAGCGCGTCGCAGGCCTTAGCCTGCACCTTGGTCATCTGGTCCGCTGGGTTCTCACCACCAGCGATCCATTTTAGCTCTGCCACCTCGCGGCGTTCATACGCCTGGCGCATCAGCTGGATGTCGATCATCAGTCGTTTTTCGGTGGTCGTCCCGAGCCGCGTGATTGCGTCGAAGATTGACTTCGAATCTGTGCACAATACCAGAGGCACCTTGCGCTTGTAGATCTCGTCGTATGTGGCCTTCAGGCATGCTGCGACGTCAAATCCATGCACCAGCGCGTATAGCTCTGCCGCCAGCACGCTCCTTGTCACCCGCTTGCACTTGGTTGACGACCAGTGCACAATGTTTGCCTTGCCCTCCTCGTCGGCCAATGCAATCACATAGCCGATCTGCGAGGTGAAGTCATTGTTGTTGGCGAAGGCCGCGTCGGTGAAGCACATGATGCGCATCGTGTCTTCGTCCAGCTTGACATACCTGAGGCCTCGGCCTGCATTGTCCTTCTGCCATTGCAAGCGCAGGTTCAGGGCCTTGACTTGCTCTTCGTCAGGATTGGTATGCTGTGCCGCCGTTGACATATCAAAAGACGCCTCGGGTTGGCAGACAGACGCGACATATGCCCCACGAGCTCTCTGGGCCACGTATTGCTCTCTGCAGGTCAGTGGTTCGGAAATCTTGCCACGTGAGCCCCGGTTGACCTTGGGTGTGTTGTCGATGGTGTCAATGTTCATCACTTGGCGCTCTTGGGAAAGATAAAGACTGCCGTCGTCCATCATCGACAACAGGCCGCCGTTGAACTTCAGCCCATGGGATTTGGAAAGCTCCTCGCGATTCTTAGCCAGGAATCCCGCCTCCTTCAGGGCTGCTGCTTCACGCTGGGCGAAGTTGTCATCAGACAGAATCAGAGTGTCATCTGTCTGCAGGCCGACCATCCCACACTCACCGTCCACGGTACTCATCATCAAGCAGCTGTCGTATGTGGAGGGCCTCATCTTCAGCTTCTCGATATGGTGCTTGCTGTAAGTCGCGAACCAGTGGTTGCCCGCTTCCGCGATTCCGTATAACGGTTTGAGCACCCTCAACACCTTCTCCACACCAATGCCAAGGATGTCCCTGACCTCCTTCTTCGGGTCGAGGTAGAATGCTCTCGCAAGCTTGGACAGGGATTGGACGTAGGCCTGACTGATGTCCCTCATGAGGAACCTCACCTTGCCGCCCTCGAGCCGGCATGCTCCCACCGAGATCAGTGCTCTCTGGCTCATTCGCTGGATCGTTGGTGCCTGGGTCAGCACTGTCGATTTGTCGGCGTCCGAGTGGCCGGAGACCACGAGCCGTGACTTCTCGATCGCTTGAGCCGTTCCTGCGTGCTTGACCTCATCGACGAATCGTGCTTTGAACAGTCTAGTGCGGGGAGGCACTGACTCTCTCGTCACGATTTCGAACACACCTTTCTCCAGCAAACCATTCACTTCCGTCTGTCGTGAATGTATGAAATCTGGTGCCGGAGCCGACGCAGATGAGGATGGGAAAGTGCCATTGTCTTCCTCCTCTGGTGTCCCCGCAATCCAGATCTCGCCGCCGGTGGCCGTTGTGATAGCGGCGTACGCTGCCGCTGCACGTCTCGGTCTGCCTCTGCCTCGCCTCGGTGGCTGTGGCGCCGTCTCAACCTCAGTGTCAAGGTTGTACGGCTTGACTGACGACCTCGCCATTGTCGTTGTCATCCCGTTGCCGTTGTCAACCACAACCGTGCTGGCGTCCGTGCTCACAACCGTGAACGGCCCACACCATCCTGGTACGCCATTGCCAGCATTCTCTCTCCACGTCAGTACCTGGGCGCCGATGGCTGGAATCTCCGGATCTGGACCGTTCCTCGTAGCAAGAGCCTCAGTGACCTGTCTGTTGCTCTTGAAGCGTTCCAGTTCCGCCATGGCCATCTTGATTGCCCTGGCCCTCTTTGTCATGGAGGGCGAAGGAGTGCTGGCGGATGTCAGCCGTGGATAGGCGCCAAACACCAGCATCGTCGGCACGAGACCTTCCGGGCCGCTCGTATCGTTGACTGCCTTGACCGCCATCTGGAGGTTGAGCGCTCGGTCCACTCCGCTGTTCTCCTTTGTCATCACGCTGAATGCCCTTTTCAGCATGGCATGGGCTCTCTCAACCTTGCCCACTCTGTGGTGAGCTTCCGTAGCGACTCCCTTGGTCACAGTGCCAAGAAGCCTCGCCTGGTCTGAGAACTCAGCACCTGTGAAGGACGTGCCCTGGTCGTGTACGATGACATCCGGTGGTCCTTGGTAGGTGTCAATCCAGCACTCGCGAAGCATGTCCCAACAGTGCTTTGCTGTCATGCTGCTCAGCCATCTCGCAGCCGAGAATCCGGTCGCCTCATCCACCACATGTAGGAAAGGCATCCTCCTGTGGCTCTCCCCATCCTCCGAGATCCCAGTGTCCATGTAGCCGACGTCCACATAGATCACGCTGTTGAATGCGGGATCGTCGCCATGGATCTTGAATCGGAATCTCTTGGGTGGTCCCTCGTGTGTCTGGCATTGATGACAGAAGTCCTGGATCTTCTTCAGGTCCTCATGTGTCGTCGTGTCACCCAGCTCGGCCTTGCGCAGAAGCGCGTGCAGCTTTGACACTGACGGGTGGCCGAAGCGACGATGCAGTCGACGGAGTTCCTGTTCCGTGAAGAACGAGTCGCCTTCTCTGCCGTCATCCCTCCCATTCCCCTGGGGCATCTCAGGAAGATGCAGAAAAGCATGTCCGAACCGACGGAAGACATTCACGTGGACGGCGCCTTTGACAAGCTTGTTCTTCGTGTTGTTGAAGAACGCGCCAAGCCTGTCGAGGTCGGCCAGTGACAGAAGGAAGGGGGTGTCAGCATCCATCACGTGGAAAGTGACCGACCCCACACCGGTGTCGATCACAGTCGTTCCCAGGCTGGACGCCTGGCCCATGCCGAAGCGCACCTTGATGTGGCCCTTGGTTGCTGTATCAAGTGCCAGCTCCGGTTTCAACGCTTGGAGCGCCTTGAACTGACTGATGCCTGCCGTCGACACCTTTGCAGCTCCGGTATCGATGATCAAGCCCATGAACTCGTCAGAAGAGTAGCGGGATCCATCCTTGGCCGCGGGCTCCCGCTGGGCATGGCTCATGCCCCGTGGAGCCGAAGCGCCGACCAGCCAATGGTGGACTTTGTTGTCGTCCAGCGCGTCCAAAGTCTCGCGCCCGTTGCCATCTACCCACGTCACATAGGTCTCCGTGGTCTGGTCTGGGCCAAACTCCTCCTCCTCTTCCGCGCACCCATGGAAACTTCCATACTCCATGTCGAAGGCGTCCATGGCATATACGTGTGCCGGGCCAGAGGGCTTCTTGGTGCGCCACTCTGCCATGTGCCTGTCTCTTTCGGCCTTCGTGTGTCTGTTCATGAAGTGGCCTTCCTTCTGGCAGATAAAGCATTTGCGAAGTGCTCGCCGCCCATAGAGCTTGGGCTTGCTGAACCTCCTGTCCACCAGGAGTTGCTCCACGTGAGCATCGACATCCTCCACGCTCATTGGCCTGTTCGCGAAAGCCGAACCACGCAGCACCAGCTGCTGCCCCCTTCTCTCCACGTTCGCCGCCTGCAGATCAGCCCTGAGGGCGTCGCACACATGAATTGCTATGTCCAATGCGGTCATGTTGGAGTAGCCGTAGCGACTCGACTCCTTGGCCGTGGCGTGATGCTGCCGCAGGTTGGCCAGGAGTCTATCGCGCAGGGCGTCATGTCCTTGGTAGGTGGGGGAGAGAGAGAGCTGTCCCCTCTCCAACCACTCGTAGAATGCAAAGACGATCTCATGCAACGGCCTGCCGTCACCCTTATCGCGGATGAACTCATCCAGCGAGTACTGCAGCCAGCGGTTGTCACGCGCCAGCTTCATCCCTGCATTCTCGAACCTACGCTCCATCTGGATCATCACCGACTTCCAGTCTGTCGCATCTGTCGTGATGACCAGCTCCCGACAGAGGTCGCGCGCAGGGCCCACAGCCATCATGGAGGGTAGTGCATAATGCAGGTAGTGCTCGTCTAAGCCATACTGTCTGCACTGGTGAAGAAATACCCGGAAGCGATGCCAGAGGCTCACCGAGTCCATCGCGCCAGAGAATTGCTCCTCCTTGGGCCAGGTCTTTTCCAGCAGAATGAGGATCTTCCGCTGCTCAGTCTCGTAGGCATTGCTGTGCAACGACGGGGTACGGTACTCAAGATGAGCGAAGTCCCTGACCTCGGTCTTCTCCTGCAACGCACCCAAGTTGATCTTCTGCTCCAGAAATGCGTCAGCGTCTTTCCTCACGCGATTGGTCGCGTCTCTTTCGACCTTGTCCGCCATCGTGGCGCTCTCCTGCCTGTATTCCTCGCGCACGTCCTGCGTCCCCTTTGTCACATTTCCTTGCTTGGGCTGTGCAACACGGACCGCTCGTTCTTGGGTAGGACGAGCACCCTGTGTCTTGTCTTCCAGGATCCACTGCCTCACAGTCCACAGATCCCGAGGGATCTTCTCCTTGGTGAGACGCTCCTGCAGTGCGCTCTGCCCTGTGTAAACCAGTGAGATGGTATCGTACTGCTTCATCATCTCGTCAGTCCACTCATCGACGGGGTGCGAAGCCACCTCGATCGAGTTCATCATCGAGCCAGTGATCCGATGATGAGGGACGTAAACGCCATGGCGTATAAGTTCGGAGCGGAGTCGGGAATACATGCCTCCCAGGTCTCTCCATTCGTCGGCCGTCCATTCGCCGAACACGTCGAACAGCATGTCACATGCGCAGTCATCCATAACCTTGTGAGAGTCCAGGATGTCGATGATCTCTTGTATCGCCTTGATGCGCTCATCCCTCGTTAGCGATGAGCCCATCCGCGTCGTGGCCCGTCCGTCTGACGTTTCGGACAGTTGACTTATAATGGCTGAGCGTGTGTCGGGGCTTCCTTGGTTGCTTTCGTCGCTCATTCTCCGGGGGATGTTGTCGGGGGGGGGGGGGGGGGGTTTGATGCGGGGTCGTTGTTGAAAATTTTCTTTGAAGGTTGTCTTTCTCCGGAATTCCGTAACCTTGCTGTTCAGAACTCTACCGAGAACTGATCAGTGTCGGAATAATCTACTGAATTCAGTTATATCACTTTAGAAGTCACTCGTGATCCTGTACAACCGCACGTGGAACCGTGCTGGTATACAGATTGATCGAATTGGTGAAGCTTGTTTTCTATTCATTCTCTAAAGTGTTAAGTTCTTCCGTCATGGACAACTAAGCTGAAGTATTCGGGCTCGGGTTTACCCAGGGTTAACCCGACCGAAGGCAAATTCCCCACAATACCCATCCTCCATGCAGTTCATCCAACATTTCATCCAACAGCTACACTGTTTTGGGCTGGCATATGTGGTGGCGAAGTGACTACATTGATTCCGTTTTGGGCTGCGCAGGTGTTGACTTTCTAGATATTCACACCAAGTGCCGTTGTCCAGCATGGGTTCAACTGGTTTGCGGCCTGTCTGGCTGCTCCATGCCTTCAATTTGCTGATGATTATATCTCCAGCCTTCTTGGTAGTCTTAGGAATTGCTGGTGCAATTCGAAGTCTTTTATTTTCACTTGTGAAGACGACAAAATATTTGCAATCGTTGACAGGGGTCCATTTTGATATCAAGGGGCCCTTTAAAGCAGTCAAGAAGGACGGGTTGGTGGCCAGGCTGAGAAGCCAGAAATTGCTAGAGCCCCCTCTGCAAGTGGGTAGCTTCCTTCCTGTCGTACAGGCAAATGAGTCTATTTGTTGAGGACTCCCTGTGGAAAGGAGGGCCGGGGGTCTGATGGGATCCTAGCCCGAGATTCAAAAAACCTTCTGAAGCAATAATGGTGAAGGCCTGGAAGACCATCGACGTACTTTGAGGCCTTAGTAGAGTCTTCTTTGTAATTCTACTAAAGTCAGAATTGCCAGTCATGAGAGCTTGTTTGGTGGTGCAGCTGACATATGCGACCACCACATGTTATCCTATGGCAAACAGGACAGGGTTGGATAAGCTAGAGGCTTTGCTCCAAGACGGAATCCGCGCAGCCCCGACAGTTTATGAAACGACCATCACGCTGGGCCTATACAGATTCGCGGCTTTCCCAAGGCTCAAAATAATCTGTCTAGAAATGATACGGGCGGGTGGGATATGCGCATACAAATGCAACACTGACCATCCCTTGCATATAACGACAATAGATGGCACTATAAACAAGGCTAAGGTAATGCTCCCTTTCCCAATCAGAGATACCGAGAAACTTACGCCAGGAGGGGTGGGACTGAACCCTCGAGGGCCGGGGTCGATAATATATTTAACAATAATCATTTCCTGTAGATCAGATAGTTTGCACAATTTAGGAACAATATCGCCGCGAGAAGGTTTACGAAGGTATCGATCACGGAGAGTGTATGTTATTAGTTTGAAGGTAGTGACGCGTCGTAGTCAGCGAGCAGGTTTGTTAGCCATTTCTTCAACACCACGAAGTCGTGGAGGAAGTCCTCGCTAAGCTAGGTCGAGAGTGAGCCGGGAGATAATCTGTTCCTCTCGATCAGAATGATGCTGTGATTTAGGAATCATGTAATCCCGAGATTAAATACCGTTGTGCCGGAGTTGTAACTTATAATAGCCCATTTCACATGTCCTTGCAGCTGCCCGCAACCAAATTCTGAGTGATTTTGGAGGACAGGCAGGGCAAGACGTAAGTTAGCCTGATTATTTTGCTGAAGAGTATTGAATAGATGAGAATTGATTGATCAAATGGAAAAAAGTAGAGTTGTTTGATTGTTGGTGCGCATAAATGTTTGGTGTAGATGCTCGTCACGTACGTTAGTGTAAGAGCAGGAATATTGTTTTAGACATTAAGCTAAAATATTGATACGCCTTACGCCTCGTACGCTATCCATGACTCTCTTCTGCCTCCAGATTACCATCCAACCCCGTCTTCCTGAGGACAACATCCCGAGTTATGATCACCGCCTTGACACATAACGGACCTCTGTAGAGACGTTGGGTGTATGTTTGCTCTCGTGTGTTGCTTTGCAATTACAGTAGAATTTAAGCAGTGCTGGCAGTACCAACGGAAGCTAACACCCCACTCAGATCACGAGGATAAGTATAGGATTTAGCATCCCGATAGGCTTTGTTAAGTAGCAGGATCCGATTAACGAGATACTGACCAGGAAAGTCCATGACAACAATACCATGGCAATAGCCGTCGAAATTCCTGAGATATTGACCCAGATGTTTGTTCATTCCAACTTTAGGAGAATTTCTGGCAGCAAAGTTAATGGGGAACACACCAACACTAGCTGTAGTATGCGTTATGCGCAGCTTGTGGGAGGGGTCCGAGGGAGCTTCGCTAAGATGGGATTTCACATCATCCCAGATAGAGTCAATAGAAAAGGTACCAGCAGAAAATGTACGGCGATAGCTAGACACGGTATCTGCGTTCCAGGGAAGACCATAGCGGCCGGGAGTACTGGTCTTGAAGTCCTCTAGGATGAAAACCTTACCGCGAAGCTCGCCTAGAGTAGGTACTGTAGAAATGCGATCGTCGCCCTTGGAGTAGACACGATCGGCGGCACGATTACCGAGGCCAAAGTGAGGGATGAAGTATGCTTCAAATAATTGCATCAACGATTGGGAACTTTCAAACACTCCACCCAACTGGATGCGTAGAATAACGGTTTCACTCTGGTGTTTGTCTAAAAAGTCGAATATCGTCTCCAAGACATTTCCAAAAGTGTATTTAGTGTTAGAAAGTCCATGGTAGACCATAAGACCCCTTTGGGTATCTTTGCAGGTAATGTCGACATATCTGATGCCACCAATAAGTTGTTCCTCCAGAGGCACGTTTTGCGTCTGCATCAGCTTGCTTGTAAGCTTGTCTGTAACGGAATTGTGGGTGCCCGGGATGACGATATTTGACAGAAGCTGAGAATCAGGGATAGTGTCCATCCAATCAGCCTTGTCGCCTTCGTCAACATCAAAAGACCACGCATCTTTGATTTTGTTGAATACGGCGGCTTTGCCAAAGGCCAGACAAGCCAGTGTTGCAAAGAAGGAGAAGCGCATCTCGATAATAGAACTAATCAAGAACTTGCCTCAGGTTGCCGTGTAGATGGACAAGTTCGAAAAGGGTAGATTGGGAGAGAGTATGAGTGACAGTGAGATGATGGAGAACAAAAGTCATATTTAATCATGGGGAGTGGACAAGATGCCATATTAATAGTTCGACAGTGACTGGGCTTTTGGTGGACTTCACTTGATCAGATTTGAGTTTTAGTGTTAGCCACGGGAAAGCCCAGCCATGCGGTCAACAAGCCTCCATTTACGAAGCTAGGACCAGCAGGGCCAAAGAGTTTTCTGCCAGGAGATATTGAAAAGAGCTACACGCCGTGGTAGCCAGTGGGCCTTAAAAGTTAGTAATACGAACTATACAGAGTGGGACCTACTGGCTTTGCTTTCTCTACATGTCACTTTTGAGCACGATGTCAGCCCGGAAGTCCTGTCTGGCTATATTCATGATATGAGCAGAGCCCAAGCCAAAGGGTATTCCGAGGCCTCAACCCGTTGTCAGCTAACTACACATGTTGGTTATTGCGTCGTATCTATGACCACCTTTGAGCCCCACGCTTTCATATGGGGGCAGCCTGGGTTTGATGCGGTGCTTTTTATTGTCATGTACATAAATCGTTGTCTTAGCACTGGATCTTAGGTTATGGTGTGCAAGAGACATGCTCCTTAGAGGCAATATAGACTGGAAACCTTTCTCGCCAACTTTCTGCTGGTATCTGCTGTCAAGCTGGGTTGATGAAGCTCACTGCATGTTCTTGAGTGAACTGGACAAAGCAACAGCGAGATATCGGGATTTTCCAGCACATGGTGCAAGGGTACGTTTTAGATATAGCAGAAACACAGGCCAGCCAAGCGCGAAAAGTCAAACTTCCGTTCAATGTAGTGCACTGCATGCCTAAATGACGTTTATATAGCTACTTATAGACTCCAATATAAGTTAGTAATCTTCCCCCTGCTTTCCCTGTCACTCAGACTTTCCCCGTCGTTTGATGTTGGGCCAATTAATCACGACACTCAAGTTCTTAGACTTAAGGCTTGTCTAGCTGTTACGGAAAAAGCTCATGTCTAGTTATGACTAGTTCAGAAAGACACCGCATCAACACGATGCTGCACTTAGTCTAGTAGCGCTTTGTGCCTGATTAATTTGCTGCTGTCTTGTGTGTCACTTGTCTTTGTGGTCCTGAGTTGTTCCTGCTCCTAGGCTAGTCTTTACACACATATATATAGTTCTTTCAGCTTGAATATTTGAGAAATAACAGCCCTTTCGCTATCTCTCAGTATTTCTGAGCAGCAGCCTGGGCATCAAGGCATTGAATGCAAATTCATTAGCCATAGTAGTTATTTTCCCGCTAGAAATACCACTGTTCATAAGGCCCATGAAGACAAATAGAAAGGGAAACATGATATTAGTGCAATCTGATGGGCCCTCGCGACATTGTATTCCTCAGTAGTCATTAAATCTCACTACTCATAGCTGAATGTTAAATATCCAGCTGCTGTGATGTCTGTTGGTTGAGCAACATGCTCCTGCTTCGATCATATGTTTTCATTTAGTCACCGCAATCCTTGGCAAAATAAGGTAAATTATGCCTTTTATTATGTACAGGGGGCCAATGTATCGCAAGACATTACCCCCGTAGCCCGATGGAACTCGACGATTGGCGGAGCACGTTCTTCCGGGATCCCTACAGAAAAACTGCGCTTCGGCACAATAGCTTCCCCATGAATGTAAGCCTGCCAAAACAAAACCCCACGGAAAAGAAGTTTGGCCACAACACCAGTCTCAAGGAGCTGACAATCAATCGTACCATCCTATTTCCAAAACAATCAGCGTGAACGGTCTTGCGCCAGGTTTACAGGAAGTCTAGACACCTAATAACTCGGTACCTGTTGGCTCACGTGAGTTAAGAAAAGATGTCACATGCAATATAGCTGGTTGTAATAGCATCTCAGCGTCGCAAATGGATGACTAGGCGTCTTATCGGCGACAAGCCAAGGTTGGCTTTCCTTTACTAGCTTTACTTCTATTTAACTTTGGAAAGTCTAACGTACATTAACAGTAATTATTAGGAGGACGTACTGAATGTCCTGTAAAGAAGAAGAAGAAGGAGAATGAGTGATTATTCTTATGTGTCTATCTAAGTCTAGTCCTAGGAGCGGATCTCAGCCGGCTTATATATCCATCACCATCATGTTCTAGATCAAGCACATAGACCCCTTGATGTCTGATACTAACCCTAACGTTTGGGCGAACTGCATCAGGGTCAGCAATCTTGGTAACCCTGACTTAGATTACTGACATACATGCATAGTGAGTGAAACAAAAATGTTAACCTTGTTCTCAGAAATCGCAATCAAAACGCAACAAACCATTTAATCAATCCAAATTATTCGCTATACTCTCCCCCAGATGTCTCAATTACTACCTGACATGTTCTTGCATTATGACGAGATTTGCCGCAGACGCTACAATGCCGAACCCCCGGTTGTGTCGACCTCTCTTGACCACCACTCCTCGACGATTCAGCCACTACCTGCGCATCCACATCCATTTGATGAGTTACTTGTCTTCCTTCCCCTACTGTCATTTTCCCTTTTTTCTGGAGTCGAGTTCTTTTTGCCATCTGGCGCTGGCTGAGCATCTCATTCGCTTGTTCAAGGTCCTCGACCCTGGCCTCTAGTAAGGTAACCTTATGCATAACTATCCTTGTTCCCTTGGAAGAAGACCTTATGGCTTCTAGAATAGACTCTGGAGAGCTGCTTTTATTTCTTGCCACTCGTCTGTCGAGGTAATCTGACTGCGATTGAGCCTCAAGCACAGTCTTTGGGGTCTTTGAAACCCAAGGGGTCAAGGGTTCAGCCTCCTCCTCGGGCGGTGTTGGAGTCCGTAGCTACACATCAAGCTTCGAAACCACTTTTTCTAGGTCAAGAGGAACAAGCCCAGCCCCTGCGAAGGCTGACTTGATGTTCTTTTCTGTCATAGTAGCCTGAAATGCAGCGTAGAATGCTGGGAAGAACTCTGTCTTAGAAATGTGTGTTACAGAGCTTCTAATCAAATGCTCTATTTCTCGACCGAAAGCATTCTTAAGCAGACCAAAGCACCCGATGTCAAGGGGCTGAAGCAGATGAGAGGAATGAGGCGGCATACAAAGCCTGGTGATCTTGTTCGCGTCGCAATATCTCTCGAATTCCAGGGAGTGGTGGCTTTCATGGCCATCCAGGATCAAGAGACGATAGACACCAACTGATCAATTGGTTGTGTGTTGGTCAAAGTGCTTGAGCCACCCAAGACCAGTCTCATTATCGGTCCAACCATTTCGGGTGGTCGCAATAGCCCAATCGCCTGGCAGGTTACTCTCCTGGTACCGCTTAGAAAGATGATATTGGCCCGCACTGATGATAGACGGTGCGATCGCCCAGCCTTCAGGAGTGATCGCCTGAATCACTGTAATCCATTCCCGGTTTCCAGGCTGCACTGATTTTGGCTTTCCACGCTTATTTGTGCCTGTGACGACCATTCCGCTATGAATCATGCCCATCATAAAGCCAGTCTCATCGACATTATAGACATCATCTCATCGGATGCCATACTTTGCAATTGTGTTTTCCACAAGTGTGAAACAGTTACGGATAATAGCTGGGTCTTCGCACTTGGCTCTCTGGTAGTCGTACTTCCGAAAAAAAAACATGTCTTGAGCTCTGTGTGTCGCCTGAAGAAGTTTGAAGCCCAACACGGGCCGGCTGGTGGCGCGTCGCGGTCTGCACTGCAAGCAATTGATCAGCCATTTCTTTTACACCACACATCCGGGGGGGAAATCCTCGCGAATCTAGGTCAAGAATAAAGTGAATAATGATCTCTTCCTCTAGATCGGATAGCTTGCGTGATTTAGGGATGATATTAGCTCGGGCTTGGATGCCCTTCTGTCGACGACACAGGCTTGTTGGGTTGACTGTATAGATCACTGCAGCACGTCGGAGCTCTAATTCTGAGTTATTTTGAAGGGCCTGAAGGGGGAGAAGCATTCTAGCCTCATAATTAGACTGTGACATTCTGGGTGGTTGAGAATCAATTGATCAAATAGAGAAGGTGTAGGTTGAGGGATTTATGTTTCACTCACTATGCATGTACGTTATACTAACTTGAACCATGTAAATTAGTCCTTCCCTTTTCTATGCCGATGCCGCTAACTGGTCCGTAGATTATGGCGCTAGATCTTAGTCCTACTTTCAGGCGTGTAGTACAAGTGAACGCATACAAACGCCTTGACCTGCACTAGGCGCGGGACCTGGTATTGGGAGTGAAGAACCTTTGGCTGGTGTGGTCAGTGTACCAGGAGCCTTCATCGGTTCTTTTGTCCAAACAGCGACCTCCGGAGTAACGCAACCTAATAAAAACGGCAAAATGTGTAGGCCGGTTGCGGTAAAACACACTTACGCCTGTTTACACAACTCGCGGTGGGATAGCTCCATTGTTGAAAAAAGTACATACAATTTGCATCTCGAGAGAGAAAAGATGTGCCTCCCGCTTCACATCTGATAGTCCAAGCACAGCCAGGAGAAGCTCATGTTCAATCTGTACTGGTACGTTGAAAAGACTTGACTACAAACTAGTTCATCACACCCATCATTGTTCCCATACATAGCATTCTATTTATGTCTAAAAATACATCAAAAGCGGAATGATGTCGCTCCTCGAGTAGGGCTATCTTCGTTATTCTTCTTTGTTAGTATTGATAGTTTCTCAGCTTATATAGGATAAAAGACAAAGAAGATTTCTACCACTGAATCCAAGAAGTGAGATATCAAGACTCAACATGGAACTTTAGTGCGCAGCACTTTTACATAAACACTAGCGCATTGAAGAGACACAAAAGGGCTAGTGCGAAAATGTGAACTCAATGCCGTGTCTGTTGGCGTCCCGTAGGTATCTTGCCACGCGCTTAGCTGCGTCCAGGTGCTTTTCTGCTGGGTTTGAGGTGTGTTGTGACAGGGACAATGTGGCGAATGCAATGTCTGGCCTTGTCATGACACTTGAATACATAAGTGTTCCTAGGATCGATTGGAAGATAGACTTGTCTGCTGCCTTCTCTTCAAGCTGTTTTGGTTCCGATGTTTCCCATGAAGCGATTGGAGAGCTTATGGGCCGGGCCCTGTGTGCTGACATGTCGAGTTCTTCGGCCATCTTGTCAATGTATTGTGTTTGCGTTAGCCACATCTTAATTCTTTTCTGTCCCGTGTCACTTCCAGACCCAGGAAGGTCTTCAGTTCCCCCATATCCTTGATTTCAATCATGCGGGCGAGGCTTGAAATGAATTCTTGGATTGCCTTCGAGCTGGATCCTGCGACCGCTATGTCGTCGACGTATATCAAGATCGTTATCCCCGTGTCGGAATTGATCATAATGCACTCATCTTCCGGGCATTGAGTGAAGCCAAGTTTGCTTAGGCAGTTTGCTATCTTGCTGCGCCATGCATAGGATGCCTGCTTGAGGCTGTATAAGGCCTTGTTCAGCTTCCACACTATTGCACTCCTGTAAAGTGACGGCGGTGGGATCAGGTGAACGACTTCCCCCAGCTCAGCTTGTGCAAATGCGTTCGTTACGTCTATCTTATGGCATTCTAGGTTCATTGCGCATACAATGGCAAAGAAGATTCTGGTGGTTGCGGGACGGGGGGTTGGAGCATACATTTAATGGAAGTCTATGCCCCGTATTTGTCTGAATCCTTGTGCCACGAGTCTAGCCTTGAATTTTCTTGACTGGTCGTTGGTACTCGGTTTGATCTTGAACGCGAACTTCGTTGTCACCATGGCTCTGATCCTTTTGGCCATTGGGGTGTCTTCCGTTTCTCCCTGTTGGATTGGTGCGTACCGTCTTTTTAGGATTCCCTTTGTATAGAGGTCCTGGAGTTGTCTGTTGATCCTTTCTTGGACTTTGTCGGGGGTGTCTCTGTCACCGCCATTTGCAACATTTTCGCCTCCTGCATGTCTTCATGCGTCTGGCCTGTCTGGAGTGCTGTTGTCATGGGTTCTTCCAGTGCGCTGTCGTCCGTGAGTCGCTCCGCTATAGGATTTGTTGCGTCTCTTCGAGGTTCTAGTCCGGTCTCTGCGCCCGGTATCTCTTCGCTCTGCATGGCGATCTGTTTTTCGTTGGTCTCCCGACTTGTGTCTTCGTTCGTGACTTCCAGCGCGTGGCTTTCGTTTTCTTGGCAAGCCTCTTCTAATGTTAGGCTCCCTGGGTTTTCCTCGAAGAATTGTAGTGATTCGGTAACGAATTCTTTCTTCTTCTTTATGTCCCAACACATGTACCTTGGTCGTTAATCGTTCTGATTGCCCTTTCCGCTGCCCTGTTTTGGCTTGATGTGCCTGGGATCGTTAATTGGGCATCGGATCCATATTCGTTTTGCCACTCGAGTGCTAGCTTCTTTAATTCCGGTGCATTGTCGGTTCGGACGGCCTTGATTCCCTTGTCCATCTTGAGCTCTGTCTGTCACTTCCAGTGGTTTAGTATGGCTGGTGCGTCTCGGCGGTGCTGGATTGGCAGTACGCATTTGTATTTGGATGAATCGTCTACGATCATTATGTAGTATTTCGCCTTATTCACCGCTGTTGTATGGGGTCCTGATATGTCCATGTGAACTAAATTTAGAGGTTCTTGAGCTGCCATATTGTGAGAGTGACCATTTTTCTTGGTTATTTTGCCTTTTGCACATATTTGGCAGTCAAAGTCGTCTGGTTTCGTCGCTATGGTCCATGTCTCTTTGTCGGCCACTTGTTGATGGATTTTTCCGAGTTTTTGTTTGTCTGCGTGTGTTGTAGAATTGCTTGTATTGATTCTTCACTCTCTCCATCGTCCAGTACTTCGACTATGAGATATAGATACTTGGGTTTACAGTCACGTGTCCTTTCTTCCATGTCTCCTTAGCCATGTTCTGACAGCGTGACCAAATTTGATGTGAGCTTCCTCGTATGAAATCAGTCTTATCATTGGCGTTCTGGTGTCTTCGCATGGAGTTGCATACAGCCTATCCTTCTCGATTAAGTTCGTGCGTCGTCCTCCTTGTTTCATGAATGCTCCCGACTCGTGTGCAATAACTTTCAATCCCTTCCGACAAAGCTTCTTTACGGACAATAGATTTACGTGCATTCCTTCAAACCACTGTCAACGAACCAGTATGCGGGGGTGTTCTTACATTTGTCTTTGTCTAGCTGACTCATGTTGGCGGCAACTCTCCTCTGCTCCCATGCCTTTTTGCCTCTGCATTCGCTTTCGCGGTGCCCGATCTTCTCACAGAAGTAGCATTTGATCTTAGGTCACTGCTGGTTCTGATCGGTTCGAGGTTGGCTTGATGTCGGAGTCTCGTTCACCTTCGACTGACTTCTGAATTGGCCTTTTGGCATAGATGCCATTTCGGTGTCTATCCTGGACATGATGTCTGTCCAGCTTCCTTCCGATGTCGGTAAATGGTGATTGAGTCTAGAAGAGATGTGGGTGGGGGGGGGGGGGGGGGGGAGGTGGTATGTCCAGAGTATGGCGATGAATCTTGACAAGATGCAAGTGGTGTCTGTGGTCTCGAGGATGGATTCGAATTGCCCGAATAAGTTTCTGATTTCGAGCCACTTTAGCATCATTCGGTCGCCTTCTCTCCATGCCATTTCCCGGGTTATTTCGGCAGTCAGCCCGGCATGCAGAGAAGATGTGGAGATTTTGTATCTTTCCTTGAGCATTTTCCAGCACTTCTTCACGTCCAAAGTGCTCTTCTAGTATCGGATTGCCTCTTCGTCCAGGCTTGCATGAATGGGTATGGGGGCAACGAGCGCATCTTTTGCCGTTTATTTTTCGTTCCTCTCCACGTCCATGGCGTTTTTGAACTCCTCTTCTTCCAGCCCTTTGAAAAGGTAGAGAATATCTGCTCCTTTTAGATTCCTGATTATGTTTTCTGCCCATAGCTGCTAGTTCAGTTCGGTAAGTTTGATCCGATTCTGAACCATTGCTTCCACGGGTTTCGCGGTTAAGTGTTGAACGTAAATTCTCCATTGCTGGAATTCATGGCTTCATTGAAGGCCATCATGAATCTTGTGGAGGTCTCTTGTGTGTCTTAGTTGTTCGTGGGAGCTTGTTCGGCTGACATAGGATGCTGGAGAAGGTGTCGTCCTTCTCAAAGATCGTCATCGGCGCGCATCGGGCCAGCTCCTCTTTCCATGTATCCTGTGCCACAAATAGCTGGGCGGTCTTCTCTTTCAGTTCAGCAGTGTCAAAGAGTGCTGATGTCTTCGAGACAACGATGACATTATGAAAGCGTTCGGCCCACTGACTGTATGTGACCTCTTCGATCGTCGGAAGCTTGGCATCCAGGATCGACGATCTGACGTCTTTAAGGTCAACTTCTATCTCGACATTTGACAGCCAGTTCCGAGACTTGGTGATCGTGGACGGGTGGACGTCAATCTGGGGGCAAGGTTCTTGTTTGGCATGTCTTGTTGCTTAAAAGTTGATGTGATTGAACAATGTCGCTATGTCGAGCGGATGAAAATGTCTTAAGGGTGGTCCCTGAATCTTGTAAAGATAGGCGCTCATAACCTGTGGCGATTTTGCATGGGAATATTTCAATTTGATCTGTCTGCTTAATTTCAACATGATCTGATACAATTCGTGATAAGTGGGTTAGTCCCGTGAGGTGGCTGAATGTGGCTGAGACTTCGTATCACTACACATATTGGCGTGATTAATAACGAAAGTTGGCTGAAAATTAAAAGAAAAGTAAAAGTAAAATAGGAGATCTAAGAAAGAAAATTTTCAATAGATCATGAATGGTACAAGAAAAAGAAAGAAAGAAACGCCAGGGAGTTTGTCAGTCAGATGACATGGCTTGTTAGATTCGTGAGGTGTTTTCGCTTTGAAAACTCCAGGCTCACAGCCTGTTGTGAACTGAGGTTTTTCTTAATTTTAGGGAGTTGTAAGAGTCTAGGTTTACTTTGCCTGACCGAGTAAGCCCACAAAGCATTTTATGTTGTGGAGATTTCAGCTTCACTCGGAATAACATCGGGTGTATGTGTGATGTAGATATGTGGCAGCCGATATAGTGAAGAGATTTAGAACTTGGTCCATGTCAGTGACGTAAGCCAGGGTTACCAGGATTGCTGACCCTGATCCAGTTTGCCTAAGCATTAGGGTTACTACAAAACATCAAGGGTCTTCTTTCCAAGCTAGACATGGTAGTGAGGGCTGAGATCCGCTCCCCAGGCAAAACATAGATAGACACACAACAACTTCAATAATCACTTATTCCTTTTTCTCCTCTTTACAGGACATTCAGTACGTCCCCATAATATCTACTGTTAGTCCTTAATTAAGTCAAATACAATACCCAAATGTCAAAACAATATCTCATCGTCGAAGTACTCAGGGGTTGACGAGGGAGAGAGTGAACAATCAATACAAGCAATTCTACAACATTCCCCTCAACTAGACTCGGTCAATGGCCGAGGTTCATCGAAGCTCCCAAGGCATTCGCCAAATCTTGTGAAATTTGGGCAAACGTCGATCTAGGGGCCAGTCCCAGGAGGGAGGGCATGTGGCGAAGAACCAGAAGAGCCGCTTACATTAGATGAACCACCAGCGCCCACCCTTCCCCCAAATGCCACTCTAGTCGATGATGCAGGCCAGGATGACATCATCAGGGCAGACGCGGAAGAAGAGGCTCGTCGAGCCAGCATCCTAACACGACAACGCTCTAGATTGGAGGAAATGGAACCTAGACTTACTCGAATATGGGTATCCAGCTATGAGGGACAATCATCTTGCCATGCCACAGCGATAAAATCGGTCCGCGATTTCTATATCATCACGATCAATAAATATAAGGTCGAGTAGAACCTTTTCTGCGATCAGCGTGAACGCAGGGGAAAAGTGCGATCTTGGGTGGACAGGCACATCTCGCCCGCCAGAGCTACCCAGATCAGAGAAGAATATTGGCCAGACAAGGTGGTGGATAAACTCATGGGCATCCTGAAGGTGACGACGGCGAATGTAGAAAGCGTTGCACACCATACATACCCACGAGGCAATGAGGAAAGTAAATGTGTTTCTTCTGGGTAATAATATGGATCGATGGATATCCGAATGGTGCACAGACATCAAGTTCTGCCAACAGAAGAATCTTCCCCAAGTAAACAATGGACGCCGAATATGGGTGGGTTTGTCAGCCAACCTTGCCAAGAACCTGAACGGATGGAGGAATTTATGTACCTCCACTCATGGACCAAAGTTAGCTCAGGGTCATATTGGCATCAATGATGCGGTCGCCAACATAAAGGCATGGCACGAGTTCGGGGCGGGTGGGATAGACGCAGATCCCGTCTTCACCTCACCTCAGTTGCAGGAAGTAGATCCAAGAACAGGTAGAAGGAAGGGAACAAACAAAACCAACTACTATGTCTTTTGCAAGGCGAGATATCCCTGACACAAATTTCAGCTCTGAGTCAAGGGGAACCAATATAAGTCCTACAAGGTCGACAAAAGACGCCAGGCATATGTAAAAAAGTACGTGGCTGTGCCTGGACATCCGCTTGCACTGGAACTCGAGAGAGTGGAGGCGACTGAAGGCTTCAAAATAGATACAGATATGGGAAAGAATAAATACTCTAAGACAGGCTGGAGGGATGGTTTTTCGGTAGGACTAGAAGCTATGAGGGATGAGGCCAGCGAGAGGACAGAAAAGAGATATGCCTAGGAAGGGGGCAAGGTCCAAATAAAAGAGACATTTTGCTTCCTCTCTGAAACTGGCCTGAAGCTACTTGCTCAACCTCATAATCAAAGTGACTAAATCGGCACAAAAGCTAAAGAAGGGCTGTTTACATTTGGAAGTGCGATGGATCTCATTGCGCTAGTGTTCATAACAATCAGTATGGCGATTCTAGGAGCCAGCTTTACCATACCTATCATAGGGATAACCCTATCGCTCAGCACGGCAGGAGAGTGCCTAATCTTGGCCACTGCAGAGAGCACATATCTCCCATGTCGGGCTTGATCCACGGTCTTGAGCTAGAAGACACTTTGAGATCCTTAATGAAACGGCCGGTACTGCTAGATTCGGGAGCTGGCCGTCACGTTTTCAATTCTAGGACACATTTTGATAGGATGATGATGGAAGTGGTAGCGCAGATGATCACAGGAGGAGATGTAGTATCTACTTCGAGTGCAGGAACGGTGCGTCTCCCATTACATGGGGGTGACTTCCGTGCACTAGATCTACTTGATGTGGCCTATGTTCCAACATTCCTATGTAATGTGGTATCCTACGGCCTCTTAGAGAGGAAGGGTGCAATCTGAGATATGGACAACAACTTTCTGGTAAGAAAGAAAGATAGAGCGAAGCTGCGCCGGATAGAGCGGTATGGAACGCTCTACGCGTTAGACACTCGTCAATTAGGGCAGAGCCAACAGCCAAGTTAGAGCAGACTAAATAGACTTTTCAGAAACATTAAAAACCCTGGACTGTGGCCACCCGAAGCTAGGGCGTGAGGTCCAATTAGGACATTAACAGTGAATCCTAAAACATGGGCATCCACGGTGAAGATGGAGTAGCAAATGTGAAGCTAGATTCAAATGCTCTCATGGAAAGACAAGCCAAAGGAATTAAAGTAGATGATCTCACACTTACAGCTCTAGGTACAAGGAAAGCCAGGTTAATTTCGACCATATTAGCGCCGCCAGGCAGGCGAGAAACCACTTTGTTTTGCCAACAAGAAGGGGAAAGAAAGCCACGACAATGAAAATCTGGCATGGCCGTACCGCCCATACCGCAGCACGGGCGCTTCATCAGGCACAAAAAGCGTGTGAAAGTATGCTGGTAATAAGCAGACTTCAGGAATCTGAATGCTTATGCGCAGGGTGCAGCATACTAGGCCAAGCATAGCCAGATGTGCGCAATGGTAAAAGGCAAA
Source organism: Ceratocystis lukuohia (assembly GCF_044167205.1). Classification (NCBI taxonomy): domain Eukaryota; kingdom Fungi; phylum Ascomycota; class Sordariomycetes; order Microascales; family Ceratocystidaceae; genus Ceratocystis; species Ceratocystis lukuohia. Next base: position 487,794 of record NW_027263527.1, read on the forward strand.
GCTCACCTAGCAAAGCAAAAGAGGGCACCTCTAGCCTGGCTAATTGAGAGAGTGGCGATTGACTTTACAGACATGAAGGGTAACCCAAAATACCCATTAATCATGTTCATTGTAGGCAGGTTCTGTAGGTTTGCCTAGGCGGCGTGCCTCACGAATAGGAAAGCCAGAACAGGCTTCGAGTCGGCTATTATGCTCATAAAGAAACTTAATGCAGCGCATGGGCATAAAGTGTCTGTTGCGGAGGCCGACGGAGAGATCAAAAACTTAGGCCTAAAAAAAAGCTTTAAGAATCATGGCTTCACATTGCACATTTCGGCGCCATATGCTCAAGACTAGAACGGTGGAGCAGAGCGAGTGACGGCGGTAATCAAAACCGGATACACAGCGATATTGGTTCACTCTGGAATCTCTACTCTCTTATGAGCCGAGAAAATGACGTCAGCTATCTATATTCATAGCCGCTGACCAAGTGATAGAATAGGCAGTGTCACATCCTTCCTACCAACTAGTCTACAAGAGGAAGCATTCGATTGGGCGCCTGCGAGTCCTCAAGCCTGTAGTCTACTCGCTGACATCATCTAACCTAAGGGGAGTAGGCAGGATGGAATTAGACAGCCCAAGAGCAGAGGTAGGATGTTTAGTTAGGTGCGGGGAGACTATAGGGGTTTATCGAGTCTGAAACCTAGACACAGGGGTCGTTCAGGAGAGGAGAGATGTTAACATTGATGAAAGGACTCTCTTCTGCAAGCTTGTAGACTTTTCTCGAGAACCCCTAGAATACGAGGTTTTGCTAGTATCAAACACCTTACTACGGCAGGCTACTATAGACAACGACCTCGTAAAGGCAGTGAACAGGGGATCTGTGGCCTTTGGTCCGATAGTAGACTCTTCGCAAGAAGGCTCCAAAGAGCAGTACCTGGGTCCTCGAACATTTCACATGAATGCAGTTCCGGGGGTGCTTATGGCAGTATTCAAGTGGTGCCTGAAGAAAGCAAAGAAAATGGCAAAGAGAAGGACTTTCCATAACCCCAAGGCGCTGGAAGAGGAGATCTTCAGGGGGAAATGGCTAGATCGCCACACCGATCCGATTCCCATGTCAGAAATGCCTTCGACACCAGCCCACTACAAGGAATCTCCAACTTTCTAGATAGCAGATGAATGGAAGGAAGTACGCGAAGCACACCTGCAAACACATGCCAAGGTGAGCTCATGGGATGAGATCGATTTAGTAGAGGCATTAGGCGACAAGGTTCTTGATGACAAATGGGTCTTCTCCTACAAGACAGACGAATCGGGAACGTATTGCAAGTCCTGCAAGGCAAGGCTTATGATTCGAGCAGACCAACAACCGAGAGATCCCTCAGCAGTGCTGTGCACCGCCACACTGTCGTCAGTATCATTGCGCATGATGCTAGTCCTGGCCCTCAGGAAGACCATGGGTGTGACCCAGTGGGATGTATCCAATGACTCTGTGGATGCGACGCTCCCAAGGCCCATTTACATGAAAGCGTATGCTTGTGGGCATAAGGATCATATTCTCTGGATAAAGAAGGCGATCTTTGGTCTCAGAGAAAGTCTATGACTATGGAATGCTCTCTTCACAAGGATCATCACGAAATTGACAGGCTGGAGGCCAGTACCTGAAGACCGATGTCGATTTGCAAGTCCGGATGGAAAACGATTCATTATGCTATGGGTGGATAGCTAGTTGTAAATCCACTACAAAGACCTAGAGTCAACTAGAGTGGCTACAGAACAGATCGCCGCAATCCGTTCAGTCGTGGAGTGCACGGGAAGCGGACCTGTATCGCTGTACCTTGGATTGCAGTGTGTTCGAAATCAGAACTGCATCAAAGCAATCTAATATGCGCATATTAGGACGTTATTAAACAAATGAGGAACCTACCTACGAAACCGGAAAGTTCGTGTAGCCACATGTCCGATGCGAAACCATCGGCTCCAAAGGAACCCAGCTGACGGCTGTGATCTCAGACTCAAGAACAAATATCAGCAATTTCTGGGGGAACTTCCTTGGCTTCGTAAAAACACAAGACCGGATTTGAAATTCAGTGCCAGTATTCCCTTGGAAGATGCAGTGAACCCAGGCCAAACACACTAGGCGGTGCTACTTGACATGCTGGAATATACGCAGCAATCTAAAGATGCCGTTCTAGAAATAGAGTCCAAAGACACCACACTAGCCCCGACATTCCAGGTCTATTCGGATGCAAGCTTCGCAGACAGATCAGACCTCACAAGTACACAAGGGAAGTTAATCAAATTCATGTCGGCGGTCATCTTCGCCAATGGCATGATCTGTAGCGGAGAAAATTCACTTGAAAGATAGGCAATAGTAGTTAGGAGAAAGATTGGGCGCTCTTGTTTTAGACATTAACCTTAAAATTGCTACATCTGACATCTCGTACACTATCCGTTACTCTTTCCTGCTTCCGCACTACAGCCCAGCTCTGCCTTCCTGAGGGCAATATTCTGTGTTGCGATGGCTGCCTTGCCCTATGATGGAGATCTATAGAAACGTCGGAAATGATATATGTATCCTCCCATGCTTTGCTCTCCACTTACAGTAGCATTTAAGCATTAACGGGTTCACCAGTGGAAGTCAACGGCCCAGCCATGTTAGCAGCCAAAGAAGAGGTGGCCTGATACTCTGCGTTGCATAGCAGGACCTGATTAACAAGATACTGGCCAGGGAAGTCCATAGCAACAATACCAAAACAGGGGCCCTTTTCATTCGCCAGATATTTACCCAGACGTGTGTTCATTCCAACTTTAGGAGCATTTCTAGCAGCAAAGTTAATGGGGCACACACCAACACTAGCTGTAGTGTGTGTGATGCGCAGCTTGCTAGGAAAGTCCGAGGGAGTTTCGCTAAGATGAGATTTGATATCATCCCATTTCGAGTCCATAGAAGTGGTACTAGCAGAAAATGTAAGACCATAGTTAGACACAGTATCTTTGTTCCAGGGAAGGCCATAACGGCCAGGAGTACTGGTCTTGAAGTCCTGCAGGATGAAAACCTTGCCGCGAAGCTCGCCTAGAGAAGGTATCGTAGTAATATCACCATTGGCCCTAGAGTAGAGACGGTCAGGGGCACGAATACTAAGGTAAGACCCAGGGGTGAAGGTTTCGTCGAAGGATTTGGCGAAAGATTCGAAACTTTTGAACACTCCGCCCATCTGGATGCGTAGAATGACGGTTTCACGCTGGTGCTGGTCTAAAAAGGCGAATATCGTGCCAAGGACATTTCCAAAACTGTATCCAGTGTCATCAAGTCCATGGTAGACCATTAGACCGTCCTTGGTAACTTTGCAGGTAATGTCGACGTATCTGATGCCACCAATAAGTTGTTGCTCGAGAGGCACGTTTTGCGTCTGCATCAGCTTGCTTGTAAGCTTGTCTGTAACGGAGTTGTGGGTGCCCGGGATGACGATATTTGACAGAAGCCTAGAATCAGGAATCATGTCCATCCAATCAGCGTTGTCGGCCTCATCGAGATCAAAAGACCAACCATCATCGATTCCCTTGAATGCAGCGGCTTTGCCAAAGGCCAGACAAGCCAGTGTTGCAAAGAAGGAGAAGCGCATCTCGATAATAGAACTAATCAAGAACTTGTATCAGGTTGCCGTGTAGATGGACAAGTTCGAAAAGGGTAGATTGGGAGAGGGTATGAATGACAGTGGCCTGACGGAGAAGAAAACTTGTATCCAATCTTGGAGAGTGGACAAGATGATGTATTAATAGTTGAACAGTGACTATGCTTTTGATGGACTCCCCTTGATGAGATTTGAAGTTTGTTGTTGGCCATGATAAAATCCTGGTCATACGGTCAGCAAGCCCTCATCTACTAAGTTAGAACCAGTAGCGCCAAGGAGTTTCCAGCGAGTAGAATTGAAAACAGCTACACGCTGTGATAGCCAGTGGGCCCTCAAGTCGGGGATACTAGTTATACAGAGTGCGTATCTTCGACCCTCCTGTTAGTCCAGCTAGAGCCATAATATAAGCAAAGCTCAAGTCAAAAGGTATTCCGAGGCCTTAAGCCGTAGTCAGCCAAGGACATAAATTGGCCATTGCATAGAATCTATGACCATCTTTGAGCCCTGTGCTTTCATATGGGAAAGCCCTGGTTCTGATCCTGTCACAGTAGGGTTTTCTTTTGCATCTGCATAAGCCAGGGTCTTGGCACTGGATCTTAGGTTCTGTAGGCAATATAGACAGGAATCCATTCTAGCCAACTTTCTGCTGTCAAACTGGGCTGATGAAGCCCAGTGCATGTTTCTGAGTGAACCGGAAAACGAAAAAGCGAGATATCCTGATTATCCAACGTATGGTGCAAATCTAAGTTCTGGCTATAACAAAATCATGGGCCAGAGACGGACTACACTACACGCCCAAGTCACGTTTATCTAGCTATTTATAGACTACAATGCAAATTAGGAACCTTTCCCCTGCTTTCCCCACAGCTTGGGTCTTTCTTGTCATTCTATGTCATGCGCCTAATCATAATATGTCTAGGTGTTGCCGAAGAAGCTTATTACTATGGCGTCAGTACGATGCTGCCCTTAGTCTAGCTGCGCTTTATCCCTGATTCGTTTCCTGCCGTCTTGTACTCCCGCCCCTAGGTCTTTGCAGATGCTAACGTATTTCCTCTCACCGTATTATTTTAAAAAAGATAAGTAGTTTGTTATTTCTCAGCAGTTCCGTGCAAGCGTCTGGCTATCGGAGCATTGAATGCAAAGTTACTAGCCATAGTAGTCATTTGCCCGCCAAAATTTCCAATCATCGAAAGGCTTACTAATACAAATAGAACGCAAAACATGATATCTAAAGCAATCTGATAGGCTCTCACGACATTTCATTTCTTAATACCCCATGTATCTCACCACTCATAGCTGAAGGTTTCATATCTGGCTATTGTGATGCCTGCAGCTTCAGCACGATTCTCCCGCTACGATCATAGGTCTTCATTTAGTCATCAGAATTTAACCTTACTACACACATCAAGCACCTTGGCATGAAAAGGGCAAATTGTGTCTTTTCTTATGACAGAAGGCCAATCTATCTCAAGATACTTTTCCAGTACCCCTATGGAACACTGGATGAAAACAACACCCAACGATTAGCGAAGCATTTTCTTCTGGGATCCCTATAGAAAAATCATGTTTCTTTGGAATAGCTAATCAATGGATAGATTATAGCACTGGATCTTGATCTTGCTTTCGAGCGTGTAGGACAAGTGAACGCATACTAATTTCAGAACATGATTAAGCAGGCATGCAGGAAATGACACAAGGCTGTAAACCCAAGTATATATATCTGATGGTCGAAATACTCAGGGGTCGACGACAGAGACAGTGAAGAATCAACACAAGCAATTCTGCAACAATTAAAAGTCTCAACGTCTGTCGAAAATCTTAAAACTCATTTATACCTTGTCGGTGTTACGCCTGCGTCTATGATACGGCAGTTGTAACCCTGCAGCTATTGACCACAGTAAACAAACGCTATAATCACTCACATAGATGTATATATATACGGTAGACTCGTATGAATAGCAATCCTCAAATGTATGTCGATTCTTCTGATTCTTAATCCTTGATGAAGAAGGAAGGAAACTCTGTGACGGACTTCCAAAGTTGACGCTTCGTAAGTATCTCAGAGTGGGGTTAGGGTCAGACTGTCATGTGACCATGGACCCAAAGCCCACAACTTTCAACTTGTACTACCTCGGTGCCTGGTCCGATGTAGTTCTTTATCATGTCGCTCTTCTCTAACAGAGTTGAACGACCGTTCTTGTTTGCCAGTAGTGCGAATCCACTCTTGGTCTTCTGTACGCCCTTTAGAGCTTTCTTCAGCTCAGGGTCTAGTTCCCTCAGTCTGGCTGACATCAGGATGCTCTCGCAGTTGCGCATCACGTTTCCGGTGCTAACTTTTGCCAGGATTCTATCGTCCTGGCGGGCCGCTGGCTGTGAGTAACGCCCAGTGGGGGCGTTCGCGTCCGCCTTGCGGCGCATGACAGTCTGCCACTCGCCGCCCTGATTAGCGGCCTCGTGGGACTTGGCTTCTCTAGCCGCATCCTGGGTGTCTGCTGGCTTCGTTTCTGGTCTCTTCACCATCCCGCGAAGGATGGGGCCTTCTTGGTCGCGGCGCTCGGTGGTTTCTCTGTTGTTTTGCCCTGTCTCTCCAGGCCCTTCTTTGCGGGCTCGCCCGCGGGCCTGTTTTGCCAGCCCTCCTCGCATCCCGTTAGGGCGTAGTCCATAGCATCCTCTGCTCTCGAGAGGATCATTCTTTTGAATACTTGTGCCGTCTCTTTGTCTTCGTCGTGCTCGCACTGCGCTTCTCTAAAGCACGGTCTCGCGTTTCGAGAGTCTTCGGCAGGCTGGACATCGTTTGTTCACTGCTCTGGTCTCCATTGTTTTTGCCTTTCGATTGTTCGGGCGTGTTATGTGTGTGTTTGATACACTTCTTTGCTGAATTTCTCAAGGGTTCCTTAGGGTTAGTCCATCTTCCTGTGGTTGTGTTACCACCTACATTAAAGATTCTTTTATAAAAACGCAATAGAGCATCTTATTGAGTAAAACTGATTTTTGTTCCCCTCTTTAGATATCTTGACACGAATGTAACATGTTCTTGAGTTATGACCAACCTTACTTCATCTTCCACACTGCCTTGTCCTCGCCAGCTCCGACACCTCCCCCACTTCTCGATAGTTCGGCCATCACCTGCACATTAACTTCTTTCTGGTCAATTTCATCCCCTCCCTCACCTGCAGTCACCTCCCTTCCATCCCATAGCCGGATCCTTTTTGCTCTAAACCAATTACTAAGAGTCACACTTGCCTGTCAAAGCATTTAGTTGTCAGACTTCAATAGGGTATTCTGATGTATTATTGCGTCAGTTGCCTTTGAAAGTTACTTAAATGCCTCAAGAATTGATGAAGGAGCTTCTCTGATGTCACCTCACTCGCCTTTCGAAGTATTCAGATTGTGCAGGTACAAACTCCAACACCGGCTATGGAGGAGACTGGCCTCCTGGACCCTTGGGTCTCAAAGACCCCAAAGACAGTGCTTGAGGCCAGCTCAAAATATGAATACCTCAAAAGACGAGTGAGGCACCATCAGGGTAACTCTCCCTAATGAATTCGTGAGACACTTAAGTCGTTTTCAAGAGGAATAAAGGAAACAATGCATCAGAATGCCTTATTGAAGTCTGAGAACCAGATGCTTTGACAGGCAAACATGACACTTAGTAAGTGGTTTAGAGCAAAAAGGATCCGGCTATGGGATGGAAGGGAGGTGACTGCGGGTGAGAGAGGGGATGAAATTGATCAGAAAGAAGTTAATGTGCAGGTGATGGCCGAACTATCGGGAAGTGGTGGTCGGGGGAAGTCGCAACTAGCGAGGGAAAGGCAGTGTGGAAGATGAAGTAAGGCTGGTCATAACTCAAGAACATGTTATGTTAGTGTCAAGATATCTAAAGAGGGGAACAAAAATCAGTTTTACTCAATAAGATGCTCTATTACGTTTTTATAAAAGAATCTTTAATGTAGGTGGTGAAAAGAATAGGCGCTGGCCTGGATTGGGCGCTCGCTTGTAACTTGCGTTACGTTTTTATTTATATTAAGCTTAAAATTGCTACATCTTACATCTCGTACACTATCCGTTACTCTTTACTGCTTCCGTACTACAGCCCAGCTGTGCCTTCCTGAGGACAATATTCTGTGTTGCGATGGCTGCCTTGTCCTGTGATGGAGATCCATAGAAATTTTGGATATATGTATCCTCTCATGCTTTGCTCTCCACTTACAGTAGCATTTAAGCATTGACGGGCGCACCAGTGGAAGTCAACGGCCCAGCCCTATCAGCAGCAGAAAAAGAGGCAGCCTCATACTCTTCGTTACATTGCAGGATCTGGTCAACAAGATGCTTGCCAGGGAAGTCCATAGCAATAATACCAAAACAGTCGCCCAATTTATCCGCTAGATATTTACCCAGATGCGTGTTCATTCCAACTTTAGGAGCAGTTCTAGCAGCAAAGTTAATGGGGCACACACCAACACTAGCTGTAGTGTGCGTGATGCGCAGTTTGTTGAGAAAGTTCCAGGGATTGCCGCTAAGATGAGATTTGATATCATCCCATTTCGAGTCCATAGAAGTGGTACTAGCAGAAAATGTAAGACCATAGTTAGACACAGTATTTTTGTTCCAGGGAAGACCATAACGGCCAGGAGTACTGGTCTTGAAGTTCTCTAGAATGAAAACCTTGCCGCGAAGCGTGCCTAGAGTAGGGATTGAAGAAATGTCACCATCGGCCCTGGAGTAGAGACGGTCAGCAGCCTCAACATTCAGGTAAGAGCTAGAGGTGAGGGTTTGCTCTAAGGATTCGGCGAAAGCTTCGGAACTTTTGAACACTCCGCCCATCTGGATGCGTAGAATGACGGTTTCACGCTGGTGCTGGTCTAAAAAGGCGAATATCGTGCCAAGGACATTTCCAAAACTGTATCCAGTGTCATCAAGTCCATGGTAGACCATTAGACCGTTTTTAGTAACTTTGCAGGTAATGTCGATGTATCTGATGCCACCAATAAGTTGTTGCTCAAGAGGCACGTTTTGCGTCTGCATCAGGCTGCTTGTAAGCTTGTCTGTAACGGAGTTGTGGGTGCCTGGGATGACGATATCTGACAGAAGCCTAGAATCAGGGATAATGTCCATCCAATCAGCGTGGTTGGCCTCATCGAGATCAAAAGACCAACCATCATCGATTCCCTTGAATGCAGCGGCTTTGCCGAAGGCCAGACAAGCCAGTGTTGCAAAGAAGGAGAAGCGCATCTCGATAATAGAACTAATCAAGAACTTGTATCAGGTTGCCGTGTAGATGGACAAGTTCGAAAAGGGTAGATTGGGAGAGAGTATGAGTAACAGTGAGATGATAGAGAACAAAAGTCATATTAAATCTTGGAGAGTGGACAAGATGATGTATTAATAGTTGACCAGTGACTATGCTTTTGATGGACTGCCCTTGTTGAGATTTGAAGTTTGTTGTTGGCCATGATAAAACCCTGGTCATGTGGTAAGCCCTCATCTGCCAAGTTAGGACCAGTAGCACCAGGGAGTTTCCAGTGAGTAGAATTGAAAACAGCTACATGCAGTGATTGCTAGTTGGCCCCAAAAGTCAGTGATACTAGCTATGCAGAGTCCGACCTACCAATTTAGGTCGTCAAATGGTATTTTTGACCCTCCTGTTAGTCCAGCTAAAGCCATAATATAAGCAAAGCTCAAGTCAAAAGGTATTCCGAGGCCTTAAGCCGTAGTCAGCCAAGGACATAAATTGGCCATTGCGTAGAATCTATGACCATCTTTGAGCCCTGTGCTATCAAGACTCTGATCCTGTCACTGTAGGTTTTTTTTTGCAACTACATAAGCCAGGGTCTTGGCACTTGGATCTTGGGTTCTAGGCTGCAGGAGACATGCTCCTTAAAGGCAATATAGACAGGAAACCTTTCTAGCCAACTTTCTGCTGTCAAACTGGGCTGATAAAGCCGACTGCATGATTCTTAGTGAACTGAAAAAAAGAAAAAGCGAGATATCCTGATTATTCAACTTATGGTGCAAATCTAAATTCTGGCTATAGCAAAGTCATGGGACAGGCACGCATGAGACGTCCAAATTCCGTTAAATGTCCTGCACTGCACGTCCAAGCGACGTTTATCTAGCTATTTATAGACTACAATACAAATTAGGAACCTTTTCCCTGCTGTCCCCATAGCTTGGGTCTTTCCTGTCATTCCATGTCATGCGCCTACTCACAATATGTCTAGGTGTTGCCGAAGAAGCTCATTACTAGTTCGGAACGATATGGCGTCAGTACGATGCTGCACTTAGTCTAGCTGCGCTTTATGCCTTATTCGTTTCCTGCCGTCCTGTACTGCTCCTCTTTGTAGTCGCGAGTTGTTCCTGCTCGTAGGTCTTTGCAGATGTTAACGTATTTCCTCCTATCGTATTTTTTTTCAAAAAAGACAAGTACTGTCGGAACAATCTACTGAATTCAGTTATATCACTTTTGAAGGCACTCGTGATCCTGTACAACCGCACGTGGAACCGTGCTGGTATACAGATTGATCGAATTGGTGAAGCTTGTGTTGCGTGGCGCGGTATATATGTTAAGTGGCGTCCCATACGTGCCCCACTTATCCGAATCTTTTGTGGCTGAACACGTGACAGGATTGGCACCACAATGCAAAAGGAATAGTTCCAGGTCGTAGCATAGACTTAACTAAACCTTTTAGTAAACCAACTGATTCAACATTTAAGATCTATTCTACAGCTTGTCTCTCTATTCTTTTTCTAAAGTGTTCTTCCGTCATGCACAACTAAGCTGGAGTATTCAGGCTTGGGTTTACCTAGGGTTAATCCGACTGAAGGTAGATTCCCCACAATACCCATCCTCCCATGTAATCTAATAGGCTCTCACGACGTTTCATTTCTTAATACCTGTTGAATAGACCTAACGCTGTTATTCTTTATTGACTCTATATATCGCTAACTATTTTAACCTCAATTTCTAAATTACTTTTCCAGCTTTCCTAGCTTTTATACTTCTGTATATTTTCAGCCACAGTGGATAGGTCTGTGCACAATTGTCTGAGTGGTGCTTGTCAAAGCGCCACACAACAGTCACGTGCCTGAGGCAAGCTTGGAGCGCCACGCAACAATACCTGTGGCTGTAAACCCAAGTATATAGTTTCGATGGTCAAAGTACTCAGGGGTCGTCGAAAGAGAGAGTGAGGACTCAAGACAAGCAATTTTGCACACGACAACACTCTAGATCGGAGTAAATGGAGCCTAGGCCGGCTCAAATAAGGGCATACAGCTACGAGCGACAACCATCTTGCCATTCATTGGCGAGGCAAGTGGCTCATGAACCCTACATGACCGAGATCAACCAGTACAAGGTCAGGTAAAACCTATTTCAAACTCGGCATAAATACAGGAGACAAGTGCGATCCTAGATTGATACACACATCTCGTCTACCATGGCGACTCAGATCAAAGAAGAAAAATGACCAGACAAGGTGGTTAATACACCAAGGAACGTCCTGAATGTGACGAGTGTAAACAGGGGAAACATTGCCCACCGCATATTTCATAAGGAAATGAAGAAGCTAAGTGTGTTTCCTTGGGCTAAAGATGTCGACCAATGCATAGCTGAATGGTGTACAGACGCAAAGTTCTGCCGGGAGACTATAACAGGTAGCCTTACCAAGAACCTCAATGGATAGAGGAAAGCACATGCCCTCAATCATGAACCGCAGATGGCTGAGGATGATGTCGATATCGATGATGTGGCGAGTAACGCCAGGAAACCGCTGTGCCTTTTGTAAGGCAAGCCATCCTACCAATAAATGTTAGCTTTGGGTAATGGAGAGCCAGTATAAGTCCTGTAGACAAAAGACGCCTGGAATATGTGAAGAAGTGCTCCGCCATTCTAGGACATCCACTTGTAATGAAACCCGAGAAAATGGAAGCCACGGGAGGCTTCAGGGACCAAAATGGTCCAGGAGCTGAAGAAAGGGTATTCCTATCCGGAAAGCAATGGATCTTACTGCACTAGTGTCTATCACAATCAATATAGCGATGCTAGGAGCAAAACCAAGCCATACCTAACATGGGGCCAACTCTATCACTAGACACAGCAGAAGAAGACCTAATCATGGCCACTGCAGAAAGTGCACATCTTATATCGAGCTCAACTAAGTTATGAGACGTTTTGAGATCCTCTAAAGAGCGATGGGTACTGTCGGATTCAGGAGCTGACTGTCGCATGTTAGCTTTAGGGAACATTCTGTTGGAATGATGATGGAGGTGCAAGCCAGGATCATCACATGGTGAGATTTAGTGTTTGACTGAATTGGGCGCAAATGAAATAGCCGAGCTTTGGTGGTGGATTTTCTTTGCTTGACAAAAGGGCGGGGTTGTCGAAAGGGCGGTGGTGCATGGTACATCGTGCGTTATTGCGTGTGGGAGCTAAGTGTCAGGCCCTTCAGGAAGAAGACTGGCCGGTGTTGGAGTTTATAACTTGACATCCAGCTTTAATAAAACTGCCTGAAGTTCATGAGGTGCCAGCCATATATGCAATTGAAATGAGTCTTGAGCTCTGGCTGACACTGGATGAAGTGTGAAGCTCAGTGCTGCTCAACACATCCTACATGATGTTCTGAAAGGAGGAGGTTGGCTTTTTCTTCAACACCGCTAAGCCGGGGGAAATCCTTAGGAATCTATTTCAAGAATAAACTTGAATAGAGTCCCCTATCTGCGTAGTGTCAATCTCATAGAGTTGATGTGCACATCTTGTCGAGGGTGGCCTCCTTTCATTCTGGAATTCAATGTTCCAAGGCTAACTGTGTAGATCTTGGCAGCCTCTCAGATACTGAGTTTTAAGTTTATTTGATCTTGGTGATAGGGAGAACGATATTAGCTTTTTGAGAATTTGAAAACATTATTAGTGGTTTGAGCAAAATGTTTTAAAATATAGAAGTGTGAGAATCCAAGTGGAGTGTCCCGTTCACTTCTCTGTCTTGCTCGCTTGTAAGTTACGTTAGTGGAAGGACAGGAACATTGTTTAGATATTAAGTTTGAAAATTGCTACATCTTGCGTCTTGTACACAATCTAAGACTATTGCCTGTTTCCACATTACCGCCCAGATCTATCTTCTCGAGGACAACGTTCTATATTGCTATCGCCTGCTTGCCCTATGATGGAGCTCCGTAGAGATGTTGGATGTATGTATCCTCTCATGTGTTGCTTTCTACTGAAATTGGCATTTAAACACTGCCAAGAGCGTCAGCGGAACTCGACATCCCTCTGTTATCAGGAGGCTGCGTAGCAGCTTGAGCAGCCCAATAGTCTCCGTTAAGTAGCAGAATCTGCTTAACAAGATGCTGGCCAGGGAAGTCCATAGCAACAATACCATGAGCGACGCCCCGTTCATCCCTCAGATATTTACCCAGATGCTTGTTCATTCCAACTTTAGGAGCATTTCTAGCAGCAAATTTGATGGGGCTCACACCAACACTAGCTGTAGTGTGCGTGATGCGCAGCTTGTTGGCAGAGTTCCGGGGAGTTTCGCTAAGATGAGACTTGATATCATCCCATTTCGAGTCCATAAAAGTTGTACTAGCAGAAAATGTACGACTGTAGCTAGACACAGTATTTTCGTTCCAGGGAAGACCATAGCGGCCGGGAGAAATAGCCTTGAAGTCCTCCAGAATGAAAATCTTGCCGCGAAGCTCGTTTAGAGTAGGTATCGTAGTAATGCCATTTCCCCCGTTGGTGTAGACATGATCGGCAATACGCTGAGCAAAGCCAGAGCCAGAGGTAAAGTATTGTTCAAAAGTTTCAGCGGCGGATTTGGAGCCTCTGATCGAAGTGCCCATCTGGATGCGTAGAATGACGGTTTCAGTCTGGTGCTGGTCCAAAAAGTTGAATATCGTGCTGAGGACAAGCCCAAAGCTAGATTTAGTTTTAGAAACTCCATTGTAGACCACAAGCTCGTTTTGGGAAACTTTGCAGGTTATGTCGATGTATCTGATGCCACCAGTAAGTTGGTCCTGCAGAGGCACGTTTTGGGTCTGCATCAGCTTGCTTGTAAGAGTGTCTGCAAGACTGTCTGTAGCGGAATTGTGGGTGCCCGGGATGACCAGACTCGACAGAGACCTAGAACCGTCGATAAGGTTCATCCAATCAGCATTCTGGCCCTTGCCAACATCGAAAGACCAATCATCATTGATTTTCTTGTATATGGAAGCTTGGCCAAAGCCCAGACAAGCCAGTGTTGCAAAGAAGGAGAAGCGCATCTCGATAATAGAACTAATCAAGAACTTCTGTCAGATTGGTGTATAGATCGATGAGGGTAGATTAGGAGATAGTATTAATGACAGAGATCCTATGGAGAAGAAAAGTTATGTTGAATCTTGGACAGTGGACAAGATGCTGTATTAATAGTTGGACAATGACTGGCCTTTTGGCGGACTTTCTTTGATGAGACTTGAGTTTTGGGATTGACCAGTCGTACGGTCAACAGGCCTTCATCTACCAAGCTAGGACCAGCGATGCCAAGGAGGTTCCTGCGAGTAGAATTGAAAACAGTAACACGCTGTGATAGCTATTGGGCCCTGAAAATCAGTGATACGAATTATACCGAGTGTGACCTACCAGCTTTGCTCTCTCTCTCTACATGGCATTTTTGAGCCTGCTGCCAGTCCGAAAGTCGTGTCCTGCTAGACTCATAATATTAGCGAAGCCCAAGTCAAATGGTATTCCGAGACCTAAAGCTGTAGTCAGCCAAGTGCACATATTGGCCATTGCGTAGAATCTATGACCACCTTTGAACCCTGTGCTTTCAGATGGGTAAGCCCCAGTTGTGATGCTGTCGCCGCGGATGCTTTTTTTTTATGTCTGCATAAGCTAGGGTCTTAGCACTACATTTTAAGGTCCAGGGTCCAGGAAACATGGCCTTTAGAGGCTATGTAGACTAGAAACCTTTTGACTCAACTTTCAACTTGTATCTGCTCTCAAGTTGGGTTGATACAGCCTATCATGGGGCTCTGGGTGGCCTGGAAAAAGAAAAAGTGAGATATCGAGGTTATCAATACACAGCACAAGTTCGTTGTCACTGACGAGCCAGGCAAGCACGGGAAGTCGAAATTCCGTTCCATGTATTGCACTGCATGTCTAAGTGGTGTTCATCTCGCTATTTATAGACTGTAATACAAATCAGTCGCCTTTCCCCTGCTTTCCCCATAACTCAGATTTTTCCTCTCGTTCTATGTCATGCCGGCCTAATCACAACACCGCCTCTTTAGGGGTTGCCGAAGAAGCTCATATCTGATTATTACTAGTTCGGGAAGATACAGTGTCAAAACGCTGCTGCGCTTGGTCTAGCTGTGCTTTATGCCAGATTCATTTCCTGCTGTCTAGTGCGTCACCGCCCTCTATGGTCCTAAGTTGTTCCTGCTTCTGGGTCACTCTCTGCAGATATTAATATAGTTTCTTCAGCTGAAATATTTAAGAAATAATAACTCTTTCGCTATTTCCTAGAATTGCTAAGCAAACGCCTAAGCAACAAGGCATTAAACGCAAAGGCACTGCATAGCAGTCATTTGCCCGCCAGAATTACCAATTATTGAAAGGCTTTTCACACAAATAGAACGCTAAACATGATATCTGTGAAGCGATCTGGTAGGCGCTTACGATATTGCATTCCTTAATATTCCATATATGTCACCCCTCATAAATGAATGTTAAATATCCAGCTGCCGCGATGCCTGCTGCTTGGGCCCCATCCCCCTCCTGCCATGACATGTCTTCATCTGGTCACCAGATCTTCATCTTACTACACACACCAAGTACCTTGGCAAACAAAAAGGCGAATTGTTTCTTTTCTTATAACAAAAGGCCAATCTATCTTAAGATACTTTTCCGGTGGTCTGATGGAACATTGGATGGAAACAGCACTCAACGATTGGCAAAACATGCTCTTCCTGGACCCCTACAGGAAAACTGCGTTTCTCTGAAGTATGCAACTGCAAAGACTAGGCCTACTAAAAGGAAACCTACAGAAAGGAAGTTTACCTACGACACCACTCTTAAGGATTTGGTTGACAATCAATCCTACCATCTTATCTCTAGAACAGTGTTGCACCAGGTGTCTAGGAAGTCTTGACACCCGCTCTGGCTTACTTGAGCTCACACAAGATGTCACTTGCGATATAGCTGCTCGTAGTAGCATCTC
The DNA here is from genome assembly GCF_044167205.1 of Ceratocystis lukuohia. NCBI lineage: Eukaryota > Fungi > Ascomycota > Sordariomycetes > Microascales > Ceratocystidaceae > Ceratocystis > Ceratocystis lukuohia. The sequence continues at coordinate 503,602 of NW_027263527.1, forward strand.
ATGCTCATAAATGGATGACTGGGCCTCTCTAATGGGCCACAAGTTTACGTTGGGTTTTACTTCTATTTAACTTCAGAAAGTCCACATTAACTTTGGCTATCTCAATCAGCCCTTTCTTTTTCCATGCCACCAAGTGGTTCTAGACCCAGTTCCGTTGATTGTGGCGCTGGACCATGATGCAGCTTTCGAATATGTATGACAAGTGAACGCATTCCAACGCCTTGACCTACACGAGGCGGGGGACCGGATATCCAAAGTGGAGAACCTTTGGCTGGTGTGCTCAGTGCACCGGTTCTTTTGTCCAAATCGTAGCTTCCGAAGTAACGCTACCCACCAATAACAACAAAATGTATAGGCTGATTACAGTAAAGCACACGTCTAAGCCAGCTTACACAGCCCATAGTGGAGTAGCAGTGTTGTTGAAAAAACAGCACATAATTTTCATCTCAGCAGAGGAAAAATACTCCTCGCGCTTGAGATCCCATGGTTCAAGCTTAGCTCGCAGAAGCACTTGTTCAGCACGTGCCCATACATTGGTCATTCAGTTCGCTGCACACACGCAGAGGGTTAACGCCCCACCAATAGCACAAGGGTTACCAAAAATGATGCGAATAGTGTCGCGCAACGAGTGGTACAGAGGTGTTGTGGAGAATCTACCTGTATTTGGTAAAATATCGGGCAAGCCCACAACATACAATACTCGGTCAGGAACAGAAAACCTAGTCTTTTACAACCCAATTAAGTTAATAAAAACATCAAGTTCATGTAAGAATTGGTCCTTAATTATTATGTTTCTATCTTGATGAAAAAGTGGCTACTCTTCTTTTCATATATATTCGCCCCTTTTTCCGATAAGAATCATGTTTTATCAGTTTATCCGAACTTCATCCGGAACTCTCGTGGAAGTTTTCTCACAACAAGAGGAGGTTACTGTCGGCACGTGACCACCAAGTCTTAGTCATCCAAGGCCTAACCCTAGGCCACGTGACATTCACATACTACATTGTGTGATAGCACTGACCAGTAGCAGAAAGCAAAAGTTAATGGATTATCGATTTTGGACAAAAGTATCATCAACATAGCTAATAATAGGCTATGAGCTCGCGTTCCGCGATAATAATCAGACAATTTCATTTCTCTTTAGAATCACCCTCCTAGTTATGCGTCGACCCGCGAGACTGAATCCCGACCAAGACGCCATGCTACTAGTATGAGACCCCTCTTCTGCCCAAGAGCAGAACTCCGATGCCTCCAGCCAGGAATTTCCTGCCCCCGAGCAGAACTCCGATGCCTCCAGCCAGGTATCTTCTTCCCACGAGCATAACTCCGATGCCTCCAGCCAGGTATCTTCTGCCCACGAGCAGAATTCCAGTGCGCCCAAGCAGGGGCAACTTAGCGACCACATGGTAGACACAACCATGATGGCAAACTTCATGAACTTCATAGAGATGTTCCAGAAGTCTGCCATGAAGACAGAAGCCGAGAGTGAACCGGAGACGGAAACCAAACCGGTTCACAACCCCAAAGAGCTGACTGTAGCCCAGCTCAAACAAAGCGACTGGTCCTTCTCTGTAGGACCGGAATTCATATTATCCTCAGAAGAAACATGGTATATATGGTATGAAGACATGCTCTCCTCCCTTGAGGATATTGACCTCACACCTGATGACGTGGACGATTTGCCACAGGCGACACGCCGGCGGATCATTCGAGATGTACGAAACACCATTTCGCTACGTCTTCGACAGCACGTTGTGGGGTACAAATCATTCACATCCCTCATCAATCAGCTCCGGACCCTAACAATTGGCGATTTCGAAGACCCGGAAGCTGCAGTAGAAATAGAACTGTGCGCCCTCGACTTCAGACCTGGCGAAACGCTGTCCGAGCTTCTCGACAGATACCAACTTCTACTTGCCAAAGCTTGTGCAATTGGTCTTGAATTGAGTGATAGAATCAAAAGGAGCTTCATGATAGCAGCTGTTGAAAAACACTACGAGTCCCTTGGTCTTCAAATGCGGACAATCAAAAAATTCTCCAGGGCATTTAGCCTACTTCGCGCGCAAGCAAAGTTGCAACTCTACAAGCGCCCACCTGTTCCCCTGGCGTCGACCAAGGCAGCTAGAACGTCTGCCAACAGACGAAGCACGGGATGCTGGAACTGCGACGTCCCTGAACATCACTCAAACAAATGTCCCAAGAAGTGCGACGATGCCAAGGTGAAGAGCAAGGCTAATAAATTCAGAGGACAAAGGAAATCTGGACCATCGAGCAGTGACAAGCAGAACGGAGGCAACGTTGCGGTCAGCGCCACCGAATCGGATCAGGAGGAAGGTACGCCAGACAGCCAAGAATCCGAAATCCCATGCAAATACACCATGCCATTTGTGTTTGTTGAAGGTCAGGTTGAATAGATAAGACGAGGTTCTTATCTGTGAAAAAGGGGCAAGTATCGGAATAATCTACTGAATTCAGCTTTGTCATTTGTGAACTTACTCGTGATCCTGTACAACCGCACATGGAACCGTTCTGGTATATAGATTGATCAAATTGGTGAAGCTTGTCTTTTTTTTTCCTTCTTCTAAAGAGTTAGGTTCTTTTATTGTTATTAGCTATGTTGAGGATACTGTTGTCCCAAAATAAATGATCTATTAAGTTTTACTTTCCACTAACTAACGGTCAGTGCTACCATAGAAAATATAGTATGTGTTGTGAAGATTCCAGCTCTACTCAGAATAACATCAGGTGAATACCTTGTATAGATACGTGGCACACGAAGTTGTGAAGAGATAGAAAACCTACCCCGAGATCAATTCGAATGAAAGAGACATGTGTCATAACAGGTTATGAGCCCGGTGCTTTCAACAGTCTAAAGAACCTCTAAGAAAGTATATTGTATTGTATTGTATTCGTTTAACGTCTAACTGCTGTTATTTCGCAGCAATACGACGGCATATTCCGGACGGGAGCACCTCCCGGGCGGTCAGCGGTGACAGGAGCCCATAGACTTCAAACATCTCCTATGACTTTTTAGGGTCCGGAAGTATAGCCAGGAGGGTCTCCATCTAGCGCGGCCCGAGAACGTACTTGTCAGGTTCCAGGGTTGGTTACCTGGTATTTTTGGTAGGTGGCAGCTGTGTGTAAAAACTAGTCTAAAAGGCCCCCGGGCTGTTAGCATGGGAGATAGGCCAGGCAGAGTACAGTGGTGTTGTCCTTCTGTGTGCAGCACCTCTGGTTTTCCGTTTTTCCCTTTCCCCACAGACAAAAACCCCAGACAAACCCTAAACCCAGAAGTGGAGTCAACTCCCAGCTTCCCCACAAACATTCGTTCTTCTGAAAAACCTGCTATGTATTCTGAAGCCATTAAGATCATGAAGACAAGACAACGGATTCCAGCGCAGTCTGGGAACCCCCCCCCCTCAAGCGATGAGAAAAATCAACTAGACTATGTGAGCGTTCGAGGGCTCATGGTCTATCCTTCCACCACCCTGTTGGCCGCTGCCTTGTGCGGTGTGGATGTGACCCAAGGCAGCCCCCTTTCTAGTGACCTGCCACAGTCACCAGTCTGTCCAAGGGCAGAGGAGTTGGCGATCGCGAAAGCTGTCGTGAAGAAGGGAGCGAGTCGACGACGAGGTTATCCTCAAAGTCGGGTAAGTGCGGCCTCAAGGCTCCACAGCTCATTGTCAAGATCCATGACAGAGTCAAAGAAGAAGAAAAGAATGAAAGACGCTTATCAGTGTCATAGGCGTCGTCCTCCAGCAGCGCGCGCGGAAGAAGGGGAGGCACCAGACCTCAAAGGTACCCCCCCCCCCCTCCCCCCCCGAGGGCTGTAAGAGGGAGACTTGACCTCTAAGAAAGCAACAATATATCAAACACAAAAAGACCTCTATCAAGATTCACATACTGAAGTCATCGATATAAATCTACACGACCAGAGAACATTTGATAACACACACCGAACACACGTATCAATTCAATTCAATTCAAAAACCCCATCTATAATCAAAACTTCTGCATTTAAAGCGCCAACATTTCTCATTTTCATTTTCTTCTAATTTCACTTCTCTCTTTGATTAATACCACTCATCACATTCAATCAACCAAATAAACACCATGAACACTAACGAGAACCCCGCTCCCCAGCCATCCGAAAGGGACAACATTGCTAAAATCCTCGAGACGCTGGTCGCAAAGCTCGCAAACGACGAACAAAAATCCAATTCAGAGAACGCGATAAACTTATCCGGTAACCTCATCTTCCAGGATCTTCAGAAACTAGACAACATAAACTGGGAGAAGTGGTCCCGGCAGACAATCAGAAACCTCCGAGGATACAATCTTCTTCACCTATTTGAGGGACTAAAAGAAACCGACTTCAAGGAGGCGATGCAGGTTGAGAAGTCATCGCGACAGCGCTCCATGGACGAATCAAATGCGATGGCAATAATACGAGCCGGCCTCACCGAGGAGGACAAGAAACTCGTCTGCGACGCGGAAAACGCCAAAGAATGTTGGACCTTGCTCAAATGAATATACAATCAAGGCAGCAACCACCGCAGCAACTGTATCTTCGCCGACCTTGATGGTGATATGAATAGGGAGTGGAAGAGTGGCGACAGAGCAACATTCAGATGGTACTATTTGAGAACCAAAATCTCAAACTACCAAGGGGTGGAGGACCTCTCGACTGAACCGAAGTCGGTCATTTTTTTGGCAAGACTAGTCATCAGGCAATGGGTGTTGCTGATGCTAAATCACATCGCAAACGTGTTTAACAAACACGTCAATCAACCCTCAGGGCACTGGAAAGATGTGATGGAAAAGATCGACTGTGACTTGGAAAGCGTGTTAGAATGCAATCCAACTAACACGCCGACCGAGTCAGCATCCAAGGCCCGACGAGACAGAAGACGAGAAGGTCCAAAATGCGAATGGTGCAAAAAGGTTTGGCCACACCGAAGAAGAGTGCGACATCAAGAAGAAACAAACGGAAAAGATCATTCGATCTAAACTGTCCATTGTAGACAAGATACCGTCAGGTACCAGGACCCCAAGCTACTGGATCGTGGACAGTGGCAGCACAGACAACCTCACAGGCGATCTAACCAAAATTCACAGACCCAAAAACATAGATCCGATTCCGGTCTATTGGGGTGGACTCCAACTGGAGACCAGAACGCTGGGATATGCCAAGATCAATGTGGGAGGGTTCTCGGTAGCTACCGAAGTATACTTTGTCGATGGACTAAATCAAAATCTACTTTCCGTCAAAAGAATTTGCCCACAAGGAATAAAAGTCGTGGCAGAAGAAGAAGGTGCATATATCAGCAAAGGTTCACGACGGACCTACTTTGATGAAACTGGCAATCTTACACATTGCCGTACACCGGAATTGACAAAAAGATGGAAGCACACATGACGTACCAGGAGGCACATAGGAAATTCGGTCATGCAGGCGAGCATAGAATGAGACAAATGAGAAACCAATCGGCGGACAAGAACTATATACAGATCGACCCGAAGCCGCTGGGATATCATTTCGCATTCATCAAACCTTTTTTTTTTACCTTCTTACCTTCTTACCTTTTTCTTTTTTTATCCTCTTCCTTCTTTCCCTTCCTCCACCAATAAAACATGTCTTCGAAAGCAATGAAGATCGCTGTTCCCGACTCAGACTCAGAGATGGCAGAACAGTTCCATGAAGCCTCAGCACCAGCGCCAATCGTCCTAGCGGGCAAATCACGTGCACCTCCAGTCCTAACATACGACAATTCGAAACCCTCTAACTACCCTGCGTTCCGAACCTTCTTAGAAGCGCAATGGGTATTGACAGGAAACAACTACGCATCCCAGGCTGAGTTCATCCTGCACTGCTATGGACACCTGGTAGATGGTGCTTCCTCGCAGGTGCACAATTATGTGAAAACGATGCTCAAGAAACCTCAAGAAGCTAATGTCGAGAAGTTCCTCGATCATCTAGACACGTTGTTCGTGGACCCTGCTGCTGCCGCCCGGGCTCTCCATCAAGTGTCAACATTGCGAGTCAATCTGTCGGCATCACCCCAGGCACATGTGTCCTGTAAGGCTTCACGAGATACAAGAAGATTCAATTGTATAACAGCTCTGTATTGAAGAAGAACTCGATAAGTTCTAAAAGAAGCTAAAGGGAGTTATGCTAACGACGGTGGTCCAGTGGTTTATATGTACGTTGGGAAATATGCACTTTGGTAGAGGGACTAGAGGAAGACGTTAGGAAGACACTAGGAGGACACTAGGAAAAGGGGCTAGAGAGAAAAAGGGGCTTTTGGTGCATCGTATGGTTTCCTGGGTGAGGGCAGGGCCTGAACCATACATGATCCGTAGATCATTACATGTCCAGGGTAACACAACTGTTGAACGACGCAGGTTCCAGTGCGTGGGCTGACAACGTAAAGAAGAGACAACTGACAGCAACGCTCCCAAAGAAAGTGCGTGATGCCTTGGCGTCACACCCAGACGTGGGAACGTATGAAGAATACACTACAGTTGTCATGGTGGTTTGGCAGAAGTTGTGCGAGGATTTCCCCACTGCCTTTGTGGCACCACCCCCTGCCCCCGTCCATACGCATCGCCACTCTCAACCAGCACCGGATGCGATGGACTGGACCCCAACGCCTGTCGCAGCTGCCTCGCAAAACGCGCCGAACAAACCACGAGCCAAGTGGGTGCCTCCTGCTGTGCTCGAGAACAGAAAACAGAACCGGCTTTGCTTCCGCTGTGGCGCAAGTGGTCATGTTATCCGAACGTGCCCTTATCTTCCCCCTACTCCCCCCACTGGCCAACGCCCAACCCGAGTCAACAACAGCAATGTTGTCGTCAAGCCCCTCTTGGAAACGGACGAAAACAATGGCTCCTCTCCTGGTTCGGAACACCAGGAAAACTAGATACCTCTGGCCAAAGTCGTGACCAGAGGTCGGAAGCAATTTCCGACAAAGAGCTTAGCAAGTTGGTGGAAAACTGGCAGAACGAACAGAATTCTCAAGGAGCTACTTCGATTAATTTAGATGTAGTAATTAATGATAAATGTCCTGCTTCCGCCATGATAGACACTGGCAGTGCCTCTCCATCCATGATCACTCTAAGTCTCGTACAAAAATGGAAAATTGCAACGCACCAAGCATCCCGACCGATAAGATTGTCCCCATTCAATTCTAGGGATCCTGTTACGGTAAACACGGTGGCCATTTTCACACTAGATGTGTCTGGCCAAAAGGAAAATCACGTTGCCTGGGTGGTCCCTGAGCTTGCAGAAGACTTGCTCATTGGCTACCCATGGCTAAAGAAGAAAGGCGCACTCATTGACTGCGAAAAAGACACGGTTACGTTTAAATCTGGCATTGTTGCCCACGGAAAACTTACGAATGCTCCAAACTTCCGCTCAACGTTGGAGCAAATTCACGATGTTACGAAGATCCTTCACACTGTCAGCCAAGACTCTCTCCATGTGTTCACAGCTTCAATCGACGATATCAACAAGGCCCTTGACAGGCTCCAGAGAGACCGACAGCCTGCAGACCCCAATGTCTGGAAGAAGAAGGTCCTCCACTGGATTGATACTGAGAATGTCAAAGCGTTCGACCCTGACGCACAGTTTACGAAGAAACTTCCCCCACGGCGACCTGGACACGACCACAAGATAGAACTCACGGTGCCAGACGAAGAAGCCCCCTGGGGCCCCCTGTACAGTATGACAAGAGAAAAACTAGTCGTGCTACGACAAACTCTTCTAGCGCTATTGGAGAAGGGTTACATCGAAGAAAGTCAATCCACCGCTGCCGCACCAATCCTTTTCGCCAAGAAGCCCGGTGGTGGCCTACGTTTCTGTGTGGACTACCGCGCACTGAACGCTGTTATGGAGAAGAACCGATACCCATTGCCTAACATTACGGAAACATTGAAAAACGTCTCTAAAGCAAAATGGTTCACGAAGCTAGACGTGGTCTCAGCCTTCCACAACATAAGAATTGCAGAAGGTGATGAGTGGAAAACAGCCTTCAGGACAAGACATGGCCTCTTTCAATGGAAAGTAATGCCCTTTGGCCTGGCCAATGCTTCTGCAGAATTCCAAAGTTTCCTGAACTCCCTTCTACGGCCCTATTTAGATGTGTGGCTGTCCGCATACGTTGATGACATTTTGATCTACACTGATGGAACGCTTGAAGACCATTACGAAAAGGTCAACTTAGCACTAAAGAAGATCCTGGAAGGAAAACTGACAATTGACATTGACAAATGTGAGTTCGCAGTGACTAAAGACAAGTACCTCGGCTACATCCTCGAACCTGGGTCCGTTTCTACAGATCCCTCCAAAGTGTCCGCTGTCACGGAATGGCCAACACCAAAGAAAATCAGAGACGTCCGCTCCTTCCTAGGCCTGTGCAACTTCTACCGCTCCTTCATCCCCGACTTCACCAAACTCGCCAATCCCCTACTACAGTTGACAAAGAAAGACCAAGCATTCCGGTGGGGTGTACAAGAAGATGAAGCTTTCCAAGAACTCAAAACCGCCTTCACGACAACACCCATTCTATGTACACACGATCCCGAGCTTCCCACTATAGTAGAAGCAGATGCCTCAGACTATTGTTTAGGCGCTGCCCTCCTACAGAAACAGGCTGACAACTCTACACGGCCCTGTGCTTACTTCAGTAGGAAGATGACTGCTGCAGAATGTAACTACCCAATCCATGACAAAGAAATGTTGGGAATAATCTGTGCACTGAAAGAATGGCGCAGTGAACTGAAAGGTTTACGAGACGAATTCACCATCCTCTCAGATCACAAGAACTTACTGCACTTCACAAAGTTACAGCACCTATCAGAACGCCAGACAAGATGGTACTTCACCCTGAGTGAGTACAACTGCAGCATTGTCCACCGCCCTGGAAAATTATCCCCCCTCCCAGACGCACTCTCTCGCCGAGATACCCCAGACGACGCATCAGACGAACGCTACCAAGGCCGCTTAGTGACCATGTTACATGGTGACTCCAAAACACTGAAAATCTGCACAGCAGGAACCCAACAAGCAGTACCCTCCCTTCCCCCTGTCCTGAGAGAACTCTGGGTAGAAGCATCAATTCAGATGAAATGTATGCAGAAATCCATAGAGCTCTAACTGAAGGGTTGTCCCAGTGGCCTGAAACCATCAGAACAAAACTAAGGGTAAATGTATCAGACTGCTCCCTGGACGCCGATTCAGCAGTACGCTTCAGAAACAAACTTTGGGTACCAGAATACGAACCACTACGCACAGCAGTACTTCAGAACATCCACGATTCACCAACACTACTGCACCCCGGTAAAAACACAATGCAAGTCGAGTTCGCACGTGAATTCTTCTGGCCTCGTTATGTGGAGGATATTCGCCGCTTCTGTCGAAATTGCCAAGTCTGTGGCAGCACAAACATCCGAAGAGACAGCAAAGAAACCACACTCAAAGCCCTACCCATTCCCGACCAACCTTGGGCAGAGATTGCCATCGATTTCATAGGACCCCTAGAGCCTGCACAGAAGGGGTATAACGTATACACACATACTGACAATAGTCGACCGCCTGACCAAAGGCGTCATGCTCATCCCCACCAACTCCTTGGACATGGAATCAGTAGCTGATAGCTTCTTTCAACACTACTACAGAATCCATGGGATGCCAAAATCGATACTCTCTGATCGGGAGTTTGTCATTGCAGCTTGGCGTCACCTATGCAAGAGACTAGACATCGAAAGACTGACAACCACAGCATACCACCCAGCGACAAATGGTGCTGCAGAAAGAATGAATGCTGAAATTAAGACTAAACTGGCAAAACTCAATGCTGAAGGCCCAGCCTGGTTAAATCTCTTACCAACAGTGGAATTCAGTCTGAATGCAACACCCTCTGCCGCTACCAACGTCTCCCCATTCTTCTTGCTACACGGCTACCACCCACGCACCTTCTCAGCACCACCATTGCCTGCAGAGCCCAACGAGAACGGCCCCCTTGGACAAGCCGAAAGAGTCATGCAACATTTGAGAAACGCCCAGAAATGGGCACATGCAAACTTGTCTCTTGCAAGGGCAGAAATGGAGCAGAGAGAGAACGAGGACCGCCGGCCAGTACCAGACTTCCCCATCGGCTCATTCGTGTGGCTAACCTTACGCCCTGAACAACAAGGCCAAGGCCTTGGACGGAAGTCGCGACAAAAACACCAACGCTGTAAAGTGTTGGAACGTGTGACACCCCATACATACCGCCTTGAAGTTCCTGGCTCACGATCACACGATGTCTACCACGTTGACCGATTGCGACTAGCAGCCAATGACCCCTTCCCATCCCAAGACACCCATAACAGCCAACCACAACCCATGGGAGTGATCAATGGAGAGAACTACTGGGAAGTCGAGAAAGTGTTAGGCGAACGCACCCACAGAGACAACAAACAAGTCAAAGTCAAATGGAAAGGCTACACAGAAGCAACATGGGAACCCATCGATGCCCTCCTGGAAACAGACGCATATAAACAGTGGTGCCAAGAAAAGGGCCAAACAACTAACCGAAGGAGGAGAAGAAGAGGCTGATATTAAGGTTGCACCTTGTTTGGAGGAAAGGAAGTGGGAGGCCTCTCACCGCCCCCCGACGATCACAATCTGCCTCTGACGATGATATTTGATTTGAATTTGATTTGAATATATTTAACGTCTACTGGAATCACTAAGATCAAACGACGCCGGATTGGTTACCGGACAGAATTAACCCTCTGCAGGGCTGACCACAGATTTTGGGCGAGAGAAGCTCGTATGCTCCCAAGCAAGCTTGTTACTCGTCTTCCATCTGTAGTCGTCAGAAACAAAAAGAAATAAAAAAAAAAAAAAAAAAAAGGAGATCCCCAGATATACCCCAAGCCCAGAAGTAGTGGGGCTAACCCCCAACTTCCCCACAAACATTCGTTCCTCTGAAAAACCTGCCACGCTTCCTGAAGTCGTGAAAATCACGAGAGCAAGACGGCAGCGTCCAGTGCAGCCTGGGAAAACCCCCCCAAAGACGAGAAAAAACCAGACTGTGTGAGCATCCGAGGGCTCGTGATATATCCTTCCACTTTTCTGGTGGCCGCTGCCTTGTGCGTGTGGATGAGGCGCAAGACAGCCCCCTTTCTAGTGACATGCCACAGTCACCAGTCTATCCGAGGACAGAGGAGCGCAATAAAGAAAACAAAACAAAAGAAAAAGGTGCGGACTATGTGAACTCTCAAAATTCAGTCCTGAGCGTGAAGGTGAACTCCTTGAGTTGGAGTGGTGTTGCGGCGATGAGGAGTTGGCGATCGCGAAAGTTGTCGTGAAAAAGGGGGCGAGCCGACGACGAGGTTATCCTCAAAGTTGGGTAGGTGCGGCCTCAAGGCTCCACAGCTCATTGTCAAGATCCATGACAGAGTCAAAGAAGAAGAAAAGAATGAAAGACGCTTATCAGTGTCATAGACGTCGTCCTCCAGCAGCCCGGAAGAAGGGGAGGCACCAGACCTCAAAGGTACCCCCCCGAGGGTTGTAAGAGGGAGAGTTGTCTGACGATGATAATCTTAGCTCCTGGTATAAGTATCCATCCAGCACACCCGAAATCGACCGATAGTTTAGTTTACTCTTCAATGCGAAATATTTGTCCCTAAGTCCTAAGTGATGTGAAGATCCAGTTCCTAAATCGTGACCTTAACAGTCACCAAAACAAATGGACACTCCCACACTCTCGCAGCCCAGGAACCTCTCGATTTAATCCACATGGACGTATCAGGTAACCATCCCATTGGACTAAACATGGCGAAATACTACATCATCTCCGTAGACGATGCATCAAAATACAAGTAGGTCATTGCCACTCAAAATGGGAGAGAAATCACAAACATCCTGAACGAATGGAAGAGACAAATAGAACTTGAGATGGGTAAAACCATCAAAGCCTTTAGAACAGACAACGCTCCTGAACTCAAGAAATTGACAATGCGTAAGAATTGACCATATCCAAACCTATTCATACGATGCATCTGCGACTGACTCGTGGCATAAAGTAGATTTTAATGCAGTAGATTCAACAAAATTGACATTCATAGCGGCGAAAACATTATCGCTACCGCTATTGGCACCGCCGCAATTACGGCTGACAAGTTTTGTCAGCGGTGCAGTGGAATGGAGCAGATCAAGCAAGATGTTGTTAAGCAATGAACAAAACTCGCTATTCAAGATGGCGAGAAAAGCTTAATGAAACCCCTAGGTTACCGCCGTGAGTTGAGCTAGATGCAAATCGGGTTGTCCGCTCCTCCACGTCGATCTACAAATAGAAACGTGACGACGTTAGGGAGACGTCTACAAAAGACTGTCGTTATATTCTAACAGCAGGCCTACAAACGTCGAGCCAAAGTACGCAGAATGATGAAGATAGATATGGACGCAGACATGGCACGCAACCACAAATGGCAAATTGAAGTAAGGGCTAGCTTGTTGCTCTGATTTTGGGGAACAAAGCCAAGGCTGGAGCTAGGAAATGACATGCATATGATCATGGCATTCCACTAAAGGAGAAAATATTGCTTCTGGGCCTCTGGCTGTCCCGGTCAGTCTTCTGAGTACTACCTAAATGAACCACAGTCCCTGGCTGATAACTACCTTATTGCCGCTGGCACATGAGTAAAAGTGTCTTGATGGATATGAATTGCAAAAGTGAATGTGAATATCGCCCATTCGCTGCATTATCTCATTCATTATCCTAACTTGGCTTTCCTCCTTGGCTCTCCTGTCTTAGTGGCAGGATTGCACGCTGGGGTGATATAATATATCACATCTCGGCAGGTACGTTGACTCCATTTATCATCTCGTGATTTGATTTTTTGCTACAACGGTAATCAAGTACCGTGGCTATCGACAGTGGCCGCATCATTATCAGAAGGAAGACCGGACGTCCCAGGAATCTGATACTTGTTGTTACGACTTAGGATCTGCTTAACAACATCCTGGCCAGGGAAGTCCATGGCAACAATGCCAAAACAGCTGCCCCGTTCATCCCTCAGATATTGACCTAGATGTTTGTTCATTCCAACTTTAGGAGCATTTCTAGCAGCAAAGTTAATGGGGATCACACCAAAACTAGCTGTAGTGTGCGTGATGCGCAGCTTGGTGGAGGAGGCCAAGGGAGCTTCGCTAAGATGGGATTTGATATCGTCCCATTTCGAGTCCATAGAAGTGGTACTAGCAGAAAATCTGCGGCTGTAGCTAGACACAGTATCTGTGTTCCAGGGAAGACCATAACCAGGCGGAGTAGTCTCGAAATCCTGCAGAATGAGGACCCTGCCGCGAAGCTCACCAAGAGTAGGTACGGCAGTAATGCCATTGGTGCCTACAGGATAGATACGCTGGGAAATACGTTTACCAAGATTGGATTGAGAATCGAAGTATTTGGAAAAGTATTTGGAAAAGTATTTGGAAAAGGCCTTCAAATCGCTAAGTGTGCTCCTTTGGATGCGTAGAATGATGGCTTCGCGAGGGTGTTTGTCTAGAAAGTCAAATATCGTCCTCAAGACACCCCCAAAACTGAAACCAGTATTAAAGAGTCCATGGTACACCATGATATCAAAGTTGTCAGACTTGCAGGTAATATCGATGTATCTGATGCCACCAGTAAGTTGCTGGGATAGGTGCACGTTTTGAGTCCGCATCTGTTGAATCTTGAGGTCGTATGTCATGGAATTGTGAGTGCCAGGAATGGACAGGCTCGAAACAAGGGTGTTATCGGCAATGGTGTCCATCCAGTCGGCGTATTGGCCGGCGTTGACATCAAAGGACCATGGGTCATCGATACCCTTGTGCTTTATGGCATGACTGAAGGTCAGACAAGCTAGTGTCGTGAAGAATGAGAGGCGCATATTGACAATGAAGCTATCCAAGTATTGGCGTGGGGAGGCGCATAGGTCGGAGCAGCTAAAAGACTGGAAGGGAATGGAGCATCAGGGTAGACTGGTTGGTAGATGAGAGTACACATGCAGAGTCTTAGAGAGCGGGTATGATGTAGTATTAAATAGCTAGGCCGCCGTGACTGTATTTTGGCAATACCACCCTGCCGAGATCTAAACTCTAGCCACAGCCATGGTGACGGCCTAGTGATATTATCGAAAAGTCCACATCAGCTGAGCTAGGACCAGCGCCAAGAAGCTCCCACATGCCGTTCACTATCCTGGAAGTGGAAATGGAGAAGAGCTTGACGTTGCGATACTTCGAGTAACCCAACAGCCATAGATAGGAATTACACATCGTGGGTCCCACCGCCTTTGCTTATTGCATGGCACACCTAAGCCTCCTGTCAGTCCGAACGCTCTGACCAAGTGTGATCTCGCTGCTAGCCATGTTGAAGTCGAGGAGTAGTCGGAGATACTCAGCTGTAGTTAGACAAGCGCATGTGGTGGCTTTGGTGAAGGAGCGTCCGTCACTAGCCGCCTACCTATCTCCATGCGCTTTACCTTGATGCAGGAAAGCCTGGTTCTAGCGGCTTTGCTACATAGGCCTGCTGAATCTTTTGCTTTTTACTTGAACTAGCCCTTGGCACAGGATGCCTGTCACATGGATAGAGCTCGACTACTTGGTTCTATAGATACTTGTTGTCGAATAAATGAATGTGGCGAAAGCTTGTCTAGCCAACTTTATGCCTTCACATGCCGCCGAGGTAGGCCAATCAGCTCCCCCATACGCATACATATTTGAGGACAGAGATGTCGAAATACTCGCATTCATGCATGCATACACAGCACATCTGCGCTGTGGCTAAAGCAGACACACGGGCCACAAAAAACAACACATGATAGTGCCTTGACGAGCGCTACAAGTATCTAGCTTTTTACAGATTGCAGATTGCAGATAGCCATCTCTTAAAACTAGTAATAAGTTCACTGTCATCACTGTGATTCGGATGCTTCCCATTATTTTCACATTAGATCGGCCCAATCATAGCACCGGGGCATGCAGCTTTGATGTACTCGGGCGCGGCTAAAGAAGCTCATATCTAGACACCTTGAGGGTGGAAATACCATCATGCGCCTGATCTAGCAGCCCGTTACGCCTGATTCTTGTGTTTTCTTGCGGCTATGTCTCTCGCATGATGTTCCCTCTCTTGATAGTTTCCATGTGCTCCTACTGCCATGCCTTTGAAGATGGTACAATGGTTCCTTTATTCGTCAACCCAGAAATAAGAGATTTTTCACCATTTCCCGGCATTACTGCACAAAACTCTGGGTTGAAAGACAGAGGTATTCAATGGAAATGAGTTAGCTGTTGTGGACATACACCAGCCAGCATTATGGCTGCTTGGTCATACAAACGGAATGCGGGATCTTTGTTATTTGTAAAGCCATATGAGAAGTTCGTCACATTACAACACTTACTATTGCACGGATATCGCTATCTTGTGATCAACTAAACGGGATCTCTAGCTGCTTGCTGCCCACTCCTTGAGTAGCATCTCGACTTCAAACCCGGATCTCTACATTTGGCGGCAGGCTGAGTTTTTGCTAGGGCTTTATAGGAGGACAAGGTTTTTCTTGAAATTAGCTTGCCCCAAGTGTAGTTAAATTCAGCAGGCGCATTCAGAGGAAGGTCATGGAAAGGAGGTTGAGCTATGACAGAATCGGTGAAACCCCATGGGCAAACCATCAGCCCCTTGAAGAGCTGACAATCCTTTCCCCTTGTTTCCCGAACGATCAACATTGATAGATTTATTCGATGATTCTAGAATGCCGCAACATTTGGCCGAGCCGCAGGTGATTAACTCAACGGCAACGAAATAGAACTACTAGCTAGATTGCCATCTTGCTAACTAGGACAGTATCTACTCGGCAGTCCCTTCCAGTCAACTGCCTTCTATAGGCTTCTGCTTTGCCTCAAGTAATGGAAAACTGCACTGGCCTTGCCTTTTTTTGCCCTTTCCATTTTCTACACAATAAACCGGTGCTAACCCGAGATCTTAGAATTGAAGCGCTACACCTTGGTGTGCCTTAGATGGTGCAGGGGAGGCGAATGTGTCGAAAGACTTGTCCACTTGACCTGAAATTAGCCTTGAACCCAGCTATTCCAAAATGGCGAACCTGTAGCCCGGGTCTCTAGGAGTTTAGGAGCCTTAAATTCTTGTTGCATCTGAACAGCTACTTCCGTTTCATCTCCACGCATGAATAACCAATAAAGAAAAAGGCAGATTGTGGTCATAACAGACGCTTGAGCCACTCTACACAGCCCATATAGGGGCAGCTGCGGACTGAAGAAAATGCGTACAACGTGCGGGATAAGCGAGCGACGCAGAGAGGTGGGCGACGCACTTTTATCAACCTTCTGAATTAACTTTGGAATAGAAACTAATAATCTATATGATGAACTAAAATTAATCACGATATTCTCTGTTGACCAGATTGCCTCCTGAGAGGCCCTTGCACTGTGTCCGGTATTTCTGCAAATACTACACGGCCGAACCTCCCCTACAGTAAAAGGCCCTTCTCTCGATATCCTAAGTTGTCGTACCCTTTCCTGTAGTAAGACCATTTCATGCATAATAGCAGTTGTTGTAGGAGCTGCTTTTATGATTTCTAATACTTTCTTGCAGATACTCCGAATGCTATTGTAACAGTAGATATTAGGAGGACGTACTGAATGTCCTGTGAAGAAGAGGAAAAAAGAATAAGTGATTATTGAAGTTTTTCTGTATCTATCCAAGTCAAGTCTGAATCGCGGATCTCGGCCGGTTTATATATCTATCACTACCATGTTCTAGATCAAGCACAAGAGCCTTAGAAGAAGACCCTTGATGTCGGACACTAACCCTAAAGCTGGGACTAACCGGATCAGGGTCAGCAATCTTGGTAACCCTGACTAGCAGTGTGTGTATTCAGGGTTTTTGCAGTCCAAGGTGTCGTCATCTCTATAGGAGGCGTCGGAGTCCATAGCTGCACATCAAGCTTTGAGATGACATTTTCTAGGTCAAATAGAGTAAGCCCAGCTCCTCTAAAACCTCCCTTGATATTGCTTTCTGTAATAGCAGCTTAGTGGGCAGTGTGAAAGGTAGGAAAGAACTCGGTCTTACAAATGTGGGTTACAGAGTATCTGATCAGATACTCTATCTATTGACTGTAGTTATACCTTTTTCAGTGGCCTAAAGCACCCTGCATCAAGAGGTGATAGTGACTGTTCGTTCGTTTACGAGCCGCAACTAGTTACGATTAATAGTCGGATCTTCACATTTAGCTCTCTAATATTCATACCTTCGAAATAGATGTGTCTTTAGCTCTGGTTGTCGCTTACTGAAGTTATGAGCGCAGTGCTTGCTGGCACATGGCACTTCACAAGTAGCGCACAGAGAGTTTACGATATCTTCCACATGTGATGGTTGTGAGGGAAATCTTCGCGAACCCAGGTCAAGAATAAATTTGACCAATATCTGCTCATCCTGAATAGGTGGTGACTGTGATTTCGGGACAGAATAATATTGCGATTGGATGCTGCTTTTATGGCGACATAGTCTAGGCTCAGGGATATTTTACACCTTTTCAGTGCACTGAGCACTTGATTTTGGGTTATTTTGAAGGGCCTGGAGGACAAGAAGGGTCCTGGGCTCAGTTGAAGATTGTGAAATTATTAGTGGCTGTAAAATAGATGCGAACTGACTTGTACAGCCATCTATGCCAATATAAATCCAGGCAAGCAGTGGCTTAAGAGCAGTGTCTACGACAGACTTCGATCGCAAGAGATTGACGTCCCAAGGCCCCGATATATATCTCCCGTCAACAGCTGAATCGCAATTAACTTCAATAGAACCTAGTATGCTACACTGGTTAGCTAATTAAAGGTATCAAGTGACCATATGTACCGAGAGGTGAATGCCGTCATGAGTTACACCGAGTGGCCGTGTGGCAGGGTTTGACGTATGTAGGGAGTTAAGAATACCCTGTTTTAACAACGCCAGAAAGTAGCTTCTTGTTCCATATCCTAAGCATCCAGTAGAATATCCCAGTCAAAGACCGGCCACCAAAGTGCCATCTTGCATACTAATGATTGAGACACTGTGATTGTCGGTGGGAATGTTAGCTTGATCTGGCTGGTCAAAGCTATACAAAGCTCTACGAGCTTTAGGCGAGGGGTAGTAACAACAGGTTACTTCTCAAAATTCGACCCATCCCTCCTCGACGGATACATCGTAAATATGACGTGATACTTGATGGAAGAGCTCCATAGATTGATAGCTTTAGATACGGGTGCAGGTATTGGATTGAACATGATTGCATATTTTGCAAAAAAGAAATGAAGCTTGGCGCTAGGAGATGATACAAGCATAGCCTTTGGATTCAACCTCGGCACAGCTTCTAATTCTTGATACATGGTTACTCTCGGTAGTATTGCGAGTGCCTATCAAATTGACCAACAACACATCCTTAACCTGGCCGTCATTCCGACGGCTTGCTTCTTCTAGCTGTACAATTCTCGTTGGTTCGTCTTTCCACGCCTACGATGACCATACCTGCTAAAATAATTCCAATCATGAAGTCAGTCGTGTCAAGGTTGTATACATTCAACTCCACGATGCCATATTTGGCAATTATGTTCCGCACAACCGTAAACCAGGCTCGGATCACCTCTAGATCTTTGCATTTGGCTCTTCGGTAGTCATCTATCTGAAAACGATGCGTCTTCAGGTCTGGTTGCCGCTTGACAAAGTTGGAAGCCCAGCCCTTGCCACCAGGAAGTGTGTCACGATCGGCGAGCAGTTTCTAGGCCATATCTTCCACATCGTGAAGGCAGGGAGGAAACAGTCGCGAATCCAGATCGAAGACGTATTGAACAATTGCCTGTTCCTGAAGATCTGTTGATTTTCAAGATTTGCGTGTGTAGTCGTGTTTGAGACTCCGCAGATCGTAGCAGCACGATACGCCTTTAATTGGGTGTAATTTTAAAGTGCTTGAAGGGCAAGAACAGCATTAGCTTCGTAAGTTGACTATGCCATGCTCTATGGTTGAGGGATAAAGATCAAAGGAAGAGAATTCGGATGAATTGACCGGGTGTTAGTTTTGACCGCACGCTTATTACGCAAGTCATGTAGTGTATTAACATAAGAAACGCTACGTTTTATCTTCGTCTAGCTTGCGTTTTCTATCTGAGCGCATGCCTTTTACTCTCTACATCCTTTCTCTGGTGGTGTCTTTGCGTGCTGATGCCCCATTAGATGACAAAATCCTATACCAATGAAGGCCTGTTGATGTCGTTGTGGGTATCTTCCTTGCTACAGAATATCTTGAGTGCCACACGGTATAATATTGACAGTCTTTACCGATCCGCAGAGCTGGCTCCATCGTCACTAGCTGTACTAGGCGAGTCAACCTGATCGACCACGTTTGCATCAGGGTGGTCATCAGGAGCACCGGGGATGTTAGGAGACTGGAATTTGTCATTAAGATTCAAGATCTGTTGAACAAGATACTGGCCGGGAAAGTCCATAACGATAATACCATAACAGTGGCCCTTATTCGCGAGATATTCACCAAGAAGCTTGTTCATCCCAGAGCTAGGGCTATGCCTAGCAGCAATATTAATAGGGTAGACACCAGAACCAGCGGAAGTGTAGGTGATGCGTAGCTGATTGGATTCAGCTGAGGGAGCCTCACTAAGGTGGGACTTAACATTAGCCCAAATTGACTTTAAACGTTCAGAACCAATCGTCACCCTCGTGCTGTAGCTAGACACAGCATCCGATTTCCAGGGAAGACCATAACGGCCAGGGGGACTTGTCTTGAAGTCCTGTAGGATGAAGATCTTGCCGCGAATCTTGCCAAGAGTAGGAGCCGCAGTAATTTTATCAGTATCCGGGGAGTAGATACGACTGATTGCAGACCTGTAATAGTCAGAATCCATGAATTCTTGGAAGGATTTCAGAAAAGGGATGGGATCGGTGAATGACCCGGCCTTGATGCGGAGGATGATAGTTTCCCGGGAATGTTCAGTTAAGAATTTATTCAGAGTGCCTAAAAGTGCCGAAAGAGTGTAGGTAGTTTCAATTCTTCTTTGGAAGACTTTGATTCCAGACTTGAGAGCCTGGCAGGAGATGTCGATATATCTTATGCCACCCTCGAGTTGTTGCTCTAGACTTTCGCTCTGGGTCTTCGCTAAGAAGGACTTAAAGCCATCTGTCACAGACCTATGAGTGCCGGGAATAGATAGACTCGATAGCGGAGTATCATCCGCAATGTTGGACATCCAGTCGGCGTTCTGGCCGGCGCCAACATCAAAGGACCAGTAGTCATCGACACTTCGAAGTGTGGCAGCTTGGCTGAAGGCTAAAAAAGCTAGGATCGTGAAGAGAGAGAAATACATGTCAACAATTGGATCAATCAAATACCCATTATTTCTGACAAGCCCAAATACCGGCCAGATGTGAAAAAGAAAACAGAAGGGAGTGTTGTTGAAAGGAGATTGATGGAGAATAAAAAAAAATGAAGCTTTCAATAGTGGGTGTGATGTTTTATTAACGGTTGGATCATAGGTAGACTCACATTGTCAAAATCTAAAGTCCGAGTTCGTAGCCACAGTTGCAGCTGTTTTTGAGTAACCTTGCATTGGCCTACATAGGGCTTGATCGTAGGCCCCTATAGCAAATTACAATTGTTGAGAGTGGTATAAGAGAACAACTCAGAGTTTAGAGAGCTTCACGGCCTTATAGGTATACCATTGATGTAGACTAACTACACCATTCTTATTACTTGTAAAGTAAGGGCTTTTCATCCTTCTGGCCTGTGGAACCCTTGTTGGCGGTAGTCCGATGCATGCCAAGCCATCAAAAGTTAATTAGGGACATTAGCGTTAGTGAGCATTCCAGGGGTACTAATTACTGCAGAAAACCCATGATCATGCTGCTAAAGTCTGTTCGTGGTAACTTAACACCCTACATCCAGTGGGTGTATTTCATTTATCGATTGGCCTTCTTGTGCTAGCGTAGATATGTGATTGTCACACATGTAGCTTTGGTCTTCAGCATGTGCGAGACTTGGCGTATCCTGATTATGAGAAGTTTGTGCCCATAACTCGGCTAATGATACCCTGCCTATGCCATGCCCCTGCTCACACTAGGACTACGGCCGGAACAGCCTGGCTCACAGACCAAGTAAGCCATGTGCGAAAATGCTACTTTGAGTGCTGTGGGTCAAGATGGCTCTTAAATCGCATAAATTATCTGGTCTAGAGGAGCAGATCGTTGTTGAATATATCATCGACCTGAGGATTCACCTTCGCGCTTCGTAGTGTGGAAGAAACGGCCAACTGACGGCTCGCCCGCCGACCGCGACGCGTCACCAATCATGAAGCGCTGGGCTTCTAACTTCATCAAGCGACAACCAGAGCTCAAGACGTGTCTTGATCGTAGATATGACTACGAGAGGGCTCAATGCGAGGATTTAGTCTTTATCCACGATTGGTTTAGGCTTGTGGAAAACACAATTGCGAAGTATGGCATCAACCTAGCTGATACCTATAACTTTGATTAGACTGGCTTTACCATGGGCGTTAGTGCAAGTGGAATGGATGTCACGGGCATGAAAAGGCGAAATCCGTGCAGCCTGGAAACCGGTGGTGGGTTACTGGCATTCAGGGGGTCAATGCCGAAGGCCGGGCGATCGCAGCGTTTATCTCGGTTGCGGACCAATATTATCTTTCCAGTTGGTACCAAGGACGCAGGCTTCTGGCAGATTTGGCTGTTGCGGCAACTCGCAATGGGTGGACCAACAATGGGACATACCTTAAGTGACTTGATCACTTTGATTGGCACACAAAGACCCGATCCAGTAGTCGCTATCACACTCTGATCTTCAACAGGCGCGAAAGCAACCACTCGGTTAGCTTCGAGAAAAATTGCAAGTGTTAGTGTTACTGGCTAGTTGTAGATAAGGCGTACAAGCAAGTTCGAAAATGTTCAACATTCTGCAGCGAACTCATGTGAGTAGGGTATATAGCCTGTGTTGTGGAGAATCTGCCTTCCGTCGGATTAACACTGGGTAAACATGTGTATAAATACTCCAGCCGGGTTGTGCATAACTGGTGAAGGAACTTAAACCTTTAATCAACCAATAGAAAATCAAGACACTTCACAACAGCTTGCATGATAGGGCTATCTTGTGAGGCATTTCTGTGGGCCCGTTTGGCCCCCACTTGTACGCACAGACCTAGCAACAATAATAACAAAATCGCCAAGCTGTGTGTGCCATCTTATTCATCTCGCCTGCTCTAGCCTAGTGACGGCGGCTACTTTAGACCACTGAACAAGGCATCTGGTGGAGAAATCGAGCAGCTGATTAGGTGCTGGATAATCCATGCGTGCAAGATTTGCTTCTCTGCACCACTTTATGCCGCCCGTAAAGCCACCATGATGGAAAGGAATATTGAGGGAGGATTTAGAGGAGCCAGGCTTGCTCCTTTAGATCTAGAAAATTTCATCTCTAAGCTTGATGTGCAGCTACGGACCCCGACACCACTCGAGGAGGAGGGGAGCCTTCCTAACCCTTGGTTTGCCAAGACGCCATAGACGGCGCTTGAGGCCACTTGTGACTCAGAATATCTGGAAAAACAGACCAGGCACGTCAAAGTATCTCTTCAGCGTTGAGTCTTGAGGGACTCAAGTCAATTTCTAGTTGGATGAAAGCGATAATACATCAGATGACGTGACTCAGGTCTGAGAACTAGATACTTCGACAGTCGAACGATTACAAACATGCGTCGTAGCCA
Source organism: Ceratocystis lukuohia (assembly GCF_044167205.1). Lineage (NCBI taxonomy): Eukaryota > Fungi > Ascomycota > Sordariomycetes > Microascales > Ceratocystidaceae > Ceratocystis > Ceratocystis lukuohia. The sequence continues at coordinate 526,397 of NW_027263527.1, forward strand.
AGTATCTGCTCACTCTTTTTATACTTTCAAGAGAGAAATCGCAATAAAAACACAAAACATCATCTAATGAACCCATGTTATTCGCTATACTTTCTCCCAGATGTATGAATTACTACCTGAAATCTTCCTGCATTATAACTAGGCTTGCCGCAGACAACACAGAGATGAATCTATGGTCGCACGCACTGGCCTTCCCCAACGACCACTTCTCGATGATTCGACCGCTACCTACACATCCTCATGTATTTGATCCATTTCTTGATTTCCATCCTCTACTGCCATTACCCATCTTCTCCATAGTCGGGCTCGTGTTGCCCCCAGGCGCAGACTTTACATCTCGTTCGCCTATTCAAAGTCTTTGACTAGGTGGTGAGTTGATATTAGGCTACATGGATGATAAACAGTGGGATCACTTGACCATATACATCAATCGCTTGAGTGGCGGTAATCCATGCCCGGTTTTCAGTCTGCACTGGCTTCGGCTGTCCACACTTATCTATGCCTGTGACGACGGTTCTGTCTTAGCTTACACCCATTATAAAAATAAGTCCCATCGACGTTGCAGGAATCGTCTAACCACGTGCTCTACTTCACAATTGTGTTGCCCACGAGTGTACCCCTGCTATAGATAATGGCTGGATCTTCACGCTTGGCTCACTAATAGTCATATTTGTAGAAAACCGTGTCTTGAGGCCTAGTTGTCGCCTGGAAAGGTTTGAAGCCTAACCTGTGCCACCTGGCGGCATGTGATGGTCAGCCAGCAATTGGTCAGCCTGTAGATTCGTAAAGACCATCAGTCCTATACCACGTGGCACGCAAGATCTTCTGCAGCAAGAGAGAAACCCACGACGACATACATAGGCCTAAGCCGGCATAGAACGTTGCTATTTAATTTGGCATCAGCACGTAAAGCTACTGCTAGGAAAAGGATTTAGAGAATAAAAGGGATGTGACAAGATAGAAAATGCGTGCTAGATGGAGATAAAACTCGGGATTTCTTGGTTTGAAAAGTGCATCTTCAGCATACGAAGTAGCCAAGTATGCGTCGCACTTTTTCCTCCTACATCCAACTTTTGACTTGATCAATCCATTCTTCAACCACGAAATATGTCAATCATAATTATTAAACCTAGAACCTTTGTTACTCTTCAAGCCCTTCAGAATGATCCAAAGCCAAGCATCCGAAGCCCTGCAAACCTCCATAGAGTCTCCGGGCATCAGCTACATGGCTGGCGGAAGGGAATTCATTAGGGACATGATTGGATCCCCTAATCTCGTCGGCTATCTAATTTTGAGAAATTGATCATTATTCAGTTCATCCTAGACCTAGATTTGCGATGATTGCCTCCCGGATGTGTCGTGTAAAAGCAAGGGGCTGGCTTCATCGTCCTCAACTGTAGCAGGCGAGTCAACCTCATCACTATTAACTGTGCCATGAGCAGCCTCATCGGCCATGCTTGTATCAGCACCGTCGTGAGGAACACCGGGGATGTCAAGAGACAAATACTTATCATTAAGCTTCAAGATCTGCTGAACAAGATACTGGCCAGGGAAGTCCATAACGATAATACCAAAACAGTCGCCGTCATTGTTGCTGAGATATTCTCCAAGAAGTTTGTTCATTCCAGAACGGGGACTATTCCTAGCAGCAAGATTGATAGGGTAAACACCATAACTAGCAGTAGTGTAGGTGATGCGTAGCTTATTGGACTCAGTCAAGGGGGCCTCGCTAAAGTGAGATTGAGCACCAGCCCAAATTGATTTCAAGGAAAATGTACTCAGGGTCATCGTATTGCTGTAGCTAGACACAGTATCCGAGTTCCAGGGAAGGCCATATAGGCCAGGGGGACTGGTCTCGAAGTCCTGCAGAATGAAAATCTTGCCGCGAACTTCGCCAAGGGTAGGAGCCGATGTAATTCCAGCAGTGCCTTTGCGGTAGAGGCGGCGGACTGTATCCCGATTCAAGCGAGTATGCATGAAGAACTTGAAGGAGTCTTTAATCTCCTCAGGTCGAATGAGTGTTTGCATGCGGATGATGACCGTTTCACGGGGGTGTTCATCCAGGAATTCATTTATCGTGCCAAAAACTTTGAAAAGGTTGTAGCTAGTTAGACATTTTGCATGGAAGACTTCAAGTCCGTGTTTATAATAGTCGCACGTGATATCGATATATCTAATGCCACCATTGAGTTGTTGAACTAGATCTTCATTTTGGGTCCTCAGTACTGAATATTTAAAATCGTGTGTCAAAGACCTGTGAGTGCCAGGCATAGATAGACTCGACAGCAGAGTACCATCCGCAAGGTTGGACATCCAGTCGGCGTTCTGGCCGGCGCCGACATCAAAGGACCAGTAGTCATCAATGCCTTGGAAGCTGGCAGCTTGGCTGAAGGCCAGGAAGGCTAGGGTCGTGAAGAGAGAGAAGTACATGCCAACAATGGGATCAACCGAATATCCACTATAGCAGACAAGCACAAAGATCGGCTGGATATGAAAAAGAAAGAAGAAAAAGAGTAATAGTGAGATGAGATTGATAGGGTATCAAGACGTTTGAACTCTTTAACACTGGGCATGATGTCGTATTAAAAGCCAGATCGTTAGGGGACCCCAGCCCAGTAGACTCATCTAACATTCTCATTATCTAAAGCCCGAGAGTAGCCACAGTTGCAGCTTACAATGTTTTTCAGTGAGCCGCATAGGCTTCTGTAGAGTTTGATCATGCACCCCTGTATAAAACTGCATTTCCTAGGAGTGGCATAAGAGAATGACTGGGCCTTTGGAGGTCTTGAACGCCCTGTAGACATAACATCGATATATGGACTCCATTACAATTCTTGTTGTTATGAAGGGCTTTCAATCCTTCTGTCTTCTAGAACTGTTGCCAGGCACACCCATGATCCTTGCGAAATTATCAAGCTGTAATTAGAGGCAATAAGCACTAGTAAGCACTGCAGGGGCGCTGATTACCTTATAGAATCTATGACCATGCTGCTAAAGTCCATAGCTGATAACGAACCACCCCAGCTGCAGTGGATATATTTCACTTGTTATTTGCTCTTTTCTTGATGGCGTAGGTATTGCATGATTGTCACACGATGGCGATACAATTACTGCACTCTATACATCTCTATACATTAATCTCTCCGATTGCCTAGGTATCCTGTATACCATAAGATACGAAGATCAGAATACAAGGCACATAGTAGGGCAAATCCATGACTAAGAAGCAAGGATTCCGTACATGGCTTCTTGTCCAGCGATTTCTTGTGTCTTATCTGTTTCGTTTGCAACTGTGATAAACGGTCGGATCGCTTGAACATCTACATTCATGGCTAACTGACTGCAATCCATTCCCGATTTTCACGCTGCACTAGTTTTGGCTGTCCACTCCTATCTAAGGCTGTGAGGACCATTCCGTCCTGAATTAAACTCATCATAAAACAAGTCTCGTCGACATCGCAGAAATTAACAAGCCACATGTAACAGGAGATATTAGCAGGACATACTGAATGTCCTGTGAAGAAGAGGAAGAAGGAATAAGTGGTTATTGAAGTTGTTCTGTATCTATGTAACTCTAGTCCGAGGGGCGGATCTCAGCCGGTTTACATTTCCATCACTACCATGTTCTAGATCAAGCACATGGGCTTTGGAAACAGACCCTTGATGTCTGATACTAACCCTAACGCTTGGGCGAAATGGATCAGGGTTAGAAATCCTGGTAACCCTGACTTAAGTTGCTGACAACATCCCATGCTTGACAATTGTGTTGGCCACAAGTATAAACCAGTCATAGATAATGCCTCAACTTTCGCACTTGACTCTGTAGTGGTAATTGTGTGATGAGGCCTATTTGTCGCCTAACAAAGCTTGAAGCTTAACGTGCGCCACCTGGCGTCATGTCATGGTCAGCCAGCAATTGGTCAGCCCTTACTTATACACCACACGGGCGGGAGGAAATCATAGGAAATCTAGATACAGCGTGAACTGAATAAGGACCAATTTCTCAAAATTAGATAGCCGACGAGATTATGGGATCCAATCATGTCCCTAATGAGTTCCTTCTGCCAGCGATGTAGCTAATGCCCGGAGATTCTATGGAAGTTGATAGCTCTTGGGACGCTTGGCTTTAGACCATTCTGAAGGGCTTGATAAGCAAGGCAAGCAAAGTCTTAGATTCAGTATTTATGATTGACATATTTCATAGTTGAGGAATAGATTGATTAAGTGAAAAGTTGGATGTAGGGGGAAGAAGTGCGAGACATACTTGGCTACTTCGTACGCTTGTGACGGAACTAAGGAATCATGAGTTTTATCTTCGTCTAGCTTACAGTTTCTATCTTGTCACATCCGATTTACTCTCTAAATCCCTTCCCAAGCAATAGCACCGCGTGCTTATGCCCCATTAAACAGGAACGTTCTCTACCGATTTAGGCCTATTTATGTCGTCGTGGGTTTCTCTCTTGCTGCAGAAGATCTTGAATGCCACGTGGTATAGAATTGGCGGTCTTTACGAATCCACAGGGCTGGCTTCATCGTCTCTAACTGAAGCATACGAGTCAACCTCTTCACCATCAACTGTGCCATGAGCAGCCTCATCGGCCATGCTTGTATCAGCACCGTCGTGAGGAACACCGGGGATGTCAAGAGACAAATGCTTATCATTAAGCTTCAAGATCTGCTGAACGAGATACTGGCCAGGGAAGTCCATGACAATAATACCAAAACAGTCGCCCTCATTATTGCTGAGATATTCTCCAAGAAGTTTGTTCATTCCAGAACGAGGACTATTCCTAGCAGCAAGATTAATAGGGTTGACACCAGAACTGGCGGTAGTGTAGGTGATGTGTAGCTTATTTGATTCCATCAAGGGAGCCTCTCTAAGGTGAGATTGAGCACTAGCCCAAACTGACTTCAAAAATAAAGTACTGACGGTCATCCCCTTGCTGTAGCTAGAGACGGTATCCGAGTTCCAGGGAAGACCATAACGGCCAGGAGGACTAGTCTTGAAGTCCTGCAGGATGAAGATCTTGCCGCGAATTTCACCAAGAGTAGGTACTGTTGTAATTTCATGAACATTTCGGGAGTAGACACGACGTATGTCATCCTTGTAGTAGGTAGAAGTCATAAAATCTTCAAAGCGTTTGTTAATGAACTTGGGGTGAGTGTCCGTTTGGATGCGGAGGATGATAGTTTCACGGGGGTGTCTATCCAGAAATTGATTAACAGTGCGCAAAAGTCTCCCAAGACTGTAGCTAGTTCTATATGCGGCATGGTAGACCATGAGTCCATAGCTATCATAGTTGCATGAGATGTCGATATATCTTATACCGCCTTCAAGTTGTTGGACTAGATCATCACTTTGGGTCCTTATTATTGGAGATTCAAATGTGCTCGACGCGGACCCGTGAGTGCCGGGGATTGATAGACTCGACAGTGGAGTATCATCCGCAAGGTTAGACATCCAGTCGGCGTTCTGGCCGGCGCCGACATCAAAGGACCAGTAGTCATCAACGCCTTGGAAGCTGGCAGCTTGGCTGAAGGCCAGGAAGGCTAGGGTCGTAAAGAGAGAGAAGTACATATCAACAATGGGATCAATCGAATATCCACTATAGCAGACAAGGACAAATGTCAGCTGGATGCGAAAAGGAAAAATAGAAAACAGTCATAGTGAATTGAGAGTGATAGGGTACCAAGACATTTGAACTCTAGTCTTTAACAGTGGGCATGATGTTGTATTAATAGTTTGATCATAGGTGGACTCACCTCACATTGTCAACATCTAAGGTCCGAGTGTAGCCACGGTTCCAGCTTACAATGTTTTCAAGTAAGCCACATAGGCTCCTGTAGAGTTTGATCATAGACCGCCTATGTCAAATTACATTTCTTGTGAGTGGCTTAAGAGAATGACTGAGCCTTTGGATATCTTGAAGGCCCCGTAGGCATAACACTGCTGTATAAACGGCATCACCGTTCTTGTTCTTTATAAAGGGATTTCATTCCTTCCGGTCTGTAGAAGCTTTACTGGCCACAAACTGTGATGCTAGCCAAGTTATCAAAAGCTAATTCGGGGCAATAAGCACTAGTAAGCATACCAGGGGTGCTCATTGCTGCATAAAATATGTGACGATGCTGCTAAAGTCCGTTGCTGGTAATGAACCACCCTAGCTCCAGTGGGTAAATTTCATTTGTCATTTGCTTTTTTTGATGGCATCGGTTTTGCGTGATTCTTACACAGATAGCTCTGGTCTCTACCCTGTGCTATGCTATGTGTATCCTAATAATAAAAAGTTTGTACTCATAACCCACGGTAGAGTGGAAACGAGCAACAAGGTAACTTGGGAGCAATTGCGCTTCGCTCGCCAAAACTCTATAGTGAATCTTGCAGAGGGTTAATTTCTGTCCGGTAACCAGTCCGGCGTCGTTTGATCTCTGTGATTCCCGTAGACGTTAAATATATTCAAGTTCAAGTTCAATGTACTCATAACTCCAGTAACTGATATCCTGCCTGCGCCTCCGCTCAAGCTAGGACGACTGCCCGAACAGCCTGGAACACAGACCAAATAAGCAGAACATACGAAAATGCGAAGATGCTGCTTTGAGTGCTGTAGGACGAGATTGTGCTTGTCTAGCCTGGCTCTAGACGGTCATCTCGTCTGTTGAGGAGCTAATATTTCACTTGTTCTCTCCACGACTTTCCACTATCCTTGTTATCTGATCGCGGCCGGGTCTAGATAGTTGGGCCGGCGGACTTTTGGCAGGCCTTCACGCTTCCGGTGATTTTGTGCAGCTACCATTAGCTCAGAGTTACAGTGAGAGTTGGAGCATATTTCTGGACATTCAATCTGCAGCAAACAATGAGCTTTTAGAGACATTTCTAGCAATAAATATTAGGAGGACGTACTGAATGTCCTGTGAAGAAGAGGAAGAAGGAATAAGTGATTATTCAAGTTGTTCTGTGTCTCTCTAAATCTAGTCCGAGGAGAGGAACTCAGCCGGGTTCTATATTGTAGGGTTTAGGGTCCAGGGTCACATGACAATCTGACCCTGACCCCGCTCTGAGATAGACTTACCAAGCACCAGCTTCGGAAGTCTGTCACAGAGTTTGCTTCCTTCTTCATCAAGCTCTGAGAATCATAAGAATCGACATACATTTCTAGGATTGCTATACTTACGAGACTCACGTATCTATATGCATCAACGTGAGTGATTATGTAGAATAGATCTTAAATGTCGAATCAGTTGATTTAGTAAGGGGATAACTTCTACACTACGTCCTTGGACTTCACCCCTTATATATTGCTCATGAGGATTCATGGGATCTAGAGTATCGGCTAGATCCATCTCTGCGAGAGCAGTGTCATTACACCACTAAAAGTGCAAAGCCTTTGAATCGACAAATATCGGGCAGGGGTCAATATTTTTTCACGCAGTCGGAGGGATATCATTGAGCGAGCAGCATCCTTCTTGCTCTTTCCACCATTCTTCATACTCTGTACGGAGCCGGTTTCTCCCCCATCTCCGCGGTCCGGCTAGGCCTACATGGCCTGGGACCCACAGCACTTGTACATACTTCTCTCCCTGGTCTCTCGCCCTTCTGGAGGCTCAGGATCCGTTTCGTGTTCTGAATGACGTCCTGAGAAGAACGCTTTTTTTTTCTATTTCTATTGTTATTATCGTGAACACCTTTTCATGGAGCCCGCTTCGACATCTCCTTCCTATCCTGCAAACGTTTCCTCCTCCCACCCCTTCTCTCTTCCCCTTCCGTTCCCCCTCATCTTCGCCCTCTTCGTCCCCTTCTTCGTTGCTGCCCTTCCTGTCTCGGGGTTGGTTGTGTCATGCTAGGCTGCCCTTGTTGTGATCGCTCCGCTGTAGTCTGCCGTAGCAGTGACCTGCCTCTCCGCATCTTCTCTGTCTATTGTATTGTATTGTATTATTTTACGTCTACCTACCAATTATTTCGCGGTAATACGACGGCATATTCCGGACAGGAGCCGTTGGCTGATGTCAGCTTCCCGTGACTCCTCCTGGGCGGTCAGCAATTGCAGGTTTGCTTGGATTTCGAGCGCCTCCTATGACTTTTTAGGGTCCGGCGCTTGGGCCAGGATGGCTCTCTGTCCAGCATTGCCCTAGGGCGTGCCTGCGGGGTTCCAGGTATTTTTGGTCTGCGACGACCGCGTGTAATCTAGTCTAAAAGGCCGCCGGCTTTCAGCACGGGGGGTAGGCCCCGGCAGAGTACAGCGGTTTTGTCCTTCCGTATGCATGGCTGCTGCCGCATCATTTTTAATATTTTTCCCGTTCTGCTGGTGGTTGGTAGCAGAGCTCCCTCCACACCTTCTCACGGAGCCCTCCTCGACATCTCCTTCCTGTCCTGCGAACGTTTCCTCCTCCTATCTCTTCTCTCTTCCCCTTCCATTCTCCCTCAACTTCGCCCTCCTCGTCCCCTTCTTCGTTGTTGCCCTTGCTGTCGTGGAGTTGGTTGTGTCATCCTAGGCTGCCCTTGTTGTGGTCGCTCCCCTGTAGTCTGCGGTGGCAGTGACCTGCCTCTACGCGTTTCTTGAGGGGGGGTTGCCTCTGTGGTGTCCAGACAGCTCAGCTCGGGCTCGGGTTGTTGTTTCTCTTTAAGGAGCATCAGGTTGCGGCGAAGCACGTTGGCGACATAACTTGTCGCTTTCGTGTTTTTAAGGAGCTTGTCCGCGAACCTTTGGCTCCATGGTCTGGGTAGTGCCTTGCAGGTCCACCAGTGTCCTCGTTCCTTGGCTTGGTTGCAGGCTCTGCATCCAAGTGGGCAGTTGTGTCCCCATCGCTCGTGGTATCTGTCGAAGTCTCCATCGCCAGTTCTAGCCGCGAGGATGTGGCCCAGCTCTATTCTAGTCAGCCCTTTGTAGCGGGAGTTGCGGAAGGGGGGTTCAGTGGAGACGCCGGTTCCAAGCGGACGGTATCCTTTTTGTTCTTTCCACCACCCTTCGTAGTCGAGACGTAGCTGGTCTCTTCTCCATCTCCGTGCTCCTGCAAGGCTGAAGCGGTGTTCCGTTACCAGTCCCTGGCTTCCTAACTTGGCCTGGGTATCGGCTAGCTCATTGCCTTTGATGCCCATGTGTCCTGGGACCCATAGCACTCGGGCGAGCCTTCCGGGTGTCTTGTCTGCCCAGGCTTCTTCTCTGTCGGCACCGGTAAATTAAGATATAATGTCCGATAAAGGCATAGTTTCCCAACATACGACCATAGCCTGTGGAAAATACGGGGTCCCGTCTGCTCCCCCTTAGTCAAGCCACAGAGCGCCGAACCAGTAGTATGGTGGGTGACCACATGCGAATCCTCGGTGTTGTATGTCACAATACCTTTTGCTCCCACGTACTTTTTTGGAGTGCTTTACAATTCGTGTTACCTCCTGGTTTACCCAACATACGACCATCAACTCTCCCTCCTACAACCCTCGGGGGGGTACCTTTGAGGTCTGGCACCTCCCCTTTTTTCAGGCTTCTGGTGGAAAACGTTTATGACACCGATAACCGTTTTTTCATTCTTTATTATTTTATGGCAAATGAGCTGTGATGCCTTGAGGCCGCACTTACCCAACCTTGAGGTTAACCTCGTCGTCGATCCACCCCCTTTTCCACGACACCTTTTTCGCGATCGTCAACACCTCATCGCCGCAACACCAATCCACCTCAAGGAACACACCATCACACACTCAGGACTAAACTTTGAGAGTTCACACAGTCCAAATTATTTCCTATGTTTTTTCCTTTTGTTTTTGTTCTTTCTTGCGGTCCCGTCTGACGACGGACTGGTGACTTTCGGGTCAGGTCACCAGAAAGGGGACTGCCTCGAGGTCACATCCACACCAAACAGGCAGCGCATCGAAGAAGCGGAAGGACTAACCATGAGCCCCGGATGCTCACACAGTCTGGATTTTAGACAAAATTTATGGAAAGGGCTTCCCAGGCTGCACTGGAATCTGCTGTCCTGACTTCGTGATCTTCACGATTTCCAGGCACTGCAGAATTTTCAGAGGATCGAATGATTGTGGGGAAGTTGGGACAGACTCCCCTCTTCTGGGTTTAGGGTTGGTCTGGGGTTTACCGGTGGGGTAGGGGAAGGGAGGGAAAATACGGGAAGCCCTCTTCCCTGCCTTTTTCCTCTCTTCTCCTTACAGGGATGGAGTCAGCAGGGGAATGTCCTGTGGAGGCCCCTATGGGTACGGCAAAGCCGTGACCCGGGACCACACAGACATGGGCGGAAGGGGTACAGAAAAACAGGCGCCAGAAAATACGGTCCTCGAAAGAGCTCCGGACTCCCAAAGTGGGGCCGCAGATAGTCCCTAGAGTATAAACTGAATTTCATCATCATCATCATCATCATCATCAACATACGACCATAGCTTGTAGAAAGCACGGGATCCCGTCCGCTCTCCCCTAGTTAACCTACAAAGCGCTGGACTAGTATTATGGTGGGTGACCACATGAGAATCCCCAGTGTTGTATGTCAGCACCCGTATCTTTTTGCTTCGTCCAGCTAGAAGGCATGGTCTATTAGAAGCACCAGACCTCATAGCCCTTCAAAACTCCGGACTGATATGGCAGTAGGTGGCCATGTCATGATCGTAGACCAGTCTTGACAGCGAAGTACCATCCGCAAGGTTGGACATCCAGTCAGCATTCTGGACCCTGAACATGTGGAAGAGCAAGGATGACAGGAGACGCGTCCAAGTGCTCTGGGTCCCAGGACATGTAGGCCTGGAGGGAAACGAACAAGCCGACGCACAAGCCAAACTTGGATGCCTCGGATCCAACCTTGAGCCCCGCGCCAGTCTGGCAGGGGCACAAAGATGGAGGAGAAACCAACTGCGTGAGGAGTATGAGAAATGGTGGAAGGAGCAGGAAGGATATCGCCCACTTGACGGTATCCCATGCAACCCCCCATTCCGCGTGCCGGGCTATAAAGGCCTGGACAGAACAGAACTGGGGCACATCCTGGCTGCCAGGACAGGACATGGAGACTTTGACCAGTACCACGACCATTTCAACCACAAGTGCCCACACAAGTGCACTCACTGCAACCAGCCCAAAGAACGAGGGCACATGTGGACGTGCAGGACTTTGCCAAGGCCTTGGAGCCAAAGGTTTACGGACAAGCTACTGAAAAACACAAAAGCAACAAAGTACATTGCTAGCGTGCTACATCGGAACCTGAAGCACCTACAGCGGAGGTGAACAAAGCAACCCGCACACACATACAGCACAGCTACACGCAGTGAGGACGAGAGGAGGAGAAGGAGGAGACAGGGGATCGAAAGGGGCGGCGAAGCAAGGAAGAGAGGGAGGAAAGCGAGAGAAGGGGTCAAAAAAGGAAAAAAAAAAAAAAAAATGAAAAAGAAGACAAGAGCAGAAGGAGATGTCGAAAGGACCCCGAAGAGATTCGGAAGGACCCTTTCTCCAGAGGCCCATGGTCTATTGTTGAAAATGCGACAACCACTTCGCCAAACAGAGGACAAAACCGACGTACCCTGCCAAGGCATACACCCGAAGCAGATAGCCGTTGGCCTTTTAGACTAGACTATTATATAGGTAGGGCGCCGCAAGCCAAAACACCAGGTAACCAACCCTGGAAACACAACCACCCAACCAGCAGGGAAGCCCTTGGGCAACGTCTAACTGAGAAGACTCCTGGCCGCATGGCCGGACCCTAAAAAGTCATAGGATTATTCCAATGAAGACGAGTACCTGCAACTGCTGACTGCCCGGAAGAGGGGTCGGAAGACGACATCTTCTAACTCCCCTTCCGTCCAGAACATGCCGTCGTATTTCTGCGAAATAACAGTAAGGTAGACGTTAAATAGAACAAACAAACAAACAAAAAACAAACCAGTCAGCATTCTGACCAGCGCCACTATCAAAAGACCAGTAGTCATCAATGCCTTGGAAGTTGGCAGCTTGGCTGAAGGCCAGGAAGACTAGGGTCGTAAAGAGAGAGAAGTACATGTCAACAATGGGATGAATCAAATATCCACTATAGCAGACAGGCACAAATATCAACTGGATGTGATGAGGAAAAAAGGAAAAGAGTAATAGCGATAGAGTACCAAGAGATTTGAAGTCTAGTATTTAACGGTGGGCATGGTGTTGTATTAATAGTTAGATCATAGGTGGACTCTAGTAGACTCACCTCACATTGTCAACATCTAAAGTCCGCGTGTAGCCACAGATCCAGCTTACAATGCTTTCAAGTAAGCCGCATAGGCTCCTGTAGAGTTTGATCATAGACCCCCTATATCAAAGAGCATTTCTTACGAGTGGCATACAAGAATGACTGAGCCTTTGGAGATCTTGAAGGCCCCATAAGGAAAACAATTATATGTGGACTGCATCACCATTCTTGTTCTTTTTTCAATGGCTCTCAATCCTTCTGTCCTGGAGAATTTTTGTCAGCCACACCCACGATACTTGCCAAGTTATCAAAGTGTACTTGGAGGCAATAAGCACTAGTAAGCGCTGCAGGGGTGCTGATTACCGTATACAATCTATGACCATGTTGCCAAAGTCCATTGCTGGTAACGAACCACCCCAGCTGTAGTGGATATATTTCATTTGTCATTTCCTCTTTTCTTGATGGCATAGCTATTGCGTGATTGTCACACGGACGACTCTAGTCTTAACACATTCTATGCTAGGCGGTTGCTGATCATGAAAGGTTTGTGCTCATACTTCCAGTAACCGATATCATGCCTGCGCCTCTCCTCAAGCCATGAAGACTGCTGGAACAGCCTGGCACAGAGACCATATAAGCAGAATATGCCACAATGCTGCTTCAAGTGCTATCGGACGAGATGGTACTTGTATAGCCTGGTTCTAGATAGTCATCTCATCTGTTGTGGAGGTAATATTTCACTTGCTTTCTCCACGAATCTCCTCTATACATGTCATCCTATCCTGGCTGGGTCAGAAAACTTCGGAAAGTGGACTTTTGACAGGCCTAGGCGCTCCCGACGATGGCGTGCAGCTGCCATTAGTTCAGAGATACGGCGAGAATGTGATTCATCACCTAATCAATTAGCACTGTACCTAAATGCACGATGCATTTTAGCGATGTGTGTTCCATGCTGCTCTCATACTTGATGGCTTCGATGTAGGACCCCCATCATGCTACCCTGCAAAGTAGCAGCTGCTTCCTTTGGTATTAATATATGGTAAACTATATACTTTTGGCCACACTTCACTACAACGACGTACCTTCATATCGTTTTAGGAACAAGGTTTTTAGATTCAGTTTTTATGATTGATATATTTGATAGTTGAGGAGTGGATTGATCAAGTGGAAAGTGAGATTTAGGAGGAGAAAGCGCGACGCATACTTGGCGGCGTTGTATGCTTGTAATGCACGTTATTAATCTAAGAAATCCCGAGTCTTATGTTCGTCTAGCTTGCATTTCCCATCTTGTCGCGCACCTTGTACTCACTACATCCTTTTCTTAACAGGAGCATTGCATGCTGATGCCCCATTAAAAGGGAACGTTCTCTACCTATTTCGGCCTATTTATGTCGTCGTGGGTTTCTCTCTTGCTGCAGAAGATCTTGAGTGCCACGTGGTATAAGATGAGGTTGGCGGTCTTTACGAGTCCGCGGGGCTGGCTTCATCGTCCCTTACTGTAGCAGACGATTCAACCACTTCACCATCAGCTATCCCGTGAGCAGCCTCATCGGCCATGCTTGTATCAGCGCGGTCTTGAGGAACACCGTGGATGTCAAGAGACAAATGTTTATCGTTAAGCTTCAAGATCTGCTGAACAAGATACTGGCCAGGGAAGTCCATAACAATAATACCAAAACATTCGCCCTTGTTGTTGCTGAGATATTCACCAAGACGTTTATTCATTCCAGAACGAGGACTATTCCTAGCAGCGAGATTGATAGGGTCGACACCAAAACTAGCGGTAGTGTAGGTGATGTGTAGCTTATTGGATTCCATTGAGGGAGCCTCGCTCAGGTGAGATTGAGCACTAGCCCAAACTGAATTCAAAAATAGAGTACCAACGGTCATCCCCTTGCTGTAGCTAGACACAGCATCCGAGTTCCAGGGAAGACCATAACGGCCAGGAGGACTTGTCTCGAAGTCCTGCAGGATGAAAATCTTGCCGCGAATTTCACCTAGCGTAGGTACTGCTGTAATTTCATCAGTATTTAGGGAGTAGACACGACGTACGTCATCCTTGTAGTAGGTAGAAGTCATAAAATCTTCAAAGCGGCTGTTAATGAACTTGGGATGAGTGTCCGTTTGGATGCGGAGGATGATGGTTTCGCGGGGGTGTTCATCCAGAAATTGATTCAGGGTGCGCAAAAGTGTCTCAAGACTGTAACTAGTTCTGTATGCTGCATGGTAGACTTTGAGTCCATAGTTGTAATAGTTGCAAGAGATGTCCATATATCTTATGCCACCTACGAGCTGTGGGACTATGTCTTCACTTTGGGTCCTTATTATTGGAGATTTAAATGTGCTCGACGCAGACCCGCGAGTGCCGGGGATAGATAGACTCGACAGCGGAGTATCATCCGCTAGGTTCGACATCCAGTCGGCGTTCTTGCCGGCGCCGACATCAAAGGACCAGTAGTCATCAACGCCTTGGAAGCTGGCAGCTTGGCTGAAGGCCAGGAAGGCTAGGATCGTAAAGAGAGAGAAGTACATGTCAACAATGGGATCAATCGAATATCCACTATAGTAGACAATCACAAATGCCCGCTATGAAAGGGGAAACAGAAAACGGTAATAGTGAAGTGGGAGTGATAGGGTATTAAGTCATTTGAAGTCTAGTCTTTAACAGTGGGCATGATGTTGTATTAATAATTGGATCATAGGTGGACTCCAGTAGACTCACCTCACATTGTCAACACCTAAAGTCCGCGTGTAGCCACAGTTCCAGCTTACAATGTTTTCAAGTAAGCCGCATAGGCTCCTGAGTTTGATCATAGACCCCCTATGTCAAATTGCATTTCTTATGAGTGGCATAAGAGAATGGCTGTGCCTTTGGAGATCGTGAAGGCCCCGTAGGCATAACACTGATATATGGACTGCATCATCATTCTTGTTCTTTGTAAAGGGTTTTCAATCCCTCCGGTCTGTAGAATCCCTACTGGCCACAACCGGTGATGCTAGCCAAGTTATCAAAGGTTAATTCGGGGCAATAAGCACTAGTAAGCATAGCAGGGGTTCTCATTACTGCATAAAATATGTGACGATGCTGCTAAAGTCCGTTGCTGGTAACGAACCACCCTAGCTCCAGTGGGTAAATTTCATCTGTCATTTGCTTTTTTTGATGGCATAGTTAATGTGTGATTCTTACACAGATAGCTCTGGTCTCCATCCTAATAATAAAAAGTTTGTAGTCGTAACTCCCGTACCTGATATCCTGCGCCTCCGCTCAAGCTACGATGACTGCCGGAACAGCCTGGCACACAGACCAAATAAGCAGAACATACGAAAATGCGAACATGCTGCTTTGAGTGCTGTAGGACGATATTGTGCTTGTCTAGCCTGGCTCCAGATGGTCATCTCGTCTGTTGAGGAGGTAATATTTCACTTGTTTTCTCCACGACTCTCCACTATCCTTGTCATCTGATCCCGGCCGGGTCAGGATAGTTGAGCCGGCGGACTTTTGGCAGGCCTTCGCGCTTCTGATGATTATGTGCAGCTACTGTTAGCTCAGAAATACAGTAAGAATTCGAGTATATTTCTGGATATTGATATGCAGCAAACGATATGCTCTTAGGGACATTTCTACCAGGAAATATTAGGAGGACATACTCAATGTCCTGTGAAGAGGGAGAAGCAGGAATAAGTGACTACTGAAGTTGATTCTATGTCTATCCGTATCTTGCCCGAAGAGCGGTTCTCATCCGGTTTATATATATCATTACCACGTCAAGGGCATGGGCCTTTTAAGAAGACCTCTTATGTCTGATACCAACCCTAACGTTTGGGCGAACTGGATCAGGGTCAGCAATCCTGGTAACTCCGGTTTGAGTTACTGACAATTCCAGTATAAGGACCTAGTTTCATGTCATTTTAGGGAGAATGTTTGGTTGTCATAGACGTGTGCTGTGCTATCTAGCACTACAGGCTACGAAAGACTTGACTGACTCCATGAAAAGCTGGCCATGCTCATGCCCCACGGATCTCACCATTTCATTGTTGCATACCAGGCTTTCAGTCTGCTATGGACAATGCAACCAACGTTGGATGACATCAGGTGGACACTTGATATGAAGTAGGTAGTGCGAATTATTCCAACTGATATAACTTCACCCCTCACGCAATCAATTCAATCTGCATATCCCACACCATTCAATACAGTCCCTGTAATGCTTGACACTTCAGGTGCAGATGTCTGTATTCAGTCAAGTGTGGGATAAAGACCCATACAACCCTTTTTATAAATATCTCCGAACACCCAGGTACCGATAAGAAGAGCAGAATACAAGGCACGTAGCAAGGCAAACCCATGACCACAAGAGATAAGGTTTTTGTCTACGATTTTTTTGTCTAGCTATTCCCTGTCTCTTCTTTGTTTTGTTTGTGCCTATTCAAACCGTCCTTCTTCCTACCAACTGCCAATGTAGCCCGCCACAAGAGCCCTACGATATCAACCGATGAAGTAGTCCTGGCGCATGACAACGGATACAAGAATAGAGCAGGCGTGAACCACGTCTCCCAGAGCGAAGCAGCGTACTTCACACACAACAGTCCTATCTCCAATACATTGGGACGAGGATGAATGTAACAACAGCACCAATAGCAACAATAAGAGTAACAAGAATAGGATCAAAGACAATGACAAACTCAATTCCCATCTCTTTTATCACGATAGCCAGTGTAACTAAAGTCAGGCCACTAATTGTCTGTAATCGAAGTTAGGGTTGCTAGGATTGTTACGCCTAATTATGGTCAGCAAAACGTTAGGGTTATCAACAGACATAAACGGCGTTTCCTAAGGGCACTTCAACTCAGAATTAGATAGAGCAGCTACAACTAGAAATTACAAATCCCTCTTCTTACTCTCCGGTCATTCAATACATGCTAAATTTCTACCATTTTCAATTATTTCTTAAATCATGTTAATTGCAAAAGGTTCAACTGTCACCAAGTCATAGAAAAGTAGTCTCTGTTAAAGTCAGCCACGAACGCCTCGACATCGAAGATCGAAGGTAAAAATTAGTCAACCACGGGATGATTTATCCATATTTGGCGAAAAGCTTTAGTTTTTGATGCCTATATTTGTTGTCCATTTCAGCAAAGGCGCACCTCCATAGACTCCACCTTGGAACTCCGATCACAGCCAGCTATTTCTACAACTATAAACAATGCCTCTTTGGGAGTACTCTGAATTGCATATATCACGGACTGGTGACGTCACGCTGAGTGCACTGAGCGGGTTCGAATGACGAGGTTGGAGTATCCTCACCCAGAGCTGGTTGACTGACGGCTTTGGGGTGCCAAATGAAGCCTAGAGATAGAAAGCATGGCGTACATAAAAAGACTTCTTCAAATTCAAATCAACCTTTGCTCATAGAGCCATGATTAGCCCAGTGCGTGCTTGCAAATTGATCGCAATCTTACACGCGTAACTCTCTATTCATTGCCATTGTAAGTGGGAATCCTCTATTAGATATTAAACTTAGAAATTGCTGCTTTAGCTGGCCTTCTTCCCTGTTTTCTATTTCTTCGCTGCCCGCCTCGTTCTGACGGTAACATTGTGTGGTGTCCCTTCATTAACCAAGCCAAGTCTGAAGGACCTTTGTGTCTATTTATGCTATCATGAATTTCGTTGCATCTATCATGGCAATTAAGTTTCACGAGCATCCTCGCTAGCAGTATACGTATCGGTGCTATCGAAATGAAGGCTGGGGAGCTCAGGAGCCTGATACTTGTTGAGCTTCACGATGAGATCGACTAGCAGTTTCCCAGGAAAGTCCATAACAACAATGCCAAAACAGCCGCCTTCGTTGTCTTTGAGATATTGACCAAGAAGGTTGTTCATTCCTACATGAGGACTATTCCTAGCAGCAATGTCGATGGGGTGGACACCAGTGCTAGCTGTAGTATGGGTGATGCGCAGCTTATTAGAGCCTGGTTGGGGAGCCTTGCTGAGGTGGGACTTGACGCCATTCCATTTTCTCACCAAAAAGTGAGTTCCAGGGGCTATTTCGTGATCGTAGTTGGATATAGTATCTGGACCCCAGGGGAGGCCATACAGGCCGGCGGGGCTAGTCTTGAAATCCTGTAAGATAAGCACCTTGCCGCGCAGCTCGCCTAGAGTAGGAACGGTACCGTCTTTAGCGTGTCTCGAGTAAAGATGCCGGGCAATACGATCGCCACGGCGAGAGTCAGGCGCGAGGTATGTTTTGATGGTTTCGAGGAAGTCTTTGGAATGCTCCCCATTTCGGATGCGTAAAATGATAGTTTCAGTAGGATGTTCTTTAAGAAAGTGATACATTGTATCTAAGGCGTCCCCAAGACTGTAGCCAGTATCAATAGCTTTATGATAGACCATAATATAAGAAGCTACAAAGTGGCAAGTGATATCAATGTATCTGATCCCACCAAGAAGCTGCTCAGCCAGAGGCACATTTTGAGTCTGCGTTGAGCTGCTTCCCATGCTGTCTGTCATGGAATTGTGAGTTCCAGGGATGGATAAACTTGATATAAGGGTACTATCGGCGACGGTGGCCATCCAGTTGGCGTTTCGGCCAACGTCAACATCAAAGGACCACGAGTCATCGATTTTCTTGAAAATACTAGCGTGACTGAATGCCAGACAGGCCAGCGCCATGAAGAGAGAGGAACGCATATCGACAACGGCGCCAGGCAAATATTTGCAACAAACGGGTGTGTAGAGCAGGAGTAGATAAAATGCAGTAAGAGAAGAGACTGCAGGCGATCGTAAGGCGATGGAAAGGAAGTAGCGTCTATAATGTTTGACGGTGGACGTGATCTGGTTTTAATGGCTGGGCCGTGGGCGTGCCTTGGTTAGCTCGTACTGCGGAGAACTAAAGTCCGGTGGCGGTCATGATGATATCCCATCATCGCCTTGGTGAGGCCCGCATCAACTGAGCTAGAGCCAGCCCGCAGGAGGCTTTTCAACATTTTTCTTTTCTTAGGTATGAAAGAGGAAATCAGTCAAACTTCTGGATGGCTACAGGATCCTAAGTGCATGATTAGTCTATCATCAGTAAATTACTTGCCCTACTATCTGTGCTGATTGCGGGACACGTATAAACCTTTCCTTCACGCAAAATCTTGACCGGCTATAGTTGCGATTTTAACCAGATTAAATCTAAAAGTCAGTTAAACACCAGTTGTAGTAATCCCCGCAATGTTGTTGGTTAATGAATAGGATCTATGACTACTTTGACAAGGTCTCGTCTCCTCTTAACGGACATAAACCCTAGTCCCAGCAGCTATATTACATGCTTCTTCTAGTCTCCTGGTTTTGCCATAGACTCCAATTCTTAGCACTGCACAAGTGCCACATGACAGCTGCAATCCTCAGTGCGTCTTACACTATGCGTATCTACTGCAGAAAAACACTGACCCATAACTCCGCAAACTAGACTAGCCCCCTGGTCAGGCCTTCGCTCAAGCCAGGATGATGACCTCCCTGGAGAGCCAGCCAAGAACGAGATGCAAAAAATACTCTAGATCGGGATGATGTCGGTCTTCCGTTCTTTCCCTAGATTCATGTCTAGCGAGCTGTCACTATTCTACCCCGACTCAAGCTCTTTCTGTCTACCTATTCACTTGCCCCAACTTAAATCACGACACTTGGGCTGGTACTTTCGTCTACCTCAGATCTAGCCGTAGGAGATGACCCGCTACTATCTTTAGTTTAGTGAAATACGAAGACAATAAAGTACCCTCTCTGGCCAAGGAGCGCTTCGTGCTTAATCTTTGACCATTTCTGGTCATTTGTAAGCTACGCCATCCTCCTGTTTTATGGCTGTGAGACGCGCTTAAGCTTCTGCCCCTGGAAAAGATTTAACTGTTCCCTAGGCTAAGCATGGGTAGGCAATGACAGCCATTTGACAATTTCTCGAAATCTCCGCATCAGAATCAGCGTTCCAAGGCATTGAATGGAAGTCGCCGGTCTCTGCAGGCAGTATCTCATCTAGCATCACGAAACAGGAAAGGCCTGCCCGGCCACTCAAATAGAACCCGGGAACCATGGTGTGAGAAATCATGTGCAAGGGCTCTAGTGTTGTTTGGTTTCTGGTGCATCGGCCGAGTTGATATTCCATGAACCCATAGCGACATTAGCTCATCGTGACGCCTGTCTGTCGAGTACCATCTCCACTTCACAACCGGATCCCTGCGTTTGAGCACGGAGACTGCTATACGCGCGGAATCCACCTCAAAAATGGACACACCCAGAAGCATTGCTCTTTTGGAAATCGCCACAACCTTTGCGGTGTTTTCTAAACATGGCCTTGGTAAGTTGCTTCAAGGGCTTTCTTCATGAGGATTTCCCCGCAATGCTAGTCATAATGACCGCGGTTATTCGACAAAATCAACACGGCACTGCCTGAATCTCACGAATAAAGCTATCATGCCATTTTGGGATCTAACAATGCACTTCTTTTTTCTCTTAGCTATCAATCTTGGTAGCCCTTCTAGTGAGCCCGGGGGTAACATAATTAGCTCACAAAAACTCGCAACACATGATTTCAATACTATTCTCCATCTCATACATGTGTTATCATTGGAATATTCTATTCCTTTTTACCTAAGATTGTTGCTCTGGACTTGCTATTTTGTATCAGCAATTCCGTCAACGCAAGTAGTCTATACGAGCCCTGACTATCCCACCTCATGCCGCTGCTATGCTACCAATAAATGCTTATACCAGTACATCTATGTTATACAGGGGCTGACTACCATACTTGCTGGGATTTCTGATCTACCCGTGTAGGCAAGTATACAATAGCTGGTGCTAAATTGAGGCCGGGTACATGGCCATCATTAGAGCTCCCATGGCCAAAACTAGGTTTTCATCTTGCTACACTCTGACACATAGCAATCGCCACTGCGAGTTTAGGCAATCCATGTCACAAGCCTATGTAAAGGCACGTACTCATAATGTCATGGTAAGAGTGGACAATTTAAGCCTTGAACTTGGCATTTTGAACACAAGTAGTGAAAATATCCATGTAACATACGCTACTATTCTGGGAGTGCTTCACTAGTAGGAACTCTATCACGCTGATAGTCTCTAGTACGTCATTAGAGGCTGTGGTGGGAAATACAGGAATCTCTGGGTAGTGTGATCTCTGCTAGGGCTAATGATCCACCTACTACTTGGCCAAGGAGTTTAAGATAAAAGCTGAGAAAGGGAGCCCTGTAACTACACTACGTCTGAGCTGGGGTAGTGAAGAAAAATGCCAAGACTGCATTGCATGCTAAAGACCGATAGGCTCAAGCATATGTTTTAGTCTTTGTCCAAGCTACTTACACGTGAGCTTTTCTACACCAGACCACGTCCAGTTATCCATATGTGGATCAAGATCAAGTTAGACACCTCATGTATTATAGATAACTCTAATGCTTTGATAGCTGTAGAAATAGTACAGGTATATAAAGCTATAAATCTATAAAGCTCTGGCGGGAAACATACCATTGAGATGGCCACTAAGACTAAGACATTGATACTAGTTTTTGCTATCATGATTGGTGATGTTTATCATGAGGCTATAAATCGATGTGTGATCAATCGAAACAGCTGTGTAACGCGACGTCACCACTTTCTAGAAGCTTCCCATCCACTAACATAGATTTAATTGATTCTTAGACTTGTCTGCCTGCTTACAGAACACCTAGTAGTGGCAAGGAAAAGGGCGCGAAAGAAACTAACTACTAACATTCTATGTTTTGGTACTCCGACAGCTATCTACCAACAAAAACTAAGCTAGACAGTTAACTAACAAATAGAATGTTGGAAAAGTAACCTAACTAGTAAGTCAACACACTAAGACCCAAGTAGAGTATGATACTGTCAGCTATCTTAGGTTTTGTCATCCATTTCTGCGCTTAAAGAGTTGGCGATTTTGACTGAGGAGAATCGTGCCCTACCCAAGCTTCGTAGACTTTGCTATGCGGGAGTGAATCTGTGTTGTAGGTTAGCTTAGTACACTTCTCATAGAAATTGAACTAGTTGTTTGATTTATTTTGAAAGCAAGCCCAGAACTATTTAAGCGGTCGCCCGAATCCAAGCAGCGCCCTAGGGATATGTCTACTTCGAATTGTATCAAGTAACGTACAACTCAACCACTTGAATGCAAAAATACAGCGCCCGGTCGCTGGATGTGACCAACTCAAAACCTCTAGCCATCCGTGAGAGTGTCGGGGCAACGAGAAGAAACTGACCATGCGATTTGTACGAAAGCTCCTCACAGGAGACAGGAGTTGCAGATATCTGGCAGGAAAGCTCGACCCCGAGTGGAGGGTCTGCTGCATTGGGACGTGAAAGGGGACGGCACAGCGAGAGGTGGGTTTTCTCGGTGGGAGTGCCGAGCTACAGTTTGCTTTTTCTTTGCTACTTTTTGTTCGTTCTACGCTCTGTACACCGTTCACTTTGTTTGTTTTCTTTCTTCTTTTTAGCACTTCAATTACGATAAAGCAGAAACGAGCAAAAAGGTAACTTGGGAGCAATTGCGCTTCGTCCGTCAAAGCTCTATAGTGAGCCTTGCAGAGTGTTAATTCTGTCTTGTAGCTAGTGCGGCGTGGCTTGATCTCTGTGATTCCGGTAGACGTTAAGTATATTCAACTTGAAGTTCAATCCCTATGTAAATGAAACACGAAGTTTGCTTATTGAGCTATGACTCGCTAAGTCAGATTCTCAGTGCCATTCAAATTAATCGCGATCCAAGACCCTTGAGAATCTCTTGATCTCTACCTTGAGCGTAAGAATCGAATGTTAGATAATGAACTCCAAACCTCCAGCATCATCTGCCTTCAGCTCGTAGTTCCCCATCATTCTTTTCTCCACTGGCTCTGCTTTTCTGTCTTCATAGTGGCAGCATCGTGCGTTGCTGCCCTATTATGTACAACTCATATATGCGTGGACTGCAAGTCTATTGGTCCTATCATGAGATTCCTATCAGCCACAACGACATTCAAGCGCCACGAATATCACCATCGGCATTGGTTGCATCGGTATTATCAGAATCAAGACTGGCGGGCTCGGTAGCAAGATTCTTGTTGTTAAGTTCCACAATCTTCTCAACTAGAAACTCGCCCGGGAAGTCCATGACGATGATACCGAAGCAATCGCCCCTGTTATACGACAGGTATTCACCCAAAAGCCTGTTCATTCCAAAACCAGGATGATTCTGAGCAGCAATGTTGACGGGGCTGACGCCAGAGCTAGCCGTAGTGTAAGTGATGCGCAGCTGATTAGAGTCTTTTGGTAGAGGCTCGCTAAAATGGGCTTTGATGTTATCCCATTTCATGTCTGAAAACATAGTACCAAAAGAAAACTTGCTATGGTAGTTAGACACCGTACGAGAATTCCAGGGGAGACCATGGCGCCCGACGGGGTCAGTCTCGAAGTCTTGCAGAATGAAGATCTTTCCACGAAGCTTGCCAAGAGTGGGTATCGTAGAAACGCCATCGACACCCTCAGAGTAGATGAATTTGGAGGAACGTTGGACAAAAGAGACGCTAGAGTGGAACTGGTTGTCGAAGGCGGTGGCGAAGGTTGTGGAACTGTCAAATATGCCGCCTTTCTGAATGCGTAGAACGATAGCTTCGCTAGGGTTGTTTTGCAGGAAGTCAAACATCGTCTCCCAGACATCCTTAAGACTATAGCCAGTCTTAGAAAGTCCATGGTACACCAAGATTTTACGATTCTCATATCTGCACGTAATGTCAATGTACCTGATCCCTCCAGCTAACTGCTTGTCTAATGGCACGTTCTGACTCCTCTTGAGCTTGCTCGTAAGACTGTACGTCATTGAGTTGTGAGTGCCAGGAATGGACAAACTCGAGAGAGGAGTGTCATCAGCGATGGTGCCCATCCAGCTGCCAAGTTTGCTGACATCGACATCAAAAGACCAAGCATCATTAATATCACCGAGCACACCAGCGTAGCTGAAGGCCACAAAAGGCAGCGTCGCTAAGAGAGAAAATCGCATATCGATAACAGTGAATCAGACGGTTTTATGGAATAGAAGCATATGGAAGTAGTGACTGAAATGGTAGAAGAGAAGAAGGTATAGGTTCATGGCAAAAAAAAGGAATTTAGCGAGTCGAGAAGTGGCCGTGATGTGGTATTAATAGTTGGACCGTGACCACACTTTAGCAGGCCGGCCTTGCTGAGATCTCAAGTCTGGTTACTGGCATGATGATAGTGATCTATTTCAATAGCCCCCATCGGCCAAGCTGTGACCAGCACCAAAAGCTTCGCATGTCTTGCTGATTTTACTAGGAATAGAAATGGGAAGTAGCTTGTTAGAGCGGTAACTCAAGGGGAATAAAAGTCAGATGTAAGAGCACTAGAATTTGTCCGACCGCCTTTATTGAGAGTACATGGCGGCGTTGTTGAGCCTCTCGTCGAGAGGAACTCCTTGGCTAGCCATAGTCATGGTATTAGCCAAGTCAAAGTTGACGATCAATTAAAGACGTCAAGCAATATTCAATAGCCAACCACACGTGTTAGCTACTGGCTACATACAGTCTATGACCACCTTCGCATGCCGTGTTTGCGTCAAGACAATGTTTGGTACCGGCGCCTTCATTACATATGTAGACTTTCTGTTTTGTCAGTACATGAACAGGCTTTTAGGACTAAACAAGTGTGCTAAAATCAAATTTGCTTGTAAGTCGTCGTGCAAACTTGACATGTCTGTTTTCAAGAAAAACATACCCGTCGTCGTAATGCCTAATAATTTAAATTGAGCCAAGATAGTAACATCGAGTTCTTGTATGTAAAGAGTTGGGCAAAAAGACTTGAAAAATCTTGCACTTGTCCATAGATAGCACAAACCTGCGCTGTTGCTTGAACAGACCCACGGACCCAAGCAAGCACAGATAGTAAAAATCACCCTGTGAGCGATGCATTAGATGATGTTTATCGAGGCTACTAGTTGATTTCACAGGGATATAGCCAGCGCAGGTGTCGCCGAAGAAGCTTAAAAGTGGCTGTTATTAGTCTAGGAATGCGATCCTACGGCTTGGGTTCATGCTAGGCCTATATGTTCTTTTGTAGCTTAGTTGTAGCGTGCGTTAGTAGTGCTAGGTATTAGATCGCCTCTACTCCCGTGCCCATGAAAATAGTAAGATGATAATACACAGGACATACTAACCCTCATGCAATTCTTGACATTTTTGCCCGAGAATGCCGATTCCGAGGCGTTGGCTGGACTGTTGTTAGCCACTGCGGTTGTGTATCTACGAGTATCACCAAGCGGCACAAAGGCTACCACACCAAGACTTGTAACCCTGCTACAACCACGTCGAGCATTGTGCTAGTAGAGATGGAACGGCAATTATGGCTTTACTTCTGCTGCTGAGAAGCAAAGGCATCTCAAAATGTTTCTCTGACAGTCCGATGCAACCCTCAATAGGTAAAACGTCGGAACATAACCTACGTGACATGCAGACAATATGTGACTACAGACCCAGGTATGAATCTCTCATAATCGCAGTCTTCAGGAGAGAAAGAAAGAAGGAAAGTTCCACTAATACAAGCAATTTCTCAACACAAAGCCCTTGCAGCATAGGGTCGTGCAGATTCCATCGAGAATCTTTTTAAGGAGCATTTCTTCGCAATAGTTCACCCAGTACGGAAGCTCCTCACAGGAGACAACAGCTGTAGATACTTGGCAGGAAAACTGGACCCTAAGTGGAGGGTGTTTCGCATTGGGACGTGAGAGGGGACGGCGCGGGGAGAAGGTGATTTCTCGGGGGAGGGAGTGTGGAGGTACGAGTCTGGTTTTCTTTGCGACTTTTCCTTTGTATTCGCTCTACACACTGTTTACTGTTTTGGTTCTTTGCTTGATGGTTATCTCGTCCTTTCCTTGTGTTGCTTTCTTTCCTTCTTTCTCTTTCTTTTTTTTTGGTTTTTTTTTGCCTTTTGTACTCAAACCACGGAAGAGCGGAAACGAGCAACAAGGGAACTTGGGGTGCAGTCAGTAACCTGAGTCAGGGTTACCAAGATTGCTGACCCTGATCCAGTTCGCCCAAACGTTAGGGTTAGCAACAGACATCAAGGTCTTCTTCCAAGGCCCAAGTGCTCGATCCAGAACATGGTAGTGATGGATATATAAACCGGCCGAGATCCGTCCCTCGCACTAGACTTGAATAGACACAGAACAACTTCAATAATCACTTATTTCCTTCTTCCTCTTCTTCACAGGACATTCAGTACGTCCTCCTAATATCTACTGTTACGTGCCCTCTTTACACATCTGTAGCTAGTAAAATATACACTTGTGACATTAGGCGGAATCAACTTGGCTGATCACAGCGATGAAAATAGACACGGGTACAGGGGAGAATTGCAACTGACATGTTCAAACTAACGGCTAGATGGTCGACGGCTAGGGGATAGACGAATCCCAGACCTAAAAAAAAGGACATCATTAAAATACAAGGCAATTGTTGCTTAGGGGGTTACAATCAGCCTAGTAAGTTCCAAAACCATTCTCTCCATGGATCACGGTCCTAGACTCATCAAGTCATCTTCAGCACCACCGTGATAGGGAGAATGTTATGTTATACATCAAAATTAGAGAGATTCCTGCTTCCGCTACTAGCAGAACTGCGAGTTGCCGCGTTTTCAAGGCACGCAGCTCAAGGTGGGCTCTGAGTCCAGTTATCCGGTCGTGGGTTTTGTTCTAGATCGAGAACTATTTAAACACTGTAGGAAAGGTTATCGACAGTGCCTGTGTCATACATATCAGAAGGAATGATAGGGGGCTCAGAAGCCCGATACTTGTCGTTTCGTTAAGACTCGGCATTTTCTCAGCAACACACTGGCCGGAGAAGTCTATGACAATGATACCGAAACAGTCGCCCTCATGACGCAAGAGATATCAACAATCAAGTCAGCATATCCTAGTGCCAGAAGCATCCTATGAATTCATGTTAACGAATCTGACGCCTACACTAGCTGTGGTGTAGGTGAGGCGCAGTTTATTAGAGTCTTGCGATGGGGCCTCGCCAAAATGGGTTTCGATGCCCGTCCGTTTCGCGGTTGAAACATAGTACCGGGAGGAAACTTGTGATTGTAGCTAGACACAATACGAGAATCCCAGGGGAGGTCGTGAAGGCTGAGGGGATCGGTCTTGAAGTCCTGCATAATGAAACCTTGCCGCGAAGCTGACCAATTGTAGGCGGAGTAGTAATACCTTCGATGCCCTTGAAGTAGACATACTTGAGCGGTACGACCAGCAGCCAAGAAGCCATATTTGAAGTATTTTTCGTGAAGCCTTAGAAAGGATTTGGAACGATCAGGTATGCCTCCTCTCTGGATGCGTAGGATTATAGCTTCACGAGGGTGCTTATCCAGAAAGTCAAACATCGTCGTCCAGACATCCCCAAAGCTGCAAGCAGAGCTGCAAGGTAGGTAGGTAATAGGGGAAAATGGGGTTCCATTGATCGACAGTATCTAAAAACGGAATACTAAAGCTGGAGCATAGATCCCTGTCGTACAAAGCACAACATTCGCTCACGTCTCCCAGTATTAAATAGATCGATCTACATATGTTCAAATCCAAATTATTTTACGAATAATCTTTTTCCAACTTTTTCTACCAACTCATTTATGCATCGCTTGTGCTTTTATACTTTACCTTCAGGGCTTTGATACTGTTATGCGTCTTCAGCCACGATGGGTGGCATGTTGAGAGTACCTCCACGAGTGTTCTGGATAAGCTTCGGGTGAGGGGATAAGAACCCTGTGTATCAGAGAAAAAAGGAAGCTAGTAATTAGTTAGCTCAGCGGTAAGCCCTCCACTAGTTATGTGTGTAATGCCGCTGAAGGTTTCTAAGTGGGGGAAAGATGTGGGCACTAATGTGTCGTGTGGCGGAATACCGTCATAAACCGGGTGCTACGGGCCTACAGGGCTGATAGGAATGCCTATAACAAGAGCTGTTTATTTGTAAGAGGCCGGCATTCTGTGAGTCCTCGAGACCAGTGTGGTGTCACATGACTGGTTATATTTAACGTCTACTAGAATCACTAAGATCAAACGACGCCATACAAAAGAGTTGAGACTTTTTACTCACTCACTTATCAAGCACGTTACGTTACCTAGCTTCATTTAAAAGGTTTTACCCCATTCGTGTTTTTCAGAGGCTTGCATCAGCTAGGCTATAGCTCATATGGTTATAGAGATTGTCTGGTGCAGTACTGTAACTAGAACACAGCTGCGATTTAGGATAGCTGGAGCACCCCAAAACGAGGATGGATGTATCAATGTTATAATCCCCATCTCGCCCCTCTTGCTCTTTACAGGCTATTTCTCAAGTCGCGATGCTAGGGAGGGCAAGAAGAAATAATAATCTCCGCTTCGGTGCTGCTTATGGCATAAGTTGTATGCGTAGCTTGTCAAAGCGGGGTCTTTCTGAAGATAACTCGCAGCTGTCGAGCTTGTATGCCTGGTGTTCCCTATTCCTTTATGTAGAGATGGTGTAGCAGGGGCTATAGAACGGGGCCGGGAAGTGATAAATTGGATGAACGCCGTTTCCTGTTCATCGTCGTATACATGGAGCAACTGATTTCTGAACTGTGTTTGCTTAACTCCGACGCTTTACATGGGCACAATACGATACTCAGATGTGTAGACTCGTAGTGAGCCTAAGGGTCGCTGGATCCTTTGCAGCTACACTTACCCCTCCCCTCCAGTAAAGGATATTAGGAATATAGATCTGCGTCTGGCGAGCAGCGATTAATTCTCAATTTTCGAGTTCGTCTTTGGTTATGCATACGCTGCGCCATTTCTTGAGTTTCTGTGAGGCATCCATTGTGTATGCTGAGAGAATGATACAGGAGTTCAACTGATCAACCATAGGTAAAGGATTCTAAAGTCTAAGCATGTGCAGAATCACATCTATAAGCACGTAGATTTTAAGGCCTCAAATTATGTAATTGTTGGCTGCTGCAGGCATGTTCCACTGGCTGTCACCAAATGGTCAGACACACAGTCAACCTCACCATCAGTGCACATGATATGTGCGAACCCAAGTCACACACACCCGAAAGCATACACTGGGGTGATCTGTTTGACCTGATCTATCTTCTACACCACTAAAGGTTCTTCATATTGGAGGCAGGTTGCATGGCCTTGTGGCAGCTGGCATGGGTGTATTCCTAGAAAGCCCTACCTCTGTCGAGAGGGTGTGGGACTTCGTGTAGTGTAGAGAATTGCATTGAGGTCCATTTGCGCTACAGTGCAGGCGCAGGTCGTATCGACGGCCATTACCGAACTTGGCGTTTCCCAATGGTAGAAAGGGATTTGATGCCCTAACCACGTTCCAGGTATTAAAACAACAACTTGTGCGCCCTCTTGGACCGCTATATTTCCCTTTTCCAACTAAATTATTGCCCCGGATCTAGCACTTTTGTTCCTCCCCAGTCTTTACCTATCATTGATGCTAGAGTTTCACTTGGGTCTGTCGTTGATATGCGATTTTCTGTTTTTGCAACGCTAGCGTTTCTAGCTTTTAGTAACGCTGGCTTCTTCAACAACATGGAGGACGAATGGTCCTTTGATCTCGACGAAGCCGAACAATCCTCCTGGATGAGCAGGATGAAGGACCATGTCCCTTTATCACGACTCGTCATTCCTGGAACTCACAATTCTATGACGGACGGCGTCGAAAATATCCGCTTCCAGACTCAGAACCTGCCGTTGGGCCAGCAGCTTCTCGGTGGCATCAGGTACATCGAGATTACCTGTCGATATATAGACCAAAAAATGGCAGTGTATTACACAATGACCAAGACAGGTTACAGCCTCGACAGTGTTCTGACCACTATATATGATTTCCTCGACGAATACCCCAGCGAAACCATTATTTTACGTATCCAGAAGGGCGGTATGTTTGATTTCAATACCTTTTTCAACTCCATGGAAAGATATTTCGTCCCTGGATCCGAGTTAGGTGATCGTGCTGTTCAGCATATCTACGATAGGGATTTCAATGACACTGCTTTCCCTACTCTTGGCGAGGCTCGTGGCAAGATTGTAATTCTGCAGGACTTCAAGAGCAACCCTCCTGGCCGTTATGGTATCCCCTGGGGTTCGCATACTGTCTCTCGTTACAGTAGCTGGCTTTCTCTTACGGGCGATTTTGTGCACTTCAAATGGGCTGCCGTCAGATACCGTCTCAATCTTGATCGTTTGGAAGGCACCGACAAACTCCGCATCACCCACACTACTGGTAATCTTGGCATCGGGCCTATCCGCATTGCCGCTGAGGACGGCATTAATCCTGGAATGAATGAATTGCTTGGTCTGTATCTGGCGCGAGGTGAGGGGAACTGTTTCGGAATTGTTGTCATGGACTTTCCCGGCCGCCATCTTGTTAACCAGATCCTGAGGCGTAACAACCATCATCTCCTTCCTGAGCCCACCGATCTCCCTGATCAAGATGCTATAGACGAAGCTGAATTGGCTTATTTAGCCTACATAAACACAGCTGCAAGGGATGACTTCAACTACACAGACACAGACATAGTAGAAGAGGCTCCTGTACGCCCGGCGGAGACACCTGAAGAGTTTGATTTCACCTCGATTAGTGACTTTGAGCCTCCACCCGTCGAAGATAGTGACGACGAGTCCAGCGACGACGAGTACAGTTACGATTGAAATTTCCCTACTCTGATAAGGTAGCATCTTTCGCGTGGCAGTAGTCATGGACATGACGTGGGCAACGTCGAGGCTGAAACGCAAGCCCTAACGTGCGTGCATGGGAAGTCATAAACTTAGGAAATCGGCCAAAGATTTCGCAACTCCCTTTACTTTCCTTATTTCTGCTATTTCTCAACTACCAAGTATGCCACAGTCAAATAGAGAAATAAATACAGTTGCCGCGCTCCAGGCCCTTCGAAATAACCCAAAATTACTCTTCTATCGCGCTGCAAGGATAGTTATACAAAGTCCCGCCTAGTACCCACTGTGATCGGTGTCACGGCAAATCTTCTCCAATCGATATTGTCCCTAAATCGCGCAAACTATCTGATCTAGAGGAACAAGTTATTGTTGAATACATTATCTACCTAGGGTCTCGAGAATTCCCCCCACAGCTTCGTGGTATGGAAGAAATGTCCAACTGACTACTCGCCGACCACGACGCGTTACCCGTCAGCAAACGCTGAGCTTGTGACTTCATCAAGCGACAACCAGACCTCAAGATGTTCTTGAATAGTAGGTATGACTACAAGAGGCTAAATGCAAAGATCCAGCCCATATTCGTAATTAGTTTAAGCTTGTGGAACGCACAATTGTTAAGTATGGTATCAACCTAGCTGACATCTACAATTCTGATGAGACTGGCTTTACCATGGGCGTTATTGCAAGTGGAATGGTTGTCACGGGCGTGGAAAGATAGGGAAAGGATAAATCAGTTCAGCCGGGAAACCGAGAATGGGGTTACTGTCATCCAGACAACCAATGCTGAAGGCTGGGCAATCGCGCCGTTCATCGTGGTTTCGGGCCAATGTCACCTCTCCAACTAGTATCGAGAAAGGAACCCCCCAGATGATAAGGCTATTGGGACAAGCCATAATAGCCAGTCTGATAATGAGACAGGTCTTGAGTGGCCAAGGCACTTTGACCGACATACCAGGGGCCGACCAATCGGTCACCATTGCCTTCTGATCCTTGATGGGCATGAAAGCCACCACTCAGTCAACTTTGAGCAATATTGTGAAGACAAGCACATAATCACACTGCGTATGCCAGCTCATTCATCTCACCTCCTTCAGCCTCTTGATGTCGGGTGCGTTGGGCCACTTAAAAAGGCCTGTGGTCGAGAAATTGAGCATCTAATCAAGTGCTCAATGCCCCACGTTTCGAAGACTGATTTCTTTCTGGCATTTTATGCTACCCGCCAAGCAGCTGTGGCAGAAAGTAATGTCAAAAGGGTTTCAAAGGGGTTGGGAGCGTTCTATTGAATGGAGAAAGTGTGATATCAAAGCCTGATGTGCAGCTACGTACCCCAACACCGATCGAGAAGGAGGCCGGCCGCCCTGACCCTTCGGTTCCTAGGGCCCCAGAGACAGCACTTGAAGCTAGGTGTCTGTTTGAATACCCCAAAAGACGCATCAACAGGCATAGGAGCAGCTCACCTGCGTCTATCCTTGAGGCACTCGCGCCATTAACCAAGGGAACAAGAGCAGCAATGCATCAGAACATTTTATTAGAGTCTGAGGTTCAGGACCCTCGACGGGCAAATGAGATCCTTAGCAAGCGGCGCAGAGCCAAAAGGAACCCGACTATGACATGGGGGGAAGGTGACTGTAGGTGAGGGGAGAGATAATATTGACCAGGAAGATGTTGATGCACAGGTGAGGGCGGAATTATCGAGAGTTGGGGATTCGGGAAGCTCAGCAGCCAGGGAAACGCGATGCGGAAGATGTGGTACAGGTGGCCAAAACTCAAGAACATGTCGAATTGCTGTTGCAATGTCTAGAAAAGAGAATAGTCATGAATTTCAATTGATTTATGTGTTTTATTAATTTTAGAAAGAATCGTGTCCAAAGGGTGCCGGTTTCTGTCCGACTTTCTATGTACATACGTTAGGGCTGGTGTTTCAGCGTCTACGATTCCCATGTCACGTCCATGACGACTACCACGCGACAGATATTACCTTACTAGGGTAGGCAAATTTTCATCGTAACTGTACTCATCGTAACTGTAATCGTCGTCACTCGACTCGTCGTCACTGTCCTCGACGGGTGGAGGCTCAAAGTCACTAATCGAGTTGAAATCAAACTCTTCAGGTGTCTCTGCCGGGCTTACATCAGCCTCTTCTGCTGTGTCTGTGTAGTTGAAATCCGCCCCTTCAACTGCGTCTATAGCATTTTGATCAGGGAGATTGGTGAGCTCGGGGAGGAGATGGCGGCTGTTATGTATCAGGATCTCCTCAACGAGCTGGCGGCCGGGAAAGTCCATGACAACAATTCCGAAACAGTTCCCCTCACCTTGCACCAGATATCGACCAAGCAATTCATTCATTCCAGGATTATTGCCGTACTGAGCGGCAACGCTAATGGGCCTGATGCCAAGATTACCTGTAGTGTGGGTGATGCGGAGTTTGTCGTCGTCGTTCAAACGATCAAGATTGAGATGGTATCTGACAGCAGCCCATTTGAAGCTCAAAAAAAGGCCCACAGGAGAAAGCCAGCTATTGTGATTAGAGACAGTATGCAAACCCCAGGGGATACCATAACGGCCGGGAGGGTTGCTCGCGAAGTCTTGCAGAATTACAATTTTGCCACGGGCCTCGCCAAGAGTAGGGAAAACAATGTCATAAGGATTTCCAGCGTGGATAGAGTATTCAGCACGATCACCTAAATCGGATCCAGGGACGAAATATCCTTCCATGGAGGTGATAAAGGTATTGAAATCAAACATACCGCCCTTCTGGATACGTAAAATGATGGTTTCGCTG
Source organism: Ceratocystis lukuohia (assembly GCF_044167205.1). Taxonomy (NCBI): domain Eukaryota; kingdom Fungi; phylum Ascomycota; class Sordariomycetes; order Microascales; family Ceratocystidaceae; genus Ceratocystis; species Ceratocystis lukuohia. The sequence continues at coordinate 560,060 of NW_027263527.1, forward strand.
GGGTATTCGTCGAGGAAATTATATATAGTGGTAAGGACACTGTCGAGGCTGTAACCTGTATCGGCCATTCCGTAATACACTGCCATTTTTTGGTCTATATATCGACAGGTAATCTCGATGTACCTGATGCCACCGAGAAGCTGCTGCTCCAACGGCACGTTTTGAGTCTGGAAGAGGCCATTTTCGACGCCGTACGACATAGAATTGTGAGTTCCAGGAATGACGAGCTGTGTTAAAGGGACATCGTCCTTCATCCTGCTCATCCAGGAGGATTGTTCGCCTTCGTCGAGATCAAAGGACCATTCATCCTCAATGTGGTTGAAGTAGCCAGCGTTACTAAAAGCTAGAAACGCTAGCGTTGCAAAAACAGAAAATCGCATATCAACGACGGACCCAAGTGAAACTCTAGCATCAATGATAGGTAAAGACTGGGGGGGAAGAAAAGCGCTAGATCCAGGGCAATAATCAAGTTGGAAAAAGGAATTAAAGCGGCCCAAGAGAGCGGATAAGTTGCTTTAATACCTGGAACGTGGTTGGGGCATCAAATCCCTTTCTACCATGAGGAAACGCCAAGTTCGGTGATGGCCGTCGATGCGACCCGCGCCTGCATCGTAGCGCATATGGACCTCAATGCAATCTTCTACTCTACGCGAAGTGGCACAGGACCGCAGCGTTCATCGGCCCTCTCCACGAGGGTTGTCTAAATCAATAACGGAAGTACTTGAAAACAGGGACGTGGCTCACAGGAAGGCAGTGCTGATTTTCCGCTATAAAATAGCAAAACCTCTGGATTGTGAAGTAATGCGATGCTTGCGGATATGTGTGACTTGGGTTCGCACATGTCATTTTTGCTGATGGTGCGGTTGACTGTGTATCTGACCACTTGGTGGCAGCCAGTGGAACATGCCTGCAGCAGCCAATAATTGCATGATTTGAGGCCTAGTAATCTACGTTATTGTAGATGTGACTCTGTATATGGTTAGATTTTAGAATCCTTTACCTATGGTTCATCAGTTGAACTCCTGTATCATTCTTTAATCACACACGATGAATGCCTGCTAGAAACTCAAGAAATGGCGCAGTTTATGCATAACCAAGCAAGAACTTGAACATTTAGAACTAACCGCTGCTCATCCAAACCCAGATCTATACTCCTATTATCCTTAACTGGAGGAACAAAAAACAGTAATGCATCAGAACAGCTAATCAGAATCTGAGGCTCAGGAAGGATAATGTTAACCAGGAAGATTTTTTATGCAACGTTGGGGGCGGAATTACCAACAGCCGGGGGTCCGGAAAGCCCGGCAGCAGCGAGAGAAAAGCGATGTGGACGATGTGGTACAGGCGCCCATAACTCCACAACATGTTAAATTGCTGTTAAAATGCCTAGAGAACAAAATAGCCTATGGGCATAAGAAGTCGTAAACTCGTATCTACTATTAAAATGCACCTTGAGGTCTGGCTGTCGCGTTACAAAGTTGGAAGCCCACGGTCGGCGAGCAGTCGGTTGGCCATTTTTTCAATACCATGCAGCCGTGGGGAGAATCCCCTTGAATCCAGGTCTAGAATAAACTGAACAATAATCTGCTCCTCTAGGTCGGATACTCTCCGTGAGTTAGAGATGGCATCGCGTCGTGAAGGATGCCATTGCATCGGCGTCGTAGAGTACGATAAGAGATCTTGTAGATCTCTGAAGCGCGATAGGGACTTAATTTAGGGTCTTTCATAAGGGCTTGAAGGGCAGGATTGATATTTGCCTCATTAACTGATAACGGCATAATTTGTGGGGGAAAGAATTCACTTAAAAGATAGGAAATGGTGGTTTGGAGAAGGATTAGACGCTCGCTTGTAACTTACGTTGTGTTTTTTTTTTAAATTCATGTCCAGAGGGTGCCGATTTCTTTCTCACTTCCCATGCATATACGTCAAGTATAACCCTGTTTCTGCATTTTGCGTCCTTGTTGTAGGGTTTAGGGTTCAGGGTCACATGACAGTCAGACCCTGACCCCGCTCTGAGATAGACTTACGAAGCGCCAGCTTCGGAAGTCTGTCACAGAGTTTGCTTCCTTCTTCATCAAGCTTTTAGAATCAGAGAATCGACCTACATTTTATGATAGCTATTCATACGAGACTCACGTATTTATACGCATCAACGTGAGTGATTATAGCGCTTGTTTACTGTGGTCAATAGTCGCAGGGTTACAACTGCCGTATCATAGACGCAGGCGTAACACCCACATTGTCTATCCTTATTCTTGGCAATTCAAGAGGAATAAACACCAAATAAGGGAGATAACAGGCGAGGAACTCACTAGTGTCCCAAATAAATGAGGAGTCCTCACCTTTTGCCCTGTCTGATTGATTAGATGAGCTAGGTCATAGTAGGATTGCCATATGATTCAAAGGAAAAGACATTGCGTCTAGTTATGTGGCCAGAATAGGGATTTCATGTTTGCCTTTGAGATCTAAAAGATCAAACACATTCATCCAATCTATCACACCAAGATGTTTCAAGACAAGAGCTTAAACGGGGCATCCCAGTAAACGTGTTTGAGCCGTGGCAGCGAGATGAACAGCTAAGATTAACAATTGAAGGTCAATGGGCTCAGGAACTTGCTTTCGTTATTTCCATGGATAGTGAACTAGCCAAATCACATGCAACAAATTGCTAGAACCGCTTTGGAAATAAGGCTAATGATCCTAGGATTGAGCGCAAGAAATCATCGCTACCAACAAACCTGTCGCACTGGCAGTGAGGGGCGCAAATAGGAGATTCTAGTTCCCATCGATTTGTGCCTTGTTCTACAGCTACTATCAAGGGTTGAGTTTGCAGGCTCACTATGGTTTTTTTAAAATTGAATGTATTCAACTCTAACGGGATTTGTAGAGGTCATAAGGTACGACTGTAGTGTTTATTGCAACTGGTATTCTGGGCAGGGTAGCTCACTCCTTTCACTAGGAGATTGATTTACGGTCCTGTCCTCGCAGCCAGTGACAGAACCAGTGTCTAGCTTGAGGGACCTCCTTTGCTAGCCGTTACAATATAGGCACCTCTCCTTGAGCTTGAGGCTATATTGGTAGAAACAATACACCGCTTCTTGAGTTATCTGCATCCTTGTTACTTCGCCGGCTTGCATGTAGCATGCGCCTTAGCGCCATGCTAAACCAACAGGACGATGAAGACAGATCTAGGCGCAAGCACAGGCACCATCACAGACGACACATTCAAGCTTAAGTTTAGCTAGGCTTCAAAGAAAACAGGACTAAGTGGGATTTTTTTCGTAGTGACATATTTTTATTTATTTGTACTGCAACCTTCGCCACCTTTTTAACATCAACCTCATTATTTCTCTATGTATCAAAAACCCAGATTCATAACATAACTTTCTAATACTGGGTAGGGGCAGGGGCAGTGGTAGGGTTAGGGTAAGAGTTGGTGTTAGGGCTAGCGTTGGAATCAGAGTAGCCGGGGGATGGAGGGGGTTGCTGACTGTAACCCTCGGCAGTGGAAATCTCTTCGTAAAACTTGTTAAACTTCAGGATCTGCTCAACAAGATTCTTGCCAGGGAAGTCCATGGAAATAACTCCAAGACGAGCTCTCCTGAATCCGAAGAGGAATTCATTCGAATCGCCCCCCTTGGTGTCCTTCAGGAAGATGCCAAGACGGCCATTCATGCCAGGATTTTTCTCATCGCCAGTGGCAATGCTAATGGGCTTAGAGCCAACACTAACTGTCATGTCAGTGATGTACAGCGTCTCAGCGCTCTTTCTAGAAAGACCTTCAATATGCTTCCTGACGGTGTGCCATTTAGCTCCCACCAACAGCTTGCCAACTCCAAACTTGAAGTGGTGGTTAGAGATAAGAGGAGAGCTCCAGGGGAAGCCAAAAACGCCGCTGGGTTTAGTGTCAAAGTCCTGCAAGATAAACAGCTTGCCACGGAGATCGCCAAGAGTCGGGAGAGTAGTGCTTGCAGGAGTACCTCTATTGTAGACATACTGGGCAGCACGATTGCCAATAGGAGTTCCAGGGTTTAAGTATCCACGAAGCAAGTCCGTGAAGGCCTGGGACCCGTTAAGCAGAGTACTCTTCTGGATGCGTATGATGACAGCTTCACGACAGTGGTCATCGAGGAAGTTATAAATGGTGGTCAAGACCTCCTCGAAATTGTAGCCAGTCTTGCTGGTTCCGTGGTATACCAACAGATTATTATCGGTGTTCTGTAGGGTGATGTCGATGTATCTGATACCACCAGTAAGCTGCTGGGCCAAAGGCGTGTCCTGGCCTCGTAGAAGGCCGTTATCTAGTTTGTCCGTCATGGAATTATGGGTGCCAGGGATAGACAAGCTTGACAGAGGCGTGTTGTCCTTGATGCGCTGCATCCAGTCAGCGTACTGGCCAGAACCGACATTAAACGACCAAGGGTCATTAATATTCTCTTCAGAGCTCTTGGCGTAGGTGAAGGCTAGAGAAGCCAGGGTTGCTAAGAGAGAAAAGCGCATATTGATAACAAGGTCAAAGCAGGTGCTCGTAGTACAGAAGCTCAAAGATGGGTAGCAGACGAAAGAAGGGAAGAAAGACGAGAAGACAAGAAGAGAAGACAAGAAGAGAAGGCAAGAAGAGAAGACAAGAAGAGAAGGCAAGAAGAGAAGACAAGAAGAGAAGGCAAGAAGAGAAGACGAGAAAGAAGAGTAGAAAGAAGAGAAGACAAGAAAGAAGACAAGAAAGAAAACAAAAAAGAAGATAATAAAGAAGACAAGAAGAAAGAAGAGGACTGATGAAGATGTGCTGATGAGTGAGAAAAGGAGATGTACTGCGTTAGACAGCGGGCATGCCATCATATTAATAGTCGGGATCTGGCCCGGCTTTGGCAACCTCACCTCGCTGAAGTCTAAAACCTAGTGAAAGCCATCATGATAGCCTAGCGATACACCCGAGTAGCCTTCGTTTGGTGGGCTAGAACTGGAACGATGATGCTATTGTCGCTCCTGCTCCTCTCTTGCTATTCCCAACCGAGAATGAACAAAGGGCCTATGATTAGCTGGCATGAATCCTTGGAATATCTCGAAAACTCTAAAAACATGGTGTAGCTGTCATTAGTGCATGTTCTTTCTAGTTTTTTTTCATGCTACAGGGCATGCATATCCTAGTGTGGAAACACATCTACTGGGAACCTAGCTAGCTGACCCCAGGGTTGTTTATTTATACTTCCATCCTTCGCAGCTACGCCCAAGCTAGGACCTCACACAAAAATGCCATGTTAGTTAGGTCACCCTCATATACTTGGAGACTTGGTAAAGATCTTCTGCATATTCATACATAGAATAGAACTCCGCCCTGGCCATAGCTTAGGGCGAAGTTCATGTGGCTTGTTCTTCTTCTTTTTTTTCTTCTTTTTCTTTTGTTTTTGCTCAGATTGCTGTTTAGTAGCTTGGCTTGCCCACCCATTGACCTTGACTAGCGTCCTCAGTGTCTTTTTTCACATGATTTGTGCCAAATTATGACCAGCTAGGGTTATAGGCACATAGACTTTTCTATGCAAGAGATTATCTACAGCTAGCGAACTTCATCTACTCAAACACTTTTTTTGACCCTTACTACTTGAAATATTTGGACTGCCAAGGGCTCGCTAAAACATACGAAGCATAGGAGCTTCAAAGTTTTTGCGTTTTTTTTGCGTTTTTTTTGCGTTTTTTTTTCGTTTCTTTAGTCTCTCAATTTATTATCGCATCGCGGCTAGCTTTGTGACATATGTCAGGTCAGCACTTAAACTTGCGGGGGCATATGAATCTTGCAGAGAAAAATCTAACCCTGATTTGTAGGAGCAGCCATTATTTTTGGCAGAAAAATACGTAGTAGGGGCATGTACTCTTACCTGGAATGGTTCTAATTTTAGTCACTCTATCTATGCCTGTCAAGGCGCGAGGTACATAAACCCCCCCATTTGGTACTCCGACTCCCTTTTTTGCTTACTAAACCTTTTTTTGCTTACTAAACCCTTTTTAGCTTATATAAGCAAGATTTTTCTGCGACCCCCCCTTAGCAGCACTAGCAAGCAGACTACAGATACAGCAGATGGAAGCAAACAATACAGTGGAAATTATTTATTCAGTAGCTCAGAATACCTAAGAGGACATGCCTTTGAAGTCATTATATGGCCAACCTGATGACACTTGCTACATCTTGGATCTTTCCTTTTCATAGGCTCAACATTCTCAAATCCAGACGGCTCGCGCCTCGTACTTGTGGCCGGCTGGGTAGGTCGTCTGAAAGTCGGGGTCTTCAATGGCTCTAGTATAGGATTTTTCTGAAGTTGATTCCGTTTGAGATGCCAATGGGAGTGAAAATATTGAATGGAAAGACTCTGGTTTGTTTCTTGAAGTAGCTTAAGAGTGTGGACACATGGTAGACCAAGAGAAGAAGTGAACGAACGGGTACAAGCTTTCAGGGGCTTTCCAAGAAGCTGGCCCTGCTCTTGGACTTTGCGTAAAGCCTGGTGTGAAACCCAGCCACGGACAGCTTCAAATCTTGTCCCAGAGATATCTAGAGGAATAGACATTCTTTGTGAGATTTGTGTTTGGCGAAGCTCTTTCATCTGAGCCAAGATTACATTCTTGATAACTTTCCAAGCATCGAAAAGATCAAATCTTGAAGTTCCCAAGTGCGATTTGATCAGCCAATGAATTCCTTCAACCCTTGAAGTAGCGGTATTACCAAAGTGCAAGTGCTTGTCCACCCATGCTTTTACAAGCCGTTCCTTGTGTGGGGCGAGCCAGTATGTCAAGACATACCCAACCTCTTGAAGGTATTGTGAGGCGTACTGACACCTAAATCTTTCAACACGAGTCTTGTAGGTTTCTTCGTCTGGCGATGAGATTATGGAGTGCCAGCATCCATAAAACTCCTCCCATGCCTTGGTCTCTGGACTATCGGGTGACTCATTACGCTTAAGGCCAAAAGCTGGTTGGCAGTGTTGGAGAACTGCCTTATTAGCATGCCAAAGGCAAAGCAAGGCAGCAGCAGAAGGGAAATATACTGGAACAGCATTCATGATTGCCTGGCATCGATCCTTAAGAACAACAGAAGGAAGCCCTTGTTGATATAAAGACTTGAGGTGTTGTAATGCCCATAAATAATCATCCTCTGTCTCCCCCGAGAGGAATGCAAATGCGATGAAAAATGATTTTTGGGAGGAATCCACCCCAATCATATCCAGGAGTGGCATAGCATACTGGTTTGTCTTGTATGTGCAATCAAGTAACAAGACATCAGGGTTTTCTTGCAGATATGCTATCGAATCAGGATGTGCAAAGAAAAGTGCTGTTAGATGATTTTCTGAATTAACCCGAACCTGGTACCTAAAGCCTTCTTCGGTGAGTTGCTCGATGAGGGCTTGTATGCTGCTTTGCCCTTGGCGTAAACCTCGCTTCACAGCTTTAATTTCGTTTCGAATGTCCTGTGCTGTTGCGAGCGTATCCGACGTAGTATAGATATATGTCCTGATATTTCGAGGGGGAGCGCCAGCTGCTACTAGATCCGAAATCTTAGATCTATCCTCCTTTCGGAGAGCGCGATGTGTAGGGTGCCCAGATGGGTCATCACTTGGCGGATGATTATGCTGGGCGTATTCTTTGCCTGGCCGGTGAACTAGGGTCCAGGAATGCCTATCTGGCGATTCTTTAGCTAATACTGAAAACTTGCAGCCAGTTACTCGACTTGAAGTTCGGCGTTTTCGTATAGCTGAAGGGTCTGGTAGATTTTGAGTTCGATCGCAAGCAACAACAGCTTTTGTCCGGCCAGTTGTAGTCTTTTTAGACCTTCTAGTTACAAATGCATAGCCTCGAGGCTTTGCCCAGGCATTCGCAGCAGCAATGAGAGCTTGGCGAGACTCGTAAGTCCCCTCAGGCGGAAGGACATCGTCCGGAAATTGACTGATTTGTAGCGCCTCTGTTACATCGAAAGCATTTGAAGCGTCTGATACAGCGTTTGCTTCCATCTTTATCTGCTATCACTGGTGTATCTGGTGTATGTAGCGTAGTGTATCTGGTGTATGTAGTGTAGTGTATTTGGTGTATCTACAGTTTTTTCACTGCTAAGGGGGGGTCGCAGAAAAGTCTTGCTTATATAAGCTAAAAAGGGTTTAGTAAGCAAAAAAAGGTTTAGTAAGCAAAAAAGGGAGTCGGAGTACCAAATGGGGGGGTTTATGTACCTCGCGCCGCCTGTCAACTAGGGCTTAGTAATAGATATTAAGAGGACATACTGAACGTCCTCGAAGGAGGAAGTAAGTCATTGTTGAAGTTGTTCTCTGTCTATCTATTTCTTGCCTGAAGAGCGGATCTCAACTGATTTATATATCCATCACTACCATGTGTAGATCAAGCACATGGGCCTTGGAAGAAGGCCCTTTATGACTGATGCTAACCCTAACATCTGGGCGAACTAAATCAGGGTCAGCAATCCTGGTAACCCTTGGATTACTGTTGCGTAGCGCACTACACATGTTAAGTAGCATTCCACACATGCCCCACTTCTTCATACTTCTTGTGGATGAACACCCTATCATGAATCCTCATGAGCACCATACAAAAGGAATGAAGTGCAAGGACGTAATGTAGAAGTAAAACCTTTAATGAATCAACTGATTCAAACATCAAGATATATTTTACAGCATATTTATAACTTTAATGAGAATGGGTTTATGATGGGCCAAATTGCAGGCGGTATGGTTGTCATGGGCGTGTCCGCTCAAGTAAACTATAATAGGATCTGTTTTTTGGGGCCTGTGGATCTTGGTTAGAATGACAGATTTAACGTCATCTATAGGCGAGCGGACCACTTGATCCTAAATTTCTTGGTCTCTTTCTGTAAGAGGCAGACATTCTGTGAGTCCTCGAGACCAGGGTGTGTCACATGACTGGTCAGCTGACAGACCCTGCACGATGATCCTTCTGGTTGTTGTCTGGGGTATGTACTTCTCTACCCCTCTTCTGTTTAGAATCTAGATAGTTTGATAGTTTGAATGATAACGCATATTTGAATTTACACTTTCTTTTTCACGACATTACTCTAATAGGCTCCTCTTCAATTGAATCAAGGCCATCGCTAGCTATTCAAACTATAAAACTATATCCCGAAAATAGCACTAGGGCGACAGAAAATCTTTATAATGCTCTGGGGACCATTTTTGTTTGTAGAATGAACGGCCAACGCGCCTACAAGGATATCCGCGCCAATTCAATTAAGTTGACAGAACTAGAAGAGAACACCCTTTGTGAATACACCATTGACTTGGATTTGCGAGGACTTTTGCCCTGGCCTACAGATGTGAAAGATATGGTGAATATCCTTCTGGCTAAATGCGATCCAGGATGCGTCGGGAAGCTTTGGGCTTTGAACTTCGTCAAACGATAACCAGAGCTCCGGAAGTGTTTTAATCATGCATACACCTACCAAAGAGCCCTTTGTGGAGATCCTGACAAAATAAGCGGGTGGTTGGGTTGGCACTTGTCTAGAGCATGAAGTTGCAGGCTCCAATACTAGCTAGCCCTCCTCAAGCCAATAGAAGCTGGCTCATAGTTTACTTCTATTAAAAGTCGGATTGCCTGTCATCGTAGCATCTCTCCAACATCTACTTACAGCGCTGTGGATCAAATCACCAAAGGGGCGAAGGCAATGATACCTGAGATAGCCCTTCTCAGGTCTGAGAGCAAGATGCTTCGGGAGGCTAATTATGCTTTGAGCAAACAGCGATGGGCTAACAAAATACTTCTCTAGAAGGGAGGAAGCCTTACTATAAAGGATGGACATTATTCACTAGACTAAAAAGATGTGGATGACCATCTAGAGAAAGAGATGCATGAGAATGGCAGCCGCGAACACCGATCTGCGATGGCTGTTGAGCACTGTAGTATCTGTGGCAAGATCGGTCACGATGCGGACTTACAAGGATGATTCAATAGTAGTGGCAGGATTTAGCTCTTAATAGTTTGAATTTGTCCCTTTCGTTGTGGTGGTGTAATAGAGTCTTTCTGGTTGCAGATGTGGGGAAGGGGCCGTGGTCCGCACGCTTATGAACCACGCCACATGCACCTGTTGGATACAAATATTTGACAAATTCCGCCGTCGATATGCGGCTCTCTCTCTTCACGACGCTAACTTCTCCGGCCCCCAGTCGCGCTAGCAAATGCAAATATATCCTTGATTCTTCGTCTTTTGATCTCGATGCTAGCCTAAACGCACAGAGCACTGCCTTCAGCCTCACATAGCACAAGTGCTATTTACAAGTTATACCAAAGGAGACATGAAAAATTATCATGAACGACAAAAAGGTGACTGTAAGAAAATCAGTGAACCAAGAGCAAGGTCTTGTTCACTCACTCTACTTTCCGCTAGCTATCACAGAATATATGTATGTCACGTGACCCGGGGTTAGGACTTGGATACTGGATGGCTAGGACCTAGGGGTCATGTGTCAACAGTATCCTTTGCGCCACTCATATCCGTTGCTACCGCCTCGCGACTCAAGGCAACACAAAGAGCGATGTTGAATGTAACGTCAACCCCCCTTAAATGATAGGTTATAAGTCCTACTCGCTCAGTAGTGCCCCGAAGAAAAATCAGAGGTCGAGAACAAAGCGATGGTTGATCCGAACACGTTAGTATTGTCCTGTTGCAGGGCTGCCACCTCGCCGTTAACAAGAACCATGTTGATGGCGGCCTTGGTCGTCAAACCATACATGGACATCAAACTGTTATCTATGTGGACCATGTCACGCTGGCAATCCTCGGTCTTGAGGCACTGTTGCGAGTAGTTATCAAAGAAACTGTACATGCCAGCGCCATAGATCAAAATATCTGAAGAATCAACAGCGCGCAGGCCAATGGTGCGAGTGCAAAGTTTATCATCTTGGCAGATTGTCTCAAAGTCAGGGTCATTGTAGTCTGTGTTGACCGAAAAGGGTTCCATTGAAGAAGGATTGCCCTGGAAGTAAGCAGTCTCCGTCTGAATTAGGCCCATAAAGACGTTCTTTGCATTGGAAAGCTGGTAGTTGTATACAACGTTGTGTTCTGAGCTGGTACCCCACAGCCAAGCACCCTTGGTAGACTCAATCAAGATTCCCCGTCCGTTGTAAATATTAATCTGAGAATGATCTGTGAGGTCGAGCTCATGGTCAGCGACCCAGAACCAGATATTCTAAAAGTACGCCGAAGCAGTCTTGGTCAGGTGGAACAACAAGAAGGCTCCAATGCATTCGGGGTTAGCGCTAGCCTCGACCGAGGAAACCTTCTTGCAGGTATCAGACTGCAACTGAGTACCAGCTGAGCCGCCAATACGGAAATGGGTATCCCATAGACCTGACTTTGACGCGGTCTCGCTCTCCAAGTTCCACTCAATCATGATAGCGCCAGGCTGAGCACCCACAGTTTCAAATATCAGCTCGGTGATTTCGACGTTGCCAATATCGCCAGGCTTTCCGACGCGGAAAACAGGCTTAGGGCTAGTTTGGTCTTGAAAGGTCTTGTCACCACCAGCCATGATCAAAGGCCAAGCTTCGCCGGTAATCTTGATATTTTTAGGGACCTCAATGGTATCAGTGATAAGGTAAGCGCCGTGGTCAAAGTAGACAATCTGATCCTCGGTGGTTTCATCGAAGATCTTTTGGATGATAGCAGTGTCATCGGCAACACCATCACCCTTGGCACCCTTGTCTCTGACGCTGATAAAGGCTGAAACATCGGCTTCCTGGTACTGGGGCTTTGAGCGAGTAACAAATCGGCCATTGGAGTCAAGCAGGACGTCTGGCTTTGTAGGGACATTCTGAGCGCCTTGAACGGCAGACCCAGAGGAGCCCGCGTAGGCACGACCTTGAACGAAACCATCGATCTTTTGGTTGCCTTTAAGAATAATCTCCTTTGATTCGGGGTTGAGGATAGCTGTGGGGACGTTGTCAGACATGTCAACATTATCGAGGATCAAGGTGCCATTGGTGAATGTGTTGCTGGTGCTGTAAGTACTATGGATTCCAATCGGAGTGTTGGAAATTTTGCTATCAACCAAGAGGATTGAGCCAGTGGCAGTAGTAGCACCCATGTCGATACCGACTCCGCAGTTGTCAATCGTAACACCATGAAAAGTCCAAGCCCAGTTCCAGTTCATGTAGACAGCAGTCCTGCAGTTGTTGAAGGTCAAATTACGGGTAGTGAACTGCTGGTTGCCAAAGAAAGCTCCGTAGTTGCCGCCGTTGAAAGTAAGGTCGGTCATGAAGCCTCCAGAGCCATTGTCCATGAAGATGCCTTGCTGCTTGTTCTCCTCGCCACCATCGGTGCGCATGTTGAATTCAATATTTTGCAGAGAAGTGGCCTGGGCAACCTGCCAGTGGATACCGGCACCAGCAGAGAAAGGCATGTCAGTCAGGTCAATGACAAAGTTGCGGACTTGGCGAAAGAAGTTGTTCTGGTTGGTGAACTAGTTGTTGCCATTGTTATCATAAGGGTTAGAATCCATGACAGCCATGCCAGCAAAGTCGGAGGTAGCTTTGATAACGGGCAGAGAAAGGGCATCGCCAACCATGTGAGAATAGTAGTACATGACAATAGGCGCGCTAACACGGTAGGTTCCGGGGGGGAAGTAGATGATGGCAGGGGTGACAGTACTCGGGTCGCACTTCAGTCCACAACGGTTACCAGAGGAAATGGCGTCATTGATGGCGGCAGTGTCATCAGCCAAGCCGTCACCCTTGGCGCCAAAGTCTTTGACATTGCGGAAGATGGAATAGCCGTCAGCGTTCTCAGTAGAGTAAGCAACAGTACCCTGACGCTTGATTTTGGCAAACCACCAGTCAGAAGCACCAGTGTCACTGCCATCATTGTAGATTGCAGGAACAGCTGAAGGGGCAGAAACATAAGATGATGTAGTAGAAGCGGGTGTAGCAGTAGCAGTACTGGAAAATAAGCCAAGGGCCATGATAGCCGTCAGCAAGAAAGCAGAAACCATGGCTGCCGTGAGGCAGATGTTATGGGACAAGTGTATGAGGTTCCCCAAGGTCTTAAAAAAGAGGGAGAGAGGAAAGCTTAGCACTGGGGAAACGAGGAAAAAAAAACTCTAGTTATCACAGCGAATGGGTTGTCTTCTTGTATGAAGTGAAGTGCTAGGTAGACTGGGTACAAACAAACAAGCATCCTACATGTACTAACTACCGCGACCTAAAAAAAGCCTAACTCAACATTTAACTTACAAACAGCATATTCGTATCCCGTTCTTACGGGGCTTGTGTATGTGCATTGGTGAGCGGAGATTCGTGATGCGTAAATTTGATACTGCTTATGCCTGTATCCCGAGTCGTCCTACATCTGACAAATAGATGTGGTTAGACTAAATTTGGACTTCTTAACGATATTAAGTGGTTTTGTTGTTGGGAAATATGAGTGATGGAAGACTTAGTGGTATCTACTTTCTGGGCTATTCGTTTATAGCATAAGTGGCCTTCGGTACTGATCTTTGCCTTCTAGTTCCGCAGTACACTAGATCTATCCCTTTAAGATGATGCCAACATGGTCAAATCCTGTGGCCAAATTTTCGCATTTACCTGTGATCAAGCCGGGCTAATAGCGAGCCATTTGTGTATATAGCGAGCTGGAAAACGAGACCTATAAAGAATTACATTTGTTTACAAACAGCATAAATCCGCGCTGTTGCTGCCAGAGACGTTGGGCAAGGATAATAGGCGGTGGAAATGTTGTACTGAGAAACTCAGGTCTGGATATGGTGTATCTCGACTCCTTGCAAGTTGACATCCGGCGACGCCTACATCCGCCTCCCCCCATTCCTATTTCCGCCTCCCCCCCTGTTTTTTTTTGGATTACATAACGTAAGTTACAAGTGAGCGCCTAATCCAAGTGAGTGCCTAATTTCTTTCCCACCTACATTCAAGATTCTTTCATAAAAACACAATAAAGCATCTTATTGAGTAAAATTGATTTTTATTCTCTTCTTTAGATGTCTTGACACCAATCTAACATGTTCTTGAGTTATGACCAGCCTTACTTAATCTTCCACACTGCCTTTTCCTTGCCAGCTCTGACCTTCCCTAACCACCACTTCTTGATAGTTCAGCCATCACCTGCACATTAACATCTTTCTGATCAATTTCATCTCTTCCCTCACCTGCAGTGAGCTTTCCTCCATTCTGTAGCCAGGTCCTTTTTGCTCTACACTGCTTACTAACAGTCACATTTGCCTGTTGATGAATCTGGTTCTCAGATTTCAATAAGGCATTGTCATGCATTATTGCCTTTGTTCCCTTTGAAAGTTACTTAAATGCCCTAAGAATTGATGAAGGAGCTTCTTTGATGCCACCTCACTCATCTTTCGAGGTATTCAAATTGTGCAGCTACAGACTCCAACACTGGCTATGGAGGAGGCCGGCCTCCTGGACCCTTGGGTCTCAAAGACCCCAAAGACAGTGCTTGAGGCCAGCTAAAAATCTGAATACCTCAAAAGACAAGTGAGGCATGATTGAAGTAACTCTCCCTCATGAATTCATGAGACACTTAGGTCATTTTCAAAGGGAATAATGGAAATAATGCATTGGAATGCCTTATTGAAGTCTGAGAACCAGATGCTTTGACAGGCAAACATGACTGTTAGTAAGCAGTGTAGAGCAAAAAGGACCTGGTTATCAGATGGAGGAAAGGTCACTGCAGGTGAGGGAAGAGATGAAATTGATCAGAAAGATGTTAATGTGCAGGTGATGGCTGAACTATCAAGAAGTGGTGGTTAGGGAAGGTCAGAGCTGGCAAGGAAAAGGCAGTGTGGAAGATTAAGTAAGGCTGGTCATAACTCAAGAACATGTTAGATTGGTGTCAAGACATCTAAAGAAGAGAATAAAAATCAATTTTACTCAATAAGATGCTTTATTGTGTTTTTATGAAAGAATCTTGAATGTAGGTGGGAAAGAAATTAGGCACTCACTTGGATTAGGCGCTCACTTGTAACTTACGTTAACCAATTTTAGCTTATGTGAGCAGTGTTTTGAATGTAGATTAGATACAGCAAATGGAGCAAGGAGATACACAACTCTAAATTCACCAAATACACCAAATACACCAGATACATCAGTTAGAGATGGAGTCAGACACTGTATCAAACGCTTTCAATGCTGTAAATGCAAACAACACAGCAGATGGTGTAGCAGACAACTCGGAGGCGCTACAAATCAGACAATTTCCTGACGATATCCTCCCCCCTGAAGGGATTTACGAGTCCAGTTACTTCAAGAGACAAACCAGAATCTTTCCCTTCAATACTTTCATCCCCATTGGCATCTAAAACGAAACCAACTTCAGCAACAGCCTATTTTAGAGCCATGGAGATGCCTGGCTTTCAGAGCACCCACTCAGCCAGTTACAAGTACGAGGCGTGAGCTGTCTGGATTTGAGACTGTTGAGCCTAGGAGAAGGAAAGCATCAAAATGTAGCAAGTGTCATCAAGTTGGCCATATAATGACTTCAAATGCATGCCCCCTTAGTTATTCAGAGCTTCAAAATACATAATTTCCACTACATTATTTACCTCTATCTAGTATGTATGTATGTATTTTTTAATGTACCTCTATCTGGTGTAGTTACAACATCTGCGTTGCTAGGAAGGGCCCAAAACACTGCTCACATAAGCTAAAATTGGTTATGTAATCCAAAAAAAAAACAGGGGGGGAGGCGGAAATAGGAATGGGGGGGGGCGGATGTAGGCGTCGCCCACTACTATGTCATCACGGCCTAATGACAACACCTGGACTGGCGGGCTTAAGGGTGACGAAGGTTTTAGCAAGGAGCTTAAGTCCGGCTAATGTTAGCCCACAAAGATACGGCTAGAAAACGGTCCTACGCCTTCCCTCCATACTGGACCGATATGTTCTTGTGGTGGCTAAGGCTAAAATGCTCTATTTCTCCTGGTTATAGCTAGATAGGGAAGTTCTGTCAACGTCGTGTTGTCTGCCTCTCACGTAGCATCTCTACTCTGCGACCATTCTTCTTCATTGAAACATCACTACATCCACCTCTGCTAGACACACGACAGGTGCTGATTTTGTAGATATCAATACTGCCGCCGTGTTCTTTCTTGAGTGTAGAGAGTGGAGGTATTGTGAAATGCCTCTCTACCAGCCTATTGAACCTTTCTTAAAGTTAACCCCTAAGCCAAAGTTTAGTGGAAGTACTTTGTAGAGATTTGCAATAGAAGCATATTTCTACGCGACAACTTAGCTATAGTCGAAGCCATGATCAGCAAGCCCATCAAAAGACATGCTATAGACAGGACATTGAACTACTGGAGTACTGCTATAATCCTAATAGTGAGCTCCCGGAACCTTTGAAGGGCTTAAGTCTCTCACTTTGTGGCTCAAATTAGTAATGTTAATGGCCTTGTTTAAGCATTGTAGGTTAGTTTGACGTCCGACAGTCTAGTACGTTCAAACTCACATTATCCACTAGAAGGCATCACATATGATATTACTAATTGCACTATTCATGGTGACTGATTGGTGGTGTGTAAAAAGGAAGAGGGGTAGTAGGCGGGACTAGCATAGTATTACGCATAGTTGAAGTCAAGCAGAGGCTGATCAGAGATGCCCAATCTAAGGTTGCTGCCGCGTAGATGATGTACTGATAGCTCATTCATCAGACCCAAGAGGTAGAGTCTCCTAGAATGGAAATGATACATCTTATTCTACTTTGAGTGTGATGGTGAACTGGAAACATCACTCTTCCAAACGACATGCGATAGGCAAGCGACCTCATTAACTCAAATTGCCAAATCTTGGATAGAAGAGGAGACCTAATTTCCTGTTTTCCATGTATTTACAGCTACCCCAGATTCATGTCTACCCAAAAATAACGATAAAAGTACCGGCAGATTGCTAACAAACAGACCGCACTCTGTTGAATGCAAAAGATTGGGTATACTTCACAGTCCAGAAGATAAAAAATATGCCTCTTTTTTTTTTTTTTTTTTTTTTTTTTGGTACATGACAGCTTCAGGAGGAGAGCGAGTAACAAGCTTGCTTGGGAGCACACGAGCTTCTCCCGCCCGAGATCTGTGGTCAGCCCTGCAGAGGGTCAATTCTGTCCGGCCGGTAACCAATCCGGCGTCGTTTGATCTTAGTGATTCCAGTAGGCGTTAAATAAATTCAAAACAAATCAAATCAAATCAAAAAATATGCCTCGCCCTTCCCTTCAGATCTAAGAGTTTAAGTCCGAACTCGTCTAATCTATATCATTACGTTGGGGACGCTTTGTCACACGGCAGTCCATCATCAGCCACATCCGTGGCATCCTCCATATCTTAAAAAAAAAACTACCATTCATACTTGAAACCATGTAGGCCCGATGTGAATTCCACCATTAATTTGCTTTGTTAATGTTCATAATAGCTTATTAACCTTGACTCAATAGAGCTGCAAGGTAAGAAGGTAATGGGGAAAATGGGATACCATTGACTAACAATATCCAGAACGGAGCGCTAAAGCCGGAGGATAAACCCCTGTCGTACATTGCATAAGATGCGCTAATTGTAGAATAGATCTTATTGTTTGAATCAGTTGTCTTTTTAATAGTTTTACTTCATTCCTTTTGTATTGTGCTCACTCATGAGGCTCATGAGGATTCATGATAGGGTGTCAACCTTTTCATGAATGTTCAGTCACAAGAGGTGTGGGTCTTGGTTTTGAGGAAGTGGGACAGGGCATGTAGGGGATGCCACTTAGCATGTATAGTGCACCACGCAACACTAATGTCTCCCAGGCTAGTACTGGCCTCTTCTGTGCCTAGCGCCCTACGAAAGGGTTAACGCCCCATCACCATTCCTAAAGCACAACAGGCGTGGGTGTAAGGGAAGCGTCGTCAGCATGTGGTTATGTGGCTTTATATCTTTGTTGGATGTCAGTCTATTGAACGTCCAGACAAACTTCACTATTAGTCTGCACTCCTAACAAGCACTAAAATGCAAGAGCATCCAAGTCCTTATATCAAATGGGACATGTAGTGATTACTATCATAGCTGACTACATGCATGAGCTTCAACGGGACATCTCGGCCAAAGAGGGCTAACTTGCATACAAGTGATTCACGGCCATGATTCTTTTAAAGGGATTTTCTTTTTCAAATTGACAATCTCAATCGACCAGTCTCTATGAGGTTTAGGCCATGGCTCCAGTCAAGCTAGGTTACTTGTCAGTTTCCAAAATATATCTTTTTAATGGTTGCGTAAGTCTTGAAGAATATACATGGGTTTCCGCGTTAAATGGCCGGAGTTAATCATCACGATGAGGAAAGATGCAGGCGTATAAATTCGACACTGGCCATACACACAACCGAGCATGGCACGCTCTGATTAATTTCCCACTTGCTGTTGATTGGGATTCATGCAATCAATGAATATCAATAAAAATTGCTTCTTTCTCATTTATCCATGATACACATCGTCAGTTTCGTGATTACCGTGTAAATTAGCCATTGTTAGAGCTTTCCAACGTGCAAGATAAGCGAATGCACCAAAATATCGACCTTCAAGACAAAGCATAGCTTAAAAACACAACACAGCATCTAATCAATTGAAACTAAGTGCTGTGCTCTTCCGTAGACCCCGTGACAACTATTTGAAATGTTTTTGAGTTATAAACAGCCTTACTCTTAGTTTCACACCGCCTTACCCTCGCCAGCCCCGGCCTTCCCTGACCACCGCTTCTGCCATCACCTGCACATCAACGTCTTTCTGATCGATTTCGCCCCTTCCCTCACCTAAAGTCAGCTTGCCTCTCTTCCGTAGCCGGGTCCTTTGAGAGGAATGAGCTGGTATACAAAGTGTGATGATGGGGTTGTCTTCACCATATTTCTCAAAATCGACTGAGTGGTGGCTTTCATGTCCATCCAGGATAAGAAGCTGATAGCGACTGCTTGATCGGTCCTTGTTCGGTAATCGAAGTGCTTGAGCCATTGAAGACCTGTATCATTGTCGGCCCACCCATTATGAGTCGTGGCAATAGCCTAATCAATCCCCTGGCAGGTTCTTTTCTCGGTACCAGCTGGAGAGGTGATATTGGCCCGCAACCATCATGAGTGGTGCGACCGCCTAGCCTTTGGCATTAATCGCCTGAATAACTGTGACCCATTCCAGGTTTCTAGGCTGCACCGATTTAGCCTTTCAACGGCTTGCTGTACCTGTGACGACCATTCCACTTGCAATAACATCTATCGTAAAGCCAGTCTCGTCACAGTTGTAGATATCAGCTAGGCTGATACCATATTTTGCGATTGTGTTCTCCACAAGCGTGAACCAACCGCAAATAATGGCTGGATCTTCGCATTTGGCCCCCTTGTAGTCGTATCTACGATTAAACCACGTCTTGAGGTCTGGCTGTCGCTTGACAAAGCTGGAAGCCCAGCGCTTGCCAACGGGTAATGCGTCGCGGTCGGCGAGCAGTCGCTTGACTATTTCTTCAACACTACGTAGTTGTGGGGGAAACCCTTGCAAATCCAGGCCAAGAATGAACTTGATAATGACTTGCTCTTCTAGATAAGATGGTCTTTGTGAGTTGGGCATGGTATTGCGCCAACATTGAAGGCCATTCTGTCGGCGACGAAGGGCATGATAATTCACCTGGTATAATCTTGCGGCAGGTTGGAGACGTAATTCCGGGCTATTTTGAAGGGCCTGAAGAGCCAGGACAATATTCGCCTCATTTCTTGGTGGTGCCATATTTCTTGGTGCACAAATAGTCAGTTAGGTGCGAAGAGGAGAGGCTGGAAAGCTTTTGGTGCATTCGCTTATCATTGACGTTGACGATCGAATTCTAAAACTAAAAGTCGCAATATCTTCCTTATTCTGCTCTATCCTTCAAATCTTGATGCTCTCAATTAATTTCCAAGCGCCTTTCTTGTACTGCTAACATTGATTATCGTGGCCTTACCATATATCTAGAGCACTTCGAGTCTATTCACCATGGTGCGAATTCTCCTCCCACTACAGCGTAATTTAAGGAGCGGTTGTGGTTTTGTCGTTGGTGGGAGTATCAGGGCCATCGACAGAAAGAATAGAAGGTTTAGGAGTCCGATGTTTATCGTTAAGATCCACAATCTGCTTAACAAGAGCCTGGCCAGGGAAGTCCATGACAACAATGCCATGGCAATAGCCGTCGTGATTCCTGAGATATTCGCCAAGATGCCTGTTCATCCCATAGTCGGGACTATTTCTGGCCGCAATGTTAATAGGGCTGACCCCAACACTAGCTGTAGTATGGGTGATGCGCAGCTTGTTAGAGCCTGGTGAGGGGGTCCGGTTTAGGTTGGATTTGACACCAGCCCATTTTGCGCCTATAAAGAAGGGACCAGGGGCAAGCTTGTGGTTGTAATTAGAGACAGTATCTGAATTCCAGGGGAGCCCATAACGGCCAGGGGGACTGCTCTTGAAGTCCTGTAGGATCAAGACCTTGCCGCGAAGTTTCCCCATCGTAGGTAGCGCAGCGGTTCTATCGTTGCTCGGAGAGTAGATGAACCGAGAAGCATCATTACCGAGTGTAGTGCCCCGAACGAAAAACTTTTCCATCCCCTTGAAAAAGTTTTGAGAATTATCAAGTAGTCCACCCCTTTGGATGCGTAGAATGATAGTTTCACGAGGATGATCATCAAGGAAGTTATAAATCGTTCCCAAGGCAACGCTGAAAAGGTGGCCAGTATCAGAAAGTCCGTGGAACACCACCATGTAACCGTCGTCTTGTCTGCAGGTAACGTCGATGTATCTGATACCACCGATAAGCTGGTCGGCCAGAGTCACATCTTGGGTCTGCAACAGGCTACTTTTGAGGTCGTATGTCATGGAATTGTGAGTGCCAGGTATGGACAAGCTGGAAAGAGGCACATCATCGGCGATGGAGGCCATCCAGTCGGCCTGTTGGCCTAAATTGACATTGAAAGACCAATCGTCATTAATACCGTTGTAAGAACGGGCGTGACTAAAGCCCAAGAAGGTCAGTGTTGTGAAGAGAGAGAAGCGCATATCAACGATTAAGCCAATCGAGTCTTAGTCTCGAAGTGACACATGGATGGATAGGGGTTGAAGAAGGGGAATAGACGAGTGTCTCAGTGATGGCTGGCTGATGGTGAGGAGCAAGAATGTGGAATTTTATAGAGTGGCGCATGATATAGTGTTAATCATTGGATTGTGGGACGACGTTGGCAGGCTCGCCTTGGTAAGGTGTTAACTCCGGCCGGCCGTAGTCATGAAGATAGTCTAGTGCCATGTTTGAGAAGTCATTTATCAGCTAAGCTAGGACCAGCTCACAGAAGTTCTCACAATTGCTACAATGCCTGGGAGTAGATACGGAAAATATCTTGATATAGTGTTAATTAAGAGGGGGGCCTGAAAACTAAGGATACGAATACTAGAGTGTTGGTCTCACCACCTTTGCGCGCTGTAGGGCATTTTTAAGCCTTTTGCCAGGCCGGAAGCCTTGGCCAGTCGTAGTCGCGATACAAGCCAAGTTAAGGTCAAGGAGCAATTGGAGCCATTAAGCTGCAGTTAGCTAAGCGCGTTCGTTGGCTAATGCGTAGGACCCTTGACCATCTTCGCTTAGTCTGCTTCAATAAAGGAAAACCCCCGGTCCCGGTGATCTCACCGCATGTACTTTCTAGTATTTGTGTTTCCACATAAGGCCGGGTCTGGGATTTTCAGATGTGTAGTATACTAGACGCACATATTTTACAGGAGGTATATGCATGAGGAGCCCGCCTTAGTAGCTTTCTCTATACCTGCTGACAAGCTAGACTAATCAAGTCTGTTGCTTGTATAACAAGGGTTGGGGAAGGAGATATCCAAGTCGCCATGCTGGCTGCACTTGACTATAGATGGAATAAATCTACGCACTGGCTAACTAGGATACACAGACCTAGGCCAGGCAAACAAAAGAGGCAAAAATGCCCCAGTAAGCGCGATAGGTATCTAGCTTTTCCATCAATGGCTGTTCTATCCTATGAAACTACCAACTATTCGCCTGTTTTGCCCATAACTCCAGTTTTCACTTTCTTTTTCATGTGGCGTTGTCGACATAATCGAACCATTTGGGCCTAGAAAACTGAGTAAGGTTGAGGTGCTGCTCAATAAGTGTAGAATAGATCTTAATGATTGAATGAGTTGGTTTATTAAAGGGTTTAAGTCTATCCTACGTCCTGGAACTATTCCTTTTGTATTGTGGTGTCAATCATGTCACGTGATCAGCCACAATAGGTTCGGATAAGTGGAGCACGTATGTGACGCCACTTAACATATATACCGCGCCACGCAACACTTCAAGCTACTTTGAGCCATATCTCGTTGTTTTTGGTGCTCATGCGTATAGCGTGGTAAACATCATGTTCATCGCATTGAGGCACCCCTACTCCCGGGCTCTTAAACACAATAAGGAGGCTCCTTCCGCTGGCAAGATGTGGGAGGTAACAACATTGTGGCCATTTGCCGACACTTGTGCTTAAGAATTATGGCTTCAAGGAGTTGAATTGGAAAACCATTGTCTATTGTGGACATGTCCCAAGTAGCGGAGCGCCCGCTTCACCATGCAAAAGGAATGCAAGGCCCACACTCACACTATCTGTAAAGCCATGTCAGAAGGCTGTGGCCACTTGCCACCCTGCAAATCTCACTGTTTCTCTTGTTGAAAAAGCAATGTGTTTCAAATGTTTCCCTAGTAGCTAGATGCAAGCTTTGAGGATCATAATCTTCTCAATAAAGGCCTTGGGTAGATTCCTCGCAGATCTTTGTAGAAGAAACACGTTTATGGGCAATAGTTAACAGTAGATATTAGGAGGACGTACTGAATGTCCTGTGAAGAAGAGGAAGAAGGAATAAGTGATTATTGAAGTTATTCTGCATCTGTCCAAGTCTAGTCCGAGGGGTGGATCTCAGCCGGTTTATATATCCATCACTACCATGTTCCAGATCAAGCATATGGGCCTTGGAAGAAGACCCTTGATGTCTGATACTAACCCTAACGTTTAGACTAACCGGATCAGGGTCAGCAATCTTGGTAACTCTGACGTAGGTCACTGACAATAGTGCCCGTAGTTGAAGTTGGACTTGGTCAGCTTGTCAAAACAAAAGTTGCGGAACAGAAGGTCAACTACTATGGTATGGCTGAAATTTAGTTGGCTATTCGACAACTCTGTTAAAAAGTGTGTAAAACGACCTTGATAAACAAGGAAATAGGTGCCTCTAACTTGGAATCCTGAAGTCTAAGCTGCAAAAGCATTTGCCTAATCTACATTATGCTGTATTGGAGATACTTCAATACTAGGTAGTTCAACTACCACACTCACCATCATGATCCTCATCCATGATATCCATCTTATCTCCAAAATAACGACGTTGCGTAGTTGGAGCTGAAAAGCCTCTTGTGCAGAGCTTTCTCGCTATCTGTATTGCTTTTGCTTCTAGTCTTAGTTGTATAGCAGCACGTAAAAAAGGAATTTCTATGACGGCCAATGCTAATGGCTGGAAATTGAACACTGTTACGTGCGTATTAGGAGCCCAAGCTACTGTGACTGAAGACTTACAAAAGGTTTGATGGGCCGCCAAGTCCCAAAGGGTTATGCCAGAAGTAGAGAAGCCAAGAGGCGAAAGAGAGCAAGCAGGCCGGAAAGCAGCAAGGGCAATTGTGGGTGATTCAATGTATTGATAGTGAGGCTCGTAGCTATGATAGCCTTTTCCTAAGTGATGTAGACGCGAGGTAACTCACATACACCAAAATTGAGAGAAGAGCTTGCCTTGAGGGCAGTCCATGGGGTTTCAACCAACTGTGTGTGTCTATCTGTGGTGTTCACACGATGATGTAGCCTTTTCCATATGCGCACCCAGTAATCAAACCACCTACACTAGAACTATAAGGTAGCGGCGCTACAGCACTTGTCTCTTTATACTGTTCCAACCATAGTGTAAGCACTTATTTCACGAGGTGCTGATCATATCTAGCCAGTGTTGAAGTTGGTCCTTATATTTTATTGTGTAAAGTTGATGAAAAGTTGGGCTACTCCTCCTTTGATACATACTACCCCCCTTTGAGATAAGTACAGCGTCTTATCGGCTTACCCGAAGTTCATCCGGAGCTCGCTTGGAAGTCTGCTTCAACGTTTGTCACAACTAGTTAAATGCCGACACTATTCATTGAAAAAGAAAACATCATGATTGCGATCGCCATTGATGACCTTTGTGATAAACATAGTGGAGTGTTGTGAGCCAGATATCGCCAAGTATCCTTGAAAAAAGTCACTGAGCAAATCCGGAACGAAATATTCAAGAGGCCCCAAAGTCACTAACCCGTGCTAGTATGAATATGAGCCGCCTTCTCTGCCTGTTCACCTCAATGTGAACGCGTAAGTATTGATAGGCGATTGTGCAAGAAAAGAGCCTAGAGCATACTCAACCTACTACCAATGCGCACCACAATGATTTGATGGATGCTTGCTCTTAACATATGAACTAATTGATCGATTTTAATAGTATCTGATGTGCTCAGCCCCCAAGGTAAATCCCCCATGAGCGGTCTACGTACTGGATAGTGGAAGCTAATATGAGTCTCCATACTATAATATCTTTACTCACGTATACGCTCGATCCCTTAGACTGAGAGCACGTATATATATTTGCTTCGGTGATCGATTTTCACGCTCTAAATCTGTGAGGTCATATTTTGATGTAGATGCCCAGTAACTCCTGCATCGTATCCCAACAAAAAGCCTAAGAAACGCCAGGCCAAGTTCCATCAACATCCCACAGCTCCGGACTGCAAGCACTTTCCAGTCATCGTCAGGTCAGAAATGGTTTGACCGCTGTCCCAACCTACTACATGAGCGTCGGCAGATAATATCTGAGACAAAGGTCTACTCCTGTAGCTACTATATAACACACGCTTGACACTAAATTGGAGAAACTAACCGAAGCAGGAGGATGACAGCGGATACCGGCACTTGCTTTTCAGCTCCCTGCACATGCAGACAGCTACGAATGACACATTCCCACTAACAGCTAGTTGAGTAATGAAGCTTAAAGCTAGCGTAATGATTTCATCCAAGTAAAGGATCTTTTTTTTATTTATTTATTGATCAATTATCTGCCAAGCAGGCTTTTGAGTGCCTTGCAAGTTGGTCAAAATCCCAGACTCCTGCCTCTATCTTCTTCATCAAAGTATGGGTGAGAGTACACGGTGTAACATATTGCACGTAAACATTTCGATGTCTTTCTTTTCCCGCTCTACCGCCTCCTTGTTGTATATCCTTTCTTTCCAGGCCCTCTCTTTCTAGCGGTGGCGTAATGTGTTGATGGCTTGTTCCATAACTCATCTTAGCGAAAAGCTTTAGTCTATTCATCTTGTTGTGGGCTTCTTTCGCAAGTAATAACACCATTTAAGCAGAATTGATCACCTTGCCGTTGGGAGGACGATTGGTGAGTTTAAAAACACGATAGTGGTTATTAAACTCAATGATCTTTCCAACAAGCGCTTGGCCGGGGAAGTCCATGACAACAATACCATAGCCGTAGCCTCGGTAGCCCTTGAGATATTCGCCAAGAAGCCTGTTCATGCCAGCATCCGGACTATTTCTAGCAGCAATGTTAATAGGGCTGACGCCGACACTAGCTGTAGTATGGGTGATGTATAGCTTATTAGAGCCTGGTGGGGGAGCTGGTCGGGGAGCCTGGTCTAGGTTTTCTTTGACACTGGCCCATTTGGAGTCTAAAAAAAAGCCACCAGCAGAAACTTTGCGATGGTAAGCAGACACAGTCTGCGAGTCCCAGGGCAGACCAAAAAGGCCAGGGGGACTGGTCTCAAAGTCCTGGAGGATCAAAACTTTGCCGCGAAGCTTGCCAATAGTAGGTGGGGTAGTGTCGTCGGGATCCCTGGAGTAGATATACTTGTTGAGTTCATCACCAAATTCGGACTTGGTGATTAGGTATCTTCCAATAGACTTGACAAAGGCTTCGGAATCGCCAAATATGCCACCCTGTTGGATGCGTAAAATGATTGTTTCGCCAGGGTGATCTTCAAGGAAATCAATTATTGCCCTCAAGACGTTTCGGAAGCTGTGGCGAGTGTTAACGTGTCCATGATACACCATCAACTCGTTGTCTTCATCTTTGCATGTAACGTCAATGTATCTGATGCCTCCAGTAAGCTGCAGATCCAGGGGCACATTTTGCGCTCTCATCAGGCCATCTTCAAATTTGTACGTCATGGAATTATGAGTGCCAGGAATAGTCATACTAGACAAAGGGGTATCATCAGCGATGTTAGCCATCCAATCGGCCTGCTGGCCTAAATTGACATCGAAAGACCAATCGTCATTGATCTTACCCAAGGACCCAGCATGGCTGAGAGTCAGAAAGGATAACGTAGTGAAGAAGGAGAAGCGCATATCGTCGACGCGAAGAATCAGGTACCTGTATCAGGCAGAGACTTGGACCGCCAAGAGTTGAAAGAGAGGGATTGAAGATAGTATCAGCAACTTTGGGAATATGGAGGAGAGAAGTCTTGTGGAGTTATGGAGAGTGGGCTTAATGTAGTATTAATAGTTGTACTGTAGACCGGCTTTGTCGGACTCCATTTTCCAATATCCAAACTAGCTATGACGATAGTGTAGTGTTATCTATGGGATGCTATTCATTGTCTAAGCTAGGACCAGCTCATAGAAACAGATAACAGCTTGAGATGGCGATGGCAGAGACCCTGCAACCTAAAAATACGCATAATCAGGGCGTCTACCTCTCCACATTCGTACTATACGGGCCCAGAGCATTGACCAGCCGTAGTCACGACATGCGTCAAATTGCCCCCAAGGAGAAACTAGAGCCATTAAGCCGCAGTCAAGATTCATGGCCGCCTTTGCACGGCCTGCTCTTATCAAGGAAAGCCCTGATCCGGCCGGTAGCTTTCGTCACATGTACTTTCTGGAGCCTTGTTTCCACACAGACTATGTCTTGGCACTAGACGTGACTTTGATGAAGAAATGCATATAGCAGGGGATTATTTAGATAATTTGTTTCTAGCACCTACTGCCAAGCCCGACTAACCACCCTAGTTTTGTTTACAAGAAGAATTGAGATTTAATCAGATTAATCGATACGCAAAAGTCTGCTCTTTGGCTACGGAAAATACACGGACCGTGCTAGCACGAGACGTCAAAATGCCCTGCTAAGCGCTATAGCCCCCAATGATGTTGTTGTTAGATTTTGTATCTTGCCATCTGATGTGGCCAATAACATTTGTTTTGTTCTCCCATGACTCCGGCGGCTTTCCGTCCCCATTTTCTATGGCCTCGACCCGATTACCCCATTTAGGTTCGTGAGCGTAAGTAAAGCCAAGGCGTTGCTGAAGAAGTCATAGTCAGTCTAATAAGCTAGGGAACACGATCCTGCGGCTTATCTAAACTTTTCTACTCATCGTATAGTTCGGCATTCCACTACTCCTTTGCTCTTGAAAATAACAAGCGATTCTTCGGCTGGCAATATGCAAGGAAATAGCAGTTTTGACGCCATTTACCGGCATATCTGCACGAGAATATCTGCCCCAAGGCATTGGATGGAAGGTTGCTAGGTATTGTAGACGTGTGCCAGCCAGCATAACCAAGCAGAGACAGACCTGCTTGACTACGCAAATCGGGTGTAGAACTCTAGTTACCTGCGAAGTCATGTGAGAAGGCTTTGATCAAATTATCTTCCCTTCCCGCCGGATGAATCTCACTAGTTCGCGATCAAATACCAAGTATCTGGTCGCTGTGATGCCTGCACGTCGAGTAGTATGATCACTGCACGAACATATCTCTGCATTAGTCGCCAAGACTTCTAAGCCTGCTCACCAACGCCACGCCAAGCATTGGCCTTCTAGGAAGCGAAGCGACACCGTTTTTTACGCTTGAGAAAGCAAAGTATTTCGAAATAATTCGTCGGCAGCTCGGTAAAAAATCTTCGCTGCAGACAACAATCCTTGCAGTGAAGCGCAATGCGTGCTCTCTCCCCGAAACTTGGTGGAGGAAACAATAGCTTTCCCAGAGTTGCCGTTACAATCAGCAGACTCATCAAAAAAGCAATGGAATAGAGGTTGGGCCACCACAGCACTATTGAAATCCTGTGAGCAACCTGCCAGCCCTTTTAAAGAGTTGACACTTCTATCAGTTTTTGCTTCTACTTAACCTAGCGGAAACCTATATTAGCCTCTCTTATTTCACCCTCCACTCAACTATATCGCCCACTGGTTTCAATATCAGTCTCTAGAACCGTCGTGCTGTACTTTGCTCTGCTTTCGAAGGTGCAGAAGACGTGAGCACGTATAACTAACCACAGCACAAGGTGGGGAAAGGTGATTCTATGCGTCGTTTGATCTTGGTGATTCCAGTAGACGACAAATCAAATCAAGGAGATTCAATGATGAGAAATGAAAAAAGGTAATGCAGGAATGAAGACTGGACACTCTGGCGTGGTGGTCTATGCCTCTAAGCTAGTGCCTATACCTGCTGTGGCTGTAGACTTGCGCAAGGGCCGGTGTCAACTATCAAGCGCCAATGGGCTTGTGAATCAAGAATGGGGCGTAACAGAGGCAAAAATTGTACGTGAACAAAGCGATTGTGGCTGATTTGATTATGATAGAGGCGCTATGGCATCTACGCTCCTCCACTATTCCGACTCTAGTATAAGTACTTATTCCTTTAGTTATCCACTAAATAAAAACACTTGGATGAGGCAAGTTCTATCTCATAAATTAACGCAAATGCTATTGGCCAGCCATACTATGTGCAATACGGGCTAAGCTATGAGTTTGAGGCCGCACTTGGGAAATAAGTATTATGATCACTATCAAAGCCATCGAAATCACGATCGATGAGCTTTGTAGTGAGTATGGTCGAGCGGACAAGACTGGCAAAGATATCGCCACCTAACCTGCAAAATCTGCTGTCCTGAACAATAACGCTAGATTCAAGAAGGTTCAAGGCCATCAATGTGGGCTGGGATGAATACGGATTGATTTGCCCGTCTGTCTGTGCCAATACAAATGCGGGTAGCTGATGGTTTAAGGGAAGCGTCTACAGCAGGTCCAAGCAACCATTGATTCACGTCTCAGAGTACGCTCAACCGGCGAGCTAATTGCTTGATATATGTCCTGTTGAAACTTTATGCGGCAGACAATAGAGGCTTCTATAGGTTGCTCTAGTACGACATCGCTTCCATCTACCCACGACCCTTAACGAAGGGCGTATATATCTCAGACCAGCGAGTGACCGTGCAGTTAGCAGTTGCATGATAGTATCGCTCCATAAGATGTCGGCCAATTCAAGTTCTGGCAGCGGTGGCAAATAGTCTTTTTATCCTAAAAGCCAACATAAAGAACATTGATGCAAATTCTAACAACGGCCTGTTCTCAAAACAAAAATATAAGCGAGCCATGATGAGTAGCGCGCCAAAGAGTGTGGCTGAAGACCCATAAAAGATTGATTGTCAGCAACCTAAGTCAGGGTTACCAAGATTACTGACCTTGATCTAGTTCGCCCTAACGTTAGGGTTAGGACCAGATATAAAGGATCTTCTTCCAAGGCCAATGAACTTGATCTAGACATGGTAGTGATGGACAGATAGGCCGGTTGAGATCCGTTCTTCAGGCAAGAAATAGATAGACATAGAGCAACTTCAATGATCACCTATTCCTCCTAGGACATTCAGTACGTCCTCTTAATATCTACTGTTATTGATGCCTCACCACAAAATGTGCATAAAGTAGGCAAGACATGGGGCACAAGAAAGGGAAACTTGGCATGTTGAAGAACGAGTTAAATATTAAATAAAGATCTAGTTATTGCAAATTAATAACATCGAGGCAAAATCCAAAGTCAATATTTCTTCATGCTTGGCCCCTGTCATATGTTCTATTTTGGACTCAGTTTTCCCATCAGGCACTGGCTGGCAAGATCCATCTTCTTGGCGGTGTTGTTGCCTCCACATTCTCATGGATCGTTAAGGCCCTGTTTTGCCGCCCTTCCGCACTCGGAATTCCGTCCCCGCGCTCTTTTGACTGATCTGAACACAGTACTCCTTGGAATCGCTGTTTCTAGAGTATGGTTCGATGGTGTAGCAGCTCACATTGAGTGGCTTTGGAATTGGTTTATGCCCGGCTGCCTAAAGCTTCACAGCGTCCAAGGGCCTAGTACACTTTGCTAATCGGCCTACATAGTGCCTTATCTTCCGGCCCTACTTTCTATTTCTCGAGATGCCCCGGGTCTGGTCGATCCTAAGCTGATAGGCTTCGCTACTCTGAAGTTTTTAACACGGCGTGTTTTGAGAATTTCTACTTTTAGTGAAGCAACTACAGCTACGTTCCTAACTGACCTTCGGGTTGCTTCCGCACTTGCTGCCTCTCTACTTCCGCCACATATACCATGGCCTTTTACGAAAACATTTTCCCCATGGTATACAGCCTGGCCAGCTCCAATGTCACTACTGTATTTGCGGGAGCGATCTGGATATACCCACACTGTGTCCTGTTTTTTTTTCTCTAGTATGTCGAGGTGTCCTTTCGTAGCTTTCTCTTGGCTCGGTTTCTCTGCAAACAGCCCGACTAGGCCCTTCATCTCGGGTGGGAGCTTTGTCGAGTCTTCGATCAACGGTTGAAGCACCGCATTTGTCTTACCTATCATCACACTTAAGCACAGCATATATAGGGGGCCGTTTGCGTTGCACGTAGATGCCCATTTCCCGCCTGCGCGTGTCATTTCTGGCCTGATAGTTTATAAGCTTGAGAAAGCCACGAATCAGACTATGCAGGCTCCGTTTCTTCGTCTTCTTGTATATTAGAAAGTTAGCCCGGATTCTGCCGTGAGGCATGATTTCCCGCCTACCTCTGATTGTCTAGATCGCAGTAGGCAACATGCTCTAAATTGACGCGATATTCCAATTATCACCAAGTCAAAATCGTCGCGATTATTGTCCTAGCCTACCACATGGGCTTCAATTTCAAATATCTCAGCTAAAAGACTGTAAATTCAGGACTACCTTACGAACAGCAATCAACGAGTCACGCTTTTCTCAAGGATTGTTTGTTTAATGGCTGTTACATCATAGATATATGTAAATGGACTTGCGTGTATAGCCGCAACTATCACACACCACTTCCAGCCTTTCAAACCATGCCTCCTTCATACTTGTTCAACTTGGACAAGATATTTGTGTAACGTTGAGCTCAATAAATCAATAAATCAGCCAAGAGCCAGCAAATTGACTGGACATGATGGTCATATTCGAAAACAAGACAACTTTGGCTTTCTAACTTATATTAAAACTGATTAAGAGTACAAATTGGGTAGCATGTACTGAATCTTCTTGGAACGAGAAGAAGAAGAAATGAGTGATTATGGTTTTCGTCGTCTGTCTAATTCTTGATCCAAGAGCCAGCCAATCTCAACCAATTTATATCCCCATCATTACAGTGCTTAGACCAATCAAATGGTCTTGGAAAAGGCCCTTTATGTCTGATTCTAACCCTAATGTTTAGCCGAACTTTGTCAGGGTCAGCAATCCTGGTAACTATTGATGGCTACTGTAAGGGTAAAAACAATGTGTTTTATAACCGCTTCAAAAATTTAGATTCCTATGTCCGTCTAGTTTATTTTCTTTTTACCGTGACATCCTCTTTACTTTCTCACGTCTCACCCTAGCGGCTGCATTGTCTGTCGTCGCCCCATTATATAGCTCAGCTCCGCAGCAACTTGAGCCTATATGTCCTGTGGTGAGTTTGCATCTCACTGAAGTAGCATATGAATGCTATACGAGATAAAGTTAACAGACCTTATGTAGCCAGAGTAGAGGTAGTCTATGTAGCAGAGGGGTTAATCTCATCACCACCAACTACGTCA
Source organism: Ceratocystis lukuohia (assembly GCF_044167205.1). NCBI lineage: Eukaryota > Fungi > Ascomycota > Sordariomycetes > Microascales > Ceratocystidaceae > Ceratocystis > Ceratocystis lukuohia. The sequence continues at coordinate 591,987 of NW_027263527.1, forward strand.
CGAAAAGCCCCATCAACCGTGGTCGCATCAGCTTCATCCTCAGACTCATCATAGGGCTCAAGAGACAGATACTTTTCGTTAAGTTTCAAGATCTGCTTCACAAGATTCTGGCCCGGGAAATCCATGGCGATGATACCAAAACAGGGGCCCTCATTATTTGAGAGGTACAGACCAAGAAGTTTGTTCATTCCAGAATCAGGGTTTTTCCTCGCAGCATAGTTGATCGGGCTAACTCCTGCACTAGCGGTAGTGTAGGTGATGTGGAACTTATTAGAGTCCTCCGAAGGAACCTCGCTAAGATGAGATTTGATGCCATCCCATTTCGAGTCCTGAAAAAAGGTACCAACGGACAGCTTGTTGTTGTAATTAGACACGGTATCGGGATTCCAGGGGAGACCATAGTGGCCAGGCGGACTCGACTTGAAATCCTGCAGAACAAAAACCTTGCCGCGAAGCTGACCAATAGTAGGGATGGTAGTGGCGTCGTCTTCGCTAGAGTAAATATACTTGACAGCCGCGTCACCAAACACAGTGCCAGTGGAAAAGTGTTTGTCCATGTATGTTTTGAATTTTTTGGCATCAAGCATGCCGCCTTTCTGGATGCGTAGGATGACAGCTTCGCGACGGTGATCATCGAGAAAGTCAAATATAGCGTTAAGGACATTGGTGAGAGTGTAGCCAGTATCGAAGATCCCATGGTACGCTCTTATATTATAGGTTTCATATTGGCAGGTAATGTCGACGTATCTGATGCCACCATTTAGCTGGGCAATCAAAGGTTTGTTTTGAGTCCGCACTAGGCTGTTCGTTAATTTGTCCGTTACGGAATTGTGAGTGCCGGGGATGACCAGACTTGTCAGAGGCGTATCATCTGCAATGTTGCTCATCCAGTCGGCGTTTGTGCTGGCATCGACGTCAAAGGACCAGAAGTCATCATAATCTTTGCATTCAGCAGTCTGACACAAGGCCAGACAAGCCAGTGTTGTGAGAAGGGAGAACCGCATTACGACGGCGGGGCCAAGGCAATATCAGTATCGGACAGGCTCAAAGGTTAGGAGACGGTGAAAGGAGGATGGGGGGAGGGTATCGACAACCACAAGTCAATGGCCAAGAAAGGACATTTGAAATCTTGTGTGGCGGGCACGGCATTGTATTAATAGCTGGCCAATGACCAGATTTCTGCAGGCTCACGTTGCCGAGACTTAAAGTCTAGCTATGGCTATGATAGCATCTCAGTGATATGTTCTCCTAGCTTTCATCACCTAAGCGAGAACCAACGGAAGGAAGCTCCCACATCTTCTCCGACTCCTTGTAAGTTTTGACCACTTTCTCTCTTTGATGGGCATTTCCGGGTGATTTACCTAGCTGAAAGTCCCGGCTACCCATAGTCGCCATATTAGCCAAACTAAATCCAAAGAGCAACCGAGCTATAGTAAGCCCGGTGCTTTTTTTTGACCTGTTCGATGAAATCTTCTCCTATAAATCAGGTAAAACTTAGTCCAAGCGTCTGCGTTGCATACCTTTCCCATTAATCTTTTGCCACTTGCACTGGCTCTCGTGATTATATTAGTAAGATAAACATCGTTCGTCTCGGGTTAATGTGCTTGATAAGCGCGCGACGCAGACAGGTGAGCGACGCACTTTTATCAACCTTCCAGAGTAAATGCACAATAGAAACACCATAATCTACCTGATCAATTAAAATTTCACTCTACTACTTACTCCCTGATGACCTCAATTGCCTACTGACAGGTCCTTGCATTATGTCTGGTCTTTCTGCAAATACTACACTGCTGAGCCTTTGCTCCTCGTAACCTTCGGTGGCCACGTCTCGAGGATTCAGCTATTCCCTGTGTATCAATATCCATCTGGTCAATTGATTGTAGTGCTTCCCGTATGGTTAAAGGCCCTTCTTTCTATATCCTAGTTCTTTTCCCTCTCTCGTGCTGCCCTACTGCCTTATTTCCCTGTTCAAGTTGTCGGACACTTTCCTGTAGTAAGACGATCTCATGCATAATAACAGTTGTTGCTTTCTCAAAATGCGTCATGGCTTTAATTATTGGCTCCGGGGAGCTCCTCTTATGACTTCTAATCCTTCTGTCATCTCGAAGCTTGATGTGCAGGTACGGACTCCGACACCTCCCGTAAAGGTCACGATACCATCGGCAAAGGCTCAGCAGCGTAGTATTTGCAGAAAGACCAGACATAATGCAAGGGCCTGTCAGTAAGCACTCGAGGTCATCAGGGAGTAGTAGAGTGTAATTTTAATTGATCAGGTAGATTATCCTGTTTCTATTGTGAATTTAATTCGGAAGGTTGATAAAAGTGCGTCACTCATTTGTTTGCGTCGCTCGCTTATCGTGCACGTTGTGGGTTACACTAGGTCCATCGCTTTTATGCGAAACAGACACAAGTCAATAACTTGTTAAACTAGCCTGCTGCTTGTAGTCAAGCGGCGCTAATTAGGTATGATTAGTTGTAAGAAAAGAGCGAATGAACTGCTTTGATTTTTCCCCCGACAACACGAACTTACGCTCTGGCCTAAATAGACATGGGCCAGGGAAGCACAAGGCACGACAATGCCAATGCGAGCGCCCTAGGTCTAGATACTACCGTTCTGGCTTTTTTATTCCTGATGTCCATGTTGTACATTAAGTAATGTCTCACCTACTGTTCGGATGATTCGGGTGTGTTGTCTCCTTTTTATCTGCTTTCGGTTGGATCACAATACTCGTGTTTGCAGACTAGGCTTTGCCGATGAATCTCATCTGCGTTTACGTTTGGGCAGGGAAAACTAACCGCGGTATGATCCTGTGCGCGATCTAACAGAGCCTTATGCCTGATCTTCTTTCTTTTCTATCCATGCGCATGATGAGCTACTCCTCCACGTTGTGGCTTGGGGTGGAATCCTAATCCCGTGCCATTAGAAGTGGTACGATAGTTCCTCAGACCGGCCATGAGCGGGCCATGACTACCAATCGGTTCTCCAAAATTCCTACCCGAGTATATGCATTTCAAAGGCGTCATATTGCGCTATTGGCCATTCTGGACATATGGCGGTCTCCATCAGCAACTAGCAGAAGGCCGAACTAATCACCCAATCAAAATCCAGGGCGGGCGTCCGTGAAGCCACGTGTTGGGGCTATAGCAGCATTTGATCATCTGCATCACTATAAACATCACAGTTCAATAGTTTAGTGCTAAACATCGGAACATGCTCGTGTTGACATACAACTGCTGGGTAGAAACGGCCGTTCCATTCGGTACAGTATTTATTCACGGAGGGAGAGACTATCCTATCCACAGGAATGAAACACTTACTTGATCGCTTTCTGGGGGTGCATGATGTAGGTAGGCAAAGACTTTGACTGAAGATAGGAAAAATAATGAACGTCCATCATAAACTACAGCTAGCAGCTGACTATTTTTTCTGCCGCAGCTTGACTAAATCGAAATGAAATGTAGATCCACGATCACGTATCCATGCGGCCTCAATATAGCCCACGTATTATTTTACACAGTCTTTATAGGTCTTAGTTCTACTCTTATTAAATGCACAAGTCTCAATCTTACATGTCTATCCACTCACGCGGAGCTGTTCCAGATAGAGATTAGAACACGATCGGATATCCTCTCGACGGCATATAATAGCTCTTTGGGAAGGGGGTTTCTTGAAGCTAGGTGCCGTCGCCTGGCTTGCACAGCAGCTTAGGCAGGTTGCATGGGAATAGAAATCTTGGGGCTATATTGATGATAAGCCCCTATGGTGTCCAGTACCAGGCCATGCTTCACTTGGCAAATCTTTCTTCATGAACTTTGATCTCTTTTTCGCATTTACCAAGACCCGCCGCTTTAACTAGCTAGTTTTTGACTTTTGTTGAAGTTGCGTTGCAGCGTACAAAGTTTAACTCGCCTAAGTCTGCGTATTTATCGGACAACTGACAGTAACCAGAGTCAGGGTTATCAGGAGTGTTGCCCCTGATCCAGTTCGCCCAAGCGTTAGGGTTAGTATCAGACATAAAGGGTCTTCTTCCAAGGTCCATGTGCCTGATCTAGAACATGGTAATGATGGATATATAAACCAGCTGAGATCCGCTCTTCAGACTAGACTTGGATAGATACGGAAGAACTTCAGTATTCACTGATTCCTTCTTCCTTTCTTTACACGACATTCAGTACGTCCTCCCAATATCTACTGTTAACAACTCATTACATTCATCCTTGTACAGGAGGTCAAATAGCGAGGGATTTCACGTTATAGAGGACTTCTGGAGCAGTTTTCTAGAGTGCCGATGAAATCAGATTCATTCCGAAAGAAAAGGCTTATTCTTCGGATACCCGCCGTTCCACATACCAGTGCCCCTAGATAATGTGTGCACAATCTAGACAGGTACTAGCGCTTAATCTCGAGTCAGTAAGTCTTCGATTTTTGGACCTGGAGTTTATTTCCCTACTCCGTCGAAAACGCACCCGTGAGAATCCCTTTTTAGTCTTTTGCTTTTTCCCGCCCTCTCTATCATTATCCGTTGGCAGAGGTGAATAGCAAGAAGCTACCGAGACACGCCACAAAATGAAAACTCTTCGTCTGCTAAAATGTTGAGCCGAAAGTTGGACGATTCAGATGAGTCGAGCCCTCCAGCCATTCACTGCCGTTCAGTAAAGCGCCGGTGTTACTTCAGTCTTCTATACTACTGAGAAAGGGAATCAAAACGCAGTACGCTACTTACACAGGCTTTGGCTAGAACTGGCTTGGGTACTATAAAAGGACCGAATTAAATAGACTACGCTTGTGTAGCCTTCAATAAATTCAAGATCACAAGCAAGTCGATTGAAAACCATTGATCCAAGGCCATGGCCAGGTAGATAGCGCACTGTCTATCCAGATGGCTGTGGTTATATCGTGATTATTGTGACTCAAGAAACAACTTGCAAGTACCTAGATCAAAGGGAAAAGTCGTGTCTCGTAATTGAAGGCTGTTAGGTTAAGCGCAAATAGGATGTTTCATCCTATACATATTATTGGAAGAGACGCTCCGTTAAAAGCCAGTCTATCTCACCCACCATCACCCCGATCTTGGTCACTATCCTCAGCGACGAAACGACAGTGAGACACAGTGCGAGAACTATGAGAGTCTCTAATTACATCACTGTGATGTGTTATTTCCAATGGCCACTAAATTTCACAGCAAAGATCATGAGGGCAAGAGGCAGAAAGCTAGTTTCCTTGGCTATATCTGGGGTTGAATCATAGAAGGGGCAGGTACCAAACCTCAACACCAAAGATAAGACTAAATAGCTAGGGAGTACTATGCAGTCCTTGACTACTTTATATGAAGATGAAATCATTCTAATACACTTGAGTTTCAAGACCTAGATATCTCAAGTCTGGACGACTGTCGGCTTCATTTGTTTTTGCATTCTAGATCTGACTAGTGTTAGGGTCTGTGGGATGTTAGTTACACAAACAGGAGACTCACCTTCATATCTCCGGTGTAGTTGATAGATCATTTGAGGCTGTTTTTCTCCTCCATTGAAGAATTTCTGACTACCTCCGAATGGGCTGTAATTCAAACTACAGCAATGTCGTAACAGCTAGTTGCAGGCTCAACACATGTGGTAACTTGTACATCTGTATTAGCTCAGCCTCAGCAGGCCTATGGCATTAGAAATATGCCTCGGGAGTTTTAAGGCACTTGAGTACTACCTCTATTTTAACAAAGATACCGGTATGCATATTTTCAAGGCATCCGTTACACAGCTATACTTATAAGTCAAATATCTTGTATCACAGATACGAGGTAAGCCTAACAGTGAGCTGGCTAACTTACAGCAAACAAGCCCAAAACTACAACGCAAGAATTATCAAGTGACTAGTGATCACGAATGGGGCATTTCCATCACTACGACTATCACTACTGGCGGCAATTGTAGTAAGAAAAATAGGGTGCGTCGGCCTGGGTAAGGGATTACTAAATAGTGAGCCGAAGACAAGCCAGACAGCACGACAGGCCTCGTTTTAAGAGGCTTGAAAACGACTACGCCGAGTTTCAAGGAATATTGACAGCTCGCCTGCCCGCTTTTATCCATCGACATATAAAATGTTAGTGTAGATATGCGAAGTTCATATCAAGGTGTGCAAAAGAACACAATTACCAAGAGCTTACGTCCTAGTAGTATGGTGGGTATGTCCTATTCTATTTTATAAGATAAGTTGGCAGCTTGATATTCATAACACCTAGTATATTGTACACTCTAGTTGATGGTTAGCTTGGGCTTGCGAACTAAACTTTTCGTATGTCAGGTGGCAGAAAATTACATCATGTTCCCCATTGTGGTAACCTTCGTGTCCCACTATAGGGTTAAAAGAATTCTTTAGCGATGGGCTTTTTGCTAACACTGCTTATTTGACGGCGGTTTCGATGTAGGAGAACTTTATGGACTACATCCATAGTGTTGGCAGGGTACTTGTAAGTTTATAAATTCTCCTTTCTTGACTCTTCTACGATATACATGTCGCTATGCTGAGGAGAGCGAAAAAAAATAGATGCGAGCAGACATTGAGCACCGGATGTCAAATGTGTACACAGGACTAGTCAATTAGCGTCTTGGTGAAACCTAATAAATCTTGTTATAAACTAACATGTGATTGGTCGTTGTATTAAACCTCAGGACGGCCTCTTTCCTATGGAATTATAACCGGCCGAGTCAGTATTCTAAGTAAATTCCTTCGCAGCCGATCCCAAGACCTCTGCATTCATCATGACCATAGCAGGAAGAATTCTGGTTTTATAAACTAAACTCGGGTATTAGTGTACTTTTATTAGGAGCCATGTCTTACTATCCAACTAGCCTAATTCTAGCCTCATGAACAGCTATTGCATGTGCCATCATCAGAATCACTAGGTAGCCCAGGAACCAGATCCAAGCCGTTAAGCTTCAAAATCTCACGAACAAGATACTGGCCGGGAAAGTCCATGACAATAATACCGAAACACCTCCCCTCCTCTTTCTTTAGGTATTGGCCAAGAAGCGCGTTCATCCCAGCATCTGGACTATTTCTAGCAGCCATGTGAATAGGGCTGGCGCCAATACTAGCTGTAGTATGGGTGATGCGCAGCTTATTAGGGTATGCCGAAGGATCCTTGCTAAGGCGATCTTTGACGTCAGTCCATCTTGACTCGACAAAATAAGGACCGGCCGCCAGCTTTTTGTTGTAGTTAGAGACTGTAAGCGAACTCCAGGCGAGACCATAATGGGTATTCGTGCTAGTCTTGAAGTCATGGAGAATGACAATTTTGCCACGAACTTCACCAAGAGTGGGGATGGTAGTGTCATCAGAGTCCCGGGTGTAGAAGTATGGAACTGCTTTATCGTCAACTATGGCGTCAGAAGTTACTTTTCCTTCGATGAATTTGACGAGGGTTTTAGTATCATCAAGCACGCTGCCCCCCTGAATGCGTAGAAGGATAGTTTCACCACGGTGGTAACGGAGGAAGTCTTGAATAGTATTCAAGACATCCGCAAGAGTGTAGCGAGTATAGACAAGTCCATGATACACTCCGAGGATATGATTTTTATACAGGGCAGTAATATCAACATATCTGATACCGCCATTAAGCTGGTCAACTAGAGGTACGTTTTGGGTCTGTATCAGGCTGCTTCTGAATTGATCTGTCATGGAATTGTGAGTGCCAGGGATGGACAAGCTCGACAGAGCAACATTGTCATCAATCTTGGCCATCCAGTCAGTGTATGGGCCCTCGTTGACATCAAAAGACCAGAAGTCATCGATATGTTCGTACATAGAAGCCTGACTGAAGGCAAAAAATGCCAGCGTCGCGAAGAGAGAGAAACGCATACTGACAACGGAGCTAGGCAAATAGTAGTCCCAGACAAGCTCAAGAATTGGCAGGCGAAGAAGAAGGGAAAGAAAGAGACAAGATGACTGGCGAAAGATTGATATGGAAAAAAGACATGTGGAATCTTGGTCAGCGGGCATGATATAGTATTAATAGCCATCGTGGCAGGAAATCAACCGGCTGGCACTATTATGATTTCAAGTCGTGCTATAGTTATGATAATAGCGCTGTGATGTGTTCAAGAGACTTTCATCGGTTAAGCGAGAATTGCCACAAAAAACCTCTTACAGCCCGTTGAGTTTCTAAAGGCAGAACATAACTGAGAGGCCCTAAGGCCTAGAGATAAAACTGACAGGGTATCTATGCCACCACTTTTGCTGTTTTTAGGGCGCTGTCTAAGCCTCTTGTTGGGCCAAAAGCCCTAACCAGTCACAGACATAAGCCGTCGCGATACTAGCCAATTTAAAGTATAGCGCAATTCGGGGGGTTAAACTGCAGTAAACCCCGCGCATTTTGTAGTTATGATATAAAATCTATGACCACCTTCTCATAGTCCGCTTTCGATCAGGACATGCTCTGGCCCCAGCACCTGAGTGGTATGTATTGTCCCGTCTTCTGTCGCAAAGCACATTGCATGAACACAATAAATGGAACTTGGGTCTCCGCTTTGCATCGGACGAGGCTTTTCTCGGTTGGGTGCGTATATCGTAAACTATTCTGAATACGTTGTTGTGTAATACCTCTCTATATTCTAGACGAACTGGATATTCTTTAGGCATATGAATAGTCTGAAAACTAGAGGTCGAAATACTGGAATTCATTTATTAACAGAGCTAGTCTACGCTTGGTAACTTCACATTAGCCATTCCCTAGGGCTGGTTAGACTAGAGCTTCTACCAACCTCGCTTAATTCATCTTTTCAACACCGGGTGCAGCACCCCAGTGCTAGCCCAAGCGTCTTAAATTATCGGACTGCTATTGGATCTGCCCTCAAGAATGGACGAGTAACGAAAGCCTAGCAACACTTGCCAACAACATAAAATGGCCGAGGGATGTGATTAGTCCGAAAGCCCTAGCCTTGAGCTATGGCCCTCCGCAGAGGAGGGGCCCCCATTTCTCATTGATGTCTTTCCATGGAGAGCACCGAAAGGTGCAGCCAGATTGTGGTCAAAACGGACACTTGAGCCCAAAAATATAGCCCTTAGAGTGGCGTCTTTTAGCTGCAAGAGAGTTTTATCATTGCGTTGTCGGAAGTGGAAATGCTTTTCCCGCACTTGACGTCTAGAATCTGAAGCACGAGGAACACAAACTCGTGTCTAATCTACGTCAATATATTGGACAGTGCATCAAAGGGTCGCCACTGTCGTCATTATCCATGAGACTACACAGCCCGCCCCCTCCCCGATCTTCAAATACTGCGTAAACATGACTGGAGTTAAAGAAGTATCGGTGTAGAGTTACTTCCGCTACACCAGCCCACTGTGGTGAACAGTATGGTCCCTATGATTCCATGTTAGGTCGTCGGGTTAAAGGAGACTCCAAGACTAAAGATTGGGGTGGGGGCTAAAATTAAGATTCATCCCTTACCCATATGATGTATGCAGGATATAGTCTATACATGCTTGAGCCCAGGGAGATTCATATTAAGCATAGACGATAGTCTAATAGCGTGCTCACTTGTCCACAGCGTGCAAGAGAAATTTTTATGATTATGCAATGTTTTCTACACATGCACCGACGTCTTAAGCCACGGGCAATAGCAAGCTGTCGAAGCAGTTTCAAAACACCTGTATTTGCCAACCGTGTGCCCACAGCATGAAATCGCGAGTGAATAAAGATTCAAATGAGCCGAAATTTGTACGTCAGGAATTCAAGCCAGAGCTATTACGTGGGTAGTCAAATAACGGCCTAAGAGGGTTAAATTCGCAATCAATATTACAACACCGTTTGAACTGAACTGAAGGCATGCTTTGGTTATCATTGCCGCCATGCCGCCATCACCAAAAGTGGCATTCAGTCATAGTGCATATTGGAAGGACGTACTGAATGACCTTAAATGAGAAGAGGACGAATCTATCATTTCTGGTTGTATCTTTTCTACCTAGCCCTTAACTAAAGTGTAATCTCAACCGATGTATATATTTAAATATCTCCCACCCAAGTGCCAAGGCCGAACAAAAGGCCTTGAAGTGGACATTCTTATTATATTTGAAACTAGCAGCGAGAGCGTTTAGCCGAACGTGATTGGGGGCAGCAATCCGGCAGCCCCGACTCGGGCTACCGACATCTAGGATAAGCATAAAAGAGTGAAAAGGGACAGCGGCAGGCACGCATCTCTCCGCCAGCATTGATGTAGAGATGCGGTGTTATAAGAAAATCGCGTACACTCGGCCTCGATAACCGTCTTCTCATGCCTTGGTATCCCGATAGATGTGTATCTTCGGGCGAAATCAGCAATTCGATTTCGATGGCGGCCGGTATTCCAGATAGCTACATCGGATCACATAAGTTGAAGTATTGACGCTGTACTTGCCAAGTGACAAAACTTATGAGTCTCAAAAGGATAATATTCGGCTTCTATGTTTATAAAGTTTAATTTCGACTGAAGGCACATCCATTATTAGCCCACTATCCTTGAGGTTTCAAAGCAGCGCTTCTACATGGTATTTCACCTGGGTGATGTTCTATCAAAGATGGCCAAAGGTACAATATAAATGATCAACATGCGTTGCAGGCAAGAATGTGTCACACTTTTCTTATACCTTCAGGATAGAAATCTTAATGAAAACACAAAAAGCTACTCAATGGATGCAAATGATTCGCTATACTCCTCCCCAGATTTAACAGAAGATATTAGGAGGATGTACTGAATGCCCTGTAAGGAGGAGGAGAAGGAATAAGTGACTATTGAAGTTGTTCTGTGTCTCTCTATTTCTTGCCTGAAGAGTGGACCTCAGCTGGTTTATATATCCATCCATCACTACCTTGCCTTGGAAGAAGACCCTTTATGTCTGTTGCTAACCCTAACGTTTAAACGAGCTAGATCAGGTCAGCAATCCTGATAACCCTGACTTAGGTTCTTAATTACTGACTGACATATTCCTGCACTATGGCCAGGCTTGCCGCAGACACCACAATGCTAAATCCCTGGTCGCGTCGGCCTTCCCCGACCCGACCACCACCTCTCAACGATTCGACCACGACCTGTGCATCAACAACCATTTGGCCAATCGCTTGCCTTCCTTCCTCTACTATCGTTGCTTCTTTTTTCTGTAATCGGTTTTTTTTTGCCCCCAGGCGTCGACTTAGTATCTCATGCGCCTATTCAAGGTCTTTGACACTAGCCCCCAATAACTCTGGGGAGCTACTTTTGTGTCTTTCAAGTCACCTCTCGAAGTATCCTGACTAAGACTAAGCCTCAAGCACGATCTTTAGGGTCTTGGAGACCCATGGGGTCGACGGTTCAGCCTCCTCCTCAGCAGGCGTTGGAGCCCGTAATTACACATCATGCTTCGAGACGCCATTTTCTAGGCTGAGAAGAATAAGCCTGGCCCCTCTGAATACCGAGTTGATATTCTTTTCCATTATGGTGGCCCAAAACGCGGCGTAGAACGCTGGGAAGAACTCAGTCTTCGAAACATGGCCTATAGCATCTGATAAGATGCTCTACTTTTTGGCCGCAAACGTTCTTAAGCACGCTGAAGCACTCAGCATCAAGGGAGCTGAATGGGGTGGCATATAAAGCCTGATAATCTGATTCTCCTTCCAATATCTCTCGAATTCAATGTAGTGGTGGCTTTCGTGACCATCAAGGATCAAGAGACGATAGCGGCTATTGATTGCTTGTCTGTGCGCCGATCAAAGTGCTTAAGCCACTTGAGACCAGTCTCACTATTGCTCCAGCCATTTTGTATCGTCGCAATAGCCCAACCGTCTGCGAGGTTGCTTCTCAGTAATACTTGGCGATGTGATGTTGGCCCGTACCGATGATAAACAGCAGGGTCGCTTGTCCACCTGCATTTCGCTTGAATGACCACAACCCACTCCCGGTTTCCAGGCTTCACTGACTTTAGCTTTCCACGCCTATCTGTACCTGTGACGACCATTCCGTTCTGAACTATCATGAAGCCAGTCTCATCAATGTATCGGAAATAATCTAACCAGATGCCATACTTGGTGATTGTGTTCGGCGCAAGCATAAACTAGTTACAGATAATGACTAGATCTTCGCCCTTGGCTCTCTCCAGTAGTCATATTTCCCAAAATAAAAACGTCTTGAGGCCTAGTTGTCACCTGAAAAAGTCCAACGCCAAACGCCTGCCAATGATGGATCAGCCACATCTTTTATGTGGTGATTTTGCATGAGCAACCTCAATTTAGTCTAGCTACATAATTCCCGAGGACTCAATATAACCTGTGAGATGTGTGTCAGCCACATGCCAGTGCCACAGTGTGACTGAGACTTCACATCACTACATTTTAGACCACATAGCGGGGGGTGGGTGATCCTTGCGAATCTAGACCGAGAATGAATTGTTTAGTGGCGTTCAATACATGTTAAGTAGCCCTCCATACAACACATGCCCTCCACCATCAAAGATATAACCTGTAGCTGAAAACTTGCGAAAGGGCTTTGAGGGTTGGTATAAAAAGAAATCAAGACATGGATGTAAGATAGCGTCCAGCTCAAGCATGCGTCGCATCTAAGTATGCGTCGCACTTTTCCCTCCGAAATCCAACTTTTCACTTGATCAATCTATTCTTCGACCATTAAATATGTCAACTACAAATACTAAGTCTAAAACGCTTCTTGCCTTTCAAGCCCTTCAAATAACCCAAAATAAGCATCCAAAGTGCTGCGAACCTCTATATAATCTCTGAGCATAGGCTACATCACTAGCAGAAGGCATTCAATCGCGACGCGATTGGCTCCCCCAATTGTGTCGACTATCTCATCTTGAGAAACAGATCATTATTCAGTTCATTCTAGACCTAGTTTCGTGACGACCTCCGCCCCGGCTGCATGGTGTAAAAGCAATGGCTGATCAATTGCTTGCCGAAAGGTATAAAAAAAGTTCGACGGATACTTGGATGCGATACATGCTTGGGTTGCAAGTTACCTAAAACTTGGCAAAGAAGGGCGATTTTTGCACAAGAGATCTATTCTATACGAACTAAATAATGATCCCTTTCTCAAAATCAGATAATCAACGCTATTTAGCGCTATTCTGTCGTCGATGTGGTCTATACTTGGGGGCTCTAAAGAAGTTTGTAGCACGTTGGGTCCTTAGCTTTGGGTTATTGTTATATTCTGATAGTCAACCTAATGTAAGATACTAAGGTCGAGCCTCACTGAAAGTCTATATTTCTATTCTGCTTTGATTCACGATATTATCTAAATAATTGTCATGCCAGAGACAAAATGACTGCAGCTCTAGCCTCTGACTTGGGCTTTATTCCGAAATACCTCGGTCAAAACCTAGCTGCTTACAAGTAATTTGATTTCTTCTGCATGGCGTTCACTTGCTAGTTGTTCCGATATAGACGCAGCTTCATATGGGATGGAGAATGGTTGCAGTAAGCGAAATGCTAGCTACACCAACCCAGATCAGCGAGCTGAGCAGAATGATGCAGAAAGTTATATGTACAGACAACAAGCAACGTGCACAGAGTCAACTATTAATCGCACATCGGCACTCAGGCTGCTTTGTTGAGAAAACAAAGCTTAGACCTAGAAAATAGAATGTATTTGATGATTTCATTCGACACAGCAGCAGTCTTTTGTTCCTAAGTCATGAACTCTAGGTTGCCTTGGACTTGATCGTAACTCCATACTTGTAAATCTATTCGCAGAGGATGTAAAGACATGGATGGTCTGTTATATTCTGTGGTGGTAGATTTCTGCGTCCTTTTCCTCATAGTTCATCGCCCCGCCTCCTGTTCTACATTTTTAACCTTTTTTAACAGAGTACAAGGTAAAGCATTGTTGGCTTTCACTCTATCTCGCAGCTCAGCACCGCCATCACTTGGGGCCTAGTTATCCCTTCTTCGTATGTTTCCTTGCTACTGTAGCCATTCAAAGCTATGTGAGATAATGCGTACGTTGAGGTTTGATCACAAGGGTAACATCTTGTTATATAACTAGGGTAGGGCTAAGCTTATTATCACTAGTCTCATCGTCACTAGCCTCATCGCCACTAAATTCAAAAGGAGGTGCCTCATCGTCACTAGCCTCATCGTCACTAAATTCAACAGGAGGTGCCTCATCAACACTAACTGTGTCAAAATCAAGCTCATCAGCCACGACAGGAGCAGGTTCAGAAGTCTGATGCTTATTGTTGCGCCGCAAGAGCTCTTCAATAAGGATATTGCCAGGGAAGTCCATTACAACAACACCATAGCAGTCCTGTTCGCCATACAGAAGATATCGACCTAGAAACTTGTTCATTCCATATTTATAGCCTTTTTTAGCAGCAATTTTGATAGGCCTGACACCAAAACCAGCAGTAGTATGCGTAATACGCAGCATGTTAGAGTATCGCGAGGGAATGTAGCGAAGATTGTCTTTGATTCCGGCCCATTTCAAGCCCAGGAAAAGGCGCCCAGAAGCAAGAGCAAGCCTGTGGCTATAACTAGAGACAGAATGTGAGTTCCAAGGGATGCCATAGCGCCCAGGCGGACTGGTCTCAAAGTCCTGCAGAATTAGAATCTTCCCGCGAAGCTCACCAAGAGTGGGGATGGTAAAGTCATTGGCATTCCTGGAGTAGATGTGCTGGGTAGCTTGATTGTCTGATTCGATACCAGGCACAAAGTATCTCTCAATGAAGCTTAGGAAGGCTTCTGAATCACCAAGAGCAGACTTCTGGATACGTAGAATGATAGTTTCGCTGGGGTGGTTGTTGAGGAAGTCATACATGGTGGTTAAAACATCCCCAAGACTGTAACCAGTGTTGACAAGCCCATTGTACACCATCATATTATAGTCGATATACCGGCAGCTAACGTCGATGTATCTGATACCGCCTTCAAGTTGCCTGGCAAGAGGCACGTTTTGACTCTGAAACAGATCATTTGTGATGCGGTCAGTCATAGAATTGTGAGTTCCAGGAATGACTAGTTGCGACAGCAGCACATCATCCTTCATGTTGCCCATCCAATCGGGGTATTGGCCGTAGCTGCCGAGATCAAAGGACCATGTGTCATAAATACCCTTGAATTGGCCGGCATGACTAAAGGCCAAACAGGCCAGTGTCGTGAGGAGAGATAAGCGCATATCAGCAACGAGCCTAAGCAAAATTCGGGTCCTAGAAAGACAAAAGGGCGATAAAGAGATGGAGGTGATCCAAGGCTGTTAATTCGTGGGGCATGAAAACATGCAGGAGCCTGGGACGGCGCATACTATTCTACATATCGTTGGACTGCAGCCAGACTTTAATACTCGTTTCTACCCTATTAAAATCTGACGTTCGGCGTTAACTATGATAGTAGCCAGGCGAAAATTTCCAAAATCCATCATCAGCTAAGGCTGCAATCAGCGCATAAAAGCTGCCGAGTGCTAATTCGTTTGTTGAGAGCGGAATTAGAGAAACAGACAAGAGCCTAAGATAGCTAGATGGGAGTAGATCGAATACGGATATATCAATTTTATGTTGCCTATCTGCGATGGGTCTTCTCATTGCAGGGAATTTGTGTGCCGCTTATCGGGTAGAAAGTGATGGATAGCTGCAGTTAAGCCACGTTAAATCCAGTAAGGAATGAGCAGCAAGAGTAAGAAGTATTAAAAACCGTGTAGGTGTCGCTTATTGCACAAAGCATATGGCCACTTGCCAAAGGCTGATGTTAGTGAAGGAAACCCTGGCCCCAGTCTCCACGTTATGAAGCGTTCAAGGTTATCCCGAATCTGATTGCTTACATACGTTATTATGCCGAGCTTTGAAGCATTAACCCTTATGTGTGTTCTTTTCTATCAAATAGTAACAGTCTTTCTTAGGGTTACTAGCGCTCAACGACATTTTGGTGTAAGAGCCGATTGTTGGCATTGTAAGACAATGCATGTGCCTTTTAGATATTCTTTCAAGAAATTATGTACCAGTAGCTCTGCCAGAAAACCCCAGCTCGAGCTAAGATTATGACCCAGGCCTCTAGGATGGTAAGATCTTCATGAGCTTGTACACTTGAGAAAAAAGGCATGGAAAGCTTTGAATTCACTGCTAAAAAGAATCTACCCACAGTCTGGTCAAAGCATGAACACGGACCAGGAGAGTATGATTCATAGATGCTATGAAAGCATCCGTAAATAGGAATGTAGGGCATCGTTTTTACAGTTCTTCTTCTCTAGATTACTGTCTCGTACATATAGAAACTAACGTCTTGACTGCGTTCTCCGGGCTCAGAAGCTTTTATTGGACTAAGCCTAACGCGAGTCCCGGTGTGACTGAAGAAGATTGCCTATAGCTTTCTTCGGTCTGTTGAATCATGAGAAAACCACCGCCCTCTGTCTTTCCAAGAAGCGCTTGATTCCATATTCCTGCGTTATTCTCTGGTCGCGCGTATGCTACGCTGTTTTTTTCTTAGTGGCTTTCAGCCGCTCTTACTGTATGCTCTAGAAAATGGTACGATGGTTTATTAGACTGGCTATAAGTGGAACATAACAACGTTATCGCTGTGTCTCGGCGATTCTACACGGGAATCCGGTTTTCAAAGTCTTGGAGTGGTGATCATAGGCTGCTGTGGACATGTGCTAGAGGTCACCACGAAAACAGTGAAAGGCTTACCAGGCCACACGAACGGGTATTCAAGATACAAAAATCTGGGAAGTCATGTGATCGGGATCTGGTAGTGTTGGCTTACATGTCAGCATTGGGCCCTTATGAGGTCTGTCTCTCGTGAGCCCTCCATGGAGATAACCCTCGGGACGGAGGCAGGTGCAAGCTTCCGCTGTGGGCTTGGAACAAACGACGTAGTTCTTCACGAGGGTTCGCTTCTCGTTGTGGATCTAATCACGGGATGCGTCAGAAGGAATTCCAGAGGGAAAGAGTTTATCTAGGTGAAAACCGGCTGAATACTGCGAAATGCGTACTAGTCACTTAAAGGAGCTGACTACGCTTTGTTATTTTCCTCAAACTATCAGCATATGGCTTTCTTCACGGACTACTTGTTTTCTGTGATAATAAATGTTA
The DNA here is from genome assembly GCF_044167205.1 of Ceratocystis lukuohia. NCBI lineage: Eukaryota > Fungi > Ascomycota > Sordariomycetes > Microascales > Ceratocystidaceae > Ceratocystis > Ceratocystis lukuohia. Next base: position 609,025 of record NW_027263527.1, read on the forward strand.
TACCAAAATCAACGAAAGCGATGTTGGGTCGGTCTATGCGACAGTCTCCCTCTTTGATGTTACAATCATATGTATATATGCTCATCATAGATCATGCTTACGGTCGAGAAACAAAGCATTTAATTAGATGCTCTGTAACACACACTTCTAAGACGAAGTTCTTCCCAGCGTTCTACGCTGCATTTCGGGCTACTATGACAACAAAGAACATCAAGTCATCCATCAGGGGGGCTGGGCTCGTTTCTTTTAACCAAGAAAGAGTGGTTTCGAAGCTTAATGTGCAGCTACAGACTCCAACGCCGCCCGAGGAGAAGGCTGAACCCTTGACCCCTTGGGTTTCAGGGACCCCAAATACTGTGCTTGAGGCCCAATCTCAGTCAAGTTACCTCGAGAGACGAGGTGCAAGACATAAAAGTAGCTCTCGAGAGCCAATTCTAGAAGCCACAAGGTCTTCTTCTAAGGGAACAAAGATAGTTATGCATAGGGTTACCTTACCAGAGGCCAGGGTCGAGGACCTTGAACAAGCGAATGAGATCCTTAGTCTGCGCCGGAGGGCAAAAAGAACCCGACTCCCGAAAAAAGGGGAAATGACAGTAGAGGCAGGAAGGCTAGCAATTGATCAAATGGACGTGGATGCAGGTAGTGGCTGAATCGTCGAGAAGTGGTGGTTGGGGAGGGTTCAGCATTGTGGTGTCTGCGGCAAACCTGGTCATAACGCAAGAACATGTCAAGTAATAATTAAGACACCTGGGGAAGAGTATGGTGAATAATTTGGATTGATTAAAAGGGTTCTTATTGCGATTTTTAGGAAGAAGGTTAAGACTTTTGTTTCACTCGCTATGCATGTACATTAAATCAGATTTCCTTCATGAGTTTGTAGACAGTGGAAAAAACGCATTTAAAATAGAGTATTCCTATTCGCACCGCGACGATTTCCTACTCGCACCTTAAAATTTAATGCCCCACATAGAGCGGGGGCTTTGGTCTAGAATCGGCTGTATAACGGGGGATGGTGATGGGATGAATGTTTGACTTTCGTAGACAGACTGAGATAATGGAAAGACACTTGATTCGTCTTCACTGAAGGTTGCAGAGTCAAGTTTAGTTCCACTTCAAGAGATAAATGACTATTTTATTAGCTAGATTATTGTTGATTTAGGCATGTCATTAGTTCAATTACTTCGTGGGGCATTTAACTTTCAGGTGCGAGTAGGAAATGGTCATGGTGCGAATAGGAACACGCTTAAAATATTTGATCAATTACTGCGTAGTATGTGTCCACAGACCAGCTAAACATGAGATGTTGCGTGGCGCGGTATATATGTTAAGTGGCGTCCCATACGTGCCCCACTTATCCAAACCTATTGTGGCTGATCACGTGACATGATTGACACCACAATACAAAAGGAATAGTTCCAGGACGTAGCATAGACTTGAACCCTTTAATAAACCAACTGATTCAACATTTAAGATCTATTCCACATGAGAATACCACAGGCGGGTGGGATACACGCTTTCACAGAGAAATTTGTTGATATTGCATTTGCAGTTTTCAGATTACTAACTCTACCATCCATGCCAACTAATATCTCGCTTGTTTTCTTCCGTTTCGGATGCTTTCTATCTTGCGGAATTGTTACACTCGGGCTGGTAGTCTTGCCGCAGACGTAGGTGTAGTTTGAGGTTGGTCATGTGCCGCTACCCTCAGTCTAGTGAGTTACGGCAACACTAAACTGTCCGTCTTACCATGTGGCGCTTAACTCTAAATTTCCACATCCTTCTATACCCATGTGTATGCCATGCATTTGTTTTTCCTGTTTGCTTTTAGGCGCCCTTAGCGCATGTGCTAGAAAATGGCATGATGATTTATCAGACTGTCAATGGGCGGGGAATTACAAAGTTTTGGCCGCGGTCTGTAGAATAGATATTAATGTTTGAACCAGTTGATTTATTAAAGGTATTACTTCTACACTACGTCCTTGGACTTAATTCCCTTGATATGCATGGGTCTTCAGCCACAAGAGGCATGAAAAAATGGGGCATGTATGGGACGGGACGCCACTTAACATGTATAGTGCGCCACGCAACACGGCCCAACTATTCTACACAGGGATACTAACAGCAGATGTAAGGAGGACGTACTGATTGTCCTAGAAGGAGGAAAATAAGTCATTATTGGAGTTGTTCTATGTCTATCTATTTCTTGCCTGAAGAGTGGATCTCAGCGAATTTACATATCCATAACTATCATGTCTAGATCAAGCACATACGCCTTAGAAGAAGACCCTTTAGGTCTGATAGTTATAGGGGCTAATTATAAACTTAACAGCCTTATATTTTAACCCCCCTGTTCAACCTACAAGTGATGCACTCATCACTCCGTGCTTTGTAATTAAGCTGAATAGGATGATAGAGATAGATATATGCACAGACGGGATCTCCGGACGTGCAGTCTACCATCAGTCGCAAATATTCGCCGCCTGCTAGCTTATCGGTTAATTCACGAGGAGAAAAAAGGTTGGATCTATGAAATAGATTCGACTTGAGCAATGTATTCGATGGCAATGTATTCGATGGCAATGTATTCGATATAGTAGTCCTCTGCTATCAAATAATGAACTGTATGGGCTTCTGTCCCTGGCAACCTTTCGATTAAATGTCGCATGATCTGCATTTCCAGGATTGATGATGGAAACACCATTTTGCTATCTAAACATGGCAGGAGCACGCTTATCCTCACGAGCCTCGTTGTCACCGGCTTCGTCATCACTAGCTTCATCGTCACTAGATTCATCAGGGGGAGCCTCGCCATCATCATCAACTTCGTCATGATCCAGCTCATCGGGTGTAGCCGGACCGAACTGGCGAGGGTAATCATCATCAGGTGTAGCCGGACCGAACTGGCGAGGGTAACCATCATCAGGTGTAGAAACCCGATACCTGGCATTCCACCGCATGAAGTAATAAATAAGATGGTTGCCGGGAAAGTCCATCACAACAACACCCTGACAATTGCCCTCTTCAGTCATGATATATCGACCCAAACGCCTGTTCATCCCAAAATCGTCTCCTTCCTTAGCAGCAATAATAATAGGGCTTACGCCAGCACTAGCCGTAGTGTGAGTAATACGGAGTTTGTTGTGATATTGTGAGGGAGCCCGGTTGAGATTGGCTTTGACGCCGGCCCATTTCAAGCCCAGCCAGAGGACCCCAGAAGGAAACCAGCGGTTATAGCTAGAGACAGAACGTGAGCCCCATGGTATTCCATAACGGCCAGGGGGACTGCTCTTAAAATCCTGGAGTATGAGAACCTTGCCGCGAACATGGCCAAGGATAGGGATGCTATTATCAGCGTTTCTGGAGTAAATGTACTGGTCTGCTCGATCGCCCAACTTGGTGCCAGGAACAAAGTATCTTTCAATGCAGCCGAGGAAAGATTTGGAATCATCACTTATGCCACCATTCTGAATACGCAGAATAATGGTTTCGCGAGAGTGTTCGTCTAGAAAGTTATAAATAGTGGTCAAGACATCGTCGAGACTGTAGCCAGTATCAACAGCTTCATTGTAGACCATAATATGATTGTCGATACACCGGCAGCTAATATCGATGTATCTAATGCCACCACGAAGCTGTTCGAATAGAGGCACGTTTTGGGTCTGCAACCGGCTATCTTCGATCCTATCCGTCATGGAATTATGAGTACCAGGAATAGCCAGCTGCGACAGAAACACAGTATCCTCCATGGTGCTCATCCAGTCGGTAAATGTGTCCTGGCCAAGATCAAATGACCATATGTCATAGATATCTTTGTAGTGACCAGCGTGACTGAAGGCCAGACAAAACAGCGTCGTAAAGAGAGACAAGCGCATAGCGGCAACAAAACAATGGAAAAGCCGGGTATCAAACAGGGCCGAGGACCGGCAGATAGAGAAGAGGTGCAGGATGAAAAATATGTAACTGTCCAAGACGACAAACATAGCGATCTTCTAAAACTTGGGCCATGAGTAGACTAAATACCCCTCCCTACCATGCCAAGATCCCAAACTCGGCGTTGGCGCTGATAATACCCCGATAGAGTGTTCAAGAAGCCTTCATTAGTCAGACTACAATCAGGACGCATAAGCTTTTGAGTGCTAGTGCTTCTCTTGGGGCTCGCATCAGAGCTTGAGATTTATATATGGCCCTATAGCTAGCTAGGGTGTATATCTGTTTATTGCATTATCTGTCTTATGGCGTTTACTCATGCAGCCCATTTCTACGGCGCTTGTCAAGATGAAAGCGTTGGCTAGCCGCAGCCGTGGCAATGGCCAAGTCAAATTCACAGCGCAAGAACAGAGTGTAAGTGGTTGTAGGCTCTGCTTAATTGTTGGATATCACATAAACCCAATAGCTAGCCAAGCACTGGCTTTCGCAATTAAAAACACTAGCCTTGGCATGGAATGTTCGACAACGCTTTCTGTATAAACTGCTGCCCGATGCTACAAAAGAATTGTCGGCGTTGCCTCTAGTAGCTACATCATCTTAATCATATATTCTTTGAAAAGCAATAAACTTGTAACTCTGTCAACTGACCTGTAGTCTAGCCAGGACCAGGCCTACGACCCGCAACTTCGGGCAAACAAGATTTCCTTCATGAGTTTGTAGACATGACAAAAACGCATTCAAAATACTTGATCCTTTGCTGCACGGCTCGTCTTCACAGTCCACCTAGGCATGAACAACAAGCAGGAGGTTGCGATATACGACGATACAACAAAAGGATTTGTTGATATTTTATGTGCTTTTTTTTCAGATTACTAACTATGGCTAACTATCATCATGCACTAATATCTCGTTTGTTTTCTCCTATTTCGGATGCTTTTTATCTCTCGAAATTATTACACCTGGTCTAGTGAATTGCGGCAACACTAAAACCCTCCGTCTTGCCATGTGGCGCTTAATTCTCAATTTCTCCCTTCTTCTCTACCCATGCAGTATCTGGCATGATCTTTATGCTACCTGATGGACCGATACAATGGAAGTTGCAGAAGCAAAGTGGTGTAGCCATATCAACTACGCAACCAGAATAGGTTGTTTTCGCCACTTGCGCAAAAGAGAGCATCTAGATACGCAGACTGGTAAAATGGTAAAGTCGAACGAAACCATTTAATTGAGAGATAACATTGATATATAGTGACAGCCGAGAGTGAAAAATCTGGCTGCGAGTACCAAAACCAAACACATCAGCTTGCAGTTTACAAAGATTAGGTACGTGAAGGAAAAACAGCTTCCGATCATCAATAAACTTCCGTTCTACATCCGACACTACGTGCAATCGGACATCCCATTGGCGCCAAATCCTTGTGAATTGTTATAGAAAATCCAGCACCACGCCGCGGAATAACATCGGGTAGATATGTGATGCGCATTTACAACTTAGCCTTGAACTTAGTTTCAACAATACATTTTGGATGTCACAACAGACAGTAATACATTCATCACATAGGCCAGGGTGGTGACGTTGGAATTTACAAAGTGCACAAATTATCCCTTAATATTATTTGGTATTCCTTTCTTTCTTAATTCTGATGATTTTTCCCTTGTTTTTTTTCTAACAGAATTCTGTGTAAGGATTTTGTGTATTACTAGCGTCACATTATATCGGGTTAGTACACGGATTGTTAGTCCCACAACACTTCATTCTTAGCTATTCCAAGTGCTAGATTTCAGCTAGCCCTTACTCCCCACCCTTGTATCAACACCCTAATTCATCTGACCAGCTGGGCTCTCAACAATTTATGTCATAGGCTAGATATAGCTAAGTCGTACAAGGAAACTCAGAAATGTTCTACGATCCTACATTGAGGAGGAAAGGAAGAAACCATCTGAGTTACCCAAATGAGCAAGAGTGTTCAACATTGCATGGTGGTGGGGCTGTCTTATAAGCATGTTTTGTGGGGGTTATGTAGGCTCAGCCCTATCCGTAACAACCGTGGAAGTTCTCTCAACACAAATAATAATGCCGCCTTAAGAGAAATCTGCGTTTGCGAATTTCCGTGTGACTTCGTCGAATGCACTCCTTTTGTAGACTTTAGAAGGTAGGGTCTAGATTTCTTCATTGCGATGATGATTTTTAGCTACTTGGTTCCTCTTTAAAAAGATATATGACTATTTGATTGGCTAGATTATTGTCAAAGTGGTTATGTGATTGGTTCAATTATTTAGTGTGTGGGGCATTAATTTTTCAGGTGCAAGTAAGAAATCGTCGTGATGCGAATAGGAATTCTCAAGAAGAATAAATGGCATGCTAGCACACAAGGCTCACCAATTTACAGCCTTTTGCAAGCAAGTAGCATTAAGATCTAGAAAAATTATAAATGCTATTTACGCTGGCGATCTTTTATTCGAGACTTGCAATTAGTCCGTTAGTCTTTTATGTTGCTTCCGAGTCAATCACGATCAAAACATGATTGAGCAGACGTGCCAACAGTAACACGTGACTGTAAACCCTAGTAAAAGTCTCATAGTCGAAGTACTCAAGTACTCGGGGGCCAACGGAGAAACGGGATCAATACAAAGAACTGCAAAACCTAACTATCGATCCCCCTCGACTTTGAGGGGAGGGACAATGCATCATGTTACACTCAAACATTCTAGTCGGTTTTCTCTAGCTCATCTTTGTTTACCTCTTCCCTTATTATCCCTTTGCTTTCCGTTTCTCGTTTCTGAGTGGCAGCATTGTATGCTAGAACGCGATAAACAAAAAACGAATGCTTTACTGGGCCCTGGCACAGACAGACCAAAATTAGAATAATTCCAGGTGAGAATACCTCTGCTACCTAAACCTAGGACGTATTTTTCTGCCAAAAATAATGGCTTCTCTTACAAATCAGGGGTGGATTTTTCACATTATCAATATGATTAGAGCCCCCCACCACCCGAGATTAAGTGTTTGGATATGTCACAAGGCTAGCCAGAACCCGAAAATATGTTTAGACACCGAGGAAATAAAACAACCTAAAATACTTCGAAGCTTGTATGGACTTTAGATGCTTTGGCAAGCACTTGGCAGCTGAAATATTCAAAGTAGCAAGGGTCAAAAAAGTGTTCAATGAGCGAGCTTTGTGCCTGTCAGCCTAACAACTGAAGTGTCATAATTTAGCAGAAATTACATAAAAAAAGACACAAAAGGCGCAAGCCAAGGGATGGGCAAGCGAAGCTACTAGACAGCAATCTGAGCCGGAAAAAAAAAATTTTTAAAAAAAAAAGGAAAAAAGAAAGAAGAAAAAAAAGCCACATGAACTTCGCCCTAAGCTATGGCCAGGACGGAGTTCTATACTATGTATGAATAGGTAGAAGACCTTTACCAAGTCTCCATACATATGAGGGTGATCTGACTAACATGGTGTTTTTGTGGGAGGTCCTAGCTTGGGCGTAGCTACGAAGGATGGAAGTATAAATAAACAGCCTGGGGGGTCAGGTAGCTGGGTTCCTAGTAGATATGTTTTCACTCTAGGATATGCATGTGCCGCAGCATGAAAAAAGACTCGAAAGAACATGCACTAATGACAGCTACACCGGGTTTTCGAGATATTCCAAGGATTCATGCCAGCTAATCATAGGCCCTTTGTTCATTCTCGGTTGGGAATAGCAAGAGAGGATCAGGAGCGACAACAGCATCATCGTTCCGGTTCTAGCCCACCAAACGAATGCTACTCGGGTGTATCGCTAGGCTATCATGATGGCTTTCACTAGGTTTTAGACTTCAGCGAGGTGAGGTTGCCAAAGCCGGGCCAGATCCCGACTATTAATATGATGGCATGCCCGCTGTCTAACGCAGTACATCTCCTTTTCTCACTCATCAGCACATCTTCATCAGTCCTCTTCTTTCTTCTTGTCTTCTTTATTATCTTCTTTTTTGTTTTCTTTCTTGTCTTCTTTCTTGTCTTCTCTTCTTTCTACTCTTCTTTCTTGTCTTCTCTTCTTGTCTTCTCGTCTTTCTTCCCTTCTTTCGTCTGCTACCCATCTTTGAGCTTCTGTACTACTAGCACTTGCTTTGACCCTGTTATCAATATGCGCTTTTCTCTCTTAGCAACCCTGGCTTCTCTAGCCTTCACCTACGCCAAGAGCTCTGAAGAGACCATTAATGACCCTTGGTCGTTTAATGTTGGTTCTGGCCAGTACGCTGACTGGATGCAGCGCATCAAGGACAACACGCCTCTGTCAAGTCTGTCTATCCCTGGCACCCATAATTCCATGACGGACAAACTAGATAACGGCCTTCTACGAGGCCAGGACACGCCTTTGGCCCAGCAGCTTACTGGTGGTATCAGATACATCGACATCACCCTACAGAACACCGATAATAATCTGTTGGTATACCACGGAACCAGCAAGACTGGCTACAATTTCGAGGAGGTCTTGACCACCATTTATAACTTCCTCGATGACCACTGTCGTGAAGCTGTCATCATACGCATCCAGAAGAGTACTCTGCTTAACGGGTCCCAGGCCTTCACGGACTTGCTTCGTGGATACTTAAACCCTGGAACTCCTATTGGCAATCGTGCTGCCCAGTATGTCTACAATAGAGGTACCCCTGCAAGCACTACTCTCCCGACTCTTGGCGATCTCCGCGGCAAGCTGTTTATCTTGCAGGACTTTGACACTAAACCCAGCGGCGTTTTTGGCTTCCCCTGGAGCTCTCCTCTTATCTCTAACCACCACTTCAAGTTTGGAGTTGGCAAGCTGTTGGTGGGAGCTAAATGGCACACCGTCAGGAAGCATATTGAAGGTCTTTCTAGAAAGAGCGCTGAGACGCTGTACATCACTGACATGACAGTTAGTGTTGGCTCTAAGCCCATTAGCATTGCCACTGGCGATGAGAAAAATCCTGGCATGAATGGCCGTCTTGGCATCTTCCTGAAGGACACCAAGGGGGGCGATTCGAATGAATTCCTCTTCGGATTCAGGAGAGCTCGTCTTGGAGTTATTTCCATGGACTTCCCTGGCAAGAATCTTGTTGAGCAGATCCTGAAGTTTAACAAGTTTTACGAAGAGATTTCCACTGCCGAGGGTTACAGTCAGCAACCCCCTCCATCCCCCGGCTACTCTGATTCCAACGCTAGCCCTAACACCAACTCTTACCCTAACCCTACCACTGCCCCTGCCCCTACCCAGTATTAGAAAGTTATGTTATGAATCTGGGTTTTTGATACATAGAGAAATAATGAGGTTAATGTTAAAAAGGTGGCGAAGGTTGCAGTACAAATAAATAAAATTATGTCACTACGAAAAGAATCACAGTTAGTCCTGTTTTCTTTGCAAAGGAGCGCCGTTCTCACATGGCGTTGTCGTTATTTCAGCTATGTGCATTGGCCTTTTGTCGACTAGCCTTTGGTGTATAAATGTATAGGATCAGTTACCGACTAGGGCATGGAATAGACATCAATACCTCTACAACTCTAATGGTATTAAAGTGTAGACCCCTGGTAGTGCCCGACTACAGCACTAGTTCTGTCACTGGCTATGTGGATGGTAAATGAGTATCCTAGTGCAAGCGGCAAGCTAAGTTGCCCAGCATGCCAGCTGCAATTGAAACCATATTCGTGTATTATGATCTCTACAAATCCTGTAAGAGTTGAATACGCTCATGCTTAAAAACACCAGTGAGCCTACTAATTCAACCCTTGACATACGCGGTCGTAGATCAAGGCATGAATTGACAGGGACTAGAATCTCCTATGAATGCCCCTCACCGCCACCACGACAGGTTTGTTGAAGGCGATGAGGCCTTGTCCTCTACCGGGCGATACTTGGTCTTGTTTCCAAAGCAGTTCTGGCACTTTGTTGCATGCGATCTGGCCAATTACTGGTCAACTACCTTTTTGTAACAACGAAAGCAAGATCTCGAGCCCATTGGTCTTCAATGGTTAGTCCTAGCGATTTCTTAACGCTGTCATGGCTCAAACACGTCTGCTGGGATGCCCCTTTTAAACTCTTGCCACGAAACGCCTTGGTATGATAGATTAGACGATGGTGTTTGCTACTTGTGTTTGAACTTTCAGATCTCAAGGGCGAGCATGAATTTCCTATTCCGGTCACATAATTAAACGTAATACTTTTTTCTTTGAATCATATAGCAGTCCTACTACGACCTAGCAACTACGATCTAGTTCATCTATTCGGAGAAATCTGGCGGTGCTTCTTATCCTCGTCTATGGGTAAAGATACATGAGAGGCAGCTAGTCAACCCGGACAAAAGGCGAGGACTCTTTATTTATTAGAGACGGTACTGAGTCCCTCGCCTGTTATCTGCATTATTTGGTACGTAATCCTCTTGAACCGGCCAAAATAATAATAGGCTAGAACTCAAAATGCGGAGTCAGGGTTATACTTATAAGAGTTTGGGTCTTGCAATTTGTGATGGTCAGTGACTTTGAGCTTATTCATCTTGTCGTGAAGGCTTTCCCTCGTTACAGTATCATTTGAATACTATGTCTGATAACCTGTCCTTTTAGGATCGGCCTGACTGACAAGATATGACCTTGGTAGGGTAGGGAAAATTTCATTGTCGCTGGACTCGTCGTTAGTATCTTCGAGAGGCGGAGGCTCAAAGTCACTAATCGAGTTGAAATTGACCTCTTCAGCTGTGTCTCTAGCATTTCGATCAGGGAAATAGGTGGTGAGCTCAGGAAGGAGATAGTGGTTGTTACGCATCAGGATCTTTTCATCAAGACAGTCACCGGGAAAGTCCATGACGGCAACACCGGGATAGTTGCCCTCACCTCGTCGCAGACATTGATCAAGAAGTACGTTCATCCCAGGATGAATGCTATCCTTAGCGGCAATGCGAATTGGCTCGATGCTAGCATTTGCGGTAGTGTAGGTGATGTGGAGCTTGCCGGGGTTTTGGAGCGACTAAGATTGATATGGTATCTAACGGCAGCTCATTTGAAGCGCAAAAAAAGGCCTGTAGGAGCAAGACCGCTACTATGAATAGAGAGAGTGCGCGAATCCGAAGGGATGCCATAGCAGCCAGGCTGCTCTTGAAGTCTTGCAGGATTACAATCTTGCCACGAGCCTCGCAAAGAGTGGGGAGAACAGTGTCATAAGAATTCCTAGCGTAGATATACCGAACAGCACGATCACCCAACTCAGATTCAGAGACGAAATACCCTTCCATGGAGTTGAGTGTTACGGGACTTTTAGGCAATACATAGTTTGCAGACTAACAAGAATTTATCGTCAGATGAGGGGGAAGAGAAGAACACATCTAAATTGCCGGCCGGTAGTGTTCATTCTTTCTGAAGAGTTTTCTGACGTTGTGATGAGTATATCCCCACTACATGTAGTATAAATTAGAAGTGCTGCACAACACAGTTCAATGTCTGGTCTCAATGCATCGTTTTTTGGATTCAGTGGTAGACATCTTGCTTGTCTTTTATTTTGTATAAGTCAAGACACTATAAACACTAACACAGCACAGCACATTGATTGAGATAGCCCTACTCAGAAATATATGTGATTCAGCTCATGAGGTATGTTAGAGATGAATAGAATGTTACGTCGGAGGATAATGATGCGTGTGATGAAATAGTTTGTGGTGAGGTGTTTCTGATGTGTCCGTACGGATTGGACAAGTGCTTCTGCTGGCTATGACTGGAATATCAGATCACGGGTGGGAGGCATATCTTTTTTCACTTCAGATTGAAGTTGTGTGCTATTCTTACAACAATATAGCTACCCAACCGAGGGTTGTGTAGACCGGTATAAGGGCTGACCTTACCACAACTAGCCCATACCTTTTGTCGTTATTGGTGGGTAGCATTACTTGGCCACCGTTTGGACAAAAGAACCAATGGAGGCTTCTGGTGCACTATGGACACTAGACAAAGGTGCTTCACTTTGAATAGCAGATTAAGGCGTTGTTATGCGTTCACTTGTCCTACAAGCTCGAAAGCAGGACCAAGAACTATAGAACTGGCTCTGGAACCACTTGGCGGTATGGTAAAGGGAAGGGCTGATCTACATGGGTAAAGTTGATATGGACTTTCTAGAGTTGAATAGAAGTAAAGGTAGTAGAGGAGAGCCGAGGTAAGCTTATGGCCGATTAGACGCTCAGTTACCCATTTGCGAGACTGAGACGCTACTACAACCAGCTACATTGTATATGATGTGTCTTCTTAGCTCACGTAGGCCAGAAAGTACTGGGCTATCAGGCGTCAAGCCTTCCTAGAAACCTGGTACAACACCATTAGCGTCGACCGTCCAGGAAATAGGACGGCAGGGTTGATTGTCAGTTCTCAAGAGTGGTGTTGTGGCTGAACATCCTTTCCATGCATTTCCTTTTGGTAGACCTATTGCTTGTAGCTACATCCATGGGTAAGCTATTGCGAAGAAACACGGGGTTTCCACAGGGATCTCGGAAGAACGTGCTTCGCTGATTGTTGAGTGCTCTCCGCCCCATGTTCCATCGGGTTACCCGAAAAATAACTTGTGATAGATTGGCCTTCTGTACATAAGAACAGACATAATTTGTCTTGATTCGCCAAGGTGCGTGATGTGTGGAGTAAGATTAAGGTCTGGTGGCTAAATGAAGATATATGACAGCAGCAGGAGGATGGTACCCAAGCAGCAGGCATCACGGTAGCCAGATATGTAACATTCAACTATGAGTAGTGAGATTTATGGGATATTAAAGAATACAATGTCGTGGGGGCCTATCAGATACGCTTCGCAGACATAATGTTTTGCATTCTATTTGTGTGTGAGTAGGCCTCTCAGTGATGGGCAATTATGGCGGGCAAATGAATGCTATGACTAATGACTTTGCATTCAATGCCCTGATAGCTAGGAGCTTGCTGAGAAATGCCGAGAATTAACGAAGGAGTGATTACTTCTCAAATGTCTGAAGACTAAAAAGAGGAGTAGCACAATAGACGCTAGGATAAAGCGCTGCTAGACCAAGCACAGCATTGTAGTGGCGCCTATTATCTCTGAGGTAGGAGACATGGGGCTTCTTGTTGTGTGGCGCACTATACATGTTGAGGCGCATCCACTCCACTTCTTCAAAACCAAGACCCACACACTTTGTGGCTGAACGCCCATGAAAGGGTTGACGCCACACCACGAATCCTCATGAGTACAATGTAAAAGGAATGAAATCCTGGGGCGTAGTGTAGAATGAACACATCAATAACTTAACTGATTTAAACCAATGAGATCTATTCTACACTTCTTCGGTAACACCTAGACAGGCCTTAAGTCGGAGAAGTTAAGACTGTTTAGGTTAGGCTAGCATGACATAGAACGACAGGGAAAATCCGAGTTATAGGGAAAACAGGGGAAAGGTTACTAATTTGTAATCTAGTCTATAAATAGCTAGATGAAGATCACTTGGGTGTGCAATGCAGTTTAACTTCTCGTGCTTACCTGGCCTGTGTTTCCGCTACAGCCAAAGCGCAAAGTTGTACTGGGTATTGATAAATCGTGATATCTCACCGCTTCTCTTTCCAGTCCACTCAGAGCCGCATGGTGGGCTATATCAACCCAACCTGAGAGCGGATACAAGCAGAAAGTTGAGTGGAAAGGCTTCTAGTCTACATGGCCTCTAGAGAAAATGTTTCCCGAACTCTAGACCACAAAATGCAGTGCCAAGACATCGGCTTAAGTAGACGCAAAAAAAGGGGTTGGCGATAGCGCCAGAATCGGGGCTTTCCAACGTGAAAGCACAGGGTTCAAAGGTGATCCTAGATTCTATGCAATAGCCAACATGTGTCCTTGGATGACTACAGCTTAAGGCCTCGGAATGCCCTCCGGCTTGCGCTTTGATAATATTACGACTATCGCTAGACGAACTTTTGGATTGACAGAAGGCTTAATTAAACATGCCGAGAGCAAAGTTGTTAAATCGCAGCCTGTATAATTTGTATCCCTAGTAGAAGAAGACTCTTGCTGACCCTATAGACTGGCTGTTATTGTGGCCAGCACTAAAATTCGAATCTCATCGAGTGAAGTCTACTAAAAGGCCAGTCATTATCCAACTATTAATACAGCATATTGTCCACTCTCCAAGACTGAATATAACTTTTCTTCTCCATCAGTCCACTGTCATTCATACTCCCTCCTAATCTGCCCTTGTCGATTCTGTTGATCTATACGGCAACTTGATATAAGTTCTTGGTTATTTCCATTATCGAGATGCGCTTCTCCTTCTTTGCAACACTGACTTGTCTGGCCGTTGGCCAAGCTGCTACATTCAACAAAATCAATGATGATTGGTCTTTTGATGTCAATGAGGGCAATAATGCTTATTGGATGAGCATTATCGACGATTCAAGGTCTCTGTCGAGTCTGGCCATTCCAGGCACCCATAATTCCGTTACGGACAGTCTTACAAGCAAACTGATGCAGACCCAAAACGTGCCTCTGGAGCAACAACTTTATGGTGGCATCAGATACATTGACATTACTTGCAAGGTTACCAAAAAAGGTTTAATGGTCTACCATGGACTTTCTGAAACTGCATCTAGTTTTGGGAATGTCCTTACGACGATATTTGACTTTTTGGACCTTCACCAGACTGAAACCGTCATTCTACGCATCCAGATGGGTGGAGTGCACAAAAGCTCTAAATCATTCATCGATTCCCTTGAACATTACTTGGCCCCTGGCTCTGAACTTGGCAATCGCGCTGTCAACCGTATCTACTCCAAGGGCGACGAGCCCATTACTAAGATACCCACTCTAGGTGATCTTCGTGGCAAGGTTTTCATCCTGGAGAACTTCGAGACCACTTCTCCCGGCCGTTATGGTCTTCCCTGGAACGCAGATACCGTGTCTAGCTATAGTCGTAAATTTTCTGCTGGTACCCTTTTTATGGACTCGAAATGGGATGATATCAAATCCCATCTTCGCGAAGCTCCCTCGGACTCCTCCACCAAGCTGCACATCACGCACACTACAGCTAGTTATGGTGTGAGCCCCATTAACTTTGCTGCTCGAAATGCTCCTAAAGTTGGAATGAACAAACATCTGGGTGACTATCTGTCGGATGAACGGGGCACGTGTTTCGGTATTGTTGTCATGGACTTCCCTGGCCAGAAACTTGTTAAGCAGATCCTGCTACTTAACGAAGACTTTCGGTCTGCTGAATCTCTTGATGTTATGGACCAGAGTGAGGTCTTCACTAGTGCTAATTTCATCACCAGCTCTTAAATACCACGGTAAGTGGAAAGCAGAATACGAGAGGATATATGCCTCCAACGTCTACAGAACTGCATTATATGGCAACGTGGCGATACCGAGGCACAATGTTGCCCTCAGGAAGGCAGGGCTGAGTCGTGATGTGAAAGCAGCATAGAGTCATAGATACTGGGCAAAATGTATAATATAGCAATTTTCAAGCTTACCATGCACCACCAAAACTTGGATATTTCACTTGTACACAATTCGGCGGAAATAGAAGCTATTTGCAAGATTTTACCCCACATAGTTAAGTTTTTCATTGATTTGTCTATTGAATTTCAGCTCTTTTGGCTAGTCCCCTAGACTTGGTGGCTCGCTTGCTGAGGTGGTATGCTTTCAGTAATGGAAGCAGACACTAATTCTGACCGCAAATCCTCCGAAGAGCTTCTATTGATTTTCTTTTTCGAAAGATCTTCTCCAAGCACTAGAGCTTCGCTTGAGGTAACAAAGCGGTTATTGGGATTAGGTAACGCCTTCCTCTTCTTCCCTCTTTTCAGACGAGTTAGTTCCTCCTCCAGGCTAGCGATCCACGTGGCATACGCTGTCAACGTCTGCTGCTGCACCTCAAACTTCTTAGCTACCACCTTATACCGTCTCCGCATCTTTAGTGTTCTATTGAGCCCAAGATCACGAATGTGGGGGCTAAACTTTGGGGTATTATCCGACCTGAAACATGGCGTCCGCTCTAGAGTTCTCTTCAGTCTGACATTCAGCCTGTCCCCTTGAATTTCTGGATGCCGTAAAGCTTTGGCTCTAGAAATTGGCCAATTACTAGTAACTCTCGAGCTAAAGAGTATAATCTTGTTAGTCATTCCCACTTCACGGGCCTTGGCATTGGGTCTAATGAAACTCACCCTAACGTGATTCATAAGCGAGTGGACCAATTCCACCACACTTGCAACCAGAAAGACTATCTTACACCACCACAACGAAAAGCATAAACTTAAACTTTTCAGAGCAACCCTGCCACTATTATTGAATCATCCCCACACGTCCATGCATTGTGTCCGGTCTCGCCACAGAGACTGCAGTGCCGAACAGCCACCGCAGTCCTGTGCTCGTGGCTGCTATTCTCGTGCCTCTCTTGCCCTAGCTGCCCATCCACATCCTTTTGGTCTAGAAAATCATGTCCATCCTTCATGTTAAGGTTTTTTTCTTTCTGGAGAAATTCTTTTTAGCCCTTCATTGTTTGCTTAAAGCATGATTAGCCTCCCGAAGCATCTTGTTTCCAGACCTGAGAAGGGTTATCTGGCGCATTATTGGCTTTGCCCCTTTGGTAATTTGGTCGGTCCATAGCGCTGTAAATGAGTGTTGGAGAGCTGCTATAATGACAGGCGATCCGACTTTGGATAGAAATAGACTGTGAGCCGGTTTCTGCTGGGTTGTGCGGTGTTTGGGAGACCTAAGGGTCGTCGCTGTGTTGAGGAGGGCTGGCTGGTGATAGAGCCTGCAGCTTCATGCTCTGGACAAGTGCGAACCACACATTTATTCGCCAACCTACTAGTTACTTGTATGTCAATCTTCCTTTTGATCAACATGACACACAAGGTGCGAACAAGGGTTCTTGCATAAATCAATGCATATGGATATCTATCAGAACAATCTACTGAATTCAGTTAAATCACTTTTGAAGTCACTCGTGATCCTGTACAACCACACGTGGATCCGTGCTGGTATACAGATTGATCGAATTGGTGAAGCTTTTTCCTCTATTCTTTCTCTCAAGTGTTAAGTTCTTCCATCATGCACAGTTAAGCTGGAGTCTTCAGGCTCGAGTTTACCCAGTGACGCGTCGCGGTCGGCGAGCAGTCGGTTGGCCATTTCTTCCACGCCACGAAGCCGAGGGGGAAATCCTCGAGACCCTAGGTTGATAATGTATTCAACAATAACCTGTGCCTCTAGATCAGATAGTTTGCACGATTTAGGGACAATATCGCTCCAAGAAGGCTTGCTGTGATATCGATCATAGAGGGTACTAGACGGGACTTTGTATATCCTTGCAGAGCGATAAATGCGTAATTTTGGGTCATTTCGAAGGGCCTGAAGGGCGAGAATTATATTTCTTTCTTTATGCAACTGTGGCATACTTGGTGGTTGAGAAATAGTTGAAAAAGGGAAAGTAAAGGGAGTTGCGGGATTCTTTTCCGATTTCCCATGTTTCACGACTTCCTATGCACTTACGTTACCCCTCATGATACTTTAGATTAGTTTCCTTTCATTTCCCCTCCAATGTGTAATATCTGATTATCTCCGGACCTGGTCATATGAAACTATCTGTGAACTAACCCGTGACACTTACTGGCCCCAACGTTTGCTGCCACCACGAGAAGGTCCTTCTTGAAGTTTTTGAAGGTTGCGTAGTTTTTGGCTGAGATCATTTTATCTGACATCTCCGCAGAAAGGCCATTCCGGAGGAACGAAATTTTGATTGACTCGGGCCATTCTTCTCCGTTGGCTTCGAGAAAGGTTTGCTACGCTTCCGAGATGTAGTCGGCCATTGAGCGACGCCCCATCTTCATTGACGATGCTCTATCGAAAGCCAGTTGTTGAGCACTTGGATCCGAGAAAGTGTAGAAGGCGTTCAGGGCCTTCTTTCCATCCTTCATGGAGTAATAAGTCTCCATGTGTGGGACAACCTTCGCCCGCGCCTTCCCAGTCAGCCGACTGTAAGTGTAATTCATGAAGCCCCTTTCTCCGCCGTGGGCTTCACAATCGTGCAGTTGTTTTTCCTTGATGTCAGTCAAGAAAATTTTGAACTGGAAAGAGCTCTTTCCATCGTATTTCTCAATATCTGCAATGATCGGTCAGATTTGGCGCTTGTTTTCGATCGAAAGGGCCTCGATCTTGGCCAGGAGTCGGGCCGCGTTGTCATCTTGTGTCAGGGGTTTGGGCTTTACAGAGGCACCACTGGTAACCTCAGGCATTTTATCAGAATGGGTGAAAAGAGGAAAAAAAAATAGAAATTTCAGAAGTTAGGTTTTTAAAGAATGTGTAATAATGTCGCGGGTTAGTTCACAGATAGTTTCATATGACCAGGTCTGGAGATAATCAGATATTACACATTGGAGGGGAAAGGAAAGGAAACTAATCTAAAGTACCATGAGGGGTTAAAGCGTCCTTATAACGGCAGGACTTGTGGGTCTGCTGAAGGGGGGTGCTCCACAATCACCAAAGGCTGACCAATGGGCGCAGCCCTTACAAACGCTAAATACCCAGTCGTGCTGACCTCCTTTGACCACT
Organism: Ceratocystis lukuohia; assembly: GCF_044167205.1. Taxonomy (NCBI): domain Eukaryota; kingdom Fungi; phylum Ascomycota; class Sordariomycetes; order Microascales; family Ceratocystidaceae; genus Ceratocystis; species Ceratocystis lukuohia. Next base: position 627,496 of record NW_027263527.1, read on the forward strand.
ACTCCGCGATGATTCGGCCACTACCTGCGCATCAATATCCATCTGATCAATTTCTTCCCTTCCTTCTTGTACTGTCCAAACCCTCTATTCTGTAGCCTAGCTCTTTTTGCCCAGTGATGCCGGCCAAGCATCTGATTTGTCTCCCGAAGGTCTTTGTTCTCAGCAGCTAATAGGGCAACCCGATGCATAACTGCCTTTGTGCCCTTCCCAAGAGACTTCAGGGCTTCAAGGATTCACTTTGGAGCTTTGAACACCTTTCTGAGCCCATGACGACTATTCCGTTTGCAATCATGCCCATAAGGAAACCAGTCTCATCAAAGTTATAGTTATCATCTGATTGGATGCCATACTTTGCGATCGTGTTCACCACAAGCTGAAACCAATTGCAGATGATGGTTGGATCTTCACACTTAGCTCTCTTATAGTTGTGTTTCTGAAAAAAAAACACGTCTTGAGGTCTAGGTGTCACTTGATGAACTTTGAAGCTGTTACAGGACTAGTAATTGCTACTGAGTTTGCCAATCTGAAGACTTTATTGTCAGATGAGGAGGAGAGGAAGAAACTATCTAAAATGCTTGCCAGTCATGTGTCCTTTTCTTTCACTCACTCCCCTGTATTTCCACCCATCTTCACTGCCTTCCATGTTCAGTACTAAACTGCAATAATAAGTACCTATCTAGCACAGCTGAAATCAACTGTTAGTCTAGTTTACTCTTCAATGTGAATTATTCATTCCTTAGTCCTAAGTGCTGCGAAGATCCAGCCTCTGAATCACGACCTTAACATCAGGGTCTTCTGACTCCACAGTCAAGATCTAGGATGCGACTTTTGGTGCGTGTCTGCAGACTCTTGAGGGCCATACTCATGCTATTCTTTTAGTGGTCTTCTCAAATGATGGACAGTGACTGGCATCAGGATCTTATGACTCCACAGCCAAGATCTAGGATGTGACTTCTGGTGTGTGCCTGCAGACTCTTGAGGGCTATCTTGGGATAGTGGACCAAGCAGTGTTTTTGAACACTGAACAATCATCTCCACCACCATTTGTCAACAAGGCATCCTCATTTCCCTCTCGATCTCACAGCTATAGTATTAGCAGGGGCTGGGTTATGCAAAATCAGCTAAGGGTGCTTTGGCTGCCACCATCATATCATCCTAAGACATCAGCATTCTCATCTAACACTATTGTGCTAGTCTCTGCCTCTTATCACATCATAGTTATAGGATTCAAACCCATCTCTCATCATTAGAATTTTAGCATCAGAGCGACCCGCTTAGGGATTCTTTATAGGTAAACTCTGTGTGGTGGGGTCTCGCACAGACCAATGGGCATCGCCCTTACACATACAGGCGCAGCCCTAACAAATGAGTGGGAGGACAGCCTTCTAGTCTAGCTCTAGAACAGTTGGCTGCACTACCTTTTTCAAAAAGACCCCATGGAAGATGTGGAAAGAACCGATGCCCATCGCGCAAGCCAGAAACAAAACTACACCAAAGATCAAGAAGCAGTGAAGAGTCTGCTCAACATGAATTCGGGTAGATACCACCAGGCCCTAGTTAGGGATGATGATGCCTTGTATGGATCATATGAGACCCAAGAAATTTGCGCCCTGGACCCGTTGGACGAGTGTTACGAGGAGTACAAGAGGCTGCTGGAAGCGCCTTTGTCAAAAGGGAAGAACATGAAAAGCAATTGGGCTTACTTCAAAGCGATCCACAATCGCAACTTCGATCATGATGCCAAGAAAGAGGACAGAATGAAAGAAAATGATGTTTTTAGGTTGTTTACATGGCACCTCCCGAAAGCGTATAAACAGGCTATTCTCGAAAGCAGGCGCGAGAAATACACCAATGCGAAGACGCTAGAACTATTAGAAAAAGTTCGAATTAGTGTCGACAGCGAAGAAGAAGACAAGAAGGTGAAGGGACACAGACCAAGGGTCAAATGTTCCAACTGCAATAGAAAGAGACATGAGGCATCAGACTGTTGGTCTAAAAAGAGGACCAATCCGAATCAGAAGGCACAAATGGCCACCCAAGACGCTCAACAAAGTAAGTGCCCTGAATGCTACAACTGGGTGATCGATTCCAGATGCTCATGTCATATGACGAAAGAGCTAACAGTGTTGAACAACGCACAGGAAACCAAAGAGACAGTTAAAGTGGTGGGTGGGAGAAACATTGAGGCGTCGAAAGTTGGGTCAGTAGTCATAGAAGCTGGAAATAAAAGTCTTACTTTGTTGAAAGTGTTATACATGCCAGGCTTGACTGAAAACTTGATTTCAGTGATGGCTCTAATGAAGGACGGCAAATCCGTCTTATTTGAAAACATGACAAGACCAGATATAGCATTTGCTGTGTCAAGTCTGCAATACCAACACCAAAACACATGGAATGGCTCAAGAGAGTGCTGTGCTACTTGCGTGATACATCCAACTTTTCCATATGCTACGAAGCGTGTCAAGGGGGGGATGGATATTGTTGGATACAGTGACGCAGATTACACAAATGCAAAAGACCACAGGTCAGTCAGCAGGATAGTGTTCATTGGACTTGGAGGGGGCTATAAGCTGGAGCTCCAAGAAACAAGCAACTGTGGCAACATCAACAATAGAAGCTGAGTACCATGTGTGAAAGAGGGTATACACTTATGATGTATACTAAACAAAATCATTGGGATCTTTGAGACCAACATGAAAGAATGCCAAAGTTTATACTTGAAAAACGAAACCTTGGTTTTCAGAGACAATCAAGCAGCCATTAAGATAGCTAAATCATTAGGAGTTAAGAAGGGTACCAAACACATTGACACACAGTACCATGCTGTCAAACAGTGGGTGAAAAAAGGTTTAGTAAAAATCGGATTTGTCCCAGTAGCATGGCAGCGGATGGCTTAACAAAACCACTGGGTCCACAAAAGATGCCTGAATTTAGGGCAATGGCCGCAGAAACCCACTTATCCAGAACTCCAGGAGAGTGGGGGGGATGTTAAAAAGCAGACTTCCAAACGAGCTCCATATGAAGTTTAGGTAAACCAATGACACTACGTGCTTATCTAAATAAGGGGTAGTATGTATGAAAAGAGGAGTAGCCAAGTTTGAGCTTGAACTTGAATATATTTAACGTCTATGGGAATCACAGAGATCCAATGATGCCGGACTGGTTACTGGACAGAAATTAACCCTCTGCAAGGTTCACTATAGAGTTTTGATGAGCGAAGCGCAATTGCTCCCAAGTTGCCTTGTTGCTCGTTTCCACTCTAACTGTGGTTAAAGTACAATAGGTGTCAGAACAATCTACTGAATTCAGATATTATCACTTTAGAAGTCACCCGTGATCCTGTACAACCGCACATGGAACTGTGCTAGTATACAGATTGATCATTATGGTGAAGCTTGCTTTCTATTTATTCTCTAAGGTGTTAAGTTCTTCCGTTATAGACAACTAAGCTGAAGTATTCGGGCTCGGGTTTACCTAGGGTTAACCCGACCGAAGGCAAATTCCCCACAATACCCATCCTCCATGTAGTTTATCCAACATTTATCCAACAATAGGCAAAAAAAAAAAAAAGAAAAAGAAAACAAAGAAAGGAAGGAAAGAATGAAAACAAACCAAACACCAATCATCCAATAAAGAAACAAAGGAGTAGCCAAGCTTTTCATGAACTTTACATAAAAAAAATAAGGACCAATTTCTACTGTTGGGAAAACATCCATGAGTGCCCTGGAGAAGGTTCAGGAAAAATAGATAAGACAAGGTTCTTATCTGTGGAAAGGAGACAAGTGTTGTGGATATTCCGCCACTATCCGGGTCAACATCGGGTAAATACACTACGTAGATATGTATAGCACGATGTGGCTCGTGAGAGAAAACTCTTCCCTTAATACAATGAAGTTTAACAAAAGACAATCCATAACAACAAGGATCAATAGAGAGCGGGGTAAACTAGCTTTTTACGTAAGTATGTCACGTGAAATGGATTTATGACATGGATTCTTGTTGTGGAGATTCCAGCTCCACTCGGAATAACGTCGGGTAAACATGTTATGTAGATACGTGGCGCACGATGTTGTGAAGAGATTTAGAACTTAGTCCTCAATCAATTGGAATGAAATAGACATATGTCACAACAATTCTCATCACCTAGGTGTCAAATGTCAACAGTAACCTCTTTGCTACTTATGTCTATTGCTAACACTATGCAACATTAATGCTCTTCTTCAACAGTTAAATATTGTTCTTTCAGCACGACCTTTGCTTTAAAAACGAAATAATCGGCCCTACAAAATGGAAAATTTAGATTTGACGAATATAGAAGCATTGAAGGCTGCACTTGTGGAAGCAAAGGCTCTTATCGATGAAAAAGACTCAAAGCTTGTGGAAGCAAAGGCTCTTATCGATGAAAAAGACTCAAAGCTTGTGGAAGCAAAGGCTCTTATCGATGAAAAAGACTCAAAGCTTGTGGCGGCAAACGCTCGTGCCGATGCTGAAACGACGCGTGCCGATGCCGAAAAGAAGCGTGCCGATGCCGCCACAGCTAAGCAGTCCCTCCACGCACACATTTACCACCTCTACGCGCACTGCTTTCAAACTCTCAGAGTACGCCAAAAAGGCCCGGAAACCACTGCCGCAAGCTCAACATCTGTTCTTGGTCGCACCTGTCCTAGGAAGCTGCTGCCATGGAACGAGTTTCCAGAGCTTCACCAGCAAAAGTTCACTGATCTTTCTAATGCCTTTGGTGATAAGCTATTGCTTCCGCCACTTTCACATGCCTCTGCGGTGCAAGGGATGGCTCAAGAAGTGTCACATGCCAGTGAAATTGAATCTTCACTGTTCTGTTCCTTGGTTATTGAATTTCCCGTCGCCAAAATCGCTAGTACCTGGCGTCAGATCGTTTCCGAAGAAGTGGAGAAAGTTGAATTCCACCCAAACACAGCATATATCAAGAAGATTTGCGAACAGGTCCATGAGTACAACATGCAGGGCTCAGATGATGAGAACTCAGCAGACGAATTTTCGGATCTTTCCAGTATTAGAGCTGATATTCCAGAGCCAGTGACTGTTGTATCAAAAGTGAATAAATCCCTAAATGTGAAAAACCTTCTAGTTATCAAACACAAGCCTGCACATGTATTCACCCCAGATTTACTCTGTTCTGTGTTGAAGGATATTGTTGATTCAGGGAGCAGAATATTTACTGAATCAATAGATCCTGGAGCAAGCTCACCAGCGTCTGGCAAGATTGAGAACCTGAAAAACCAAGAGCACCCGCCTAGATCCCAACTGGTGACAAATGCTTTAGTACAGACGTACCATTATATGGTTACTCTCGGCCTTTCGTACGGCTATCTCTCAACTGGTCAAGCTACCATTTTGCTTCACATCAACTACAAAGAGCCATCAGAGCTTTATTTTCATCTGTGTGTTCATCAAAAAGATGTCAGTGATATCCCATGTCATGGCCTAGACGATTCACCAGCTCAGGACAGTGAGATATCTTCAGCACTAGAGAATGGTATCAAAAACACCCCATACGCTATGGTTATGACAATGATTCAGCTGGCTTTTAATTCTACAAATCTTTCAGTACAACAAATTGCAAGTATACAGAATAGACTTCCTCGATTCCATGGGTCTAAAAAGCCACCATCTGATCCATCGTCTGGTTCTGGCAAAGGGAATGAAAGTGGAAATACTGGTTCGTCTTCACTACGAAACCCATATCCACAATTCCCACCACCCGATGGCAGGTCATCAAGCCAACATGAGCACGACCCTTCCAAGAAGAAGCAGGCAGTACATGTCGACTCATATACCAATTCCAGCACATGTCGACTTCCTCGACCTGAGTACTGCTCACAGCAATGTCTCTTAGGTCTGGCCAATGGAGGTTATCTTGACCAATCATGTCCAAATGTCAATCTTCACTGCAAGGAGCCTAGTTTTGAGTCCTCTTCTGCCTCTGTCCATAAGAAGCACCAAATTTCACTGTCCCAGCTTGTTGATATTGTCAAGGCCCAGCTCGACACCAACCTGGACTCTGATTGTGAAGTACAACCCAATAAGTCTGGTCTACTTGGGATTCTTGTGAAGCTCACAGCTCATCCATATGGCTACACGTTTGTTGGCAAAGGCATGTTGAACCTTGCCTTACCATTCATCCGGCATGAATTGAAGGTGTATGATCAACTAAGACCTGTACAAGGTGAAGTTGTTCCAGTCTGTCTTGGCCATGTGTCAATGCAACAGACACTCAATTATGGGTTCCAGCCTATTAGGCAAATGCTCTTGCTATCATATGCAGGTGAACCAGTCATGGAAATGGACTATGGTGTTGTTAACAATCTCGAATCCAGGCTTCTGGCGCTTGGAGTTGTTCACGGCGATGTGCGTGAGGCGAATGTGACGCATGATGCTCAGTCTGGGCGCACTATGTTGATTGATTTTCATCGATCCCAGATTATCAAATATTAATGCAGTTGTCACATTCATGTTATTGATCAGGGTGCAATTCTTTTACTCACTCCACTGTGTTTCCACCTGGCTTCACTGTATGGCCTGTATGTCAGCATCATTAGTCTATGAACACATTTACTCCTTAATGAAGAAATAAGTCACTCTCATCTGCGTTTTTGGCATCTTCTCTCTTGCTTTTCTCTTGCTTTTCTTACAACAACTTTGAATGACAACCTACCAGCACTCTTCCATATCTCCACATCTCGAGGAGATCGAAACTGCCATCAAGCTTGCCTCCTAACTCTTCACATTGAACTTGTCGTATAAGCTTCATTGTCTCGCCTATGTCAACCCCATATTGATCAGTTACTGTTGCGTGGCACACTGTACATAACTACAGCCTCTGTGTAATGGCCACTAAAGCTGCAAGCATTCACAAGTCACAGGTCCCCATCCCATGGCTCCATGTTGTGGTGATTTGTTGTGGTGATTTTGCATAGAGAATATATTCATTTTAATCTATCTACAGAGAATTCTAGGACTAGGTATAAATATGTGATGTGGGTCGGTCACGTGGCTGTGCCACAGTGTGGCTGAAACTATGCATCACTACACTCCACCTACGACTTACACTTCACTCCAGCCATCCCACAACTGCATGCATCCAGTGCTTTTAGGTTCGGCCCGTCTATGCCATCACGAACCTGCCAGCTATTACATTTATTGCCTGTTGCGGTAAGTATGGGTATTTTAGGGCTGTGCACCATTGAGAAGGATGAACATGGCCAAGTTATCCCTGCAATACTTCCCTTATTAGACACATTCTCTCCCCCTCCCCTGTTTACCCTTGAATGTGAATTCTTTGACCATCTCTGAGCATAATTGTATGACATATCTACAACCAAACTGTGCTGGTATTAAACCCCAATCCAGTCAATAGAGAGATGTGCCCATTCCATGTCTTTGACAGCCATATCTGCAATCACTCATGTAGTAGTCCATCCCTGTGCATCTCTACATGACAGCTGTTGCCGGTGCTAGCTATTGATGTCTCAAGAAGTATACCTTAAAGCGTTTTATTGTTAAATAAACTAACGAGAAAAAGAGAAAGAAGAGAAAGAAGTAAAAACTAGAGTGTTCCCCCTCTTTAAGTATTGCGAGGATTTGCCAAGGACACGTCTCCCCTTCACGTGATCCTTTCCTGTACCCTTGCTCAACCTTCTCATAGGCGCCCAGCCTATAACAACAGCTACTGCCATCACCAAACAGCCTACTCCCTGCACGGACCTGTTAGGCCCGAGGCTGTAGTGGAGGCAAGACAAGCCCCACATAATTCCCTCACAAGACAATCCCATTAACAGTCTTACTCATTTGAGCAGCCCAGTTTCTTCCTTTTCCTGATCAATAGAGGATATTTGATGATATCCAAATGGACTCAACAATACCTTGTATGACTGGATGATTACAATGCCAACATGCTAAACCTTGTCAGACCTGATTGAGTTCTTTGAACCTGGATTTCTCAATGAATTGGGGAAGTAGAGAGACACAAGTTGTGAAAGAACAACCCTGCACTCCTTGGTAAGCCAGGGGAAGCCTGCCATCCGCCCATCTTGACAATTGGAATCACTTTCGAGATTATTTAACAGGGCACTAACAGGCTTGCCAAAGGTATCGATGAAATTTGTTCCAGCAGCAGTAATAGGGCAGAGCACGATAGCCATATAGGTGGTGCCTGGCAAGGCAATGGGGAATTTGACTGTTGGTGTCCAACTGACAGCCATCCCAGGTCGAATTCATTGTTTGAATGGGATAGAGGCTGCACCATGGTCAAGACTCAGGCTAGACAGTTGCACAGGGGCCTTTCTTATTGCACCAGAATCGCCATTAGTCCTTGATATGGATGTGGCAGCTGGGTTTGGCAACTGTCGCTGGGTTCTCTGTGAGTCAATGTGCATCTGCCAAATCTTCAAGTAGAACTCCATAGCTTTCTCAATGCTCACACCCCGAGTTTTTACACAGCGAGACTGGAACTCATCTGGGGTGAGTCGAAGTAACTGGATCCCTGTTTCAAAGGGGGCAAGGAGTGAGGCATCAACAGGAGGTGAGCCAGACTACACGACAGGAGTCACAGAAATCATCAGCCTCCCTTCAAGACCAGATTAAATAAAGACATATTGTAGATCAAAGAGTTCAAGGGGGGCGGGGATTCACATACATTATCCTGTATCCATTCTTTCAACTGCTCGTTATTCCATGTTCTCGGTATCTTTGCATTGTACTTTGTCTCTCCAACCTTGGGCAAAATCACCCTTAGGGCCTCAGCATAACGCAAAGTATTCTTACTCGCTGATGTATCCAGAAAACATGGATTCACACATGCTATAACAACTGTCTTGCAGTGCCGGAGTGCCGCTGGATCAAAGACATGCTTGAGAATTTTGGTCAGGAAAGTTTGGCGAAAGGGAACGTGAGGCTTGCGTTTAGACTTTGATGTCTCTCCTAACCGCGAATTAGTATCAACGGTGTCAGCCTCGCCCTTGATTCGGATGCAATCCTTTAGCACTGAGAGACTAGCATTGATATCCCGAGTCTCGCTCATGCGCTGTCGGTTGTGGTTGACAGTATCACGACCAGCTTCTGAGCCAGCGAGGTCGATAAGATAAAGCATCCCATCTTCGTCATAATTGATAGCGCTGTGTTTTTGGATACGAATTCTGCAAATGGCATGCGATCGTGATGAGGCTTCATTCATATCAGTCGCTTCTGTTCGCCGGAGTGCTGTGGCTCTTTCGATGAGATTGAGCATACCCTCTGCAGTTGAAACTCGATTCTCAAGGGCGCCAGTGAGTTGGATGACACCAAAGGCATCTTCGAGAATGGATATAGGACGGCGGTCGTTGAGTAGGTCTAGTCAAAACATATTAATATCTCTCAAGACCAACAATGCCCCTTATAATATAGGGGGCCTTCGCAGAAAAGCTCACCATATGCGTTTTTACCCACTAGCTCAATGATGGTCACATTCACTACTCGGTCACCTTCAAGCCTGCCACTCATCAATTCATTTGCTACAAGCTGTTCCAGTCGGCTTATTGTGTAGGTTTTACCTGAGCCGGTCTGGCCATAAGCAAACAGTGTGCCAATACCGCCATTCCATGCCCACGGTAATAGCGACTGCACAACTTCATTGTATATTCGATCAGTGGAAGCATCAGGGCCAAATGTGTGGTCGACACGAAAATCACTAGACTGTTAACTCTCACATGGGTAAAACATTAGCAAATAAGCTGGGCGTGGTGGAGAAGAAGAGACTGGAGGTAGGTATGGTTGTACCTGGAGCTGTGCCAATCCCTTAACTGGTCTTCGAAGCTCATGGACATCAAGCACGCCAGGCATTCCAGGCCTTGGAAAGACACCTTGAGGGAGACAAGAGGCTAGTTCTGCTGGCAGTAATGGTCGAAGCCGTGCCGCCACTATCATATCTGGGTTTAGGCCTGTAAGCTCTGAAAGGGAAGTGGTCCTAGATAGTGCAGGAGGTTTGAATCTCTGAACTAGTGTAAGAAAGCGCTCGATATTACTGAGCAAATATTGGTCCATTGCAGCAGGCACCTGGTATGGGTTGAAGGAAAAGGGCGAATCGGGTTTGTAAAAGTCATATAAGTTATCTATGTTTTGCTTATTAGAATAGCAAGGGAGGAGCTATTATATCTTGGCGGGTCTTCAATGTCTCTCTGACAACTTCGATCTGTTGAGTAAAAAGAAAAATGCTAAAGTTTATCCATCATTGTTTTCAGATTCTATCTCCTCTTTCTTACTCTGGCCTTGCCATAGCCCCCTTGTCTATCTGATACAAGTTTACCTGAGACTTATCTAAGCCACCTTAATAATGCCTACTTAGTGTAACATAAATGCAAAGTGAGTCGAAGAAAAGCCCCCCCAGTCTCCTTAAGGTGCATGATAAGCATACGTCGCATTTCTTTTCTGCCTTCCAGATAGAAATCGCGATAAAACCACAGCGAATTACTCACTATACTCTTCTCCAGATATCTCGATTGCTGCCTAATATATTTTTACATGATGACCTGGCTTGCTGCAGACACTACAATGCTGAACCCCTAGACGCACCAGCCTTCCCCAACCACCACTTTTCGATAATTCGGCCGCAACGTATTCGCCAACATCCACGTGATCAATTTCTCGATTTCCTTTCTCTATTAGCATGGCCCCTTTTTTCAATGGTCGGGTTCATTTATCCCTCTGGCACTGACTTAGCATCTTGTTTTCCTGTTCAAGAGCTATGATCCTAGCCTTCAAAAAGGCAACCTTATGGATAAATACTTTTGTCACAGTACGCTAGTGCCTCCTGCCCTGACTGCTGCTATAGCCTTGTGCTACACTGCTGATGGCCCTGTGTTACTATGTCTACTATTGTGGCCTTGTGTGACCATGCTCACTGCTGTCCTGCTCACCGCTATAGCCTTGCTCACCGCCAGCCTTGCCTGCTAGGTATATCGCTGCAGCCTTGCTCTCCAGGATTATTTCTGTAGCTGCTCACTGCTATCAGCCTCACTCCTCTCTGTAGCTCTTGTTCACTATAACTCTTGTAGATATATAAACTAGCCAGAATCTCTCTCTCTGTTGACTGAACTTTGCTCCCTAAGCAACGTACTCGTCTCGACTCTGAAGAGCTACCTTGGTGCCTTAAATCGTCTCTCGGGATATTCTAACCGAGATTGGGCCTCCTCTTCAGGAGGCGTTGAAGTCCATAGCTATACATCAAGCTAAAAGGTGACACTTTCTAGGTTACAAGGAATAGGCCTAGCCCCTCTGAGGGCGAGCTTGATATTCTTTTCCACCATAGAAGCCTGAAATGCAGTGTGGAAGGCCAGAAAGAACCGTCTTCAGACATAGATTTCAGAGCATCTGATCAGATGTTCTATTTCTGGGCTGTAAGCGTTCTTAAGTGTGCTGAAACACTGAAGCATCCAACATCAATAGGCTGAAGTAGATGAGACGAATGAAGTGACATGGAAAGACAGATGATTTTATTCTCCTCACAATATGTCTTGAATTCAATAGAGTGATGGCTTCCATAGCCATTGAGGATTAAAAGTAGTATCTGTGCACTGATCAAAGCACTTAGGAGGCTGTACTAGCTTTAACTTTCCACACCTATGTAACTATGCCCATGACAATCATCCCATTTTGAATTATGCCCAACATGAAATTAGTCTCATTGTTGGATGAGATGTCGGATGAACTACATGGAGGATGGGTATTGTGGGAAATCTGCCTTCAGTCGGATTAACCCTGGGTAAACCCTAGCCCGGATACTCCAGCTTAGTTAACAGACAACCTTCACCAATTCATCAATTTGTACACCAGCACACTTTCACATGCAGTTATATAGGATCACGAGTGACTTCAAAAGTGATGTAACTGAATTCAGTAGATTGTTCTGACACTAAGCCAAATTTGGCCAGATGGATCTATAGTCACACCTACACATCGGCATAGTCAGATTTTCACAGCTGTTTTAAACACAAAAAAGGGATGCATGAAAGAACTCAATAACTAATCTAAAATCCTTCTTTTAGATTCCATAACACAAGAACAAAGGGAAACAATGCTAAGCACATGCCATTCAAATTCTTTCAGGTAACTATGGCACTCCTCCTGAAGGGGAAAAGTGGAGTGAACTATCATTGTCACTTAGATCTAACTGTCCTTATCTAGTTCTAGTGCTCAAACACTAGGATTGAATGTGAAGGACAATGTCAAGTGCCATCTCTTTATGTGAATGAAAACCAAAGCCATCAAATGGAGACAGAGCTTAATGATCTCCAAATTCAGCTAGAATCATTCAGATATAGGGGAAATGAGCCACAGTGATCGTGGGCCTTCTGATGCACTAGTCTGTAGTCCAAGATAATGAAGCTATAGGGACCCATGATTACAGCACCCAAGGCCAAAGGAACATGCCTGCAAGATAGCGGTCTTGAATGGGACCCAAGATGCAAGTCAGCTGACTTGTGATCTGCTGAGTGGAGTCAGTTAGACAAGTGCTGTCTAGTAGCTCACCTAGACAGAACATCTGAATCAGGAAACAGTCCAAGATTTTCATAGGTTGTATAGTCTAATTAGTGTTGGCTAGGCAGTGACTTTCCTATCAAGCAGGTCAACCAACCCTATATCATGTCTAATGACAACTGTTTAGCATAAATAACATGCCTTCCCTCCTCCATCTTCACTGTTCCCTTTCCTTCACTCATCACCCACTAGTAACCTTCTCTTCTACATCTCCTCTTCCCTTTTTACCAGCTCATTCCTTACTTTCCTCTTTGTCAGAACCCCACCTAATCTTCACAATGGCCACTGTCAAGACCTCCACCACCTCTCCCAAGCCTTCTGAAAAGGTCAACTCTGTCCTAGGCTGCACTGTCATGTAAACAGTACATGCCTAGTGTATGCTTCTTAACACAATCAGTCGTTTTGAGCTCACCTTTCACAGTAAGTAAGTTAATGCTAGTGTTGTCCTGTTTCTTTGCACTATTGCTAACTTCTGTGATTCTACCCTCACTCAACCAGAATCACATGAGGCTTTTGACTTTTGTATTCTCTTCTCATACTGCTTCTCTGCTCACTTTCTATCGTTATCTCTGGCGCTATTTGGCTTCATTGGCTCATGGTCCTCATTATCAAGGATACTTGGTCTTTTCGATCTTGATATTGTTCTCTTCTCTAGCCACATCTATCCCTGAAGCAATTTAGATGTCTTTTTTATCTACTCAAACCTCTACAACTAGGTGCTTAGAGAGGCTTCTGCTATAATAGACAGGCCCTTGGGATCGATGCCCTTCAAGACCTGGCCTGACTTAGAATTAAATAGTGTTTGCAGGCTTCTCTAGGCAGGAGCCCACTGAGTCAATAACCCTTCTATTCACATTAATATAATATCCTACTCATCAAGCTTGTATAATCCATCCTGTAGCCCTGATCGTAGTTCTCTCTAGTTATTTACAGGTCTAAGTAGTGTCTACTAACTAGTCAGGAACAACTTGCAACCCTTTGCCTGTCCCACCTGACCCAATGCTAGCTCAGGGCCTAGCCCCAAATATACTCCTGTCCAGCATTACTGAATATTTATCTCATAAGTGCAATAGGTAACAAGGGTCTTGGCTCAATAGCATTCTGTAGTGGCGTTGCTAACATGATGTGCATATACCAAAAAAGATGGGATCTTTGACACTAGAAAACAACCCCCTAAGTCATTGAGAGAACCCAACAAAGCTATGTTGATAACATCATTGGTCTCAAGTAGCTAGACCATTAGCCAATTTCTGCCCATACAATCAAGTGTTCAGTCACTGTCTTCTCTTGAAGTTTTGCTAGCTGTAAAAGCCATTGTAGTATTGCCTTTGAGAGCTATTGCAAAGAAATCACTATCATCTAGCTCTGTATGCTGCCCTATACACCTCACATTGAAGAACCTCTTTACTTTGGGTGCTCCAGTGTGCTCAAAGACGCTTTGCAGTTGTTAGTGGGTAGACAAGTGTGGGTGTTACGCCTGCGTCTATGATACAACAGTTGTAACCCTGCAGCTATTGACCACAGTAAACAAGCGCCATAATCACTCACGTTGATGCATATAGATACGTGAGTCTCATACGTAACCCTCTTTTTCTCATCTAAGAACATTAAGTACGTCCTCACAATAGAATAGGTACTCTAAGTTTGTGTTAAGTTGAAATGATTCGAATGACAGTGTCTATGAAAACTTTAGAAAATACAGGGAACTGCTCACTCATCTTTTTCACACCATGCAGCCGTATTGCCATTGACCACCAAGTCTTCAGCTAATAGCGAGAAGCAGGAGGTTGGTCATTTTCCATGGTCTCTGAAATCATATCCTCAATTTCAGTAAACAGAGTTTCCAGAGATGCACTTTCCTGCTCCTCTTCCTCAGCGAAAAGATCTCTCATTGCAGCCCCCTCATCTTCCTCATCCTCCCAACTGCCTTCCTCATACTTCTTCAAAGCCTTCTTCAGTTCCTCCACCCAATCTATCGGCTCGTCGTTATGGTCGTCTTCTGGATTCTGGGTTTCCTTTGCTGGAAAATGGAAGTAGAAGGAATTGATGTCGACCATCTCCCCCAACACAGCTTCTTGCTCTGTCCTGATAAGAACTGCTTCGACTGCTTTGTTGTTAACCGCTGCTGCTTCTGTTCTCGAAATGGGTGACATGTGCTGGCCTTTTAACTATTTTGCCAACAGCACCTTATGGTGATATGCCTTTTTTTGTTCATACAGATCAACAAAGGCCATGAGCCACTTGATCGCACCTCTACAAAATGGATAGCCCAGGGTGGTTCACAAGGTGTAGTGGCTTCATGTAGACCCATGCGCCAACAGCCCGATCTTAATGACAACGCTTGAATTGAATCACCAGCAGGCTCACATAATGAACTGTCCTGAATCTAACTTCAATTATCAAATAGTCACACTTGTGGGGTGTAGAGCCAGCTGGTTATCATAGTATAGGCCATGACTTTGATGCAAAAGCCTGGTAACCAATGCACATGGATTATGAATGGTGCAATATGAAGAAGCCATCAAGAAACCTCACGTGGCAGGCCCAGCAGGAGCCAGGAATTTTGTTTATCCCTTGTTTCCAGTGGGTAGGTAGGTAGGCAGGCAGGCACCTTGCAAAAAAGATATTCCACCTCAGATAACTAAATATTGTGAATTGCAATCTTAAACCATAGGAGAGCCGCTGAGCTTGTCTACAGCCCTCTTGATCATCTATAGGCTAGTCAAAGCGATAGATTAGTTAGGAGCCATGTTCAAATTAAATTAGAAACATAAAATAATCTTCAAGCGGCTGGAGTTGAGCTATTGAAAATATCAATGACAGCCACTCTTTACCGCCATGTCCTCTGCCCACTAGAGTCAAGGATAGAATTCAGTTTCGAACTTGACAAGTTCATTACCCTCCATGTCCTCTTCTGGCTCATGGGTATTGACGTCAAATTTAAGTGTGCCCAGCCAACTCAACACGCTCTTCTTTAACTCTTTAAGTGGATCGTCATATGGTCCATCAAACATAGGATGTTCTTTGCGATCTAGGCCAACACACAACATCACCCCGATATTTTTTCTCGAATTCTTTGAGGGCTCCCGAACACCAGTGCTACATACTTGGCCCTGTAGACACATCATCAGACCAATGATAGGAACATCATCATCAAAACCAAGCTTATCAAATGCATCACTAGTATGGCGATAGGCATAGTCCTGCATCATTGGTGTAGCCGAATGGCCTTCCTGATTTCTCATTAGGACAAGAATACAGCCGAAACGGCTTTTTCTCCACCTAGTTTCAGGAACCCAAACTGGGATGAGAATATTCGCCTTTTTAAAGCTGGTAGGAAGGTAACAGGCTGTACAGCTTCTGTACATATTGTAAAGATCGACCATTTTCGGTGTGGTGACTCGGTTCTGAATTCGATTAAAAAATACTTGTCCATTCAAAAGCATATCCCTGAGCTCATGTTGTTCGTATTCAAAAGAGTGAGACAAGAGGTCTAGCACAAGGTGTTTTCTAAACAAACTTGCAAGGAAGTCTTGAAGAGGAATGGGCTTCAAATACCTTCCTTGTGAGGTAGAATCAAATCCAAGAAGAAGGACAATTCCTGCAACGAGCTCACTTGCCTCTCGGACATTGATCCTACCACGAGACAGTTCATTGATGAATACCTGGAGCGTTTGTTCAAAGTATGGCTTCATTGTCACTCCATGCTCCCTTGCTACCAAAGCAAGCATTGGATCAGTCGGTTGCAATACGATGAGGTCCTCTCGGTCTCCTGAAGTGTATGCCAAATTTTGCATCCACCCCGAGACAAACTTTTTCACTAGACAAGGGTCGCAGACGATGAAAGGGATACGGTATGAAAGAAGGGTTAAAAGTGCAACTGTTTGATCATCGGACTGAGGGCCTGTCCTTTCGGGGCCATACTTTTCTTGACTAAGCTGGAATACATTTTTCAGCGTACTACCCTGTTGAAGCAGGGCCCCCCAAATGGGAAGACCAAGAGTGGCGACATCTCTCCAGTGTGTATTTGGCGAAGTGAGCTGAGCTGGAGTTGGTGAGGCAAAGATACCCCTGGTAAATATTTCATAGACAGGCGGGAAAGAGACTGCATTTGGGTGTTCGTTGATAGGGATCTTTTGGCTAGGTTCGTGTGCAACAGCAGTGGAGGTCTTGGATATCACGGGTGCTGTGTTAAGAAACACACCAAAAAATGTATCTTCACCACCCGTAGCACTGCTCCATAACGCCGTTTGGAGAGCGCGAAATAGCGGCTTAGGTTTCTGTGGATCGGTGGCGACAGTCAAAAGATCCCAGGCTTCGTCGATGCAGAGAACAAACTGGAGGGAAGGCATAGAACTATCGGGAGCCGCAGCGTTATTTTCACCATCGTCTTTTGTCTTGTACCCTGCCGAAGTGAAAATACTTTTGCAATAATTATCAAAGGGCACCCAGTTAACCTCCTGATCTGACTTATGAGAGAATGGGGGATTTCGTATGGCGAACTCAAGGCTGTTTTTGATAAGATCCTGCTGTTTTGCATAGTCCTCGCCAGTTTGGTAATCAAAGAATTCTTCAGGGCCAATTCCAAAAGTCCGAGCCAGTCTAGCAAGATGTAGAAGTGCCTCAACTATTAGAGACCATAGCGATTCCATTCCTTCACGCCGTTCCAGAAAGGTTTCTAGATGATTTACAGTGTCAAAGGCACTTAGGATGAGAGAGGCATAAGGCGACCTGCCAGGAAAGCCATTCGACGTCTTCGGAGCAAAGTTCAAGTAAATGACGTATTTGCCATGTTGAACAGCAAGCTGAGAGACAGTATATGTTTTGCCTATGCCTGGGGGTGCAACAATGGATGTGTGAGGCGACAAATATGCATCTTTTTCCAAACTGAACTGGCGGTGGTAGTTCACAAGGGTCTGGCAGAGCTTAGCGCTGCCTAATTGGCGGCCATGATGAGCCCTTTCAGGAGCCTTGAATGCATTTCGTGCTTCTTGGAGAAACTCGGGGATTGAGGAGTGGAAATCTTTCTTGGTGCATTCTTTAGCTTGGTGGATAGTTAGCTTGACCTCTGGAATCAAGATGTTCTCGACAGCATCGGCTGAGAATACTCTGCAGGAAGCCCAGTCCTCGAAGTTGCTCCTCAAGGCAAGATGAATTTTGAAGTTTTTAAGATTGGCACTCCCAATCAGAATTTCAAGTTCTTGGAGTCTCCTCTTGAATTCTGGAAATTGCGCAGCTGTAGATTCGATAATATGCAAACTCATTTGTGAAACATCAACATCCATGTCCAAAGCATTTGGGCTGTATAAGGTGAAGCATGATCGAAATTGGAAATCCTCAGGCCAGTTTGCGTATCGGCAGACCTCTTTGAACGATGCGAAAGTTTGAGTCTTGCTGAAGGGAAGGTCTACGGCTGCCGAAGTAGCCATCTCGAAAGGATCAAACTGCTTCAAGTCAGGTTCTTCTGTAGCAGTGGACACAGTCAGTATAAAACATGCAAAGAATGGTAGTCAAGATTACTTACACGATGAACACTAAAGGCAGGGTGGAGATTGTGTACAGCAATGAAGCGGAAAATTAGATAAAACAAGGTAGAAAGTCAGCAAGGAAGATTGCTAGATCCTAATCTTAGAGATCAGTTGGCTGATGATGAGATAGTGACAGTGCATTGACTTATGGTGTAGGTGACAGGGTTTAGAGAGTAGAAGAATCCATGAATGCGCAACACAGCACAAGGTGTAGTGGGACACATGAAATGTGGGTACTGTAGAAGTTGTGTCTGCTTTCAGTCGCGTTTAAGACTAGACAACACCCAGCTAGCATGAATACTCTGACATAGTGTGACGCGTTCGTAAATCATAGAAAGTGAAAATACTGGCCAACATTAACCCTATGTAGTGGAGATTCCAGCTCCACTCGGAATAATATCGGGTGAATGAATGACGTACATTGTGTGGCACACCATGAGAAGATAGTTAGAACACAGTCCTGTACCAGCTCGAATAATACAATAAATGTCGCAATAAACACTCCCAGTCCAATGCTGTAGGTGTTAATCATCATTCAAGAGCTGATGAGCTGGTCCAAGACAGGAACGTGGACGAGTGGCTGAAAAGCCACAAGAAGGTGGTCCAGTTATACTCGATTGTCAGATGTCAGAACATGACTGAGCCGATGCACAGACCACAACAGACTACTGTAAACCCAAGTATGAGAGGAGAGAAGAAGAAAGGAAATTGAATCAACACAAGCAATTCCACAACATCAGATGACAGGCAACAGGGGAAACTATGTAAGATGCTTGTTCATCTTCAGAAAGTTTTTGCCACTTGCCTCCATTTGTCCTTTTCTTTTTCCAGCCTTGCCCCGCATTTTGCGTATCGCGTAACCCTAGCATGTTTCTCCTCCTTGCCTACAGCACATGCTTGTCATGACTTGAACAGGGAAACTATAGAAAAAAGGCCTCAAGGCTAGGTTGCTTGAGGTCAAGCTAGATCAAGAGGGTTGATCAGGATTTTCGATAAGGCATTCTCTTTCCCCTTCTTCCCATGGTGGTCTTGCGTCACTATTTGTGGCAGGTTCTTCCTAAACCCACAGGCCATGCCACCATGTTTGCTGAGGGCCCTGAGCCATCGTCCACGCCTACTGCCTTTTCCCAGTTTAGACTCAGGGCTTGTCCAGCTCTGCCCAGTGCTTCTTTGCTAGCGTGCTTGGCTCATGCCCAGCTTTGAGTGTCCTTTAGCCATTAGCGTAGAAAGGATCCAATCACCAAGTCTTGTAGCGATATGCTGCTCAACCTACGTTACATCTTTGTTATACAGAAAGTGACTTCAAGTCAGGCACATCTCATCCATAGATAAAGCTCCTGTGCCATCTTTTATACAGAAGCAGTGACTGCCTTTCCAATAATAGTCCTCATCTGTCATAACAAGCTTGGAGCTTGTCTCCGCCCCAATCACAAGATTACCAGTTGCAATGGGAATTGCATTGATGGTGAAGGTAAGAAGACAAACAATAGGCCAGGGTTGCATATTTGCTAAGCACTGTGGGTTAGAAGCCATTGTAGTTATCAACGATAAGAAGTACAAGACTTGCAAAATTATAGGGATGCAATGTTCTTAGGAAATCAATAGAAGAGTTAACGATGAGCTGAGAGTTGAACATAGACTGGAGGTTGAAGTTTCAAGAATACAGAGAGATGCCAGGAAATATATTTCAAGATGCAGTGCTAGCTCATAGTCAACATACAAGAACCTCTTCTTTTGAAAGAACAGCAATAGTCCTTTTATACTTATCCAGGTGCCCTTGTCCCATGCAAAATCACCACACCTTGAAACAACCTACGTGATAAGCATGTGCACTAAACATCACCCAACTTCACTTGCTTCCATTTGACCAATCAATTCTCAACTATTCAGCATGAATCAACCCAGTAAGGAGAGTAAAACACTTGTTGCTCTTCAAGCTCTTCAACATAAGCCAAAAATTGGTCTCAGACTAGTTGCAGGGACATATGAGGTTGACTAATATATATTACATCTCTAGCATAAAAGCATTCAATCCCAACATGACCAGATAACCAAATCATGCAAATTATCTGACCAAGAAGAAAATGTTATCATCTAGTTCATTTTTGATCTGGATTCGTCAGGATTCCCTCCACAACTATGTGGTGTTGAAGAAGTGGCCGATAAGCTGGAATGTAAATGTCCAAGACCAGTTAGGGTTATACACCATTTTCTAGGGCTGAGGGAGGATATCTCTGATGTGAAAGCAATTTGTTTTCAGATGTTGATAATTATTGTTGACTATTATTGTTTATTTGAAATCTAATAATTCCCTTAACACTTCTTTCCACAAACCTGCAGTCACTGTTATCACAGTAGATATAATAGTCTATGTATGTCACGTGACATAGGGTTAGGACATGCATGTGCCAAATGTCAACAATAACCTCTGTGCTACTCTTGTCCTTTGCCAACACTACACAACAATGATGCTTTTCTTCAACAGTTAACTGTCCTTCCTGACGATTTAGTACGACATTTGCTTTAAAGACAAAATAATCAGCTCTACAAAATGGAAGATTCAGATCTCACGAATATAGAAGCAGTGAAGGCTGCACTTGCAGCAGCATACGCTCATCTCGATGCCGTAACGGCTTTTGCTGATGCCAGAAAAGCTCGTACCGATGCCGACAAGACGCATGACGATACCATAAAAGCTCTTGACGATACCGCAAACGCTTATTCCGATGTCACAAAGGCTCTTGCCGATGCCAGAAAAGCTCGTGCCGATGCCGAAAAGACGCGTGCCGATGCTAAAAAGGCTCTTGCCGATGCCGAAAAGACGCGTGCTCATGACCTCAACGCTAGGCAGTCCCTTCACGCACACATTTACCATCTCTACGCGCACTGCTTTCAAACTCTCAGAATACGCCAAAAAGGCCCGGAAACCACTGCCCCAGGCTCAACATCTGTTCTTGGTCGCACCTGTCCTATGAAGCTGCTACCATGGAACGATTTTCCAGAGCTTCACCAGAAAAAGTTCACTGATCTTTCTAATGCCTTTGGTGATGAGCTATTACTTCCGCCACTTTCAGATACCTATGCGCTGCAAAGGACGGCTCAAGAATGGTCACATGACAGTGAAAATGAATCTTCGAGGTTCTGCTCCATGCTTATTGAACTTCATGTCGCCACAATCGCTAGTACCTGGCGTCAGATCGTTTCAGAAGAAGCGGAGGAAGTTGAATTCTGCCCAAACACAGCATATATCAAGGAGTCTTGCGAACAGCTGCAGGAGTACAAGATGAAGGACTCAGATGATGAGAACTCAGGAGTCACATGTTTAGATATTTCGAGCATGAGAGCTGATATTTCAGAGCCGGCGACTGTTGTATCCGCCTTTCCCTCGCGTGGTCGTAGACCCTCCCAAGATATCTCGAACGCGGGACGTAATCTAAAGTGGCCTGCCAACTCACCTCCAGATTCTGACGGAACGCGGCCCATCAAAGCGCAGTCCCCCGAGCGCAGCATCAAACCGGATGGTACATTTGTGAAAATAACGAATAAACCACCAAAGGTGAAAAACCTTCTAGTCATCGAACACAAGCCTGCGAATGTTTTCACCCCAGATTTACTCCGTTCTGCGTTTAGGAATATTGTTGATTCAGGGAGCAGAATATTTACCGAATCAACAGATCCTAGACCAAGCCCATCGGCGTCTGGCAACACTGAGAAGAAAAACCAAAAGCACCCGGCTGGCTCCAAACTGGTTGCAAAGGCTTTAGTGCAGACGTACCATTATATGGTTACTCTCGGGCTTTCGTACGGCTCTATCTCAACTGGTCAAGCCACCATTTTGCTTCACATCAACTACAAAGAGCCATCGGAGCTTTACTTTCGTCTGTGCGTTCATCAAAAAGACGTTGGTGACATTCCATGTCGTGGTTCAGAAGATCCACTAGCTCAGGACAGCCAGATATCTTCAGCACTAGAGAACGGCATCAAAAACACGCCATACGCTATGCTTATGACAATGATTCAGCTGGCTTTTGACCACACAAATCTTTCAGTACAAGAAATCGCAAGTATACAGAATAGACTTCCTCGATTCCATGGGTCTAAAAAGCCACCGTCTGATCCATCTTCTAGTTCCGGTAAAGGGAATGGAAGTGAAGACACTGGTTCGTCATCGCTACGAAACCCATATCCGCAACTTCCACCACCTGATGGAAGGTCATCAAGCCAACGCGAGCAGGACCCTTTCAAGAAGCACACAGCACATATGGAATGTCCTCCTGACTCTTGGCGTATTGGATGTCGTGGACATGCGCCTGTTCCAAAGAACAAAGGAGGAAATTCCCGGGACGATGGTAGATCTACGAAAAGAGTTCGCTCAGAAACTTAGCATCAATGCAATGTAGCATGGTGCCTGCGTAAGGGTCTCTTTCTCAGGGATATGGAGATATTATGAGGATATAAATGGGCCTTATGTCAACTTGACAATGTGAATCTGGTGAGTTGGTAATCAGTCATGTATGCATGCGGCTTTTGTATTGTATTCTTACTGCTTAGAGCAGCAAGATCGATCTTAAAGTGGGATGGTCACAGCGATCAAGAACTCCTCACAATTGGAGATTTTAGTGGATAAAGAAACTATTCATCATGAATGCAATTTGCTACAGCCAAATAGAGGCTAGATTCTTGGCAGCTGTCCTAATATATCTTCCTCACAGCTTGTTTCGTTCCAACACGCCCAATGAGACATTGACCTGTACTGAGGTGTGGCTTCTTTGTGTAACATGCAACCCTCAGTCGACATCCCGCTCAGTATGTTGGCCGTTGCAATCCACATGCTGGCCTTGCCGAGAGGTTTCCTGATATGCACCCTCCGGCCAAGCCCGAAATTCTTATTGAGAAGTGATTCATCAGAGCCACCGTTAGATCGCGGGAGGTACCATTCGGTACTCAATGTTTTTGGGTTGGAGTATACTACTTTGGAGTTGATGATTGGCCAAAATATATCCCCATCTGCCTTTGGGCTAGCCGCATGGTGATGAGTGATAGCTAGCATTCACCACGCACAAAGGCAGCTACTATAGCAAAAGGGCGTCATTTATTTTTTTGATGGCTCAGTCAGTGCCGGTCTTGGGCAAGCCTTAAGCTATGGGTGGCAGGGATTGTAAAAATGGAAACAGAGCACTAGTGTCCTGATGCCCCAGTGCATAGCTAGCATCCTCGGCAATAGTGATCCATTGTAGCGGTGAAGAGAAGTTTCTCATGTAGACGGGCTGATCCTTGCAGGCTATAATACTCTATATGATGAGGACTTTTGAAACGACCTTGGTAGCATTGTGCAAGGTTGCCGAATCTTCAGGCCCTATAGCAGATAGCTTAATATTCTTGCCCAACCCAGTTTGGTGAAAAGAATGAAGCATGGCTGGTCTAAGAAGTTGGCCATGCACTTATCAAGAAGATAAAAAGCAGCAGTCACAAAATTAGGTATGATGATGAATTGACCAAGAATGCAGAAAGATCCCAGTCCCATTATATGTAGGCATTATCCAGGCTATCAGTAGAAATGACCTGAAGATGGCTGATAACAGGCTCTCTAGGGGCAGTAGAAGGTAACATGCTCAGTGACAAGAAAGTAGTGCAAAACAGACATGACAGCAATAGCTACTGTGATGAGTAGTAAGGAAGGGATTTAGAGGGCTGCTGAGGGTAATAAAATAGTGGCACCCATTTCAACGGTCTAGCAGCCATCAGTCAACACTCACAGAACTACCCACGATACTTCATATGCAGACTACTATCACACCTCTGGCATTAACTGCTTCTTGTTATCAGAACCTTAAAACTAATGGAGTAGATGTTGACTATCCTGTAGGTATAACTGAAGAGGCAACATTAACTGAGCCATCCTATCGGATTTAGTAAGCAAACAATGGACATATTACAAAAGGAGTGGCCCTTGAGAGTGTGGAATCAATGGCCACTACAATCTTAACTCTACAAAATGCTGAATCTTTTAGGGCATTGGCTGATGGTATTGTGGATCTGTGAGTGACTGACTGAGTTCTGATGTAGATCTGCAGGTGATGAGCTGACATCCACTGCAGGTATGTCTTAGTGGCTACCCAATGTCTGCTATTGGCAGGCCTATAGGTCATGAGCTGTGTATTCTGAACCACTTGAGGTTTGTAAATCTGCAAGTAGTAAGCTGGTATCTGCGACAGGTAGGTCTCCAGGCAGCTCTTTGAATAACTATTACTCAATCGTTTGGCCATTGCATGGCAACCCCGCCAATCAGACATAGACTGCTTTTTGTTCCAGTTCTGGACCCTGGAAGTTGGATATTGATTGACTCCTGCATGTGCTTGAACCCTATGGATTTGGGGTAAGAAATCACATACCTCGCACCCCCATTAGTTGGATATCTGCAGTAGGGTATCTGGGCGGCTGATTTTCACAGATTTCTTACACAGCACAGAACGGGGGTAGGATTTACATAGCTGCTATACATCCATTGGTTACTAACCTTGGGCTGTTACAAATCTACTAGTTACTGATCTTGCCATGGTTTTATTCTCTGCACGGTTCACACATGATGTATTCTCCCTACTGTACTGGGTAGAGATGACCTGATGGTAACGCGATGATGTAGCTTGACTGTCAGTAACCTAAGTCAGGATTACTAGGATTGCTGACTCTGATCCAGTTCGCCCATCCGTTAGGGCTAGTATCAGACATCAAGGGTTTTCTTCCAAGGCCGGTGTTCCTGATTTAGAACATGGTAGTGATGGCTGAGATCCACTCCTCAGACTAGACTTGGACAGATAGAGAACAACTTCAATATTCACTTATTCCATCTTCCTTTTCTTCACAGGACATGCAGTACGTCCTCCAGATATCTACTGTTATTTACAAACTGGCTTACAAAAAGGATCTACACCTTTCTACCAGACTTTCAATGTGCCTCTGTCTTAACATCTACCAGCAAATTGAACGTATCTTTGCAATTCTCTAAACAATCTCAGCCTTCAAGCAAACATCCGCATTTACTCTACAGATGCGGACCAGTATTTGGTTCAAATCGCCAGTTGGTTTCTTGACCTATTCATTTATTACAGGCATCAATGTGACTAGCTCTCCTTGGTCACCACCCTAACCCTCTACATGATTCGCGTGATTAAACTCTTCACAAAGTCTCATGATCGAAGGTCCATCAATGATTTAAAACAGGGCAACTGGACCTGGGTCGAGCTAGTCATCCTCGACAACAAAGACGCCACGTCTCCTAAGAAGAGCCGCAAAGGCAAGGAGCTTGTCGTCACAAGCCACTCCAACAAAGCCAATTCTAAAAACTACGAGTGGATGCAGGGTGAGGCTATTGACACCCGCTGTAACTTTCCAAAGTCGCTCGAGGTGAGTACAAGTTTTTCCCACGCCCTCCTCAGTCTCTACCTGACATGATCACACAGGATGGAAATGTGATTGCAGTCCGGCATCTCAAAGGTGGCCAAATCGAAGAGACGATTTCAATGGGTGTGTAGTAAAAGGAAAACTAAATCCGTGCCAGTTTGTCACCGATCTCTTCTAGTCCCTGAAAATACACTTGCACGATGATAGTATGCTGATGGTGAATGGCGAACTCCTAGAGCTGCTGCTGCATGTCCATAAATTTGATGCAGCAGGCTTGAAACAGAGACTCTGGCATTGCGAACAGGCGCAAGAGATACGTGAAAAATTAGATGTCATCAATTACAATGTAAAAGCCGTATCCCTTGGTGAGAAGAAAAAAAGAGAAACTTCACGAAACTTCACAAGCCATGTGTTTTTTTGAGTGTGGTGGTATATTTGCATTGATAGAAATATGGAACAGCTTTGAAAGAAGAGAAGTATATGGTGATTTGTGTGGCCTGGGAGCTTTGAAATAGCAGAAGAAGTACATCAGGTGTTTACATGACCTGGTCATCAAGAGGCTCTCAGCTAGAAACTAGATCCTATAGGCCTAGTTAAAAGTGCAGAAGGACATATCGGCACTACGCATCATTCCACTAGGACTATCGCAGATGCAGTCTTCTCGAAAGATGCGGCAGTTCTCAAACTGTCTAGCAGCAAGTTTGCCATTGGTGTTGGCTGTGTCAACAACAGGCAAGGCAATAGCAGTGCCAGCAAGGGCGAGGAGGAAGATAGCAGTCCAGGATTGCATGTTGTTGGTTTGGCAATTGATAGGCAAGATGAGGAAGAGGTATAAAGCAGAAACAAAGTTTCAAAAGACTATAGATAAAGGTAAGATGGTAAAGGTAGAGGACTAGTGTGGAGATGAAGAGTAGCAACAAGACTACCTATGACGGAGGGAGGAGGGGTCTTATATACATGTTTAGGAAGACCCTTGAGCAAAACTTAATCAAGTATCAAAACTCACATCACTACTACTGCAGTATAGGAGGCATAGTAATCAGTCGATTATGTAGTACTAGTTTTACCCTAGGGTCCTGACTACAGCTAGATCACCCACCACTCCGGCAATGATTGATCCAATAATGATGGATAGGAATCGCGAGGTTGGGGATACCAAAGCAAGTCATTTCATCATGTAGGGGGTTGTGTGAACAAAGGGTCCAACTTTGCCTTCTTCCGCCAACTCCACTTGAGTTTCAATTCCACTCTTCGTTTCAACTTCCCCTTTGCCTGTGCCTTGGTTGTTACTTCGCCATACACACAAGGTGGCGTCCGGAGCATCGAAAAAGCATTAGACAGAACGGTGTAGTCAAGGAGAGTGTTCCTGGATTCCGCAGTTTGGTTGCTAGTGATTGCAGTTTTGGTGTTGATAATCTACAGTGCTAGCTAATCAATAGTCTAAAAAGTGAGTCCCGGGCTTGTAGATGATATGTGTTACCACTAGTATCGGTGTGTATAGGTTATTACTAGTCAGGATAATGCGTTATGAGAGTAAGGAGCTCGTAAATTTATGCCAAGATGCTACCCTAGTACAGGATGGTAGTTAGGATGGGCCAGGAATTCTAACTCTGGGCCTAAATGAAAGACATAATTTCAAAACACAAGCACACACATTAGTAACCAATGGTGTATTAGATTCTCCGAGTCGGCAATAAAAAGCACATTCACTAATGTATAGACAGACCCATGCTCAGAATGTTCTGTGCGTTGTCCTACACAAACACGGTGATTATGAGATCTTAAAGCTAACCTACCTCATTCCTTTGAGAGCTTTTGGCATAGGTCAAAATGTAGAGTTTAGAGTTAAATAAGACCAAGTGCTCAAAATACAAGAACTTGTATAATCAAAATACATCACTAGCCCCTCAAGCCACCGTTTCTGCAATCCCGACATCTAGGACTCCCAGCAGGCACATTCTTGATCCTCTATCGCTTTTGTTCCCCTGGCGTAATATCTTGTATACTAACACTGGCGATGTATATGTCATGTTCCCTTTGGGTTGTTGGCTAATTCCTACTGGTTGATGAGGGTCTGTGAAGTCAACTGTGCAATTCCCGTAAAATGAGATGGGCTTTACTAGAATGTTGGTATGATGTTAGCTATACCGTTTAAAATCACAAAAGCATTACACAGTTCGTTCCATGAAACTACAGAGCGGTAGGGAAGACAAACGCTCAAGTTATTAGTACTAAATGATGACGTACTTCTGTTCAAACAGAGCCTGTTTATCCCAAATACAGGTAGCCTGTGTAAGTGAAATTTGGGCAAAGCATAGGGTTCATAGCCATACCATACCAGCAGGTGATCTATTAACTTGATGGGCATTTTGTCTTCACCAAAGTAACTCAGAACAAGTAAACCATGTGAAACCTTTACACAGACCTCCATGTGCTCTGTATTCGACTGATTAGTATTCCCCCT
Source organism: Ceratocystis lukuohia (assembly GCF_044167205.1). NCBI lineage: Eukaryota > Fungi > Ascomycota > Sordariomycetes > Microascales > Ceratocystidaceae > Ceratocystis > Ceratocystis lukuohia. The sequence goes on from NW_027263527.1 coordinate 655,438, forward strand.
ATACTGCAGAAGTAGTTATGTGAGTTTAGATACATGATTTAGTTTTGCTCAAGGGTCTTCCTAAACATGTATATAAGACCCCTCCTCCCTCCGTGATAGGTAGTCTTGTTGCTACTTTTCATCTCTACACCAGTTCTCTACCTTTACCATCTTACCTTTATCTACAGTCTCTTGAAACTTTGTTTCCGCTTTATACCTCTTCCTCATCTTGCCTATCAATCGACAAACCAACAACATGCATGCAATCTTGGACTGCTATCTTCCTCCTCACCCTTGCTGGCACTGCTATTGCTTTGCCTACTGTTGATACAGCCAACACCAATGGCAACCTTGCTGCTAGACAGTTTGAGAACTGCCGCATAACTCGAGAAGAATGCATCTGCCAGACTCCTAGTGGAATGGTGCGTAGTGCAGATATGACCTTCTGCACTTTTAACTAGGCCAATAGGACTTAGTTTCTAGCTGAGACCGTATTGATGACCGGGTCACTTAAATCGCCATATACTTCTCTTATTTCAAAGCTCTTCCACATTTCTTTTAATATAAAGGTATCACTACACTCAAAAACACATATGGCTTGTGAAATTCAGTGAACTTTCTCTTTTGTCCTCTTAAGCTTTAGCTTCAGTTACATAAATCCTAAATTTGAAATCATCTTGAAAAAGGCTCGTCTCTGTCTTTTTCCTAGTCTACTAGCAAGTAATGCTGTTCTAGCATGGCCATCGTTTGTAATGGAAATGTCGAAAAATCAGCATCAAGATCTCTAACACGGAATATGTACGACACAACATTCAAGTCTCCCTTCAGTTTAACCCGTAGAACCTATTCTCAGCTAGGCAACTTGGAAGCTGCTTCACAGATTCTGGTACATGAATGCTCCTGCTGTATATTTTACAATTCCATTGCTTCAGTCGCGCCGAAGTTCCTGGGTCCCTTCAAAATCCAGCCCCTACCTATATACAGAAATCCTTTGAATATATTGTCACCCAACGCGTTAGCTACGGAGATCCTGTTGTATAAGCCCAACTGTTTGTATTCCCCATTTGTGTATATGTCTCTTGAAAACTTATGCTTGGCTTCTACAGATACAGTCTTGCCTGATAAGCACATTTGTAATGAATCTATTCCTCACTATCCCAACAAATACTCGGTGTTTATCGACTCTTGACCTGCAACTACATTTCCGACAAGGAAAATAAGAAACCACCCTGGGTGATCTTTGGCAGTGCCCTGTCTTCTATATTCTGTGACGAGTTTCCTTTTACTTGGCATCGAGACATGACTAAACTGATGTTACAGGCTCACTGTAGATGTGTTGTATCGATGCGTTCTGAGATAATGACAGATGTGATATTGAGGAGGAAAAGGAGAAAAAACGGATAAAGTAACTCGAATAAATGCGAGTATTTGTAAGTTTCGGGAGTTTCTAGAGTTTATTCCAGAATAAGGAGGGAGGGAGAACCCGTCGGCAGTTCTTCAGATACCTTCCCCGGAGGGTTTCCCAGCACTTGTCTCCCCTGTTCATTTTTGGACTGGCTCGTCATCTTTTCGATACTAGTTAACAGCCATGGGTTGATTACCACTAACCACTAACTAGTAGTATAATAGAGTAACGTAAGTTACAAGCCAACCCCCAGTCCAAGCGAGCGCCGCACTTATATTAACTTGCAATAAAAATATTTCTGGGCCGATTTTAGCCCAGATACTGTTCGAATGCTGACAAATCAGTTACCATAATCTTCCGGCCCTCAAGGAGTGTGATCGTCACTCCCTTTGGAGAACCCCACCGCCAGGACTTCGGGTCACCTTTGGCTGATCCATGAGACCCACTTCTCTGACTACATCGTTCACATGCACACAGGTTTTCTGGGTTTCGAAGTCAATCAAACAGGCTCTGCATTATGCTCACCAATGTCTGTTCTCAGGGCAGTGTGGATGATGTGTCAAGGGTGGCCATGATTCAGGAAAACGGTAAATTGGCATTGAAATACATAGAGAAGGATCGCAGTTAGGCTCAGTTGACTGAATGTCTTGTTTGATTCTATATGGAATCCCATCTGGGTGGAGGGGGCGATTTCTTTCTGGCTCAGTTATCAACTATGTTATAGCAAGATGTGATGTGATGAGTATATCAGCTGTATGGGGCCTCATCCCCTGTCCCATCTCACCTCACCGACTTCTGCCCCATGCTTTTTAGCCATGAACTCCAACAGGAATGGCACTAAAAGCAGCCAAGCTTATTTTCACAATGAAAACTTGGTAAATCTCCTGAGTCCATTTAGGCTGTTTTCCACAGACAAGTGAGATTTAGCCCGGAGAGGGTCTTACTATATCAGGGTTTACTATAATGTCAGAACAATCTACTGAATTCAGATTTTATCACTTGGGAAGTCACTCGTGATCCTGTACAACCGCACGTAGAACTGTGCTGGTATACAGATTGATCGTTATGGTGAAGCTTGCTTTCTATTCTTTCTCCAAGGTGTTAAGTTCTTCCATCATGGACAACTAAGCTGAAGTATTCAGGCTCGGGTTTACCCAGGGTTAACCCGACCGAAGGCAAATTCCCCACAATACCCATCCTCCATGTAGTTCATGCAACATTTCGTCCAACATTTCATCCAACAGATATCATAGATCCCTCTTTTTCTCATCCAAAAACATTCAGTAAGTCTGCACAATCGGTACTACAAGCTTGTGTTTCGTTGAAATGATTCAAATGATAGTGTCTATGAAAACTTTAAAAATACAGAGAACCGCCCGCTCATCTTTTTCACACCATGCAGCTGTATTGCCACTGACCACCAAGTCCTCAGCTAATGGCGAGAAGCAGGAGGTTTGTCATTTTCCATGGTCTCTGAAATCATATCCTCAATTTCAATAAACAGAGTTTCCAGAGATGCACTTTGCTGCTCCTCTTCCTCAGCGAAAAGATTCCTCATTGCAGCCCCCTCATCTTCCTCATCCTCCCAACTGCCTTCCTCATCCTTCTTCAATGCCTTCTTCAGTTCCTCCACCCAGTCTATCGGCTTGTCGTCATGGTCGTCTTCTGGATTCTGGGCTTCCTTTGCTGGAAAATGAAAGTAGAAGGAATCGATGTCGACCATCTCCCCCAACACAGCTTCTTGCTCTGTCCTGATAAGAATTGCTTCGACTGCTTTGTTGTTAACCGCTGCTGCATCCTTGTAGTACTTGGTGTCCAAGATTGCCTTCCACTCTTTATCGTCAGCACGGACTGTGATATCTTCTGTGGGGCCAACTTCGCGGTCCTTGCGGATGCCACGAATAAGCACGTCTGTTTCTATATCTCCGTCAACTTTAAAAAGGACCCAATCAATATCTTCAGGGTTGCGACCGCGCTTTTCAGCTAGGGAAGTGTAAATTTGGCCCAGGCTAAGCTTCTTTTCACTTTCAGCCTCCATGTCGTTGTTAGCAATAAAGATGGTGGCCAAATTCATCCGGGGATGGAAACTGATGATATCAATCAACTGGTATTCTCCATCACTATCACGAGAAAGAACGGAATCTACATCCCCAGAGACCCTGACCTCGTAGCCACGGTCCTCAATGATACCAGCTTGGGCAAGGCTAAGAATGGATAGAGCCAAAGGCAAAGAAGCTGAAAAGAATCTCATTGTGGTGATGTTGGGGACAGATATAAAAAGGGATGCAAAAGAGTGCGGGGCTAAAGAGTGCAGGAGCAATTGGATGGTTGGAATGGTAGTGTGAGGATGAGAGATGTGATGCTTCTGTTCTCGAAATGGGTGACATGTGCTGGCCTTTTAACTATTTTGCCAACAGCACCTTATGGATTCTTTACCACTAAGTTGTGATATGCCTTTTTTTTGTTCACACAGATCAACAAAGGCCATGAGCCACTTGATCGCGCTTCCACAAAATGGATAGCCCAGGGTGGTTCACAAGGTGTAGTGGCTTCATGTGGCCCCATGCGCTAACAGCCCGGGCTTGACGACAACTCTTGCATTGAATCACCAGCAGGCTCACATAATAAACTACCCTGAATCTAACTTTAGTTATCAAAGAGTCGTGCTTATGGGGTGCAGAGCCAGCTGATTGTCATAGTACAGGCCATAGCCCTAATGCAAAAGCCTAGTAACCAGTGCACTTGGATTATGAATGATGCAATGTGAAGAAGCTGTCAAGAAACCTCACGTGGCAGGGCCAGTGGGAGCCCAGAATTCCATTTATCCCTTGTCTCCAGTAGGCACCTTGCCAAAAAGATATTCCACCACATGTAACTAGATATTGTGAGTTCCAATGTTCACCAGGTATATCAGAGCATCAAAAGGCCCTGTTTACAGAGAGCAATACTCATATACTGTCTTTATTGATAATCTGATATGATCAAAAGCCATCTATCACTTATGAATGCTTGACAAGGATGGGAGACGATGTTGAGCTAGCTAGTTGTAATGAGTCTACCCCTGATTCTGTAAAACCTAAGCTAGGCCTGCAATGTGTATACTGAATGTGCTGCAATGAGCATAAAAACTTGCAATAGCCATTTGCAATAATAGCTCTCACTTCTCTTCTTCTCATCACACAAAGGCATAATCATTTGTATTGGGAAGAGCTAGGTGAGAGGCCTAGATCAACAGGATACATGTATCCCAGTAAGACACACAAACCACCCACGAGTATGCCCCAAGAGAAAGGGAACGAAGAAGGCTAAATTTAAAGCGACAGTTGTCACTGCGAACACTAGGACCTTTCTTGCATGGGTAGGAGCCTTCTTGACTGCTCTAACCTTCTAGAACCCTAGCACTCGGTCCTTGTGAAAAGCTAGAAACAAGGAGGGCGCACTTATTTTCTAGGCGCTCAAATCATTTCACTAATCCCAGTAAGTGGACCAGCTACTTGGGCTAAGGAGGGGTTGGCTGATTGCCAGGTCTTTGCCTATGTCATGAGCTTCCTGAAGATGTGTCTTGCAAGTGAGGTTTGAGATTTATCTAACGTTATACATGGGAAGTACTGAAACTACCCGCAAAATATGAAGATTCTTCAAATGTACAGCGGCATATAGGTCTATAAAAATAGACCACATCCAGAGCAGCTACGATAATAGGGGGTATGCATGAGGTGGGGGCCGTGGGGGCAGTGGATGATAGGATAGCCCTAAATATAGTAGTGACTGGGATTGCAGACTGGAGGACCATGGCCATGATAATTACCAGATGGCTTCTGCACACAGCTACAATGCAAACAAGTGATGCTGCAGTGCAGGTTTTGCTCAGTACAAGATACATAACCAAGTATTCTGATTGCTATTTATGATGACTGGTGCTTGGCAGTTGTAAGTGTAATTTTGCTCAATCTTTTAAGTTTCATCTGCCAAGCATTGTAGATCTTTGCAGCAAAGGGAATCACTCCTACTTGGATATTTTCTTTTGTTCTAGTACAAAATTCACAGGGTGTTCTTTCTTTATTGTCTAGGAGTGCCCGTTAAAATATAGACTCTGATAACTATTGCTAACAGTAGATATTAGGAGGACGTACTGAAGGTCCTGTGAAGAAGAGAAAGAAGGAGAATGAGTGATTATTGATGTTATGATTTCTGTCCAAGTCTAGTCCGAGGGGTGGATCTCGGCCGGTTTATATATCCATTACTACCATGTTCTGGGTCGAGCGCTTGGGCCTTGGATGAAGACCCTTAATGTCTAATGCTAACCCTAACGAGGACAAACTGGATCAGGGTCAGAAATCTTGGTAATCGTGACTTAGGTTACTGATAATTGCTTTTTCTTAGTGAACACTAACTAACTATCAAGAATTGGACAACTAAACTACACAGATAGACATTTAAGAAGACCTAAGCCTGCCACTGATAGATGCAAGTGATGAGATAACATGCACCAAGTCTGCTAGTATCTATGATAGGGGCTAATGCAATGCACTAGCCATATGGGGTGCAAGGACTGAACTGCCATGTATTTGGGGTACATAACCCCCTGGGAAGCACAGTCCTGGCCTTTCACAACTCCCCTGTTAACTCTTTTCTTCTATCCACTGATAACGCAGAGAACTGCCTCCCCAAGCCGTCCATTCTTTGGAAACTGTAGTTCTATGTTCTTTTATATAGTGTAATAACAGCTATAAGCACTAGTATTTATAAGTCTGATATGATCTAAACATTACTATGTTGTCTGAGTCAGGGTCACTAAGATTGTTGTCCCTGACCAAGTCCAGTTAAACGTGAGGGTTATCATTAGATAAAAGGGGCCTTTTCCAAGGCTGCTTGTTCAGTCAGTCCAGACACTGATGTGAGGAGTGTATGATTGGAATCAGTTGATATCTGCACTTTAACTAAGAATTAGATCAAGTAGCTACAACTAGCAATCACATGTCATTGCTGATGTCTCTCCTAAGCCCTTGCCCAAGGCCCCGCTGGCTGCCACGTCTGGCCCCTAAGAATACTCTGGGTATACAGGAGAACAGGCCGATGGCAAGCGCTGTCTACAGCCACCTACCTCTTGACAACTGGGGTTAGCAGTGATGTCTGTGTGGATCTTTGATTCACACTTGATACCACAGTGCAGCAAGTAAGCCATTTCACAATATTAAACGACACTACAAGCATGGAAAGCACATGTTTAAAATTAGATGGCGTACAGACATGTGCACAAGAGAAGACAAGTACATGCAAATAATAGAGATCATAAAACACACCACATAAACATGAGAATGTTAGGAGTGAAGAATGCAGATAGGACACAATGGGCATACTTGTTTTTGGGTAGAGGAGGCTTTACCTAACATAAGCTCAGCGCACACACAACTTACTGTCTTGTCCTTGACATGGCGTTGTTTGTGGTAACTAATTGAGCAATAGAAGTAGGAAAACCTGAGCCGAAGGTTCCGGTGTTACTAAATTAAGGCTAAATTTGGGTCATAGCCACGAGTCTTAACTCCGGATTACCTTGCTACACCTACCAGGATCTCGATAAGTCCATTTCTTGTTGTGATATTCTTAGGACTTTTTCCGCCCCTAGTGCTAATATAACGATTGCGAGATCATAGGATGGATAACATGTGGAATACTATAGAGTGACTGGAACTGAGCCAGAGGTGGTCTCTATCATGTCATGTTGTAGTGTTAGGACAGTGAGCACTGTTCAGCTGAATGCGTTTCTATGTCTTGTCTTCTTTTACTTTCACTTCACTTTATCTTTCTTTGTTCTTTTCTACCCCTTGATATAGAATGGTTTAATTTGCACTTCTTCATGTGTATCTTGATATCTAATGCATTGCTTTCTTCATCTTGTTATCAGGCAGACATCCCTGCTCTAATAAAGAAGACAACTCCCCAGCTGCAGTTAAACAATTAATAGCATAGATGACATGGTCCTAAATGAGTGGACTACTGGAAAGGCAAGGATAATGAGTAGGTGAAACAGCAAGATCTAGTCGAGGCGGCACATACACTCCGCTTGTAAAGACCTCAAAATATCATCGTTCTCGGTAATCAAGAAATTGCTGTGCTGTGGCGTGTGAGAGGCCCCTTTCCTGGATACTGTAGCCAAGGACTGGCGAGAATGGTTTCTACAAGCCCCATTCTTCATGTATATAATGACTAGATTGTCTCTGTTCAAGTCATCCATCTTATGCTCTTTCTATCATCACTCACTTCTTCATCTTTCCTTTACTGTTCTCTTTCTGCATCCCCATCTTGCATTCTTAATTTCTATCTGTATATTTTCACTTTCATCTTGCATTTACTTTTCTATATATACATTTGCATTCATTCACTTGTTCTATCTATTTTGTCTTCACAGCATCCACACACAACAATTCAAATAATCACGCCCAGGAAAACTTGACAAAACAACACTCACCCACTTTTGCCTCAACAAATACATCACAATGCAGCTTATTCACGCTATCATCGCAGTTGTTGCCGCTTCCGAGGCTGCTACGGCCGCTCCCATGAGTGGGGGTCACCACCTAGCTCCTTCTAGCCTCGCCAAGCCAGCCGGTATGAAGTACGCTCGTACCACTGAGGACTGCAAAGCTGTCTGTAGCAGTGGCGTCGCCGAGGGTGTTGACTGCAGCAAATGTCCTTTCGAGAAGCAGTCTAGACGCCACAAACGGGACCAGAACCAGGTCAAGAGGGCCAAGGAAAACGACAGTGATGATGAGAGTGACGATGACAGCGACAAGGAAGACGGCGGCAAGATCAAGAGGGCCAAGGAAGACGACAGCGACGATGAGAGTGATGATGAGAGCGACAAGGAAGACAGTGGCAAGGTCAAGAGGGCCAAGGAAGACGACAGCGAAGATGAGAGCGGTGACGAGAGTGACGACGAGGACTAGGGTCAGGGCTTTGATAACACAAATGGGATGGTGGTAAAGATGGAAAGGACTAGATCATAGAGTCAACAACTGCTTTGGCATTGATAGCTGTCTACCTATTACTATAACTTGGTCCAGCTCCTCTAAAACCTCCCTTGATATTGCTTTCTGTAATAGCATCTTCGTGCGCGATGTGAAAGGCAGGAAAGAACTCGGTCTTGGAAATGTGCGTTATAGAGCATCTGATCAAATGCTCTATTTGTTGACTGTATGCCCTTTTCAGCGGCCTAGAGCACCCTAAATCAAGAGGCTGAAGTAGATGAGAGGCATGAGCAGGCATACAGAGCGTGATAATCTTGTTCTCCTTGCAATATATCTCGAATTCGACGGAGTGGTGACTTTCTGACCATCAAGGATCAAGAGGCGATAGCGACTGTTCGTTCGCTTAGCTGTGGCCCGATGAAAGTGCTTTAGCCACTCAAGACCCAGCTTGTTATTAGTCCATTCATTTTCGCTCAATGCAATAGCCCAATCGCCGGGGAGGTCGCATTCTTGGTACCAATTGGCAAGGTGATCTTTGCTTGCACTAATGATAAACGGCTGGATCGACTGACCGTCCGCATTGATTCCCTCGATCACAGTAATCCATTCGAGGTTTCCAGGCTGTACTTACTTTGGCTTTTCTCGTCTGTGGGAGCTTGTAATGACTGTTCCAGGCTCAATCAAGCCCATCATAAAGCCAGTCTCATCAAAGTTGTAGACATCAGTGAGGCTGGGTGCGTTCGCATGGTTGGTTCGCTTATCATTGGCGTTAATTATAGCATCTGTGTATCCCCTTCATCCAGCTGATTTCATATGGTCTTGGCCAGTTCAGCGCTCCACTGAGATGCTTGATCTTCAGGCAGTTTTCTTTCATGCAGTTTCACAAGTCTGCTTTGAAGGCTTCGTTCCTCCACCTTCTTGCTGCCGTCAGTGACATTGTCGCCTTTGGGACCAGAAGGTCTTCGCTCTTGCAACCCGCTTTGGCCAGCTGGTCGACTGCTTCATTGCCTGGGACTTCGCAGTGTCCTGGGACCCAGTGCACCTTGCCCACCGGCTTTTCACAATCAATCTGTGTTGAGAAAACTTCCTAACTGGCTGAAGTCTGCTCTTCAGGCAAGAAAAAGACAGACATAGAACAACTTGAATAATCACTTATTCCTTCTCCTGCTCTTTACAAGAAACTCAGTACATCCTCCTAAAATCTACTGTCAAAATCGCCACGAGAACTGTAGAATAGATCTTAAATGTTGAATCAGTTCGTTTATTAAAGGGTTTAAGTCTATGCTATGTCCTGGAACTGTTCCTTTTGTATTGTGATCCTGATAGGGTGTTAATCCTGTCACGTGTTCAGCCACAATAGGTTCGGATAAGTGGGGCACGTATGGGACGCCACTTAACATATATACCGCGCCACGCAAAAAGAACCAAGTCAAACACATCACGTGCAAGGTGTCTACCAAATGTTTTCATGGTTAGGGTTAGAATGTTCACAACAGTAACAATCAATATTCTTTACACTTGAAACATGATCATGACATTAAAAACTGTAATCACTCAACTTCTGAAAGACCAAGCTGCTTTGTTGTTGATTTCCCTTCAATTCTCTATTTATTGATTCTTTCAAGTCAACCCTACCCCATTCACTGCCCTCTCCATTTCATATTATCTGTAAGCAACCTTAAGACTGCTGCTACATCTTACATATTCTATGCTGATGCGATGACTACAATATAGTTGATTACAAAACAGCCCATTGCTTTCAAAATGACGAACCACCCCAGGCTCCACTTCTCATTCAACGAGATTATGAACCTCAGAACATTTGAAGATGTCTGTCAGTACACAAACTGGCCCCAGAACACCATACCACCACAGGCATATTCTAGAAGAGCTCCAGACAATCGTCCACGCTGGATCCAACACTGGTGTGGTACGTTAATTACAACAGAATGCTGGAGTTATCCAAGGCTAGAAGAAGAACTTCGTAAGCTGGAGGAGAAAAAGGAGTACATCGACATCAACAATTTGAAAGTTTACCTCGCATTGAAGGTATCCTGCACTGAGTGGGTTAATGGGTATATCTTTGAGGACACTGTTGGGAACATACTTATCCCCGAGATCCAAAGTGTCTTACACCAAGTCGAAGAATATATCAAGCAACAACCCTCTCCCTATGATGCTGAGCGGACAATTATAGAAAAGGCATTCACCATTGGTGAAAAGGCTCATCCTGACTTTCGCTATGCTAGTGCTGATCTCTGCCAAATACTCGAGCAATATCATCGCCAATTCCTGTCGAAAATGGAACACTACTTGTCACCTTGCATGTCGATCGTTGCACCATCAGGGACAGGAAAGTCATATACTGTTTCTCAGCTCGCTGTTAAACACAACAAGTATGTGATTTACCTGAACTTTGCCCCTAAAAACCATAGAGGCTATCCAGGAAGATCAAGCTACGCCTATCTCATTTTGCAGGCCCTTGACAATGTAAATGAAGGTTTACCCTTTCTTGAAAGACGCCGCAGGATGGAATGGATCTGGAGTATTGTTATTTGGGCGCTTTTGCGACTGGCCAGATCAGCCCGGGCTTCTGGGGTGAGCGCCCATGACTTCTTTCGCTTGCAAATCGGTGGGGGTGACGTTAGAAATCAAGATGTCATCACATCTGCTCTTCAATTCGCTATCAATCAACCCCCATTTCGTTGTCCAACAATCGAAGTTCCTAACCCAACAGCTGACTGGCAAGCTTTCGATGATCACTGCAAAAATGCATTCACTACACCTGGGCCTCAAGAAATGACCAATGATGATGCAAATAGTTCCATACAGCCACGCAACCTCGAGTTCATCATTTGTATCGACGAAGCACGGAATCTTTTTGGAGGACCTCGAGGAGACAGCATGCTATTCCATTCTCTACATCGGGCTCTTTGGTGGGCTGCTAAATGGGGGAATGAAGAATCCTTCTTTAGCGTATTTCTTGATACAACACCCAAAGTATCTAATCCCTCGCCTTCTAAACTATCAGACCCCAGCCAGAAGGTCCGAACTGGGGAACGACCAAGTGCAATTCCATTTCCTCCCTACCACCAGTTTTTCACCAAGAATATCTACGCGCCACCGACCCCAGCTCAGCTCGATACACCAAACGTATCCTGGGATGTATTGTTAAACTTTGGTCGGCCTTTATGGGGAGCACTACTTCAAGCTGGGAGCTCATATGTGGGTGTTGTAGAGCTCTGCAAAGAAAAGTGTCGGCCTAGCCAAGGGCAATATGATGATTTCGATACAAAGACTGGCCTTCTAGCTCTCCTATCATACCGAATCCCATTCACCATCTCCGATTTTGCACTTGCCGAAACCCTTGTCTCCCACTGGATGCACCCATTAATCGATGTTTCAGACAACTGTGAGCAGATCATGGTACTGCAGCCTAATGAGCCCATCTTGGCCCTAGCTGCCTTTCAGCATGGAATGACGATGGCGGACACACTTCTCCAAGCTCTTGACTTACTTGATCATGAAATCCACTGGAACAACATTAGTGTAGGAGACATGGGTGAGTTCGTTGCAGGGCTCATTCTCCTGCTTGCGTTTGATACTGTATCACCATGGCTGCAGTACCCTGAGCCTCTTCCTCTCCAGGGGTTTCTCAAGAACCTACTTGGGCATGCTGTCGTGGAAGATCTCTTGAAAGTCCCGGAAGATTCATTGCAATCAAATTTCGGCCAGATGCTTTCTTCTGGAACGGTGTTCTTCAATCGGCTTCATCGCCGGGCTACTACGCCATCAACAACAGACATCTACAATATGTATAGGACCTGTACAGCTTGTTACCTTCCCCCTGATCTCCATGGGGTTGATATCCTTATTCCAGTTTGGGTTCCTTCAGAACGTGAGAGAGAGGCCCACATTGGCTGTATTCTTGTGCAGGTCAAGAATAAAGCCTACTGTCGGAATAATCTACTGAATTCAGTTATATCACTTTAGAAGTCACTCGTGATCCTGTACAACCGCACGTGGAACCGTGCTGGTATACAGATTGATCGAATTGGTGAAGCTTGTTTTCTATTCATTCTCTAAAGTGTTAAGTTCTTCCGTCATGGACAACTAAGCTGAAGTATTCGGGCTCGGGTTTACCCAGGGTTAACCCGACCGAAGGCAAATTCCCCACAATACCTGTCCTCCATGTAGTTTATCCAATATTTATCCAACACCTACCATGCATTTGCAGACGACGCAAAGACTTCTGCATACATTCACACAAAACGTGGATTCAAGGCACTAGGCTTCAGTGACCAAATGCCTGTCATCGGGTTGATAATGTGTCTGCGGGGTCAAACACATGGCTGCGAAGTTACATCCGACTCTAGGGATGCTAAAAAGAATTTTGGGGTCATCCTGTCAGTTGGGCTAGACGCAGAACAATATCCAATGTTTCAGGGGCCACCAGAAGAGCCCGAAACACTCATCAAGCAGCAACTCTTGCGTCATTTACAGTCAATGGTATCTGCGGTCGATACATATGAGTCTGATAGGGACAAGAATGCCCACAAGCTTCTTCTATTCGAGACAGAGTTTTTGCCCTGATTGCAGCCAGAGAAGGAGGACTGGGGGTTGATTTCAGTTAGTATTATTCAGTTTCACTCAACTCTAGTTTGTATCAACACAGTATAGTCTCAGCATCACCTTCATCAAATGACCATTATTGGTAAATAGCAACAACACCAACAAAAGGTAGAAAATGAAGCAAAGAAAGGAAGAAAGCAAAGCAGAGGAGGCACATGGGGACTGAATAGATGAACACAGGAGGAGATAAATTATGGTAGGGGACACAGAACAACACGAAAGGAGAGATGAAAGGCAGAGGTGTTAAAAAAACAAAAAACAGTCTTTAGCAGACATTTATAGAGCAGCCAGTCCCAGATAAGTCACACGCTATCACACACCACACAATTGCATCCAATTACACACAATCACAGTCAACACCCCGCAATGGCCAGATAGATGCAAGAGACTCCTTGGGTCATGCTGATATTTGGGATACTTTGAGCACAACGTTTGCTGACCGTATGACTGGGCTTTTATCATAGGTTAGGGTTAAGGTAGCATAAAAAGCTAGAAAGAAATCAGTCTTGGAAGCGCAGGTTCTCGAGCACCTAATTAGATGCTCAAGTTCTCGGTCATAGGTCTTCCTGAGTTGTCCAAAGCATCCGACATCAATAGGCCGAGGTAGGTGGCATACACAGCGTGATGATGTTGTTGACTGCACAATATTTCTCAAAACAAACTCCTAGCCTGTGATGACTTTGAAGAATCAATCAAACTCCCGAGGACTCTCACTGTTGGCTCTAAACGGCATGCTGAAGCTGAGTACACAGACAGGATAAGAGAGTTCGACTCTTAACCTGGTGAGCTCTTCTCCCGGATATTGGAAAGATATAGTGATCTCGTAGATGAAGCCATATCCTTGGGGGTAAACCTAGATGAGAAGTCCAAATATCCAACCTGCGTGCAGTCATTGTCCAGAAATATTCTTATCTTCACCTCTATTTCTTCCCACTCACATCACGGAATGGTTTCCTAAAGACTGTTCGCATTGTATCAAGTCTACCCAAATACAAGAAGCCACCTGTCCCACGGAGCAAGGCAAGAATGAACACCCCAATGTCCAAACTTCTGATGACCATGAGGGCATTGGTATGTTGACCACTCTGAAACGATATATCCACTATATTACTGCCGTGTATTTAGCAATTGATGATGCCTGCCCAAATACTAACTCTATTGACAACAGATGCTTGACATGGATCACTGACACTGGGGCAACCACACATGCTATTTGTCAGGAGGAGGACTTTGTTGAGGGTAGTGTAGTCAATTGCAACACCAAAGCAATGACTGGAAATCGTTCAACAGTAGTATACAAGAAAGGCACTGTGGTCAGGCACATGCCTGAGTCTAACTTGAAAGTCACACTGCATGAAGTTCTACTCATACCCAAGTGAAAAACCAATATTTTGTCAATGCAAAGATGGTAAAAAGCAGGAGCAAGCATTGCTGGTAAAAAGAGGATCATAAAACAACGAACTGCAGCTATTTTCAACAATAAATTCACTTTTCAGTCACGCCATGGGGCTTCACCCACACATACAACGGACTGGCTTACAAGAACCATGCACAATAGATGTGGTCACATCAACAATGCATCCCTTGTCAAGACAATAGGAAACACACGAGGGTCCCTAGTAAAAAAGCAAAAATTCTCCAAGTCCTAGGCATGCGATCGTAGATTGTACTCACATAGATGTTGCAAATGTTGGATCAAAGGTGAATAACGATCTGATCTTCTTCAGCTTTAGGCAGCTACTACGTGGGCATCAGGTTTTTTCTACACGGGCATCGGGCTTATGTGGGCATCAGGCTTTATGCACTCTGATTGGCTCTAGCTTACAGGTACAAGCCCCATAAAGTCGGTGAAGCATGTGCACTAACAGTGGGCAACATCTCAAGGATTCTTTACAAGTAGCAACACTAAAGTTGCTGTGAATTTCTTCTTCTGGAAGGGCCATTTCACAACCTTTGTCTCTATACTATTTATTTGAGCTGCCTTTATACTCAAATATAACCACTTGATTCTCATTCTCTAAATACAATGCAATCTCCCTCTCTATCCATTAGATACAAAGCTTGTTATTCTTTAGTATATTGATCTATCCTTCTCTAGATGTCAGCTATACCCCTTCTTCCTATTCTGAGAGGATTATCCCCCAGCTCCCAGGTGACCTCAGCCTCTATACAGCCATTCTCTGCCTTACTCTACTGGCTGTCATGAGGTAGTTTTCCTGAGTAGGTGCAGCTACATCATAGTACTTAAGAGTAATAACATAGGATAAAGAAATCATATATCAGTGAAGTCTTCAACACAAAGAGTATCCTGTCCTTTTTACATTTCTTTGTATAAGTATCAGCCATAGAATTGGCCAGGGGACAGAGGTACATTGGCAGAATTCCAGAGCATAGAATGCACTAACAGACACATTTCTAGCCAATCAGAGTGCGTAAATTGATGCCCACATAAGCCCGATGCCCATGTAGAAAAAACCTGATGCCCACGTAGTAGCTGCCCAGCTTTAACCCTTCTGTGATGACATCTGCCGATTTCCAGGTAAGGTCTGTGGCGGCTCCTCTGGGGATTGCCAAAGCATAATCCAGTAGGATGATGCATAGCTCAAGCCCCTGCGTCGGCAGTCTTCTTGCTACCATCCTCTCGAGGCCTCTCAGTGATGGGAAATTATGGCGGACAAATGACCGCTATGACTAATGACTTTGCATTCAATGCCCTGATAGCTAGGAGCTTGCTTGGAAATGCCGAGAATTAACGAAGGAGTGGTTATTTCTCGAATGTTACAGCTGGAGGACCTATGCTGACACCTGAAAAAGTCTGGGAGCAGGAACAACCTAAGACCATAAGGAGGAGTAGCACACTAGACGCCCGGATAAAGCGCCGCTAGACCAAGCGCAGCAATGTATCGGCGCCCATATCTCTCTGAACTAGTAATAGCCAGACATGGGAGACATGGGGCTTCTTGTAGTGTAGGTAGCGCGCTATACATGTTGAGGGGCATCCCACACATGCTCCACTTCTTCAAAACCAAGACCCACACATTTTGTGGCTGAAGACCCATGAAAGGGTTGACGCCACCAGTACAATATATGTAGAATAGATCTTAAATATGGGACGCCACTTAACATATATACCGCGCCACGCAACAATATACAACGAATGAAGTCTTGGGGCGTAGTGTAGAATGAAAACATCAATAACTTAACTGATTTAAACTAATGAGATCTATACTACTTCTTCGGTAACACCTAGACAGGCCTTGAGTCCGAGAAGTTAGGACTGTTTAGGTTAGGCTAGCATGACATAGAACGACAGGGAAAACCCGAGTTATGGGGAAAACAGGGGAAAGGTTAACGTATATGATAAGCGAGCGCCCAAAACAAGCGAGCACCCAATTTTTTACCACCTGCATTATAGATTCTTTTATAAAAAAGCAATAAAGCATCTTATCGATCAAAACTAATTGCTATTCTCTTCTCTAGATATCTCAGAAGCAATGTGAAATGCTCTTGAGTTAAGACCAGCCTTATCACATATTCCACACTGCCTTTCCCTCGCCATCTCCGACCTCCTCTGACCACCACTTCGCGATAGTTTGGCAATAATCTGCATATTAATGTCTTTCTGATCAGTTTCATTCCTTCCCTCACCCACAGTCACCTTACCTGCATCCTATAGCTAGGTCCTTCTTGCTCTACACCACTTACCAAGAGGCACATTTGTGTGTCAAAGCATCTGGTTCTCAGACTTCAATGGGGCATTCTGATGCATTATTTCCTCTGTTCCCTTTGAAAGTGACTTAAGTGCCTCAAGAATTGATAGGTGAGCTACTCTAATGCTACCTCACTCGTCTTTCTAGGTATTCAGATTATGCAGCTACAGACTCCAGCACCGACTATGGAGGAGGCCGGCCTCCCGGACCCTTGGGTCTCATAGACCACAAATACAGTACTTGAGACCAGCTCACAACCTGAATACCTCGAAGGACAAATAAGACAGCTATGCGGTACATCAAGCGGAATTGTAACTTCTCGTGCTTGCCTGGCCTGTGTTTCCGCTACAGCCAAAGCGCAAAGCTGTACTAGGTATTGATAAATCGTGATATCTCACCGCTTCTCTTTCTAGTCCACTCAGAGCCTCATGGTGGGCTACATCAACCCAACTTGAGAGCAGATACGAGCAGAAAGTTGAGTGGAAAGGTAACAGTAGATATTAGGATACCGTACTGAATGTCCTGTGAAGAAGAGAAAGAAGGAGGATGAGTGATTATTGATGTTATCTATTTCTATCCAAGTCTAGTCCCAGGGACGGATCTCGGCCGGTTTATATATCCATTGCTACCATGTTCTGGGTCGAGCGCTTGGGCCTTGGATGAAGACCCTTGATGTCTTGACGCTAACCCTAACGTAAGGGTGAACTGGATCAGGGTCAACAATCTTGGTAACCGTGACTTAGGTTACTGACAAAAGGCTTCTACTCTACATGGCCTCTAGAGAAAATCTTTCCCGAACTCTAAAACATAAAATGCAGTGCCAAGACCCCGGCTTAAGTAGACGCAAAAGAAAGCACTTGGCGATAGCGTCAGAATCAGGGCTTTCCTACGTGAAAGCATAGGATTTAAAGGTGGTCCTAGATTCTATGCAATAGCCAATATGTGTCCTTGGCTGACTATAGCTTAAGGCCTCGGAATGCCCCCTGGCTTGCGCTTTGTTCATGTTATGACTATCGCTAGACGAACTTTCGGATTGACAAGAGGCTTAAACATGCCATGCCGAGAGCAAAGTTGTCAAATCGCAGCCTGTATAATTTGTATCCCTAGTAGAAGAAGACTCTTGCTGACCCTATGGTCTGGGCTTTTATTATGGCCAGCACTAAAATTCGAATCTCATCGAGGGAAGTCTACAAAAAGACCAGTCACTATCCAACTATTAATACAGCATATTGTCCACTCTCCAAGACTGAATATACCTTTTCTTCTCCATTAGTCTACTGTCATTCATACTCCCTCCTAATCTGCCCTTCTCGATCCTGTTGATCTATACGGCAACTTGATATAAGTTCTTGGTTATTTCCATTATCGAGATGCGCTTCTCCTTCTTTGCAACACTGACTTGTCTGGCCGTTGGCCAAGCTGCTACATTCAACAAAATCAATGATGATTGGTCTTTTGATGTCAATGAGGGCAATAATGCTTATTGGATGAGCAATATCGACGATTCTAAGTCTCTGTCGAGTCTGGCCATTCCGGGCACACATAATTCCGTTACGAACAGTCTTACAGGCAGTCTCACAAGCAAACTGGTGCAGACCCAAAACGTGCCTCTGGAGCAACAACTTATTGGTGGCATCAGATACATTGACATTACTTGCAAGGTTACCAAAAAAGGTTTTATGGTCTACCATGGACTTTCTGAAACTGCATCTAGTTTTGGGAATGTCCTTACGACGATATTTGACTTTTTGGACCTTCACCGGTCTGAAACCGTCATTCTACGCATCCAGATGGGTGGAGTGCACAAAAGCTCTAAATCCTTCATCGATTCCCTTCAATATTACTTGACACCCGGCTCTGAACTTGGCAATCGCGCTGTCAATCGTGTCTACTCCAAGGGCGACGATCACATCACTACGATACCCACTCTAGGCGAGCTTCGTGGCAAGGTTTTCATCCTAGAGGACTTCAAGACCACTTCTCCCGGCCGTTATGGTCTTCCCTGGACCACAGATACCGTGTCTAGCTATAGTCGTAAATTTTCTGCTAGTACCCTTTTTATGGACTCGAAATGGGATGATATCAAATCCCATCTTCGCGAAGCTCCCTCGGACTCCTCCACCAAGCTGCGCATCACGCACACGACAGCTAGTTTTGGTGTGAGCCCTATTAACTTTGCTGCTCGAAATGCTCCTAAAGTTGGAATGAACAAGCATCTGGGTGACTATCTGTCGGATGAACGGGGCGCGTGTTTCGGTATTGTTGTCATAGACTTCCCTGGCCAGAAACTTGTTAAGCAGATCCTGCTACTTAACGAAGACTTTCGGAATGCTGAATCTCCTGATGTTATGGACCAGAGTGAGGTATTCACTGCTGCTAATTTCCTCACCGGCGCTTAAATACCACGGTAAGTGGAAAGCAGCATAGAGTCATAGATACTGTGCGAGACGTATAATATAGCAATTTTCAAGCTTACCATGCACCACCAAAACTTGGATATTTCACTTGTACACAATTCGGCGGAAATAGAAGCTATTTGCAAAATTCTACCCCAGATAGGTTTTCCATTGATTTATCTATTGAATTTCAACTCCTAAGCTTGGTGGCTCGCTCGCTGAGGTGGTATGCTTTCCTTTATAATTT
The DNA here is from genome assembly GCF_044167205.1 of Ceratocystis lukuohia. Classification (NCBI taxonomy): domain Eukaryota; kingdom Fungi; phylum Ascomycota; class Sordariomycetes; order Microascales; family Ceratocystidaceae; genus Ceratocystis; species Ceratocystis lukuohia. The sequence goes on from NW_027263527.1 coordinate 674,775, forward strand.
CAGTAATGGAAGCAGACACTAGTTCTGACCGCAACTCCTCCGAAGAGCTGACACTTACCACGTCAAGCTTCTATTGATTTTCTTTTTCGAAAAGTCTTTTCCAAACACTAGAGCTTCGCTTGGGGTCACAAAACGCTTATTGGGATTAGTTAACGCCTTCCTCTTCTTCCCTCTATTCAGACGAGTTAGTTCCTCCTCCAGACTAGCGTTCCACGTGGCATATGCTGTCAACGCCTGCTGCTGCACCTCAAACCCTTTGGCTGCCACCTTATATCGTCTCCGCATCTTCCGTGTTTTATTGAGCCCAAGATTGTGCATGTGGGGGCTAAATTCTGGGGCATTATCCGACCTAAAACATGGCGCCCGCTCTAGAGTTCTCTTCAGTCTGACATTTAGCCTGCCCCCTTGAATTTCTGGATGCCGCAAAGCTTTGGCTCTAGGAATTGGCCAACTACTAGTAACTCTCGAGCTAGGGAGTATTTTCTCGTTAGTCGTCATTCCCTCCCCTCTTCACGAGCCTTAGCATTGGCTCTGATGAAATTAACCTTAAGGTTGCTCATAAGCGAGTGGACCACTTCCACCACACCTGCAACCAGAAAGGCTCTATTACACCACCACAACGAAAGGCATAAACTCAAACTGTTCAGAGCTAAATACTGCCATTATTATTGAATCATCCCCACACGTCCATGCATTGTGTCCGGTCTTGCCACAAAAACTGCAGTGCCGAACAGCCACCGCGGTCCTGTGCTCGTGGCTGCTATTCTCGTGCCTCTCTTACTCTAGCTGCCCATCCACTTCGTTTCGGTCTAGCAAATTGCGCCCATAATTATGTTAAGACCATCTTTTTTCTGGAGAAATGTTTTTTAGCCCTTCATTGTTTGCTTAAAGCATGATTAGCCTCCCGAAGCATCCTGTTCTCAGACCTGAGAAGGGCTACCTGGCGCATTATTGGCTTTACCCCTTTGGTAATTTGGTCCACGGCGCTGTAAATGAGTGTTGGAGAGCTGCTATAATGACAGGCGATCTGACTTTGAAAAGAAATAGACTGTGAGCCGGCTTCTGCTGGGTTGTGTTGTAGAATTGCTTGTGTTCCATCATCTCTCTCCTTCGTCAACCCCTGAGTACTTCGACGGTGAGATATAGATACTTGGGTTTACAGTCGCGTATTCTCTCCTGCATGCCTGCTTGGTCATGTTCTCACGAGGTGCTACTACAATCAGCTCCATCGCATGTGACGTCTAATCTTAGCTCGCCTGAGCCAGGGCGTACCGAGTTATTGGGAGTTAACACTTCCTAGAAACCTGCCGCAACACCGTGAACATTGACTGCCCTAGAAATAGGATGGCAAAATTGATTGCCAGCTCCTTAAGAGTAGTGTTGTGGATGAACTTCCTTTCCGTGTGTTTCCTCTTGGAAGGCTGACTGTTTGTAGCTACGTCCATGCACAAGATTTTTTCGAAGAAACACGGGTTTTCTATCGGGCATGACATCGAACGATAGGATAAATCCGAGCTATGGAGATAGCAGGGGAAAGGTTGCTAGTTTGTATTACAGACTAAAAATAGCTAGATGAACATTGCCATGGCTTGCAGTGCAGTCCCTTAAACGGAATTTCGACTTCCCATGCTTGGCTGGCCTGTGTTTCTACCATCATGTATTGCTAAATCACAATATGTCGCTGCTCCTTTCTCCAGTTCACAGGGACACATGGTGGGCTTTATCAACCCAGCTTCACAGCGAATGTGAGCAGAAAGTTGGCTAGAAAGCCTGCTCGTCTATATGGGCTCTAGAGAAAAGTGTTTCCTGTACCCTAGACCTTGAAATGTAGCGCCAAGACCCCTGCTTATGTAGATACAAAAAGAAGTGCTTACAGCGATAGCATTTAGGGCTTTCCCATATGTAAGCAAAGCACAGGGTTCCAAGGTGGTCATAGATTTTGCGCAAGAGCCAATTCGTGCGCTTGGCGGACTACAGCTTAAGGCCTCGGAATGCCCTTTGACGTAAGCTTTGCCTACATGCTAGACAAGACTTTCGGACTAACAGCCATGCGAGGAGCAGAGCTGATACGTCGAACTCTGTATAATTTGCACCCTTGATTTTTAGGGCCCACTAGCTGTCACAGCGTGTAGCTTTTTTCAATTCTACTCGCGCGAAACTCCCTGACGCTGCTGGTCCTAGCTTAGTAGATGAAGGCTTGCTGACCGTATTACTAGGACTTTACCATGGTCAACCTCGAAACGGGCAGTCTAGCAAAAGGCTAGTCACTATCCAACTATTAATACATCATCTTGTCCACTCTTCAAGATTCAATATAGCTTTTCTTCTCCATCAGCCCACTGCTACTCATACCATCTCCTAATCCGCCCTTTCCGATCCTGTCGATCTGTATGGCAACTTAATACAAGGCCCTGATTAGTTCTATTATCGAGATGCGCTTCTCCTTCTTTGCAACACTGGCTTGTCTGGCCTTTAGTCAAGCTGCCATATTCAACGAAATCGACGATGCTTGGTCCTTTGATGTCAATGAGGGCGAGAACGCGGATTGGATGAGCACTATCGCCGATTCTACACTCCTGTCGAGTCTAGCCATCCCGGGCACCCATAATTCCGCCACGGACAGTCTTAAAAACAAAAAGGTGCAGACACAAAACGTGCCTCTGGAGCAGCAACTTGTTGGTGGCATCAGATACATCGACATTACCTGCAAAGATACCGGAAACATTCTTATGGTCTACAATGGACGTTCTCAAACTGACTCTAGTTTTGGGAATGTCCTTAGGACTATATACAACTTTCTGGACCATCACCAGCGGGAAACCGTCATTCTACGCATTCAAATGAGCGGAGCGTTTAAAACTTCCAAATCCCTTGTCAAATCCTTTGAAAAATACTTTGCCCCTGACACTGTCCTTGGCGATCTCGCCGCCAATCGTGTCTACTCCAAGGGCGACGATCGCATTACTACGGTACCTACTCTAGGCGAGCTTCGCGGCAAGGTTTTCATTCTGGAGGACTTCAAAACTAGTGCTCCCGGCCGTTATGGTCTTCCCTGGAACAAAGATACTGTGTCTAGCTATAGTCGTACATTTTCTGCTAGTACCCGTTCTATGGACTCGAAATGGAATGAGATCAAATCCCATCTTAGCGAAGCTCCCTCGGACTCCTCTACCAAGCTGCGCATCACGCACACTACAGCTAGTTTTGGTGTGAAACCCATTAACTTTGCTGCTAGAAATGCTCCTAATGTTGGCATGAACCAACACCTGGGCCAGTACCTGGCCTATCAGCAGAATAGCTGTTTTGGTATTGTTGTCATGGACTTCCCTGGCCGGTTTAACGTTGAGCAGATCTTGCAGCGTAACAAAAACTATCAGGTTCCTGAACCCTCTACTTATCCTAATGATCATAGTAACATATTCACCCCCGGTGTAGCAGTTGCCGCTGCCTAAATGCCACTGCAACTGGGAGGCAACGCACAAAAGAATATGTACATACAGGACGTTTCTACGGAGTCGCACTATATGGCAAGGTGGTCGTGGCAACGAACATTGTCGTCTCCAGGAAGACACTGCTAGGGAACAAGGTGGAACTAGGAAACAGTTAAAGGTGCTGTACAAGACGAAAGATGTAGCAACTTTCAAGCTTAATACCTGTACCAGTATTCATTTTCTTACAGTAGTATCCAAGAGACAGCTGTGAGTGTGGGAGTGTGATTAACTAGCGGAGTACTCGAAGTACTAGCTGGGTCAGCCATGAATCAATAAGCAAACGCTTTCAAGTATTTGAATGCAATGATCATACATGCTTCATTTGCTAGCACTTTACTTTAGGCAATTTCACGGATTTACCGCTTAGTTCCGTGTGAGTGACAATGCACCATTTACTATTGTCCCCAGGTCTGGGATGCAATGCATATGAGAATATGTGCCTTCGCGATTCGGGTCTAATCTATTCATTTAGCATAGCGCAGCTAACATACCTTCTTTAGTTCACAGGAGTGTTAAGCAGCCAAAGCGTTCCATGTAGAAATTTCCTGGAGCTCATGAAGACTTCTATTTATTGGAGCCCCCAACTGGCATCGATCATCAATTTTGTGAGATCTCTCGTAAATACATTGGGTCTCATCCAACCAGAACTCCGACGGTCCATTAGGCGCCAACTCCTACGTCGTGTATTTGAATCGTAGACAGCTTTTCTAAGTTGATGGATGATAATCCACATACTCCTAGGACTTAATGCATATGAAGGCATTTACGCTGACATATCTTGGCTTATTAAACTTTGCGCTAGCTCCTATTATACGAAGAATCGAGTTTCATGCTCGGGTCTTGGCCTTTGAAATAAAGCTTTTTCAACCCCTTCCTTTGTAACAGTAGATATTAGGAGGACGTACTGAATGTCCTGTAAGAAGGGGAAAAAGGAATAAGTGATTATTGAAGTTGTTCTATCTATTCGTGTCTTGTCTGGAGACCGGATCTCATCCGATTTATAGATCCATCAGTATGGGCCTTGAAAGAAGGCCCTTTATGTCTGATGCTAACCCTAATGTTTGGGCGAACTGGATCAGAGTCAGCAATCCTGGTAACCCTGACTTAGGTGACTGACTCTTTGCTATACATCTTGTTGGGGACTTCTAATCTGCATTTCACATTGCAGTGTGTGTAGGCGCATGCTTACTTCATGGTATCTCGCAGTTCAGCCACGGCTGCGTCATGCTTTGATAGCCCAGAACTCTTCGTGGCAAAAGCCACAGTGCTGTGAGGCGAAGTATAGTTGTTAGATTAGACTTGTAATGAAGCTGTAGACCCCTTCATACATCATACATCAGATGGTTACTTGGCGCTGTAACTAATGGAGTTGGAATATTTAAAAACCTAGACTTTTATTCCTAGAGGCGTAGGGGGCATAATAAGTACAGGATACCTGGTATCCAACCACGAAATGAGGCTATCTAGAGGTTTACATGCATGCGCCCTGGATTCCGTTTATATGGCTGGCCAGTCATACCTTTCACAGAGTGGTGATGCGAGCTAGTGTATGTCTACAATAGCTAATAAGCTCGGACACAATACCTTCAAACCACCATCCTCATTTATGGATTTTCATCAATAGTGAAAAGGCCGTTATTTCCCGCGTGCTGCCATTACTAATCAAACAAACCATCTGACCATTTTCAAGGGTATGGAAGCAGGGCCCAGCTCAAACCCATCAAGTAGCATGATATACACTTGGGCCAGCTATAAGTCCTCTAGCCGGAGTGATACGACCTACCCAGGATCACATAAAAGGTACACCAAAGACCCGAGTCATGGGGAATATTGACGAGACATTAATTCTAATCTAAATATGCGGCCATCTAGAATAGAGACAAGCCGCGATGTTTTGACCTTTAGACTTTGTAGCAGCATTTCTGCTGTTTGTGCTTGCCTGGCCCATGTGTCTGATTCTGCATTGGCTAGAGCGGAGAGAAGAGGGGGTGAAAGAGGGTAAGGGCGAGGCCGGCTGGTGGGATGGCAGGTCGGTATACTCTATAGTAAAAGCCTACGCGTAGTGTAGCATGCACAGAAGAGAGCAGCTTTCGTTGTCATTAGCGTCTATACCAAAAGGACAGGATCAAACGAAACAGGGGGACAATGATACTAGGCCTAGGTAGGGCTTCTCCGTCAACAAGATACCTTACCAAGGCGGCGATACGTATTTCACAATTACCAGCACCTATACACAGCTTGATGTAGCTTATTGCGTCTACCAGCGTTTCGGCTCTCATCGAAGTAAAATCGCAAATATGGATGGTCCAGGCTTCGCATGAGAAGACTACTGAAATTGCCTTTCGACGAGAAAAATTGGCGAGACACTCTATACACCAACTACACATCTATCTATGCTTTAGGTTCCTGTGGGTAACGAAAAGTCTAGCTGCATAGCTATAGCACACCTACGAAAAGCACTGCGTTTCAGGAGGTGTCTATAGGCTGGCCGTAGCTTAGCTGAAGAGCACCGTTAAGAAGTTACCGCGGGCTATCATTGTGGCCGCCGGACTCTAGATACTAGCGATGTGAGCGTGCTACAGTCTGCTCACCGTCTATCTACTAATACAACATCATTCCCGCCTCCTAAAACTTCCCGTCCTCTTTATCTAGATGCAGTCACCTTCACTGAAACCCCCTTCACTTGCCCTCTTCCATTTCCTACCGATCTACGCGGCTATTTGATATAACCATTTGTTGGGCTCAGTTGGCACTATGCACTTCTCCCTCCTCGTCGCACTATCCTTTCTGGCATTCAGTCATGCTGGCACTTACAAAAATATCGATGACTTGTGGTCCTTTGATCTCAACGCTGAGCAAAACGCCGACTGGATGGGCACCATCACTGACAATACCCTTCTCTCTAGCTTGTCCATTCCTGGCACTCACAATTCCATGACAGACAAATTAGAAAATATCTTGATGAAAACCCAGAATGTACCTCTGGCCCAGCAACTTACCGGCGGTATCAGATACATCGACATTACCTGCAGATATCGCAACTATATTATCGAAGTCTATCATGGACTTACTGACACTGGCTACAGTCTCGGCAATGTCATAGATACGTTGATTGACTTTCTCGATCAACACCCTCGTGAAACTATTATTCTACGCATCCAGAGGGGAGGCATATTCGACAGTCCCGAAACCTTCCTCAAAACTATCAAAACATACTTCATCTCTGGCCCTATCGTTGACGATCGCATTATCCAGCATATCTACTGGGGAGGCCCTGGTGACGTTACAGCCCCTACTCTTCGAGAGGCTCGGGGCAAGATCGTTATTCTGTAGGGCTTCAAGACAAACCCCTCCGGTCTTTATGGTATTCCCTGGAATTCGAAATCCGTCTCTAGTTACAACCACAGGTTTGCTCCTGGTACCTTTTTCTTGCCCTCGAAATGGGCTGGCGTCAAATCAATAATAAATCAGAGCCCGCCAAAAGACTCTCATAAGCTACGCATCACCCATACTACGGCCAGTTTTGGCGCCGGTCCCATTAATATTGCTGCTAGACCAAGTCCGAGTTCTGGAATGAACAAATTTCTCGGCGAATACCTAATGAACGACGAGGGCAATTGTTTTGGGATTGTGGTCATGGACTTCCCTGGCAACTTGCTTGTTCAGCAGATCTTGAAGCTTAATGACAAGCATCGAGTTCCCAATCTTCCAGAAAGTATCGACACTGACACCGTCAGTGTCGATGACCCTGTTCATGGCGCTTAGACGGCGATATGGTTATAAAGAAACATGGGATGGGATAAATGAGCCTAAAACCCCCAAAGTCAGTCAATGCCACAGGGTGACAAGTCTCAATGATGTCATTGTGAAGGGATGGCGGCAGGATAGATAGGAAGTGAAAATTAAATTTACAAGAAAACAGTAAAATAAATACTTCCAATGTCCACACATATAGGTTTGTGGTCTAGGTCGAAAGCCCTCATATACTCCCTAAGCTGGTTATAAAACGATAAGCGAACGTTGCTCTGTAGTGAGAGAATCCATAATTTGCATTCCATTCCCAGGCTACTTCCGCAAAGCCAGCAATCGGTTAGCTGCCGCTAGCAACTTGCCATCCACTACTACCTTCACGCCTAAGGTCTAGTGCCTGTCCATATATCTTGTTATCCCTCCTACGGCTGCTCCTTCAACACCGCATTACATACAAGCCATATACGAGCCAAACGAGCGTCAAAGATAGCACCTTGTTTCTTTAGCGATAGCCTACTGGGGATAGAGATCATATGCTAGAACGCCCAATAAACGATCTCTCTTATTGACAGCCTTGATGAGTGAATGCCTTTTACATGAGTTGTTCCTTGGTTGGCTGGCCTTTGGCTCAGACATTCATTGGTGAGACTTTTGTGGCGAGTTAGGATAGCAATCACGTTTTGGCCTGGCAATCGGCCAATTGTAGGCCAATGTCGAATAGACACGTACTACCAAGTGACTAGAAGCACACTCGACTTGAGATGTATGCTCCCTTAACCAAAGTCGCCCATGTATTTTGAAGAAACTCAAGGTCGAGTCCTTCACCAAAGGCCCCCAAAGGAAGTACCATAGACCAGGGAACTCATAGCATCTCTTACAATTTCCTGCTTGGCGCCAATGTTGCGTATAGCGTAGAAGTTGAACAAGCCAGTTGCCATTGGCATCCATCTAGTAATTCGTCCTTACGCAACAGTTTCCTATAATTACCCAGCGATATCTCGCACAGTCTACTCCATTCTAGTTTTCTTCTAATACATGCCGACGTGCAGGCAAGAACACATAACTGTAAGCCCAAGTATAAATCCCTCATATTCAAAATCCTCAGCACAAAGAGGAGAGTTCAATCAACACCAGCAATTTCACGACAACACTCCACACTCTCTATTACCTTAAGGGTTTCTGAGTGGCAACTAACCCTAGAAAGTTGTTAGCCATAAAAGATGTGAGTATTAGCGCGGAAGGAGGAATAGAGTGTGCATTTGAAACGCTACACAGCAGGGTCCACTCTTTAGTCTTGGCGCTTTGTTCTTCTGCGAGGGTTCATGAAAATCTCCTTCGTATAATTTACCTTAAAACGTATAGTCAAGTGCAACGCTTGATAAGCGCTACTAGCACTAACAAAGAGAACGCAGATGGTCCTGCATGGGAATACGGAACTCTTACTAAAAGCTACATTAATTCCAAGAAAAGACAAGGATCGTGTCATGAGTGATGACCTTTCAGTGAAATCTACCCGTAATAGCATGAGTTTTAAAAATGCTTCTGTTAGCTGTGCTTAGATTCTCAGGCCTCATGTCTAGGAAATATAGCGCCTTTTGTGGCAATGTAATTGTACGCACTTCATTGACCCATGCAGCCGTTTCTCCAAAGTCTTTATAGGAGTGCTTATTTACTGTTATGTGCCTCGCTTCGTCATTATTCATCGGTAGTGGTATATCACATGTACGTACTTGTATTGAATAGCTCTAATGTACTAGAGACCCTTGCTATCGGCTCGAAGCTTCATCTGCAAGCATCAGAAACATGCTGTGAAGAAATGGGGTTCTTCAACAGTGTTCTGGAGAGGGCCTGTCCCGCCCTCATCATCGAACGTTTCATCAAGCTGCTAGAGAGATTTCTCCGGATATCTCTGCCCCCCCCGGCAGAACGAAATGCAAAATAGTTGTTTTGATTTTCGCAAGACTAATCCTTGACGTAGCTGTAAGGTACGTAATGCGCCCAGGACAACATCACATGAATAAGGCACGAAGTGTTGCTTGATCTAGCTCAAGAATGTATTCCCGCCGTGGTTGTGGGTTGATAGTAATCTTGCTTGAGCTTCTTCGGCAACGCCTAAGCTCGCTTTAGGCCCAAGAACTAGAGTATAGTGAGTGACTGCGGCAACATTTTAACACGCTACAGACCAGAAAGTATACGCGATGAGGCCAAGACTGGATCAGATCTTCCTTTTCTGAAGGCCTGGCTGCGAGTAGGTATGCAATAGCTAACAAAAGAGCTTGTTTAACGGCGTCTCAATGCCTGTGTTTACCCTTCACCTTAGACGCAGTTAATGTCACGACTATGAATGACCATAGCCTCCAGTCTAATACCTGGCACTTTGAAGTGTCCTGCATGAAAAAGCCGTAGTGAGAAGCATGCTGTATTATTCGTATCTCTGATGTTTAGAGCCATCTAGCTATCACAGCGCCACTACCGCCCACAAAAGCTTAACAAGATGTTGGAGCCTCGTGGTATTGGCTCTCGCTTCCCCAATGAATACTTGCCGAAAGAATCGCCGACCACCTTTCACTATAACTACCGCTAGACTAGTTTTCAGCAAGGCAGGTCACCCAGTTTTTCCCCAAGGTCAGACTATTAATACTACACCAAGCCCGCTCTTCAAAACGCAACGGGGGTTTCTTGCCCATCAACCCTCTTTCAGTGATACTGCCGTCTCCCATACCCTTCAGACTTCTCGACCTGCCTGAAAATTTGATACACACCTTTGGTGCCATCCTCTTGTCATTATGCGCTTTCATCTTTTTGCCATTATGGGCTTTTTGGCCTTTGGTCATGCTGGGATATACAACAAGATCAATGATAATTGGTCTTTTGACGTCTACACAGGTCTAAATACCGACTGGATGGCCCCCATTGCCGACAATACCCCCCTATCGAGTCTTTCTATCCCTGGCAGCCATAACTCCATGACATACAACATCCGCAACAGCCTTTTCCAGACCCAAATTGCACCTTTGATCCAGCAACTTAATGGCGGTATCAGATACATCGATATTACCTGCAGATATAACAAACGTGATATCCTAGCTTACCATGGAATTTATGAGACTGGCTACACTCTTGGGTACGTATTAGAGACGTTGTTTGACTTCTTAGATGCAAACCCTCGCGAAACTATCGTTCTCCGCATCCAGAGGGGCGGGATCCTTGATCGTTCCAATGAATTTATTAAATTCTTTGAAAAGTACTTTGATACTAGCTCTGGCTTTGACGGTCGCGTCGCCGATCGTATCTACTCCAAGGGTACCGATGGTATTACTATGATACCCACTCTTGGTGAGCTTCGAGGCAAGGTTTTCATCCTGCAGGACTTCGAGACCAGTATTCCCGGCCGTTATGGGCTTCCCTGGAACAAAGATGCTGTGACCAGCTATAACCACAAGTTTTCTGTCGGTGGGCTGTTTATAAAATCGATATGGGCTAGCATCAAATCTCACCTCAGCAAGGCTCCCTCTGCCGGCTGCAAGAAGCTGCGTATCACCCACACTACGGCCAGTGTTGGAGTCAGTCCTATTAGTCTTGCAGCCAGAAGTCACCCTGGTATGGGAATGAACAAGTATCTTGGCCAACACCTCCTGCTTAAAGAGGGCGGTTGTTTTGGCATTGTTGTCATGGACTTTCCTGGCATGTTTCTTGTCCAGGGGATTATAAATCTTAACGACAAGTATCTGGCTCCTAGGTTCCCAGATCTCCCCACTGATAATACTGCCACATTTGAAGATGACGTCCGAAGCGCTTAAAGAATGACCTGGCTGTAAAGAAATAGATAGTGTCGGAACAATCTACTGAATTCAGATTTCATCACTTTAGGAGTCACTCGTGATCCTGTACAACCGCACGTGGAACCGTGCTGGTATACAGATTGATCGTTATGGTGAAGCTTGCTTTTTCTATTCTTTCTCTAAGGTGTTAAGTTCTTCCATCATGGACAACTAAGCTGAAGTATTCAGGCTCAGGTTTACCCAGGGTTAACCCGACCGAAGGCAAATTCCCCACAATACCCATCCTCCATGTAGTTCATCCAACATTTCATCCAACAGATAGCATATTAAAGTAATCTAAAGTCCTTGAAAATTCTAATTATGTTGTAGAACCGTAACCATGAGCGCTGCCACTGGGAAGAGGAGTTGGCAGGTGAAAATAAACCAGGATATTGGAGAGAGCGAGAGACAGAAAGCAATCCATCATAGTTTCTAAAGTTAACATCTAACACATCATTCATATCCATGTTTCGGCAATGAATACGCAGTTACGAGAGTAGGTTTGTAATCGATCTGGACGGGACCTGACTGGCTGACTGTAAAAGGATATTACAAAAGTCGGCTCGTATTCCAATTACAATTCAGCCGTAGTTTGTAATCCATCCCCTCGTTTGATACTGCATTTGCTTTCGCAAAGTCGGAAGTTAGTTAGCTTGGACCAACATTTGGCCACTTGCAATTGGATTATTTACACCGAAGCATCCAGCAAACAGTCATTCTTATCCAAAATGGGCTCCTCTATGCCCTTTAGGCCGCCTGTCAAGAAGCATTACCGCGAAGTAACACAATTAAACCCATGTAGAATGAAGATATACGACTAGATGGCCGCACATACATTCAGCATAAAATATATATGCTCCAAGTCCAACGCCTTCGTCTGTAGTACAATAAAGAAGATTGCGGATTAGGAAACTGGCAACAATTGCTGCTTTATAGTAGATATAGTGTCGACAACGCAGGAAATAGGGGAGACAGGCTTGACAAGATGTACATGCCAACTCTATGAGATTAACTCTACTCGAAAAAGTGGCTCTAGTCAAGCTCATTCTTGACCTAGCTTGGCGAGGATCCCCCCCCCCCCCCCCCGGCTTAGTGGTTTTGAAGAACGAGCCAACCTCTTCCTCTCAGAACACGACGCGGGACGTGTTGGGCAGCACTGGGCTTCACACTTCATCCAGCGACAGCCAGAGCTCAAGACTCGTTTCAATCATACAAACGACTGGCGCCTCATGATGCTCAAGCAGTTTTGTTGAAGCATGAGAACAACTTATAAGCTCCAACGCCGGCCGGCTCTCTTCCCAAAGAGACCAACACTTGTCTCTTTGATGCCACACAATCCGACACAGGCCCTCTCACAGTCTGCCTATGTCAAGGACTTAATTTTCTATCATCAGGGAAGCTTCGCCACTCCATTTATGATGCTATCGGCCAATTGGCAAAGGGGACACGGGCAATATGCATGAGGTAGTGCTTTTACAAAAGGAGAACAAGTCACCATGAGTTGCAAGTGAGACACTCACCAAATACTAGAGTCAAAAAGACATATATACAGCAAGGATGAGCCCTTACTGTAGGGGATGCGAAGGATATTCTAGCTCAAAACGATGTTGATCGGCAGGCGGCTCACGAAATGCCACAAAATGGTGGACTACGGCGGGCATTCAGCACTGTAGCAATTGTATGAAGACAGGCCATAATGCTTGAAGCTATTTAAAAGATGTAGAATCATCTAGCAAAGATAACCGTAGTTATTTCAAATAGTTTTTGGTTGTTATTACATCGCAATGGAATAATGAATGCGAGGGGTACCGTGACGTGTCCCGTTCACTTGTAAGCTACGCCGGTTGTTTTCAGTATCCGAGTTTCTACTAAGTTTCGTGTTTGGAGGTTAGATCCTGTTTATATACAATACATCATTGCGGCGAAGATTCGAACATACAGCCTTGGCTCTATTACCGCTGAGTCTATGCCTCGAAGATGGTGGCTACTTTTAGAGAATTCCTATTCGCACCTTGAAAATTTGAGGCCCCACACACTAAGCTAAGTAATTGAACCAATCACATAGCCGATTTGGCAACAATCCAGCCAATCAGATAGTCATGGCCAGTACGTCAGGCGTAGGCAGGCTGGCTTATCAAGAATATCAGAAACTACGGCCAACGAACTACGCCTCCGACAGAGTCAGCACATCGTGAGCTGAAAAGCTATTTGGTCAGAGGTCCTGGTGACTTGAAGAAGGGTTTTGATATTATTCAAGAGTTTTCACAAAATAAGCAAAAGAAATGTATTCGACGAAGTCACATAGCAAATTAGCTTGGCAGTATATTCTTCCAGAGGGCCAAATAAGAATTTTATTTATTGCAAAGACAAGGAATGTATGGTGGTAGGTGTGATGGACTGCTTTGTTGTGAACTGTACCCTATGTAATCGTGTAGATTATACGGATGCTTGCGAGTTGTGCTTGGACTCACAGATCTCAAGTGCAGGGACTGTATTTCCGTTTTTGGTAGCATTATTTATTATACATATGCCTTTTCAATACCCCAACAGCCCTGCCCCTCTGCGAGCTGTGTGGGCTGGGCAAAGTGGCTGTTTTGGCTGCAATGTGCCCTTTCCTTTGGCATTATTCATGCGTAGGGAGTGATAGATCAGAAGCATCTGTTTGGGCGTAATGAGAAATAAAGACTTCTAGACCCCAGCTAAAGCATCGAACCATCGAAATAGCCGAGTGCCTCATTTGGAATAGGATTAGTGCGCGTACTGCCCCTGGCCTTTTGAGAGCAGACTATGATATAAAAAAATGGAAGCAAGGAAAAAACAAAGCTGATATAGCCATGCCCCAATTTAAGGTGACAGAAAATGGCGGTGGTAACGCTGACTGGCTATCTTTTAAGCAGTTATTGATTTAAATTTACCCGCTTTCGAGACGGAGCTGGTGCCATTATTGGTCTTGTCCCAGGTGCCGTCTTCATTTAGGAGAGACTGGCTATGTTCATGTTTCGTCATTGGACAATGAGACACATTCTAGAATGTCCAAACAAAGCCACTAAAGCAGACAGGCTGGGGGTGAAAAGGGAAAGGATTGCCAGCTCCTCAAGTTTCAGAGGACTACAACAGTGCCATCATCATTCAACTTCCTTTCCGTGTCTTTCCCCCTGTTCAGCCTAGCGAATCCTAGTACAAACATGGGCAAGCCGATGAAGAAATGTGTTTCTTTGAGAATGTTTCGGGAAGGACCTGCCCCAGGATTCTGTCTGTCTAAGCTTGTACCAGGCCGCTACAGGGACCTCTTGAAAGACCGTTATTTTCATGCAGAAATACCGTGAAGTAGAGAAAGGGTTGTTCCTTCCTACGTATTGGCAGGTCAAGGGACTGCTACGCCATTGTCGATGACATGGAAGTACGGGCGCCTTAGAACTATGAAGAGGAGCAATAGCACATTGCACTAAGGGATGGGAAAGAGCACATATATCGGGCCTAAATGGTTGTGGGGTGCCGTACAAGATCATACTTACACTGCATCTTTGTGGACTAGCAGTAATCGGACCTAAACTTCGTCGTCAATGTCTGCGCAAACGAGACTGACGTCATCCCGACCCGTAGTGCCTGGGAATGCAATTTTATGCCTTGGTCTAGAATGGCCCGTGTGTCTGCTTTAGTGGGGCTGCGGATTTGCGCCGTGTCTAGGTGAGTGTAAGGATTGCTATGTCTCTTTTTGCAAACTCCTTTATACACAAGAAGACAAGAAGAGTCTTATTAGCTCGCCTTAATAGCTGTTATTAAGAAATGACTTTGTGGGTAAAATTCTAATGTGCATATACCTATGATTTGCCGACAAGAGGTACGCTTCGCGTACTGTGTAACTGACGGCTAGAGTTGTTTATGTAGTGCTGGCGCCGTTCTCAACGCCTGTCCGTGTACAAAGCAAAAGACAAGGCAGTGTAGCCAGCAAAGATACTGGGAGTAGGCGCCTCTTTTGTGAAAATAGGCTATGCAAAGACGGCTATAGGCTTTGCCCACTACTCCACACATGGGCCTGTATATCACGACTATATATGGTCATGGCTTCCGGCCTGATAGGGGGCTTAGAAATGCACTGGCCAAAGGGGCAATGGCAAGTAAACACAAGCTGTAGTATTCGCATCTCTATCCCTAGGCGCCAATACCATGTCCTTATCCATTCAAAGCAAACTCAAGAAGACATTAGAGCTTCTTGGCACTGGCTCTAGCTTATCTGGCGGAGACCTGTCGAACTGATTACTGATATGTCATCCTGGCCGTTGGCACACTTTGGATATCAGTGAGACGGCCCGCCAAAGCACGTCTAGAACAACTATTAATATTGCATCATGCCCACTATTTGAAGGGTCTGCATCCTAGGTTTCTCCACTACCCCACGACCGCACCACTCGTACTCTGGTCTCTTTCCTCCTCTTAAACCCTGCCAATCTATGTGGCTATTTAGTACATACTTCTAATTTCTTTGGTCGTCGATATGCGTTTCTCTCTTTTCGCCACCCTAGGCTTCCTGGCCTTTAGCCATGCAGGAGAGTACAATCAGATCAAGGACCATTGGTCTTTTGATGTCTCTGCCGGCGAAAACGCCGACTGGATGGACCCACTTCGTGATGATACCCTACTGTCAGATTTGGTCATCCCTGGCACTCACAATTCTATGACATACGACCTTGAAAGTAGTCTCTGGCAGAGCCAAAATATACCTCTGGAAAGGCAACTCGCTGGCGGCATCAGGTACATCGACATTACCTGCAGACATGACAAAAATGGTATTTTAGTGTACCATGGACTTTCCGATACTACCTACAGTCTCCCAATTGTCTTGGAAACGATATTTGATTTTCTGGGTGAACATGCTCGCGAGACCGTCATTCTCCGCATCCAAAGGGGGGGCATATTTGATGATTCCAAAATCTTCTTCCAGTACTTTGATCAATATTTCGTCCCTGGCTCTGATCTTGGCAACCGTGCCGTCGAGCGTGTCTACTCCAAGAAGAGTAGCATTCCTACGGTACCTACTCTTGGTGAGCTTCGCGGCAAGCTATACATCCTGCAGGACTTCGAGACGAGACCCGCCGGCCATTATGGACTCCCTTGGAACTCAAATACTGTGTCTAACTACAACTCTAAGATTGCTGCCGGCACTAAGTTTTTGGGCTCCAAATGGAAGGAGGTCAAATCTCATCTCAGCGAGGCTCCAGAGCCCAATAAACTGCGTATTACCCACACTACGGCTAGTTTCGGAGTCAGCCCCATTAATGTTGCAGCCAGGAATCATCCCAAAGACGGAATGAACAAGTATCTTGGCCGGTATCTTACAACTAAAGAGGGCAACTGTTTTGGGATTGTTGTCATGGACTTTCCTGGCCAGCATCTTGTAGCCCGTATTTTGGCTCTGAATGAAAAATATCGGGCTCCTAAGCCAGAAAGCCGTCCGTCTATTCTAGATGAGACAATCATTTTCGAAGATCCCGCCAGTGTCAAAGCCAACGGTGCGTAAATGCTGCTATGGTTGGGACAAAACAGATGACTGCAGAAAAAGCCTCCAAGTGATAGGACGGGTATGAACGACTCGGATACTGAAAGAAAGTGATCCAAGGAGACGCAAATGTACGATACATGAGAAGATACGGTAGAGGAACAAAGTTGCTAGAACTTTCAGTGTTACTATCGAGCCTAGTATTTATATTATTACAATAGTGACGAATGGGGAGTTGTGATTCTAGGTTTATAGAAAGTGTTCAAGGTGGCCGAGGGGTTGGTCAGGCTGACTATAAACCAATATGCTAAAGTCATCATTGATTTGGAAATCAATGGCCATTTGCACTCCCTATCTATCTGGGAGCTTTATTTGGCCCCATGAAGATGACTAGTAGTTAGCCCTTACTCCCAATTTGCCATCTGTGGCTGCCTACTCAGCAAGGTCCAGCTCCTCTGTCAGTCATGGTCTTCGTCGTTCTTCTCCGTCGTTCATTCTGAATAGCATACCACATATGTGGTATTAAGGTTAAATAGGCGCCAAGGAGGTATATTTTGGAAGTTGAGAAGCCGTCTGCCATGAATAAAGCGACAGGCTTGAGTCGATGAACATCATTATACATTGAAATGGCGAACAGACACTTATTCTAATCAAAAGCATTTAAAGGGAGCTACTTGTGAATAACTTGGTTGTTTATTATCTAGCATTTCGATAGCGTATTTGCCATTGGGTTACGTTATGAGCTTTTGCAGCAGTCATTCCATTTTTATGCTTGATAACGACCTGAATATTCTGGCGACTTGGCCAAAGGACTCACGCTCATCGGTCAAGGGAAAGACAACGAGACAGGGAACTTGCAACTGTTTGTACTATTTGGCACATGGAGTGTTAAGAGGATGGCAAGCCTATCAGCTGAGAATATCAGCTGCTATCGACGCCCATCTAGTAATTCAGCTGTTTGATAGCAAATAGTCGTCTAAGCACTAAGTCATAAATTGAAGGCGAGTCGGAGCTGCTTCCGTTGTGTTTTTCTATCAGTAACCTAAGTTAGGGTTACCAGGATTGCTGACCCTGATCTCGTTCGCCCAAACGTTAGGGTTAGTGCCAGACACAAAGGGTCTTCTTCCAAGGCCCTTGTGCTTGATCTAGAACATAGTGGTGATAGATATATAAACCGTCTGAGACACGCTCTTCAGACTAGACTTGGACAGATACAGAACAACTTAAATAATCACTGATTCCTTCTTCCTTTCTTTACAGGACATTATGTACGTCCTCCTAATATCTACTGTTATTTTCACATACCACTATCTATTGTCACGTACAAGGATGTGATGGGCTGGACGAGGCAATCCGTACACATTTACCCGGCTTTTGTTACTGTTGGTCTATCTTACTCTTCCATACCAGCGACACATTTCATCAATAATGAGTATATTGATGAATGTTGGTTTTTCTGACGAGCAGCCTCGAATACTATTGCATGCATTGCAAGTTAGCCTATTGTTTATATTCTATGCACTGTTTCACTAAGCAGCGAACTACAAGCACTTGCTTTACTTTACCAGACATAAAGGTAGACGGTTGTATTCAATGAGTGTGACTCGTGAAGTACGTATTTACATCACTGTCAGAATATTAAAAAAGCCCAGTGGCCCTAGCACCTTCAGCACAGTCTTCCGGTCCTAGTACACCAACTCAGTGCGCATGTAGAAACCGATACCATGTTGTTAATTTCACGGAGATATCACAAATGAGACCACCATCGGAATTAAGAGCTGCAGGCTGTCCCTGGCACATCCGCTTGCCCAAACTTTCTTATTTAAAGATTAATCCGTGTTTATATAGTTTAGGCGAGCGCGTGAGCCTTCAATATTTGTTCTAGAACTCATAGAGCCGACTGGTCCTGATTATCCCCTTTTAGCTGCCTGTTGAGTCTTTGGTACGCCCCGGTGGAAGGGCATCAGCACGACCAGAGCAAAGCGATGCAGACGGCCCTGCTTAGAGGCTTTTCTAATCCCAAGTGTGAACTGTAGTTAATCTAGAGGTATGAAGGTTGCCACAGTGGAAGATGTTCACAAGTTAGCAGGCTACCTCGTGATAACGTATCGCCGATGTTACAGCACGTTCCGTCATGATTCATGGGTAGAGAGAGCTCAGAAGCAGCAGCACCATAATCCGAAGACCAGCTAGTGTAATATGGACGGGAAGTGGGGGAGGGTGAAGGATGGCTAGAAAAGATGCGACTAGTATAGCCCTCCTATAAGTTGTGAAGCTGATAGGCGATAGCTAACTGGAAGCGATAACCGAATAAATGGCGTCTTTTCAGGGATCATGGGAGGACGTGCGAAGAAAGGGAATTCTAGAATCCTCAAATAAAGTCGCACATTGATTGGATTAGGAAACGAAGGGAGAGGGAGGATTTTGTCAGATCTCTGAGTGGGTTGGCGGTTTGTTGATGATAGTATTTGATCAGTGCGTCATACTCAACCTCTACCTCGCGATTTCCATTTAGGCAAGTTGACGAATTGCACACTGGACGTGCACGTGAACGAAAACACAGAGACCAGGCGTAAATACGTTTACATTTGGCGCTAGATCGTATCCCCGATGTATTCATCTGCGCTAATACTAACGGGACATGAGCTTCTTCGGCGACGCCCGGAGCATGACTTAAGGTCTTCATAGTAACCATGACATGACAGCAAGCATCCGAAACATTAGGAAACCTTGCCAATGTTTGTCTAATTTTTGATTGAAGAACGGATTTCAACAGATTTATATATCCATCACTACAGTGTCTAGGCCAAACACATGGCCTTGGAAAGGGCCCGTTATGTCCGATGCTAACCCTAACGTCTGGCCGAACTTGGTGAGAGTCAGCAATCCTGGTAACCCCGACTGAGGTTACTGACAGCCAAGATAGCAGTTGTCCTTCATGAAAAAACAGCACACAAAGGTATGTCCTAACTTTGAGTAAGGGCCAACTGATGTATGCGTCCAGCACTCCGCGTTAATGCCGTCAATTGGTCTTGCGTTAACCTGGCGAATAATGTGACTAAACCCCGCTAGACATACAGCCTAGAAGTGCACCGGAGAAAACAGAGGCTCTGAATACACACTCTGCTATTCGTATCTCCGGCTTTGAGGGCCCTTTAGCTATTGGAATGTTAGGCTTTTTTCCATCTCTACTCCTGAGAAACTCGGGGATGTGAAGGCTTTGTTGAGCTAGCCTTAGCTTGATGGGTGGATGGTTGTGTTTTAGGCCACGGGTTTATGATGATGGCTATCTCTCGCTTTGGGACGCGCGAGGAAAGGCTCTTCAATTCTGGTTTGGACCTAGGTATTAATACGACATTAGGCCGACTCCTCAATATTCAAAACGCCTTTCCTCCTCCATCAACCCGCTGTCACTGATACTTTCTCATCCTCCGCTCCTTAGCTGCTGCCGATCTATGTGCCTGGCCGATATAGCTTCTCGATTGGCTTCGTTTTCAATATGCGCTGTTCTCTATTGACGGCATTGGCCTGTCTGGCTGTTAGTCACGCAGGCGAGTACAATGATATCATTGATCCTTGGTCTTTTGATGTTGGCGAGGGCAAATATACGGACTGGATGGGCGCCATCGCTGATGACACCCTTCTCTCGAGTTTGTCCATTCCTGGTACTCACGACTCTATGGCATACCACATTGGTAACAGTTTTATGCAGACCCAAAATTCTTATTTGGCCCAACAACTTACTGGCGGTATCAGGTACATTGACATTACCTGCAGATATCAAGATTCCTCCATCCAAGTGTACTATGGACCCTATGACACTGGCCACCCCCTCTCGACAGTCTTGGAGGAGATTTTTGACTTCCTGGATCAACACCCTCGCGAGACCGTCGTTCTCCGCATAAGGCACAATATATTGGTTACTTCCACAAAATTCTTCGAAGCCTTCGATAAAAACTTTATCTCTGGCTCTCATGTTGGTGATCGTGCCATCGAGCATATCTACACGACCGATTCTGGTGTAATTGCTATGGCGCCCACTCTTGGTGAGCTTCGCGGCAAGGTTTTAATACTAGAGGATTTCGAGACTGAAGATCCTGGCTGCTACGGGCTCCCCTGGAACAAAGATACTGTGACCAGCTATAGCCGCAGGTTTGCTACTGGCGGAATGTTCTTAGAGGCGAAATGGAAGGTCATTAAATTCTATCTCAGCCAGGATCCCTCTCCAGACTCTAATATACTGCGCATCACGCACACTACTGCCAATTTCGGCGTCATTCCCATTGACATTGCTGCTAGGAATAGTCCTAGCACTGGAATGAATGGGTATCTCGGTCAATACCTCCAAGAACCCGAAGCTAAATGTTTTGGTATAATTGTCATGGACTTCCCTGGCAAGCAGCTTGTCCAAAACATCCTGGCTCTTAATGACAAGTATCTGGCTCCCAAGGCCGACAGTCTCCCGTCTGATAACACTAATACAGAACCTGTTGAAGCCAGTCGCTCCAATGCTTAAAAGCCGCTGTAGCTTGAAAAAAGCCAATGTAACCAAACTGCGAACGTAATTTACCAGCGAGCGGAACACCTCCTAGCACCCCTCGCATTCATTATTCCATTGCGATTTAATAACAACAAAATCCTATTTAAAATAACTACAATTGAATTTACCACATGATTAGATGAGCCAAGGAGGAGAGAGCTTTCCCACATCCCCGAGTAGGCTGGCGGCGTGTTGAGGGTATTTCATCGGTGCCGTCGTACTCAGCGTCCATCCCGTTGCTTGCATATTGGCAAACTAATTACAGTCACACTAGCCGCGCAGATGAAAGAAGAAGAGAGACCAGGCGTAAGCTCGTCTACATTCAGAGCAGAATCATATCCCTGCTGTATCCCTCTGCGGCTATGGGCTCCTTCGGCGACTCCTAGAGCATGACACAAGGCCTTCATATCAACCAGGTTGAGGTAACATGAAAATGGGAGCAAGCATCCCAACTACGAGAAAGCTTTGCCAAAGATTGCTGATGCTCATGTGCCAGTTTTCGCCAGATGGCAGAATAGAATTCTGCTGTGTCAGAATAAATGCTAATATCTCGATGCTGCTTTCTGTAACCCTTCCTATAAGCATAGAAAAGTCAGTGTGCGAAGCTGTGACCTGACTTTGGGTGAGGGCCAACTGATGCGTGCATCTAGCACTTGAGGTTGGTGCCATCGATTGGTCTAGCTTGAACTTGGCTGGTCATGTCACTAAAGCCTGCTAGGCATAGGTCTAGAAGCGCACCGGAGAAAACAGAGGCACTAGATGGACGCTCCGTTATTCATATCCCCGACTTTCAGGGCCCTCTAGTTATTGCAATGTGAGGCTCTTTTCCATGCCCACTGCCGAGAAACTCGGCAGAATTTGAGGCCTTGGTTGAGTTGGCCCCAGCTTGACGGATGAAGCGTTCTCTCTTAGATGACGGGTTTGCTATAATAGCCATCGCTTGTTTCGGGATGTGGGAGAGGGACGACTCTTAAAGTCTAGTCTAGGCCTATGTATTAATGCGACATGAGGCCGACTCTTCACGTTTCAAAACGCCTTTCCCCCTCCATCAACCCGCTGCCAGTGATACTTTATCATCTCCCACTCCTTAGTTGCTGCCGATCTATGTGCCTGGCCGAAATAGCTTTTTGATTAGCTTTGTTTTCAATATGCGCTTTTCTCTCTTCACGACACTGGCCTGTCTGGCCGTCAGTCACGCAGCCGAGTACCATGGTATCATTGATCCTTGGTCTTTTGATGTCGACGAGGGCAAATTTACAGACTGGATGGGCGCTATCGATGATGACACCCGTCTTTCGAGTTTGTCCATTCCTGGTACTCACGACTCTATGGCATACCACATTCGTAACAGTTGGGTGCAGACCCAAATTGCTTTTTTGGCCAAACAACTTACTGGTGGTATCAGGTACATCGACATTACCTGCAGATATCAAGATTCCTCCATCCAAGTGTACCATGGACCCCATGAAACTGGCCATAGTCTCTCGGCAGTCTTGGAGGAGATTTTTGACTTCCTGGATCAACACCCTCGCGAGGCCGTCATTCTCCGCATCCAAAGGGGCGGCATATTTGTTGATTCCAAAACGTTCCTCGAAACCTTTGATGACGTTTTTGTTTCTGGCTCTTATGTTGGTGATCGTGCCATCGAGCGTATCTACACTGCCGATGATGATGTAATTTCTGTGGCGCCTACTCTTGGTCAACTTCGCGGCAAGGTTTTAATCCTAGAGGACTTTGAGACTGAACGTCCTGGCCGTTACGGGCTCCCCTGGAACAAAGATACTGTGACCAACTATAACTACAAGTTTTCTCTTGGTGGGCTATTCTTGGAGTCTAAATGGAACAGCGTTAAATCCCATCTCAGCCAGGATCCCTCTCCAGACTCTAATATCCTGCGCATCACGCACACTACCGCCAGTTTCGGCGCCAGGCCCATCAACATTGCTGCTCGGAATAGTCCTAGCACTGGAATGAATGGGTTTCTTGGTCAATACCTCAAGAACAGCGAATCCAAATGTTTTGGTATTATTGTCATGGACTTCCCTGGCAAGCATCTTGTCCAAAATATCCTGGCTCATAATAACAAGTATCGGGCTCCCGACTCTGCCCGTCTTCCGTCAGATGACACTGATACAGTGCCTGTTGAAGCTAGTTACTCCAATGCTTAAAAGCCACTGTAGCTTGAAAAGGTTACTCTAGCCAAAGTGCTACTGCTAGTTTTGAAACATTTATCCTGTCAGCCTAAAGCTTCTGCTCATAGTTTGAAAGGAACAGTGCTATCTTTAGGAGCCAAAACAGTCATTGTATTTTGGTATATAGAGTATCAACGGAGCAGTGGTTCCGATCATACCGCCTACTTGGAAATAAATATACTAGTTTAGTTGTTGGCGGAGAACAGGCACTGAATTTGCACACTGACGGATGTTTCAACTTTGATTTGGGTATGCTGTAGACGCTTCTCATGCTACCATCTACTCGTGCATCTTCATTGACGTAGACGGACTGACAAAATTATAGATTTTTATTTTAGCTGATATCAATCGCTTCGGAGCTCGTTAAAGCTCAACATATCACCTTGCATGGCGGCTTTTATTAATTTCTTGGTGACATCTAGCCCATTATTTCTTCTCACCGTCCTAGTGGTAATTCTCGTTGATGGTCATTACACTGATGGTAATTTTGATGCTGACACTTCATTCTCGATCATGGCCTCAAGGCGCGTTCTATTCCATATTACTTTGCCTATTTCGTACATGTTGCGATCTGTTGTGCTAACCTCAGCTGCTATCTTGACTGCTCCGAGAGCTGCGATTGCTTCTGTATCTGCCACCTCCCTGTGTTTCCCACATGTGTCGACGCCTTGCGCTAAGGCCTTGTCTCCAAAGCATACAGTCCAGACAGCTCCAGTGGCTCCGTCGCTGTTGGGCGAGCCATCCGAATACACCTTCATTGCCCCCTGACATTCCATTTCGGGCAGGTTGAGATGGGCCTTGTCTGCCTCTTCCTTGCTCGGTTTCTCTGTGAGTCGGTCGGTCGGTCCTTCCCCCCTGGCTGGAGTTTGTCTGTATCTCTAATTAGGAAAGGCAGCATTACCTTTGCCTCGTCTATAGTGTCATCTATTGTCGTTATGTTTAAGGGATGGTCTGCGCTACATGTGTATGCGCATATCCCGCCCGTCCGCCCGTATCATTTCTTGACAGACAATTTTGAAGCTTGGGAAAGCCGCGAACCTGTATAGGCTTGACTTTTTCGTAGCTTTATAGACTGACAGAGCCGGCTGGACTCCGTCTCAGAGCATAGCCTCTAGTTTATCCATCGCTGTCTTGTTTGCCATGGGATAACATGTAGTGGCCGTATATCTCAGCTGTAGCAGCACACAGGCTCTCATAACTTACAATGCGGACTTTGGCGGAACTCTGAAGTAGACTATATTGAGGCGTCGAAGTACACAAATGGTCTTCTGGGCCTTCGCCTTTGTTATTTCATAATCCCTTTTGAAGCTCAGGCTAGGATCCCATCACACCACCAATCACTTCATTTTTTTTCATTAGCGTCAGCCAAGTTCCATCTGGCATTTGGAGTTTCGCATCTATACCCGCAGCTTTTCGTTCCTTGTACAGGCGCAAGAATTCCGTTTTGCTCCAGTTCATCTCTAGCTCGTTCTCACTACATCATCTCGCTGCCATCCTCAGCCAGTCTCCAACCCACAGGAGGTTGGCCCCAACTTAATTCGGTGATACGTAGATCAAGCCGCCATCTGCATACCCAGGACTCTGCATCTTCTTGAAGAGGTCTACCATGAGGATCATGTACAGGATTGGCGAGTCTGGCAAGACTGCCCCCGACCTTCCTTTTCACGAGGAGCCTTCCCTCAACAGATACACTCACCTACCTGTCCGTCAGGAAGGAAGCCATCCACTCCCAGAGGGACTCTCGCTAGCGCTGGCTTCTCGGCCGGGCTACCAGTCATTCCTCTTAGGCCGCGTCAAAGACGCCCTTGATATCAAGGCGACTAATGATGTGATCGTCTTCACCTTTGACTCTTCCGTGATGACATCTGCCAGTTTCCAGGCGAGGTCTATGGCGGCTCTTGTAGGGACTGCCGAAGCATAGCGCACTGGGATTATGCATAGATCGACTGCCTGCGTTGACAATCTTCTTGCAACTACCCTCTCGAAGCCCTTCCCTATGATTAACAGAAACGAAGTCAGCCAGTTGCTTCTTAGAAGTCTCTTGTTTCGCTGTTGTTTCGGGATCGCTATCATTGCTGCAGGCTTAAAGATCCTTTGGTGTCATCCAGCTTCTAGGCAGTAGTTGGGGAGCTTGACTATACATTGTCCAAAGATCGGCCATGCCAGCTTCTGTGCTGTGTTCGGTATGCGCGTAGAGAGCTGTTTTTTCTTACGAAGGCTTTTGTGAACTTCTCTATGTCGAGTACGTTCATGTAGACTGGGGCAACCCTTGTCGCCAGTGATCTCCTAACTTACTTCTACGGCTCGGCCACCCCCGTTCAGGTGGCGCTCGACCAGGCCGACCAAATAGGCATCCGTGTTGGCTGCTTTCAACTACATCGGTGTCTAGTCCGATGTAGTTCTTGATTTTGTCACTCTTCTCCAGCAGAGTCGAGTGACCGTGCTTGTTGGCTAGAAGTTCAAAACTACTCTTGGTCTTCTGCACGTCTTTCAGAGCTTTCTTCACCTCTAGGTCCAGTTCCCTAAGTCTACCCGACATCAGGAAGCTTTCATAGTTGTGCATTTAATTCTCCACGCTACCTCTTACCAGGACTCTGTTGTCCTAGCGAGCCACTAGCTATGAGAAACGCGCGTTCCGGGCCTTGCGGTGCGTGACGGTCTACCACTCGCCACCCTGTTTAGCGGCCTCGCAAGACTTGGCTATTTTTAGCAGCACTTTGTGTGTCTGCTAGCTTCGGGGCGGCTCTCTTCGCCATCTCTATGAGAGATGGGGCCTTCTTTCCGCTAGGCGTGGAGCTCGACGTTTCTCCCTGAGCCTTTTCCAGCCTACCCCGGGACTTTCTAGCGGGCTTGCTTGCAAGCTTCTTATTCCAACCCCCCTCACATCCCGTCAAGACGGATTCCATAGCTTCCTCTGCTCTCGAGAGGATCATATCCTTGACGGCTTCCGCTGTCGTTTAGTCTCCCTCGCGCTCGCATTGGGCTTCTCGAAAGCGCGTTCTTGTGCTTCGAGGCTCCTCAGCAGGTTGGACATTCTCTACCTGCTGCCTTGACGATTTTTTGTTTGCTTTTTTACGCTAGACAGTAGATTCGTGGTTGGTGTTCAGTATGTTGCAATTTGCTGAAATCTATAGGGTCACTTAGGGTTGTTGACAAAGTTGGAAGCTCAGCGCTTGCTAATGAGGGTCGGCGAGTGGTTTATTAGCTATTTTGTCAATACCACGCAGTTGCGGGGGAAGTCCTCGTGAATGAAAGTCCAGAACGAACTGGACAACAATATATTCTTTTACATCAGATATTTTCCGTGATTTAGAGATCCAATCATGTCGACATTGAATGCCCATTGTGCCGGCGACGTAGCTTACAATAGTCCACTTCATATCATATATCCTTGAACCAAGGCAGGGACTTAATTTTGGGCCGTTTTGATGGCGTTGAAGAGCAAGGAGTATATTATCCTCGTCGTTGTGTTGCCGAATATTTAATGGTTGGGAATTGATTGATCAAATGGAAAAAAGTAAAGTTGTGTGATTTTTGGTGCGCATGCTTATCTTGCACTTTATTGTCAGTAACCAAAGTCAGGGGTTACCAAGATTGCTGACGCTGATCCAGTTCGCCCAAACATTAGGGTTAGAATCAGACGTCAAGGGTCTTCTTCCAAGGCCCTTGTGCTCCGCCGTGCCGCAGTGATCTATACAGTCAAGCTAACAGCCCTGTGGCGTCGACAGAAGGGTATCCAAGCTCGAGTTGATATTATCCATAAATCACGCAAGCTATCCGATCTAGACGAAGACATCATTACTCGCTTTATTCTTGACCTAGATTCGCGAGGATTTACCCCCCCCCCCCATCTGTGTGGTGTAAAAGAAGTGGCTCATAAATTGCTGGCAGAACGCGACGCGCCGCCGGTCGGCCCGCGTTGGGCTTCAAACTTCGTCGGGCGATACACAGAGCTCAAGAAATTTTCTTTTTCGGAAGTGCGACTACCAAAGAGCCAAGCGCGAAGACCCAGCTACTGCCCACAACTAGTCCAGACTTGTGTTGAACACAATTGCAAAGTATGGCATCTGATCAGATGATATCAATAATGTTGACGAGACTAGCTTTGTGATGGGCATGATTCATGGTGGAATCGTCATCACAGGTACAAGTAAGTGTGGAAATCCAAAATTAGTGCTGCCTAAAAATCGGGAATAGATTGAAGTCATTCAAACCACTAATGTAGATAGCTGAGTGATTCTACCGTTTATCATATGTGCAGGCTTGATATCACCCCACTACCTGGTCAAAGACCTTGAACAGGCGATGAGATGCAAAGTAAGCGCTAGCGGACAATAAGAAGCCGACTACAGAGAAGAGGGGTGACGACAGTAGAGGAAGGAAATCAAGAAATTGATCAAATCAAATGGATGTGGGTGTGTAGATGGCGACTAAATCGTTGAGAAGTGGTGGTCAGCGAGGGCCAGTGCGACCAGGGGCTCAGCATTGTGATGTCTGTCTGCAGCAAGTCGGGTCATAATGAAGGAGCATGTTGGGTAGTGATTCTGGCATCTGGGGAAGAGTAAAGTAAATAATTTGGGTTGATTAAAAGGTTTGTTGCGTTTTTGCTGTGATTTCTAGGAAGAAGGTTGAGAATTTTGCTTCACTCGTTAGACTGTATCACTCACTCACTATACATGTACGTTATGTTATGTCCTTGGCCTTCATTCCTTTTGCATTGTGCTCTCGAGGATTCATGATAAGGTGCCAACCCTTTCATGGGTGTTCAGCCACAAGAGGTGCGGGTCTTGGTTTTGAAGATGGGATGCCACTTAACATGTATAATGCGCCACGTAAAACTTTCAAGCCTTTAATTGCATAGGTACACTATGCTATAAATATCATCCTATAGTGCTGTGAGTGTGAATAGGGAAAGAGAGTGGGGGGAGGTTGAAGCATGGATAGGATAGGTGCGATAAGTATAGTCTTGCTGTAACTTGTGAAGCATATGGTGATGGACGATAGCTAACTTGAGGTGATGACCGAGCAAATGGTGTATGAGTTGCGGAAATGATATTGAAAGAGAGAAGAACACAGAGACTAGGTAGGCGTCAACATGTTTCCACTTGGCGCAGGATCGTATCCCTGCTACACCCCTCTGCACTGGCACTAGCTGGTCTTGAGCTTTTTCGGCGACGCCTAGAGCATGACTTGAGGTCTTCGTATTGTTTAGGTTGAGGAAACATGAAAATGACAAGAAGCATCCTAATCATGAGAAAGTCTTGCCAAGCATTGCTGACGCTCATGTGTCAATATTCGCCCGATGGCAGAATCCTGCCCTGCTAGAATAAATGCTAACATCTCGATACTGCTTTCCGCAACCCTTGCTAAACAAATAGGACATATAGCAAGAGGAAGATAGCGAGTAATCCCAATGATCTGCGTAGTTGTGTTTTTGCTTATAAACGAGATACTCCACTGAGCACTAGGGACCGTAGTTCTTGATGTGATGCAATAAAGTGACGAAATGCAGTGTGTATACGGAGACTAACAAATCGTAGCAAGTATATGAGACGAAGGCGCTAGGATAGCAGTTTTCCTTCATGAAAAACAGTGCATGACGATGAGGTGTGCCCTGAGTTTGAGTAAGGGCCAACTGATGCATGCGTTTAGCACTCAGCATTAATACCGTTAATTAGCCTTGCCATAACCTGGCTAATAATGTGACTAAAGCCTACTAGACATAGGTATACAAGTGTTCAGAAGAGACTAGAGGCATTGAGATAGATAGACCGTCATCCGTACCTCCGGCCTTTAGGGCCCTCTAGCTATTGAAATGTCGGGGGTTTTTTTCCATCTCTGCTCCCCAAAAACCCAGCAGGATGTGAGGGCTAGGCTGAGGTGGCCCTAGCTTAATGGGTGAATGGTTCTATCTTAGGTCACTGGGCTATCATAATGGCCATCGCTTGTTTTGGGATGCAGGCGAGGAAAGACTCTGCAAGTCTGGTCTGGGACTAGATATTACATCAGGCCGACTCTTCAAGATTCAAAACGCTTTTCCTCCTCCATCAACCCACTGTCACTAATACTTTCTCATCCTGCACTCTTTCAGCTGCCGCCGATCTGTGTGCCTGACCGACATAGCCTTTTGATTGGCTTTGCTTTCAACATGCGCTTTTCTCTCTTCGCAACACTGGCCTGTCTGGCCATCAGCCACGCTGCCAAGTATCATAAAATTGATGATCATTGGTCTTTTGATGTTGACAAGGGCGATAATGCGGACTGGATGGACGTCATCGCTGATGAGACCCTTTTGTCGAGTTTGTCCATCCCTGGTACTCACAACTCTATGACATACCACATTGATAACAGTTTGCTACAGACCCAAAATGCTTATTTGATCGAACAGCTTACTGGTGGTATCAGGTACATTGACATTACCTGCAAATATAAGGATTCCGATATCGTGGTGTACCATGGACCGACTAGAACTGGCCACCGTCTGCGAGCTGTTTTGGAGACGATATTTAATTTCCTGGAAGAACACCCTCGTGAGACCGTCATTCTCCGCATCCAACGGGGTGGCAGAGTTGCTAACTTGCAAAACTTTTTTAAATACATGGATGAAAATCTTCTCCCTGGCACTGATATTGGTGATCGTGCCGAAGATTTTATCTACACCACTGGTACTAGTACATCTTCCATGGCGCCCACTCTTGGTGAACTTCGCCGCAAGGTTCTCATCCTGGAGGACTTCAAGACTGAGAGCCCCAGCCGCTACGGGCTCCCCTGGAACCAGGATACTGTGACTAGCTATAGCCAAAAGTTTTCTGCGGGTGGGCTGTTTATAAAGTCCCAATGGGCTGATGTTAAGTCACATCTGAGTGAGGACCCCTCTCCAGACTCAAACAAGCTGCGCGTCACGCACACTACCGCCAGTTTTGGTGTCAGCCCTATCAACGTTGCTGCCAAGAAGGGTCGTAAGACCGGCATGAACAAATTTCTCGGCCAATATCTCCAGGAACCCGAAGCCAAATGTTTTGGCATTGTTGTCATGGACTTCCCCGGCCAGTTTCTTGTCCGCGAAATCGTGCTACTTAACAAGCAGTATTGAGTCCCTGAGGACACCCGCCCCCCGCCCGCTAACCCTGATAGAGATACCTGGTAAAGCTAGTAGCTCTGGTGCTTAAGAGCTGCTGTCGCTTGCAACAAGCCGACGTACTTAAGGGCCTACTAGTTCCAAGACATACATCCTCTCACCCCAAAGCTTCTGCTTGTTAGTGGAGAGCCTGCATCGAATTGGCTCACTGAAAGATACAGTGGTGATAGTTTGGATCTCTTATAGATGCTTTTCTCGCACTATCAGCTGCCCATGTATATGTAATAGGTAGATGAACGGACAAGCTAACGTAAGTTACAAGTGAGCGCCTAATCCAAGTGAGTGCCTAATTTTTCTCCAAACTACCATTTCCTATCTTTCAAGTGAATTTCTTCCACCACAAATCATGCCATTATCAATTAATGAGGCAAATATCAATCTTGCCCTTCAGGCGCTCAAGAAAGACCCTAAATTAAGTCCCTATCGCGCATCAGAGATCTATAAGGTCTCTTATCGTACTCTACAACGCCGATGCAATGGCACCCCTTCACGACGCGATACCATCCCTAAATCACGGAGACTATCCGATCTAGAGGAGCAGATTATTGTTCAGTTCATTTTAGACCTGGATTCACGAGGATTCCCGCCACGGCTGCATGGTGTTGAAGAAATGGCCAATCGACTGCTCGCCGACCGCGACGCGTTACCTGTTGGCAAGCACTGGGCTTCTAACTTTGTAAAGCGACAGCCGGACCTCGATATGCGTTTTAATCGTAGATACGACTACAAGAGAGCCAAATGTGAAGATCCAGCCATTATTCGCAGTTGGTTCACACTTGTGGAGAACACAATTGCAAAATATGGTATCAGCCTAGCTGATATCTACAACTTTGATGAGACTGGCTTTATGATGGGTGTCATTGCAACTGGAATGGTTGTCACAAGCGCAGAAAGACATGGAAAGGCAAAATTAGTGCAACCTGGAAACCGAGAATGGGTTACAGTCATCCAGGCCATTAATGCTGAAGGCTGGGCAATCGCGCCGTTCATCGTGGTTGCAGGCCAATATCACCTTGCTAGCTGGTATCGAGAAAGCAACCTCCCAGACGATTGGGCTATTACGACGACCCATAATGGCTGGACTGATAATAAGACAGGTCTTGACTGGCTAAGGCACTTTGACCGACATACTAAGGGCCGATCAACTGGTCACTATCGTCTTTTGATCCTCGATGGGCATGAAAGTCACCACTCAGTTGATTTTGAGAAATATTGTGAACAAAACCACATCATTACACTTTGTATGCCGGCTCATTCGTCTCACCTACTTCAGCCTCTTGATGTTGGGTGCTTTGGACCACTAAAGAAGGCATATGGCCGAGAAATTGAGCACCTGACCAGGTGCTCGATAACCCATGTTTCCAAGACTGAATTCTTCTCAGCTTTTCACGCCGCCCATGAAGCCGCCATGACAAGAAGTAATATTGAGGGAGGTTTTCGAGGAGCTGGACTTGTTCCCATGAATGCAGAAAATGTCATATCAAAGCTTGATGTGCAACTACGGACTCCAACACCGGCTACAGAGGAGGCCAGCCTCCCTGACCCTTGGGTCTCAAAGACCCCAAAGACAGTGCTTGAGGCCAGTTCACAATCTGAATACCTCGAAAGACGAGTGAGACGACATCAGAGTAGCTCCCCCTCATCAATTCTTGAGGCACTTAAGTCATTTTCAAAGGGAACAATGGCAATAATGCATGAGAATGCCTTATTGAAGTCTGAGAACCAGATTCTTCGACAGGCAAATGTGACTGTTAGTAAGCAGCGTAGAGCAAAAAGGACCCGGCTACAGAATGGAGGAAAGTTCACTGTATGCGAGGGAAGGGATGAAATTGATCAGAAAGATGTTGATGGGCAGGTGATGACGGAATCATCCAGAAGTGGTCGTCAGGGAAGGTCGGGGCCGGCGAGGGAAAGGCGGTGTGGAATTTGTAGTAAAGCTGGTCATAACTCAAGAACATGTCACATTGCTTCAGAGATATCCAGAGAAGAGAACAACACTTAGTTTTAATTGATAAGATGCTTTATTGCGTTTTTATAAAAGAATCTACAATGTAGGTGGTAAAAAAATTAGGCACTCACTTGGATTAGGCGCTCACTTGTAACTTACGTTAATCCGTTTTCATATCAATCCATCTTAGTTTGAATGTTTATGCTTATGTTGCCGCCTTGTACAGCACCTTTTATTAATTGCTACGTGATATCTGGTTTTATCTATTCCACATCACCACATGGTCACGAAAGTCACTACTGCATTGGATTCGAGAGATATTGTGAGCAGAATAAGGTCATCAGCCTTTGTATGCCACCTCATTCGTCTCATCTACTTCAGCCCCTTGATGTTGGGTGTTTCGGCGTGTTTAAGAACGCTTACGGCTAAGAAATAGAGCATCTGATCAGATGCTCTATAACCCAAATTTCGAAGACTGAGCTCTTCCCAGCATTCTACGCCGCGTTTCAGATCACCATGATGAAAAAGAATATCAAGGTAGCCTTCAGAGGGGCTGAGATTACTCCTCTTTGCCCGGGAAGTGTCATCTTAAAGCTTAATGCGTAACTACAGACTCCAACGCCAGCTGAGGATGAGATAGAACCGTCGACCCCGTGGGTTTCAAAGACCTCAAAGACTTTGCTTGAAGCTCAATTTCAGTCAGAATACCTCGAGAGACGAATTTAAAGACACAAAAGTAGCTCCCCACCGTCAATTCTAGAGCCCATACGCTCTTCCTCTAAGGTAACAAAGATAGTTATGCATAGGGTTGCTTATTGAAGGCTAGCGTCAAAGACCTTGAACTGGCGAATGAGATGCTAAGTCGGCGCCGGAGGGCATAAAGAATCCGGCTGGAGAAAAGAGGGGTAATGAGAGTCGAGGAAGGAAATCAAGCATTTGATCAAATGGATGTCGAGGTAGCGACCGAATCGTTGAGAAGTGGTGGTCGGGGAAGACCGGCTATACCAGGGATTCAGTGTTGTGGTGTCTGCGGCAAGCCTGGTCAAAATGCAAGAACATGTCGGGTACCAATTTGGACATCTGGGGGGGGAGGAGTATAGCGAATAATTTAGCTTGATTAAATAACTTGTGTTTTTATTGCGATTTCTATCGTGAATTTACAAAAAAAAGTGCGACGCATGCTTGGGTTGCAGGTTAGTTCTAGTGGTTTGCCGGCTCGATGAACATGCACGTATAATAATGGTGATAATGTTTAACAGTAGATATTAGGAGGACGTACTGGATGTCCTGTGAAGAAGAGGAAGAAGAAATAAGTGATTATTGAAGTTGTTCCGTATCTGTCTAAGTCTAGTCCGAGGAGCGGATCTCAGCCGGCTTATATATCCATCACTACCATGTTCTAGATCAAGCACATGGGCCTTGGAAGAAGACCCTTGATGTCTGATACTAACCCTAACGTTTGGGCGAACTGGATCAGGGTCAGCAATCTTGGTAACCCTAACTTAGGTTACTGTGTAGGTTTTAGGGTTCAGGGTCACATGACAATCAGACCCTGACCCCGCTCTGAGATAGACTTACGAAGCGCCAGCTTCGGAAGTCTGTCACAGAGTTTGCTTCCTTCTTCATCAAGCTTTTAGAATCAGAGAATCGACCTACATTTTAGGATAGCTATTCATACGAGACTCACGTATTTATACGCATCAACGTGAGTGATTATAGCGCTTGTTTACTGTGGTCAATAGTCGCAGGGTTACAACTGCCGTATCATAGACGCAGGCGTAACACCCACAAAAAATCGATTTTTTGTCCTGATTGATTAACTTCATATCAGACAATACTTGATCACTTCATTTTTTTCTTTTTTACCCGAAAAATCACGATAAGAACACAAAAAATTTTATTATTCTTTCTTTGATTTGTTTACGACTCCTTAGTTACAGATCCTTTTACTTCGTTTGCACGACTTACTCGGGTGATTCGTGCTGTCATACAACTACACTGACTTTCCTATTCTCTAAATTAATCCCTCATTCAAAATGAGTAGCGGGGTGCAGACCCGGCGTCAGGCCAACGCGGCAGCGTCCGCCAAGGGCGGCGCTACCCAACCTAGATCGTCGGCCCCCCGAGACATTTCATCTGAAGAGGCGATTGATGACGACGACGGTAACGACGAAGAAGACGCTGGCAATGCGACCACGTTCATCGATGCCAACACCGACGTCGCGCGGGGAGATATGGGAGAGGGGTCGAACTCGATCACACGCGGAGACCTCCAGAAGCTCACTGAGTTGTTGACAACCAACATCCGGTCCGCTATGTCAGCGAACACGAAGGCGGTGGAGGAGAGCAACAGGGCCACTCGCTTGGCCATGAAGGAGACCTCTGACGCCAGCACTTCAGCCATTCAAAATGCTATATCGGCTTCCACGGAGAAAGTGCTGAGATTGAGCACCAGCACAATGAAGCAGTCCAACAAAGAAACTAGCACCCGTTTGGAGCAACTGCTCGAGGCCCAGAAGGAGGCCGCAGAAGCTCACAGGGTCAGCATGGCTGCTTTTACTAAAGCGCAGGACGCAGCGGCAGCAGGACAGGCCGTAATGTCCGAGCACCTCGCGGCCATGCTCGCTGTGCTGACGGCTCAGACTGCTTCGAGAGTCGAGCCTCCGGTGAAATCTGCGTCGGCGACCCAGACGGTCCCTACAGTTGTCTCGCCCTCCGAGACGAATCAACCAGGTGGGTCCACGCCCGACAACGGCGGTGGACATGACGGTGACCCCAGTGGCAACGGAGGCCCTGGCGGTGGCGGCAACCCCGGTGGTGGTGACAACCCCGGTGGTGATGATGGCCCTGGGGGTGGTAGTGGTGACCCCAATGGCAATCCCGGTGGCAACCCTAGTGGTGGTGGGTACCCCAGGAGAAACCCCGGCGGCAGTAGAAGGCCCGGTGGTGGTGGTGGCGGTGGTCCCGGTGGGGGCGGTGGCCCCGGAGGAGACCCCGATGATGGCGGAGATGGCAGCGACGGCCAGCCAGACGCCTTCCACATCAAAGACGAGGATGAGATGGGGGGCACTTTCATTCCTGATCTGAGACGGATGGGAGGTCATCCTGGAGAGTATTTTCACCATGCAGTCGCCGCGGCGGCCCGCTGGAAGTTCCGCCCGTTCACAATTGGCGACAAGATCTACCCCAGGGAGATGACCGTTCGCATGTTCTTCCCTGCGCTGTCGAGGCATAATGAGGTCCCGCCAGACACCTCCTTTGACCGCACGCGTTCAACGGCCGCCAAGATGTCGGGTTTTGAGACGCTTTCTTCCATCAGCGACCCCGATTTGACATGGAAGCTGATGAAGCACCAGAAAACCTGCATCCTCAACTCCATTCCTACGGAGTACTGGGCGTACTACCTAGCGCACTTCTTGGTAAATGACTTCGCCAGGTTGGCCGGCCAGATCCAAACGCAGACGCCATGGCACCTTGCGGTTTGGGGCGTGCTGACGTGTGCAGTCGGACTGCAGCCGTACGTCAACAATAAGGTTGACGCTTGGCATGGCGTCAGCTCGGGCATCCCCAGAGGACGATCGTACGTGGAGCATCTCTGGTACATCGCCAAGCGCGCGAAGGAGAGCACCTTTGCCACGAGAACTCCGACGAGCACCCTGCTAGAGATGGCAGCGGTGGTTGAGAACCTACACTCGTCGGCTTCTAACGATGTTTTCAAGGATGTGAGCAAGTGGAAAGTGGCAGATCTCATGGAGCCTAACGCATTCCCGTCGGCTATAGACAGCCTCATTTCCGAGGTTGCCAGCAACCACGCCAATATTGTGCATCAGGACAAGCTGATGAGAACGCAGGCGCTAAACGATAAGCCTGCTTCTGCCAGCCGATCGATCGTGGATTCCTCACTGTATAGTCTCGCTGGTAATTCAACGGAGACTGAGCAGGATGACGCGAAGGTGATGCTTGCTGCGATGGATGTTGAGGAGGATGAAGAGAACGAGTGCACCTTCGCCGTGGAGGTGATGGCGGTGCAGAAGGAGCAAAGGAACTCTCGGAAGTGCTTCAACTGCAAGCAGACTGGCCATTTCATTGCAACATGCCCTGAGCCCCGCCAATTTGTCATCCGCGATGGCAAGGGCAGAGGCCAGTCCACTGCCGCTGATTGGCGCTCAAGCCACAAGGGCGGCAGAGCCCGCAGTGCCAGCCGCGGTGGTAGCAGCCGTGCTGTTGGCAGCATGAAGCAAGACTTCCGCTCTCGCTCGCCGAGTCGCGTCGGCGACAAGACCGTCAGGTTCAAGTTCCGCCCGCGAACGGACCAAGACAAGCCCCACCCGGCAGTGAAGAAGCAGCTGAGTGTCGGCCGTGATGCGCCCCTGGGACGTGGCGAGTGCGTTGAAATTCACGGCCGCATGTTCAGGTTCCGTGATGACCGCGGCAAGGTCCATCTGCTGACGGACGAGGAGCTCTTGGCCGTGGTTTGCAACGACGGTGTGGGAACCGAGACCGAGGACTACGACGAAGTGGCGGAGGATTTAGAGAGACTTGCTGAGGACCTGCCAGACC
The DNA here is from genome assembly GCF_044167205.1 of Ceratocystis lukuohia. NCBI lineage: Eukaryota > Fungi > Ascomycota > Sordariomycetes > Microascales > Ceratocystidaceae > Ceratocystis > Ceratocystis lukuohia. The sequence continues at coordinate 711,712 of NW_027263527.1, forward strand.
AGGGCGAGCATCTCTTGTTCCTTGACGAGAGGGATGACGACGGTGCTGGCCTGGAATGGTTAGGTCAATAGGAGGAGGACGGTGTGTGTGTCGCAAGTGAAAATGAGCGGCCGAGGAGAGAGACCAGCAATGGCCATGTTCTCTTTGGCGGCTGGATACACACACCGAATAAAGACCCCGATAAACCGCTACGGCAAATCGCTGTCCGCATTTTTCCAGACAGCGGTGCGACGCCATGCACGATATCGGAGTCATGTGCAAGGAGGAGTGGAGCGACACTTCACCCCGTTGAGAAACCCCACCGGTTCAAAGGCTTCGACAAACACAAGGGCCCAATGGTCACGCACGATGCGACCTTTGACCTGGCCCTAGTTTTCAAAGACAAATCCAAGTCGTTGCCAAGAACCCTCACAGCAGCTGTGATCCCAGACGGCGCGATGCCGGGCGACGTGACCTTGGGATTGTCCCTACACTGGAAATGGGAAATTCAGTACTGTGAGAGCCACGAGGTGAAGTTAGGGGGTCCATTCATGAAGGAGAGAGGAGAGAAGGAGCTGTCGCTGATGAAGCTCAAGAAGCTGGGTCGCAGTGTGGCGACAGCTGACGACGATGAGCCGAGTGTCAATGTGGTTGAACCAGAAGAAGTAGCCATGTTCAGAAGGGGGTTCCCCGAGCTTTTTACCCCAACCGGCTGCAAGGTCGCACGAGTGAGAAACACGGCCCATCGGATTCTCACAGGCCGAGCACGACCAATCAAGGCAAGGGCGAGTCGCTACAGCCCTTTGCAGCGGTTGGCCATCAGGGTGTTCATCATCCGGGCTTTGGAGGAGGGGATCATCCGCTCGAGTAAGTCCCCATGGGCATCGAGAGCAATTGCAGTCCCCAAAGGCGGCAAGTCCCTGCCGGTCCTGACAGCAGAGCAACTTGCGAATGTCGACAAGATGACAAAAATGCCGGAAGGTATGAATGTCAGAATTTGCATCGACTATCGCGCGCTCAACAATGTCACCATCAAGGACTCGCATCCGCTGCCAAACATGGACGATGCTCTGAACAAGGCTGCCCAGCACAAGATCTTCTGTGTGATCGACCTGAAGGAGGGATTTTACCAGATTGCAATGTCAGAAGAGGACATGGAAAAGACGGCGTTTTTGACACCTTTTGGACTTTACGAGTTCATGGTCATGCCCTTTGGATTGACCAACGCCCCCGCCACTTTCCAACGGATAATTGACGAGCTCATGTCCGAGCACCAAGCTTACACGTGCGGCCTCATTGACGACATTTGCATTATGGCAGACACTCGGGAAGAGTTGGAGGAGAGGACTCGAGCGGTGCTCAAGACGCTGGCAGACGCCAATTTGGTCCTCAATGTTGACAAGTGTGTGTGGTTCGCCGAGGAGGTCAAGCTGTTGGGTCGTATCATCTCGCACAACAGCATCCGTCCGGACCCTGAGAAGGTCCGTGCCATCTCGGAGTACCCAGTTCCCCGGACCATTTCCCAGGTCCGCGGCTTCTTGTCTGCAATTGGTTACCATCGTTCTGCCATGCCCCGTTTTGCCGATGCAGCAGCGGGATTAGTGAAATATCTGACTGGTTCGCCGCCGAAGGGCACCAAGTTGGATCTTGACACCGAAGCACTCGAGTCGTTCGAAAAGTTGAAACAGGCACTGATCGATGTGACGTTTCTGTACCCTTTTCGGTGGACTTTGCCAGCGGTGGTGCAGGTGGACGCTTCTGGCGATCATGCCGGTGGTGCACTGTATCAGCCGAAGAATGCGCTTTCAGCAGAAGGTCAGTCGTTGCTCAAGGATCTTGTTCCAGTCGCCTTCATGAGTCACCCATTCAACAACACGCAGAAGAGATACTCGTCGCAAGAACGGGAAGCTCTCGCGTTGACTCTGGCGCTGAACAAGTGGCGCTCGTGGATTGAAGGAATGCCCATCACGGTGATAACAGATCACCAGTCTCTGTCGTCGCTCCGCTCGCAAAAGGAGCCCACCAACCGCATGAGACGATTCCTGGATACCATTGAGCACTTCGACCCTGTTATTGTTTGGAAGCCTGGCAAGTCCAATGTGGTGGCTGACTGGTTGTCTCGCCCGCCGAATACAGACGGCGAGGACCTGTATACCATCACGGTGTATGCTGCGGGTGATTCGGCAGACAACCCGATCAATCTGGATGAGGAGCCAGTGGTCATTGACCTGTCGAGAGACGAGGAGGGGGCAGATGAGCTCACGGGACGGTTCACTGAGCAGATGAACAGACCTTTTGATCCTGCGCTTATGAACCCGCCACCCGAGCCCATGGCCCAAGTCCCCGAGGAAACCCGCAAAGGTGAGCAGCCGCAACAACCTGCACAGGCGATGCTACAGCCTGCCATGCGGCCGCCACCCGACCCGTTAATTGTCCCGCAGCCTTTGCCGATCTCGGGCAATGCCAACCGGCAAGGCAACGCGAGCTACACTGGGGTGCTTCCCGTTCCCAAACAGCCGCATCTGCCACTGCCAGACGAGATGCCGGTGGTCAGCCATGAGGTGAAGAACCTCACTGACTCAGACCTGCAAGTCGTCATGGACATTGTCTCGGGTCGCGCACAGGCGCCTGAGGGTGTCGACCCTGCTGTGCTACACCGCAACTTCTCGGTGTCCAAGGGCAGTCTGTACATTCACACGGACCGTTCGATTGTGCCAGTCCTCAACAAGGACAAAGCCACTGCTCGCTTGATCAGATACCACGAGGATCGCGGGCATTGCTCGGCCGGCGCATTGGAGCGCTATGTGGCCGGCAACTTTTGGCACCCTGAGATGAAATTGCTCATCCAGACGGTTCGCCAGAGCTGCAAACACTGTCAGCTGTTCAAGAAGCCCCCGGACATTGCCAAGGAGTTGGCGTATGTACCATCAGCAGACCCCTTCGCAAGATGGGGAATTGACTTCATCGGACCACTCCATGATGGGACTCACATCTGCTTTGCGATCGACTATTGCACAAGCTGGGCCGTCATGGGTGCCCCGTCCGAAACAGAGAATGCCTCCGCAGCAGCAGCGGTGATGTCGCTGATCTTCCACACTTTTGGAAGACCTGCCGAGATCATCGCCGACTCTGGTAAGGCATTTCTGAGCAAGGAGTTCCGAGACTTGCTCACAGCGTGGAGGACCGCTCTGCGGCCCACGGCCCCGTACAACCCACGGACAAATGGCAAGATTGAGCGGTTCAACCGAACCATCAAGGAGATTGGCTACGGGATCTTGCGCAAGAACCCAAATGCCACTTCCTTTTTGGTGTATTCACATGCACTTGCGATCTACGCTCAGCGCCCATTGGAACATGGATACACCCCATTTTACCTGGCCTTCGGCACTCAGCATGCCGCCAGTGATTCCCGGGTGCAATATGTCCGTGAGATGTCTGTCGAGGAGGAGAATGAGGCTGCTCTTGAACGTGTCGCAGCAATGGAAAAGCTCAACGGAGACCGTAGCAAGCTTCAATCATTGCAGCATGCCAAGCGCATGGCACGAGCAGCCACGCAAGCGAAGAAGGCGTTTTACCGGACTTTCAAGCCTGGTGACTGGGTTTTGCGACAGAGACAGCGGAAACATAAGCATGAGCCGTTCTACGATGGCCCGTTTTTGGTAGTGAAGCTGTTGAAGAGCAACCTGGTCGAGTTGAGGACACCTGCCGGAAGAAAGGTGGACAACATGACTCACATGGAAAACCTCTTCCCTGCGTACACTCTCGACGGTGACCCAGTGAATTCTCTCTGGCACGCGAGCAACAGACTCTTGCAGAAGGAGCGCGAGGCCCTTGAGAAAAACGCCACACCCTTTGGTCTGCCCGTCAGCGACTAGCGCGGATCGTGCATCTGCCGCCCGCGCTTTCCAGCATTTGGACGACCTCATGTGAGCCGCTTCAGTGAGTTCACGTGTTGACTTTACTTCGGGGGATCTGGCAAGGAGAATTCATTGGTCAATTTTGTTTGGAGGTTTGTTTTGTTTTTTTCTTTTCTTCATCACGGATCTCTATTAGTGGTTATTCTTTTTGGTTTTTGCTCGATTTTTTTGTTTTCTTGGTTATCAGTTCTGTTTACTTTGTGTACACAAGTTTAGTAGTTTTATGATAGCTTTTGAGCCTGAGGGTTCAGGCTGGAGGGGGAAGGGGGCATGTAGGTTTTAGGGTTCAGGGTCACATGACAATCAGACCCTGACCCCGCTCTGAGATAGACTTACGAAGCGCCAGCTTCGGAAGTCTGTCACAGAGTTTGCTTCCTTCTTCATCAAGCTTTTAGAATCAGAGAATCGACCTACATTTTAGGATAGCTATTCATACGAGACTCACGTATTTATACGCATCAACGTGAGTGATTATAGCGCTTGTTTACTGTGGTCAATAGTCGCAGGGTTACAACTGCCGTATCATAGACGCAGGCGTAACACCCACAACTGACAAGATTGCATTGCTGCCATGAATACACCAAACGTTCAAACAGTTGCACGTGCAAAATTACGTGTTTTCCGCAAGGTATTGACAGATCAGACTACCTGTATTTTTGCGCTATCCCTTCTAGTGAGCATGTAATGAGGCACAGTCTTGAGTCGCTAGGTGGTTAGACTCAATCCATGCGGGTCAAACCCTCTAAACTTTGGAGTCTCGCTTGCCATGACATACCTCCTATTCATGGCTCGCTTTTAACCCTTGTATTGGCCACTAGCTATGGAAGATGCAGGTACCAGCTCCAAGTCAAGGATCATCTAGCTTTGGATCGTGATGTTTCCCTCTTCCGGAAGCAGTCATGGAAATTCATGTTGCAACTCTAACTTAACGACTACTTGGTGTAGCAGATAGTGGACTAACACTAATACAGGAAAGCGATAAAGATGGCTCTAAATAGGGACGTTTAAAATTCCAACTATATAATCTAGTGCTTGTCGAGATACAAGAGGCCCAGCCATCTGCTGTGAGAAGTTAATTGCGTTGGTGGATGGAGGGCTGGGATCTGAATGTCCTCTCACATCGTGTGCCACGTATCAACATCGCATTTGCTGGATGTTATCCCGAGAGGAGTCGGAATCTCCACAACGACATCTGCAGCTTATGGACATGAAGGACTTTGTGTACTAGCTACTCTGATAGATAACACTGTGCCACCATATATAGCGGGTGTCCGCCTCTAGTTACTTTATGTAGGAGGAGAATCTCCAGTGCACATGCAGAGCTAAAAATCTTGAGATGGAATGCATTGAAAATATCGAAGTGCAATGTCACCACAGCCATTGCCGAGAAGACATGGATGGGACAAATATTGTTACCTGTCATTGCAGTGACTCGATACTATAGAGCACGAGACGCGTGGCTGGAAATAAAATCGCGGATTCGGCGTATAATACAGCAATACCTAGGTCAAGGTCACATATTCGTGCTGCATCTTCATACACTCATTCTAGTCGGACATGAGCCTTTCTGTGGATGCTTGGACTGGACTTAAGCTTGCGAATCTAGGTGTGGCTATTAGGCCGTGATGACAAAAAAGCAAACAAAATCATACGAATCAAACATTGCCAACTTACCGGGATAACGTTCCATCTACACCTTCGTGAGTATCACCTAGAGCCTGCATGACTCGTGTGCCTGCTTTGACCGACACGAAGATATCTGCTTACTCTGGGTAAATCAAGTCCTAGAAAAGCTCGGCAAGATGTCAAGACTTGCTTGAGCGAGCCTTAGCTGAGCGGATGAATAGTTGTCTCTCAGCTAACTGGCCTATCTGATTCAATTGCCATCGCTCATTTCTAGATCAAGCAGGAAGATTAGACGCGCGGCTGGAAAAGAAAACGCCCATGATGCGTCAACGGGTTTACCCTATTCCTGCTAGAACAGACGTTTTAGCGACCCTGGACGTGGAAAACCTGTCAACAGATCGCTAGTATCTCATTTTTCCAGCCTAGCACTCTATTAAAAACCTTGGTAAATATAACTTGGACCAATAGTGCTGGGAATGTGATTTTCACATATAGTGCCTGCATGGTTCATGTGTCTGTTAATCCCGAGCATTGGTTGCTGGCTTACCGTTTTATCTCCAGTATGTGCTTTATCGTAGTTAAAGTACAAAAGAACAATAAAAAAAAAAGAAAAAAAAAACCACAACCAACAGGCAGCAGGCGACAGGCAACACGCAAAACGAATAGGGCGTAGAACAAATACAAAAGAGAAGCAGCAAAGAAGAAGAATTGTAGCTCAGCACTCCCAGTTCCGAGGAAACAAACCTCTCGCCGTGCCGTCCCTTTTTATGTGCCAATGCGGAACACCCTCCGCTTAGGGTCGAGTTTCTCTGCCTGATATCTGTAACTCCTGTCTCCTGTGAGGAGTTTTCGTGTAAATCTCTTGGGCAGTTTCTCCTCATTGCCTCGGCACTCCCACGAGTGGCTGTAGGTCTTAAGCTGGTCACAACCTTCGACTGGGCACCATATTCCCATAGGACCGGAATAACATAAAAAACAACCGGCAACATCCGAATCATGAGAGAACCCCTGTAGCGAGACAAAGTCTCCAACGCAACGGTACCATGCTACGTGATTAGCACACATATCACAACTTACATTCAGCCCTAGACAATTCTGTCAAGTATAAATAGTCACCGGCAAAGCCATCACAGCCTCGCACAAGATTACTACTTGCCTGGGACAGCATTTCATAGATGTTGTGGAAAGGCATCTAGGAGGTCCATGACACAACATATGCAACGCATTAAGAATTTAGTCCTTAAAATACTCATCAGCACACTTTTTCTTAAAACGAAAGTACATTACCAAGACCTAAAGGGCTCGAAGCGGCATTTCCAGATACAGTGTTCGTATACCTCGCGTCTCTGTTTTCCCTTGATGGCAGCTTTCCAGCTCGTCTGGTAAAACATTTCGATCTCTCTTTTCTCACAACTCTGAAAACAATGCATGTTAATGCGACGCGCATGAAGAGTCAAAATTTAGCGTATTTATGAAGAAGAACAAACGCCAGAAAGTATATGGGACGCAAAGCCAGGATCGGGGTTTCCTCCATAAGAGACCGTGCGTGAAGATGGCCATAGTGCGGCTGGCACTGCATCTTAACGCCGCCGTTACTTGCTCTTGTCTTAACTCCGTTGACAAGGCGACTAAAGCTAGAAATCTCAGATCAGCCCTGAAGAGAAATAGACGCACTCTCTAATGTCCGTATGTGTAGGTTTTAGAGTTCTCAAGCTATTTCAATGTGAAGTCCTTCACCATCTCCACGCACAAGAAGATAAGCAAGGTGTGAGGGCTTGCTTGAGCTGGTCCTAGCGTAGGAAATGGTCAGTTCTCTGTTGGATCACCAGGTTATCGTAATAGCCATTGCTAGCGTTTAGATCTCAGCAAGGCGACACTTCTTATGGCCAGTCAAGATATAAGTACTAACTTAACATCATGCTCACTCACCAAGCTTCCACATGCTTTCTCTCATCCACCAACAAACGCACGGTGACTTGTGTGTTCCTGTTTTCTTCTCCTTCAACTACTGCTGGTCTGTCTGCCTGTCGCCAATATGCGCTTTTCTCTCTTGGTGGCACTGGCTTGTCTAGCCGTCAGTCACGCCGCTGAGTACCAGGGTATTCGCGATGTTTGGTCTTTTGATGTCGGCCATGGCAGAGACTCTGACTGGATGGATAGAATCGCTGACGACACCCCTCTGTCGAGTTTGTCGATCCCTGGCACTCATAATTCTATGACGTACTACCTCCACAAGAGTTGGACCCATACCCAAAATGTACTTCTGAGTGAACAACTTAGAGGTGGAATCAGATATATCGACATTACCTGCAAATATAAAGATGGCGATATCCAAGTGTACCATGGACATTCTGACACTGTTCTCAATCTTGGGTATGTCCTGAAGACGATGTTTGCATTCCTGGATGCACACCCTCGCGAAACGATCCTTCTGCGCATCCAAAGAGGCGACCATTCCAAAGACTTCATGGAACGCTTCGATAAATATTTCGTCCCTGGTTCCGAGCTTGGCAACCGCGCTGACGAGCGTGTCTACTCCAAGGATGGTGGGATTACTGCGGCACCTATTCTCGGTGAGCTTCGCGGCAAGGTGTTCATCCTGCAGGACTTCAAGACTGAACGCCCCGGCCGCTACGGGCTTCCCTGGAACTCAAATACTGTGGATAACTATAACCACAAAGTTTCTGCCGGCAGGTTGTTCATAAACTCGAAATGGAAAGGCGTCAAATCCCACCTCAGCAAGGCTCCCTCTCCTGACTCCAATAGGCTGCGCATCACGCACACTACCGCCAGTGTCGGCGTCAGCCCCATCAACATTGCTGCTAAGAATAACCCTGATGTTGGAATGAATGGGCTTCTTGGTCAATACCTTCAAAACCGTGATAACGTGTGTTTTGGTATTATTGCCATGGACTTCCCTGGCAGGCATCTTGTCGACAACATCATAAGTCTCAACAACAAGCGTCGGGTTTCCAAGCGCACTAGTCTGGTTTCTGATAGTACTGATACGGTTCCTGTTGAAGCTGGCAACCATGCTTAAAACCTCCTACGGTGTGAGCAGTTAGCTTGGCAGTTGATCATACGAGTCACTTTTAAAATAAATTTACTTCTTTACCCGTTGGCGGAAAACATGCAGTGGAGGCCAAGCTATATTAACAACAGTTTGTATCTTTTGTATCTCTTGTAGACACCTTTCTGACACCATCACCTGCCCATGTACACTAGCGTACACAAACAGGCAAGTCACTTTGCTTTTAAATGTTGGCAGCCTTCGCAAGCTGATGGTATCGCCTGTTGCATGGCGATGTTTGCTAGTGATTTAGTATCTGCGTTGGCCGATAAACATAATAATCCTCGTATAGTCATTACAGTGGCAATGCTTCATTTCACCCACGTTGCATGTGTCATAGCTTGGCCTATTTTGCTTGTGATGTGACCTGCGGCGCCAATCAGTTAGCTAATAGCATTGCTTGATCATGCGACTGCATCCCAGCGTTTATGAGTACTTGATCACTCAGGAAACAAGTACTTGAGCCCAATTCAAAGTAGATGGTGTCCTAATGCATTCAGAAGAATTTACCTCCAGTAGCTTGCTGACTTTTTGCAGATATAGATAAGACGACAACAACTTGTGATTGCCACATGTACATAAATCTAGAGAACTATACACTCAGCAAGTTGTATGCCTTGTCCAAGGGGATTGACAGCTGAGGGAATCCTGTTACCGGCAGTAGAGGTGAGTCAAAACAGTAGCATACTAGACGCGCGGCTGGATATGATGAATACGTGTGTCAGGGGTAAACGCGCCTGCGTCTAGCACAGGATCGGAATCCTGCTGCATCTTTCTACACCAACACTAACTGGACAGGTGCTTTTGCTCCAACACGTGTAGCTTGGCTTTAACCTTGCCTTCCTGTTGACTAGCACAAGGTGATCAAAAGTGAATGTAAACCTTCGAATCATAGCAAAACTTGGCCCGAGGTTGCTAATGGCGGAGCATTGCAGCTTATAAATATAGAGATTTTAGCTCTATTTGGGGTAACACTAGGTATATTTCCATCCCGTGATGTATGTGGGCAAATTTAGAAATTAGTCCTCAACACACTTGTCAGCATATTTTTACTTACCACAATCATAAACGTAACCGAGACCTGAATGGCCCGAGACGCCATTTTCATATGTAGCGCTTGTTTGACCCGTGTCTCTGTTTTCGCCAGACCGCAGCATTCTGCTTCGTCGGGATAAACCCAAAGATCTTGATTCTCTTGCCGCAATATTTCATACACCCAAAGAACACCTGACAGCACACAGCGACAGAGAGCCAGCGAAGGAAGTCTTGCATGTACCCGTCTCTCCTCCATTCAACAAGAGACAGGCGGCAACAACTGTAGAACAATGGACCATCATACTTTCGGTGACATGAATGAAGCCCCAAAATATCGCGTATTTACGGAGCAAAAGGAAATAACAGCTGGTATGTGAGGTAAAGGAGCTAGGATAAGAGTTTACCTGATGAAAAGCCAATGCGCCAGAATGGCTATAGACATTACGCAATAGTTAAGTCATGCATGCGCTTAAAACTGAGATTATCGCCGTTAATCGCGCTGGCTCTGACTCGGCTGGTAACGTGACTAACGCTTACTAGATAGAAGGCTTAGGAATGTCCAAGATGGACCAGAGGCATTGAAATACTAGAATCTCTAGGCTTTAGTGTCCCCTAGCTATTGCAACCTTAAGTCCTTCTCCATCTTCGCTTCAAAGAAATCAATCAAGGGATAAAAACTTGGTTGAGCTGGTCTTAGCTTAGCGGACAAAAGGTTTTCTCTCTCAGATCATGAAGCTATTATCGTGGCCATCGCAGATCTTCGGATTTGAGCAGGCCGAGACTCCTAAAGTCCGGTCGAGGCCTTGGTATTAATGTGACGCCGCGCCCACTCTTCAGGGGTCAATATGATTTCCTTGTCCACCAACCCGCTGTCACAGATACTTTCTCGTCCTCCGCGTTTTTGACTATTGCCGATCCATGTGCCTGTCCGGTACAAGTTTGTGATTGGTTCCGTTGCCAACATGCTGTTTTCTTTCTTCGCCATACTGGCTTGTCTGGCCGCCAGTCATGCTTCAAAGTACGAAGATATATATGATATGTGGTCATTCGATGTCGGTGCTGGTAGAGGAGCAGATTGGATGAGCACTATTGCTGATGACACCGCTCTGTCGAGCTTGTCCATCCCTGGCACTCACAATTCTATGACATACCACATCGATGACAGTTTGCTGCACACGCAAAATGTATATCTGGCGGATCAACTTACTGGGGGCATTAGGTACATCGACATTACCTGCAAATATCAATATTCCAAGATTCTTGTATACCACGGACGCTCTAACACTGGCTACGATCTCTTGTTTGTCTTGGATGTAATGTTTGACTTCCTGCAAGCACACCCTCGCGAAACCATCATTCTCCGCATCCAAAGGGGCGGCATACTTGAAGATTCCGAAACCTTCTTCCAACACTTCGATAAATATATTGGCCCTGGCTCCAGTTTCAATCCCCGGGCCGCCCAGCGTATTTACACTGCCAGCAGCACCGACATCACTAGGATACCTACTCTTGGTGAACTTCGCGGCAAGGTGTTCATCCTGCAGGACTTCAAGACTGAACGCCCCGGCCGCTACGGGCTTCCCTGGAACTCAAATACTGTGGATAACTATAACCACAAAGTTTCTCTCGGCGGGCTTTTTATAAAGTCGAAATGGAAAGGCGTCAAATCCCACCTCAGAAAGGCTCCCTCTCCAGACTCCAATAAGCTGCGCATCACGCACACTACCGCCAGTGTCGGCGTAAGCCCCATTAACATTGCTGCTAGGAAAAGCCCTGGTGTTGGAATGAATGCGTTCCTGGGTAAATATCTGTTGGGAAGTCAAGTGGACTGTTTTGGTATTGTTGTAATGGACTTTCCCGGGCGGTTTCTCGTCGAGAAGATCCTCGAACTTAACGACAGATATCGGACTTCTGAGTCCGCGAATTTGCCTTCTGATAACACTGAGGATGTCACTGTCGAAGCTGGTAGCCGTAGCGCTTAAGAGCCGCTGTAGATAAGCTGCCTTGAGCTCTAAGACAGATATTTTGCCAATCTATGGTGTCCGCTTAGACATAGAATGTATTATCTTTGGCACCTTAAAACAGTCGCTATCATCTCATACATGGAGTACCAATGGAGGATAAGATGCGAGGTGCTAGCTTAACAGTGGGCCATGCCAGCTGCTCTGAACAAGATTCACTCATTTAGTTGGCGAAAAACATGCATCAGATTGGCGGACTGAGATGTATGTACGGTGATTTGAGTCTTCTATGTGGACTATCCACACACGGCCATCTGCCCATGTATACATATATATATGCACTCGCGTAGGCGAAAGAACACGCCAGTGCTTTCATTCCAAATAAACAATACTGGACCTTTAGAGCTTTTTAATGCTTATGCTGTGACACTTGCCTCAATCTACTCAACAATGCCATCAACACAGTTCTCATAGACGGAGACTTCAATGAGCATAGAAGTCATAACAGTACGACTTCCAGTTGCCGCATTGAATGGTGCCCGATTTATCATAGATTAGCCTATGTCGTATGTCATGTGGCTTGCTACACTAGTTAATGCTCTTTTCTTGGTAATCCAACTTCACCCAGACATTTGTGAGTATTCAACAACTCACGAAAAGTGTTCACACTAAAGCTGCCCTAGCGTATTCAAAATAATTGCTTAGTTTCACTGGCTTGCCATCTCTATGCACGTGAGGAAAAGAGAATATCATTTCACTAGTATCATAAATACACAGAAAATGCATGCAGCCAAGGAAACAAGCAAAACCCTATATCCTCCCTTCAACATCTTCCTAGATATAAAGTTTGGTATTCCTGGATTATTCCTCCTGGTCGTACTAGGTGCACATAATTGCAGAACAGGACTAGGCAGGCGTAAGTGTAAACCCATGTATATCAGACATAAAGAGCCTTTTCCAAAGGCATCTTTTTGGCCAAGACACTGTAGTGATGGATCTATAAATCGGTTGAGATCGGCTCTTCCATCAAGGCTTAGATACACTTGAGCTTGAACTTGAATATATTTAACAAAGATATACGGATTAGATACATCGCAACAATCACATATTTCTTCTTCTTTTTATTCTAAGGAAGTTCAATACATCCTTCTCGTTGGTACTGTTAAGTTCTATCATTGTGCACAACTATGCTAGAGCATCTTACATCAGGATTTACCCAGTGTTAATCCGATTGAAGGCGGATTCTCTACAAGATATTGTTGCGTGGCACACCATACAGGTCAAGTGGCGTCCCATACATGCCCTACTTCTTCGAAACCAAGACCCATACCTCTTGTGGCTGAACTGCCATGAAAGGGTTGACATCCTGCCCTCAATCCGCATGAGCAAGGAAGTCCAAGTGACTCAAGACCACGGGGCATTAGACGAGCGGCTGGAAGAAAACACGGATCCGGTCGTTTAAAAAACTTATCCATCTAGTGCTGGATTGTATTGCTGCCGTACCTTTGTGTGCTAAGCTCACGGGATATGAGCCTCTTCGGCGACCTAGGCATTCGAGCCTAGGTGTTGTTATTGCCCCGAATGATAGGGAGTGAAAACAAAAGATTACAACTTTCTAGGGTGGCATTCCATTCATCACTTCATGCGCACTGATAAGGGCTGCAGTGCTCGGAACAGCTTTTCCACATAGTCCGTGTGTCTATTTTCCCTAGTCAATCCTGGGCGCAAGTCCGCCCAAGATATCGGTACTAGTACAGCATCATGTCCACTATTTCACATTCTGCATTGCCAACCCGCTGTCAATTGTTGTTTTTCATCTTTGACCCTTCCAAGTCTTACCGATAAACGTGTCTGCCCAATCTCTTCATATAGTTGGCCCCTTTGGTCATGATTCGCGTTTCTCCGCTCGCGACACTAGCCTGCCTAGCCATCAGTCATGCTTCACAATTCAAAGGTATTTTTGATGTCTGGTCTTTCGATGTCGGTGTTGGTAATTATGCTGACTGGATGGATACCATTGCTGATAACACCCCTCTGACAAGTTTGTCAATCCCTGGCACTCACCATTCTATGACATACGACTGCGAAAATAGCCTGATGCAGACCCAAAACGAACCTTTGGTTAGGCAACTTGATGGCGGGATTAGGTACATCGACATTACCTGCAGATATTGGAAACAGGACATCATAGTATCCTGTGGATGTTCTAAGGCGTTTTACTTTTTTGATATCATATTGAGGATGCTTTTTGACTTCCTGGATGCACACCCTCGCGAAGCCATCATTCTCCGCATCCGGACGAGCGGCTTATTTTATGATTCCAAAATCTTCTTCGACTCTTTTGACAAAAGGTTTTCCCCTGGTTCCACCATTGGTGACCGTGCCGCCAAGTACATCTACGGCATCCACGCCGGTGGCATTACTGCGGTACCTAGTCTTGGTCAGATTCGTGGCAAAGTTTTCATACTGCAGGACTTCAAGACTCCTACCCCCGGTCGTTACGGCCTCCCCTGGAACTCAGATACTGTGTCTAGCTATAACAGCAAGTTCTTTCCCAGCACCCTGTTTATAGAGTCAGAATGGGCTCCTATCAAATCCCATCTGAGTGAGGAACCCTCTCCAAACTCCAACAAGTTGCGCATCACCCATACAACCACAAGTATCGGCATCAGCCGCCTCAATGTTGCTGCTACGAATCATCCTAGAGTTGGAATGAATAGGTTTCTTGGTAGATACCTCTGGCAACCTGACGCCAAATATTTTGGTATCATTGCAATGGACTTTCCTGGTGACTATCTTGTCCGGACCATCTTGAAACTTAACGACAGGTATCGAGTTTCTAAATACGGCACGTTTCCTTTCGGTAGCACTGGTACCCCTAGTTATGACATTTATTTTGAAAAAAACGAGCTATGAGAAGTTAGAGTGTCGGTAGATTATACTAGCGGCCGCTCAAGTCGATTCATCACGATACTTGCTGACGCATCACACATTGGATCAGTAAATGTAATATATATATCCAAGGTACTTTGGGTTTCTGTAAATAACTTTCACACGCCATTGTCTGCCTATGTATAACCTACCATGAATATAAAAATCAAAACGCTCGCAGATGAAGATTCCAGCAACAGTAAGAGAGAGCCCCCTTCATGTTGCTTCCATGAATCAATCTAGAGTTAGAATACATAATTTTCTTGGTCAGTACCTCCAGCAACCTGATGCCAGATGTTTTGTTTTTATTGTGATGGACGGTCTTGGCGACTGTCTTGTCCGGAGTATCTTGAAAACCCAACGACAAGTATCGGGTTCCCAAACCCGGAAGTCTTCCCTTCGATAGCGCTGATAGAAACCTTTCCGAAGATGGTGACTATGAAACCTAAAAGTCGCCGTACCTCGACAGGAGCCGGTGCAACCAAACTCCTGCTTGTTTCAAGATACATTCGGCCAGCCCCAGGTTTCTATGTGGAAGTCGAAAGGAATCAAATGATATCCACGTACTCAAAACATTGATTATAAGAACAACAAGCTATCAATATTGTCCTTTCAACAGGTCATGCTCGCTACTGTCAAATTCGATTTTCTAATTCATTTGCTACCACAGCACATGTTGGATCCGTACATGACAGGTGTATCCACAGTAGTTTGTGTCTCCTGTGAGTATTGTTCAAACTTCATTATCTGTCCATGTATACACGTTCAGTTGATTGATGGATAATCCCATTCGTTTTTACTTAAACCAGCAAAAGCACTTTCAGAGTCCATTTCTCTTAGCTTTGTCGAAAGCTATATCACTGTGCACAACCGTGATAGACTATTTTATACCAGGGCTTACCCAGTGTTAATCCAAGGGTTAGGGTTAGTTTCAGACGTTAATGCCCGTGTACTTGGTCTAGACATGGCAGTGATGTTTATATAAACCGGGTGAGATCAGCTATTCCGGCAAGACGTAGATAGACACAGAACAACTTCAAAAATCGCTTATTCCTTCTTCTCATCTTTACAGGGCATTCAGTATGACCTCCTAATAGATACTGTTACTAATTCATCTCCTTCATCCCCTGAGTGCTTCGCCTCTGAGATATTATGTGTTCTTGCCTACACGTTTACGAGTCATGTTCTGACAGCTTCTAAGATTTCAGATATCAAGTCTGTTTACACAATCACATCATATGAAGAAGTACATCCTGTCGTGACTGACAGATGTGAATGTCCCTGCGTAATACACAAGTCTAAATTTTGCTGTCGTATATAGATCCTGCATCAGTCACTTATAGCCGGAGTTCATTGGCAGTTATTGCGCATAGGAGTAAAATCATCGCGTGTCCTAGAAATCTTGCCGTGGAAAATCACTGTGGTCCTTGCTGTAATGACATGGATGAGACAGATGCTTCCACTGGATTTGTTGGAACTCTCGGTCAAGTAGAAGGGACTCAAGACCACGGGGGCATTGGACGAGCGGCTGGAAAAGGAAACACGGATCCGGCCCGTGTAAAACGCTTCTACATCTAGTGCTGTTTTGTATTCCCGCTGTACCTTTGTACGCTAACACTAACGGGATATGAGCCTCTTCGGCGACCGCTGGCCTCAACCCAGGCTTGCGAGCCTAGGTGTTGTTATTCGCCTGAATGATAGGGAACGCGAACCAAAGATTACAAATACCCAACATCGCATTTCCTTAAAACCCTTCATGCACCAACAAGAGTTGCAGTGCTCGGAACAGCTTTTGGACATAAAGCGCTAGTATGGCCCGTGTGTCTATTTTCCTTGGTTAAATCCAGTCGTAAGAAACCTGGCAACACGTTAATACTTCCCTGAGCTGGCCCTAGCTCAGCGGATGGATGGTTTTCTATCAGCTAGCGGGGCTATGTATGACGATGGCCATAACTCATCTTGAGCGCAAGTCCGCCCAAGATCTAGGTACTAATACGGCATAATGCGCACTATTCGACAATCTACATCACCAACCAGCTCTCAAATCTTGTTTCTAATCTTTCGCCCGTTAAAGTCCTGCCGATAAACGTGTCTGCCCAACCTCTTCTTGGAGTTGGCCACTTTTTTCATCATGCGTCTTTCTCTTTTCACGACACTCGCTTGTCTGGCCATCGGTCACGCTGCGAAATACAAGGACATCGTTGATGTCTGGTCGTTTAATCTCGACGTTGGCAAACATGCTGACTGGATGGATACCATTGCCGACGATACCCCTCTGCAGAGTTTGTCGATCCCCGGCACTCACCATTCTATGACGACCTACCTCGCAAGTAGTCGGATGCAGACCCAAAATATGTACCTAGAGTATCAACTTCAAGGTGGCATCAGGTACATCGACATTACCTGCAGATTTTGGGATTTCGACATCATAGTGTTCCATGGGTTTTCTAGAACCTTTTACACCCTTGAGAGTGTATTAAGGATGCTCTTTGACTTCCTGGATGCACACCCTCGCGAAGCCATTATTCTACGCATCCGGAGGGGCGGCGTATTTGATAACTCCAAAACCTTTTTTGACTCTTTTGAAAAAAAGTTTACCCGTGATACCCCCATCGGACGCTGTGCCGCCAAATACATTTATGGCATCAACAGTGATGGCATTACTGCGGCACCTACTCTTGGTGAACTTCGAGGCAAGGTTCTCATACTGCAGGACTTCAAGACTCCTACCCCCGGTCGTTATGGCCTCCCCTGGAACTCAGATACTGTATCCAGCTATAAAAGCATAATCCCTCTCGGTACTATGACTTTAGCTTCAAACTGGAATGGCATCAAATCTCATCTCAGCGAAGAACCCTCTCTAGACTCTCATAAGCTGCGCATCACCCATACCACCGCTAGCTTTGGCATTACCCCCATTCATGTTGCTGCTATGAATAGTCCCAACGTGGGGATGAACAAGCTTCTCGGCACATACCTGCGGGAGCCTGACGCTAAATGTTTTGGTATTATTGTGATGGACTTTCCTGGCGAATATCTTGTTGAGACGATCTTAGGTTATAACAAGAAGTATCAGGTCCCTAAACCAGGTAGTCTTCCTTCCGATAGCACTGATACAGCCATTGCCGAAGATGGTGACTATAACACTTAAAGGTTGCTGTAGCTTGAATGGAGCCATCGTAGGAAAACTCCTGCTAGTGCCAAGAGTTGCAGTCAACCAGCCGTAGACTTCCGTGTGAAAGTGGAAAAGAATCAAATTATCTCAACGAACCTAAGACATTTATCAGCAAAAGGACAAGGTATGGGTCGTTTGTATGTCAACAGATTATGCTTACGGCTGCTAAAGTCAATATACTGGGTCACTTGTTAACATATCGTATTGGACCTGTACATAAGAGATGTCTGGCAGCTGTATACAGATGTAGAAGGGAAGATAGCGTTGCATTGATGTCGTGAATACACAGGAAACGAAGCTAACTATGAATTGAAAAACTCATGTGTTCCCTTTGGGGATAGGCGGATGCTACTTAGTGCTGGCGTATTACTAACAGTAATGTGAGTTGGGGTTACCAGGATTGTTGTTTCTGAACAAGTGCCTAAACATTAGGGTTAGCTTCAGGTATAAGGGGCCTGTTCCAAGGCCTTTTGTTCAGTCTATACAACGATACAATGTAGTGAGTAATATATGAGTCGGTTGAGATCCGTTCTTCAATGAAGAATTAGATAGACAGAATAGCCACAAAATCGCGGAATACTTTTTTGTCTCACTATAGAGACATTCGGCACGTCCTGCCAGTTTGCATGTTCCATGATCCCTTGTGTTCAACGTCCAAGTAGTGACTGTTTATAGTCAATCTATAGATCTAATCTTTCAAACACAAAGTCATGCTTTGGCTGCGTTATACCTTCTCCAACTGCAGGGGCTTCATCACTCGCTTTTGAGCCTCCTATCAGGCTGCAGTCATACAAGATGCAAGTACTAGATTAGAGTTATGAGGCATCTAACCTTGAGCATTGATGTTTCCTTCTTATTTAAGGAGGAGTGGACATTGATATTTTACGCCTAAACCTTACAAGTGCTTGGGGTCACAGATAAAAGGCTATTGACACTCATAATAACAAGTGATAGAGACAGCCCTGAACAGAGGCCTCTAAAACTCTGACTATGAAGTCCATTTACACTCATAACCCAAGACGAATTCAATGTCATTGTGAAATTTGCGAAGGCTTTCAGAAGTCTTATTCAAAAGCAGAACAGTCTTTCTTGTAACAACATAGATGAGATAAATGTTGAAACTCTGGGATGGTTAGAGGGAGTGACCAAAATTATGGAGGATTAGACGCAAAGGAAATCACAAGTCACACGCCAAACGCCAATTGTGTCCAGTTCTAGTGTATGGCTATATTAATAGTGTGTCCTTGTACCTTGGTACAATGGGATACAGGCCCCTTCGGCGACCACTAGGCTTGACTAAAGCTTGCGAACCTAGGTGTTCTTATTAGCCCATAACGGCATATAAATCGCAGAAAACATCCGAATGATATGAAATGGCAATACAACATTACAAATACCTAGGATGAGATTCTATCGAAACTCTTCATGAGCACTGACTAGAGATGCAGTGCTCGGAACAGCGTATTCACATAAAACGCAAGCGTGGCCTGTACCTAAAGACTTGCTGAAATGTAAATGGTTGTTTGAGCTAGTTCTAACTGAGCGGATGAACAGTCCTCTCTCAGACAGCCGGGCTATCTATCGGGAGGGCTATCACTCATCTCTAGATCAGAACTAAGTCTGACCGAAGTGTAGGTACTAGTACAGCATCATGTGCACTATTTGATATTCTCCATTACCAACTTGGTGTCAATTGCTTTTTCTAATCTTTCGCCCTCTCAAGTCCTGCTGATAAACATACCTATCTAGTCTCTTCATATAGCTGGCCTCTTTTGTCATCATGCGCTTTTCTCTGCTCGCGACACTAGCCTGCCTAGGCATTGGTCACGCTTCACAATACAAATGTATTTTTGATGTCTGGTCTTTTGATGTTGGCGTTGGTAAATATGCTGACTGGATGGATGCCATTGCCGATGACATGCCTCTATCGAGTTTCTCAATCCCCGGCACCCACCATTCTATGACATACCACCACGAAAATAGTCTGATGCAGACCCAAAATGAGCCTTTGTATAGGCAACTTGATGGTGGGATTAGGTACATCGACATTACCTGCAGATATGGGAAACAGGGGATCCTAGTGACCCGTGGATTTTCCAAGACCATTTACTCTCTTGATACTGCGTTAAGAATGCTCTTTGACTTCCTGGATGCACACCCTCGCGAAGCCATCATTCTACGCATCCGGAGGGGCGGCATATTCTCTGAATCCAAAGCCTTCTTCGACTCGTTTGAAAAAAGGTTTATCCCTGGCTCCGACATTGGTGACCGTGCCGCCAAGTACATTTATGGCATTGACACCGATGGCATTACTGCGGCACCTACTCTCGGCGAGCTTCGTGGCAAGGTTTTAATTTTGCAGGACTTTGAGATTACTCCTCCTGGGCGTTACGGTCTCCCCTGGAACTCAAATACCGTGTCTAGCTACAACAGCAAATTTTCTCCCAGCACCCTCTTCATGGAGTCGCAATGGGCTGGTATCAAATCCCATCTCAGCGGGGAACCCTCTCCAAACTCCAACAAGCTGCGCATCACCCATACTACCGCTAGTACTGGCATTAGCCCCCTTCAAGTTGCTGCTATGAATCGTCCTAGAGCTGGGATGAATAGGTTTCTTGGTAGGTACCTCTGGCAACCTGACGCCAAATGCTTTGGTATCATTGTGATGGACTTTCCTGGCGATTATCTTATCCGAAGTATCTTGAAACTTAACGACAAGTATCGGGTTTCCAAACCGGGTGGTCTTACTTCCGATAGCACTGATATACCCACTTACAACATTTATTTTCAGAAGAACGAGCTATGAGAACTTAGCTTGTCGGCAGGTTATACTAGCTGCTGCTAAGATCAATTTATCAATTTACTCGTGGACACACCACACATTGGATTAGCATATGTTAGGTATATAACGAGCGTCATAAGTGAGTGAGTCAAAAATCTTCACTTTTGAATTTTAAATCGCAATGAAACCACAACCAACTATCTGATGGATTAAACTATTCACTATTAACAGTAGCTATTAGGAGGACGTACTGAATGTCCGGTGAAGAAGAGGAAGCAGGGGCATGAGTGATTATTCATGTTGTTCTATGTCTGTCTAAGTCTAGTCCGAGGAGCGGATCTCAGCTGGCTTATCTATTCATCACTACAAGCACATGGGCCTTGGAAGAAGACCCTTGATATCTGATACTAACCCTAACGTTTGGGCGAACTGGATCAGGGTCAGCAATCTTGGTAACCCTGACTTAGGTTACTGACAAGTTCCGGAAAGAAGTCGAAAGGAATCAAATGATATCCACGTACCCAAAACTTTCATTATCAGAACAACGAAGAATCAGTAGTTAGCTTGTCAACATGATCTTCATCGACAACCGGAACGCAAAATTCCTAGCTATCGAATATTTGACAATGGCACTGAGCATCCCCTTACAGGTGATCTAACAAGAACTCGCAGCCACCGCAAAATAGATACTGTGCTTGTCTCCCGGAGCGGGGCTTAGTTGGTAGCCCGGACGAGGAGGTTTGCCAAGATTGATGTCGGGCGTTTTGGGGTTACCATAGATGTTTACCATGTAGAAGGCCTAAACCAAAACCTTTTAGCAGAGAGAAAACCTCCCAATAAAGAACTGGAAGTCATAGCACAGGATTCTGAGGCATTCATCAGAATGTGCGGTAGACGAATGAACTTGCAGACAAGGACAGTCTAGACACCACTCCATGCACGGAAGTGATGAAATTGAGTATAGAACAAATGTCATGAGCAATCCCATATAGAGTCCGGTCATGCAAATGAGCCTAAGCTGAAAAACATATCAGCAACCAGCAGACAAACATTCATAGTCAGTCTCTGCGAAACTAGTCGATTTCTATTGCTAGACTTGTGTCAAGGGGAAGGTTACTAAATCAAATGGACACTCTCATACCTTGACCACCCAAGAGTCACTAGGCCTGATACACATGGACATATCAGGCCACAATCCCATGGGAATCAACAAGGCGCAATACTACATCATCGTGGTGAACAACTCTTAATAGAGCACTGGAAAGATGCACTAAATCTATTGATTCACTGGAAGAAGGCGATAGAGCCTCAGATGTGTAAAATTATCAAAGTATTCAGAACTGACAGCGTCCTAGAACTAGAGAAACTAACACTGCAATGGCAGAGTCTATACGATTCCGATGCACATGCGCCACGAGCCAAAATGGCGTAGCAGCGAGAGCCATCAGAATAGTGAATGGCTCCATTCGAACAATGCTGGTGGATTCACAAATTCCTGCTACATTCTAGCCATATGAGGCAAGCTACTTGACCTGCGTTGCGAACGGAGCGAGCATCAACAACTTGAAATCTCCTTTCGAACGTTTCTTTTTCATAGCTTAAACACTATGGACATTGATAGATGGGTATGTAAAATGATCTTCCACCATGCCTACAAGAAAAAACCCAGCGCTTTAACAGGGGAACAAGCTGGAAACTCGTGGGAAGGAGAGCATGGTATTGCTGATAGATGAGGAGAACATCAACGTGAGATACATGTGCTAGGACATAGAGAAGACAAAAACCCTCATCACAGAATATTTGTGATTCTTTGAAGATATTTCAGACGAATCCATACTTGGATCGACCAAAGCACGTAAGGACATACCAACCTCTGAGAATGTTGACATGGGAACATACTAGAAGGCTATGGTTCATGCCACACACGCACCAAGATGGCGACAAGCCGTCAAAGCAGAGATGACAATACTGCGTGAATTTGATTCCCTTCCACTTTCACACAGAAGTCCAGGGCTAGCTGACTGAATTTCTTGGGGCTAGTAGGAGTTTGGCTACGCTGGCTCCATCCCAGCCACAGTGACTTTCAAGTATTAAAGTCACCATCCTTAGCAGTGGCTGTATCGGCGCTATCGGAAGCAAGACTGCTGGGTTTGGGGACCCGATACTTCTTGCCAAGATCCAGGATCTTCTCGACAAGATATTCGCCAGATAACCCCATCATAATAGTACCAAAACATTTAACGTCAGGCTCCCGCAGGTATGTACCAAGAAACTTGTTCATTACAACTCTAGGATGATTCCTAGCAGCAACATGAATAGGTCTGATGCCAAAACTAGCAGTGGTATGGGTGATGCGCAGCTTATGGGAGTCTAGAGGGGGAGCCTCGATGAGATGAGATTTGATACCGGCTCATTTCGACCCCATAAACAGGGTGCCGGGAGAAAACTTGCTGTTGTAGCTAATCACCGTATTTTGGTTCCAGGGGAGACTATAACGGCCGTGAGAGGTAGTCTCAAAGCCCTGCAAAATGAAAACCTTGCCATGAAGCTCGCCGAGAGTAGGTGCCGCAGTAATGCCATCAGTGTTGATGCCATAAACGTAATTGGTAGCACGGCGTCCAATAAGGGTGTCACAGGTAAATATTTTTCAAAAAATGTCGCAGAAGGTTTTTGAGTTATTAAGCATGCCGCTCCTCCAGATCCGTAGTATAATGGCTTTGCGAGGATGCGCCGCCAGGAAGTCAAAGAGCATCTATAAGACACGTTCAAGAGTAGATTGGCAGGACTTGAAAGGGCTGAGACTAGAAACAAGAATTGATGGCAGATTGGTGATCTAGAACATAGAATAGCGTGCGTGATGCCGTATCAGTACCTACATGTTGGGCGGACTTGCGCTCAAGATGAGCTATGGTCATCTTCATACATAGCCCCGCTAGCTGAGAGAAACACGTTCATCCGCTTAGCTAGGGCCAGCTCATGGATGTATTTACATGTTGCCAGGTTTCTTACGAGTGCATTAGTTAGGGAAAATAGACACATGGGCCACTCTGCAGCTTTATGTGAAAAAGCTGTTCTGGGGACTGCAGCTCTTGTTGGTACGCATGCATGGAATTAATGGAATGCCATCCTAGGTATTTGTGCGCGTTTGTTCATGTTCCCTATCATTCGGGCTGATGACAACACGTAGGCTTGCAAGCTTGGGTTGAGGCCAGCGGTCGCCGAAGAGGCTCATATCCCGTTGGTGCTAGCGTACAAAGATATGGCGGAGTTCCTTCTCTAGATGTAGAAGCATTTTACACCGGCCAGATCCGCGTTTTCTTTTCCAGCTGCTCTTCTAATCCCCCATGGTCGTGAGTTACTTCTACTTGACTCAGAGTTTCAAAAAATCGAGCGGAAGCATCTGTCTCATCTATGTCACCACAGCAAGGATCACAGTGATCGCCCATTGTAGGTTTTAGGGTTCAGGGTCACATGACAATCGGACCCTGACCCCGCTCTGAGATAGACTTACGAAGCGCCAGCTTCGGAAGTCTGTCACAGAGTTTGCTTCCTTCTTCATCAAGCTTTTAGAATCAGAGAATCGACCTACATTTTATGATAGCTATTCATACGAGACTCACGTATTTATATGCATCAACGTGAGTGATTATAGCGCTTGTTTACTGTGGTCAATAGTCGCAGGGTTACAACTGCCGTATCATAGACGCAGGCGTAACACCCACACCATGGCAAGATTTCTCAGAGACGCGGGGATATTACTCCTATGCGCAATAATTGCAGGTGAACTACGGCTATAAATGGCTGGCACAGGGTCTATCTACGAGAGCAGAGCTTAGACTTAAGTATTACGTGGGAACATTCACACCTGTCACGACAAGATGTGATTTGTCATCTGAAAAAGAAAACATAGATCAACCTTCAACAGCATCTACATCTAGAGACGGAACTCCGCCATATCTCTCTGCATCCTACTGGCCCAAAATAACGTGAACAATAACAGGCAATATCCGAATCATGCGAAAGTCCCTGTAGCGAGACAAGGTCTCCAATGCGACGACAGTTCTATGTGACGTGAATAGTACACATATCATAACTTACATTTACCCCTAGATAATTCTGTCAAATATAAATCGTCTGCAGCAATGCCATCACAGCCCAGCACAAGATTACTAATTGCCCAAGATAGTATTTGATTAATGCTGTGCAAAGGCATCTAGTAGGCCCACGACATATCATGTACAGCACATTAACAGTTTATTTAGTCCTTAAAATATTGATCAACACACTTTTTCTTATAACAAACGACAGTGTATGACCTAGACCTGTAGGGCTCGAAATTATATTTCCAGATACAGTGTTCGTATATGGCAGCTTTCTGGTTTGCCTAGTAAAATATTTCGATCTCTCCTTTCTCACCGTCTTGAAAGTCGTGGTTGTTAATGCAACGCACATCAAGAGTCAAAATTTAGTCTATTTGTGTAGAAAAAGAAATGCCACAAAGGATATGGGACAAAGGCTAGGACCGGGGTTTCCTCCATAAGAGACTGTGCGTGAAGATGGCCATAGTGCGGCTGGCACTGCAT
Source organism: Ceratocystis lukuohia (assembly GCF_044167205.1). NCBI lineage: Eukaryota > Fungi > Ascomycota > Sordariomycetes > Microascales > Ceratocystidaceae > Ceratocystis > Ceratocystis lukuohia. The sequence goes on from NW_027263527.1 coordinate 736,771, forward strand.
CCTAACGCCGTTTCTTGCTCTTGTCTTAACTCCATTGACAAGGCGACTAAAGCTAGCAATTATCTCAGATCAGCCCTGAAGAGAAATAGACACTCTCTGTAATGTCCGAATGTCTAAGTTTTAGAGTTCTCAAGCCATTTCAACGTCAAGTCCTTTACCATCTCCACCCCCAAGAAGTTTAGCAAGGTGTAAGATGTAAAGGCTTGCTTGAGCTAAGATGAACAGTGCTTTGTTGGATGACCAGGTTATCATAATAGCCATCGCTAGTGTTTAGATCTGAGCAACAATAGACATCTTGTTTCCGGTCAAGACATAAGTACTAATTTGACATCATGCCCACTCACCAAGATTCCACAAGCCTTCCCTCATCCACCAACGAACTCGCCGTGACTTGTGGATTCCTGTTTTCTTCCCGTTCAACTATTGCCAGTCTGTCTTCCTGTTTGATGTTTTATTGAGTTACTCTATCGTCGATATGCGCTTTTCTCTCTTGGTGGCACTGGCTTGTCTAGCCGTCAGTCACGCCGCTGAGTACCGGGGTATTCGCGATGTTTGGTCTTTTGATGTCGGCGATGGCAAAAACTCTGACTGGATGGATGAAATCGCTGATGGCACCCCTCTGTCGAGTTTGTCGATCCCTGGCAGTCACAATTCTTTGACGTACAACCTCCCGAACAGTTTGACCCAGACCCAAAATACATTTCTGAGTGAACAACTCAGAGGTGGAATCAGATATATCGACATTATCTGCAAATATACAGATGACGATATCCAAGTATACTATGGGCGTTATGAGCCTCACTTCAATCTCGCCTTTGTCCTGGACAGGCTGTTTGACTTCCTAGATGCACACCCTCGCGAAACCATCCTTCTGCGCATCCGTAGTGGCGACCATTCCAAAACCTTCCTTGAAAGTTTCGATAAACATTTCGCCCCTGGCTCCGAGCTTGGCGATCGCGCTGTCCAGCGTGTCTACTACAAGGATGGTGGGATTACTGAGGCACCTACTCTTGGTGAACTTCGCGGCAAGGTGTTCATCCTGCAGGACTTCGAGACTGAACGTCCCGGCCACTATGGGCTTCCCTGGAACTCAAAAACTGTGGATGTCTATAACCACAAATCTCCCATCCGTGGGTTGTTTATAGCGTGGAAATGGAAAGGTGTCGAATCCCATCTCAGCAAGGCTCCCTCTCCAGAATCTAATAAGCTACGTATCACGCATACTACCGCCAGTGGCAGGGTCAGCCCCATTAACCTTGCTGCTAAGGTTAATCCTGAGGTTGGAATGAACGGGCTTCTTGGCCAATACCTTCAAAACCATGACAACGCGTGTTATGGTATTATTGTCATGGACTTCCCTGGCCAGTATCTTGTCTACAACATCATAGGTCTCAACGACAAGCATCGGGTTTCTAAGCCCTCTTCGTCGAAGCATAACTAAGCATAAGTGCAGGAAGGGACAAATGAGTGTAAACCTAAGTAGATATATCTCATAGTCGAAGTACTAAAGCGCTGGCGATGGAGAGAGTTAAGAATTAATATCATCAATTCTACAATAATCTAGTTTCTAGTGTTTGCAGATTACCCACGGTAATATGAGTTGGGTTACCAGGATGGTTGTTCCTAACAAAGTTCACGTAAGCGTTAGGGTTGGCATCAGACATAAAGAACATTTTCAAAGGCCTTTGTTCAGTCTAGCTGTACGCTCCAGTGAAAAATATATAAATAGGTTATCTTCTTTTCTACCAAAAGTCGGATACTCAGGAAGCAACCTCAAAATCACAAATTCCTCCCTTCTCTCATTATCAGGACATTCAGTACGTCCTACCAGTTTGTATTAGTAATCATCGGTTGTGTTCAACGTCCAAATAGTGAGTGTTTATAGTTAATCTAGTTATGTAAATCCAATATTCCAAACTCAAAGCAATGCTTTTTGCATGTTATACTTTCTCTAGATTCAGGGGCTTCGTCGTTCGCTTTTGAACCTCCTATTAGGCTTCAGTCATACAAGATGCAAGCACTAGGTTACAGTTATGAGGCATCCAACCTTGAGCATTGGTGTTTCCATCTTTTGTAAGCAGGAGTGGACATTGATGTTTTACGTCTAAACCTTATAGGGACTTAGACTCACAGAAAATAGGCTAATAACAGTATTCAAGATTAGTGATAGAGATAGCCCTGAATAAAAACCTTTGCAATTCTGACTATGAAGTCTATGTGCACTCATACGCCAACACAGGTTCAATCCCATTGTGACATTGGTGAAGACTTTCAGAAGTCTTGTACACAATCTAACAGTAGATATTAGGAGGACGTACTGAATGTCCTGTGAAGAGGAGAAGAAGCAATAAGTGAATATTGAAGTTGCTCTGTGTCTGTCTATGTCTTGTCTGAAGACTGGATCTCAACAGATTTATATATCCATCACTATGGGCCTTGGAAGAAGGCTCCTTATGTCCGATGCTAACCCTAACGTTTTGACGAACTGGATCAGGATCAGCAGTCCTGGTAACCCTGACGTAGGTTACTAACAAAATGTAGAATAGATCTTAAATGTTGAATCAGTTAGTTTATTAAAGGAGTTAAGTCTATGCTACGTCCTGGAACTATTCCTTATGTATTGTGGTGTCAACCATGTCACGTGATCAGCCACAATAGGTTCGGATAAGTGGGGCACGTATGGGACGCCACTTAACATATATACCGCGCCACGCAACACCCCCCCTTCTACCGTAGGTAGACCCTTCGTTCGCTCACGATCGACTGATGTTAGGGATTGTAACGATCCAAGTCGAAGTGATGACGTTGATGCCGCCGTGCTCTTGATGTTAGCGGCCTTGTGCGCTGTTAAGATTGCTGCCGTCTTCATCGTCAGAATGCTGAGTGTTCTGAAGAGGCCTGGACGAAAGGTGGGAGGCAAGAGAGGGAAAATCTTTTGCGGCGGTGGTGTACGACATCAGTCGAAGTAAAGATGGGCTGACAGCCAGTATCTAAAATACGCATAGTGTGCGATTTGAAATGAAAAGAAAATTGAGACAAATGCACAGAAAAGAGTGGCAACGTGATGCAAAGGAGAGAGAAATGAGTGTGCTCTACCACGGGTAGTAGAGTGGGAAGACCGGAATGAAACACTGAGGGTACAGCAGACTGCGACGACAACGGGGTCTGGGTTGAGGTTTGTCTTCGCATACTGACTTATGAGGCGGAACTAGCTTCCACGCCTACATCCTTGAGATCGATATTTCTCGCGTCCGCAGAATAGATCTTATTGAATCAGTCTAAAATGGGAAGACGCAAACGCTCCTGATACTCCAGACGGCGCCGACAATGGGGTCTGAGTTGAGGTTTGTCTTCCCCGCAGATTCGTCAGGCGGAACTAGCTTCCACGCCTACATCGTTAAGATCGATATTTCTCGGGTCCGCAGAATAGATCTTGTTGAATCAGTCTAGTATGGGAAGATGGAAACGCTCCTGGTCCTGCAGATGGCGCCGAAATCGGGGTCTGTGTTGAGGTTCATCGTCGTGAACTGACTCATGAGGCGGGACTTGCTTCCACGCTTACATTTTTCGGATCGATATTTCTAGCATTTGTTCTGGGAAACGCAGGCTCATAACCTGTAGAATAGATCTTAAATGTTGAATCAGTTAGTTTATTAAAGGAGTTAAGTCTATGCTACGTCCTGGAACTATTCCTTATGTATTGTGGTGTCAACCATGTCACGTGATCAGCCACAATAGGTTCGGATAAGTGGGGCACGTATGGGACGCCACTTAACATATATACCGCGCCACGCAACACAAAATGACTACAGTCTTTCTTGTAACTAACAACATAGATATGATAAATTTTGAAACTCTAAGATGCCAACCGGGAGTGACAATAGTTATGGAGAATTAGACGCAAAAGAAAAGAAAAGTCAGACGCCAAACAGGTCTATTTCTGGTGTAGAGCTATATTCATACTGTGTTCTTGTACCTTGAGACTCACGGGATATAGGCCTCTTTGGCGACCACTAGGCTCAGCCTCAGCTGTTGTCACTAGCCCGTAACGGCATAAAAATGGCAGAAAGCATCCGAATCATAGGGAACGGCTACAAAATATTACAAAGATCTAGGATGGCATCCCATCAAAACCCTTATGCGCACCTACTTGTTGTAGAATTGCTTTTATTCCTTCATCTCTCTCCTTTGCAGGCCCATTCATACAGGCGCAGCCCTGACAGCTGCACATCAAGCTTCGAGATGACATTTTAAAGAGAGCAAGCCCAGCTCCTCGAAAACGTCCCTTGATATTGATTTCCATAATAGCAACTTGACGGGCGGCTTGAAAAGCAGGAAAGAAGTCGCTCTTGGAAATGTGGATTATAGAGCATCTGATCAAAAGCTCTATTTGTTGATTGTATGCCTGTTTCAGCAGCCTAAAGCACCCTACGTCAAGAGGCTGAAGTAGATGAGAGGCATGAGCAGGCATACAGAGCGCGATAATTTCCTCCTCCTTGCAATATTCCCCGAATTGGACGGAATGGTGACTATTGTGACCATCCAGGATCAAGAGGCGATAGAAAGACAAGAAGGGTCCCTTTTGACTCACTCACTTGACTGACCCCCTCAATTATCACGCACGTTAGTTACTTAGGTTCACAGTCCTTTCCTGCAACATTTACATGCGCCCCGGGGCCCCATAGGTGCACTGCGCTGTGAGCCCTTGGCAGCACTAGCAAGAAGACTACGGACACAGCAGATGCAGCAGTAACAGCAGATGGAGGCAAGAAATGCAGTGAATGTCGGAACAATCTACTGAATTCAGATTTTATCACTTTAGAAGTCACTCGTGATCCTGTACAACCGCACGTGGAACCGTGCTGGTATACAGATTGATCGTTATGGTGAAGCTTGCTTCTCTATTCATTCTCAGCCGTGTGCGCCTATTGGGGCCCGGGGCGCAATTACCCAATGAGGGGGTGCATGTACCTGCACGTCTGATTAGTCATGCTCGGACAACTCCAAACTACGGAGCACCAGACGCATGGCTCGAAGGGAAATCGTGGATCACGCTTTTAAAGCGTCAATATCTAGGTCACCACCTTTTAACACGCCAAGGCTACCTAGATATCGGCCTTCTTAACGACGCCTAGGCCCGACGTACGCTTGCGAACTGAAGTGTTGTTATTAGGCCGTGATGACAATTAAAACGACCAGAAACATCCGAATCAAACATTGCTAACTTACCAGGATTGCATTCCATCTAAAATCTTAATAAGCATTAGCTAGAGCCTACATGGCCCATGTATCTGCGTGCTACAATGAAGATATGTGCGTCCTTTGGGTAAATGGAGTCCTAGAAAGGCTCAGCAAGATGTGAAGACTTTCTTGAACTGGCCATAGCCGAACGGATGGATAGTTGTCCCTCAACTAACAGGGCTGTCTGCCACAATGGCCATCGCCCATCTCTATATCTGAGCAAGGACAGTCTACCTATGCCCAGGTCTAGGTACTAATACGGCATCATTCGCATTCTTCAAGATTGTGCATGCCTTTTCTTCTACACCAACCAGCTGGGAATTCTCGTTTCTAGTCTTTGACCCTTTTGATTCCCGTCGATATATGCCACTCCCCAATCTTTCCCCTTGATTGACCTTTCTGTCAACATGCGCTTTTCTCTCTTTGCGACACTGGCATGTCTGGCCATCAGCCGTGCTTCTGAATACAGAGGCATATATGATTACTGGTCTTTTGATATTGGCATTGACAATAATGCTGAATGGATGGATACAATCGCCGATGACACCCCTCTATCGAGTTTGTCGATCCCCGGCACTCACCATTCCATAACATACACCCTTAAAAACAGTCCCCTGATGCAGACGCAAAATGTGCAGCTGGAGAAGCAACTTGCTGGTGGCATTAGGTACATTGACATTACCTGCAGTTATTGGAAATTCAACATCCATGTGTCCCATGGGTTTTCTCTAACCTTTTACACCCTTGAGCATGTATTATGGAGGCTCTTTGACTTCCTGGATGCACACCCTCGCGAAGCCATTATTCTACGCATCCGGAGGGGCGGCATACTTGATGACCCCAACACCTTCCTTAACTCTTTTGATTAAAAGTTGGCCCCCGGCTCCCCCATTGGTGACTATGCCGCCGATTACATTTACGGCATCAACGCTGATGACATTACTGCGATACCTACTCTTGGTCAGATTCGTGGCAAAGTTTTCATTTTGCAAGATTTTGAAACTATCCATTTCGGCTATTACGGTCTCCCCTGGAACTCAAATGCCGTGTCTAACTATAACAGCAAGTTTCCTCCTAGTACTCTGTTTTTGAAATCGAAATGGGCGGGTATCAAATCCCATCTCAGCAAGGCTCCAGACTCCGATAAGCTGCGCATCACCCATACTACTGCTAGTACTGGAATCAGCACCATTCACCTTGCTGCTATGAGACGTCCCAACGTTGGAATGAATAAGCTTCTTGCTACGTACATTCTGCAACGTGATGCCAAATGTTCTTGCATTATTGTTATGGACTTTCCTGGCCAATATCTTGTCGACAGTATCGTGAAACTTAACGACAAGTATCGGGTTCCGAAACCCAGCAGTATTCCTTCTGATAGCACTGATACAGCCATTTCTGAAGATGGCGACTATAACGCTTAAACGACGATGTATCTTTAAAGCAGCCAGCCTAAGCAAACTCCTACTAGTTTTAAGGTATACACTCGACCAGTCCGGATGTCTGTGTGAACGTCGAGAGGATTCAAATGATGTCAACGGACCGAAAACATTTATAACCAGAAGTACAAGATCCGGGTCATAGGTTGTCGACAGATTATACTCACGGCTGTTAAAGTCAACCTACTAAATCAATTGTTGACATATTACATAGCCACAGACGCAGTGATACTTTATTCTTTGGCACTATTATACATGGCGCTTGATTTCTTCTAGTCTCTTTTGTATAGCTTGACTTGATCCGCTAGCCAGTGAGCCGATAGTTGCTGCATGGTTGCACAACTTCATCCAGATGTCTTTGTATGGATTCAACCATTCGTGATGCAAGCCCTTGCACCAAAGTCACGATATACGCTGATACATACTCAAAAAGTGGTTGACTTTCAGTCGGTTACCAAACAAGTTGAAAAAACGATAGCTTTTTATTAATGCCACCGTAATATCTAGTAAGCGGGGACGGACATTGATACTCTACGTCTAAGCCTTACAACTCTTTAGGGCCACAGAAAATGGGCTAATAACAACGATAAAGAAAAGCGACAGAGATAGGCCTACATAGAGACTTTTAAAACTCTGAATATAAAGTCCATTCACACGCGCATAACCCGGGGCGAGAAAGTTATGGAGGATTAGACGCAAAAGACCAGACAAGTTAGGCGTCAAACGCGTCTACACCCAGTGCAGGGCCATCTTTCTGCTGTGTCCTTGTACCTTGACACTGATGGGATATAGGCCTATTTGGCGACCACTAGGCTTGACTCAAGCCTGCGAACCTAGGCGCTGTCATTAGCCCGTAACGGCATAAAAATGGCAGAAAACATCCGAATCATGGCGAGCGGCAGCAAAATATTACAAATGTCTAGGATGGCATTCCATCAAAACTGTTAAGCGCACCAACTTGAGATTCAGGGCTCGGAAATGCATATTCACATAAAGCCCTGGTACGGCCCGTCTGTCTGTTTTCTCTGAACAAGTACAGTCCCAAAAAACTTGTTAACTTGTAAATGCCTGCTTGAGCTAGTCCTTACCGTGCGGGTGAAAAGTCCTCCCTCAGACACCCAGGCTATTTATCCATAGCAGAAGGGCATGAAACTTGTCAATACCAAGCTTGTCTTTAAGATCAAACCAAGCACCGACAACCAACCTAAGAGGTTCAAAGCCAGGCTGCTGGCACAGTAATTTAGGCACATACGAGGTGTGATTTTTCATGAAACCTATGCACCAACCCCAAGACAAACGACAACGGGTCTTGAACAGGCATCATGCACATGGCGCAACGAAATAGTGAGGTTCTCATCTCAGCTTGGGCTTGGACAATGTGCAGAAGACAAATGCATCATGGTAGACCCAAATGGGGGAATCATGGTCTTGATCTACGTCGATGACGTATGGGTTGCGGAGGAATGGATACGCAAAGGAAAGATAAAACTGGAATATGTCACAACTGGCAAAACGCTAGCTGATGGGTTCACCAAGCTGCTGAGCGCTCGAAAGTTCAACGTCTTCCGATCGGACGTAAACGTCTGCTCTGTTTCAGATGACACATGCAATAAGACACCAGAATAGCGCCGATCTGGGGAAATGTTGTGGAGACTCCGACGCTATCCGGGTCAACATCGGGTAAACACCTGACACTTGACGCGGTGCGGAGTTAAGTCTTGCATTAATTCTAATTAAGCCAAATAATATCACAACATATCTCATAGTCGACGTACTCAGGGGTTGACGAAGGGAAGAATGGAAGAATGGAAGAACGAATACAAGCAATCCTGCAACATAGCTCACTCGCTTGTAGATTAAATTATGCCATTTTCTAAATCCAAGCCCTATTTGCTTGCAAAGAGGTGCCTATCACCTGTCACAACATTGCTAAGCTGATTTACAATAAAGACATACCATCATAGAGCTAGAGCCATGTGGCCTTAGCTTTGAGCTGGCCTTCATTAAAGCACTCATAGATATTGGGCATGTAAGAAGGCCAATCAATACAAGGAAGTTGAGAAGTTACTGACGATGCAGACCACGAAAGTATAGCAATCATGTACGAAAAGTGTAATATTGCAGTCAAGACCAGAGTTCCCTGCGTCGTACATACTTTTGCTAGATTCTTCACCCTTTGTGGTATCAAAAGAGACTTACAATACGCAGGATACGCTCCCAGGCCAATTAAAGTCTTTCTTCAGTAAACAACGGTTCTCAAGGCGGTCGGTAAAGGGATTTAAGGGACAGCCTTATCTCCAACTACCCTGACATTAACTAAGCTAACACCCTTACACTGGCTCACAAGTGGCTCCTGCTCTACAACCGACTTGGCAGCAACTAGTGTAGCGTAAACCGATTTATCTGCTTTCGTTTTAGGGCTCTTTAAATCTCGAAATACCGCGCTTTTCTTTTCAATGCTACTTCCAAGCATGACACTAAAATGCAATGACATTCATGCACTTGATAGAGACTTGCTTCTAAAGTCTCCTCGACTACACCTTTGGGCTACAATCACCGCTATCGCCGGACTTCGCGTCTCAGCTCAACCCGTGAATTCAAGGCCAGCCATGGCTCGATTATAAATACAATAGTGTACCTGCTTGTTGTAACGCTACATCATCTGTCAACTCTATTGTCCCATCCCCTCAGGTCTCACTCCTCTTCCATCCACCACTGATCATTGAGCGACTCTGATAAAATATACCTACAGCACTTTGCTGTCAATATGCGGTTTTCGTTTTTTGCAATTCTGACTACTTTAGCGCTCACTCGCGCTGGTACCTTGGGAGGAATCGAAGATCCCTGGTCCTTTGACATGACTTCTAGTGGTAAGAGGAACATTGACTGGATGGACATGATTGCAGACAAGGTCCTCTTGTCGCAGCTGTCCATTCCTGGAACTCATGGTTCCATGACAGACAGACTCTCCGACTCTCAGGATCGACGCCAAAACATGCCTCTATTTGCGCAGCTTGGTAGTGGCATCAGATATTTTGAAGTAACTTGCCAGTATATGGCCGCAGGCTATTTGCGGGTGTACCATGGGGAGATTGATACTCTATACATCCTCCGCACCGTCTTGAACGAGATGTCTATCTTTCTTGACGAGCACCCTCGCGAAACCATCATCCTACGTATTCAGGAAAACAACATTCATTCAAATATAGAAAAGTTCATAAGCCACTTCAATAAATTCATTACTCCGGACAATGGCCATAGCTTTACCAAGCGTGTTTACTACAAGCCAGACGACGGTATTAGTACTGTCCCTACTCTTAGCGAAGTTCGCGGCAAGATTCTCATTCTTCAGGACTTCCCAACTAGCCCTGCTGGCCTCCATGGTCTCCCATGGGATTCCCCCTCCGTCTCTAATTACAACCCTGGGATGTCCGGCACTTATTTCTCAGCCCTCAAATGGACCGGCGTGTTAGCTAATATCAAGCACATGGACTCAAGCAGCTCTAACAAACTGCACATTACCCACACTTCTGCTACTGACAACACTAGCCCCATCAGCGTTGCCGCTGGCACGACATATAATGCTGGAATGAACCGCCGCCTTGGAGAATACCTTGAGCAAAACGCAGTCAAAAAGATTGGTGTCATAGCCATGGACTTCCCAGGCCAGAATCTCATTGATCATATCGTAAAGCTCAACAACGACTATCGCGTGGCTGATGATGATTTGATTACAGATCACGAGGTCCCACCCGCCGAGTCTGGATAAAATGTGGCTCTGTTGGTAACCTGAGTTGGGGCTACCAGGATTGTTGACCCTAACAAAGCTCAGCCGACCTTTAGGGTTAGAATTAGGCATAAAGGACCTTGTCTAAGGTCATTTGCCTAGCACGTCTGCTACAGCTAATCAGCCTCTATTCGATGGGTTGAAACTCAATTTTTCGTGCAATGCCGCAAGATAGCCGTAAGGTTGTTGATGTTCACATATTGCCAGTCAAATGAACTATATTGACAGTTGCAAGGGCATGAAGACGGGAGCGCCTCAAAGCTATGCAGGGGAAGAAGAACACATTAGACAGACAGCTGAAATATAGCACATATATCAGGCATAAACGGGCATTATATCTAGCAATCCAGGACAATATCACATTACAAGGCCATTTTAGTGGCCTAACAGCCACTAGACATAAGCCTTGCTGCCAATGCCTAGGCTCGCCTTGAGACACTGAACTGAATGCCGTGGTTCGGCTGAAATGACATGAAAATAACAGGAAGCACCGATGCCATTAGGAAACCTTGCAGAGGATTGTCAATTGCACCGCACAGCGATCTAAAGAACTGGATAGATATTTCTTATACCTGTAGTTCTCAGAGTGGCATTCTCACGTCGTTATTTCGCCCGGCCCGTCCATCCGCTTCGGCCGGAATGTAGATTTGTTCGCATCTGGATCGAAGGAAAAGTTTTGATATCTCTTTTCCTAACTAGTTCTATACGTGAACAAGATCTCATTCGCCTAGTGTGGCAACAAGTTTGACCAGAAATTTAGCTGTAGGCTTTTCTAATAAATGTTTTCCCCGGAAAGAGGTCGGTTCGCCTAGGTTACTGTCGAGTTGTATATCGAAGCTGTTGATGCAACTCTTGGGTAGTGCTAACAGCCTGCGTATATACTAAAACGAAAAACTGAGGAGCTATATGCGATCAAGACACTGGAGCTAGGGCTTTTCTCTTATGAAAGCAGGCCATGCGAAGTCAATCCTCGATTTTACGCAATACCCAGCACATGCGCTAAGCTAACCATACCTAAAAGCCTCTGTTTAAATGTCAAGTATAACTTAGCCAGCATCGTGACCACAGCGCCAGGGCTTTTGGCCCGGCAGGGAGAGCAGAAAGCAACAGTGGTGGGCCACTTGTGGTAGTATTTGTACTTCTAGCGTCCAGAGCCTCTATCTATCACAAAGTCGAATTCATTCATTCTCATTACCGGGAAATCGAACAAAAGGTTCGAACTTCTTGGCATTGGTTCTAGCTTAGCTGATAAATACCTTTCGATCAGATCTCCAGCCGATTATCATGACCGCTGCCGGATTCTATAGCTCAGATAGGCGAGCTTAGCAAAGTCTCGTTACAATTCAACTGTTAATAAGACATCATACCTAATCTTCAAGAGCCTATACATCTATTCTACCCCACCAACACATCATCATTGATGCCGCCTTTCCTTTAACCTTACAACTGTCCTGTCACATGATGAACACATTAGGATTGTTCTATCGCCAGTGTGCGCTTCTCTGTTCTCGCAGCACTCACTGCTTTTTATGCCCTATAGCCATGCTGGCATGTTCAACAATGTCTTTGACTTTTGATCTTTTGATCTTGACGTCGACAAAAACGTCGACTATATGGATGCCATCGCTGATAATACCCGCCCCCCTTGTTAAGTCTGTCCATTCCGGGCGATCACAATTCCATGACATACGACCTTGAAGGCACTTTTCTACAGGCTCAAAATGTACCGCTGGCGCAGCGACTTGCCGGTGGGATCAGGTACATTGATATTGCCTGCAGATATAGCAATGATGATGTCCTGGTGTATCATGGATTTGCCAAGACCGGCTACAGTCCTGGGGCTGCTTTGGAGACGATGCCTGACTTCCTGGGCGAGCACCGTCGCAAAACAATCATCCTACGCACTCAAAGGGGTGGAGTGCTTGATAATTCCAAAACTACCTTCCAATACCTGGATAAATACTTGTCCTTGGCGATGAACCTGGCGACCGTCTAGCGCACTTACCCAAGGTGACGACAGCATTACCACAGCACTTAGTCTTGATAAGCTTCGCGGCAAGGTTTTCATCCTGCAGGTAGGACTTTAAGACTAGCCCTAGAATTCAAATACTGTGTGTAGCTATAACCACTGGTTTTCTCTCGTTGGCCTGTTTTTGAAGTCGAAATGGGCTGTACTAAATCCCATCTCAGTAAGACACGCTCAATAGAGTTTAATAAGCTGCGCATCACGCACACCACCGCCAGTGCAAGCGCCAGCCCTATCAACATGGCTGCCGCAGATTCTCTCGGTAATGGATAATGGATTAAACAAACTTCTTGATCAATACGTATAGGATGACAAGAGCGACTGTTTTGGTATTGCTGTCATGAGCTTCCCTGGCCGTCATGTAATCTTGTCAAGTCGATCACGACGATTACCGACAAGCATCGGGTTCCTGAGTCCTCTAGTCTTCCTTCTGATAGAGCTGATACAAGCACTGTCACTGGTGATGTTCATAGCGCCCAAGTACCGCTAAAGATGGGCAGAAAATGCCGAGAGAATGAACAAAGTACAGGGTTCTACAGGCCTCCCACTAGGCGCACACTGCTGTACGCTTACGAAAACCTTAAAATGTATCTAATGCAGTGCATATGAATCTAGCGGTATGCTGTCCTCCATCACCAATTTGATTTGAATATATTTTAGAGAATTCCTATTTGCACCTAAAAGTTCAATGCACCATACACCAAGTAATTAAATAAACAACGTAGCTGATCTGACGACAGTCCAGTCAATTAAATAGTTTTATATCTTTATAAAATGTGAATATTGGCCAGCATGTCATGGTACGCCAGCGCTTCCCATTTGACGACTGTCTTGTGTAACCTCACAACCAAAGGCTTGTGCCACCTTGTCATGTTACACCAGTGGCCGCCCCGTGTAACCTTTCAACCAAAAGGCTCGTGCCACCTGGTCCACTACAGCATGGCTCACTACCAGAACATGACTCACTGTTATCATGCGACTCATTACTAGAATATAACTCACTGTTATAACATGCTGCTATAACACGACTCACCAAAGTGGCCAACAGCTGGAAAAAGAGAATTGAATTAAAAATGAACAAAACAATCAAAGCGTTCAGAGCTGATAACGCCCCAGAACTCAAGAAACTGACATTGCAATGGCAGGCAAGCCACGGCTCTGAAGCGCAGTTCACCATCCCAGGAACGTCGAGTCAAAACGGTATAGCTGAAAGGGCAATCAGAACGAACAATTATTCAGTTCGTACGATACTAGCGGACTCATCAATGCCCACCAGTTTCTGGCCCTACGCAGCGACACACTCGGCATACATAGCGAATAGAGCGAGCATCAGAGACGCAAAATCGCCATTCGAACTATTCTTCAACATAGCTCCAAACAACATGCATATACATAGATGGGGCTGCAAAGTAGTTTTCCACAACGTCTACAACAAGAATCCAAACACCCAGCAGAGAAACAAACTGGAAACTCGTGGACGGGAAGGAATTCCTACTGGCAATTGATGAGAAGGTAACTGGGAGGTACACATGCTGGGACATCATGAAGAACAAAGCATTTGTTACAGAGTCATTGCAATTTTTCGACAACATATCCGGTGGAAACCTGCTAGAGTCGGATCAACCCAACAAAGATGTCTCGACACCCGAGAAACTCGTGCAAGAGGAGCATGCAAACCATGAAGACGATCAGTCAACACCAAGACAAGGAATGAACACTCTGGGGGAAAGCAACCAAGTTGATCACCAGGTCAATGAGCTGGAGACACAGGACGACAACCTGGCAATTCAGCAACCACAAAACCTAAACATGGATGACGATGAAGATGTCACCCCAGAGGGACAAGGCATGATGATCGATGGGCAAGACGAGTACACAGAAGCAGAAGAGACACAGAAGGATGTGGAGCGAGACTCAACGAATGAGATTGAGGACACTCCCGACACGGTACAAAGAAGGATCGACAGCCAATTACACGATCTATATATCCGTGGAATCTTGAAAGGCCATACAACATCTTTCAACAGGATGAAAACAACGATGAAAACCCACAAGCAAAGAAAATCAGGGCAATGATGGCTACAATGCTGAAATGGGAACCAGGCACGTATGCCGAAGCCATCATGCATCCGACACATGCATCAGAATGGCGAGAAGCGATAGACGCAGAAATACGAACTCTGCGGAAATTCGGAACTTGGACAGAAGTGCCATTCAGAAACGGTATAAAACTAGTAAACACCAAGTTTATTTTCAAGATCAAACCGAGCACCGATGAACAGCCAGAAAGGTTAAAAGCTAGACTTGTGGCACAAGGCTTCAGACAGGAACAAGGTGTTGACTTCCATGAAACTTACGCACCAACCCCAAAACAAACAACAACCAGAGCTTTCTTTGCAATGGTATGTGGTCTTGATCTGGAGTGCCGCAAAGTAGACGCGAGGAATGCATTTGCTCAAGCCAAACTGGAAGAAGTGGTGTATGTGAATCCACCTCCACACCTCAAGAAGCCGGACACCATCTGGAAACTGAACAAGGCTCTATATGGTCCGAGACAAGCATCCCATGCCTGGCGCAACACAATAATACCACGCCTAAACAAACTTGGACTAGTCAAATGCCCGGATGACGAGTGTATCATGATTAATCCACAGAAACGAATTATTGTGCTTGTATACGTTGATGACATAGCTGTGGCAAGCCCTGACAAACCCCAGATCAGTCAACTCATAGAGGGACTTGCGAAAATGATTGAGATCAAGGACATGGGAGAATTGAAAACTTTTCTAGGCATGGAAGTCAATCGAAACAGAGACAAAGGAAAGATGTGGCTCAGTCAAAAGCAATACATCATGAAGATGTCTGAAGAGTTCGATATCACTGCACCACGAGCAAAACCGGTCAGCACCCCAATAGCGGCATGGGAAACGTTGGAACCAATACGCGAAGAAGAAAAGAGCGTCGACAAGAAAACATATCAGTCACTGATTGGAACACTGATGTATCCAAGCGTTATGACTAGACCGGACATAGCTTTCGCTACAGCAATGCTATCACAACACAACTCGAATCCAGCCGAAAGGCATTTAGATGCTGCCAAACGAGTTGCAAGATATCTCAGAGATACTGCCTCACTGGGCATTGGATTTAGCTTACGGCGCTCTGGGGGAATGGAGGAATCCTTGATAGGATACTCTGACGCGGACTACGCGAACTCCAAAGACAGAAAGTAGGTATCAGGTATGGTGTTTACCCTAGCTGGTGGCCCTATAAAATGGAAAGCTCAGAAGCAACGAAGCGTAGCAACCTCAACAACCGAGGCCGAGTATGTCGGATTCACTCCCTGTGCTAAAGAAGGAATCTGGATACACAGAATGATACAGTGGTGTCTCAAAAGGCTACAATTCGACGGAAAAAGAAGTCAAACTGCGCAAACCATTAAGCTACGAGCTAACACTCTGATATACGGAGACAATCAAGCTGCCTTAAAGATCGCCAACAACCTAGGAGCCAGCGACAAAACCAAGCACATCGACATACAGCATCATGCAGCTAAGGACTGGATTCAACAAGGGAAAGTGAAACTTGAATACGTTGCAACAGAAGACATGCTGGCAGATGGACTAACGAAACCACTCAACAACGTCAAGTTCAACAAGTTCAGATCACAGATGAACATCGGCATACCTGGCGAATCCGAATGACGTTGATTCTGGGGGAATGTTGTGGAGAATCTGTCCTCAGTCGGATTAACACTGGGTAAGCCTGTGCATAAATACTCCAGCCTGAAAGAACTTAAACCTTTAATAAACTAACTAATCCCTTGTCTTTCAGACAATGCCTTTTTTTTTTTTTTTTCTGTGACAACCCTTTTATGGGCCCGCAGTCATAGGAAGTGTTGTGTGAGTGTTAGTGTTAGTGTTAGTATTAGCGCCACACAGCAACAACCATCAACCTTAGTACGCTTATTCTTGCTTTACGGATATTTTGCCTCAGGCTTGTCATATTAAGAAAGTATATTTTGAGGTAGCTTGTTGCTTTCAAGACGGCTTGTGAGCCTAAATTCAGCCTTTGTTGGCTTGTAAACTTCAACATTCAAAGATATGTGCTGGTATACAAACTAGCCCAAGAACGTCAAAGACTTGCTAAAATCTCCTCTCAAACCACCAATTTTGCGGTCTGCCTTTTGCTCAAGACCCTCTACAATGATTCGGCGTGCGGTCTCCGTAGTTCTAGCGATCCCCTATTAACACCACTCTTATTCCAAAAGTTCAGCGCGTTGTTCGCCAAGTTGAAAAAAATCACAGCGAGCATCCCTGCTTTAATTACTGAGACCCCTGGAACCCATGAAGATCCTCTTACCACGATCTTATTTTGGGAACCCCAAACAATGCCAATCGTGAACAGTGCACAAACAAAAATCCTAGGAAAAGCTTCAAGACATCCTTGTTTCGTTGAGCACTTTTCCCACATTTTCACAAACTCTTCACAGCTTTAAGAGCAGATAGCTGAACGAAGAGCAATATCTCTTTTATGATTCTGGAACTTGCGGCTCTACGGTTATTTCCACGCCGCGGTAGAAGTTGAAAACACGCAGCTGCTGACGAGACGCACCTGAAAAAGGAGCATTCTCGGAGCAAGTCCCAAGGTTGTGCAAGAGAAAGACTCTCGTTGGCGGAGGACGCATCCTAGATAACGGCCTACGAGATTTTACAAGTCCTACCAAGACCCCACGTTAAGAAAGGGCCTACGGCTACCTTGCGAACCCCAGACAGGCTTCTAGACGTATGAACTTCGAGGGCTCGGGATCCGAAAGCTCTCCTTTTCAGATCAATTTGAAGCCTCGCAAATAGCGGAGTCGAAGGGCAAGAAAGTAGATGCATAGATTCCTGCAGATTCACCAAGTCCTTGCCCATCTGCGTTGCTTAAATCCAGCAGTACACCAAGGGAACTGAAATGCGAATTATCCCGATAACTTCGAGAAGTAATAGTAATTTGCCTGCTTCTCTCGCCCTGCCAAAATAAGGGCTAAGATAGGCGCGATAATCGCCGTCGCTAGGACCAACGCACTACCCAGGGTCTCATGCGATGATGGTCGAGCTTTGCTTCTACAGACTTTTTTAGCTGAAAACCAATGCTCGTGCCAAGCGTGCAAAGCATGTGGTAGCTCAAGGGTTCCAACTGCATTACGGCTGTCAAGATCGATCATTGTAGGCCTGCTGGTGATTCTAGGAACTTTTTCCAAGGTAAAAAAAAACAAGATGCATTCAGGAGAGCTGAGCTATAGCCTGACTATTAATACAAGGCCCCTGCCTCTTTAGAGTTCCTGGAATTGCTTACCCGTCTGTTCATCTATCTATCTTGCCTACTATCGTCATCTTTTTCTTTTGTTCCTACTCTTTGCGCTTACCTGACAGTGATACTTGTCACTCCTACTAGTCATGCGCTTCTCTATCTTTGCAACTCTAGCTTTTCTGGCTTCATGTCGCGCTGTCGAATATGAAGGCTTCAATGACGATTGGTCTTTCAACTTATACAGCGCCGAAAACACAGAATGGATGAGCAGCCTAGACGACTTCATTCCTCTGTCAATGCTGTCTATTCCTGGAACCCACAATTCAATGACTTATAACCTCGACCATCCTCGCCTTCAAGGCCAAAATGTTCCTTTGGAAGATCAGCTTATTGCTGGTATTA
This sequence comes from Ceratocystis lukuohia, assembly GCF_044167205.1. Lineage (NCBI taxonomy): Eukaryota > Fungi > Ascomycota > Sordariomycetes > Microascales > Ceratocystidaceae > Ceratocystis > Ceratocystis lukuohia. The sequence continues at coordinate 754,961 of NW_027263527.1, forward strand.
GATACTTCGACATTAGCTGCCATGCTCTCGATTATGACCTCGTAGTGTATCATGGACTTAGCTCTACTTGCATTCGATTTCAGGACGTCATGAATACTATTTTCACTTTTCTCGATCATCACCCTCTTGAGACTGTTGTTCTACGCATCCAGAAACACTACCCTCTCGAAAGTTCTGAAGCCTTCCTCCGCATCCTCGAGAGATGCCTGAGCCCCGGCTCCGACTCCGGAGACCGTGCGGTAAATCGTCTCTTCTCTAAGGGCGACGCCGGAATCACTGACATCCCTACCCTTGGCGAGGTTCGCGGCAAGGTTTTTATTTTGCAGGACTTCAAGACTAGAGTTCCCGGTCGTTATGGTCTCCCCTGGAGCTCCTCTAAGGTTTCCGTCTACAATTTTAAGGTCACCATCAAGACCTTGCTCCTGGGGTTGAAATGGCATTTTGTCAAATCCTTCATCAAATCTATTCCTGACCATAAGAAGCTATCCATTACCCACACCACTGCTAGTGTTGGTGTTAGGCCTATTGAAATTGCCGCTGGTAGTGATTCTAGTAAAGGCATGAACGCTCGTCTTGGTGCATTCCTTAAGAAGAAAAACGAGTCTGAGAAGCCTTTTTCTTCCTCAGATCGTGTTGGAATCATAGCTATGGACTATCCTGGCAAGAAGATCGTTGAACAGATCCTGGAGCTTAACAATCATTATCGGGTTCCCCGTCCTATCTGAAATTTCTTCCGAGGCGACAGCGACAGCATGGTGTCTGGTTCTACTATGAACTACGATGCCCAGTTCACGATGATCCTTTTAAGCATCCACCCATGATACCCTCTTTCTCAAACGCCGATATGAAGTTAGACCAGCATTTCCAACGCGATACATTGTTTTATTTACCAGTGCTTTTTTGTTGCCGGTGTCTTAAAGAAAAGACAGAGAAGTTCCTACACCCAGGAGAGGAACATGCGTCACAAGACCAGTCAGCCACGGCTAGATCCGTATCACAGCATCAACGCTCCAGAACCAGGTTGAATAATTCATATAAGCCGGTCCTGGCACTGGCGAAATCTTTGCAAAGAAGAGCGCAATGGGGCAAGGGAGAAAGTGAAAGAAAAGAACCTAAATCCGCCCGTAAGCCGGCTAGATATATGTCTTCTTGTGATGGTATAAACTGGCGGCGGGTGTATCCGTGTTGGAGTCAATCTTGAATATCTATAGCTTTAATGTATAATTATGGCAACCACTTAGGTATAGGGCTATTGTGTCGCAGCAAGCACAGTATCACACAAGGTCTTTTTATCACCACTTCTATCTTTTTACTCTCTTCTCATTTACCTAACACACATGATAAGCGAGTCGGGAATATAGGTGAGCTGGAGAGCAGAACCCCAACTACTCTTGTTTTCATTTCATCAACTATTCTCCAGCCGCCAGCTATGCCACAGTTAAGGAAAGAGAAATGAATAATTCTCGCTCTTGAGACTCTTCGAAACGACTCTAAACTGCGCATATATCTTGCTTTAAGGTATTCAAAGTCCTTCCTAGTACCCTCAATGATCGATATTAGGGCAAACCCTCTCCAAGCAATATTGTCCTTGATTCACGCAAACTATGCGATATAGAGGCGTAGGTCATTGTCTAGTTTATTCTTGATCTGGATTTGCGAGGGCTTCCCCTGCAACTGCGTGGTGTTGAAGAACCTACTAACCGGCTGCTCGCCGACCGTGATGCATCGCCTGTCAGCAAGCGCTGGGCTTCTAACTTAGTCAAGCGATAACCGGACCATAAGACGCGCTTTAACCGTAGATGCGACTAGCAGAGAGCCCAGCATAATCACCCAGCCCTTGCGATTGTTTAAGGCTCGTGGAGAACACGATTACGAAGCATGGTATCAACCTAACTAGCACCTACAACTTTGACAAGGCAGGTTTTATGATAGGCATTGTTGCAAGCGGAATGGATGGTTGTTGCAGGCGCAAAGACGTGAAAAGGCGAAATAAGTCTAGCTAGAAAACTGAGAATAGGCTGCAGCCATCTAGGCGATTAATGCGAGAGGCTGGGCGATCGCGCCGTTCATCATGGTTGTAGGCCAATATCACCGCGCCGGCTGGTACCAAGGAAGCAGCCTTCCGGTCGATTAGAACATTGCGACGACTCGCCATAGTTGGACCGAAAATGATAAAGGTCTTGGATGGCTCAAGCGCTTCGACCAACACACTATGGCTCGATCAGCTGGTCGCTATCATTTTGTTATCTTTGATGGGCATGGAGGCGGTAGTGATGCTAGTGTTAACCTTGGACAAGATGCATTGTTTCAAACTCTATCTAACCCACCGTCCGTACTGCTTGCTAAATAGAAATGAGTATCTGTTAGCGTACATGATAAGCAAATGCACCAACTATGCGAAGCACCAAAAGTCTCCCCATCTCTTCTCTTGGCATCTAATCAACTATTTGTGCACAGACTAGCTGATATCTACAACTAAAACGAGGCTGGCTTTGTAAGGGGTGTCATTACAAGCGGAATTGTCGTCAAAGGTCCAGAAAGGCGTGTAAAGGCTAAATCGGTGCAGCCTGGACACTGGGAATGGGCCACAGTTATTCAGGCGATTGATGCTGAAGGCTGGGCGGTCGCCCAATTCATCATGGTTGCAGGCCAATATCACCTCTCCAACTAGTACCGAGGATGTAGCCTCCTAGGGGATTAGGCTATTGCCACGACTCACAATTGCTAGACTGGCAGTGAAATAGGTCTTAAGTGGCTCAATCACTTCGATCAGTATACAAGGGCCTGATCAAACAGTCACTATTGGCTTCTTATTGTTGATAGGCATGAAAGCCACCACTCAGTCGATTTTGAGAAATATTGTGAAGACAACCACATCATCACACTTTGTATGTCAGATAACTTCTCTCACCTACTTCAGCCTCTTCATGTCGGGTGCTTTGGACCACTCAAGAAGGCCTGTGGTCGAGAAATCGAGCATCTGATCAGGTGCTCGGTAACCCGCGTTTCCAAGACAGATTTCTTTCTGGCTTTTTATGCTACCCACCAAGCAGATATGACCAAAAGCGATATCAAAGGGGGCTCCAAAAGGGCCGAGCTTGTTCTATTGAATGAAGAAAGCGTGGTATCAAAGGTTGATGTGCAGCTACAGACTCTAACATCGATCGAGGAGGAGGCCGGCCTACCCGACTCTTGGGTTTCTAAGACGCTAGAGACAGTGCTAGAAGACATCAGAGCAGCTTCCCAACATCAATTATTCAGGCTCTCAAGTCACTCTCAAAAGGAATGAAGGAAATAATGTGCTAGAACACCTTGTTGAAGTCTGAGGTCCAGATGCTTCGACAGGCGAAGAAGACTCTTAGCAAGCGTCATAGAGCAAAAGAAAGTCAGCTACAAACTGGGGAAAAGATGACTATAGGTGGGGGAAGGAGTGAGACTATTTAGAAGGACGTTGATGCGCAGGTGATGGCGGAATTATCCAGGAGTGATGGGTGGCCAGGGAAAACCAGCGCCGGCGGGGATAAGGCGGTGTGGAACCTGTAGCAGGGCTAGTCATGACTCAAGGACATGTAAGAGTGTTGTTGAAACATCTGCAGAAGCGAATGGTGTCAGTAACCTAAGTCAGGGTTACCAAGATTGCTGTCCCTGATCCAGTTCGCCCAAACGTTAGGGTTAGTACCAGACATCAAGGGTCTTCTTCCAAGGCCCAAGTGCTCGACCCAGAACATGGTAGTAATGGATATATAAACCAGCCGAGATCCGTCTCTCGGACTAGACTTAGACAGAGAGACATTAACAATCACTCATTCTCCTTCTTCTTCCTCTTCCTCTTCATAGGATATTTAGTACGTCCTCTTAATATCTACTGTTAAATGGCTATTAGTTTTAATTGATTAAATGCTGTGTTGTGTTTTTGTGCCATGTTCTGTCTTGAAGGGTTGATATTTTTGGTGTATTCGCTTGTCTTGTGGTCACATGATCTAGGGTTACGGGCAGGGTAGCATCGACAACACCGATTGTCCAGCCACATGGTGATTATTTTTTCTTCGCAGATATTTCCCCGGGCCTCATCATCCCGCTATCACTAACTTTGAAGCGGCTCGTTGCTTTGCTCTCAAGATGGTTAGTCAGCCTAAATTATACATTCGTTAGAAAGCTTACGAGCCCTGCGGCATTGGAACATCATATGTATGTATACCTGTGGACTGGCCCAAGAACACCCAAAGCTCGCCAAAGTTTTGTCCAAATCACAAACTTCGCAATTTACATCGCATTAAAGACCTTCTGCAAATATTAGATGCGCGCTATTTATAACTTCTATGATATCATCGCCTTTGCCCCCAAGGCTTCGCCTGTTTTTTGGCAAGTAGAGAAATATCAGTAGCGAGCCCCCTTCCTCTAATCCTCAGTAGGCCTTTTCATTCTGGGAACCCTGCCAATGTCAATTATCAATTGAGCTTCCCTTTAAAGGTGCTGTGGGATAACGGCGTCTGTGCAGAGACAAAATCCTTTGGAATGCTTCGAGAAATCCCTGCTTCCTTCGGCGTCTTCTTCCCAGTGCCCTAAGCTCTCCATCAGTATAAGCGCGCATAGGCGAATGGAAAGCAAGGATATGGCTTCGGGACTTGCGCCTTGGCGATTATTTCCATATCCCCATAATAGTGGAAAGTACACACCCGCTAGCTAAACTCGGATCACTCTTTCTCAAGGACCGTTCTTAGAGCAGCTGGCTGGCCCATCTATGGCATATCTTCTGGAGGTCTCGACTCCTTGGCATCCAATGGATGTCCCAGGCTAACGGCGCATTTCTTGACGTCGACTATGTAGCTTTAAGTTTTCTTTCACTCAGTGTCAGCGTTTGTCTAGGGAGCGCCTTCCATCGACAAGAATGCCCCTTTTGCACAACTTTAGGATTTGCTTCCTAAGGCAGATGCAAGGGTGACGGTGGCGCTGGTGTCGCCTCCTAGTAATTGGTGCATTGACTTCATGCTTTCCACAGCATCTCTGACTATGAGACTCATGAGAAGCCATGATACCCTATAGCAGCAAACAGCCACGATTCTTGGATAGCATGAGACGGACGTCCGAGATCATGGTGGACTAGTTACTTACTTGTGCCACCGTTACTCATAATGAAGAAGGTGAAAAGAAAGGGGAAGCACTAATGTGCCAACGACCAGGAAAAGTTCAAGTGACAATAACAAGTTAGGCCACACCACATAAAAAGAGCCTGCAGCCACTTCACTTGTTTCATTGTAGGAGAAACTGGGCTGTAGACAAGCTACTTGACTATTTTGAACTCGTATTGAATAAAGAGAAGTCTGTGCTCTGTTGCGTAGGATATTTCAAGTCATGGGTGTGCTATGGACATGCGATGTAGGTAAACATTGGCGCACATCCTTGTCCAAGTCTGTATTTTTTCGTCGCCTGTCCTCCCTCTTCTTTCTGATTTGCTACTATTATTTTAGCTTTTTCTAAGCTGAGTGGGGAGACTTGGGGTCTGAAAACCTCATCAGTCTATGCATGAACTTGAAGCTTCGAAGAGAGAAGCTTTTTGTAGTCACGAAGGTCAAGGCGGTAGACGCACAGATTCCTATAGATTCAAGCTAGGCAGTCTAGTACTTTGAAATGGGCTGACTGGGTGTGGGTGGTCTATGGAGGAAATAAGTCCCTTTCCACCATCTCCCACATCATCTCTCGCTGCTTTTGCCTCGGCTCTGCGCCTATGTTTAAGCTCTCGTCCATCTACGCTGCCTAGATTTAGTATTACATGCCTCGTCTAGTAGCTAGGATACAGATTTGAGTCATGTCTATATCTTGACCAAGTATCTTGTCTACAGTTAGTTCACTTTTCTTGCCAACATACGGGCCAAAATAACTGCTGCCGCCAAGATCAACGCGCTATCCAGGGTCTCATGCCACTCTCACAACCAAGCTCTAAGAATCGGGCTCCATCCCCGATCATCTATCTTGGCTCATCCAGGATTCACCCTAATGATACCCCCCCTCCCCCGTTTTATGCTTATGCGCCAACGGAGGAGATTGCATGCAAGGCGGATGGCACGCGGGACAGGTAATAACGATTACTATGGCCTGTAGACCTCTAAACTAAATACAAATGAAGCACAGTAGACTCAGTCCACAGCTGGACTACTAATACGACAAGGCCCCTCTCTTTTCAAAGCTCTTGGGTTTCTTTTGCCATTTGCTGATCTATCCTGTCTACTATTTTCCTCTTCTCTTTTTCTCTTTTTTTTTTGCGCAATATCTGCGTTTGTCTGACACTGCTACCTGTCACGTCACCTTAGCCATGCGGCTCTCTGTCTTTGCAACTCTAGCCTCCCTGGCTCTATGTCACGCTGGATATCATGAGGGTTTCACCAACGATTGGTCTTTCGACTTAAAAAGCGATGAGTACCCAGATTGGATGAGTAAACTGGTTGACGACGTTCCGCTATCATTGTTGTCGATTCCTGGAACTCACAATTCTCTGAGTTATAAATTCGCTGACCTTCATCTCCAAGGCCAAAACATCCCTCTGCAAGATCAGCTTACCGCGGGGATTAGATACATCGACGTTAGCTGCCATACCAAAGGTGATGATCTCCTAGTGTACCATGGGCTTAGCTCGACTGATATTCTATTTCAAGATGTTATGAAGGCTCTTTTCAATTTTCTCGATCGTCACCCGGGTGAGACTGTTATTTTACGCATCCAAAAGCACAATCTTCTTGAACCATCCGATGACTTTGTCCGTACCCTTCGTAAATATCTGAAACCCAGCATTGGCTCCGACGATCGTTTGGCTACTCGTATCTTCTCCAACGGCCGCGATGGCATCACTGACATCCCTACCCTTGGCGAGGTTCGCGGCAAGGTCTTTATTTTGCAGGACTTCAAGACTAGAGTTCCCGGTCGTTATGGTCTTCCCTGGAGCTCCCCTGAGGTTTCCGTCTTCGATTTCAAGGTGGCCCTAAAGAAGTTTTTCCTCGGTATGAGGTGGCATTTCATCAGGGAGTTCATCGTCGATATTAAAAACAACCCCAAGCTATTCATCACCCATACTACTGCTAGTGCTGGTGCTAAGCCTGTTGAAGTTGCCATCGGCAGTACCTCTCATGAAGGCATGAATACGCGTCTTGGTAAATTCCTTGAGGGGAGCCACGATGTCAACACTCTTCCCATCATAGACCGTGTTGGTATCATAGCTATGGACTATCCTGGTATGAACCTTGTTCACGAGATCCTGAAGTTTAACATACAACATTGTGCTTCGCCCCCAGGCCCGTCTAGAATACCCCATACAGTAGCAGAATCAGCATAGTATGCGGCCCTACCATAGAAACTTCAATAGCCAGCTTTCGGCCACATTTCTAACTTTCAATGTGTGATGACTTCTCTTGTCCCCTCGTTAACACTGATACCAAACTGGGGATGTAATGAATCTCTCTCCATTCGGCATACAAAGCTTTTCTGTCCTTTCATAAAGGTGCCAACAGTAGGATGGAATCTTTCGAGAGAAAATAAGACTTGGACTGGATATACGTGGCAAAGAATTGAAGCCTGGATAACTACAGCTAGCTCCGCACCACGGAACCAAGACACGAAAAGCATTCTAACGGTTCACAAAAACTATTCATGGCACTAGGAAAACTCATATGAAGGGGACAGCAATACGGCGTGAGAGAGAGAGAGAGAAGCAAAAGACAAAAGATCCATTGGCTGCGTCGCCAGATAAAACCCCAAGTATAAGGATATAATCGGCGGATGTGTATGCGTATCAGTCAATTTCAAATACTTAATGCTAAACTGAGAGAGTACTCTGCTACTTGGAAAGTAGCATCCGAGTGTGTTGGGTCTCCAGGCTCTATGTCTCCAGGCTCTATGAGCTCAGCAAGCCCCCTTTAGTTCTCCAAGAGCTCTATACTTTCTCTTCTATGAATGGAATTAGAATGGGGGATCAACTTGAATAACAATACAACCGATTTGCGTCGCTTGATCTTGGTGATTCCAATAGACGTCACATAAATCCAAGCTCAAATCCAAGGCAATCAATTTTCACCTCTCACTCAAACCATGAATGACTTTCCGTACATCCTCTCACTTGCTTGCTTCTATAATGTGTAGCTTGGACAATAATTCAAACATAAATACAACCATCACATCATGGCAACCGTGGTATTACATAGGGGTCTTTTCTCCGAGTAGTTTTATCTTCTTATTTTCTTTTCATTAACCCAGCCCCATCTCCTAGTCTAGCTTCCAATCCATCAATCCACGACTATTGCATATACTTTTCCTACTTAACTATCTTAGAGCGATTCAGAGCACAATCTGTAGCCGCAGCGAGTATAACTGGCGGGTCCGCTTACGCAATTAACAAAGCTGCTTCTACTTGCAGGCTGCCCTACACGGCCTCGTCCAATCTTCTCTATTTTACCTCGTCCCGTGCTCAATACTCTCTAGGGTGTGAACACCGGTGTGAGCACTGGCGGCGATCTTTTTTACAGATTAGCTCTGTCTGCTGGACACTTATTATTTCCACCAGTAGCGCTATGCGCAGGTGCATATGTACGTGCCAGGGGGCGATTGCCCAGGTCGGCCACGTGTCGAGCGCTCGCAGGAACGATCGTAACCTCGAAGCTAAAAGTATATCCGGCCAATTCAAACAATTCTAGAGTTTGGGAGTGTCGTAGCCTCAAGAGGGGCGGCCAGGAAGGCCAGCAGGAGGGGTCACCTGGTGCACCTTGTTAAGCTTTAAGATCTGCTTAATAAGTGACTTGCCAGGGAAGTCCATAGCAATAATGCCAACGCGCTCAGTGACGCCATTAGGGGCCTTGTTTTTGCTGGAGAGATATTCGCCGAGATACCTATTCATACCGGCTTTGCCCTCACTACCGGCAGCAATTTCAATAGGCTTAGCACCTACACTGATACTAGTGTGAGTGATGCAAAGCTTCTCGGAGCCTCTTGAGGGAATCAGCTCAATAAACCCCTTAACAGCATGCCATTTCAATTCCACCAGGAAAGCCTTGAGGATGAGTTTGAAATTGTAAACAGACATAGCAGAGGATCGCCAGGGAAGACCATAACGACCGGGAACTCTGGTCTTGAAGTCCTGTAGAATGAAAACCTTGCCGCGAACCTCGCCAAGGGTAGGGATGGCCGTGATGCCGGCGTCGCCTTTAGAGAAGATCCGTTTAACAGCACGGTCGCCTAGGTGAGTCTCAGGGTCCAAGAGCCTTTCGAGATGCTGAACAAAGGTGTCAGATCGCTCGGTGAATTTACCCTTCTGGATACGAAGGATAACAGTCTCGCGGGGATGTTTGTCGAGAAAGTTGAAAATAGTATTCAAGACCTCTCTCAAATCATAGCCAGTTGAACTACTTCCGTGGTATACCATGAGGTTAAAGAACAGATCGCGGCAGCTAATGTCAAAGTATCTGATTCCGCTAATAAGCTGCGTCTCCAGCGGAACGTTTTGGCTTTGCGTGTTGTATTCGCCAAAGCGATCAGTTACTGAATTGTGGGTTCCGGGGATAGACAGCATAGATAAAGGAACATTGTCATCCAGTCCGCTCATCCATTCGGGGTTTTCGGCGGAGTCGAGATCAAAAGACCAATCATCCGAGTATTTATTGTGAGTGGCAGCATAGCCCAGACCCCGGGAAGCCCAAGCTGCAAAGAGTGAGAAGCGCATGGCAGCAAAACTGGCAAAGATACCAATCAGGAAAACCCAAAGACAAGAGGGGGATAGAAGAGGAGGGAGTTGAGCTCGGTAGGAATGAGTCCACGGATAGGAGTATCAGAGCTTGGGAAAGTTCAGCGCTCTTTGGCTTCAATAGTCCAGATAAAGTATGAAGTTCTTGAATTCGTAGACTCGATCGATGAGGGGGAAACCTACTAACTTTTATCTTTTTCTTTCTTCCATCGCTGGCTACTTTTACCTGAGCGACTGATGGACCTAGGTCGTCTATCAATAGCATAAGCTACCTAGAATACCCAGAGAATCCTCACATCATGATCTAAATTATGTAAACCACAGATACTAGAGCACTTCTCCACTACCCGCGCTTTCCCAGAGGCGCTGCCTCTCAGTCAAGAGTGGCCCATGAAGAAAAGATAGAGGGAATAGCAGCCCCCAATGATCCTTAGACAAGAACTAGTCCTAGCGCCGGCAATGCGAAAGCCGATGAACAACGTGCCTGGCTCATTTGACCCTATGCTATTAAATGGCCTCCAACAGCTATTTCAACGTAAATTACTTGATATTGGGGCTATCACTCTAATCGAAGATGAAAAGAAGACCCTTCATATAGCTAGTTGCATTTATGAGAGGACAATGGGAAGGGCCCTGAAGCCCTGTTCAGGGTAAATTACGGAGTAGCAAAGCTAGATTCTAGCCGAGACTGCGAGAGCAACGCAAAGCAATATGTGTAAAAGAAAAGGCGTAGTTCGCGCCAAGTATCTATAACTCTAAAGCTAGCGATATCATTAAATTACAGTGTCTATGACAGCAATAATAGCTACGTACAATTTACACCACTTACACGACTTACACGACTTACACCGAAGGTCCTTCGGCCCCACTTAATTCCTGTGCGAAGCGATAGGCGCGGTGAGGAAGACCTTCTATGCGCCTATGGCTTGTCTACAAACTACCACATCTACGTTTCCTCGGCTATACAGATAAACCCCAAGCCTCAAACTCCTAGTGTACAGTCCCCGCCCTAGTTATCGCAGCCAAACAACTTTTCCCAAAAGATCATGCTGCTTGCTAGCGATGCTACGCCGCCTGAGCCCCTCACTACGGCATGCGTCCTATAATAGAAGCCGGAAGGACCTCATGGAGCAATGCACGTGTCTCCAATGCCGGCAAAAAGGGATATGTCTAGACACGGGAAAGCCTAACCGGAGAATCGGCAGGACTTGAAACGGAACAGGAAACATACGGGAGCATGAAGGGAGCGAACGGCAAAAAGACAAGGAATAATGAGCCCGCTGTGGGCTTTGGGTCCAGGGTCACATGACAATCTAACCCTAACCCCACTCTGAGATAGACTTACGAAGCGTCAACCTTGGAAGTCTGTCAGAGTTTTCTTTCTTCTTCATCAAACATTAAGAATCAGAACAATCGACATACATTTTAGGATTGCTATTCGTACGAGTCTGTCGTATGCATCTACGTGAGTGATTATAGCGTTCTGTTTACTGTGGTCAATAGCTGCAGGGTTACAACTGCCGTATCATAGACGCAGGCGTAACACCCACACCGTGGGAATGGAGCCAAGCTTGCAGTCGCGACTTCAGCGGGGAACGGTGTGTGCAATAGTTGAATTTATTTGTCACGAGTCTGTTTTATCAGCTTCAAAGTTGTAGCCCAGCCAAAAGGTAGGCAACCAAGGTGCAGGCAATGGAGAGGCCATACATGGAAACGATGGGCAACAATCCAACAACGGCACAATGAGATGAGATTCGCAATGTACCTTGTGCCCCTCCCCTCCCGCAACATGGTGAGTTATTGGCGGGAGACTCAAACACAACTTGGATCTGGTCATAAGGGCAAGGCCTCCTAATGTCACCTTGTAGGTTTCTTGCTGTCCGATACTAGCTGTCTGCCTGTCTGCTCATGTGCTAGCGGAAATAGAGGAATTATACCTGCCACACCACAGTCCAAGAACACAGACACTAGCATCGTCTCTTCAGATACCGACGAAACTATGCTACCTCATCTGGAGCGTATATAGCTATAGCCGAAGCTGGGATTCTGACTCACAGCCTCCACCCCGCACGATGTGCGCTGACTTATCGCTAACGCTAACGTGAGCTCTTGCGCCAGCCTGTCAACAACGCTGTGCGCCGCCACAGTGGGCCAGAGATAGCCATCAGGAGCTTCCAAATGTCTTCTGGAAGAAACGATATTGTGAGGACCAAGATCATCTACCCATCTGTGCTGCTGGACAATGGATCTGTCTATTTCCGATGCTATCGCCCAGGAAACAAGAAATAGAGTGTTTGGCGTGGCTGTTCCAATTTTGAGAGGGGCTGCCATTGCAGGTCTTGCGCGGTCCTTTCCAACTCAACTCTTTCAAGCTATGGAATTTATTGCTGACGCGATGCTGCCTGAGAAGATTACCTCGAGCCATCATCGGCCAGGCCAACTCATCTGTCGAGACCTTGCAATCAAGCCGAGCGCCATATAAGCTGGGCTCTTGCTGCCGAGGCATCAGGCTAGACCCGTCTAAGCCACTACGAGACCCGTTTTATCTCTCTAGAGCTGGCTCAGCTTTTCTTCTTAAGTCCACTTTATAAGCAATATTTCCTAGCTATTAGTGATAAAACAGAGGTGTATGAGAGAGAGAGAACACGTCTATTGTGCTCGCAGCAGCTGTACAATACCTTTTATAGCCACCTGGCTGATGCAGCCCCAAGAAGCACAGACTCCGCCACGGTTTTTGCCTGCAGCCACAGCCAGCGTGAGTTTATTGAAACACCGCTGCGGTGTCCGCGGCGGTGTCCGCAGCGACGCTACAGCCAGCCAATAGTAGAAATCTCAATTGTGCCAGCGCCCACGCCAGCATTCCCTCTAAGAGCCATCGGTGAAGCTCTTGAAATCCGGATGCCGATTACGAAATGACTCGGCAGCACTAGGGGAGAAAGGTTCCCGCTCCGGCTAGCAATTGTCCTAGAATGGCCTAGAGAAATAATCCCACCATGTGCTGCAGCACATTGTAGTGCATCATTGGGTTAGCGTGAGATGCGGTCTTCCCGAAAGAGCCTAGAGGCTACCTCCTAAAATCCGTGCCTTTATTTACACGCGGGAGTGGGATGATGTGCCAGGCTTCAAGTAACGCGATCAGCGCAACAGCTCAATGCATAGCAGCTCTCCATTGACTGGCTTTTAGTGTATAAAACAGGAATTGCTACCGACTACCAACTTCCCTGCCACAAGGATTTCAGGCACATATTAGCGACCTGCGGGGATAGGAAACAGTTGGACTTGGCTGCGGGCGGGTTTAACAAATCCCTCCGCTTTGTCATATAGTTGCTATATATACTGCCCTCGGTCCAAATTGCAGCCATGTTACCAATAAATCTGTCAATAAAGCATCAGAATCTCGTCTCGCAGGGACTGCTTTGGCACTTAGACCGACTCGGGTTGCCAATCTAGGACTCGCACCCACAAAGCGCATCTAACGTTGCTCAATACCATAGCCCATTCGTACCAAAGAACCATGTATATGTATGCCCCAGAACGGACGAACATAAACAGGAAAAGCGACAACGGGTGCATCATAGCTACAAACTAGTGCCGCCAGCCACCATCGGCCCAAATACCGCACCCCATTGACACATTTTAATACTAGCTGCAGCAGCTTCAAAAGCCTCCCCACACCCAGCATCGCCACAGTCGTGAAGGATTGGAGAGGGGAAGAGAGATAAGATACAGTTGACTAAATCGGGCTTTGCGAGAGCACGGCTAGTTGTAGGGGTCTTTTTCGTGTGTCCAAACGCTCATGTCCTGGCAAGATATATGTCTGGGACTCTCAATACAGCCGCTGTCACCAGATCCCATTATTTACAAAGACATCACTAGTTTCTAGTTGTGCCAGGGCTCTCCCAACTGTAATCAGGGGCAGGCAAGTAGCCTCCCACCCTGCTGGTGTTGGTGTTTCTGCCTGTCAAAAGCCCTAATTCCGCTTCCCCTTGGCCCCTGCAAGATCCTTTTCTTCTCGTAGAAATCACAGGGTATATAAAGTTACACCTGGGGGGCCTAGGATACGCCATATGCCATCTAACAAAGGTGGCCTGCTAGCCGTAAATATAGGGTTCTCGGGTTGCCAAAACGAATGCAATACAGTGGTGCTAGGGCCATCATAACGTTTCAATAGCAAAGAAACCATCTGGACGTTATGCAGCGTTTCCCAAGTCCCCCAATTCGAACTTTACTTAGAATTGCAACCCATGACATTTCTGATCCTGACGGTTGGGCCATGTCTAATATTAACCCTTTTAGGTCTCTTTCATGATTTTAAAATCTAATGCCTATGCTTCCAAAGGACAATAAAAAGGGTCCTACGGGTTCTCTCGAGGCACTTATAGTTATCGCCGGATGACATCAACCACATGAAGTCGGCAAAGCAGTAAAGCCATAATCCATATATTTATACAACAGCATCCGCCTACTCTAGCCGAGCCTCCACACTTCTCTCTGCTTTCACTCGGCCATCTTCATTGATCTTGTTTTGTCTCATCCTCTTCCATCTCGCCCCCATCCCTGAAGCGTCCCGGCACCCCGTATCATATCTGCTTGTTTACCCGCCGCTGAAATGCGCTTCTCTCTCGTTACGGCACTAGCTTTTCTAGGCCTAAGCTATGCTGGCAGCTTCGGAGGCGTCACCGACGATTGGTCTTTTGATCTTCACCATACCCAAAACCCCGACTGGATGAGCGCCTTGGATGATGATGTTTCCCTATCACTGCTGTCCATTCCTGGAACTCACAATTCAATGAGCCACAAGCAAGATGGCAATATGTTGCAAACCCAAATCCACACACTACAGGCCCAACTTGATGCTGGCATTAGATATATCGACATTAACTGTCGCGCCTACGGCGACGATCTTATGATATACTATGGGAAAAGCCCCACCGGCTATCGTGTTGAGGATGTCTTGACCATTCTTTTCAACTTTCTCAAGGATCACCCCCGCGAGACTATCCTCCTACGTATAAAGAAGGGCAAGTTTCGCCAAAGATCCAAAGATTTTGTCGAGCTCCTGTCCAAGCATCTGACTCCTAATGCGGCTCCTGGTAATCTTGTGGCCCAACGTGTCTTCTCCAAGGGCGACGACGGCATCGCCGCCGTCCCTACCCTTGGCGAGGTTCGCGGCAAGGTTTTTATCCTGCAGGACTTCAAGACCAAAATCTCTGGCCGCTATGGCCTCCCCTGGAAGTCCTCTGCAATGTCCGTCCATGATCCCAAGGTCTCCATTGGCAGCAGCCCCCGTGTCTTAGGGATAAAATGGAATCATATCGAAAAACATATCCAATCCATATCTCAGAAAAGTTCTGGCCCGCTAGGCATTACCTATACTTCTGTTGTTTTTGGTGCTAATCCCATTCTTACTGCTACTGGCTATGATCCTAAGGACCAAGGCATCAACAAGTACCTTGGTGATTTCCTCGAACAGAGAAACGGCGCTTCCACAGATAACCCCGCTAAGAAGCGCGTCGGCATCATCGTCATGGACTTCCCTGGCAAGATTCTTGTCGAGAACATCATTAAGCTTAATAAAGTCTACCAGACTGCTGTCCCTCATGCCAGACGTGCCCTCACTCCCGAGGCTTGATGCCATGCCCAGCCCTAGCTCAAGCTCTGGTCCTTATATCCCACTTGCTGAGAAGCTTCTATATCCTTCTCCCCAAACTCCCACAACAAAGAGGACGAGATCTTGAGTTTATGATTGCTCTTCTAGACAGGAGACGTAAAGCCTACATGACTAATGATACCCCTGACAAGCATTCGTTATAGAGTTAGACCAAAATCGATAATAATACACGTACATAGTGCATCCTATACACCAAATGTTTTTTCTTCCAGCAAATAACGTCAATGATAAGCGAATGCACCAACTATGCGAATGTAACAGTAAATATTAGGAGGACATCCTGAATGTCCTGTGAAGAAGAGGAAGAAGGAATAAGTGATTATTGAGGTTATTCTATGTCTATCTAAGTCTAGTCCGAGGGACGGATCTCAGCCGGTTTATATATCCATCACTACCATGTTCTAGATCAAGGACTTTGGCCTTGGAAGAAGACCCTTGATGTTTGATGCTAACCCTAACGTTTGGACGAACTGGATCAGGGTCAGCAATCTTGGTAACCCTGACTTAGGTTACTGACAGAATGCACCAAAAATATCGACCCTCAAGACAAAACAGAGCATAAAAACACAACAAAACATCTAATCACTTGAAACCAAGTGTTATGCTTTTCTGTAGACACTGTAGCAGCTTTTTGACAAGTTCTTGAATTATGGCCAGCCTTACCACAAGTTCCACACTGCCTTACCCTCGCTAGTCCCGACCTTCCCCGACCACCACTCTGGGATAATTCTGCCATCACCTGTGCATCAACGTCTTGCTGATCAATCTCACTCCTTTCCTCATCTATAGTCATCTCCCCTCTATTCCGTAGCTTGGTCCTTTTTGTTCTATGGCGCCTGCTAAGGGTCTCATTTCCCTGTCGAAGGATCTGGACCTCAGACTTCAACAAGGTGTTCTGGCACATTGTTGTGATCATTCCTTTTGAAAATGACTTAAGTGCCTGGATAATTGATGTTGGGGATCTGCTTTGATGCCTTCTAACTCGCTTTTCAAGATATTCAGATTGAGAATTAGCTTCTAGCACTGTCTTTGGCGTCTTGGAAACCCAAGGGTCAGGGAGGCCGGCCTCCTCCTCGATCGGTGTTGGAGTCTGTAGCTGCACGTCAAGCTTAGATGTCATACTTTCTGGATCTAAAGGAATGATTCCAGCGCCTCTACAACCCCCCTCAATATTGCTTTCCATCATAGCTGCTTGGTAGGCAGCATAAAAAGCCAGAAAGAAATCAGTCTTAGAAACATGGGCTATCAAGCACCTGATTAGATGCTCAATTTCTCAGCCCTAGGCCTTCTTAAGTGGCCCAAAGCACCTGAAGTCAAGAGTCTGAAGTAGGTGAGAGTAATGAGCTGGCATACAAAGTGTGATGATGTGGTTGTCTTCACAATATTTCTCAAAATCGACTGAGTGGTGGCTTTCATGCCCATCAACAATAAGAAGCCAATAGTGACTGTTTGATCAGGCTCTTGCATGGTGATTGAAGTGCTTGAGCCACTTAAGACCTGTATCATTGCCGGTCTACACATTATGAGTCGTGGCAATAGCCCAATCCCCTGGCAGGTTACTTTCTCAGTACCAGCTGGAGAGGTGATATTGGCCCACAACCATGATGAGTGGTGTGACTGCCTAGCCTTCAGCATTAATCGCCTGAATAACTGTGACCCATTCCTGGTTTCCAGGCTGCAATGATTTAGCCTTTCCACGCCTTTCTATACCTGTAATGACGATTCCACTTGCAATCACACCCATCATAAAGCCAAGTCTCATCAAAGTTGTAGACATCAGTGAGGCTGATACTGTATTTTGCAATTGTGCTGTCCACAAGCGTGAACCAAGTGTGAATAATAGCTGGAACTTCGCATTTAGCCCTCTTGTAGTCGTATCTATGATTAAAACATGCCTTGAGGTGTGGCTGTCGCTTGACAAAGTTGGAAGCCCAGCGCTTGCCGACGCGTGACGCGTCGCAGTCAGCGAGCAGTTGGTTGGCCATTTCTTCAACACTACATATTTGTAGGGGATACCTTTGTGAATCCAAGTCAAGAATGAACTTGACAATGACCTGCTCCTCTAGATCAGATAGTCTGTGTGAGTTGGGGGTGGTATTGTGTCGACATTGAATTCCATTCTGTTGGCGATGAAGGGCATGATAATCCACCTGTTGTAGTCTTGCAGAAGGTCGGCGACCTAATTCCGGGTTAGTTTGAAGGGCCTGAAGAATGAGAACAATATTAGCCTCATTTTTTGGTTGTGCCATGTTTTTTGGTGGACAAATCGTCAATTGGATGTGAAGATGAGAGATTGGAAGATTTTTGGTGCATTCGCTCATCATTGACGTCATAGTACCAAGTGCTCGTCTTTAGTGTGAACCATCCCTTTACTTTCCTTTTGCTCCCACTTCAACTCCATTGCTCTTCTTGCCCTCGGAGCATGACATCATGGCACACGACAGTGAGTAGTCAGGGTGTGTACGGAATTTGCGTTGCTACAAGTTGCGGACGAGGGGGTGAAAGACCGCTCCTGCAACTCACAGCTTTCCGACAGACGTACATGACGGCAATGTGTCGAGAAAAGTCCAGACACGGCTAATACCAACGGCCACCACACGCAGAAAAGTGAGACGAGTGCACCCAAGACCAGGCAAAACATTACGCAGGAGAAGCATGTGCAAGGAGGGATGGATAAGGAAGTACGTTAAATACAAGGCCCCGCAAGGGAATTAGTTAAGCCTACTGCAAACCTAGGTCTGGGTGAAGAGCCGCAAATACGTATCGGTAGGCATGCATACCCGAGGGCTTGCGCAACATGGATAGTGACTTCTTCGTTTTGCCTCCATTCAGGGCACCCATAGTATACAGTCACCGCCAACGCGCAGTAGCTAGAGGCCCTAGGTCTTTGGCGTATCATTCTCTATACCATTATTCAGCCCCTTGCTTTCTCTTTCCTTCAGTCAGCGTCCCTCCCTTCTATCAGCCTGCTTCAGTGTGACCATTCGCGGCATAGAGCGTACCACCCGCTGGAAATATTCACCTTCCTTCATCTCTCTGCCTACAAGTTCTTGCGGTAGGTCGCCATAGATCCTCGCATCGCCGAAGTAAACGCTCGGGCTGCTTTTAATAGCTATATAGCGTCTTGCTACAAGGGTTTCTAAAAGCTTAGCGATCTAAGATTGTCACGTCACAAGAGTAGGAAAACAAGCAGTCCAACTATTGTTCTGCCTCGATACTACCCCAGGCCTTCAGCTGGTCGGGTACTCTCTGGTTGGAGTTCCACTCCTAGCCCACTAACCATATATGTGTTGCTATTAGTCTAGGCCGGTCTAAGTGCCGGTGCGCCACGAGCAAATTTTCTTGTTCATTCCCTGAAAACTGCCCAACCCAGGTTTTCAAGCGCAATTTCATGTCTATCTATCAGCATCCATTAACTTAGGTTTCCCCAAGTATCGAGAACATACAGAAGGCGCAATGGCCGAAAGGAAAGCCCGTGTCTATATCTGCTACACGTTATCCTAGCGGTGGCAGTGACGGCAAAGCATTGGGGGCCACTGGTGCTGCCATTGCTTAGTTTACACATTGCCCCAGATGCTGCTCGTCCAACATAGCAAAAGTGTCGGCTACAGGACTGGAAAAGAAGGACGACTGCCACAAGACACAGAGACGCTCCGTCTCTAAGAGCCCAAGTTCTTCTCAGGTTGAAATGAACGCAGAAACGCTACGAAACCTAGGAGTTGGCAAAAGAGAACAAGAGAAAAGCAGTCTGCAATAAGCCCTAAGCACATCCAAGAAGGCGTCTATTTTCTGCTCAGCTGCGCCAACTTGCTTTACTAGGATGATTGCCCGAGGGCCGAGCTGAGTAGAAATCACTCGCCAGTCCTGCTGTCTTTCGCGTCCATCTTTGTGTATAGTTCCGTCTCTGTTCCGTCTCCGTTTCATCTCACTGCTTATTATTATAGAGGGGGCATTCATTTTCGCGTGTTGCCTTCCTTTGCAATCTAGATAGCACTGCTTAGCGCGACCCGCATTCCCGCCCCCAAAGCTTAAGACTCGCATTACCAAGAACAGGCCAAGAGCTAAGCGCGCTATAGATCCCCGAGGCCAGTACGTTACCTCTGCTGACCCAGCTTTAGGATCAACTATTTCACACCCCTGTTCCTAGCTTCGCCGTACAAGAAACCTACCTAGTCTAGCGATTCTGTGCAAAGAGTCAAGATGCTAGATTAGGACTCTAACATGGACCTTGCCATCACTAAGATTAATCGCTTCCCTGGAAACGCCGTAGATTCATGCTAACAACAGTCTTTGCTTGATATCCTCTCTCAGAGATCAAGCCAGAGGCCAAGAGCGATGGTCGAAGAGCATCTATGTATGTTTCTCAAGCGGACCGTCGGTCTATCATGATAGCCACCGCCAGATGCCCACAAGGCCAAGTCAAGTCAACATAACCAGACAAGTATCAACTATTAATACGTCGACATGTCTCCCTTCTCAAGGTCTCAATACTTCTCTTTCCATCCATCAGCCTCTCCTGATTAATCTTCTTCTCTGCTTTTCTATCGCCTCCGACCTCTAGGGACGTCTTGCTTGATATCGACATCTGCTAGTTGTCACTGCCAATATGCGCTTCTCTGCTGTCTTCACCGCCTTGGCCTCCGTGGCCTTGTGCCATGCTGGCACCTTTAACGGTTTTACTGATGCTTGGTCTTTTGACTTGGCTGACACCCAAAACCCTGACTGGATGAGCAGCCTGGCCGACAACATTCCTCTTTCAATGTTGTCTATTCCCGGAACTCACAATTCCATGACGCACAAACTCAAGGACGATGATCTGCAGGGCCAAAATACCCCTCTGGATACCCAGCTCAATGCAGGCATCAGATACTTCGACATTAGTGTCCGTTGTATGATAACTGATATCTGGGTCTATCATGGAGGGACTTTTACCAGCTATAATATCGAACAAGTGTTGTCTACTCTTTTCGATTTCCTCGATAACCACCCCAAAGAAACCGTCATCCTGCGTATCCGCAAGGGAAGCCTCTTGGACAGCCAGCAAAACTTCCTTCACTTCTTGACCAAACATCTTGTTCCTGGCACGCCTCTTGGCGATCGTGCAGTCGACCGTGTCTTCTCCAAGGGCACCGACGGCATCACCGCCGTCCCTACCCTTGGCGAGGTTCGCGGCAAGGTTTTTATCCTACAAGACTTCAAGACCAATATCCCCGGCCGCTATGGTCTCCCCTGGGACTCCCCTGCTATTTCCTCCTACAATTTCAAGGTCACTCTCGGCACCATTTTGATAAAGCTGAAATGGCGCGCTGTCCAGGCCTTTATCGAGGCCATTCCCTCAACAAGCCGCGAGACGTTGTCCATCACCCACACCACTGTTAGCGCTGGTGCCAAGCCCATTGAGATTGCTGCTAGCCACGGTCGTGTCGAGGGTCTGAACAAGCGTCTGGGTGATTACCTCTGGAACAAAAACAGAATGCCCGCCAGTGTTCCTTCCACAAATCGTATTGGCGTTGTTGCTATGGATTTCCCTGGTAAATTCCTCGTGGAGTATATTATCAATCTAAACAATATTCACCAAGTTTCCTCCCCCCCTCTTGCCGGCGTTGCCCCCGGCATTAGAATGTGATATCCCGGGTCTCTCAGCATTTTGACTTCCATATAGTGCAGCTAGACAAAAATAGACTATCTTAATCAACCCAGTTCTCATTTCTCGTTAACATGAAGCTACCATCGTCTCCCAGTTCTAATTCCAGTCCCCATCACTAAATGTCTTGGATATACTCTTTACTCCCCCTCTTCCCCTTTAGTACGACATCTAGTACATGAAAAAGGTTCAACACAGGCACAGCTACACTCTTAACTAAAATGCCAGCAGCCACTACACATTAAAAGTGAAAGCTGTATATTAAATAGAAGCTAGTCAAAGAACCAGCAAAACTCCAGACCAGACCAAAGAGAACAACAGAACAGGAGGAAAACAAAAATGACATGCAGGCAAGGCCGTTGCTGTAAAGAGAAGTAGGAGAGGTTGAGAAAGAAGAGGAAAAACATGTACAGTAACAATGACCAACCAGGTCATCTGACAGCAGCTAGCTATTCTCGGAGCCCCGTAGCGAGACAGCGGGGACTGGGCAGACAGGCATACAAAGACGCAGCAGAAAGACTAGGAGAGGGGGGAAAAGACCAAGAACGAATCCGACGTAGGACGAGGGAATAAAGCAAATACACAAAGAGAACAGAAAAAAAAAAGGCCAGACACAAACTAAAGGTAACAGCAAAAGATATCAACACCAACAAAAAATAGGAAAGAAAAGATGAGAGGGATACAGACAAAACAAGACTGCCAATCAGCTTTTGGCATGAAGCTGTCGCCGTTCCTATTCCTCTGTTCCCGTAGCTGTCCCTCTCACCGTCGCCTCGTTCGTCCTTCTGCTATGACGTCACACATCCTCGCACACTCATAGCCTGCGTCGTTGCCAACATCCCCTCCCCCGTCTGTCTCTCTTTTGGCCTTACCATTCCCAAATCTTCTATTGGCAGTCTTTTATTTATAAGGCTGCTGATATTCCGTAGATTTAAGACAGGGCATTCCATGACTTGGTTCTTGTTTCTCCTTTTTTGAAGAGAGCTGGCTGTCGGCAAGACTTGCGTCTGGTTGGTCGTTTGGTTGGTCGTTTGGTTGGTCGGTCATCGTCATCGTCAAGGTGGCATGGGTCGTATTGTTGAGATAGGAGTGGGGGAGATGGAGGAAGGGAGAGAAAGATGAAGAGGGAGAATAGAGGAAATAGTTCTTTGGAATGGCTGCGACTTTCCGTGATAAGAGAGTAGAGACAATGGTCGACCTGGGCTTCATTCAACGGGCCCCTTCTAGTCTCTCTCAACCGTTCTAGCAGCAGCCGCCACCCTTGGCGTTGGACTCGCTGACATTAACACCACCCGACGACTCTTTTTCGTTCTTGGAATTGTCTACCAGGCGCTTCTTGATATCGGCAGCAAGGCTATAAAAGGCATTGTCGATGTTTATGTTACTCTTTGCTGAGACCTCTAGGAAAGGAATGCCCAGTTCGTCGGCTAGGGCCTGACCACGCTCGGTAGACACAACACGCTTCTCTTCCCAGTCGCACTTGTTGCCGATCAGAATTTTGTTGACACCTTCGGTAGCGTGTTGTTCAACATTGTTGAACCAGGTGCGAATATCTATGCGGGGAGCAATATCCGGTTAGCATTTATGGGGAGACACAGAATAACAGAAGCACAGAAAAACCCACTGTTAAACGACCGCTCATCAGTCACGTCGTAGATCAACAAAATGCCCATAGCGCCACGGTAGTATGCTGTGGTAATAGTCCGGAAGCGCTCCTGGCCAGCAGTGTCCCAAATCTGCAGCTTTACACGCTTGCCATCGAGCTCGATTGTCCGGATCTTGAAGTCAATACCAATGGTTGTAATGAACGAAGGGGTAAAGGAGTCCTCGCTGAATCGTAACAGGCAGCAGGATTTGCCGACGCCTGAGTCGCCGATAAGCAGAAGCTTGATCTAGAGAAGAAAACTTGTGTTAGCTCTGAGCAAACAGTATGATCTAGTGGAGGTGGAAGCAAATAGGCTAAATAGCACAAAGCCAAAAAAAGATACAAGATAATGACGCTTATGAAGGCCAAAAGAGGGGCAAAAAGACAAAGGCAAAGCTAGCGACATAACCAGCCAGAAAAGCCCCGACCAGAGAGGGAGAACAAAAAAGAGGCTCACAAGGAAATCGTAGTTGCGGTTGCTAGCCATGATGGCAGATATATGGGCCCGTTCAAGGGTCTATGACAAGACTCGGAAGGGGGGGTGGTGAGGGGGAACAGCCAGGTGTACCAAGAGATCAAAGCAGATCGGGGTATCGAGAGTGGTTGGGGTTGTCCAACAGGTCGAATCGGGGAGGGAAATCGGGAGACCAATCTGTAAGCAAAAGATTTGGATATCGGGAAGTCGACTCAGCGATGAGAGTGTGTTGTGTATGGCAAGCCTTTTGGGAAGCGTCGCAGCGGCGAAGGCAGAGAAGAAGGCCGAACGCAAAAGCAAAACGAGAACAAAAAGCCGCAAGTTATCAATATAGACAACAGGCAGGATCAAATCGACTTGATTGTTGTTGTGGTTGCTATGTTGTTGTTTGTTGTGGAGAGAAAGATTAAGCAGATGATCAAGAAAGCGAAAGAAGACAAGGCTACAGTGAAAGAACACCAGAGTACGTACAAGTAAGGGTTAATTCGTGCTGTGCCAACTCGATGTGTCACTAGTCAAAAGTACCCAGTACCAGTCCATCTGATGTCCCTCCCACCCGCTAAAAAGGTACTATCTACTAAAATTCAGACCCTTGAATCTAGAGCCCCATTTACTACATTGCTACACTGCCGCCAAATAGAAGCCCGGCTCATTTTCACTGAGCGGCATTTGTACTCCCCGCAAATGGGATAGAGGCCTAGACTTGAATTAGGCCCAAGGCTTTATCAATGCGTTAGTGCTTTGGGGAAAGAATTAGGGGGGACAGACGCAAGAAGAGGGGAGATCACAAGCCAAAGGTAGACGAAAAAGCTCAGGGTTGGTTTTGAGGGCTAGTAGGAGTGACGTGTCTGAGTAACCCTAACAAGTCAACATCTTTGTCCCTCTCTTTTGTGGACCCCATCGAATTTCCCTGGTCTTGTTTCTGCCAAGCTAAGAGCTCCCCACTTATTCTCCCACTTTGGTCTCTTGTCTCTTCTCTGCCCTCTCTTCGTTGACATCACAGCTGCGAATCTACGGCTTCCCATAGTCAGTGACAGCAACACGGCAGCTTGATTGGCGAACTTGACAAAATCAGGCCAATTATTCCAGCAGGAATTGGCCCTTCTTAGCCATGTCCATAGTATCAGAGTGAGTCTCTTCTTCCTCCTACCTCCTCTTCTATCTCTCCTACTCCTCTTTCCCCGTCATAGCTAACCCCCTCCTGTTCCTCCATTCTCCCTCCACTCCCAGTCGCGTCCGCCAAATCGACGCTCAGCTAAACCGCATTCCACTCAACCCCCCACCAACACCTATCCACACACAAACCCACCCCCAGCTCCAATCACAAGCGCAGCCCGATTCATTCCATATAGCAACCGCTGCCTTTGAATCGCCGCGTGTCAACGAACTCTTACAGATTGCCAAAGATCTCTCTACTACATCGTCGTCGGCCCCGCAATTGTCAGCATGGAACATTGTGCAGCTTCTGGAGCAATCTGGTCTGCCAGACGCAGCCCCTTCATCAACTGCGGATCCAGACACGATAGCGACTGCTATCGCTTCGAAGAACCACTACGAGACCGAGATTGAGTGGCGTTTAGTGGCCAAAGCTGCCATTCAGACGTTTGGCCTGGTCATGGAAACCCTATTAGAAGAAAACATCAGTCTTGAAGATGACCTATGGTACTGGAATGAGCTTCTCAGCTCTTACCGGTCCAGCACCATCTATACTGTGCAGACCTCACCACTACGGCTCTGGGCTCTGACACAGGATGTTTACTCTGAGTCTAAACTTCGCTTCCAGAGCATGCAGGCCCAGGGTCTCGACAGCACGCTAGGACAATCCCGTGCTGCCTTCAACCTTGGCTGGAACCGCTTCTATGCCATCGTCAAAGACACCATCCACGAGCGCTCACTCCACGATGTACGCGGCAAGTTGATGACGCCGTTTGCCTTGTGCCAGGCTGAGGCGCGAAGTCGGCGCAAGCAGCTCAAGAGGATGCGTCAAATGACAGCCAGTGGCCTCGGCATGCTCATGGATGAAGGCCTTATCTTTGGCGACGGCGGGACCTTGAGTGCCACTGACGATAGAGCAAGCACCGAATCCGAGTCTGTCGACGACGCCATTGACTGGAAGGGCCCCGTCGAGCGAAGTGTGGCGCTGGTTGATATGGTTCTCAACCATGTTCTGTCCCTTGACACTAACGTGACCGAGTTTGAGGAAAAGGTATTCTCCGGTGTCGAAGAAGACCCGTGTCTTTCCTCATTTGACTCCCGTGACGCCACTGGACTGGCCACTGGGCCCTCAATAATAGCCAAGCGACTCGTAACCATCTTGCGTGATGGCCTACCGCGTCATAAGACACACACACGGAAGCTAGTACGGCAAAACGGCCGGCCTGGCCTGCTGGTACGCTACTGGCTGCCAGCTAGTATCGCTATCTTATCGTCAGGCGCCATTCTACGCGTGTTAACGAACCGCAAAGCCGAGCTGATTGAATGGGTGCAGGGCCTGGGGGAGACAGCGCGTGACTTTTACTTTAACTGGGTGGTTGAACCCATCACCAAACTAGTGCGCACAATCCGCCACGATGAGAAGAGCGAATTCGCGATTATGAGCCGTGACAGTCTTAAAGCGGATTTAGAAAGCCTAGAGCGCATGGTAGTTGATTTTGCCAAAGACAGGCCACAATTCGTGATCTCTGGGGCAGCAGCGGACAGTTATGAGCAAACAGCAATGGCCTCAGCAGCGCCACTGAGCGCAGCACAGATCGCTGACATTCAGGCTAAAGTCAGCGAGGGCGACGTGACGCCAGTTCTGCGAGCGTACGAGCAAAACATCCGACATCCGTTCAGCGGTACAATACGTGGCGATCTCGTGCGTGCGCTGCTAATCCAGATCCAGCAGACCAAGGTAGACCTCAAGGTGACCATTAGCGGCATTGACTCACTACTCAAGAGCCAAGAGCTGCTTTTTGGCTTCTTAGGCTTGACTCCGGGAATTCTTGTGACCGCCGCACTAGGACGCTACCTTGGCAGCATATTCTCTAGTGGTGGCCGGACAAGACAGACGGGAAACTCACGCAAGGCCGTCATGATCCTGCGCAACATCGACCGCATCCTAAGTGAAGCGCAGCCGATGGGTAGCGGCAATGGGAATGGCAACGGCAGTAACAGTGGCAGCAACGGTAGTGTTGATGGAAGCGACGTTCTATCTTACAAGGAGCACGGTCTCCTATTGTGTGAGATTCACGTGCTGCGCAACCTAGTGCATAGAGCCGGCCTACTGCCACGAGGCGAAATCTTAGAAAGCTTTTTGCAAGACATTGAAGCGCTCGCAAATGGCAAGATGGCAACACAAAAGGCAGCCTTAGAGCGCATCCGTTGGACATATGGACGTTGGATTCGGGCGTAGAATATAAAACACTGTGTATTAGGGTTTAGTGTAAAAAAAAGGTGCAGTGAAAAGACATCCGATGTTGCTGGGACATAAAACGTCGGTAAGGTGGTATAAAGGGCTAGGGTTATAATACACCACTTGAGAACTGTATACTTTGTTGGCGGCACTGACAAAGCAAAACACACGTAGGCACAAAACTTGAGGTTAGTTCTTAGAAACAAGAACATCAATCCAGGAGACAAAGCCCTGCATCCATATCATGTGGCTATCCTAGTTTTTTTCGTCTCCCTAGTCTCCTCCTTGTTGGTACCTTATCCGTAATAGGCTTGCGCTCAACTTCTCGACAAAATGGCACGATCGGATGGCTGACGATCCGAACAGAAAGATGGAAAAAAAGTGGCACGGCCATGGTATGGCTCCACGGCCACGGTTCCAGTGGGGGGAAGGGGCCGTGTCAATTTAAGCGCATGATGAACAAATAAGCAAGACAGGACGACGAAATCCAGAACAAACACGAATGCGAATACCAGGGGACAGAAAAGGGGTCTTTGTGGCGCTAAAGCAGCATGTTGAAGGATTGACAGGTTGAGATGTGGCGCTGGGAACGACAAGAACGTGGCTGAAAATCCGAATACGCGTGGGTGGGCCAATCGGAAAGGGAAAAGGCCAGGTTTGGTATGGATTAAAATGGAGATGAGATCGCTCGGAAGCCGGATGGCACTGGATGCGAGTGGCACGATTTGTAGGCGAGGGTCAGGCAGTTGTTTTTTAGCTAGTGACAGCTTCAATGGGGCTTATCCGGTAGCGCTTCTAGTGCTTTTCCCCCTATAGCAGCAGTAATTTAGTGGTACCCTGTAAAGTCTAGTGGAATGGTCCCTATGACTTGCTGCCTGGGGCACTTCCTGGTCAGACCTTATAACGTGTTGACTGATAAGACGTTTGGCCTGGCCTCCCCCCCCTGTAAATGCGCCCATAACGGGATTCCCTCGCAGGTCAGTTCAGTGCCAGCCAAGATGAGCTGATGGGATGGACAGCATCGAACTGACTAGCATTGACGTGCTCTTGTGTTCGCCCTGTTCCCCAACTTCTAAATTATGGTCGTCCTACAGCGACTTACTGATGGGCTTTGTTGTTGACTTGTTGATATTTCTGTGGTAGTTGGAGCAACAACGCTGGAAATTTCATATATATACTGGCACTGAAAAGCCTCCTTTTTTGATCCTTTACTTCATTTTTTTTAACTCCCTACTACTTTTTTATTCCTGGACTTCATTATCTTTTCTTTTCATTTTTGTTCTTATTTTATTTAATTTCTTTGTCTCCTTTCCTTTTCTTCCCTTCCTTTCTTCCATTTTTCTTTTCTTCGTCTCGGATTTCTCTCTTCACGAACGAACAACTAGAACAACTCTGCCCGCGATGTCATTACTTGCGTACGTCTCTTCCTCTTCCTCTTTGTCTCTCCTCATTTTCTCTGTTTAGCTTGTTATTCGAGAGGCCTGCTCCCATTTCCATCAATTCCTGCCGCCTATCGCCTGTCTCGGTCTCACCATCTCTGGCTCACATGCCAAAAAGGGGGACAAGAAAAATCAACACCACTGCACACGCACACGCCCGCGCACATATACACGACAATACAGACTCGATTAGCTAACTTTCCATTGCTCTGCAGAAACGCGACGTCCTTCGCGTACGCCCAGACGCA
Source organism: Ceratocystis lukuohia (assembly GCF_044167205.1). Classification (NCBI taxonomy): domain Eukaryota; kingdom Fungi; phylum Ascomycota; class Sordariomycetes; order Microascales; family Ceratocystidaceae; genus Ceratocystis; species Ceratocystis lukuohia. The sequence continues at coordinate 783,198 of NW_027263527.1, forward strand.
AAACTACCTGACCATTGTTGATGAGGTGGCCAAGTACAATGTACAGCTGAACTACATTGAGCGGCTGTGGGCGGTATGTCTATCTCTCTATCTTGATCTTGCCTTTCGCATCTACCTCACACGAAGCTAACATCCTATCTCTCTAATTCTAGGCCTGGTACCTCTGGATCGGCAACGACACGCTGGCCACTGGCCTCATGAGCTTCACCATGCACGAGATCTTCTACTTCGGCCGCAGTCTGCCATGGATCCTGATTGGCTGCATTCGGTACTTCGACAAGTATAAGCTGCAACCTGTAAGTCTCTCCTGTTATTGTTCTTGCCCCGACTTATTTGCTTCGGCCGACTTTCTGCGTCTCCCCTTGATTCTGGCCTAGGGAGATGCCAGTAATAGTAGATGCATGGCTCCGGCACATTAGCTAACCACTTCTCTTTGTTCCAGACTAAAATCCCCACCTGGAGGGAACAACTCAACTGTGCCGCCCTCGTCCTCGCTTCCCACTTCACTGTCGAGCTGCCCCAGATTTGGTTCTTCCACCCCATTGCTACTATGTGCGGCATGGAGTACGGTGTGCCTTTCCCCCCCTGGTGGAAGATCGCCTACCAGGTCTGCATTTTCTTCGTTATGGAGGACTTCTGGCATTACGTTCTACACCGCGCCCTCCACTACGGCCCTCTCTACAAAGCGATCCACAAGCTGCACCACTACTACTCGGCTCCCTTTGGTCTAGCCGCCGAGTACGCTTCGCCCATTGAAGTCATGCTGCTCGGTGTCGGTACCGTTGGCTCGCCTGCCCTGTGGGTCTACTTTACCAACGACCTGCACCTGTTCACCATGTACATCTGGATCATTGGCCGTCTCTTCCAGGCCGTTGACGCTCATTCTGGCTATGACTTCCCCTGGTCGCTGCACCACTTCCTGCCCTTCTGGGCCGGTGCCGAGCACCATGACGTGCACCACGAAAAGTTCATTGGCAACTACGCTTCGTCCTTCCGCTGGTGGGACAAGCTTCTGGATACCGAGGCCTCGGCTGATGCCCGGGCTGCTCGCCGTGAGAAGAAGCTGGCCAAGATGAAGAAGGCCCAGTAAAGAGAAGGGTAGTGACCGCAAATTGTGTGCTGTAAAAATCAACACCGCTTTGTTGTCTGGTCTGTTTGTGACCTGTATCTGTCTTGCGCTGCATTGCGGTCTGTTTCCCCTGCCTCATTTGCGCACCGTAGGACGCAGACCAAGTTTCACATTGCTTCATTTAGTTTTGTTTTTCTCTTTTACTTTATTTAAACCTCGGCTTTATTTAGATTTGGGCATGATGCTGTTATCTCTTCTCCTTTTTTCTAGTTGTAATAATAACTTGAATTCTTTTGTAAACCTACCCTGGCTCATATTGTTTTCTTCTCATTTCTTCGTCTTCGGCACACAGCACTCTGTTCCTGCCTTCTGAGCTGCTTGAGTCGCTAAGTCGCTCAGCGCACATGTCCCTTTGTCTTCTACTTCTGCGGATGCCATCTCACCGAAGTCTGCTGCGAGCATGTCGCACGTTTTGGCCAATTCTATGTCTTTTCCCGTGAGCCCACGCGGGGCATGTGTCGTCCAGCGGATGAAGACGGTGTTGTAGACCTGACGGTGGTGGTGTTAGAAATTTTCGCTTTTCCATAAGATGAAACCAGCAGTAACAGGAAAGGAACCTATGGGGAAGATGGACGAACATTGGACCATTCTGGGTGATGGTTGCGAAGCTTGCACTGTAGCGAGACAGCCGTCATGAAGTCCTAGATAAACAGGGCATGTAGTTAGATACACTTTCTTTCTTCCCGTCACCCTCCCTCGTACTTACCCATGCCTTCCCAAATGTCTTGAACTTGAACCCTCGCTCAACGCCGGACCTGTCCGCACTCAACCGCCACCTGCCTGCATCGCCCCCATCTTCTAGCAAGTGCCGGACCTGCGCCCGCAGCCCCTCGGCATCCTGGCCCTCCGCGAATATAGGCTGCAGGGTTGTGGGAATCGACATTTTAGACTGGGAGTTAGCGCTAGAACTGTATGCCCGTCTGGAAGCACCCCAATAAGCTGCTGGGCGTGTTAGAAAACCAGCTCTCGGGAGGGCTGTCGCACGTGTGAGCATGGATGAGAAATCGTTGCGTTACTTTGTCTTTTTCTTAATTGAGCCTATTGATCCACGGCTATTGTTTTCATGAACGATCAATCTTCGCTTGTTGTCCTTGTGCGAGAATGTGTGCGATCTCAAGAAAGACCAAGAAAACTTACTGACGTAAGGAAAAATAGGGTCGGTGGATATGGCAAGGCGTATGTATGATTGGCTGGGAGGAAAAAGGATTGATTGCTGATTCTCTTCTATGAACAAAATCACAGATATGGCCTTTAAGCCTTCTAGTGTTCATTCAAAATTAAGCAATTGGGGCATGAGATCAATAGCCCTAGGTTTCTGTAGAACAGAGCTCCTTTCGTTTCTTATTCTTGTTGTTTTTGTCCATATCTTTAGACAATGCGGTTTTACGCACCACACCGTTCTTGTCTTCTATTGCAATATCTGTACTAACTTTCTCCCTGTCTAATTTGGGCCAGCGATGAGCTGGATGTGACTTCATGAAATATAGGAGGAGCAATGGAACAATATCTCTCTAGGTTTCTCTTCTATCATTATACAAATAGCTGCCCTAGGCAGTAGTAATACATCATCCTACTCATATAGCACTGCGTTTACACTTGAGCCTGCATCTGTGCTCTAGCAGCTTCGGCCTCCTCAGCCAATGTCAAGACTTTCCACTGATTTACAACCTGTCGTAACAAAGTCGTGAAGTCAATAGCAGAGAATCGACCAAACTCCGTTTCCACTACGGTCGAATGCGCCTGTGGCTCTAAAGAATAGCTGGATATAGCTTCGGCAGTTTCTGTTGGTGGAGGAGCAGCTTCTTTAGTATCCCCTGCATCTGGGCCCTCCACTACTTTTGTGTCTACCTCGGCACGCGTGCTCCGCCGCCACTCGGACATCCGAAGGCATGCTTCATTGACAATACGCTCGCCCATCATGTGTTGTGCGCGGGTCTTGTCCCACAATGCAGAGCCCGCTGCAATAGCCAGTCGCTTGCGAGCACGAATCAATGCGCGACGCACTGTGTCGTCGGCTTTGAGCGGCGAGTGATCAAGAAGCAGGAGTAGCACATGCAATAAGTTGTACTCCCCGAGAGCCGAGAGTGCAAAAACAAGGTTTGAGATGACAAAGGCATGAGAAAATAGATCATCCTGGCCATGCTTGCGTATTGAGTCAAGACACAGGCGGATGGCACCGATATAGTCGCGTGTGGCTAGACAGGCGCGTGCCATGCGGTTGTATGCTAGGAAGCCAGGGTTGCGACAGAAGTCACGCATGCTAGCCAACAAACTTGAGACATGGGCGTACATTTGACCGTTTTTGAAGTTGGCTTCGGGTGTGATCTTTTCCAGGTGATCAAAGCGTTTAGCGATCAGTCGTGACATCTCCTCCTCGATGTTGTACTTTGCATGTGCGGCCTTGCGCAACAAGCGGAGCGATCGTTTACAGAGGGGTTCCGCCGAGAGAGTGTCTGCTGATTGCAGTGCAAGAGCAAGGCATGCATTCGACCGCCGGCCCTTGCGTTTGATGTGATCCTCAAATGCACTAATGGCATCGTTCAATCGCCCGTTTTGGATGCTTAGCTTCATTGACCCTATTAGCGCATCGATAGCTGGTGTATGCCGTGGTGGATTGACGTATCGAATTTTGAGCGGCGAGTAGACTAAGCCGTGTCGTTGGCGGCATGCCTGCCACTGTGCTGCTACGTCGGCGGGGTATTTAGCCGTGTAACGTTCCCCAATATCGTGGGCAATTTGAGATGCTTGTGAGCCACAAGCACTTAGGAAGGCACCTGAGATCTCGCCATCGCTATCAAGTTGTAGTACGCGGCATATGATATCACACATGCGGGCGTGGCGTTTGCGGTGCGAAGCTCTGAATGCGCTGTTGATGCCTGCTAGGATACTGCCAGCTAGCTGAAACCGGGTAATCTTGGCCGGCACTGACATGTAAAGCATGTCCTCAATGGAAAGGATCTCGCCGATCACGTCGCCTGGGTAATGACTGAGTAGTGTGGCTCCCTCGACCCGAGGATCTTCTACAAGTCTTAGCAAAGCTCTGGCCGCTGCTTCGGAATTGCCTCGCGTACGAAGAATATATTGAACTGAGCGGGACATCTCTAGCAATCCAGTGGGCAGAGTTCGTAAGCCGTCACTGGCTTCGTATGCTGTATCTAGTAGTTTTTGTAGCTCACGAGAGCTGGCACCCGGTTCCTCTAGCTTCAATGCTAGTTGGTTCATGGCCATGCGCAGTGGATTCTGTTCAGCTTCGATCTCATCCGCCAAAGCCTGGCGTTTTTCAGCCCCAGTTCTTGGTGCCTGAGCGATCATGTAGGCATCTAGCGACTTGGTATTTTCAAACGCCGAAATCGACCGTCGCGGTTGTAGATTCTCACGCAAGGGGCCTGCTACATCTAGAAGTCCCGAGGCGTACCCCCCCACGCCAATAATCATGTCCTGGCCTCCACCCGCACTTGGCCTGCCTTTATTATGGTCTTGAAGATTCTGATATGCATGATCCTGCCTTCGATCTGCATGCCACTCGCTAGCGGTTGTTGCATCTTCCCAGGGAGCTATAACAGAAGCTGATACGGGCGCCGCGACTGCTCTGCTATCGAATTTGGCGCGCACAGTAGCCAAGCCGCCAGAATGATAGCAGCGTTGTGAGCGTAGTAGGCGACCATTTTCTACCAGTGTCCAAGCGATATCGGTGCGGCGGCGACGCTCCTCGGCTACTAGTGCTAACGAGCATGATGTGCCGAAAATGATGCTGCGGAGCGTGTTTATCGCAGCCCGCGAGGGCGCCGGCCCGGCTGACGGCATGGGGGCATTTACTGGCTGGGTAGTTTTGTGGAGAGCAGAGATGGAGAGGAGGCAGACAGGGCTGCGAATTGTAAGATGGGTCGTTGTCTGGTCGGGGGTGAGAGGAAAAGGCTGTTTTTTTTCCTAGTTGCTGATACTGGTATAAATTCGCTATAGATTCGCTTCAGCTAGTGAACAGAAAATTTGCGTTGAAGGAAGGGCCTCGAGAGTCTGTACATCCATAGAGCTTTAAACAGGTGACTTTCGTTCATGGACAAGAAAATTCAATATCGTGAATAACGTATGGCGCTCTCTTGATTTGAAGTGGAACCGTCGATTTGGGTTAAAGCGGGTCGCAACTCAGGCTAGCAAGAGCTTCAACTCATAGGCTAGTCACGTGACTCCACATAATATATCATGCTGTTTCTTTGTGTTCAATGTCATAAAGGAAACGTTCCCCGGCGAGATGATGTACAAACTCGCGTCCCAAAGTTGAGGAAGAATTAGTTCAAGACATATGAAATGGAGTCTTCTAATCTAATTTGTTACGTCTCTTGCTTTAGTAAAACTTCTTAGAAAACAACTGTCTTGCTTAATCTCTCTTGTGAGTTTTGACAAAAATCTGCTAGATTTACAACACTGCACTTAGTCTGCTGAGGATACGATTTCCTTGAAACAAATTTCTTCCCCGTAGACTGCGCGTCGTTCTTCACGAATGAAGATGATGCTCGGGGTATTAGATTGTATATCTAAGGCAATATCTTCACATCTTGCTACATAGACTCTTGATTGACTAACCTTTGGAGGGACTAATGCTATATGATGGCTGTAAGGGTATGTCGTAGAGACGTCGAGCCTTTTGTCACTGTCTAGCTATGCACAATGATATAAAGCGCCTATAATACTTGAGAAATTCATGTCCGTTTGAAAACGAAGAGACAATTAATTACCCAGGATAACAAAGGCATAGTTGGAACAACATTGCTTTCTCATAAAATCCTATCTAACAATACGTAAACCATTCCCATGACACATTGAACAATCAATCTTATTATCCCTTCTAACAGCAATCAAAGCCCAAACTCCCATAAGCAAGCACAAGGAAAAAAAAACATATACGCCGAAAGCCAGAACTAGAAATAAACAAATCCCCGTCATAATAACGTTTTTGTACTCTAGTATCAACTGGAGAGCCACGTCATCACGTAGCAGAGTCGCATTTGGATTCGTAGCCAGATCCGAATCTAAAGCTATGAAGCTCATTTTTGGCGCCTCAAACTCCCAAACTAATGCCCTAGTGGCTAGCTTCAGGTTATAGAAGACTATAGACTAAGGTCTTGAGTGAGCCCTAGAAAAATATCGCAGCTGGCGTTTGTGCCAAGAGGGTTATAATCAAAGCCAAGAACCTTTGAGGTAGGTGCCTGGCAATTTAGATTGCCAAAGTACCGAAGGAAGCAATGAATAGAGAGTCGATGTTCTCGGGATTGGGAATAGCAGCATATTGGAAATACGCCATGATGGTAGGCGACATATATAGTGTACCGCTGTCGAGATCAAGTGGGTCATCGGAAGACCACCTAAACAGGGGATTCCCGTGAAAACGGGAGGAAGACTTGATATGGCATGGTTTGAATCAATAAGTGAGCCATTGGCAATATGAGGAGATGCAGAACAGAAATCTGGGCTGATCAGCCAGTCCCTTTATGGCTCAACGGTCAAGATTCACAGGCAGGCTCAAAGATACACCAAAAGGAATGAAAGAATCTCGATAGCAGCACGGACAAGCATCGGCCTTTATTTCCTTCTGGTGAATCTTCATACATGATGCCTGTCGGTTCACAACCTCACCTCTATGCTAATCAGACAACAGCTGGCGCACCATGTTCTGGGCAACATCACGCGAGAGGGTTTTGAAAGTCTCTTGGAATGCTTCGCCGAAAAGTTTGCGCTTTTCATCTTGAATAATAATCACCTTCTCTTCAACCGTATCTTTGACAACCAGACGATAAACAGTGGTTGGCTTTGTCTGGCCTAGACGGTGGATCCGGTCGATAGCTTGTTCTTCAATCGCAGGTGCCCACCCTACATGTGCGCAATGTTTGGTTAGTTCATGTTAACTTCGATGAATAGCCCTCCGCAGCATGGCATAGGTATAAGGTAGGAGGAAGGGGATAGCAAGGAATACGAATAGGAAAGAAAACTCACATGTGTCGGCCAGAATGACTGTATCCGCAGAGGTAAGGGTAATACCGACTCCAGCAGCGCGCAAACTAGCCAGCATGACTCGTACATTGGCGTCATTCTGAATAGCCTTTATTGACACATCGCGTTGATCGCCGTTCATGCGCCCATCTAGCCGGACGTGTTGCATATCAAGAGCCGAAAGCTCCCGCTCCACAATGTCCAGAAACGAAGTCCACTGGGAGAAAATGACTACCTTGGAGTCTGGAGCTTTGAGCGCTTTCTTGATGAGCTTGTACAAAGCAATGGTCTTGGAGCTTTGTTTGCTGATTTCATCTCCAAATTCAGAAACATCCAAATCTAAGTCTGCCTGGAGTTCCTCATCACTGAACTTTGTTTCTTTGAGTGCGGACTCATCGAACTCAGTTGAGCACTTTGGGCAAGAAATGGTGCCACTTGGGAAGGCCTGGTTGATACAGGGTCTGCAGAACCCATGCATGCACGGGCTAATAACAGGCTCGTTGTCTACCGTCAGAGCATCCCAGCAAATAGGGCAGAGTTCGCGTCGTTTGACAAGAGCTTTGAGACAAAGTTCTGGTGAGGCCATCTCTGCCTCTTTAAGCTCGGCATGGGCTAAATAGTCTGGATCATCATGGGAAATGGCTTTCTTGGCAGACATAGTCCAATGATTGCAACTGAAAAAGTCCTAGTCAGTGACAAGAAAAACAATGAAGCGGCGAAATTCGACGCAAGTTGAGTGTAATTCAAGTAGAAAAGTCACTTACAATTGACGAAGGCGAAGCAACTTTTCCAAGACAGTACTCCAAAGAGCATCCTTATCCTTCCCGAAAAAGCGCCTTGCGGCTTCTTGAGCATCCTTGCTAGAGAGAGGCAAGATATGTTAGCGTGTGTACTGAGTGATAAAATTGGGGTTCAAGTGGCTTCTTATGACGTACAAAAGCACTTGGTAGTTTTCAGCTTCCTTTTGATTGAAGTTGATGTATTCAACATGCTCAGTTTTTGTTGGCAGCTTAAGGTTAACGAAATCCATGTCCTTGGTTCGACGTAGACAAAAGTCTGCTACAAAGGTCTGGCACTCTTTAGTGTTCGTCATCATTCTGCGGAAAACTGCTTTGTGTTCCAGACTATGGCCAACACCAACAAACAAGGCCAGTGAATATAGGTCATCACTTCGGTTGATACTAAACAGTCCTAAAGTTAGCCACAATATAAGACAAGAGAAAGAAAGAGTTTTTTTTTTTCGGTCAAAACTTGCATTGGGGTACCTGTTACAGCCCATTTTGAAGTGGCTCTAAGTAAACAGGCAGCTTTGGCAGACTTGGTTGACGCATTCCGAATTATGTGACCTTCATCGAGAATAACACGACGCCATGACATAAGGGACAGCATTTTCTTTCCTGCTAACTCCATGGCTAGCTTGTTGTAAGTAGTGATGATAATGTCATATGCTTCCAAGTCTGATAACGTGAGTTTGGCGCATTTTTGCGAGTGGTAAACCAGCACACGGACGGCATGATCTTGGTGAATATGTTGCTTGAACTGTTGCTCCCAATTACTCATAACACTTAAAGGGCAAATGATAAGGGTTGAGCCGATGACGCGGTCAGACATGATCAAGGAAATCATTTGCAGAGTCTTGCCCAAGCCCATATCATCAGCTAAGACGCCTCCAGAATAGAGGTCCGGAGGATTGTCAACGCTCACGGCCTTTTTAGATACGGAGTGCATGTAACAATCATAGTTAGTATGCCGCCAAAATTGGACCAGGTCTTTGGAACCAACTTCAGGCAACTGGGGGTCTTCTTTTGTTTTCATCCAAGCCAGAGCCTGTATAACGCGAAAAAGTGTTAGAGGTATGATATCAAGTGAATAAATAGTACAGAAAATACCGCGAGAAGCAATAATACACTTACCTGCAGCTGATGGGGAAGCATTTTTGTTTTAATAGCAGGAGGCTGCTCAGTTAGAGGCATCTTTTCTAGTTGAGCCTCAAGTGCCCTCTTACGAATCTTCTCTTCTTCTTCAGCTTGTTGTTGGGCTTCACGCGCAAGCTCTTGAGCTGATACCATGCTTTGTAGACCAAATTCATGATTAGCATAATCCTGATAATAACTCTGGCCATGCCCAAAATCGATAGAAGCCGGGTGTGTATGAGGGGCAGTGATTGCTGCTGATGCATGCCAATTATTGTAGTCCCCCATAGTAGGGTTAAAGTAGGACATCTGACTAGACGACGGGTCAAACATGAGAAGCTCGTCATCATCTTCAAATTTCATAGGCTGCTCAAACTTCACAGCTACATTAGATGTTGTTTCATAAGGATTTTGGGCTGTTGTTTCCTCTTGTTTGCCAAAGGGAACTGGCAGCCATTCTTCATGCTCCTGTTTAGGGTAGTTCATGAGGGATTCTTCAGTCTTAATAGCATGTTTGGGTCTGAAAACATAATCCGAGTTAAAGGCATTCTCGGACTTGGGGAACCCCCCAGAATTTGCAAGATCCTGATTTCTAAAAATATTGTCGGATCGATGGATATCTTCTGAGTCGAAATTATGGTCAAGAATGGGAGCTACGGTTGTCCGATGGTTGATGTTCACGGGAGGCCCATGAGTTGGATACTTGAAGTACGGCGAGCCAGAGCGGAAGGGGGAAGGAAGAGGGCCATTTGCGAGCTGTATCTGTGGCCAAGGCTTTGAGACTGAGCCTGTGTTCAGCATTTCGATTGAAGAGGGCCCGTCTATGAAAGCTCTAGGGTTGGCTCTAAAGCTGTCCAAGGCACTGGAAAACCCTGGTAAGGTGGTTTTGGGCGCACTGAAGCTGCGAGAGATACCAGATAGGGCAGCGGATCGCATTGGCGAGGATGTATATGTGGATGCAGATGTAGGATGAAAAGTTGAGCACATCGGTATGGAATCTATTTGGCCGCTGTGATGAGGGCCAGCAGCCCCTCCTTCGAGAATCTCGCAAAAGTCATCGTCATCACCGTCCTCATCGCTACTAAGTAAAATAGGATCAGAGACGACCTGGCCAGAAGAAGTATTGGGGCGAGAGCGCTTTGAAGAGGTAGAGGCAGGAACTTGAATGCCACTATCAAAATCGGACAAGTTCCATGGTCGCTTTCGGCTGCTATTCATGATGGCCGACTAACTTTGTTGCGAGACGTCAAAAGGCTAGACACACAAAAAGAAGAGGATCAGTCAAGGACAGGGTAAACAAGGCAGGATCAAAGAAGATAGTGAACATGAACATATATGTAAATGTGGCAGTATGTCCAAGCAGCAGCAAGAATAGTACATGCAGCAAAAAGAAGCTAGGGGCAGCGAACAGGCGAGCAAGCACGCAAACAAACAAGCAAACAGAGGCGCTGTTGATAACAAATGAAGATAAGAAAATCGCAATAAAGAGTATAGCGATGAGTAAAACGGAAGCTAAAAACAGCGACAGAACAGCAAAAAGTAAAGGCACGATGTCTGTCAACGACGAGGCAGCAAGGCAGCAAAATGAACAAGAGGGCAAGCAAGACAGGGCGAAAGCAGGTGGGTATATAGGGAAAGCAGGCGAACAAGAAAGAGAAGGAAAGTGGAAAAAAACCACAAAATGTTGTGTGGTTGCTACCCCGAATAGACTTGTCTTTGAAGTATAGGCAGTTACCTGCCTAGTACTGAAAGGAAGTTTTTAGTGTGGTGTAGCACCTAAAAGTAATCTGGGAAAGGGGGGGTTTTAAGAAGAGTAACGTAGTCAGCTGAAAGGGGAGCTTAACGAAAAAATGTGCATGTGTATGTATCTTGGTATTTTATGGTTCAAAAAAAAAGTAGAAAATATGAGTCCTACTTGTTCCTTCTGTGCAGAGGGAAAAAAAACAAGTATCAATCAACGCCACGGTATTAAACTATGGAACTCTGGGTTGATCAGTTTTTGGGCACACAAACTGGTTGAAAGAGGCTGACTGGCGATGTTGATGGGGGAAAGATAGGGACGCGGACAAGACGTGTCAAAAGTATCAGGATGCCATACTTACCCTCGCATGAATATGGGGATGGATTTCGCCAAGTCACGTGCTTTTCAGGTAGGAGAGGAGGCACTCCCTTGAGACAGACATGACGCAACGAGGAGCGGCTTGGTGAAAAAGAACGGGCTGTACACCAACACATAATGCTTCTAATTTGACTCGATGCTATTTTGCTTTAATTTCGACCTCGGCGGTTTGATTTCATGTTGGTGTAAGTCACGTGTTGCATAAGTGCCCTTGGCCAAGGGTAACCACCCTGAATCATTGCTGTCAGGATGCCTTCGACTTTAACATATGTCTTCACTAGTGCGGCACAACCTCAAGCTAGATGTTTGTGGCTCAATTAGGCAGGCAATGACGTTTACCATACAGTACGGGAACGCGCTTTAGGATAGTAATATGGATGACTACCTACAGAGCTATTCGTGATTTCAGCCTGGCCTCGAAATGGCCACATGAAAAACTTTCGCCCTGTGACAATGAAGAGGGACCTGGAACTTAAGGAGTCACTCTGATTGGGCGGATTAAGAGCCCTACTCTTCAAATCAAGGCAAGGATTAACTAAGTGACACCTGGTTTTGGGCGAATAGGTCGGCTTATACTAGCTGAATGAAGATTTAACACGAGAAATAGTAATGGAATCCAACGAGCGCCTAAAACCCAGCCTGGTGCGTTAGCAAGATGACTGGCTTAGAGTTGGCCACATGGTCTGCAAGGCGGCTGTCTAATATGTACATCTAGAGCCTTTAGCCTCTGATATTCCCACTAGCGTAAATTTCTAGGGCATATTCAGAGATAGTCTTGCTTTATGCCTGACAATGTACCTCATGTCTATCATGGGACTTGAATTTCTGGGAGGCCGCTTAGGTGAGCGCTGCAAGGCGTTCGACTAGGAATATATAGAGAATGATCTAGACCAACCTTTGCAGTCAAAAGATCTGATAGAAGGGGATAACCTTTCAGTCGCCGAGCAATTCGCTACATCACAGCGCCGTTTAGTCAGGCGCTGATATCCTGATTTTTTCTCTTCATGTGTATGGATTGCCCGTGGTAGTGAAAAACCATCGTATTGATCATTCATTAGCTATGTGCCTTCGTAGAAAATATCAAAAAGCGAGAGAACATACATTTCACTCAGAGCTGGGAAAGTCGAGGTTCAGTTGCAAGTTTGTAGGGATTTGGATCAAGATCTTCATCCTAGTAGTAAATATGACATGTTCTCTATCCATGAAGGCGATTTCTGTTCTTCATCAAAGCTTCTAAAACCAAGTAGAGCTTCACATGTCTCAATGGCACTACTCTCCTTGCTAGCAAGGCGAGTGTGGAGAAAATCTAGCAATCTGTCGAAAGAGAATATTACCACGAGGCAAATGCTATCTATGATTCTGACTCTTCGACAGCCGTATTGTGATACAGGCTTAGTTGAAAAGTGTAGCACCTATAAAATACAAAATAACTACAGAGTATAGGCAATTTTGGGGGAGGTGAGTCGCGTCTGATCAGCCTCTGAGGGTGAGGTTACACGAACGGCTTCATTGAGAACTTGGTAGAGCGCTTGATTCTCGGGAAAACCGGTGAGTACAGGCTGAGCAAAAAAAGCCTGCAATAATTTCGAAGACAACTCAGGTCAAGGTGGCAAGTGGCAAGCGGAAAGCAGCAGGCATCAACCTGCCACCAGCGATCAACCAAGTCAAGAACCCACGAAGCAGGGAAAATCTGCAGAGTTGTTGTTATTGGCTTGCAGCATTGTTGTTACTTGCGCTAAAGTATCATGGGGCCCTCCGCTACACAAACATAATATTGAGCCATTTCTACAGAAATGATGCAATTTAGACTGAGGCCAATCCCAAAGCTTAGATTGGCACCAGAGCTTGATCAGTAATCATTAGCCCTGCAAAAAGCCCAATTACTTGTTACTAGAGCCCATAAATGGCCAAAATATGGGCCCCACTCTGTCCAATCATCATCACTTGCGATGATGTGATTGCACGTGACCTCCATTGCCCCCCCTTCTTCTACCAGTCAACACTCGCCCATCAAGAAGCAAATGGAAAATCACCTTCGCAAATAATTCTAAAAGCTTACAACACTTTGTTTAGTCTTGCTTGCGTCTGAGAAGTTTGATCGGAACTGGGAATTGTGTCCTATTCTTTCCACTTTATCCCACGAGTGAGGACCAGCCTCCTCAACTCTCATCTCTCTTGCCCTCTCTCCTCATCGCTCTCATTCTCCTATTCTAACACACAAACAACCGGAACCTGATTCTGCTCCTCGTGGCCACCTACAATATGGCTCCACTACAAGTATTCGAAAGGGCCCCTCCTTGAAGCATCTGGTTGCTTCGACAGTGCTATACGCCCAACGAGGCCTCGACAACAATCGGCCTTGGAGCACATGACTCTGGGTTTGTTTGCTTTAGCCCGCCCTTTCTTATTCCTTTAGGATACGGCCGAACACCGAATGATAGCCGCACTTAGATATGTGGCTACTTTCACCAGTTTCCTTGTCAAAAACATTGCACCCGGACTTTGCTACATTGGGGGGAGTATACACTGGCACGGCGGTGTTAGCAACAATGCCCCGGCGAAGAACTTGATAAAATCAAGGAGAAAGACAAGGGGCAGCTCAATCCGCAATGATGGCAGGCTAATAACTTACAGTGAAGAGAAACGGCGAATTTAGTTCCGTTGTTACGAATGCAATGGACTCCGAGCTCGTCGGCCATGTATGCAACAGCATTTTCGCTGTATACCTTCTCAGACAAGACCTTCATGGGGCCACCCTTATCATTCTCAGGGAAAGCAAAGCGGGTTTCAGTCAAATCACCAGAAAGAATCTTCATGAGGCAGTGAGCGTTGCCATGATCATGAATAGCACTACCCTTTCCTGGAGACCAAACAAGCACAAGCTTTTGGAGTAAAGGCGAACTTGATTAGCTTCGTTTTCTTGAAAGAGGAGGGAAGGGGGGCTGAGAGGAGACTAATGTGGCAACGTGTGTGCATAGTTCGGACGACGACACTTCAATATCAATGACATACAGTCCAAGACCGATGTCTAACGACCAGATCAATGCATATACATGAAGACACAGCATGCACGCAGACAGCAGGAACAGAAATTCAAGAAAAGTCCAAGAAGGGGAGCGAGAAAAAAAAGACAAAACGAGGCAAAGTATACGGTTTGGTATTGGGATGCAGCTTACCAGATTGCTTTTTCCGTTGCCTTCATCGACAAGGTTACGGGTGTATCCCATTTTCTCATCACCAATAAAGTACTCCTGCCACTCCTCAACGTTGGAGTCATACGAACGCATGAGGTTGGTAAGGCCTTCGAGATCGATATCATCGCACGTCAGACCAGAAGAAGGGCCTAAGACAGCCTTGATATCTTGGACAAGTTTCTGGAACTTGTTGTCGCTGCGCTCGCCACACGGAGTGACGGACACGTGTTCGATGTTAGGAGAAACGACGTTGATGCCCATTTTGCTATGTTCGAGGAGAAGTTGAAGGGATACGAGGGGAAAGCACAAGTTGTGTGTATAAGAGAATTTAGGAAGACAATATGTCGCTGTTATCGTCGACAGACAGAACGCCTATTCTTGATGGTATGTATGAAGGGCAATGTTTGTTGGGTCGGAGGTGGTGGTGATGTTGATCTCAACAGGGAGGGCTTTTTGTTGTTAAAAAGCGGTGAACTTTTGTGTCCGTTTATCTCTCTGGCTTAGTGCTGGGGTCGAGGTCATTCTTTCCGCGGGGCGGGGTTTCTTGGAGCATTAGTATCCAATAGCCTTACGGAATAGAGTAGACTGAGCGTGAGACAGAAGGGTGCTATGCGATAACGGGGGGAAAGGAGTGGAGAGAGGGGGCACAATCACTCACTGGCCAATAACATTTCAGCCCTGGCGTATGAAGCTTCTCTAAGTTTCTTGGCCAAGGTAAGTTGCGGAAACAGGGCAATCAGATGCCTTGTTTGATCGTACGGGGAAGTCAGGTCGGGGTTTGGATTATCGGGGAGAACTATGTATCGGGGTTCCTAGGGAACGGACTGTTCCGGATATACGCATAAAGCGTGGGGTTTCTAGATACCCTGGAAAGCCCTGGAGAGTATTGATGAACCAACCGATAAAAGTAAGTTGAATGAGGATCCTGCAGGGGGTCAGCCGTTCGAGCCTTGTCAAACCGACGGACCTCGCATAGAATAATCAAAAGGAAAAAAAATTACACAAACTGAATGGATGTGATAAACAGATAAAGAGATAGCAAAGCGAGTAAAAACAGACTAGAAAGAAAAATCGTTGAACGCGAGGACTGCAAGGTGATCTAGGCGAAGACACCTCACGCCCCACACGCCCCCCCCTCACATGACCTAGGCTGATGATAGGCTTAGCGACGAGAAGAAAATTTGAGTTTTAGCTCTTTTGAATGGCAGGGATTCCAGGGCTCAAGGATTCAGGGTGCATTGAGAACATAAAGAAAGCCAAAACAAGAAGGGAAAGTGCGTGATTTGACGTGCTTATAGGTCATTCCTAGGTTTAATACACAAATTATATCCGTTTCTATAGTGCAAGGAATCTGAAAACAACCTGCTGCTGTATAGTCAGAACCACGTATCCGCCGCACTCAGTTGCCCACGATTCAGCTGATTTAGAAAATTCGCACCATCTTCATGGTCTATTTTTTGTCTCTCCTTCCGCTAGACGAAGTCGGAGATTAGGGCCCTCTTTTTTTTTCAATAACTTCTACCGATGTTTAGCCTTCGGGAAAATACGCTGCCGTTCGGCTTAATATCCACCCACCAAATGTGTCTGTCATGACGTCCCCAACAGCTTCGCACCGTGTTCATGTCGCTGCCACTATCGCAGCGACCCAACTCTACTGCAAAGACATCAGATGACGAGCGGTTGGCTTGCTAAAGGGCCAACCCTCCTTTCTGTTATTGTTATCCTCGTCCTTTTTCCACCTTCAACTCCCTTTCTTTCAAGGCTCTGCCTGGATAGAGATTTTTGCCCTTTTGGGCCGAGCACACACCAGAAGAAGAGGGTGGGAAAGCACGGATTGTCTATTACGTACGAGCGAATCAGTAGCGGAGTGAGCGGTATCGCCGGCAACGTTGTGTTTTCATTCTGTATATTGCATCTATTGCTAAACTTCGGGCAGAGGAAGGGGATGAACATATGACATGGAAAAGCAAAGAAATCCAGATCTATCCGCAATAGGGATCTATACAGGCATAGAAAAAGGAGAGGGAAACACACAAGCTCCTGGCCGGCCTCGTAGTATGATAACAAAGAGGCGCGCTAGAGCTCAGGCCGGGCTTTGGTGAAGCTGGGCAAAAGCGAGATTTTTCCGTTTTGCTGCTTTTTTTCGTCTTTGCTTGCCAGCTCTTGAGTTATACATGCTGCTATCTTCCCTTTCATCTTTGCCTCTTGTTCTTTCCTTCATCCGCTTCTGTTATATTCGTACATAGTCACCCATTCACCATCACTTACACACAGCATAATAACTAGTCTTTTTCTCGGAGACTGCTCGGCATCTAAGTTTGAAACAAGTAATACAGCCGAGTCATCCGCCAAACTTCCGGCCCGTCTTCTCTCTCTGCCGTTCTTCTCTGGCTCATCTTTCACTATCCACCTAGACTTCTTGTCTTGTGATATCCTGTAGCATACAACAAGCTACACTCATCTAGAGAAGAGCTTCGTGTAACATCAATGTAGCTTCTCTTTGTCTATTCACATCCATTCAACACAACCAGACAACACACCTATAGCTTGATTTTCTAGCTTCATTTCAGACGCTCCTCAACTGCGCGCTAGTCTGCTACCACATATTTTTTCTCTACTTCTCCACTGTCCATGTACAACACCGTCTAAATGGGCCCCCTAGACGTTCCCATCCCAATCTCTAGTCATGACGTCGAGACAACTGGAGGCTCATATTATGCGTCCAATTCCGAAACATCAGTTGACAAGAGTCACATTCACGTTGATATGAATATTGATATACGCATGCAGCCTACAGCTACAGTAGCTACCGCCACACCCGAAACTCCATCCCCAGAACTTCCCTTGCTGCCGCGATGGAGACGCATGATCCGGAACTTTACTCCATCGTAAGTTGCTCTTTCTCGAACCCTCGTATATCACGTTTATGCATCACTACTAACTGGTGGCCTGCTTCTTTCCACACTCAGATGGTTTGCCGTTACTATGGGTACCGGTATCGTGTCAATTTTGCTGTATAGTCTGCCCTACAGATGCTCTTTTACTACTGCCCTGAGCTACTGCTTCTTCGCTCTCAACGTCGTCATGTTTGTTGTGTTTACTGTCATTTCTGTCCTCCGGTATATGATGTATCATGACTGTTGGCGAGCAATGGTGCATCATCCGGTGCAGTCTCTATTCCTCGGCTGTTTTCCCATGGGTCTTTCCAGTAGGTTCCTTTCCTTCTATCAAGTGCCCTCTGTCGAATACCAACCAACACTGACCACTATCACTACTGCTAGCTATCATCAACATGTCTACAATCTCCCTATCAGCCACTTGGGGCGCTCCACTGCTCTTGACAGTCTGGGTTCTGTGGTGGCTTAATGTGGTATCCTCTCTAGCCACCTGTCTCTTCGTACCATGGATGGTTATCTACCGCCACAAGCCAGGCCTTAACACCATCACCGCTGCATTAATCCTGCCTATCGTGGCTACTGTGGTTTGCGCTGCTTCAGGTGGCCTCGTAGCGTTACACTTGCCCGACGCTGGCAACGCCCAACTGACAATCATTGTATCTTATATCTTATGGGGCCTAGGCGAGTACTTCTGCGCCATTATCATTTGCTTATACTTCCACCGCCTGACCATGCACAGTCTGCCTCCGCGCGATTTCATAGTCTCCGTGTTTCTACCTATTGGTGCCCTAGGAAACGGCGGCTTTGGCATCATCAACCTCGGCCTGGCTTCGCTCAAGACATTCCCTAAAACGGGACTGCTCGCCGAGAACATCGGAGGCGAGGGTTCGTCTCTTGTGGCCGGCCGTGTGCTATATGTCATCGGCGTTTTAGTTGGGCTCTGCTGCTGGGGCTTTGGCATGGTGCTGCTATCGTTTGCCCTCATCAGCATATTTACCACCAAGAGGTTCCCCTTTAACATGGGCTGGTGGGGCTTCACTTTTCCTATGGGCGTCCTGGCTACCTGCACAGGTCTCTTAGCCCAGCAACTGGATAGTATCTTCTTCCGCATTATGACAATGGTGCTTTCCATTGCTGTGATCATCCTGTGGTTCATTGTATCCATCAAGACTGTCTTATTAGCGCGCCGAGACCTTGTGGCTGAGAGCTTCCCTGAGTACCCTCTCTGGAAAAAGGAGTTTCAACCTGAGTAAACCGCCATTGTTCTGTGCCTCTCTCTTCACTGTTCCCTACTCTATCTTAATACTTCCTTTCATTCGTCGTCTTAGCATTGTTGACTACCATCATTCTTATACCCCCTTTAGCGCAATAAAATCTCTTTCTTACTCCATGCATGTTGCTTGCGATAAATGCGGCTCAGTAGCCCATCACTTTAGGCTTAATTTCTTTATGTGATATTTTTCCGTGTGATTTACTCGTGATTTCTTTAGTTTCCATAACACAAGCCAGTATCTCATCCATAGTGGTGTCAGAAATCCCAAGTGATATATTTTGAGTGGTGGTGATACAGTAGTGATACAGTAATAGTTGTACCGGTGCAGAGATGGCAGCGATGCTTGGATTCGAGAATCAGGATAAGAATAAAAGCATTCGGTTCTTAGGCTGACTCGGCCATCTGCTTGACTAGCGCCGAGACTTCCTTCTTGTCAACATCCTTGCCCTCAAGCTCTGCGCTCATACGCTTCATAACCTCGCCCACCAAAGATTTGGCTCCTGCTGCCTTAGCCTCCTCAATCTTTTCAGCAATCATGCTTTTGAGTTGCTCTAGCCCAACCGATTGCACACCACTGTTAGCAATGTACGCCTCAAGGATGGCGACCTGGCCCAATTCCTTGGCCTCCAAGTCCTCGCGGCCAGCCCCCTTGAACTGTGCTGCCGCATCCTTAGACGCCGCCACATTCTTGCGTAATAGAGCCACCAGCTGTACATCTGTCTTGATCGGTGATGCAGTTTTAGATGCATTCAGCGTTGCTGACATAATAGCCCGCAGTACCGCTAGCCTCGGCGCATCTTTTGCCCGCATCGCAGTCTTCAGGTCGCTTTTAATCATGCCGAGAAGCGCTGGCCCATCGGTAGCCGTCGAGTATAGGCGCTGAGGGGTCATCGTCATCGCTGCTTGCCGCATGAGGGCGGAGCTTTGCAAGGCAAAGACAGAACGACGGGCGGCAAAGTTCAACATTTTGTAGGAAGCCTGCGAGGAAGTAACGAGCAACTGGACAAGCTGTGGGAAAAATAATTCCTGGGTTATCAATGGGCGAAATTTCAACTCATTCAAAAATATCACATCAAGAGCTTCGAAAATTCTGGGACATCTCCACTTAGGCGCCTATGCTAACCCCATGTTAACCCTACCATAATACTTGGCATTTTTTGCCACAAGTACCACAAGGTGCCACTACAAAGGTTAAATTTAACGTCCGCCTTTTCAGGGTCTCCAGACTAGTAGCTACTCCTCAAAATCTAAATATGTTTATATAAATGACACTGTTACTAATTGTCTATATAAGATTGCAAACAAACTCTGGGTGCCCGGCTAAGTCAGACTAAGAAGTATACCCATGTGAATGATGTCACTTGAGGACTCCGAGGACTCAGCCCTTTACTCCTACGTAGGTATAGCTAGGGTAGTGTTAGCGATGAGTAGTGCGTAGACGTAGGATGTTGAAATACTTACACATTAAAGTAGGCCTGGATAAACGAATATGGTTAGTGTCTGTGATATACAATCGTAATACGTAGGGCGCTATTAATGTCATGCTATCTTACCTGCAGACTGTGATTATTGGCATCGTACTGGGCTCGACGCTGCATGGACCGGATGTCATCTTCCAAAAGACTGCGTTTTATCCAAGTTAATAACTGGGTTGAACAAGACGATATGCTCAATTGAAAACTCACCGTTCGATAAACATCAGGGAAAATAAAATGGTTCCTCCTAGCATGAGCTGGACATTGCTTTGGTTAATGTGACCTAGTTCTTTTGCGTAGGCTTCTATGGCCATCATATTGGTAAGTAGTCATTACATATGTTTAGCATATATTAGCGAAGACTTACCCTCAGGCCATGAACATGTGGGTGCCATGATTATGTGTGAGGCAATGTCGACAAAGCCCACACCGCACATCATTTGGTATAGCTTTTTAGTAATTTCCGGGTCTTTTCGTCTTGACATGGTTTGGTAGTAAAGCGCCCCCCAACGGCCTAGCCCCTGTTCTATTACCTTCTGCATTAGTTCTATTTGCACGTGTAGTTTTTGTCTTCTTGTTGTGATGAAACTTTATGGAAACCTACCTGGAATCACCTGGTTGGAACGTGAATAAGGTTGATAATCCATCTCAGCCATTTGAACAAAGCCCCCTCTCTTGGTGATGCGTTTGAGCTCATGGAGATAGCCTACCCAATGGCGCTTTTCAACACCACCGGCAACCATGCGACTATTGACAATGTCGAAGGATTCTGAATCGAAAGGGAGGCTAGTGGACGTTAGCTGCTAATATCCTAGAGGGAGAGCTATGAAACAAACCTTTCATTAAGATTTGCACGTTTGATTTCAAGGTTAAATGGGATTTCGTCTGGGATAAGAGTAAATGCTATGTCGATCGCTACGACCTGTGAGATGTGGCGTCAGCAGTGGCTTAGTTCGGCCTCTATAACAAGCTTTGAAACTTTCTCAGGGATGCTTTGGGAGCAAATTCCGTTTTTTGGTATGAATATTCAAACAACATACATGGCAGTTAGGGAACATAGTGGCCATTGCAATGGCCCAGGTGCACGATCCAGCACCACAGTCCAAGATAGCTGTAGGCATGTACGAGAGCTGTTTATAGGTTAAGGAGCCATTGAAGGCGGCACACATAAATTTATGTTGACAGGCCTGTCGGTAGTTCTCATCCTGATTGCAGAAGCGATGAAATTAGTCTTGTGACATTTGGCTTGTGTACATACTGTAGACTTGCTACGTTGTTTCATCTTACAAAATCGATAGGCTCGTAGTGGATATGTTCATGAACGGAAAGCACATGATAGTCTCTACCGGCATAGTCAAGCACTGCGTCCAAAAGTGAATCATCAGATCCAGCTGGTGATCCATCACTTCGAGGAGAGATAGGGACACCTAGCTCGTACGGGTCGGGATCGTACGGGTTTTCGCTCATTCTATATGTGTGTTAGATAATGCAAGTCGTATTTGTAGCAGGGGTATTCACTGACATGTGGTGTAGTGGGAGCATGGTTGTGAATAGCTTGAGTTTGGGTAAGTGAGGTTTAAAAATGGCGGTGAGGAGCAGTACAAGGCGCTTGCTTCTTATTGATGTTCTTAATTGAAGACATTTAGAGCGGGCACATTGCTTTTTATAAAGGCATGTTGATATCCCAAGCGGTGAGTGTTGAAACTGCAGAGAGATCCCATACTACACCTTTAATAGATTACGTGTGTAACATGACCGGTAGTACACGGCCTGAAGACTGATTATAGTAAACGGAGGCTGTCATGTTTCGGAATCTCGCAGGCGGTCGTCTCCAAAGTTGAAAATTGATTAGGCTTCTTTAAATACTGTTGGACGAGCAGTCATGGCCCGCCAAAGGCGGTCTCGTAAATGGAACCAACAACATAAACACCGTATTGATTAAGAGAACGAAGCACTAAAATAGATGGTAAGTTGGGTTTTAAGTTACCGAAATAGGTTAGATCAAGATCCGCACAGATGGCGGGGCATCGCTTTCATTGGGTATCAGGCCAAAGAACTGTTCTGGGTCTAGCTTCAATAGATTGTGGAATCTAATGAGACCGACTACAACTGTAACTCCTTATAAAGTTGTAAACTTGGGTTCGCTGCCTAACCTAACAACTCACCTTTAGGTCGTTTGCAAGGTCTTGTGCAAATATTTCCACTCACCGCTTCAATCTTGGGCCACCTCCAATGGCCGTTAAAAAAAGGCCTCCAATATCGGAAAGTGCGCTTCCAATTTTGATAGTAGGGAGGTAATTAATGGTGTGTGGGGTCTAGGGAGCACCTTCCGGCCGGTGAAAATGTTACTCTTTCTCTCGACGGTAGTTCCCCGATTTGGAAAACGGAAGGGCTTCGGATTTGGTGAGCCCTGAGGTCCCGCACAAGGCCACACAAACACCGCACTGTTTTATCTTGAAATATTTTTGGGCCTATTAGATATGTGATGTGCCTATAGGGAAAAAAAGAAGAACATACTCTTTATTACAGCCTTGTTCAGCGACCGAAGTTATGACTTGGATATCAACGTTCCATTTTCAAGACTTCATGCACTATTAAGTTTTCTCTTTTGGCCCTCGTTTCCACATAATTCCATTCTTCGATTCTTCAACGATTATAGTACGAAATGATTGATTTTCGCTCTAACAAGTCATTTCGCCGACAACCTCACACGCCACTCTCGCAAAAGGCATTGACCAGTGACGCGGCCGCATTCAGCCAGCACTTCGTTAACCGTAAGAAAAACCCGAGAAAACGGGAGGCGATTCGAAACTGCAGTGAAACTGCTTGTTCAATGCCATGCAACAACCCAGACCTGTATGTGCTATCCTATAGCTATCTTGAGGTTAGCTCAAATGACTAACCCCCATTGCCGTGGGAATAGACCTATTCAGAGCATTGAATTTGACTCGGATGATGAGTTGCCTGCCCAAAATGATGAAAATACATTAGAAACAGCGAGCTGCATTTTTGATTTTGACTTTGACGACGGGGCCTCTATGACACAAAACTCTAGGATCTCCGAAGTGTTAGCCCTTGGTAGGTTCAATATGGTTCATTCTTATTTTCTGTACAACGCAAGGATAACTTAATCTTATCTAACCCCTAACTTGAAATAATAGATACAGACACGTTGCTCTCAAAACAAAGGAAAGCCGCCTTTATGATCAAGTCAAGGACTACGTTCCAAGATGCAGTAAGAGCCACCGCTGCCGAGTTTAATATTGGGCGTACATTGGATAAACAATCTAATACTGCCTTACCTGGGACTATGGCCTTTAGGTGCCGTGACGGCTTCGAGGGCACTGAAGTGATTCCTAATAGCCCGGGCCTCCAGTATACGTCCAAGCGACGCCGCAATCAGTGTCTACCACTCGGCTCTCTACCCACGAAAAAGGTCTGGCAAGATACGCCAAACAAGAAGATTAAGCGCGCAATGCAGGAGCTAGAAAAGATTGATGGTCTAGAAAGTCGAAGAGATACTCGAGAGCTTTCCTGCTTTGGCCAGCTAGAGTTGACGCCTACAAGAGCTCACGACATTGTCAAGGCAAAGTCTCCTAGCCACGTGTTTGGGGATGTTAGTGGTGAAAATTCCCTAACAACGTCCTTGCATTGTGTAGAATTGTCAGAAAGATACACAGGGAGTATCAAGGCGGCAGATATACCCGACATCTTTGCCTTACGTCCGCTCAGTACTGTCGGGAGCTCGAGCAAGGCAAGTGGTACTTGCCCGCCTCCAAGACATCTTACGGACCAAGGAAAAAAGCCATTTAATGTTAGCGAAGTTTTGAGCCAAACAGAAGCTGCAGGCTTGACCCACACGTCAGAGTGCACCGATGCGTCCACGTGTCACAAGACGCAATTCAGCCAACGCACAGATTTCTTAGGCTCTGGGGTGACGATGGCAGACTCTAGTCAGACTTCTGCAGCAGACTCCGAGCTTGAAAAAGCCAAGTGCTGTGCGATGCCTGAAAATAATTCCATAACCGAGAACCAGTCAATCTCTAGCGAGGTTCCTAAGGTAGCGCTAGCTCAAGTCCAAGAAACTGATGATTCCAAAGCCCTAGCAAGGCACAGTGCCACTAGACATAAGTCTACTGAAAAGTCTGCTGTTGAAGTTGCTAAGCCAAAACCTTTGGACTGTGAGAAAGTTTCCGTGACAGGAGATTTTGCAGGATGCTTTGAGGGTGATTCAGGCGAAGGTGAAGCGGCCCCGGAGTCTCTTATTTCAAACACGCCAGTGTCCAATGAGGAACTTCCTTCGTCCTTAATTGCGCAGAATACTGTTAATGAAGGCACCTCAACGCTACTGTCTACATTAAGCGATCCTCGCATTTCACTTTCGCCACAAATCCAAACAGACATGACGGAGCATAACAAGAAGTTAGACTTGCTATTCCCATGCCCGTCTAGGAAAAGATCCAAAAGCTATGGTTTTTTGCTCGTGACAAAGAAGACGATTGGTTTAGCGAATAAGGCCAATAAAAATGATAAAGCAAGGCGGACTTTATCAGGGGGGCAAAGCCTGCGTCTCCCTACAGGCCACTGTTTTGGTCAGTTGAATACATACATCGGTTAAGTTTGATGATGCAGTGTTGATTTAAAATGGATCATTAAACCCTCGCTTCCTAGTATTTTCTTATTGAATGTGGAATTACATATAAAAGTTGCCGAGAACTACAAACAGGGAATATCAAATGCATTGTAAGCCGCCTAAACTCAATAAACTAGACCAAATGAAGCTAGGTTAGGCTTCTACTACATAAGCCTTAATAATTACTAGCTACCAAGGCAGAAGGTTAAGAACCAAAGATAAGCATGAGGAAAAATAAGAAGCAAATATGACACTAATACAAGCAAATGAATTTATAGGACCAAGACTTATCCTCTACTCCGTCGTCTCCGGCCTCCTGCACTAGCCCGAGCTTCATATTCTTCAGGCCCAGCCGAGACACTAGAATATTCACTTTGGCGTGAGGGACTGCGACGACTACGCCCGGGTCTACTTTTGCGGCTTGAACTAGCCTTGGGCAGCTCTTCAATAACAATAACTTCATCATCAGTGTTATCATCATCCTCATCATCGTCAGGGCTCTGACTTTGGTTTTGATTTTGGGTCTGACCGTAGCCATCATCACGTTCGCCCCGATGCAGCACTAGGTCGGTGGTGCGACGCGGCACCGGTTTGCGTGTCAAGCTGCGCCGCTGGCGCTCTCTTTGCTGAACGACAATATCACTGCTGGTCGAATCTGTTGGCTCAGATGTCTCGCTGGCTATGATAAATGGACGCGGAATCGTATGGCTGCTGGCGTGACTCCGACTCTGTGTATGATGACTTTGGCTACGTTTGCGACTCATACTGGCGCTGGAACTAAGGCGCAAACTGTCATGCGAGAGCCGTGATGGCTTTCGGGCATTCGTTCGTGTTTGTGATGCCGATCGCCGGTGGCGCTGCGAGCTTCCGCGCAAGGGCAAGTGGCCGCCTGAGCGGGCATGGGCAGCGGCAGCAGCGGCAGAGCCGCGCGTCGAAGTGTGTAAGCCCAAAGGGGCGGGCATACTCATGACACTAGCGCTACGAGAGATATCGCAACCCTTTTTCTTGGTGCTGGCGGCGGCAGCGGCGCGGGCTTCGGCGGCATATTCCCGATTGACCCAGCAGTAAATGCTGCAGATGACAATCAGAAAGGCGCAAGCTACACCGATGACAATCCCAGCTACAACGCCTGGCTTCGCCCCATGCGAGTCGTTTCCGTAAACTCCTGGCACCGTCTTATATATAGTGATGGTGGCATCACGAGCGGCAAGGGGATGCGGGATGGTTCGAGACGGATGGCGTGCAACGGCAGAGTAGATACCAGAGGGGAGAAGCGGCATGATGAGGCCTAGGGCGTTGAAGAGGAAAGGGAGGGATGGGGGCCAAGGTGAAGGTCAGGGCAGATGACGTGAAGAGGGTTGAGGTTAAGACTTTGGGTGAGTCAAGATTGGTGGCGTGACGAAGAGAGGGGGGAAATTGAAAGGATAGGTATGATGTCAAGAGAGGTTGCAAGAAGAAGAAGCGAAGGGGAATAGAAAGTCAATATGAGGGGGAAAAAAGAAAAATAGAACAAGAAGGCCGAAGACCTAGGCTAGCTCGGCAAGTGAGGAAAGCGAAATCCGGCTTGAACCCTCAGTGGTACAGACTTAGCATGCCGGATCCTAATGTGCCTGGAGTCTCAGATTCTGGCTGCAGCCGCTGCTTCGATGTGTCGCTTGACGTTGTTTTGTTTCTCTAAAATCCCAAAGATAGCCGCAAACGAGTTGGACTAGGCTGAAGATTCATTCCGGGCCAAGCATCCAAGAAAAGAGGGACTGGAATGGCCGCTAGTGAGACCGAGAATGCAAGCAATCACGAGAACTAAGACTTGGACTTGAAACGGAACAAGAGGAAAACAGATGAAGGTGCGAAAGTAAGAAGAGCAAGATACGATAGAATGCCCTCTCCCCCAAAATAAAGAGCCGGTCCTTAGGTTGTCCTCTACGGATGATAGACAGCGGGGAATAATGGTTTAGCCTAACCCAGTTTTGCGGTTTGTGTTGCCATGATGCTATCTTTTCTGATAGGGATCTTTCTAAGCGTCAGAGACACAAAGAACAAGGGGCCAAAAGCATAAAATTTCCCTGTTGGGCGTGAAGCTTAAAGCCTGTCGACTAGGTAACGGTAATGGACAAGACACAGGACGACAAAGCCTTGGCTCTTGCTTTTGATTGAAATTACCGAGATCCGAGATGGCAATGCAATGGGGGAAAAAGTTGTCTGGTAGAAGAAAAAAAAAAAGAAAAAAAGGATTTTATTTTCTTACACAGGCCTGGCCCACCTTGGACATTATTCTAGCGTGCTCTTTGTTCCACGACTCGCCTTTCGCCTAATTTTGCTTTGGTATCGTCTTTCTTGTCGCCGCTTTTACATGTTAATCATGGTGGAAGGCCTGTGCGGAGGTTGTGGTATAAATGCCAGAGCGACAAACCAAATAAAAACGATTAGAATTGCAGCCAACGGGAGCATTGATTGCAATAGTCACATCCAGCGTCTATCAGAGCCACTCATAGAGTTACTTAAGATGCGACCAGACTGACGATCTATGAGGCTTCATATTGTGAGAATTTACCCCTCCACCGAAAGGAAGTTGGTGAACTTTTGTCGAAAAATAAGACAAAACCACAGAGATAACCTGATACAACAGTAAATCGCCGAACGACAAGTTAAGCTCATGTGTTTCCAACACATGAACACGTCAAAAGGACAAGAAATCAAGAAATGGTCAACTAGCCTTAAAGTTGGTAATGAGAAACCATCCTAACAAAGGTTACAAAGCGTTGAAGACTGAACGAAACCAATTGGTGGCCGCCATAGCTTGCCCGTGGTCTGCTGGTGGCGCTATCAAACCCTTACTCTCCATATGATTGTTCTCTATTTGAACTAGTGAAAAAGACCAAGCCAAGCAGAATGCTAGACCTCCATGCAATGAATTAAGACGCGACTGCTAAACTTGACTTGTCACAGGGGTTTCTGATGCGCTTTAGACCCCTAGACACTAAAAAATGACATGGTGCCCCAATATTAGCGGCACCAAGAAGGCTAATGTTCATCAACTTCCTAAAGTTGAATGGAAGCAACGACAAAATATTATCAGTGTAATCATTAGATGCGCTAAAAGCGGTAGGGCATTACTGTGTAAGAAGGACTTGATGAAGAAGGGTTTGTAAGCACCACGGGCATTAGTAAGTCTAAGAAAGCAAGACCAAGTTATAGCTCAAGCATTTTGTACCATCCAAACCTGTTTGGATGAAGGGCCCCTTCAGGAAATGAAAGACCTGGATGCAATTTCCAAGCTCTGAATTGCACTGAAGCGGGAGTTCGCTAGCCACCTGAGCCGCAGAAATGCGAGTATAATCAACGACGTTGACCGATTTCAATAACATTACAGCGATGGAGTGCCCTGCAGGTAGCACAACATGCGACACAAGTGAGTCGAGGTTTTTGGATATGATCAGCTTATCAGACTGAGAAGTGGCAAAAAAATGGCAAACTACAATCCTTCTTTTGCCAAGAGCTGGGTTACGTGGAGGAGAACTGCCAGTTTGATGGGAGCTTCGAACAAAGCGAGACTTTCACCATCATGATTTAGATTGACCCAAGAAAGTCTACTGGGTTTAGAATGCGAGGCCGTCATCGTGCTAGGTCAAAGTCAAGATAGAATCGCTGAGAGTGCCAGGTTATACGCTATTCCTGGTAAGGAACTGGCCAAGTTAAAAGGTAAGAAAGGATATGTGAAGAATCTCACGCCGGACTAGCCCTTGTAGGCGCAAGAAGGTTTAGAAGTATAAACTGACAGCCATTAGGTAAGAATTCTTGGATTATCGCTGCAAATGAGACATCACCTTGTTGTTATATTTCCCAAGAGCGAGAGAAAATATACCCGAAGTCCCAGGTCAGATCTTAACTATCTCGTTGTCTGGCTCCGATACCAGTCGGCTCCCATGGCCAAGGTTGTCCCACTATAATAGACCTTGTGTATTAGCAGATAACAGACGACCTATTCTCAGTTTTCTGGCTGGACTGATTTCACATTTCCAAGTCTTTCCACGCCTGTGACTACTATTCTGCTTGCAATAACCCCCATCATAAAGCCAGTCTTGTCGAAGCCGTAGATGTCAGCTGGATTGACGCCGTCCTTCGCAATTGTGTTCTCCACGAGCCCGAACCAGTCACAAGGGCCAAATGTTCGCATGTGCCACTTGAGTAATCGTATCTACGATTAAAACCTATATTGATGTCTGGTTGTTGCTTGACGAAGTTAGAAGCCCGGGGCTTTCTGACGGGTGATGCATCACGGTTGGTGAGTAGTCGGTTGGCCTATTTATTCTACACGACGAAGCTGGGGAGGGGAACCATCCTTGGTAGATCGATAGTCGATTCAATAATGATGTATTCTCCTAGATCAGATGGTATGTGTCAATTGGGGACAATATCTTCAGAAGGTCTGCTATGATATGGGTGATCAACAACAGCCACACCCCCGGATCCTAAGATATGAGATCGACTTCAAACTAGGGTGAGATGGCTTTTATTGGTTCAAAATTGTAAGTCTAATTCTCAAGTTTGTTCTTAGTATTTTTGGTGTTGGCGGCAGGGTCGGAACATCCAAGTCACTCATAGGCTGGATGAAGTCCCATGGATTGCCTGACAGAGGGGAAGAATTGTGAGGATCTGTCTTATTGGCTCGTTACCAAGAATAGAAGGCGGCCAAGCAGAGCAGGAACACTGTGGATGCAGTAGACCTAGAGTTCGCCTAGACTATCAAACAATAAAGATCCCCTCTGTTTAACAAACCTAACAATATTCGGGCTTTAAACTTTCTAAAGGATTTGATGATGGGTGCTGACAAGGATAGGCCATGTGTTTTGCATACATTGATGTAAAATTGTAACATTCATGTCATGACAGTAGAACCTCTCAACCTTGAAGCAAAACAAAGTTACATTTATATTCGGAATAGAAATAACTTCTTAATCCCATATATTGAACGTGTAGCAGCCAATTATTATTGACGCTTTGCCATGCATAAGCCACATGATACTCCATGAAATTTCAACCAATGGAAATTTCTCTAGCGCCCTTTTTCCTACTCTCACCATTACCATTACAAGGATGCTTATTAGATGGCGTCACAATAAGCGCCGTGATACCCAACAATAACCACCTACATGTAATCTGAAGTGATAAAAACGAACACTGCACTGTTGATTATCCCAACGCTGTGGGAAAAAGGATCGCGCCATCTATATTAGTCATCGGCCATAAGTGGGGCTTCATGGGGTAAGAGTTGGTTTGGCAGTTAGACAAAGCACAGTTCTGTCAATGCACATCACAAGACCCAACCTACCTCCCCAGTAAGCCCAAGACCATTCTATCTGCACAGTTATTCCACACTTAGCAACTCGGTATAAAGGAAAATCCATCCAAGCTATGAGCAACGCAACTGTCGCAAGTCCGCCACCAACTCCGCCGATGGGGAAAAGGGGTGAAAAGCGGTTCAAAAACATGACTACACCCTGTGAGTGGATAGAGGACTATTATCCCGGCAACTATCATCCCGTCATTCTCGGTGATGTATTCAAGAATGGCCAGTATAAAGTCATCCGAAAGTTAGGTGATGGCGCCTTCTCAACGGTTTGGCTGGCCCGTGATCTAAAGTGAGTTGTCGTCTATTCAAAATCCGAGAATGATGCCTACTAAAATACTGTTTCTTTTCTAGGAATGACCAGTACATCGCATTGAAGATCCTGATTTCGAAAATCTCTGAATCAACGACTGAGTTAGAAATGTTGCACCATATTGTCAAAACTGCACCAACAGAGTCTGCGAAGTATGTCACAAAGCTTCTGGACGAGTTCGAACACCATGGTCCCAATGGTGTACACAAGTGCCTCGCATTTGAACCAATGGGCCCGAGTGCTAATAGTATGGTTGAAGAGTTGCCCCAATTCAACCCTAGGATGTTTGGCATGAGGGTTCGCTATCCACCCCAGATGGCGAAGGGCATCCTAAAACAGGCCTTGCAAGCTCTAGCCTTTCTTCACAACAATGGCATTGCTCACGGAGACTTCCAGCCGGGTAATATTCTCTTTGTTGCCGATAATATAAACTCAGTGCCTGAGGAGATGCTCCGACAGGCAGAGGATGTAGAAAACTATTCAATCTCAGAACCGGTTGAGAGGCTTGATGGTAAAGAGGACAAATGGGCCCCTAAATATCTTTGCGTTGGACAGTCACTCGCGCCTTTCACCAATCACGGTGAAGATTTCAAGGTGAAGCTATCTGATTTGGGTGGTTGTGAGTCCCTGTCTTTCATTTCGGTTCATCTCATTGCATTGCAATCGACGTATATACTAATATGCATCCTTCTGCACAGCATACTTCTTCAATAAGCCTCCCGCCAAGGTTCTTACCCCAATTGGACTTCGCCCACCTGAGATGATTATTACGGGAACTGTTGACAAAACAGCAGACATCTGGAGTTTCGGTTGTCTTTTATTCGAGCTTGTTGCAGGAGAACCACTCTTCCTTATTGAAGATCGTCAGTTTGAAGATGATGAGCATGTCTTGGTTCTCATTGCTCGACTAGGTTTCTTACCTGATGAGCTTTTTAATGCTTGGAAGCCTTCATCACTCTACTACACACCCGATAAAAAGCTTTTCAACACCGAATATGGCGGTCACACAGAGGGAGAAGATCCTTTCATAACGCAAGACATGTTTGTATCTTTGGAACAGGCATTTGACCATGCGAAGCCAGATCTAAGCGAGGAGGAAGCTAGTCAAGTGAAGTCTCTCATACGACGGATTCTGCACTACGACCCCTTGCAGAGACCCTCGCCGGCAGAAATACTATCTGATCCATGGTTTAGTCAATAGCTGCCCGTACTATCAATAGACTCATCCTATAGAGCTCCTTATACGACAATCAACAAATAAATGCATTACTACTGCACTCTCAATTACTTAATCTCAAGATATTGGTGAATAGCTGGGAGAAGTTTGGACTAGGTATTGTTAAGTATAGTGCACTAATCTCCGGGATCATCGCGACATGGGCCAACGTAAAGTAGAGCTGGTGGAAATAGTAGGAGAAGGAAGACCTGTGAAAAAAGCGGGCTCCCATGTCAAACATGATGTAAATATTTCTTCCTTTACTTCAAGGAGTTCAACTTCCATTCCTGAGCGAAAGTGAGTTTTCTTTGCACTTGGTGTACCTGTCACAAGTGCCCCCTGGTCTAAGCGATTAACTTTAACTGCCTCTTTCTTCCATGGATACCCCAATATCAGTTTGACATATTCTTTCATGCACTCCCCAACAGTGCAGCGCTGCAGGCTCAATATTGTACCTGCTAGAGTCTCATAGATATCTCGCTACCCGTTGTCAATGTCCCTCTGCTAGGTTCAAAGCATTTATGTTACGGTCAAGATGCTATATGCACAATGCCTAGTCTCATCATAGCGCTTAATACATTAGGGTTTCTATCATTGACTAAAACATTCCTTTGTCTGCAACCTTTTCTTTAGATTGCCTTGATTTGAGGACTTCCTAAGAACTGGCAGCTGCTATGTCGAATTCTTGGGCCATTACTGATCATGTAGTTTGTTTTCGTCAGTCAATTCTTTTTCCTGTTCTCTATACTACAGGACTTCGTCAAAGAAGAATTTAATTATTTCGTGCTCTTGATCCCGATCATGTAGGTAGGCCCCAAGATCAGCTCCTGGATTATGTTCAAGTTGGGACCCGCGGCTGAGATATCGTTGACATATATCAGGACCTCTCCCAGTTCGGTCAGCGGAAGCGAAACTGCCGTGTCTACTTGCAAAATCAAACATTTATTACACATAAGAGTGAAGAAGATATTTGTTGTTCTCTATGGTGGAGACGAAGCGTATGTTTGGTGAAAGTCTAGACTTCATATCTGCCTAAGCCCTTGTGCCATTTATCTAGCCTTGGCCTTCTCGGTTAGTCTTTGATGCCAGGCCAGATTCTAAAAACAAATTATCTCATCACCAGTTTGATACCCTTTTGGTATAATACGTCAGTCCGAGACCCAGTTTTGCACAAAGCTCTGATTTCTCTCTCAAAGGCCTCTCGTTATCTGGGTGTTTTAGAGCTTCATATATTCGAGGGTTATGTTTGGTCATATTTGCCATATAGTGGATCAATTGCGCTTCGCTCGGCAAAACTCTATAGTGAATCTTGCAGAGGGTTATTTCTGTCCGGTAACCAGTCCGGCGTCGTTTGATCTCTGTGATTCCCGTAGACGTTAAATATATTCAAGTTCAAGTTCAAGATATTTTTCAATGGATACAACTTTTCAACAAGCGTGGCGCCGGCGGGTACTTAAGCAACGACTCACTTAACGATTGCTATCCTCTTTGCAAGGTCCATCTCAACTGTTGCAGGCCGTGTGGCCAAGAAGAACTAGAAGACAACCTTCGTGAGGCCAGAGCAGAAAATAATCTTGGGGTGGTGATGGAAGTTGTTGTCCTTGCGAAACAATCCGACGCCAGAGGTATTGTGGAAGTGTACGGATGGATGTACATTCTCCTCCGAGACTTGCACCCACTACTCAGCATAAAATAGGGTAAATATATGATGTGCAAAAATATTCAGGTCCTAGTTGT
The DNA here is from genome assembly GCF_044167205.1 of Ceratocystis lukuohia. Lineage (NCBI taxonomy): Eukaryota > Fungi > Ascomycota > Sordariomycetes > Microascales > Ceratocystidaceae > Ceratocystis > Ceratocystis lukuohia. The sequence continues at coordinate 816,429 of NW_027263527.1, forward strand.
CCATTAATCAATCAACCCATTTTACTAATGACAGCAGGTATGGCTTGTGAAAAGTTTCGTGTTCTACACCAGTCGAAGTTCTACTCTCATAGATACATCTTGTGCCAACCATATGTCGCTGGCTTTCACCCGTAGTTATTCCGGATGAGGTATAATGTGCAGCATGGATATTTCTATTTCTATACATACATAACAAACAACATGTTGTGACATTTATCTATCATTCGAATTGATTGGGTACTAAGTTCTAAATCTTTTCACAGCATCGTGTTGTCACGAATCTACATCACGTATTCACCCGATGTTATTCCGAGTGAATCCAGAATCTCCACAGCACCCTCTCTCTCATTCGATATATGTGGGGCTCTGTGGCATTGTTACTGACTGACCTCTTGGTAAAAACCTCGGATTTTGGTCAATGCACATTAGAAGATCTAGTCCATCCTTGTTGACAATAACTGACTAACTGTCTATAAGAAGTTTAAGACTCTCTATCTCCACAATCCTTCCGCTCTTATACAACGACACAATTAATCTAAAATCCATCGAAGCTATGAGCAACTCAACGGTCACAAGTCCACCACCAACACCTCCAATGGGGAAGAGGGGTAAACAGCGGTTCAAATCTATTAACTTGCCCTGTGAGTGGGTGGAGGATTACTACCCAGGCAGCTACCATCCTGTTATTCTCGGCGATGTATTCAAGAATGGCCAGTACAAGGTCATCCGCAAGTTGGGCGATGGGTCCTTCTCAACGGTTTGGCTAGCACATGATCTTGTGTGAGTCTATTGATCTATAAAACCCCAAATTCATGTCTACTAACAGCCCTTTCTTATTCTAGAAACAACCGGTATATCGCATTGAAGATTATGGTTTCGAAAGTATCGCAGCCAACAGATGAATTAGAACTTTTGCACCATATCGCTAAATCTGCACCAGCAGAGTCTGCGCAGTACATCACAGAGCTTCTAGACGAGTTTGAACACCACGGCCCCAACGGCATGCACAAGTGCCTCGCATTCGAGCCAATGGGTCCGAGTGTCAGTAGTATGGTTGAAGAGCTGCCCCAATTCAACCCTCGCATGTTCGGCATGAAGGTCCGCTATCCACCCCAGATGGTCAGGGGAATCCTCAAACAGACCTTGCAAGCTCTGGAATTTCTTCATAGCAATGGTATTGCCCATGGAGACTTTTAGCCAGGTAATATCCTCTTTGTTGCTAATGATATCAGCTCACTATCTGAGGAGGTGCTCCGACAGGCGGAAGACGTCGAGACCTATTCAATCTCGAAACCAGTCGAGAGGCTTGATGGCAAAGAGGACAAATGGGCCCCTAAGTATCTTTGTGTCGGACAGCCACTTGTGCCTTTTACCAACCATGGCGAAGGTTTTAAGGTGAAGCTATCTGACCTAGGTGGTTGTGAGTACTTGTCTATTGTTTCCCCCTATCTTGTTGCATTGTAATGGACATTTATACTAATATATACACTTCTGCGCAGCATACTTCTTCAATAAATCTCCCACCAAGGTTATCACTCCACTTGGTCTTCGCCCACCAGAGATGATTCTTACTGGAACTGTTGACAAAACAGCTGACATCTGGAGTTTCGGCTGTCTTTTATTCGAGTTTATCACAGGAGAATCACTCTTCCTTCTTCTCGACCACAATTTCGAAGATAACGAGTATCTTTTGGCTCTCACTGGTCGTCTAGGCACCCTGCCTGATGAGCTTTTCCGCCACTGGAAGTCTTCATCGCTGTACTATACACCTGACAAAAAGCTCTTCAATACCCTATATGGTGGTGTGAAAGAAGGAGAGGACCCATACATATGGGATGAAATCTCTGTATCTATGGAACAGGCATTTGACCGCACCAATCCAGATCTAGGCGAAGAGGAAGCTAGCCAAGTGAAGTCTCTCATACGACGTATTTTGCACTACGACCCCTTGCAGAGACCCTCACCGGCAGAAATACTCTCTGATCCATGGTTTAGTCAATAGTTGCCGGTGCTATCTATAGGCTCATCTTATAGAGTTCCATATATGACCATCAATAAATAAATGCACTACTGTCTTCTCAACCACTTTACCTCCGGTAATTGATGAATAGTTAGCAATGCCTTGGAGAAGTTTGGGCTAGATATTGACAAGTATAATACATTAATCTCTGGGATCTAGGCGATATGGACGCACGTAAAGTACAGCAGGCGGAAACAGCAGGTGAAAACCTGTGAAGAAGGCGAGCTTGCTTGTCAAACTTGATATAAATACTTCTTAATTCAAGGAGCCCAACATCCATTCTCGAGTTTTCTTGTATCTCTCACAGACGCTCTCCGATCTTTGTTGTCACAAGACGGTTGAAGTTGCTTAAGCTCAAATTTGACGAGGCCTAATCCAAGGAAATCTAAGAAATTCGCTTGAAATTCCTAGCTGGGAGAAGCTATCTTCCCTACCATGCATGCAAATTATCGTAATCAAATAGAGGCTAGATCTTTGGCAGTTCTCTGCGATTGCGAGAATGATTCGAAGCTTCAAGCTTGCTTTAGACACCTATATAGTCAACCACAGTACGCTCTTTCACTAGCACAACGGCATACAAGGTTAGATCGATAGTCTCATCAAATCATGCGAACTATCCAATGTGTTGGAATAGATAATTTCGGAGTTGACGTTCAAACTAGATTTACGAAGATTTCTTCACTGCTGCGTAGCGCCGAACAAATGATTAATCAGTTTCTTGCTAACCGCGACACACCATGCCCCGAAGTTCTGGCCTCTGGACTTGGGCAAGCGATGGCTGGAGCTTGAGATGCTTGTGGTAGAAAGAAAGGAAGCAATTGAACTAATGAACATCAACATTCAGGTAGCGACCAGATAGTCAAGAAGTGACCCAGGGACAGCTGATGCGAGTGAAGGAAGGACATAGCAGAGCAGGCAACAAGCTCAGGCACAATGCATCTGCCAAGGAGGGCGTCGGTATATCGCTAGGAGCCTGATTCTATTTGATGGGATGACTAGCTGTAGCTATATCCCGATTCCCATCTTGGAGGTTAAGCAAGTGATGCCTTTCAACAACCTATCATCAAACTTATCAAGTGCATTACTGCTTCTTGTGTCACCTCTGATGTGCTACTTTGCGCAACATCTACATGTCTATATTCTATCCTCGGAAGTGGAATACATACATACCTCATGACTCTAGTGTCGGTTTCTTATCTTACAGTATGTTTTGCTCCGAAAACTTCCGGTCTAGAGGAAGAGATCCCTTTTTACTTGACTCTCAACTTAGATTCAAGACGCGTTTTCTTTCAGAAGTACGACTACTAGAGAGCCAAGTATGAAGACCTCGATATTATCTGTAACTAGTTTATGCTTGTGGTGAACACAACTGTGAAGTATGGCATCCGATCAGATGATATCTATAACGTTGACGAGGCCGGCTTTATTATGGGTATGATTCAGTGCAGAATGGCCGTCACAGGCACAGATAAGTGTGGAAAGCCAAAATCAGTGCAGCCTGGAAACTGAGAATGTATTACAGTCATTCAAGCGGTCAATTCGGTAGGCTGACCGATTACGACGTACATCATTGGTGTAGGCTAATATGGTGCTGAGATAGCAACCTTGTAGGCGATTGGACTATTGTGACGATCCGAAATGGCTGGTCTGATAATGAGACTAGTCTTATCGTGGCTCAAGCACTTTTACTAGTGTACAACCAATCGATCAGTCGATTTCTATCGTCTCTTCATCTTTGATGACCATAAAAGTCCGGGGGTTCGGCATTGTAGTGTCTGTGGCAAGGCTGGTCATAGTGCAAGAACATGCCAGGTAGTAGTTGGAACATCTGGGGAAGAGTATAGCGAATAATTTAGATCGATTGAGTGGTTTATTATATTTTTACTGCGGTTTCTAGGAAGAAGGTTAAGATTTTTGTTTCACTCTATACATGTGTGTTGTCGGAATAATCTACTGAATTCAGATATTATCACTTTAGAAGTCACTCGTGATCCTGTACAACCGCACGTGGAACCGTGCTGGTATACAGATTGATCGTTATGGTGAAGCTTGTTTTCTATTCATTCTCTAAAGTGTTAAGTTCTTCCGTCATGGACAACTAAGCTGAAGTATTCGGGCTCGGGTTTACCCAGGGTTAGCCCGACCGAAGGCAAATTCCCCACAATACCCATCCTCCATGCAGTTCATCCAACATTTCATCCAACATGTGTTGATATTATTAAGAAGGATAACTAGCTAGTCTATAAATATGCACAATTTAATCCAGAGAAGCATCCTCCATGTAAAACTGCTGTCCAGCCTACGAGCACATCCCTTTATGCTAGACTCCTCAAGCTAGTTACCAGACTCAAGGCCCATGATAATGATGCGACCAGACCTAGAACCTACCCCTAGTCTTGCGTGGCATACTGCGAATGCGCTACACCGGTACGATGTTGGCATCCAAAGCACCCGTTGCCCATTCTGCATAATCCATGAACCATCTTCGCTGCTACTATATATGTAGTGTTGAGAGGGAAACAAAGAAAATTCATCACTTGATGACCCTGATCCTATGTGTCGTCCATTATTTGAAAATACGTCCGGTGTCACGCTGCTGCCGTAGTCTATAAGAGTCTGTAGACACGCACCAGAAGTCGCATCCCAGATCTTGACTGTCCTGTCATCAGACCCTGATGCCAATCGCTGTCCATCAGTTGAGAAGACCACTGATCTCACCCAGTCACCATGGCCCTCAAGAGTCTGCAGACACGCACCAGAAGTCGCATCCCAGATCTTGACTGTCCTGTCATAAGACCCTGATGCCAGTCGCTGTCCATCAGTTGAGAAGACCACTGATGTCACCCAGCCACCATGGCCCTCAAGAGTCTGCAGACACGCACCAGAAGTCGCATCCCAGATCTTGACTGTGCTGTCATCAGACCCTGATGCCAGTCGCTGTCCATCAGTTGAGAAGACCACTGATCTCACATAGTTATCATGGCCCTCAAGAGTCTGCAGACACGCACCAGAAGTCGCATCCCAGATCTTGACTGTGTTGTCATAAGACCCTGATGCCAGTCGCTGTCCATCAGTTGAGAAAACCACTGATGTCACATAATTAGCATGGCCCTCAAGAGTCTGCAGACACGCACCAGAAGTCGCATCCCAGATCTTGACTGTCCTGTCATCAGACCCTGATGCCAATCGCTGTCCATCAGTTGAGAAGACCACTGATCTCACCCAGTCACCATGGCCCTCAAGAGTCTGCAGACACGCACCAGAAGTCGCATCCCAGATCTTGACTGTGTTGTCATAAAACCCTGATGCCAGTCGCTGTCCATCAGTTGAGAAAACCACTGATGTCACATTACTATCATGGCCCTCAAGGGTCTGTAGGCAAGCATCCCAATCAGCTTCAACCCTTGGCTTTATCTTAATCCAGTCTGGTTCTTCCTGTTCAAATATCCGCCTTATTATGCTGTTGGTAGGGCTGAAGACTAGTGCTGATGCGTAAACCTGCATCGGGGCAGCTCCAATCCCTCCTGTATTGGATAAGAGAAATCGGCTAGCATCTTTGACAATGTCCTGAAGTTCCGTTGATGCTTTTTCCTGCTGCTAATTGTTAAACATTGCTCTTTCGAAGATATATCCACCCCTTTCAGAGCCACTTACCAGACAGGTTGCTAATCTCCTAATTGCCTGTACTCCAGTATAGATGCCATGCATAAGACTGAGAGCCTCTAGCCACTGGAGATACTTCTCTTTGAAGAAGGACAATATTGTATCGTTTTCCCTGGCTATTACATCTGGAGGCGAGCCATGAAGATGGTCAGCCCAGAATATGCAAGAATATTTAACAGCAGCCAATGGGTCAGGGTCAGGAGCCGAAATTTCATCGATAAGAGATCCTGGGGCCTGCAGGTTGTAAATATCGCGCTTCAATGTTTGGCGGAGAAGTTCCAGTGATCGTACGAGGACCACCTGATGTTGATGCGAGATGCCAAAAGGCAGTACCTGGTTTAAGGCTTCACCCTGGAAGTAGTCTTTTGCTGACTGGTGTACAAAAGAGACAACATTGTTATGAAGAGTAAAAAGGGAGCCACACGACGCAACGACTTCTTCTATATCCTCCCTATTGAAGTCCTTTAGGACTTCAACAAGGGCGCCTAGCTCTTCTAACGTGATGGGTCGGTAGACAACGAGAACTTTGGCAATGACCTCCTTGTAGAGTTGAGCATGTGGCGACTCGGAGATCTCCTCTAGCATTTGTCGGTACAAAGCATCAAGCCCAGGTGGAAATGACTTTAGCTTAGCTAGGGTCTCCCATCTTCGTGTTTTTGAACTGGAAAGCTCTTGGCAAACTAGGGCCACCCACAGAAAAGTCCCATGAGCATTTGATTGCAAATATTCCAGGACAGCTTGCTTCATCTCGCCACTGTATCCCTTCTTCTGCACAAGCTGATCCACCTTGTACTTCATAAAAAAGTCGACTGCCAAAGACACTGAATTCTGGTTTATTTCAAGGTGTATCTTGGCTCCTTGCGTGACATCATTTAGACCTTGCTCGATTTCCGGCCGGTTACGGCTTGATAAGATCCATTTGGCGTTTGAGGACTTGATGAAGTCAAGTAAGAGCTCCTGGTCCTCAACACACTCATCCAAGGCATCGACGATTAAAACGGCATTCTCCAAGCTTGAATCCTTCAACATAGCAGTTGCTATCTCGCTGACATCATGCCAAGCACCTTTATTTTCGAACAGCTGCTTTCCAGTACAATCGTACTTCTTTCGCACATATGTGATAAGTTGTGGATTGACTTGTGCAAGGTGATAAATCAAGCCGCGTAGCACAGATGTGGCTGTATTTAGTCCACTACCGCCCGTGGCTTGGCAAAAGAAATAGTAGGGTGAAATTGACTGGTCTGACTCCAACTCATCGATGATACCGCAAAGAAGCATTGTCTTGCCTTTGCCAGGATCTCCTTTGATCCAAAGAATTCGGCTGTCCGCCTCGTTTTTGAACTTCTGGAAGTCCTGGTGCTCGAGAATCCATTTGTATGAGTCTTTCAGCAAGCCACCTTTTCTAACTTCGATACTCTTCTTGTCCGTGCGAGGGTCGGTTACGTAGAGGTCCTTAAGACATTCATTATACTTGTCGTCTTCTCGCGCCTTTGCTTGTTGTCCTGCTAGGCTCTGTACCGCTGTATGGATGTTTTCCACATTTGCTTGCATAGCAGCTGTTGAATCGTTGAGCTTATACATTTGCACTTGGCTCTCTTGGGTGTTGTACTGCTCTATATCATGCTGGACAGCCTTTTCGGCTTTCTGGATGTCGTTGATCTGGCCTGCCCAGTCGTCAATCAAAAACATATCCCTCAAAACAGTGACGGCCTTGTTGCGGTGGTAGAGACAGATGCTTCTAATCTGATACAAAAGGAGCTTTTGAAAGAGCCGTGTGATATTCTCCTCTAGTGCGTCTCGCAGCGCAGCTGTGGTTGTATCTCTCTTGTTCTCGTCAAGCAGTAGGCTGGTCAAGTTCCAATACCATTCTATTCTGCCTAGAACGTACTGGATTCCTTGGCGGTTTTCGAGCGCTTCGGTGATGGGATTTTTCAAGACCTATTTTACGTTAGCTAAAAACAGCACGGTGAATGTCTTTTTACACGGGCAAATTTCCATGACATACTTCTATCCCAAGGCAAACGGTTGCCCATATGACGGCGGCTTCTGGGGCGGCGCGAAGAGCTTTATCCATGATTCCCATGATGGCCTGGACCGCTTGCAAACCACGGTCGATTCCTTGCTTGAGGGAAGCCTCTTTCTTTGTCCGTTCGATCCCTTTCTCAGCGACCTTTCTCATTTGGCGCGATGTGACCTTCAGCTCCGCCGTCACCTTGCCTTCGATTCGGTCGGTGGGTTCAGTGCTAGTCTCGTCAAGCTGAGGTTCGGAGAGAATAATACTCTCGAACGCCTTCACCAACTCTGGCTCTTCTGATTTTAAACGTTGATACGCATCCTCCCAAATCTTCTCTTGAAGAGTATGCAATAGCACTGGCTCGGACTTGGTTGGCGGTGGAGAGCTCACAACTAGTGATGGCGGTCGGGCTGTTCTAGGCACTGGACGGACTGGAACAGGTGAGGAGGCGGTGAGTGATGTAGCTCGGTCTGGCCTTCGAAGAGGCGTGTTTTTCTTTTGGAAGTAGCGTTCGATTTTGCTGAAAATTGACATCTTTCTGACTCTCAAGGGGCGTGTATGGCAATAGCAAGCAAATATAAAACTTGGATAATGAATATGTCAAAATATTGATTTTTTGGTGAGTACGAGAGTGTTCTTGATGCCAGACGCGGGGAGAACTGAGTTGGCGCCCAAGGCCGGGCTGTGTGTTTGATGGACCAATAACATCTTATCGCTTCGCGTCTGACCCTAGGATATGCATGGCTGCTAGCCAATGCATATATCCATCAAACATTTCGCCTAGATAGAGATTTAGGACGTAGAAAAACGATGGTAAGAGGCGATTGTCTTCAAAGGGCCTATGCAACCCAAGTACAGTACTCTCAGTGGGTGTTGCTCTGCTTGGCTCTACTCTAACATCAATGCTTCCTGGATTTCTTTGCAGGGCAGCCGCTGTACCATGGAGCTCATGCATTTGCATATAGCTTTCTTGAGTATTGCGCTGCTCTATATCACGTACAGCCTTTCGGGTCTGCTTAATTCAATGGCGCTAGTTTGCTAAGTTGCCGATCAAAAACAGTGGCAGCCTGATTCTGATAGTAGAGAGATATGCTTTGAATTTCATATAAAATATTCATGATTAGGTTTACCCAGGGTTAATCCGACTGAAGGCAGATTCCCCACTCTGCCTATAGCGGCATTACCCCTGTTAGTTTACCATTAATCCACATGAACTAAAGATGTATAATCAGATGAGACTTGTACAAGGCGACGTTGTGTCGGAACATGAGTACGCAGACGTGCAGGAAAGGACACCAGACTGTAAACCCAAGTATGTATGTCTCATAGTCAAAGTACTCAGGAGCTCACGAAGAAGAGAGTGAAGAATCAATACAAGCAATTCCACAACACCCTTCTGAGTACCAACTACTGAGGTGACATTGGCCTCCAGTATGTCACCTAGCTTTCAGTATTGATCACCTAAATGACTACAGTCTACCCCTTAGTTATCACAGCTTGCACTGAATAAAGCAGTAGGCTAGCGCGGCAGATAGAAGGCAGCGAGGGGAGACAGGGGACTGGCGCTGACACGATAGCATCACCCCAAGACAAATAAAGCTTTTCCTTTCCTACATGGCTTAGTAAGGCCATCATAGGCTGGCTACCTTTGCGCTCATGTCAGTACGGCAAAATCAGGTCCTGGGCTAGACTAGCTCTGTGCTTCTATTTCTTTCCACATTAATGACGACTATCTCACTTCTCATCGAGATTGAGAATAGCCGGCTTAGTAGTGTCGTAGATATTATCCACAGTGGTGCTATGGTACAACTGCACTTGTTATAAGCTTGGGTCACTCATGAACAGCAGCCAAGTCTTCCCATTGAGCTCTCTGATAACTTTGCTTGCCAGGGAACTTCATCTCAAGCTTCGGCTACTGTCTAACAAAAACGGAATTCCAGTGTTTACCAACATTTCATGCACAGTGGTTGGTCAATGTGAAGCGTTTCATGTTCTATGAGCCCGCTTATACAAACTATCTACAACTAACCCGTAGTGGCTCCTATCTCACTCACATATTTCTAAAGCGTCAGTTCTCCTCCGTGTGGGCAAGACTGCCCTCTTATTTATATCGGATCATCAGGTACGGGCCTCAGTCTGAATCGGAGGCAAAGATGGAGGCAGAGACAGAGACTGCTAAAGCCGAGACTGAGTTTTGGCAGTTATTTCCACATCCCCTTCGGCATCAACCTCGCTTCTAGCCACTTCCTCCTTCTCAAGCCGTACCTCGCGTCCCCTTTTATGGCAGTACCATAAGACAAATAAAAGCACTATACCACAAGGAACATGTTAGCAAGTTCGTATTTTGAATAACTAAATATAATATACTCGTGTGTATTAAACTTACAAAACAACGCCACACTCAGCACGGCATTCGTTCCAATAAATGCCGGCCAGCGCGTCTTCAGCGCCCCCATGATCGCTTTGAGCATGTCAACGATGATTGCCGGATTTGTCACCAGCTCTGTCAGCGACAATGAGGTAAATATCTTCTTAGCAGCCTCCTTCACAACTGTCTTACCCGCCGCTCCCTCGACTGCCTCCAAAGCAACACCCTGACTCTTGGCTGCTGCCACTGCCACTTCGGGGCCTAGCTTGTCGGTAACCTTGGCTGGCATCGAGGCAACCAGTTTTTTAAGCGGCGATGGTAGCCGGTCATACGAGCGAGCAAGCGTTCCGTCGCGGTCTTCGACAAGGGCCTTTATATCATCGACAGCTGTTGGCACACCGTTAAGCAAGTCTTGCAACACAAGCGAGAACTTGTGCACGAGCGCTGCTGACTCAGCTGACATGCTGAAAGTACGGTTATTCCGTGCCGAGAGGTCCAGTTCATCGAGCACATGTGCGAGCTCTTTGGCTTCGGATTGTACCTGGGATTGCGCTTCAGCCGGTGCACTGACCTCGGTGTCGAGCGGACTAACTTCGGTGCTTGTCTCGGGAACTGCGACAGGGGTAGAGGTGTCCGAGTTGGACTTGGAATGATCACGACGCAGAAAGGCCGAGAGACGGTTTATTCTGCCGGGGGCAGAGCGCTCTTTTCCCTTTTCTTTGTCTTTGTTCCCGCCACCTTCAGTGTCTTTTTCTTTGTTTGCGCCCGGATCCTTAGTGCTATTAGTGCTCTCAACACTCTTGATACTTGCTTGGTCTCCTTTATCGCTTGGCCTTGGTGGCAAAGGTGGCCGTGAAGCCTCATCGTCATTTGATCCGCTCAGAAGCGCGTCCCAATCTATAATAGACCGGAAGAAGTTTTCGTCATCTTTTCGGAGCACGAGCGTTAGATCACCGCTATTGCTTTGTTCCATGTGCTTGTCGTTTGTTGTTTTCTGTGTAGCCTCGAGGATAGTGGTAAAGTTGGCTTCATCAGTGGACGTCACAGCTGGAGCTTTGCTTGTGGCGTTGCCGTCAACAGCCTCAATGCCAGCTCCATCCCCGACATCAGCCACAAGACCCGCCTCAGAGCTTTCCTTAGCAGTCCCAGCTGCAGCTGCTTCCTTGGCGGCCTTATCGGCCTTGGCCTTTTTAAATTTCTGGAAGGCGAAATATTCTAGCATGATTGGAAGGAAATAATGAAAAAAGAGTAATTCTGCAGATGTAAGAAGAAAGAAAGTACTTTGCGGGGAAAACAGGACATTTAATCTCTTGTGCCTAGACGCTCCTAGCTACTAAGCATTAGCTTGCATGTGAGGGAGGGAACATCGAAATATACAGAATAAAATACTTAGTACAATACTTCTTTCACATGTCTTGTACCTGCCCAACCTCTGTTGGAGGCCTATCAGCTCATCTTGCATATGGGCTTTGCTCGCCCGTTTCGTGGCATATAGCGTTGCTACCCCTGTCTAGCTTGTCGAACCCTAACCCTACTCGTTCATAAATGACATCATTTCCAAGCTCTCGCTGCCAAAGGCTTGATCTACTTGAATTTCCCACGACTCTGGATATGCCCTGTGTATGTTCTCTTATGCACTAGCTTAACCTACAAGTAGTTTTAGTTACTCTTCCATTTCATCTACTTCTTCCGCCTCTTCTAGTTCTTCCTCAATGACATCATCATTAGGCGCCCCGTTTTGCTGCTGAAACACATCCTCTACAATGTTACTCCTCCGCCCACGCCCATTTCTTTGTTGCTGCTGTTGCTGGTAGAGTCGGCCCTGTGTGATGGCCTTTTCACCCACATAGTGGCTTCCTGTCCATTTTGTATTGCACGTTGGGCACTCGTGTGTTCTGCGAGAGCCAAAGAACGTAGTGGCACATCGCTCGTGGAAACGAACAAGACAGTCCAGATTAGCGCAGCGCACGCCCTGCGTGAGAATCTCGCGACACGCCATGCACGCCTTTATTCGTTGCCATATACCCTGCTCTTGTTCACTGTCATTGAAAGTGTCTTCAAGCCATGACTGCAGCTCCGCCAGCCCGCGTGTCGAAAGTGAGTAGAAGCCGGCTGTGCTGTGCGCTAACCAGTTAGCATCCACAAGCTCCTGCATAATGCGGTTTACATCGCTATGGGATATGCCACGGTCAACTGCCTGCGATGCGGATACGTCGTCATTTTGCGTAGCGCCAGTAGGCCGCGACCCTGCTGGCCGCCCAAGAGGCAGACATTGTTCTTTGGTGACGGCCATGACCTCCATGCGGGGTGAATTATACTTGGCAAATATGGCATCTAGTAGGCGGCGGATAAACGAGAGTTCGTCGGGGCCGTAGAGCGTAGCGAGTTGTGTAGCAGGGTCAGATGAGATATTGATGAAACAGTATGTACGTTCTTGCGTCATTTGATCGATGGCGATCCGGATGCTGTAGTCAAACTCAGCGATCTTGCTGCGGACTTCAGTTACAAGATTAGCAAGCACCGACTGGACATCCTCTGGCTCAAAGTCTTGTCCGGTGGTAGTGAGTAACTTGCTGATAAAGAGTTTGGCATCTGATTCAGCAAAGGAGCCACGGCTCATGATGGCCTGGAGAAAGGCACGGCATTGCCAGTCTTGAAGAGGCATCGAAAAGCGAAGCAGTAGAGGCGAGTAGTAATGAATAAGGCGGCTTCACCTTAGTTACAAGATAATCGGGTTTCAGAGACAAAACGCGTCATCCGGTCTTCGCATGAGCTAGCGCGTAAAGTGTCTGTCGTTCTGACAGCTGCCAGCGACTGACTGACCATCCCATACAGCTGTCAGAGACGGCATCACGACATGGCGTGGTTGAGCTTGCAGAAAACAAGCAAGCCCGCAAAATCATTAGCAACCACAAACTCGACCGACTTTTTTTCTTTTCTTGTTTTTATTTATAGGGCCTGGGCTTAAGTCCTTGCAAGGACTAGCGACTTGGAAACCGCCAGCCACCAGCTTCCTTTCTTCTAGCCCGCTTGTTCTTCAGGCCTTTCTTTGTTACATCCTTTCGGTCTATTCTCCGAGTCACCGCTTCTCGCGAACTTTACAGCCTTGCCGTGTCTTGCAGCCTTGCAGCCATGCAAACACAATGCCAACGTCTCCATCTACCACCGCTGGGCTTGTCCGCACCCGTTCCTTGAGACCACCTAAAACAATTGCTCCTACTTCCATCAATGCCAATACGACCGCCACTGCTACCGCTAGCAGCTCTAAAACTAACTCATATTCCACGAGAAACCCCGTCCATGTACGTCGCACGGCTGTCGGGACCTCAGACTCGATCACATCTGTCTCAACTTTAGCTTCGGTCACTCCTGTTGAATCATCCGAGGCACACCACCACCCAACCAATCCCACCGGGGCTCGGCAACAACTCTCAGGCTCGTCAGGCCCGTCTCGAAGCTTGAAACTCTTTCTAGCTAACTTGCGAGCACTCGACCTTGATTTACGGCCTGACTGGCCTGACATCTCGCCATTGACGTTTGCATCTTCGGCATCATCATTAGGCCAGAAGAAAAGGGTCCAAAGCGTTGAATGGGCATTGTTTTACTTGTTCAAACTTTGGGACCCAGAAGAGTGCCGGACTGTACGGTATCCCCTACTCCACTCTATCTGCTTAATCACTTATTTGCATAACTTCAAATTGAATTGTGTGTTTGATACATGATTGTGCTAACTTGCTCCAGAAATTGCAATTGCTGTTTCCCCCCAACGACCAGGTGCAGTCACTAAACCTGCGCGCTGCTCTTCTGCGATGTCTCGACCAAGCGAAGAAAAATGGCGTGCTGAGCCGTGAAACCATAATCCGTAAGACCATGTTAGATGACTGTAAAGGCGAGAGGCTCGAAGAAGTTTTGGCTAGCTTTTCGGCCGCTGTTCTGAAAAAAGTCGTAGCCGAAAACCCACACAGCCGATGCCCTGCAATTGCCCAGACCCTTGCCCTTGAAAACAGAGGCATCAGCGGCGAGGGTGAAGAAATTCCCGCTCTCATCCTAGCCCACAAGGCCTCTCTTAGCCGCCAGCTGCGTGAAAAACAAAAGACCCGGGGCTTGTACCAAGATCTGTCTGAGCTGCTTGACGTCAAAGAGCGCACTTTAGCTAGACGGCAAGAGCAGCTTAAAGCCGTGATGCCATCAGAAGCTGTTACACCGCAGCAAAAAACTGAGGTTAACCGGATGGTAAGAAACAATTGGGCAGGGAACGGTCAGTGGATGGAAGCTCTTCTCCATGGCGATGGCGCAGAGGCTAGCAAAGACCCTTTTTTGAACACACCCTTTGATAAGGTTTGGAGACGGCTCCATGCAGGCCGTCTCTCTGAACTGGAAGAGAAGCCGAAAAGCCTTCTTGACCAACTAGACTTACGCATCCAGGCGCAGCAAGAAAGACTAGCCAAGTGGCAGGACTTCCGAGAACGCATCTTTGGAACCAGCGAGAACAGGCCCATTAACACAAACCCTGTATCTACTAGAAGGACGTCCAGGTGCACTATTGACTTGCATTTTACTGCCCATACAGACTTGTCATCCGCGTCGGCAGTAGCTTCTTCGCATAGAAAAGCAGATAGCTCACTGGTAACAACACTTCCAACTATGATTGTGGAGGCTGGTGATTATTCGTCGTTGATACGGGACTTTTATGCGGACATGGCCGCTATTAACGAAACAAAGCATACGTCGTTGTCTTCCCAATCGTGGGTGCGGAAAATCTCCCCCCGTAAACCATACCGATCCCCAATCGCTTCACAGGAGCCCATATCCACAGCAAACTCCTCATCATCAGAAGACCCTGCGAGCAGCAGAACATCTGAATCACCTCCTTCGCGCCATATAAGATCTGCCTCCATTAAATCTCCACCACGCATGTCCCCGCCTCGTGTCACTCTGCCTAGTGTTCTTACCACGGATTCAGTCGAGTCTAGTCTCCAGCTACACCCGCCTAGATCATCATGGGGAAAATCTGTTGAGCGGCCTATCCGCGTTCGAAGAGGCGATGAGACTCCTGTCCGTAAACCAGGTCCGCGACGAATGCCGAGCCCAAAGCCTCCGCCCAAGATTGGGGCACCAGGCTTCTCAAAAGAAAAGGAACCGGGTATGTTTCCTGGCCTAAGAAAATCGTCGGGGTCTATTATGGGCATCAAATCTAGCTCAGGGATATCAGTGGATTCTAGAGTGGGCACTAAAATTATAACTACATCCATGGAAACCAAAAAGCCGACTCTAGTCGCAGAGCTAGCGGTGTTGTCCCTAGGCTCAGAACTACCACGGGATGCACATACACTTGATGGCCAAGTAGAGGAGATACTTGAAGCCATGCAAAATGCCTCGCCTTCCCCCACCAGAAAAATTCAGCCATGTCGTACAATGAGTCTGGCCGATCGCACGCGTCTTTCTATCATGAAGACGACGTCACTCGATCTTGATTTAGACCAAGACACAAACCCTGAACAATTCAGTCCTTCGGTCGAGGTTCATGCACCAGAGATACAACCACATGATGATGAGCCCATGAGCGATTTGGTTGCCCGCACGCGTAAGAGCATGGCAGGCTTTGAAGCAGCCCAGAAAAAGGCCCAGGTTGATCGGCGGCGGTCGCTCCGACTACAACGCACGGCATCTAGGAAAGACAAAGGAAAATCACGCTTTGATGACGTACCAGAAGAATGCCTAAATGTGCCACAGACTGGCGATGTACTAGATGCTGATGAGGAGCTAAGCCATGAAATGTCGTTTTTGGGGCTCATGGATAGCCAGGAGGATTACGAAGCGGTGTTTCGGAGTCGGCCGAAGATTAAGACCAGCCCGGCACCGTCACCGAGTCGAATGGGGTTTGGGAGTTGAGATGATCCGTAATGTAGAGTAAGAGCATATGTGATTTGTTTTAGTACGGATACCTGCGTTTATGTCTACAAACTGGTGCCAGCCTATGTACGACACCTCAGGTAGAGTCGGAATCAAAGGATTGGTAACCATCAATAAAGCCATAGCCACTTGATTTAGAATTCGATATATTTGCGGTAGTTGTAATAATACATGTAAATATACAGGTTGTAGCTAACACCAGCAACCCGCGTAACCTAACCAGCGGTTCATACTTGCAAAGTCGCATGACCGCCAACCTCAACCTTCCCACTTTCTCTTTCTTTTTCTACTCACCAACCCTGCCTTGTCAACTCCTGCACACGAGAAACTGTCGACAAGAAGCTCTCGCGAAAGCGTGCCCGCCATCTCTCACTCTTAAGTCTCTTGCGCTTAAGACCTGGTCTCTCGTGGGCTCTCTGTAGACGCACTAGCTTGGGAAGGCCATTCTGACGCACACGAGTGTTGAGGATACGCAACGCCATAGAAGCATCCGTGTGGCTAGTCAAGTGTACTGTACGGCCGGTCGATGGTGCTAGCCGCACTGCTTGCTTGTAGCGTGGCCGTTTGGGCAGCGGGTTAGACAGTCCGCTAATCTGCTGGTCCGTGTTCAGCAGACTCGTGAGGCCGCTACGGTCGATGCCGCCTTTCCAGCCCCATATGACTGGGTTTGGGGTCTGTGGCGGACTCTGCGATGGCGACACTAGGCCGCTCTCGCTATCTCCTGAGGTTTTGGTGCTCTCATTGCCCGCGCTGGGTTTCGGGTTGGACTGGCCGAAAATCTTGCTCTTGACCCAGTCGGAAGTGACGTCGGGGCGCAGCGCTGTACTGCTGAAGATGCGGGTTGTAGAGGCCAAGGGGCAGGGCTTTGCAGTGGCTATCGAGCGCCAGGGCGCGGGACCCCGAAGAAGCGTAGATATCGTAAAAGACCTGCTTAGTTAGTTGTTATTAGCTAGGAAATAGAAAATAGGAGGAGCAATTGTGAAAGTCTAAACAAAACTAAACGACCAGAAACCAACGGGGCCTTATTTGCTTACATATGTGCGATTGTTTTCACAGCGTCTCGTCCACAAACACTATAAGCTTCCCAGCATTACAAACAAGGTGTCGGCTTTGTTGGTACTTGAGGCTATTCACAAGAATCTCACAGCCCCGCTTTTCTGGTGAGGTCCCACTATTGCACCCCGGAGTCTCTATCAGCCTTGTGCCCTTTTCGAAGCAGAAAAAATTTCAGCCTTGCGACTAGAAAAAAATAGCGACGCTTGCGAAGAACTCATACCCAACCAAATAATAACCTTGCACCAGGTCTCGTAACCATCATTATCACCCACGGTTTTTGCTTGGATTTTATCCAGTCTTTTTTTTTTCTCGCCGCGACCGATTTCAACCCCACTCATTTACATTCTCCCCTACGCTAAGATCTATTCAATAAGCCTTTTCCATCGCGTATCACTAGGAACCGCTTCCATCGTTACTATGTCCTACAACCCCTATGGTGGTGAGTCTCTCTTCACTCATTCTATCGTCATACATGCTAATCTCATTCAGCCGGTCAATACGGCCCTCCTCCAGGCTATGGAGGATTCCCTGCTGCCATCAATATGAGTGCGCCTCCTGGCATGGTGGCACCGCCGGGCCTTGGTATGTCCTCTCTCCCGCCTCTACTCCCCATTGGGCTCACGACGCTTCTTATGCTAACCCCTAGCTTTTCTTAATCCCCAGGCCCTCCTCCAGGCATGTCTCCAGCTCCGGGAATGGCGCCGCCTGGTGTCCACACCGCCAACGCTGCCCAAGCTAACCGCCAAAGTGGCCTCCCCATGAGCTTCCAGCCGCCGTCAAATCTCCCCAGTAACATCAACTTCAATGCCCGCGTCATTCGCCTGGGCGCATCCAACCCTAAGCCCGCAGCCAACGGCGCCAGTAAAGACGGCGATAACTCAGCTTCAGCGCATGCGCCCAGCTCCAAATTCGGCAACGACCGTGCCGAACAGAACAGAGCGAATACCCGCGAATCCATTCAAGCTTTGGTACCCCCGAAGCAAGACGAAAAGTTGCGCACGATTTTCATCGCCAAGATCCCCGAGGGCGTAAATGGAAATGCCGGCATGGAAAGTCTGCTTAGATCTGTAGGTCGGCTCAAGCGCTGGGATTCCTCACCTTCGTCACTCTACGAAGCCACCAAGACAGCTTTTGGGTTTGCACAGTTCGAAGACCCCGACTCAGTATCAATGGCCTTGGAGTTGTTAAAAGATATCGAAGTACCAAAAAAAAAGCAAGCAACCCCGGAATCCATGCCCGCCGATGACGACAACGAATTTGCTGGAATCGAGAAAACTAAGCTACAAATTGCAGCCGACCCCATCACAGTCAAGTACCTTGAGTCGCATATAGAGTCCAAAGGTGAGGATCCCCACAAAGAGGCTCAGATACAGACTGCACGAGAAGCCTTGAAAAAGGCAATACGTGATCTCTTTTACCCTCCGGCAGCTACCAAGCTCGATGACGCCACATCAGCATCCGAAGCTGTCGAGGTTGTCAATATCAACATGACGCAAGAGGACGAGCTTGCTGATATCCCTGCCGAAATGCGCGAGATGGTCGCTGGCGAAATTGCTGCCTTCCGAGAACGCAGCACGCAACGGGATATTGAGCGCCTTAAGAAGGAAGAGGAGATGGAAGAACGTGAGCGCCAAAGGAACGGCGCAATCAACGGCAACAGATCCCCACATCCTTCTATCCGCGGGGCTCCATCTGGCCCTCGTAATGCCAATGGCAATGCTTCATCTGGCATGATGTTCGTCAACGGCGGTCTCTCGTTCGCAGACATGAGCCTTTACAAGGACCATTCCGACACAGACGCTAGCGATGAGGAACTCAACCTCCGGGTCGTCAAAAAAAAGAAGGACGAACAGTACCACATGTTCCTTGACGCTGAGCGCAAGTGGGTTAGCCGCGAGCGTTCACGAACAGCGGCACTAGAGCGCGAACGCGACCGTGAAAAGCACGATGCAAGCAGCCTAGAAAAGCGTAGGCAAGAGGCCCTCGAACACGACAAGCAGTGGGATGACGAAAAGGAGCGCACTCGAAAAGTCCATCCCTACTACGCTGATCATGCCAGCTGGACACGCAAACGTGCCCAGGCCCGGGCTGACGAGACAGCACGTGATACTGCTGATCGTCATGCTGAGGCCGACGAAGCCCGCCGCGAGAAAAAGGAGATGGACAAGGCACGCGGTATGGCAGATTCATTCTTGGAGCAGCATTCAAAGGAGATTGGCTCGCAGTCTTCAATAGCCTCAACTGCTATCGCCGCATCTACACCAGCGCCAGCCCCAACAGCCCAGCCATTCAAGCTGTCTCTAGGCGCTGCTGCACAAAAGGCGCAAGCACAGCGCAACGGTCTCCAAAGACGCACGATTGCCGAAGTCGAGGGTCTGTTGGATGATGAGGAGCATGACCAGCGCACAAAGCGCACGCTAGTACCTATTAAATTCGAGCCCATGTCGGCAACGGCTAGCATGACAGATGAGGAGCTCCAGCAGGCTGTGCGACAGCTAGCCCAGGAGATTCCAACGGAGAAAGAAGACCTCTGGGCATGGCCAGTGCAGTGGGACTTCCTGGATGAGTCCATCATGGTGGAGAAACTGCGGCCATTTGTGCAGAAGAAGATTGTCGAGTACCTCGGTGTCCAGGAGGAGGTGATTGTGGAGGTTATTGAGGATCATCTGCGCAAGCATGGTGAACCAGCCGAGCTTGTAGAGGAACTGGCAGAAGTAAGTTTTTTTTGTTCATTTTGTTTCCGTCACCACAGAGTCTTTAACTAACATATCCTACTCTTACTACTAGGCTTTGGACGAAGAGGCTGAAGATTTAGTAAAGAAGCTCTGGCGCATGGTTATTTTCTTCACAGAAAGCGAAAAGCGCTCTCTTCCGGCATAAGTACTATAGGGGGAGGAACAGGGTCCTTTTTTTAATTTTCCGGGTCCGATTCAAAAGCCCTTCAATTTGCTTGCTTTGATGCATTGGTATGGGCAGACGACCTGTTGAATAGACATACATCTTTTTGGTAAAACTGGCCGAAGCGCCACATATTCTCAATGTGCGCCACAACTTGTGCCATCTGCTCTGTGCTACTCCGGATAAACCAAGGGTAATTTTACTAAGCAGTCGCCAGGGGACTCACGGCCTCATGCATGGAAATTGGACACCAACAAGAACAGACCTTGATCTCATTAACGATCCTTATTTCACTCATTTAAAGCCCACACACTCGTTTAGTCAGTGCATACTACATTATTGCCTCTATTAGTTACCATTAGTCAATCCAACCCGACCTTACTAACACGGCAATGCCCTCTTTGGCCGCAGCACCATGAAAGGCCCACGTGACGACGTGCCCCTCTTCATGGCCAACATTTCAACCCCACCCATATCGGCTTCCTCGCTGGAAGGCCTACCAAATGACGGTAGTCTAGGGCTTCTCCCTGTGCTTCCCGATGGGCCGGAGGCTTCACAGAAGCAGAAGAAGCGAAATGCCGCAACTGCTGCGTCAGCCGCCAGCGTACGAGCTCTTTCGGCCCAGGCCATTGCCTTTTACTTCCGCGCACCGGCCAAAGCCTTTTTCCGCATGCGTGTCGATTACCTCGCATTCGCCCGTCGGCTACATCAAGCTGAAGCCGAGACACTACGCAATGCGCTGCACGCAACGAGCCAGCAGGCCACAGGCAACGCTTCAGCAATGAGTGGCCCATTAGTGCGTGCGTGGCATCATGCGCTTGTATGGATGCATGGTACTACTCCCGGTGTTCTGGCTAGCGCTGTACGCCAGCAAGGCTGGGGCATCATCCCACATCAGGTAGTACCGCCATTGGCAGCCAACGTCGGCGTAGGTGCAGTGTTGTACACAAGCTACCTCCATATTCTGGGCCTTCTGCACGAAGAGAGCGGGCGTGGCACTAAACATGTGTATCCTCCTCCACGACCAGTCCATACCTTCGAGGCGGGGTTTCTAGCAGGTGCATTACAGAGCGTGGTAGCAGCCCCGTTGGATGCAATTCAGGCCCGGTATGACCACGGAGACCTAATGCGTAGTGGTGATGGGCGGCCACAGAGCATGTGGTCGTTCGGTGCGCAGAAAATCCGCGAAATTGGCCTGCGTGGGGTCTTTGCAGGCTGGGGTCTCTCTTTTACTAAAGACAGCCTGGGCAGCGCAGTATTCTTCAGCATGTTCGAGTACGTCAAGGCCCAGGGCTACTACAATTTTGTGTCGTGGTACTACGGCGGGCTTCAGGACAGCATTGTGGCCGATTTAGCTTTGAAAAGGCCTGTGGGCAGCAATTTGACTAGCGCCGAGGCAGCGACAAACAATAGCCGGTTCCACAATGGCTTCACAGTCATCCGACCACACTATGCTATCGAGCCCGGGTTTTTATTGCTGGCTGGTATTTCAGCCTCATTTGCACAGCAGATTGTGGTGCATCCGTTGACACACATCCAACTAGAACACTGGGATCGGCTGGAAGATCTCGACGCTCGAGCTCAGGAAATCAAAGGACTGCGGGCCCGGGCCGAGGCGGTGGCAGTACCAACATTACGAGAAACAGCGACAAATACAGGATCAAAACCAGGTTCGAAAATGTTGGCAGCGACAGCGACATTAGAAGAGTCCAGCGTGCCTAAAGCAGAGAAAGCCCGGGCGTCAATCAAATCTCCCCCTCGGGGATTAATGCTACAAGCCAACTATCGGGCCTACCAGGAAACGTGGAGACAGTGCGTGGGCCAGGCCCGGGCAGAAAAGAAGGGAATACTCAGCTGGCTGTACCGGGGCTTCTGGTGGAATACCATCAGACAGGTACCCAGTACATCAGCAGGGCTGATTATCTTTGAGTTGGTCAGACGCAAGTACGGGATGGATAACGAGAAAGTGCGGATCCAACATGACGACTACGAGATTTTGCTAAACTAGAGGGGAACGCTATTTGGCAGGAACCCTAATATACTCATCATATTAGTACTAATGTCGGTACTACTAGCTGAATTATTGATGATATAACAAGGGCCAAGTTATATCGGCTGCGGGTTGCTACGCTACTACATTCTACTGAACTGCTCATGACCATTTTTCTTTTGCGAATATGGTTATATTATTGCTCATAAGGTCGTCATTATGCTCTAGGGAAAAGTCTAACAAGAGTGCAACTGAGGGGAAACGCAAAGCAGAGACAAAGAGGAAAAAAAAAGGAACAAAAGAAAAGAAAAGAAAACGCTGATATGCTGTAATGTAGTGAGTGCCCAGGACCAAAAGAGTGAGGAACAGAGAAGATGGAAAAGGGGACCAAAAAAGAACAAAAGAAAATAAAAACAGATGCAACGACAAAGAAACAAATACATGGCAAAAGACAGTATATGCCACATGTCTCGGACACTATACCGGAGATGACACCGGAGTATGCTCAGAAATTCCAACGGCGACAAGCTCGCCTGCAACATTTAGAATAGAGGTGTCTGCAACATGCGGTTAGAAAAGAAGAACGAAACCAGCTAACGACAAATAAAGTGCAGCAAACTCACCAAGGTCAATCTCCGTTTTAGAGGGGAACCATACGGGGCCCTTCTCACCCGCACGTTTACACACGCAGTGCAGCACGGTAAACTGTTTCCATGAACTGTGACGACGAAGATAGCAGTCGAAGCACGACTCAGTGAAGCCACCGCTACAGCGAACTTGTTAGCAACTACACGCGCGAAAACACAGGCCCAACCGGCCTAGCACGAAAACGTAAAGACTTACCGAACATCCCACTTCAGCTTGCCGTCAAAGTTTCCAATGTACTGGTTCAGATTCAGGCTACTGGGCACATACTTGCCCTCATCGCTCTGGCACTTGGCATTCACATGGGAATAGTGCTCTTCCGGCTCGCCATAGAAACTGGCATTCAGCTTGACATTTCGACAGCTATCACCAAAGGCCGTTCCGCTTCCGTGAGCGACTGCTTGCGTTCCAGAAACCTGATAATCTACCGGGCGGGGCCTGGGAATCGACAGACACAGAGCATTTGAAGCAAATGCAAAGAAGAAAATGGCGAGAATCTGGACCAATGAAGGGGCGGAAGAGGAGATGGCCTTGGACATGGTGGGCGAGACTGTATAAAAAAAATAAAGAATAAAAGTATATGGAATAGGAATAAAAAAAGAACTGAGCAAGAGAAACAAGGAGCAAGAAAAAGATCAGAAGCAAAAAGACAGACCAGAGCCGTTGCTAATAAAGAAAGAAAACCTCAAGGCAACATAAAATAGAGAAAAGCAAAATAAAATAAAATAAAATAAACTCGGCGCAGGGCGCGGTGGCGCGTGGGTCGCAAAAAGCTTGCCTCATATATGGAGCAGCAACAGCTTGGGTGCAGTCTTGGTCTTTTCACCTGTCCTTCTGCGTTTCTGGGCAGCTTGGGCCAAGACCAGGCTAGTCACCAAATGACCAACTTTAAGCAAGAATAGAGGTCAAGAGTAGAATAGAGCCAAAGCAGGAAGACCGACCCTAGCAAGAAGACCCTGGCAAGAAGAGGCACAAAGAGGCAGACAGGACAAACCACACAATCCTGATAAAAAAGAGGCAGCTGGGCTAGGGTGCTTGGCTGAAGAACAAGAACTCTGAAATGGGCTGTGCATACAAGGGCAGATTGTGATCAAAGAACAAGGGGAGACTAATGACACGGAGGAACAAAAACACCCTCAAGACCAGCGAAACCTTTGTAACGATGCTTGTTCTGGAGCAGTGCCAAGGGAGGCAGTGTTGGGGGATTTGGGAGGGCGGGACAGTGGGCTGCTGTATTATAAGACTGTGTCACGTGATGTACAGCGTGGGTTGGTATTTAGGGTTGTGTGATCAGCACCAAAACGCATCAAATTTTGAGGAAAATCTACAGCAAGCCGCCCCAAAGCGATCACCAACAAACGACCACACCGAGACATCCGAAAATGCCTAAAAACACAGCCAAACACGCCCTCAATTGCAAAGAATCTGCCTTTGCCAACGTCATAACAACAGGCAAATGTCGTCTGAAATTAACCCCCGACAAAGTCCAGACTCATCAAATTTGGTAGCTGCCGATATTGATCAGACTCGTCGGATCAAAGAGGGAGCTAGGCGGCTGCTGCAAGGACGATAAAGGAAGGCGCTCTGCATACAGGGTGGCAGTTGCTTGTAGCTGAAGCGCCTTTAGGCGTGAATGAGGTTATTGCACTGCCATTGCCACGGTGAGAGAGAAGAGGGGACGAGAGGGAGAGGGAAAAAGAAGGGAGGCAGAAGAAAGCAAGCCAAACCGGCAATAGTCACAAAATAATGCAAAGTGTACGAATATCAGAAGAAAATTAATTTATAAATTAATTTTAAAAAAAAAAAAAAAAAAAAAAAAAAACACAAAACAAAAAGAAGCTTGATTAATCAGAGACATGGACGATCGTGGGAGTTTCTCCTACATGGCTCACTCCCCCAGATGGAGGGGGCGTCAAACTGTCAGAGAGATAAGACGGAAGGAACTTCTTGCAAGATCTGGATGGAAATCGCCCAAGCGAAAAGAAACCCCACCCAAACAAAAACGTCAAACAAGAGTAAGAAGAACTGCAAGTTAGAAAAGCGCCTTGTCTTGTTGCTGGGAAAAGAACGTGATGAAGAAGCAGGTCCCCATCTAATCAAATCACGATAAGACAAAGAGGGCCCCCAAAAGGAATTCATCGAGGAAACTAAACTTGCAAAGAGACAAGGAAAAAAAAAACTTGATTTTGTGGAAAGAACCAATATCAAAACTAGATTATCAATAACCAATACCAGAAACGCCAGAAGCCGAGATCAACCCTAAAACCCGAATATATATACGCAAAAATAAGGGTATCGCATACTCATGATTTCCTACACGTGACAGGGGTCTAAACCCTATGAAACCCACCTCTTCTTCCCGCATTTTCTTCACTTCCCTGCGCTTTCTATACGCATTCGCGACACTGATGGCATCGGCACTTTGTGCTCGTAGCTGTCGCTAATACTAGAGCTAGACTTGGCCGACTCACGATCTAGGTCGGCCATCTGCACAAGCGATGTCTCGTCTAGGTCAGCTCCGTACTTGACTGTGTAAGTACGTGAGCAGAGGATGCCCGACGGGTCAATAGCACCCCTGTTGACATTGTGGTCGCACTCGACAGCGCGATGGTGACTGCCAGTCGGCGTTGATATGCCGCCACTGTCGCCATTGCCATGCACATTGTTTACAGTGCCAGTTCCGTTGAGCCCTCCCGAGACTGCGCTGTCTTGCGGCATGGAGCGCTTGTACTGGTCGCTGGCGTAGTAGCTGCCCTTGCCATGGTCGTGGAAGGTACTGTCGAAGACGCGGGGGAAGAGCCGCACAAGAACAACGCGGATGGACGGCATACAGGCGCAAATAATACCGATGTTGATCTCAATCGTGGACCAAAGGGCAGCCTCCCATTGGTCCCAGGTGGTGTTATGGGAGTTGGCGAACTTGATGAGAGAGTGCAAGCGGACGATAGACATAACGGTGACACTGCAGAAAGAAAAGGAAAAAATGAGATGCTTGTTAGTGGGATGACGATGAAGGACAGTCGGAGATCGAGAGGCCAAGCCGGCCATGGGTGTCACTCACAAGGTACCAGTGCAGAACATGAGTCCTACGCCTAGCTTCTTCTTCCAGTGCAGCTTCAAATGGCGTAGCTGGCTCAGCGGGATTGCCAACATGCACAAATCAAGCAGAATTGACCCTGCTGCATTCGCCCACGCCAGGTGGTTAATGGACACGCACGACCCAGTTGTCTCGCCACTCCATTTGGTCCAGAAGTAGCTGATGGGGCTGCACTGGAAGATGGCCGCAATGACAAAGGCCAGCCCAAAAGCTGCCACGACAGCAACGGTAGCCCAGAGCAGGCGACGCACGGCAGGGGCTGGGAAAATGCGAAGATAGAAGAAGAGGATGCTCAGCTTGAGCAGCGTAACATGGGTAAAGTATAACACTTCCATGACATAGTAGTAGCGACCGAATAGCGTGATATCGTCGAATGGAACGGTCCAGATATCTCGTGCAAGCCCGTGCTTAGTGAGACCGGTGGTGTTCATGACAGTCGATGGGATGCCACTTCCCATGGTGGCCAGGATGAAGATGTCACTTAGGTTGAGCTGGTCGTGGATGACGAAGAGTTTGAAGCTAATTCGCACGGCAACGACAATGCCTGTGATGATACCAAGGGTGATGGAGACAGTGTCGTAGGTCCGTCTCTTGTCACGGGGGACAACGCCGCAGTTGGTGGAAGTGACGTTCATGGTTGCTGCAATAGAGACAAGGTTAGACGCCTGCGGGTAGTCTTGCTAGGGTGTGATGCTCTGCTCGTCAGGTTCCTGCAGCGTTTTCAGGCTTTTGAATCCCCTTTGAGCATTGCTGATGTTCATGCTACCATATACTCACTTAGCATTTCCTTGGGTGTGCACGAAGCAGCCACACACTTTTCAATGCTTGCTACAAGCAGCTTGTTAGTGCATACGCACGTGGTGTCATCCAAGGCGCACGACGAATTAGAGACAAGTGTGGCCATGCAAGTAAGCTGTTGTTGGCATGCGGCCAATCGTTAGTTCTCTCATGAACAATAAACAATGGGAGGGCTATTTGCTGTAACTTACACTGCAGCTTGGTAGAGACGCAAGGTTATTAGTAGTTGCAGCAGTTACAGCAGCACTGGCCATGACCAGTGCAGCAACCAATGATGCAAACAACCGCATTGTAAGTGTGTCAGATCGAGATGGGTTAAGAGACACGCTGACACAAAGGGAGCTGGGCAGACCAAGAGAAGTAACAAGAGAGCCAATTGCCTTGGTGTATGCCAGTAAGTTGAAGCTGCTTGGCCTGGCTTGGTAGATGCAGGAATGGCAAGGAGAAGAAGAAAAACGAAATAAGAAGTCCAGGCCAAAACAAAAGAGAAACAAAACCCTCCTTGACAATGGGAGGGGCGGGATACACTCTTCATAAGTATCTTGTCCTTTTTCTTTCGGCTTCCCCTTCCTTCCTCTCTCGCCCCGGCCTTAAATCAGCCAGCCAAAGAAACTTTTCACCATCCAACAGCATAGCTCATATCTAGAAGCTAAAGGAGCAAGGAAAGCACGTTGCGCTAAGGGCTTTTGGATAGTCCGTCCTGCTTCTGCTACTGGGCGTTTTTAGCTTCCTATTTGCTGACTAGGACAAGAGTAGGAAGATTTAGGATTAAGCGGCAAAGTGGCGACCAAAAGTGCTCTTGCAAGGGAGGGAGAAAAGGAAATAAATGAAAAAGGAACAGGCAAAGCAGAGGATAAACACCATAGGGGGCGGTAATCCGGAGGCACATGCGAGCTTTTCGGGTCTTGCCCGGGTGCCAAGGCACAGGTTCATATGATATGGTCACATACACGCCGTGTCATAGCACATTCATAACAATGGTGCAGCACGGAGGCTGTCGTTGATGTGAAACTGTGATGGATGTGAGAAGAAGCGAGGATTGAGAGAAGAAGGAAACGACGCCCAGCGGCAGGCGGTAAGGGGGGCGAGGGGAGAGAGGAGAGAGTGTTTTTGGCCTAGCAGGTGGTCTTTCAGGCTGTTGCTTCCTCTTTCTCTGCTCCTCTCTCCTCTCCTCAGGCTCTTTACCCCCTTGGTTAAGAGCTGCATGCATTCCTTTGGTCGATCATTTTTGGACGGTCCAGGAACGTAAGAAAGTAGGCCCCTCCCTCTTCTACAAAAAGAGAATAGAAGTAATAAAACGAGCTAGCTCCTTTGACAAGCCCTCCCTCGCCTTGCTTCGGTCTCTCGGTCAGGCAATATGACCCTTGAGAAATAGAGGGAAAGAAGAACGAAGAAAGCCTCCTAGATAGAAAACACGTAGACTCAGACTATAAGCAACAATTTCGACGTTGACAGTCTGACAGTGCACTAACAAGCAAGAAAGTAAACGACAAATGCGTGACGTCCGAGAATAAACTCGACCCAAGGAATACCACCCTGCCTTGTCCTGTTCCCTTGCTTTCCTTTCCGCCCCCCCGCCCCTTTTTCTCCATCAGCTCATATTCCGAGTTAAGCATCCAACATTCGTCTTTAGGGCGGCGTCTCCAGAAATAAGAAGAAAGAACATACCTCGACGCCGTCGAGAGGAAACAACATCGTCCTCTGTGGCCTTTACTGTACTGCGGGACTGTATTTTGCCGCCTGGTAGCCTCCTCGGCCTTCCCATTGTTTGCCCACTAACTTCTCGCGGCTTTTTGCTTTCTTTCTTTTCTTGCCAACGTCACATCCCAACTCTGACACTGACATACCCTCCGTCTTTTTTTCCGCGTCTGCTTGCGAGGGCTTTGGCCTAGCTTAACCTAGTTTGGTTTCGGCTTCCCTCTCTTCTATTTGTCCGTGTTTCTACGTCCGTGCTCTCCTCTACGAGCGCCTCCATAGACTGGCGTCTCGGCCCATTGAAGGAGAAGTCTAGTTGCAGCTATAGTGCGGGTGCAGCTTGTGGGTGCGGGTTTAACCTGGCCACTCCTTTTCTTGCTCACGCTAAGGCGAAGGGCCGCGTGTGATAAGCTTTAGGAGAGTTTCGTAGCCGGAAAACCCCTGCCTTTCACGAAGGAAGATCCGCTTCTTCTCATGTGCTTGTTACCCTGTCTGTTGTTTGCTTGTCAACTAGACTCGGAGCTACACCGCAATAGGTGAGCCAATGTTAAAGCGAAAGTGCTCCCGCGCCTGGCTCTTGTGTAATAGTCATTATCACATGCCCCCAGTCACTAACTACTCAAGGCCAAATTATTCTTGGGACCTGATTCTTCACTCCACAAGACAGCAAAGCAACATGCCACTTTAACTAATGGTGCAGATTCTAGCCTCCCCGATAGACCCTCAGGATAAGAAACGACCTATTAGTGCTAGCTTAGGTGTCGCACCGGACGTTGCTTCTTAGATTGGCAGTAAGCTTCGATGGACTCGGCCCTGGGAAATTCAGGAAGATTTGTTCATATTTCCAGAAAGTTTCTACACCATCGTACCCAGAGTCGTGGAAGACTTTACCGCCCTAGATAAGAACCCTTAGTCACATGTCTGAACTAGGGTTTGTGTCACACCCAAATAATGCCAAGATATGAATTTAGCCCCCAAGACCTTCGAAAAATACTTACAGCTGCAGACGACAATTAAATACCCTGAAAAAGCAAGTTACATTAGCTGTATCCCATATTTGTAGCAAAAGATTGTACCCCATAATCTAATGCAACTTAACTTGTCTCCAACCCAACAGTTGATGATTTGTCAACAATCTAGAACACGTAGCATGACGATGGTCTAATAGTCTTCCTTTTCAGCACATCATCTCCATAACCTCAACACCAGATGCACCATTGTGACCTTCCTTGTCTCGGTCTATATCCTCAGCTCCTTGCCTATGCTTATCATTTGTGGGGCTGGGGACACCTCCGTACCCCCGCAATAGCGGGCCGCCCAATAATGCTTTCCTATATACAAAAGGGCATCGCAGTTTTCGCCCTGTGGAGGAATGTACGAACGGGCTTCTGAGGGTTCTGCCTCCTTATTAGCAGGGCAAGATGGCAGCATAGGTGCTGTCAGCACTTGATTGGCGGATTTTGGCCTATGGCTGTATGTTGTTGGACAAAACAAGACTCGCAGCACATGCGCTTCTCTCCAACTGGCGCAGTGTCTATTTGGGATATGATAAGGAAAGTCTCCTCGCTAAATCATAGGTACGTCAGATCAAAGGCTGATTAGGCTGGAAGGCATCCTCGTGATGTAGAACTATTGCGCTGCTTCAGCGAATACTTGGCTGTGTTTTGGTCATAATCTATAACTCTCCAAGCAGTAGGATGCGGAGACAAGTAAGGTAGAGTCGGAGGATGTGACACAGGGTCTGCCATTGCACATTTACGAACCTTCCCCTCACTTGCTGTAGAATACCACACTGCCACTTTGCTACCTTACCCTCAGTGCATGTAGCTTTCCGTGGGGGGACTCTCAATGTCTAAGTCTTGGGGAGGCGTGAGATTTTGCGACAAACACCACATCTCTGAGGGGCAACAATTCGGGAGACTTTGGAGATTTCTGTGTTTCTTCATGTCAGTCTTTTTCTTTTTGCTAGCAGTAGACCCGAGGCAGACCATTAAAAACATATACCTGATCTTTAGAGTTGTTGTAACACCAACAGCAGCATCAAGCTTTATAGGTGAGGTTTCAATAAAAAGAAGGTTTGTGCATATCCGATGCGAGGGCTAAGACCAATAATGATGTGTTTTCGTAATGGCAACATAGTTTTCTCGAGATTTGCTTATTTTGATGGAGAGAGGTTGAGACAAAAGAGAAAAGACGGCCAGAAAACGGCAGAAATGTCCCAGTGGCTGAGGTTATGTTATGTCATGTTTTGGTTGGGCGACAGCTACCTGCATGACTTCGAAGATTTGGCTGAGGATAGAAGGTCTACCCAAGGCTAGACGTATCAGCTGCGTCTTGGCTGAGCATGCTATGGTAGGATATGATGTCGTTCCGTCCCTATTGCCCCCTTCTTTCTCCTTCGTAGTTGCATATATATAGTTGCCTCCATCTCGCTGCTTGTACCTCTTTGCTTCTATCCCACAACCTCTATGCAGTCCCCCTTGTCATATTTCTCCCATCACATTAAAGTTCAGCTTTTTGCATCGTCTGGCCACCATGAGACCCATAACTAGGCTTTCAGCCTTCTTAGCTACTAGCTGCACTATAGCTGCAGCTAGCCCCTACCTTTCAAGCAACTGCAAATGCCTTCCCCAAGACGACTGTTGGCCGTCTAAAGCTGTCTGGAGCAGCCTTAATGATACTGTGGGTGGCCGTTTAATCGAAACCGTGCCGATAGGAGCTGTGTGCCATGACCCAACCTACGACGCTGAGGCGTGCGAAAAACTCCGGAGTGTTTGGGAACTTCCCGAGACGCAGTAAGTCATTTTTGGCCAGACAAAGACACCTTGGCCCCCCCAGCCTTGATCTTGTCCCATGGCCTGAGAGCTATGGGAATAGTATCCCAACATGCTTTACATGATTACAGAATACTAATCCTGTCTGCATGGCCGCTTCACAGCGAGCCCTCGTCTTCCTCCGTCATGGCGCCCTTCTTTGCCAACCAGAGCTGCGACCCATTTACCGACCGGACACTCCCTTGTACGCTTGGAAACTACGTACGGTATTCCGTTGATGTGACATCTGCGAGTGACGTTGAGGCGGCGCTTAAGTTTGCCGTGGAAAACAATATCCGTGTTGTCATCCGCAATACAGGTCATGAGTAGGGCGTCCCTTTCTCTCGTTGGGTAAATTCTTCTGAGATATACTAACTTAACTTTTCCTTGCTTGGTTCTTAGTTTCTTGGGGCGCTCGACAGGCGCTGGCGCTCTGGGATTATGGATGCATAGCCTCAAGAGTATGTCTATTGTAGACTGGCACGAACCGTCCTTTTCTGGAACTGCCATTAGGATTGGGGCCGGTGTTCTCGGGGGAGAGGCGCTTGAATTCGCCTCTGCGAATGGCCGCACAGTCGTTACGGGCGAGTGTCCGACGGTCGGTATTGTGGGCGGGTACACACAGGGTGGTGGCCACAGCGTGCTGTCGTCAAAATTTGGCCTGGCTGCTGACCAGGTGCTAGAGTGGGATGTGGTGACTTCTGATGGGGTCCACATGAAAGCCAGTCGCCAGCAAAACGAAGATTTGTTCTGGGCTCTGTGTGGCGGTGGCGGCAGCACGTATGCGGTAGTTCTTGGAATGACAGTGCGGTCGTACCCTGATGTTCCTATCGCTGGCTTTGCTATGAGCATGTCCTCTTCTCAAGTCAGCGAGGATGACTGGTACAACATCATTGGATCTTTTAACAAGCTTGTTCCCCAGATGACAGCTCAGGGCGCTATGATTCTGTATCAGTTCAGCAGCAAATCCTTCACTATCGCCCCGTTCACCCTCTATGGCGGCACCGAGGAGCAGATTGAGGCAATGGTATCGCCATGGCTTAAACAGGTCGAGAGCCTCGGTATCACATACACTAGGGCTAGCGCGACCTCGACTAACAACTACAACTATCACGACACATGGCTCGGCCCGTTGCCTGGTGGAGCGGTTAAAGTATCTTTGTATCAGGTTGGGTCGCGGCTGATTGACATTGACACTATCAAGAATCGCAATGATGAGTTTACAAGCGTTCTGCGCAATATCATTTCTCGAGGCGCGGCAGCAGTTATCTCAGCCACCAACGCACAACCACCAGAAGGCGCTAGCTTGGAGGATACGGCAGTTTTGCCAGCGTGGCGCTCGGCAGCCATGCATATGAATATAGCGTCTGCGTGGAACAGCGCACCGGACAAGTGGCAAACGATGCTGGAGGATCAGCGGCTCATGACGTCAGACTTTGTGCCGAGGTTGAATAAAGTGACACCAGACTCCGGCACATATATGAACGAAGCAGACTTCCGACAGCCGACTTGGAAGAAAGACTTTTTCGGCGATAACTATGAGCGTTTGCTTCAGGTGAAGCAGAGTTATGACCCTCGAGGGCTACTTTGGGCGACTAAAACGGTGGGCTCAGATGCTTGGACTGTGGATGAGCAGACTGGGCGCATGTGCCGTAGCTAAGGGTCAAGAAAGCTGGCTTGGATTTGGACATGTGGAATATTGAGATGGACCATCGGCGTCTGGGTGCGGCATTCTGTATTGTTAGCTTCCTCATCGGAGCTACTGGCTGACGCTTGTTTGATGAGATGCTAGTTTTGACACACACGCATGGCATGGCATGGCGATTAAGGGGATTGGCGGCTTCTTATGTTCTGGGTTCTAGTGACTTGACGATAGTAATTCCCTCATTGAGATGATAAACTGCCGACGTTCAACGTTGCTTCTTTCTAGATACAGCCCATATTATGTGCCTGCCAAATATGGTTGGTTAAATCACGTGTCGTCATGTGATTTGAGTGTTGTATGTATCGCCACCTTAGCTCATTTCTTTGACGAACTTCGCTAAAGATTTGTTTTAGTACGTGGTACTGAGTATCCTTCCGATCAGCTGAATATGCCTATTATGAAATGTGTGCACACGGGCAAAAAGCACAGTATTCGGGATAGTTCCTGACAGTCCTATAGGGTATAGTAAAGACATCCGGGAAATCCTATTCTCACACCTAGGTGCCCTAAGATGGGCGTTGGGTCTCTTGACCATAATATCAGCTCACTGAAGATGACGCTATACGGCTCATCCAAATTCAACTATGCGTCTTTGAAACCATTGGCTTAGGCTGTATTGCCTTAAACGTCGTTTGGGACAAGGCTTTCGATGCTAATTGATTATGAGATTGACGAATGGACAAAGCATTGTGAGAACATAGAGGACGGATTAAATCTGGAGATTGGAAAAATCCACAGGTATCTGGATTTTCCTCTCTACTCTTACTGGCAATATTCCTAGGTCAGAAGCTATGCCAAGATGGTTTTATGGCCATTTAACCCAATGTAGCTACTCTCTTTTCTGTGCCGGAAATGGATGCACAACCTGGCCTATAAATACGGATAGCTTGGGTATGTGTTTCTGGCCGCCTAGTTGGCTGGTTATGTCGATACTATGAACTTCGCCCTGCCACTGAACAAAGCCCAGTTCTCAGCCTTTACTTGCTGGCGTCATGCTCAACACAGTTGGCATGGGCCTTGGAAGTAGAGTATGTTATGTTTGACCACACCACCTAGTGCTAGACGAGGTAACAGTTAACCTACATGATGATACTTCGTCTGATCCGTAGCTAGAGCTCATGGGAAAGGCTCAAGATATTTAGTGTCGCTTTGTTTTAGGGCTCAATCTTATGGTCTGTTGGTCATGTCGACCTTGGCCCTGATACCACAGAGGGCCTATGAACAGGGAATCTAAAGCTCCCATTCATTGCCGTGTTATTATTGAAGACAGCGTGAGTCCCATTCATGGAGCAAGTTCCCTCCCTGCCCCCTTGGATGCTTCGATTAAGTGTATTCTAGGCTATGAAGAGCTATGCAAGACCAGATTTTTGCATTGGCATACCAGAATTGGCAACTCTTTTGGCTCTGAAAGACATAGAACATATTTTCAACCAGCTTTCATTGGCGATTTTAGGATGGCTATTGAGTTGAGAGGTCTGTTGCTAGTGTCTCAAGGGGTAGACAGGAAATCCTGCTTCCATGCCTTTTAGAGTTTTACAATCACACCACCGCGCATTCGTACGTGAAATTGATTCGTCTTTTGTCTTTTGTCTTTTGTGCTTCGTGGTTGTTTCTTTTGATCTGGCTCTATGCTTGTGTCACTAGAAAGATACCGCACATGTCGACGAACATAGGGCTGCGAGGCAATCCTGAATGCATAGACCGGCTTCGTTTAAGCACGCCATAAGTTGGCACCGAGTGTAATTTTCTATTAAAAGTCAAGTACCAGTTTACGTTATACCTCTAGGTGTTAGTGCCTTGGGCTAACTAGCGACGAAAATCTGTGTAGCTTGTTAGCCATATGTAGAAGAAGACTTGAGTCTCCGATAAGATGTGCTTAGTGCTTGATGAAGTCTAAAGGGAGATATGTAGCAGATAGGCTGTGTGTGATGGTTCGCTGAACTTGGCTCAAACTTTGTGTCGTCAACGAGATTAAATGCGCTAGGTTTTTGCTATTGGGGCAAACCCGCCGCAGTAGCTATACTAGCTATCAACGCCTGCAATATACAGACTCTCTGGCACGAATTGCAGTACTTTGGCGGATTGTCCCTACAAAATGATCTGTAGTGTGAGTCCCATCTCGTGAAGGGGAAAACTATGAACTTGAGGGTAGGCTAAGGGGTTCGATTATTGTGTAGTGGGGTTGACCGGCTTTGTTCGTCATGCTAGTATGCTGTTGTGCCATTTAGAAGCTTGGATGCTGTGAATCAGGGCGCAAGATCGCTGTATTCAAGTAGCTGAGTCGGGGCACTTTCTGGACAGTGATAGCCTACTAGGTGGCGAAGGTCACATGTATGCAAATTGTTAAAAGAACGATAGGTGACGTTACACACAAGTGAGCCATTGTTGTTAGAACTACCAGCTCAGTCACGTGGTCCTGTGAGATTTGAGCACGGCGGTAGCATGTGTCTTTGGGGTCTCGGTCGTTGCAGCTGAAGTAATTGTTATATATGGCATTTTCGAGGTTTTGAAGGTTGTGCAGGGTGATGGCAAACTATATGGTGGCTTGGCCAGGACCGAAGGCTGGCTTCTTGAAACCTGGCTACGACGCTTGTCTTGGGAGTCGCTTTACTAATAGTGAAGGGTGTATAGGGGTTACTTGGGCCTGGCTAGACTAAGAGGGCTATGCGTAGAATGATTAGAGCGCCTATCCAAACGATCGGATGGGGCACTAAACGTTGGTGTTTCTTTCTAAATGTGGCCTATCAGTTGGGTTCCACAAATATAATCCTTAGTTATATTGCTGTTCGTGGCTATCGAGATAACAGCCAGGATAAAAACTGCGCTGTGTAAACTTCGTGTGAGAAAAACGTTCATTGTGACTCGATGCTGTACAAGACTGCACTGGCAGTTACAGTACTACAACGCAAGGAAGTGGGGGAGATAAGCTGGAGAGCACCTAATGGCTATAGTACTATCACAACAAACATATCGTTATGTGCAATACTACGTCGAGAGATGCCCAACAAATTCTGTTAAAGCGCTGCCAATAACAATGCACAGAATTGGAACAGGGTGAGCTGCTGCATATGGAGTCGGATCCATGGCTGACGTTGTAACACTTAGGGAAGGGGGAGAGCGGAAGTAAAAATTTTGTGGTGGTCAAAGATTAGACGATAAATTATTTGTTGGGCTTTCAAACAAATCCTCTGAGTGGGGAGGCTAGGGAGATAAGAAATGAAGAAAGAGTATGGGATGGGTAGCTGCAGCATGGTCTACATAGGTCTAGAAGGCGGCTAAGTTGTCGGATGGTTTGGCTCAGTGAGTCAGTGGCCTAGCGAGTCAATAGTAAAGGACAAGTTGTGTATGGCAGGTGGCAACAGGTGCCAGTTGATTGGGCCTAGGGGAGGGAGTGGCAGTGCAATATTGAAGGGAAGATGGTGAATTTGTAATATTATAAACAAGGCGCAGACGAACGGGATACAGACACGAATGGAGGAGATACACAGAACAAAAGAACGAGAAAAAAATCCGCACATTGTGCATCAGTTGGTTGTCAGCTAGTTCTAGGCCAGCCTAGGCCAGATTTGTTGCCACCCGAAAAAAAGAAAAAAGAAAAAAGGAAGATCAAAGCCAGTCCACCACTCACCAGCAGCCATCATCCCACGCTGCCACGCCACGCATGCAGCAACACCAAGGGCCTATCTTGGCCTAAATACGCAGGGAAAAAGAGGTAAGAAAAATAAGGAGAAGAAAAAAAGCATCGAGGGGGGTGGGGTGTGCTTTGGGAAGAGGCTCAAGCTTGAGCCAAACCTTAATTACAACACAAAGAGCGGCGAAGACGACAGCGGGGAGACGAAAAGCAAAACAGAAACAGGAGAGAGACACAGGGGACTAGAAGAAAAGACGGATAATGATGAGCAATGAATCCGGCTCTCTTGTTCTTTTCCGGCTACTAAGGAAGTTAGCCAGGTGGCCAGCGAGGCTAAAAGTGCTTTGCTACCGGCGGCTTTCCAGGCCTTGCCAGGCCTCCCTTTGGTGGGCTGTCCTCAAAATTCCACTGGCTAGGGCACAAAACAGGTATATGGTAACAAGGCTATTTTTGACCACAGCAAAGCAGCCTATAAAACACACTGAATAAAAAGGCTGCCAAATCCCTTGTTATACAATAAATGAAATAAAATTAAAGCGCACACAAAAAAACTCCTCCACCCCGGAAACGGGTCAGCTGACGCCTTTTTAATGGAGCCTCCCAAGGAGAAGCAGCAAAAAAGAAATAAAATATGGATAAAACCTGATAAAAAATATGGCAATTTTCCTGTCCTCCTTCTTTTCGCTCTCTAGTCTGCGACTCGCAAGCCAAGCCAAGCCATTGAAAAGCGATACAGCGTCCGGCTTTTCTTGTTTGGCTTTGTTTCGGCTCGTTTTTCTTTTCGACTTCTCTCGCTATTCATTCTTTTCCTGTTGTTTCTTCGCCCGCAACATCCTCGACGACGCCAACAACTATAACATACTTTATCACCAATCCTCACCATAACCCCCTTATCTCCAATCCCACTCCCGCTACTATGCCCCCCAGCGTCGCCCGCTTCGGGGCTCTTCGCATGGCTCTGGCCCATCGTCCAGCTTGGCCACTCATTCCGCACCCCCGCTATGGCAACCACACTCTTACTCCGGCCCAACCCCAAACCCGTTCCCTCATCTCTACCGCCACCACAACCCCCTCTTCTGCGGCTGCCACCGCCGCTCCAGCTGCTCTCCCTTCTGCCACAGAGTCTGCCCCTGCCCGTAACATTGGTCTGCGGCCGTATAGCGACAGCGCCCTCTACTCGGGCATTGCCTCGCAAAAGCCTGTTGAAGAAGAGCGCTACGCAGCCTACGACCCCCAGAGCTTCTACCCTGCTGAGATTGGCGAGGTCCTGGATGGCCGTTACCGTCTCGTTTCCAAGCTGGGCTGGGGCACTGGATCGACTGTCTGGATGGCTGAACATATTGGCGCTTCCAAGAACCGCTATGTCGCGCTCAAGATCACCAACTCATCGCCCGTCGTTCAGGCCACCGCTGAAAAAGAGTTTGACCTCACACGCCACATGTTCCACACCCGCACCAAACACCACGGCCAGCAGTACTTGCGCGAGATGATTGACGCTTTTACTGTTGAAGGTGCTACTGGAAACCACCTATGCATGACATTTGAGCCCCTACGCCAGCCGCTTTGGCTGCTTGGCCGCCAGAAGGAACCCGATGGTGTTATCAAGCCTGCTACTCTCAAGGCTGTTATGCCCAGCATCCTCAAGTGTCTTGATTTCCTGCACTCCGAGTGCCACATCATCCACACTGACCTTAAGGCTGACCACCTGATGATTGACTTTGAAGACCTTGCTGTTCTAGAGCGATACGTGGCCGCCAATGACGCCAGCCCCGCGCCGTTTATCAAACGCCGCGGTCGCCGCGTCTACGAATCGCGCCCTGATTTCGGCCCTGTTGAGCATGATGTAACCTACGTCAAAATCACGGACTTTGGCCTTTCGGTGCGTGGCGATATGGGCCCGCTCAACCACGCTATCCAGCCTGTTGAGTACTGTGCTCCCGAGGTCTTCCTCGAATGTGGCTGGAGCTATCCTGCCGACATTTTCAACCTTGGCCTCGTCATGTGGGAGCTGCTGGCTGAAATCAATCTGCTGGACGGCCGTCACGATGCCTCATCTCCCTTCTCACACGTTGTGCGGACTGCCCAAATGATTCGCCTTATGGGCCCGCCTCCTAGAGAGTTGGCGGCCCGCGCGTCGCCTGAGCGCCGTAAGATCATGTTCGACAAGTGGGGCGCTTTTCTCTACCCGCAGCTCGTGCCCGACGCGTCTTTCTCCTTTGAGAATCAAACCGCTATGTTTGGCATGGGCAGTGAGGAACAGAGGCTGTTTATCAACTTTGCCAAGCGCATGTTGACCTGGCTTCCCGAAGAGCGGGCAACGGCTCGGGAGTTGCTAGATGATCCGTGGCTACGGTCATAGGCGGCGGGCTAGCCCCCATAACCACATGTTTTGTTTCTATTCCATCATTTTCTTTCCTTGTCCTCTTCTTCATATCTAGACACTTCATTGTCCCTCTTTTTTCATCTCTTTTTTTTTTTTTTTCCTTTGTCTTCAACCCACAATCACCAGCAGCCCATCTATCTGCCTTGGCTCCCACTACAGATTTTGCCTTATTTATTTTGCATCCGGAACACAGAACAACCACCCGCACTCGATCGAGAAAGGCTTTGTTATTGCTTTTTTTTTTTTTTTTTTTTTGCTTTTCGTTCATTTGCTTCCACTACGCACCTTAATGTCTGGACAATATTTCCCACCTTATTTGCATACATTCAGCGTGTTCATCTTTTCCTATTTCTTCCGTCTCATTATTATTCAAAAGTTCTTAGCTAGCATAGAAATCCTAATCTACAAAGGTGTGAGAGAAAGGCCCTTTGATCATATT
Organism: Ceratocystis lukuohia; assembly: GCF_044167205.1. Classification (NCBI taxonomy): domain Eukaryota; kingdom Fungi; phylum Ascomycota; class Sordariomycetes; order Microascales; family Ceratocystidaceae; genus Ceratocystis; species Ceratocystis lukuohia. Next base: position 855,557 of record NW_027263527.1, read on the forward strand.
GGTGCTTGAAGATGCCCTCCTCCACCTGTGCTTTTATTTGCGCATCATGTCTTGCATCCCACTCTGAATGTGCGTCTTTGTGCATGCTTATCTGTCCATGTCCCAATTTGTAGCTCCCTTCGCCTTGGTTGCCCGTTCCTGGATTTGCCTTGGTCTCGCTACGCACCTGGTGAGTCTCTAGCCCTGTCCTGCGCAGCACAATGCCATCCCACGCTGAAGCAGACCGCTCAAAGCGGAGGGGCTTTTTTCTTGAAAAAAATATCTCTGTGCGCTTTTCACTCACACACACCGTTCCTTTCTTCGCTTCTGGCCCTTGTCTCTGCTCCTTGTCTCTCTCTCTCTCTGGATTATGGACTACGAATTGCGCATGCGGCCAACCAAGAGCTAAAACCCCTCTGCAGATTAGCCCTGCAGTATTTCAGAACCGTAGTATAAACAGAAAATGCAGGGCCCTCCCTCCGGCCCCGGCCACCCACATCTTTTAATCCCAGCAAAACCAAGTGCCAGTGCCACACGAACTTGTTCACATGACCTTTCCTGTTCCCTGCACTGCACCACTCCTCAATCCCAAAATCAACCCACGGTCTCTTCCCCTGTTCTTTTTAATATTCTATTATTTTATCTATCATTTTTATCAATAATTGCTGCCCCCTGGTGTTTTGGTATGCTTTCTATTTACAGAATCGTTCCGTCCTGGCGTTGTTTTCTTTGTTCTTGGCCCAGCCCCGCCAAGCCTGTGCATCACAGCTGATCATGTTCTTGTTTTCTGCGCGCATAGATTTTAGCCTCCTTGTTCTTTTTTTTTCCTTTTTTTCTTACTCTTTGTTCTCTTCTTTTCACTCTTACCTTCACTCTCATTCTCATCTGCTTCTCATCCATTGTTAAACCCCCACACCTTGTTGTGTTTCAAGCCAAGACGATACATTGCACACATCTTACATGTAGCAAACAAGCAGCCCCCCCCCTACCCATAGTAATTTTTATTCGTTTCTCCTCCAACTTCAAGATACATTGTGTGACCACCGAAACGATGCGGCTAGACTATATTTCCCCAGAAAAAAATCATTAAAGGCTTAACATATATTTTTCACGATGCTATGCTCGGAAGGATCGGTTCTCGGTAACGCCCCCTCCGTTGTCGCACAGAGATGGCCCCTTGCTACCTTTGCTGTGTATCCGAGCCAACCATAGATGTTTAGCATATGGTCGACATATGGTTAAATGCCAACCCTATCACCCCATCAACTCCACCCCACATTAACAACCTTCTGACTCTTTAACAAAGACTAGTTCATGGCAATACAAACGTGAAGCCATAACTATCAACTAAGCATCTCACCCCTGTCTTGCTTCCTTGCTTACCTTCCATACTAAGTCATACTATTTCTCTATCTCCCGTACATAAATGCCCGCTCATCTGCGGCCCGTTCTTGCCCGATCTCTGTTTCTCCGTTTTCGCCTTACCAAAATGGCTCTCCATTCAGCCCCCGCTGACAAACTAATCTGTATGTTTCCCATGTCATGTATCCATCTCTTCAAATAATCTCATTGCTTAGCTGACATGTCTCTATCTTTTGGTGTAGTTGCGCCGACAGGTGACGGTGCCCAGGGCCCTGGCCAAGCAGCGCAATTCACACTGGGCAAGCTCATCCGCTCTGACCTGCAGTCAACGCCAACAGCTCAGTTCCATGCATGGTTCAAAGCCTGCAGCCAGCCATCGCCACTGCCATCATCAGCTCAAGTTCTCTCGTCTACCAGCACATCCACGGCTGACTCCCCATCCCCCTCTGCACATGTCACTCCCGCCGTCTCACACCCCGAGGCTTGTGTGCTTTCGACAGCATCTCTGCCGTCCGGCCGCGTATCGTCACGCGTGGTATACCTCAAGGAGCTCGATTCTGCCGGGCACTTTGTAATCTACTCCAACTTTGGAACGTCGCGCAAGGCTGCTGACCTTGCTACTAATCCGCACGTCAGCCTAGTCTTCTGGTGGGAGCCCGTCCAACGCCAGGTGCGCATCGAGGGTGTAGCGCAACGTCTCAGCGCAGCCGAGAGTCAGGTATATTTTGACACCCGTGCACGAGGGAGCCGCATAGGTGCATGGGCAAGCCGGCAGAGCCAGGTGCTAGATAGGCAGGAAAGTGGCGCAGAATGCGGGGCGGAGGAGGGAGAGGGTAATCTTGACGATGGGCGTGCACAGTTGGATGGATGGGTTCGCGAGGTTGAGCAGCGTTTCGAAGGCCAGGACAAGATCCCCGTGCCTGAGTTCTGGGGCGGGCTGAGAATCATTCCCGACCATTTTGAGTTCTGGCAGGGCCGCGAGAGCCGGCTACATGACCGGTTCGTTTACGACAAGGACGAGCAGAGCGGTGAGTGGAAGGTCATGAGATTGAGCCCTTAAATTTAGAAGTATAATGAAGGAACACGGAGGCCCAAGTCTTCAAATATGGGCACACCAAGTCAAAGATTGGGAGGTCAGCAGGGTTCAGCCATGTAAAGGTATTTAGGCATTGACACATCATATATTATACTACTAGAGTGAACAAGAGAAAACATGTACTAGAACTTCAAAGCCATACGACTGAGCTATGCTGCAGCCATCATCTGAGACGTGACTGGTAAAGTCACAAACCATGCACAAAAAGTCAAAAAATAACACGACCAAACTAGCGCTACAAAGCCAAACGCGCATCTATGTCTAAAGCTCTCCAGCGCTCAGCTGGGCCTCCTTCTCTAGACTCTTAAAATCGGTAAATCCCAGTTCATACGCCAAGCCCAGCGTCATGCGCGCATGCTCCAGCATGTGGTCAAACGACAAGTACTTGATTAAATCATCGGTCGAGTGGATGTGCGGGTCTGAGACGTCAAAGTTGGATTCAATGACAAAAGCTGACGGGTATCCCGCCTTGGTGGCGGAGGCATGATCGGAGCAAGCATAGCCGCACTTGGTCTCGGTATAGGGGATGTTGCAATACTGTAAAACAGGGAGGGTTAGGAGACAGCCTACAAGATGAAAGACCAAGGCCAAGGGAAATGTTTACAACTTACCTCAGTAATCACCTCCTTGATAAAGTTTGTCAGGCCTGTATCAACAAAGTCCGTGATAACGCCAACGCTCTCGGGCTGGTTCTTGTCCAGAGTGCCTCGCACATAACCCGTCATATCCTGCTGGAGCATGGCTTTGACATCACGGCCCTGCTTCTCGTACTCAGCGAACAGCGCCTGCGAGCCAAGCAATCCGCCTTCCTCGGCGCTGTACCAGTGGAATTCAATTGTATTCTCGGCCTTGCCAGCCAGCACATCCTTATTGAGCAAAATGGCACGGAATACCTCCAGAATGGTGACAGTGCCCGAGCCATCATCGTCAGCACCTGGTGCAGCTAGAATGCTGGGCAGCCACAGATTGATGGAGTCCTGGTGCGCGCCAATGACAATGGTGCTGTTAGTTTTGCCAGGGATAGTTGCAATAATAGAGCTTTGCGGCCACGAATGCTCGAATGGCACAGCCGAAACAACCTCCTCGGCGCCAGCCTCCTTGATAATGTCATGGATTCGAGAGAGCAGCCACTCAGAAGACTGGCGGCCGTAGTCAGAGCGGAAGTAACGTGTGTGGAAGCTGGTGAACTTTTCTAGGTTGGCTTGCATATTGTCCTTATTGAGCGTAGGCAGCATGGGCGTGACTTGCTTTTGGAACGCGCACTTCTTGGGGAACACAGACTTAGCAAGTGGCTTGGCACGCAGCGTGCCGAGCGACTGCGTTTCTGTGATGTCCATAAAGTTTTTGCCCTCCTATTTGATTCAATTGTTAGTTATCGCGCTCAATCTAGGGTGTTTATAGAGAGGGGATGAGACTTATGGCATACACGGCGGAGCTCCCACTTCTGCTCTTCGGTCACGCGCCTCGTCTCGCCAGGTCCAAGCTCGATCAAGAAAGTCTCGGTCTCGGCGCCCTGGGGGAATAGCGACACATTATCAACCTCGTTCTTCTCCACGAAACGCGCATTGATTGAGGGGATGGCAGTGGCCAAGAGGGCAACCTGAGCAAAAAGCATGATGGATAGACGGGAGAGGAGATAAAATCGGACTTCGGGGTATATATATGAAAGAGTAAAGCAGACAGTCTGTAAAAAGAGAGTTGCTTAGGTTATATAAATAGAGAGTGAGATTGGGCAAGATGAGGGAGACTGGAAAACACAAGGCTGGATGTTTGAAGTGTCGTGTTAGAGGCAACTGCCAATCAATAAAACTACCGATAAATCGCTCTCCCTTACCCAAACCAGCTTGACTAGCTTATAGGAGCAGGAGCCCCACTATTTTATTCCGAGTAGGAGCGCCACAGTTACTCAGCAGCGTTGCGTCATAGCTATGTATGACAATAAAGTTAGTCAAGTTGGTGTAGCGTTTCATAATACTATATTGTTATATACACTGATATCTACTCTATTTATTTTCAACAAAGATTTCCATACACTCTCGGGCTTCTTTTCACCGCCGCCCCTAATCCTGCATCGCTCCCACTGAACCTCTATCCCCCATATCTAGCCCCTTTTCTACCCATTCTGTGCTACCCATTTGTGTAAGCCGCGAAAGTGCACGTGCAAAGGCAAAGGCTTCCTCATCATTCGAAAAAAGCGCAGAGTTCTTCATCTGAGCAACACTCTCGACCAAATCCTCAAGCCGGCCATCCGCCGCTACCACGTCAGCTGCCGACCCGCCGTGCTTCTCGACTGACTCGACCAGCTCAGCCTGTGACACAAACAGTTCGCCTAGTGGCTTCTCGGTTGTAAGCACCAGACGCGCCTGGCGCTCATAAACTGCATCTATGAAGGTAATGAAGCGGCGTGCTAGGTCGCGCTGACGATACGTCATGGCTGGGCACTCGGTAACGATGAACGAGTCGTAGCTACGCATCAGTTCTAAGTAGTCTGCCGCACTAGTCGGCTGACCAATCAACTCATCGAATGTGAACCAGGCGCAACGGCCGCTAACGCGCGGTACCTTAATAGTGCGGCCCCATACCGTTTTTTCCTCTGTGTGCGGCTCGGGGCTCTTAGGATCACCGAGAAAGCGGAACCACTTAAGTGCATGTTCATCGGCCGCCTTACCAAGTGAAGTATGGTAGACACCGCTTGGCGGGCGCGGAATCTTGCGATAGTCTGTCGGCGAGTCAAGATTTATGACGTGTAGCTCTTTTTTCAGCAGGTTTATAGCCGGGACAAAGCTTTCGCGCTGGATGCCATTCTTATACAGCTCATCGGGGTGGCGGTTCGAAGTGGTGACCAGTACAACGCCCTGGGCCATAAGCGCCTCTAGTAGACGGCGTAGAATCATGGCATCAGCGACATCGGTGCATTGAAACTCATCAAAGCATAGAACAGTTCCATTCTGCGCAATATCAGCTGCCACAAATGGGATCGCATCGACGTCGTTACCGTGCTTCTGCACAACAGAATGTATGCGCTTGTGTGTATCTTGCATAAAGTTATGGAAGTGGATGCGCATTTTGGCAGTAATGTTGGCTGGTATTGTGTCATAGAAGAGGTCCATCAACATTGTCTTACCACTGCCGACGTCGCCGTATAAGTATAGGCCCATGGGCAGGTTCTCCGGGATTGCGCCTAGAGTTGCCAGTTTAGGCTTACCGTTGCCAAAAAAAGACCCAAATAGGGACTTGGATGGTTGTAGTGACTCTATCAACGGCTGTTTGACGGGAGGGGGGACATAGTTGCGCAATTGTTGGTGTAGTGTCTCGAGGTTCTGGATAATGCCTAAGTTACGCGCATGTTGTCAGTACAAGCTCGAGACAATTGAGAGAGCAGGAAACAAGAGAGGAAAAAGTGAGAAGGGTTAAACTATAAGAGGGACAATCAGGAAACAGCGCTTAAACATACTTCGCTGGTGGGGGTCATTTCGAAGACGCCCTTGCGCCACTCGCCGGTCGTACTCTTGGATGGGACCAATGACGTCTAAGAAGGAAGACATGTTAGTGAAGGTAACACCGGAAATACATAAATCCAGCACTAAGAACTTGCCTGTTGAGACTTCCGCAGTTGCAGTTGTTGCAAACATACGACAACTATTACCTGCAAACCCGGTACTTTGACGGCAAGACAGCGAAGAATACACGATCCAAGGCCGGGCCATAGACCCAGCCAACAACGCTAATGAAGCACGCCGGCTCAATTTCCCCCGCAAGACTCGACATACCGCAGTATTACGTGAGATTGATAGTCGTGGTAGACTTTGAGCAAGCCTAGAGCAGCTTGAGACTACGGGCATCTCAGGGGGGGTACGGCTAGGAGTAACGATGAGCACAAAAAGAAAAAGGATAAAACATCAGATGCGTGGAAGGTAGCTTAAAAATAAAATAGTGCGAGACAAGAGGAAGAGAATGGTAGTTGTGTTATAAAATAGAAAGAGTGAAAGAGTAATTAATAGTGTCAAAGAGACAGGATGTAGTTAAAGTTGATCTAAGGCGGGTCTTGTCTTCTAATCTTATCAATAAACAGGACCCAATTGTTGCAACCAATCGGATCACTTTTGATCTCAGGACATGTGAATGGGGTTAGGGTTCGGCCTGTCCTTTAATCTAACGTCATTGTGCTATTCATGTGTTCGTCTACATTAAAAATAAATTGTTGTTGTTCTTTTCCTTTCCGCGTTGTAGGCAAGGTAGATTGATTTCTCAAAGATAGAAGCTTCCCATAAGCTCTATCCATGCCTAGTTGAGTGTGATGTGATGTGATGTGATTGAGGGAATTCTCAGACACACAAGCACAGGTTCTTTGAACTACGTCGTAGATTGTTTATATAAATATACAAGGTTTCCGCCTGTATTTGCGGCTTTGGTACTTCTTCTTAGCCCGAGTGCAGAAGAACCGAGTCACACAACAAGTATGTTTAAACCTCAATTAACCTTCTTTCGCTCTAGTGAGAACGATTGCCTTGGCCTTTACAAAGCTATCAACATATTTCTCTAATCTTACTCCCAGAATGGAAAACTCCAAGTTAAAGCTTGCTGAGTGGGAAAAGCGCCGGGCCCCCAACTACATCTGGACTACTGATATCGTTGATCAGGCCACCTACCAGAATGGTTACAGTCTTTTGGCTGAGGCCCTCACCAACCTCGCCAATGCCGAGGAATGCTTTAACTCCATTTACACCTTGTGGAAGCCATGGACACTGATGCACCAGCCGCATCAATATCACGGAACCTATGACGACTTGTACCACCCTCTTGATGATCTCATTGATGCTGGAATGTGCCCTGCTGCTGCCGACGGCTACGAGGCACTGGCACTGTGTCTTAAGAAAATCGATGGGGCATATAGCTTGTCTTGCGCTGCGGCCGCACATGGGCGCGAAAGTGCATTACGTAGAGACTTCGAGATTCAACTGGGCCTGGCCGTCGACTATGTGCACCAGCGTTTCTGGGCGCTCCCACCAACGCGTCGGACGCAGTTTATTACCGGTTCTAAACCTAGAGAGTTGTCTACTTCTTTGATGACGGAATGTGCAGCTACCATTACTCGCCGTCGCGATATGTGTCGCTATCTGAAGAGTGGGATCGGCGAAAACTTCTGGGCGTACAAGAAGAGAATGCACATGCCTGTTGAACACCTCTCGAGTTTGCCTGCTGCGGAGGGTCCCAAGACGCTTCCATTCTATGATTGGTGGCGCGATTCCCCCTTGAAGAACCCCAGCGCTCTACCGGTGGGTGAGCTAGACCTTCGATCTAGTAAAAAACGCAGAAACATTTTAGGATTCGACTCCATATCCGAGGAAGAAGAACCTGGAATTGAACACCAAGCAGCTAGCGGACAGACGCCATTGTCTAGACAAGTATAGATGTAGATTATCTGATGTGGCGTACTGTCATGTGAAGCGACCAAGATATCTGGGTGGGTATCGCCTGACGAACCAGCGGCACTGTTAGCTACAGAAATTATATCTGCAGACCCTGTGGATACGAAAATAGCGGACGGACTTGAAATATCTATCCTAACTGACAACGAAGATCCGTACTACCTGCTGGAAGCAGCTTTAGAAGATAGAATTTCGATGGATATTGGGGTTTGCTGATAAGGGTCTTGCAGAAGTACCAGCTGTAGCAATGGATATGGATGGTGTAGGCCGGTAATTAGTAGGGGCCAGAAAGTAGAAATGAGAGGGATGATGTTGAAGGTCGAGATATATATCATATCTGTTTTATCTGGCCGAGTTGCAGAAAAATAGCCGATACTCAAAATAAATAGAAGCCAAGATGCCCATGAATAAGAAAAACGACAAAACCCCTGGGTCAACCCTTGATACATAGTTGCCCATAGAGGAACAAAGAACGCCCCAGACTGAATAAAGTACAAGAAACAAAACGCCGTGAGAGAACTGTCAAGAAACCAGAAAGACCATTCCACGCCCCCCTTTCGCCACCCATGCACTAATTGCTAGCTCTCTCAATCATAGAAAGTACTCGGCCACGGGCTTCTTAGCCGGCATCCCACGCGAGTCTTGTGGTGCCGCATTGAAGATTTTGTACCTCCGTGCTGGCGGGACCATTGTGCTATTCTGACCCGGTCGTAAGCCAACACCACCGCTGCTTCTTCCTGCATCGCCATTGCTACGTGCAAAAATGCCTAGGCCTGATGCGTCCTCAGTAAGCTCCAGAAGTGCAGCAACGTTGCCGCAGCGATAGCAATAGTTGGGGGCCGACCAGACAGTGACAATGGTAGAGTTAAACATCTCCTTGAAGCCCTCCATCACTAACTGATGGGCACGTGCAATCAGCGACAGGTCGTTGTCGTGGTTAAATTTTCGCACGGGTGCCGCGCCAAAGAGGTATCCAGCGCCACGCGGCGACAAGCCCCACCCGTTGATGTCATCAGGGTCGCTCCAGAGAAGGTCACACATGGCGCCATCATGTGGGACTTCCTGCTTGCGATCAAGCATACGAATGGCATCGATTGAATCAGTCAGAGGGCTCAAGCCACCGTGCACGCAGAGCACCGCACCGGCGGGATTGCCTATGGTGCCGTTGCTATGACCTGACGCGCCGGAGCCAGGTGGCCCAGTTCGCACGTCATCGTCGTCACCAGACGCTGGGGTGCTTTTTGCGGGCAACGGCGAGCTGGTAAAGTCGGTATCAACGAGGTCGTTGTCTCTGTTCGCAGATCGTGGGTAGCTGCGTGAGCGTTCGTCGTGGGGGTCGTATATTTCAATCTCGGTGGTTGAATCGTCGGGGGTTAGCTGGTTGGAAGCACCCAATACAATAGCAGCCAGCGCAAGGTAGTCGAAGACGTCGCAGCAGTAACGCCATACATTGACGCTACCATATTTACGCATGCATTCATCGTAGAACCCATAAACTGTCGTAATTTGGCGCGACTCATGGTTTCCGCGGATCAGAGTCATTCTGTCGGGATAGCGCACCTTGAGACATAGCAGAAGAAGAAAAGTCTCTATGGAGTAGAAGCCGCGATCAACGAAGTCGCCTGCAGAATGGCAGAAGGTGAGTTAGCTAGGCTGAATACATGGCCTCAAAATCTGATCCTCCAGCACACTTAGTACTCACCCAAGAACAAGTAGTTCGTATCAGGGACGTCTCCACCAACACGAAACAACTCCATCAAGTCATGGAATTGACCATGAATATCACCGCAGATCTAGCACATAAGTCAGCCAAGATTTCCACAATACTGCCAGAAAATAAAAGCATCCATACCGACACTGGCGCCATGACGGTCACAACATTTTCCTCCTCGATCAAAATTTCTCGCGCTCGATGGCATAGCTCTCGTACTTGTGACTCGGGGATCGGGCGGCACGCGCGAAGCTGTTCGATGGCTCTATAGAGCATTAAGAAAGATATTAGGTTGTCAGCAATAGCCCATGTGGTACGTTATTCCGATGATCGTCTCTCGGCCTCTTCTAGCAAACCAGCGTCGATAATGACAACGGGGGTGTTTGCATAGGTATGTAAGTAAAGCAGGAGGATTGACTAGAACTCTTCCATAGCAAACCGAGAATACAAAGGAAATAAGGACAAGACGTACAAATCTAGATCCATCCTATCGAACGTGTGCGATGTCAATGTGTGGCAGAGAACAAGGAAATCTTCGCAGTGCAAGACTCTTAATATATGAAGATAGCAAGTCGGTAGCAAATATTAGGTGGGACTGAGATTAGAGCGGTAGAAAATAAAATCGCAACAGTAAAGAAAAGAAGGACCAAGGATTTATCTTATCGTCTTGTGATGTCGCAAAGTCGACGTGCCTATTGCTCAAATGAGATCCTGAAAGCTAAAGGTGGGAGCAGCCCACGTCGGCGCCTGGAACAATGGGATTTAGGCGCCACTGGCAGATAAGATAGATAAGATAAAAACGATTTGGCATGGCGCGCTGCCCTTCATTTGTGGCGTTTGGAGCGCCATTCCCTGTACTTTGCGGAGCAAATCAAACACTTCTAATTGGCTAGAAATCGTAAACTTTCCTCTCTTTTATTAGCGTTTTTTTTTTTTTCCTTTCCTGTGTAGCGACCGGTTTAATGACACCCACTCCTCCGATACAGCCCTATCATCTACACGCTCCGCCTTCTGTCCTCCGGGCTTGACCTACTTTAGTTGCATCGGAAACATGCTTGCACTTTAGGTATGCCTACTACCCATAACCTTGGCTACTTCCCGGATCCCGACTAACCCCGCCGACTAAGCGGTAGCTCCGGTGTTTTGTATTACTATCATTCTTTCATCCCACCCCTCTTCATAATTCGATCCAATTCCGCCGGCTGCATCACGGCCCCGACCCCAGCAATCATATAGCCATCCTTTCTTCATCCTTGCAAACGCATTTGTCCCAAGACAATGCCTCCTCATTTGCACCCGCGGTCCCGCACGACTTCAAGTCTCTTTGCTGCTACCATCGCTGCTAGCTTCTTTGTTGTTGGCCTCCCACATGTGCTTCCGTGCCCGCGAACAGTGACCTATGCAGACAGCAACACATCGACTCCTTCTTCCTCGCCACTTACCGAGTTTTTTTATGTCGACGAACAAGGCCGTAGGCATCGGCGCAGAAGGCGTGACCTCTCAGCAGCGGGGGCAACAACCTCCATAGTAGGGTCAGACACAAAAGCAGGGCTGAAATCAGCACCCAGCTTAAACCTAGAATCACCAAAATCTACGCGTCAGATGCATAATGGTATGGTGCAATTTCTCCCAACAGATGGCGATGCCACTCCGGTCGAAAAGGTGCGTGAGTGCCCAGTACCAAAGCCTGGTGGATTTATTGGTGGCATCCTAGGGCTCAAAAGTACAAGCTCTAAGACAGAGGCCGGGCAGGGAGAATTAGGGTCACGGTCAGATATATAAACAAACGTCAAATGTTGAGGTTTTATGTTGATGACAGCATATACGCATGCCGTTGCTGGGCTCGGGGTTCCAGTAGCATGCAGATGGGGGTTCAGGACACCATACTCTACCGAACTATACTCTACCGAATGACCGCTTTCTACTGAGTCTGGTGCCCAATGCTAAGTAGGGCTTATCAATGCTCTATGCTGCAAGCCTTTAAACTCTTTGGGGACGGTATTTGTGTTGTCCTAGTCACACACGAATCAGGCCATCTTCTTCCGCGGCAGGCTGAGGCCCCGCTGCATAGGAAAATCAACTACAGCGACTAGCCGGTATCAGAATAGGGAAGAGTGGCAAGCCGTTTGCTTTCCCACTACACTCTGTCCTCTCCTCTCTCTAGGCTGTAGCCTTAAAATTGGTGGATAGGAATCGGGATCGTGAAAATGTGGATAGGCGATGCAGAATTGCTTCCACTGACCACAAAAAACAAAAATACGGAAACACATACATATGTACACATATAGGTTTATAAACCTACTCCACTACTCGCAAAAATAGGGTCATACCGTCATAAAGATAATAAGATACTGAAGGCACGGCATTTGAAAATTATGCATACCAAAGCAAGTGTAGTTTGGTGCTCCTATCCACAGGTCGCACTGCCCGCTTACCAGGCTTTTAGGCTTTAAACTACTATCAAGAGTGCAAAACGACCGCGAGAGTTATAGGAGCAGCGTCACAGTCATGGGGCGCTGTAGCGTGCGGTCTGGATATGCATACTTGAGTCTCTCTGAGAGCCCGTGAGCGCTGTCTGACCACAATTATGTAAGACTACCCAGAGCTCTTGTTTCCTTTATCTCCAGCTAACCAGCACCCCGTATTTTGACATCAAATGCAGCATCATGTACGAACCAGGATGAATGGGGCTATCATGTCCATACATATACATATTTGGTGTGTTGTAACGGAGCCTAGAGAGCCAAGGGACTGATCCACTGCCACGTATAACAGTCGCATGCTTAAGACAAGTCTATAGTAACTTTTATACCTGGTTTAGAGACATGAGAAGGAGATAATAGAGAAGCTTTGAACTACTAAAAGAAAGAGACGCAAGGTGATGGGGTTATTACGTGATGGGACGGCTTGTTGGGTGTGGGCATAGTCTACTATGACGACATGACGAGGATTTTTATGGATCACCTTTTTTTTCTTTTGCAAATTTATGCTAGTTATACGAGCACAGAGAAAAGGAAGGAATCCGGAGAGAACATAGGAGAAGGTGTTGCTTTTGTGGTTATATAGGTATAGGTGCCTGTAACACTCGGGATAGAAGAGAAAACGGGAGTTTGCACACCAAGAACTCAAGCACAGCCCGCCCAGCTGAGATAGAGAGATATGAAGAAATATTGAATGCCCATTTTCTCTTGCCTTGCACACCGACTCATTCTTTCTTCAACGGGCCTACAAGAGTCCAGCCAGGGTTGAAGACAGCCCTGTTGCGTTGCTGTCTGGCCTTGGCTCCTGGCCATAGCTTAAACATGGCTGGCTGGCTGGCTGGGCGGGACTGGGCTGGGCTAGACCTGAATAAGGCTAGGGCTTGGCTAGGAGGCTTTTTCTTCATTTTTTTCGCAATAAGTTATTTACTGGCCTGTTAGAATAAGCGGCGGGGGGCGGAAGGAGAGGGGTGGGAAGAAGGGGAAGCCAAGTTAGGAAATATGCAATGTGATGGCTGATGTAATGCAAGTGCATGTGGCAATGTCGCAGCTTGAGCTCAGGGGAGAAGAGCGATCCGCTACTTCCATCATATCATAGGGAAAACTCAGAGCCAAAATATCAGCAATGAAGACGAAAGAAAGAGGCCGAGCACAGCAGTGAGATAAAGGGGGTCACTATTCTGTAGCAACAACTGGCGAGCTGAAAATAGCGTCATAGCGACACATAAATCAACAGTTTCCAGAGTAATCATGTATCAGCGACAGCAAGAGACAAGTAGAACGATACGAGCCAAAACAAGACCTAAAGCGCGAGAATACGAAGGGCCCGGCTGCTGCTGCTGCTGCTGTTGCTGTTGCTGTTGCACTACAAGGCTAGCCAAGGCCACGCACGCGATAGAGTACGAAGGCTGTGAGCTGGCCCCTGAAGAGGCTAGGGAGCGTGTTCTAAATATAGAAGATAAGAGCTACTAAAGTCTCCCTCCTCTGTTCTGCCCATAGCTAGCATGAACAGATTGCATCCGGCAAAATAAAAGGTACAGAGATGGCGCTGTGGCGGAGTCCTGCTTGTGTTGTTTCTAGAAGGTGAGGATGGTACAATGGGGTATGAAGCTACGGTACCTTGGAGCATGGTGCCAATTGTTCCACGGTAATAACATACAACACCCTAGTTTGTCCAGCCATCCAGCCAGCCAAATATTTCTGTTTTTCAGCTAGCCATAAACTCCCATCAGTGCTTAACAAGGAGGATTTGCACTAAGTGTGCTATTTTTCTCGTTGTGCATGATGGCGTTCCTGTCTTGTCTTGCGAGAGTGTACAAACGCATTCAGACTCGTAGACTCGGGCAGACATAGAAAAGGAAAATGGTACGACGTTGAAACGCCCTAAGCGTCCTAGGTCCGGTTGCAGGTAGGAGAAAATAGAGGTGATGTGACTAGAGCCTGACTGGGATTGGGGAACATGGACGAGAGCTGGAGATGGAATATACGGGCTGTTCAGGCCAGGAAGCCAGCTTAATTAAATGTGTCCTGCCCGTCCGAGGCTGAATGCGTGCTTTGGCTTTGTCGATGTGGAAAGTAGGCCGTCAGTGAGGCGTTGTTCGATGAACAGAAAGAAAGGTAAGAAACACCCCTCCCTTGTCATCTTTTTCTCTACAACGACCGTCTACAGAAGTTGAAAGGGAAGCCGTCTAAACTATGTTCACGACTTTCTTCCATGCGGGTCGGACGAAATACGCACGCGTGTACATGTCTATAGTTAGGGCGACGTGACCTTTTCCCCGTTCTCCCTTTAGTCTAAGGGTCCTACTGGTCTGTAATTGTGTAGACAGCGACGCCGCAAGGGAAAAGAGATAGGCAGAGGATCCTTGGGAATGACGAATTCATAAGTGTACGAATACAAGAGGAGGTACACAATGTTATTGCTAGTCGATAGAGCAGCGACTGTTCCCCCACGAGTACCACAAATCGTGCCTATGTTGCCTATATTACCCGTCAAAACATTGGAATAGCGTACGTGCTGTGGTTACAGATGGTCATATGCAACATGTGTGTATGTTGGCAGATGGAGTCTGTGTGTCCACCAAGGAAAGCTTGATTCGGGGGTCATGTTAGCTGCGTGGACTGTGTATTGCACACAGTACTTACACAGTTGCCGTGATTTTTTTTTACAATCTTCAGAAGAGGCGCAGATGTCAGTGGGCGTATGGTAATATTACATGTACTAAGGTGGTCGAGAGGGTAGCGAGTGCACAGCAAAGAGGAAGGAAGCCAGCGGAAGGGGTGGGGCTATGGGCTCACTAAAATTGGGTCTTTCAAACGGAACAAGAAGCAACAGCAGCACAAGTGAAGGCTCCACTATCAGCACACTAAGGGCAGGAGGGAGGCAGGAAGGCAAAAAGGCAAAAAGGCACACAGGGCACACAGACACTATAAGACAGAGACTTTCGGGGCTTCTTTGCCTCCTGTCTTACCAAGAGCTCTAAAATCGCTCCCACTACACCACTACACTACGGCACCAAATCATCTTTCCGGCAGTCAAGCAAGCAAAGAAAAGGAAAGCAAGCGGGCCGACAAACAGCCATTACAAAAAGCCAAGTTTCTTCCTGCCTCGTTTTCAAGGTGGTCGGCTAGAGGGTGAAAATTCGAAGGGAGAAGAAGAGAGGAGGGGTATAATAAGCCTTCCTTGGGGCTTGGTGGTACTTGGTACTTGAACTAAACATAATTTGCAATATATTTACTCGAGACAATCAACCGAGAGGTCGGGAGGAAAGAAGAGACCGAAAAGTATATATACAAGTGGCTTCTGCCTTATCTTGCTCCTTCTTCTTCTTCGACCACACTTATCTCTCTCTATGTATATGCCTCTCTCTACACTGTTTCTCTCCATCTTTCTTTCTATCTCCACCGTTCGCCCTTCTGCTTCATTTGGGCTGTAGCTCGTTGTCTTGATTTTTGACGTCGCCAATATTCCCACTTCTAGGCACTGATTTGCTCGTGCGTCTTGGCTACAACGTTGGGGTGATCCTATCTATACAGAGACTATCAACTTACACATACATGTATACATAGCATAGCTTCGCCTAGAGCTCGTATAGATATATATACAGTGCTCCTGCACCGCATATTCATTTCTTCGTCTTCGACCTCACCAATCTTCTCTCACCGACTTCACATCTCTTCTTGTTGTTGTCCCCTGCCAATCAGGGAATCCTAAACCCCTTTATCCATAGACCGTGGCAGTGACATCCCACCACCCCCCTCATTCACTGGAAAGCCGGGCTATTTTTTGACCAGGATAGCCACCCTAATAACCAACAGCGAGCAAGTCACCCCCCAAGCAAGTCTAAGCCTAACGGCCAAGAACCAGGGCCAGCCCCACGGACAAACCCAAGGGAACCAAGCCATACACACCTAGAAAGCAAAAGGAGAACAGCGGGAAACACAACAAGCCTTAGCGGCGGCGTCTTTTATTTTCGTCATTATCAACCAGCAAGATCTTCTTCCTTCCCGTTCCGTTTCTTTCATTTCTTCCTCACTCTGTCACTACCTCTGTTGCTCTCTCATCGGTACTGCGCCCTTCAAAGGCTTTTCTCCCTACTACTTCTGTCTTCCACGGTATCATGGTGAGCCGAGTGTGCTTCTACTTTACTGTTGTTGGCCGTGTCCAGCCCTGAAGCATATAAAAGGAAAATCCAGAGCAAAAACAGAAAAAAAAAAAGCCCATAGTTACTGCTGTTGTTCACGTACTATCTATCTCATTCTACTCCTCAGACATCTATTTATTCCTGTTTGTCTACCACCACCTTATTCTTTCCCTTTTGCTCACGCCCTTCATTATGCGTCGCTCTACTCGTTTTCAGGATGAGGACGACGAGTCTTACGACTCGTATGTCACCTATCGTCCTCTTTCTCGTCTTCCCACTCCGCCCCCCTGCTGGAAGGACTCTTCTGCCGATTTTTGTCACGCTGTTGAAGGCGAGCAGCTCAAGCCGTCTCTTCTTGGTGAGTTATTCTATGTCTTAGGTGCCCCCCTCTCCATACTATAGTACTAACACTCTTTTCCACAGGACCTGCTACTCATCTAGTCAACCTCATCCCTGTTGGTGCTTCATTAGCTACTCCATCTGTGCCTCTAGTTCAGGCTATCCTAACCCGGGCTTCTCTCCCCCTCGAAACAATTGCTCTGGCAGTCTGTATCCTAGACTCCCTAGACTCCAAATTCGCCCTAAACTGGCGCCTATCCTGCCCATTGCAACCACCTACCACTCCCACTTCACCCTCGCCAACAACGTTATCATACTCCAAACGCCACACACTGCCCGCCACCCCACCATCCGAGTCGTCTTCACTGCATATCGACTGCATCAACCCGATACTTATCGTTCTTGCTGCGCTCGCCATCTCTGTCAAGTTTGTTGAAGACCCTGCCCTGTCATCCACGTACTTCATTACAAAGTTTGGGAACCACATGTGGACCAGCGACCAGCTCAATGCCACTGAGCGCTGTGTCATGGAGAATCTCAACTATCGCATTATGCCACTATACTCCGAGGATCTCCTAGCCGAGGCTATGGTTGACATGCAGCTGGCTGCTCGCCCACTACCTCCACGTCGATCCCCTATGGCTCCTTCATCGGGCTTATCTCGTCAACATGAGGTGCAGGCTCAGCCCCAGACCACCCCATCGTGGGCTCGGTGCCATGGGTCATCGGCTTCAGTCTCAGTATCTTCTGGCTTGCAGTACTGATAACTGAAACCAAACGTTCCAGCTTAAGGCGTCCGCTGATGCTCGGACGTCTTATCTGGACACGAATCTGTTTAGTGTCTTGTGGTGTCATTTATTTCATGCTTAGACCTTTCTGTCTGCTCTACCTCTTCCTTGCTTGTTATCTCTTGTCACCCTCTCCCTCACATACTCACCCTTACACCCCGGGTGCAGATAGATACCCCTCCCCCACTGTACTTCTGTCTTTATTCCCTCCCATTCTGTTTTAATCATGCCACTTCGTTCAGCGTGTTGTTATTTGCTCTTTCTCATCTTGTCTCTACCTTTCTCCGGATGCATTTGCTCCTGTTGTTTCTCTGCTCGGGGTGGGAGGCACTTGTTTTCATGTTAGCTCTTTTCTCTCTGTCTTGTTTCTTTTCCGTGATTGGCGACGGACCGCTGCATGTCTCTTGTCTTTGTTTTTTTCTCAGGTTTACCCCGCATGATATCATACTTTCCCTCTTCATCTTCGGCTTCAGCGCCAGTCTCGGCTTTTTGAGACAAGCTGGGCGTATTGGTACTCGACTTGGTGTGGCCCAATCCGGATGCCTTCGAAGCTTCTTTTTTATCTATTGGTGCATTGTAGCTACCATCATACTTTTAATTCTGAATATTTATGCGCGAAATTCCGCCTGTTGCTTGATTTTTTTTTTCCACATATCCATGTATGTGTGTATATGTATCCCAAAAATTTAACTTACGCCTCAATTTATGTGCTTGCGATGCGGTTGCCAAATATAACCCTAAGATAGCACATCGCTATAACCCTATATATTACTCCCTCCTCCCCACAAAAAAACTTAGCTCTTCCAACCTATCTACCTAGTTGGTGCGTTTTCCAAGCTGTCGTTCAAACGTCCCCTATCATCAGGAATCCATTCTAAATTGTGACCTGCATAATATGGCTGTAGTTCCGCGCCGTGGTTCATATAAGGGTGTCTTGATACGGTCCACAATCTTTGAACTATACTTATAAATTGCATTCCATTCTGTACATACTTTATCTTGAGAGATTGCTACACGGCTATGCAATGGTTGATTAGCTCCTTACTAAGCTACTAACTACCTCGTTCTCTATCATCCCTGCTGCTGTTGCTTCCATCGTCAACAAACATTGAATCTTACAACATTGCTTTGTTATCATTATAGTCACTATGGACCCATTTCTACCTCATAATTCCTCATCAAATGTGCAGCAGGTAGCGCCCTACTCTCGTGGAGCACCTAGCCCACCCTACATCAATCTTTCCGGAATTCACCGGAGGCAAAAGGATGAAGAACAACTGGAGTACCCTGTACTATACTTCGCTCCGCACATGCTCCCTATCATAGGCCCAGACAGTCTGTCAGAGGACCTTGTAGCTGCCGCAATTGGAATTAAATTCACTACCGAGAAGCAAAGCAGTCAAGAGTGGCGCTGGAATATGCGTCACGAAGCGCAGCCCATCACCGACTCGCTACTAGTCGGCCCATCGCTAGTTGCACGCAGCAAGGACTTCCTAGTCGACGCTGGGATCACTATGGCCATCACAGTCATCGATCCTCGCCTGATTCCGTGGCAGGCTACCATGCGAAAGACAGTGATGGATGCGGGGATTGAAATGCACGTCATCCCAGCCGAATCGGCAACGGAAATTCTCCATTCGCTGGGTGACACCATCAATATGATTAACCAGCACCTGGTCTCGGTGTTTTGTCAACGTGTGCGCGCTGCAGGCTTCAGCGTTGATGATGTTGTGCGTGATGCAGCCGCTGCATATTCTAGTGGCGACCCCAAAGAAATTTGCGCAATGGACGCCCAGCTGGCAACACTACGTGGAAAAGTTCTGTTGACGTGCGAGTCAGGCAACAGCAGGTCTGTCACAGTAGCGGTGGCATACTTAATGGCTATCACAGGCGAGCAGATGCATGTCGTGGTGCAGTTTGTCTGCACACAACGGTTCTGTTCGATTTTTGAGGAGGAACACAAGCGCGTGCTACTGACATGGAACGATATCCTTACGGCCAAGCTAGAAGTGAATAAGGCACATAGAAGAGCGGCTGTGGGACAGACTCAAATGGCCTTGATAGCGGGGCCGGAGATGTCGCCGCGCAAAGAGAAGAGGTTAATTGCAGATGTCTACGATGATATAAAGACTGAAGCTGGGCCTGCGTCTCCAACAACCACTATAGACCAGTCAGAGCTAGTTTTGGACAAAGATCGGTACGAAGGCCGGGGATATTTCGCGCCGTTCATAGACACAAATTTGGAAGACCAGAACCGGTTGACGTGAGGCGCTGTCTTATACATGGGATAGGGTCAAGTTAGCTACTGGAAGGACGTCTGGTGCGGGTTCACTATATATATATATTCGATCGACATCTGTAATTTGCAGTCATCAGCGTGCGGTTTTCGCAGAATGCTTCATTATCGTCCTACGCCTTAACATTATACTTCATGTAGTTTTCATTTTTGATTGCAAAAGTGCCTGTTCAGCAGAAGCTCTGAATTTGACAAATCACGTGATTATGGAGCAAGCTCTGACCGCCCAGGCTGCCACGTAGCCAGACCCTTTCCCAAGCTACCTTTGATGCATTAGGTCCACCATTAGCTTCTGTTTCCTTGTTTGCTTGGACGAAGCTGGCATGTATTCTGCTGTGATGCACTTCAATTTTCACAACTTGCAGTAATTTTTGATTCTGTTTTCCAGCCAAGGCGGGCCTTTTTTGTTTTGGTCTCTTCTCCATCTTTCTCTATCTCGAGACCAGCCGACAGTTCTTTACACAACTAGTCCTCCTTGCTTGCTTCCCTCATTGGTTGTTTTGCCCCACTACTTCTCGACTAAACCACCAAACTGGCCAAGCAAACCAACGAACGTTTCCCTCATCCTCATCCCATCCTAGAATCTCAACACACACATCAAACCGCCCGTCGTCTATTCTCGATAGCGAACCCGTAATCCTGCCTCCGGACTTGACTTGCCATATTGTTGCATCCCTAATCTGCTAGGTCTTTCTCCTATCTTTCTGGCTATACCTGGCTTTTTTTTTTCCTCCATCCCCATAGTCGCATTGGTTTTTCATAATGCGTCTTGATGTAAAGGTACGAAGCCTTGATCATGCCAGTATACCAACCGCCCAATTGTCTGCCATTGGGGCTTCAGCTGCCGTGCTCTACAACCAATGACCTCTGGCCACGACAGTGCTAGATGGACCTTGATAGAATAAGCCGGATAAAACAGCTCTTCTTCACCTTCATCTACAACCTAAATCTCAATCTCCCGCATAGAATTGATGGAATTGGCTCGCTGACCATTGCCCTCTCTCAACTTGTAGCGCCAGCTCTTCGCCCGGAGTGATAGAGTAAAGGGCGTCGACTTCCACCCTACCGAACCCTGGATTCTGTGCACCCTCTACAGCGGTACGTTAAGTTATCTCACTAGCTCGCCCCCCGTGATGCTGTTGTCTTGGAAGCCCCCCATACTCCCTTCTTGTTCCATCCCCGTCCGTCTGCTGACCCAATCGCTGCCCCTTTGTGCCTTGCGCTCTCTTTAGGCCATGTATCTATTTGGTCATACGAAACCCAGCAGGTCGTCAAGACCTTCGAGCTGACGGATGTCCCCGTACGGTGCGGTCGGTTCGTTGCCCGCAAGAACTGGATTGTCTGCGGCTCCGATGACTTCCAAATCAGAGTGTACAACTACAATACTTCGGAAAAGGTTGCGCAGTTCGAAGCGCATCCCGACTATCTCCGCTCCATCGCCGTGCACCCCACTCAGCCCTTCATTCTCACTTCCTCCGATGATATGACAATCAAGCTATGGGACTGGGAGAAGGGCTGGAAATGTGTCCAAGTTTTTGAGGGCCACGCCCACTACGTCATGAGCATTGCTATAAATCCCAAAGATACCAACACCTTTGCGACTGCTTGCTTGGATCGCACGTATGCTAACTCTTGTTTGCCCTTGTTTTCTCTCTTGTTCACAAGCTAACTGTGTCTTTTACTGCCAACACAGTGTCAAAATCTGGAGCTTGGGCTCACCTCACGCCAACTTCACCCTTGAAGCCCACGAAACAAAGGGCGTCAATTACGTTGATTACTGTACGTGATTTTGCCCCCCCCCCCCCCCCCCACCCGCAAGCAAGTGTCCCTAGGACACAGTGTTCCCTTGTATTTGTTATCGCCATGTAGGCAACTAACTCTAATCTGATCATGAACAGACCCTCACTCTGATAAGCCTTACATCCTTACCACTTCTGATGACCGCACTGTCAAGATTTGGGACTACACAACTAAGTCGCTCATTGCCACCCTCGAGGGTCACACCAACAACGTTTCTTTTGCCTGCTACCACCCCGAAATCCCCATCATCGTTTCCGGTTCCGAGGATGGAACGATAAGATTATGGAACGCCAACACATATCGTTTCGAGCAGTCGCTAAGCTATGGATTGGAGCGTGCCTGGTGTGTGTCCTACCAGAAGGGCAAGCAGGGTATTGCTATTGGTTACGATGATGGTGCTGTAGTCATTAAGCTAGGCCGCGAAGAGCCTGCTGTTTCTATGGATGCCTCGGGTAAGCTGATTTGGGCCCGTCATAATGAGGTTGTCAGCGCTATGATCAAGGGCGGTGACGCCTCAATTAAGGACAACACCCCGATAACTGTCTCTACCAAGGATCTTGGAACCTGTGAAGTTTACCCCCAGACGCTACTGCACTCTCCCAATGGCCGCTTTGTTGCTGTGTGCGGTGATGGCGAGTACATCATTTACACTGCCCTGGCCTGGAGAAACAAGGCCTTCGGGTCTGCACTCGACTTTGTGTGGGGATCGAAAGAAAACAGCAATGACTTTGCTATTCGCGAATCTCCCTCGAGTATCAAGGTCTACAAGAACTTCCAGGAGAAGGCCGGTGGCTTGGATGTTGACTTTATGGCTGATGGCCTGACCGGTGGTATTCTTCTTGGTGTCCGTGGCCAAGGTGGAATCTCCTTCTTTGACTGGCAAACCGGCGGCCTGGTGCGCAGAATTGAGGTCGAGCCTAAACATGTCTACTGGTCAGAGAATGGCGAGATGGTCGCCATTGCCTGTGAGGATACTTGCTACGTCCTGCGCTTTTCTCGTGAAAACTACATGGCTGCTGTGCAGTCTGGTGAGGTTGAGGAAGACGGTGTTGAGGCCGCCTTTGAGGTGATATCAGACATCAACGAGAACGTGCAGACTGGCGAGTGGGTTGGCGAGGTGTTCATCTACACCAACCACACGAACCGTCTGAACTATCTTGTTGGTGACCAGACCTACACTATTTCGCACTTTGATCAGCCCATGTACATTCTTGGCTACATCCAGCGTGATGGTCGCATTTACGTTGCCGACAAAGATGTTGGCATTACCTCGTTTGCTCTATCACTTCCCGTGCTCGAGTATCAGACCTTGGTTCTACGCGGTGACCTGGAGTCGGCTGCTGAGCTTCTGCCCAGCATCGAGGGGGAGCAGATGAACAAGATTGCCCGTTTCTTAGAGGGCCAGGGCCACAAGGATCTAGCTTTAGAGGTTGCCACAGACCCTGAGCACAAGTTCGATTTGGCTCTATCTCTGAACCAGCTTTCAGTTGCCCTAGAACTAGCCAAGGAAGCCAAGGCTGAGCATAAATGGAAGGTTGTTGGCGACGCTGCTATGGCTGCATGGGATATCAAACTAGCTGCCGAGTGCTTCACGCTGGCCAAGGATCTAGGCTCGCTGCTGCTACTACACTCGTCAACAGGTGATCGTGCCAGCCTTCTAGCGCTAGCTGAGCAAGCCAAGAACGCCGCTGCACACAACATTGCCTTTACGTGCAGATGGCTTTTGGGAGACGTTGATGAGTGCGTTGAGCTGCTCAAGACTACCAACCGCGAGGCCGAGGCCGTTCTGTTTGCCCAGACTTACAAGCCCAGCCTGGCAACCGACGCAGCGCGCACATGGAAGCAGAGCCTCGAGAAAAACAAGAAGGCACGTGTGGCAAAGCTAATTGGCGTGCCTGGTGAGGATGAGGACTTGTTCCCCGCCTGGGACGAGTACTTGAGGCTTGAGGCCGAGGGCGGCAGCGTGAGCGAGCAGGGCGCAGAGGAGGATGTTGAGGCTAAGTCTGAGAAAGATGAAGTTGAGGGCGAGACTGATGGTGAGGCTGAGGCTGAGGCATCTAGGGAAGATGAGGAGTAAAGACAGACAGAATTATTAGGATGATAATGGCGTTTTTTTTTCCCCTTCACCCACTCTTTTACTCTGTTTCCCTTGCTCTTTAGTTCATGCTCTACTATTCCCAACTATATATCCCGCGTCGAAACTTGAATAGGCTAGTCTAAAAAAAGAGCCTATTTAACCTTGTATTGGTCATTTTCGAAATCGGTGGAGCCAATCGTATCGCAATATCTAAACTGCCGCTAATTCTAATCAAGGTCGGTGCTCGGAAAGATTTTGAGCCGAGATCTAGTTGGTGTACGACCCGGTAAATAGCAGCTCAGGGACACGAGCTAGGTTGGGACAAGTTTCACCTATGTAGTTGTATTGTAAGCTTTGGCCAAGCTGTGTTGAGCTAAGGCCTGGGTTAGGTACTTTAGGCTAGGTTTTAGAGCCTGAGGGAACCATGGTGCATTGATCAATAGGAGAGCCTGGGAGCGAAGCTTTATTTTAACGGCGGCTACGTGCACATGATTCGTAAATGGAGGGTTGGGCTCCTTTGCGGCAGTGAATTGGTTAAGGCCAGGGAAAATAATGCAATATTTCACAACAAGTACATCACGAAGTAAGCTATGAGTTTGCAAGATTGGCGTTGAATATGGATACAAGGTAGAAATAGAAAGATAAGGATATCATTAAATTCATCAAACATTGCGGGTGACGGAGATGAAAATACGGCTAATCTATAGTGTTGGTCCAAGCAAAAGAGCAACATGTAGACAAGCGCGCAGGCTCTCCAAGATGGCGTAGAGAAAAAAGAAAGAAACTAGGAGAGGGGAACTGGGGCGGCTAGAGCAACGACACAAAAATATTGACAGATACAAAGACAGAGAATGGTGTCTAGCAGCAGTGTTTGTGAAAGCGGAGCGAGCCGTCGCAGCAGTCGCACCCGCATGAAAAGCCACCACCACGAAGGCGCATGACATCGGGGCTCGAAGGGTCTGGACGAGGCTGAAGAGGCTGGACACATGGAAGGGAGCGACAGGTTAGTTTTTCTTTGCTAGTTTGTATTATAGCCTGATGCCAAGGGCGGGAGGGTAGACTGACAGGCTGCTGGGTCACAATCGGCCCGTTGGCGGCGGACGACGAGACACTGGCGGGCTTGGCGACAGCGGCCATGGGCGCGGCGCGGAGAGGCTCAGATGTGGTGGGCTGCATATCTGCGGTGGCGGGTGGGCTGACAAAGTGTGACTATCTAGATGGGGAGGGTTAGTGAGGCAGTTCTTCGCCCGGGCTCTATTGATTTGGAGATTAAGAGTTTGTAGGTGGCGGTCGGACATCCAACACCCAATATCTACGCCGCCCCCAAAACTGGGGCCATGGGCACTGGGGCCATCAGGGAGGGGAAGAAGGAGGGCCCAGGTTATCGGCAAGGTGGGAGAGGAAACGCGAGAGAGGGCGGTGGAGATGGGGCTGTGCCGAAAACAGAAGAGAAAGGAAAGGGCCTGGATGGGGAGAGGGTTTTCCTTGTTTTCAACTTGGATGAGAAAAATCAAGGACACTAAAACGAAGGGGAAATAGCTGATGAGCGGATAAGCTTACGAAGAACAAGTGCCGTGTCTGGTAGGCAAAATAAGATTGCAAGTATGCAGAAGACTGTTTACAGGAGAGGGAGGGGGGAAAGAAGATGTAAAAAAGGGTAGGTGGTCTCGCAAAGGGAGGAGGAAAAGAAGGAAATGGTCTAGTTGCTAATATTGAGCGCAAACATCAAGTCACTCTGGGTAGCGCAGCCTCTCTCCTTGTTCTTCTTCGTCTTCCTCTCCTTCTTCTTCTTCCTCCTCCTCTTCTTCTTCTTTCTCTTCTTTTCCTCCCTCTTTGTCTTCACCCCGGTTAGGCTAGCCAGAGAAAGAGTATAATCCTCTTCGCTTCTTCACTTTTTGGGCAAGATGCGACACTAAGTAGCTAGTCCTTCGTAAAGCCCAACCCAGCAGCAAATAGCCAGAGCAAATATCCAGCACCGACCCTGTCCTCTGTCGGGGTTCTCCAAGACCCCCTGCCTGGTTGTCTCGTCTAGGGGCGGTGAAATCCAGCGTGATCCACCTTTGGGGGGGGGGGGGGGCAGGTTTTGAAGTTTGAGGCTAGCTTGGCCATTGCCTGCCCTGTAGCAGCATACCAAACACAAGTACGTCACTTGTACGGCATTATGCACTTTTACAATCACAACTTTTGCGGCGCTTTGCCGTTGTGTTGGACCTTTGTCGCTGCCACCTTGTCCTCTTAGTTTTGCTTCTTTTTAACTCCCGTTTACCGTTAACTTGGCTTTGGCTGGGCATCCGATCGAGAAAAGGGATTTCTTGGCACTATGGCGGCTAAATATCATAATCCCATATCTTTGCGCGCGGGGGACAAAGACCTTTCTTGGCATTTTTAGCTGGCCGCTATTGAATAGGAAGGAGCAAATGAATTAATCAAGCGCCACACCCACAGTGCAGAAAGTGTGGCGCCACATTTGCTACCACAGAGCAGTCAAAGGAAGGAAGCAACGGAGACGAGAGGGCCTTCTATTGAGGGTCATGTACCCTAGACCTAGAACAAACAACCAAATTTTCAAGTAGATCAGGGCAGGGTAAAAAACGGCAGGCGGATGAATAGAGTAAAACCCGATCGCCTTCTCTTCTATTTCTTCTTCCTGATTTCTATCTTCTCTTATTTTTCCCGCCCATCACGACTATCGTCATTGTCGCCAATCGCCCAAGTCCTTCCCTTTTGCACTAGATGGCCAGGCCTGTTTATTTGCAGCCAAGATAAGTATCGGCCTTACGGCAAACTAACCGGAAAATATGCCTAATCAACTTTTCAACCCCCAATAAGCCGGCCGAACGTCTCTGCTCCCTCTATGACACGTGCTTGTTTAGCCATGTCAGGGAATAAGCGCCGGCTAGCTGTAAATTCATAACCTATTTACTCAATAGAGACGCTGCACAACAAAAGCTTGAGTCCTCGCTTAGACACAGACCCCTTGGCTAGACCGTGGCCAGGGTTTCAGTTGCCAACATCCCACCACCAAGATGACCAAGACACATCATGAACTTTTTTTCTTCCACCCCTAGTGGGACAATCCTCTCTCCTCCATGAACCCCCGGTTTCCGGTCACGACAACAGGGGGGTGGGTAATGGTGTGTGGCCTAGCCTAGGAAAGAAAGCTCACGGTCCGATAATTGTGCCATAACGATACGACTTCTTACGAGCGGCCATTTCTACACTCATCTTAGCTAATATTCCGCATGGGCCCTAGGCGGACGCAATTCTTCAGACGGCACTATTTATCGAAATGACCAACATAAGACTAGAGTAGCCGTAGCTCAAAGCGCACTCCCCCCCCCCCCCCCCAGTAGCGCTTCTTTTGCCTTTCCAGGAAAGAAATAAGATAGGATTCCTTCTTGTTCTATTGCCCTTCTACACATTTTCTATTACTTAGTTCTGGCTTGGCCCCAGAACACAACCACCCCATCGTTATGTGAAGAAGACGCTTTCCTCTCTAGAGTTGACGATTCTTTCTTCCACCCTTCTTGCACCCTCGCTTCCTAGTGAAGTGTGTGTTTATGTACATACATACATAGCCGGACTTTTGCAACACTCACTCTCGACTTCCTTTCGTTCACTCGTTTGCCTTCTTTTTTGCTTTCTTTACACTTTCTTTCTCTTCTTGTTTTCTTGCCAAGTTCGACTGTTATTCAACATGCTGTCTAACCCACTCATTCTGGCTGCCATCTCTGGCCTCGTTCCGGCCGCCCTGGCTATCCACAACGCCGACTTCGATATCTTGGCCGGGCAAGTTGTTCGCAACCAGATTGCTCCCACGCCCCATGCCCGTGTCGAGGACCGCGATACCAAACTATCAGACATTCTAGCCATGGCTCTGTGGATTCCCAGCTCCTGCCACGACGAACTTTCCTTCATCACAGAGGCGCCTGCAGCCGAGGGTGCTTTGGAGGCCTACGAAGATAGCGGAGTCGATCCTTGCCTTACTAAGATTCCTACCTCTTTGTCCCGCGACTACGCCAGCTATTCTTCCAAGGTTCTTTCGTGGATCTTTGCTCATAACGAAGATGTCATGTCGCTCTATTCTTGCCTTGGCACAATGACCGATCAGATTGAATCCACCACCTACTGTGATGCTGTTGTTTTGACCACTGCTGAAGTCATCGCTTCAGAGAATTCCCAGGCAACTGGTACTCAGGGTGGCTCTACAAACTCTGGCTCAGCCGCTGCCACCGCTACTTCTTCGGGCGCCTCTGCAACTTCATCCACAGAATCCGCCGCTGGACGCGTGTTTTCTGGTCTCCATGCCCTTGCTGTCGCTGGTATTTTTGCCGTTGCAATTGCCCTGTAATTCAAGGAAGAACAGGCTATCTATGGTCTGCCCAGTTCAGATTTCGATATTGCTATGGCTACACACAAGAGTTAGAGCTTGAAGCTTCCACGAAACGTTTCCCTCTTGGCTCGTTCAACATCCTCTACTTCTCATGTTTATATTTAACAACTCTTAATATACCATTTTTATTCAAATCTCCCTGTTTCAGATCTAAACAACCACAGAATTCCGCAACCATATCCGAGTTACCGATAATGCTTACGTAAGAAAGAATATATGGTAACCAAATATTTGTATTTGTAGTTTATACACTCAATATCAGCTTAGGGCCAAGCAAATTTCCGGCCAATGTATAACTTGTCATATCCCCCTAACATCCCTAACCCATGAACGCCAAAAAAAGGAAAAAAAAATATATGTACAAAGGAAATCCCAACAACAATCGATCAACAAAAGAAACTAATAACCGCCATGGTCTAGCGACTCTACGCATCTTCAAAGAACTTGATAATATTCTTGAGTTCTAGGATTCCTACACCGTGAGGCGGGTAGCAAATCCATAGGGGCTCGCCATGAATGCCGAACTTGGCCCGGAAATCGGACTTGCGACCCAGCCCAAGACCCTCCACAAGGGTAGTATAAGTCTTGCCAAGGATTGCAGCCTTGGCACCATGGATGTGAGCGCCGGGGGTCAGTCTCTTGGCAACGCCAGCTCCAAAAGTAGCGGGGCCAGAAATCACAGATAGTGCATAATCAATCAACACCTCGATGCTTCCGTTGGCAGATCCGGGGAAGTCCAAGGCCCACTTGACCTGCCAGCCGTTGCGAGGTGCCAGCTGAGCCAGGACCACCATGCCGTGGAGAACACCGTCCTTTTCAGCGGCAAAGTAGCGGCGATGTGCTGAATCAACCCACGGCCGCACTTCCGTCAGGTGAATCTGCTTGCCCTTGCGGTGTGCCAGCCACGATGCAATTGCGGGGTCTACGCGTGCGCGGAAGCCTTCATCGGGCTTAACCTCGTGCACCTTGATGCCTTCACGCAACACGCGGCGTGCCTTGCGTGCATCCACCGACTGCACCACACGCTGGTCGACGCGCTGCTCGTCCGTGCACGTAAAGCTACGCCAGTTGACGCCTGCCAGCACGTTCTGTGCTGTCTCGCCAGCCAATAGCCAGATTGGCGTCAGCTTGACTACAGTGTGGATGTACTCGATAAAGGCATGGATAACCTCGGTGTACTGCGTGCAGTCGCACAACGGATTTCCAGTAATAATAGCCAGCTTGCCCTGGCGCACAAACGCCACAGCGCCACCAGATGGATGCCGCCATAACTCAAAACGCTCGTCAAGCCACGATGTGTTGGTCGAATCACCATAGTTAGCAATGAGGTCTTCGAGCGCAGGTGGCGGCAGCGATGCATCCTGTAGTTTCGTCGTGTCTGCTGCGGGGTGAGGTAGGACCGGAGGTCGTACTGGGAGTGACTTGGGATCACGGTAGAAAAGCGTTGCATAGCGTACATCGCCCAGCTCCAGGAGAAGCATCAGGACACGTTCGAGACCTAGACCAGCACCACCGTGTGGCGGAGCGCCGGCATCGAAGCCCGAAAGGTATTCCTCCATGCCAGCCTCAGCAATGCCGCTTTCACGCATGCTTCGACGCAACTTGGCGGCATCGTGGATGCGTTGGCCACCCGATGAAATTTCCTGGCCACGCAGGAAAATATCAAAGCCGTTGGTGAAGTTGGAGTCGCCTAGGCGCTGAGCATAGAATGGCCGTGCCGACGACGGGAACTTGTCCAAGATGTAGTAGTCGGTGCCGTACTCAGCCTTGACCAACTCGCCAAGACGGATTTCGTCGCGCGTCGACAGGTCAGCTACCTCGATATCGGCGCCATCGGCACGTAGCATAGCAATTCCCGTTTCGAACGAGATGATGGGTGTCTTCTCTAGCCACACCAGATCAGTCGAGGGCCAGCGCTTACGCACTTCGGCCAGTTCGGGCATGGACTGAACAGCAGCGAAAATGTTCTTGAGCATTTCGTCAACAATGGCCAGTAACTCGTAGTGATCATGCTGCAACTCCATTTCTAAATCTAGACCAATGTACTCGGTCAAATGGCGATGGGTATTTGAATTTTCGGCACGGAAAACGGGGCCAATCTAGGAAGGTGGGGCAATACGTGTTAGTGAAAGTTCGTGTAAGTGAAGATGCAACCCTGTCTTCCTTAGGGTTGAGGAAGAGACTAGCTTATTTTTTTGCTACTTACCTCGTAGACTCGCTTGAAATCTGCTGCAATAGTCATCTGCTTAGCCAGCTGTGGACTCTGGGCCAAAAAGGCACGGCGTCCAAAGTAATTAACCTTGAATACCTCAGCACCACTTTCGGTTGCAGCCGGCTGGAGTTTGGGCGTGTTGATCTCGACAAAGCCCTGGGCATCGAGCGATTCGCGGAACTTGCGCAACACCATGGCACGGATTCGGAATAGTGCAATGTTGGCGGGGTGACGCAAATCCAGCACACGGTTGCTCATCCGTGTACGCATGGCATCGGGAGCCATGTAGTTGTCAAACGCTAGCGGTTCGCTGACGGGTGCCACTAACCGGAGAGCATCGATGCGCAACTCTAATGTAGGAATTGAGGCCGATCGTACGGGGACTGGAGGCTCAACCAGTGTGCCGGTAACTTCAACGAGCGATTCATCGCGAAGACGCTGCACCGACTTTACTAGCTGAATGGGCATATCGCGTAGGACGGCCTGCACGGATGCGAGGCCATCTCGCAGCAAGACGAAGCTGAGGGCACTACCAACGCGGCGCTGTGTAGTCACACGGGCGCGGAAGGCCACAATTGTATTGGCTAAGCTAATACCCCCGGCTGCCGCGCTGCTGATCTGGGCAATGGTAGTGGTCTGCGGCGGAGGGGTAACATGGCCCAGGGAAAACTCGACGTGCTCAGGCTCGCGCGGCGTGTTTGTGCCGGTCGATACAGTGGCGGTCGCACTCTCGCTAGATCGTGGGGTCACAGACGATACCGTCTTTCCTGGTTGTATGCTGCCGGCGCTGCCGTGGTGCTTGACTTTCTTAAGACGCCTCCGCTCCTGCTTAGATTTAGCCCGGGATTCGGAGCGGGATACACCGCCAGCGACTGCAGCATCGCCAGAAACGGCAGGGTTGTTGGTAGCTGGAGGCGGCATCGAGTGCCGGCTGGCCCGCCGCAGGCTGGTGCGGATGGCAAGCGGCAGTGGGAAATGCATGTCGGTGCTGCGGCGCAGGAAGGACTTCCCCAACGGCGATTTGCTAGGCGAGGCCTGGCGAGGAGCCGGTGATTTACTAGGTGGGGGTGGCGACTGAGCTAGAGCGGTTGTCGACTGGCCAGGTGGTGTAGATGGTTGCAGTAGCGGAGATGCGGGTTTGGTGAGTGTGGGAGCAGACTGGGTTGGAGCGGAAATGGGAATGGGAATGGGCGTAGCAACTGCATCAGCGGTAGTGGCGAGAGCAATCTTGGGTATTTCTACGGGTGCGGTGGCGCTGGACTGCACAGCTGTGGATTGCGTCGAGGTGGACGGAGCCGGGCTGGAAGCCACAGGGGCTTTGGGGCTGTTGCCGCGCGAGCGGTAGTTCAGGCTCCGAAGAGCGGAACGGTGGCTACGCGGTGTAGACGCATCCACGGAAGTGTCTTCAGAGGGAGTGCTGTGGTGGGAGAACTTGAAGAAGCGGCCCAGGGTGGACATGGATGATGGGCTAGACATTTTAGACATAGCAAGGGAGGGAGGGGAGAAAAGAGAGTGGGTTGGCGGAAACGAGTAAGACTGGGGGGGGGAGAAGGGTGGGAAGGAGGGAACAATAATAAATGGAAACGAAAATGAAAATGGTTGGCGGGGAGAGAGAGACGATAAAAGAAAGGGAGATGGTGGAGTGGAGCGGAGGCAAAATAAGGAACGGCCTGACTGTATGTATGTATGTATGTATAGCAACAGACAGTAGCAGCAGGCACCGGCTGGTTCCAGATAGATAGACTCGGTTGCTGAGGAGGTAGAAGAAAGGGGAAGAAGAGGCAAGGCAAGTCAAGAGTGAGAAGTGAGAAGTCAGAAGGGGCAACGAGAAGATGGAAGCCAGAAGACTATGAATAAAAAGTAACAAGCCCGCCAACGGGCGTGGGCGGAATCGTGCAGGTTGGTTAGGCTCAAGCAAAAGTGAGCAGACGTAAGACCTAAGACAGCAAAGAATGACGGAGGAGGAAGGGTAAGATGGGGAGCTGAGATATAAGAGTACAAGAGGAGGAAGAATGGGAGGGAGAGCAGACGAGAAGAGGAATAGAATAAAAGAACAAAAATAGGCGTGCTGTGCTGTGCTGTGTAAATGCTGTGAAGGTGGAGAGAAAAAAGAACAGCAGCATTCCCCGCGTTTGGTCACGCAAGGCGGAGACGAAAGTGTCTTTATAGCAAGGCGGACATGGCACGGAGCTGGTAGCGATGAAGTAGTGTGGACATCTCTATGGACCGATGTTATGTATAGCATGTACATGTGTATAACCCATGTTATTAATTGGTTTCTCTACTAAGCTACATGGTAAGAGGAAGACAAGCAAGCTTTGTTACAGACGGAAAGACTAAAAAGACAAGGAAGAAGAATGCCACCCAGACCGGTGACTTGTTGTCCCATGGCCGGACTTTTTGATTGTATTTTAAATATTTTATTTTCTTTCGTTCCCAGCCAAGGGAAGGCGAAGAGCCCGAGAGCCGAAGGGAACACTGCATGAAAGAATCTATAGGTGAACTTGAGTCACGAACAAGGCAGGGAGAGGACTAGTTACTAATAAATTAACCAAATATAAAAGAAGATCAAGAAAAAGACGTCGCGAGGCTTTCCATCACTGCCGGCGATGGATGCAACACCGGAAAAAGAAGACAATAAAGAGATATAAATCAATAAATAGAGCTAGCGGGCGAGTAATATAGTATAAATTTAAACTTAGTGCTGCTCCTGCTCTTCCTCGGCGTCTGTCAGCGCTTTCAGCGCGCCGTGGCATGCTAGTCCTCGGGAGAGACCTGCCTATATTGCAGTGCTGCTGCTCCAGCGCTTAGTGAGTAGACGGCCCCCAAGCCCACCGTTCTTCCCTCTACAGCGCCTGGCATGTCGCCATATCCACTGTAACATTCCTAATACAGCGCTTAAAGCCCTGTGCAGCCCTCTGTAGCCTTCTGTAGAGCGCGCCCTTCCCTAGCACCTTCCAGCGCTTTCCAGACAGCCTAAGCGACACACACCCACCACTGCTAGCCCGAATCACTAGCAAACCAAGTAAACCCACGACCTTTCAAGATTCCGCCTGCATGGGGGGAGGGGAGACCCCAGCTCGCTTGATCAGGTGCCACTTTTCTTTGTTTCCGGTTCTGCTTGGGCTTGGCTGGAGCAACAAGGACAAACCCAATCTTGGGACCTACTGACTCTTGTGAACTAGCTCTAATGGCTGGACTTCCGACGGTCCCGGGAGGGAAGAGAAAGGATTTTCTGCTTAAAAACTAAAAACAAGAAGAAAAAAACCAAAAATCCTTTTGTGTTCTTCCTCTTTTGCTCTTCCACTAGCCCTGATTTGCTCCTTGACTTGCTGCTTACACAGGCCTGCCGCAGGTTTTCACGGTCAGCCCCATTACTACAAGCACGTAGCCGCATCCAAGTCCTCCTCTCCCTCTCTCTTTCCTCGGGGAGGAATGAAATAATGCAGTAGTATGTATGCATTACTCGCCAGAAAAGCCTGACAGCCCCCAACAAGCGCTCTCCTCACATCCAGAGTATGCCAAAGCTGTTTTTCTTTTCTTTTCCGTCCTCTCCTCACCCCCTGATCCGAGGCCTGTCGAAAACTGCCCAGCCTCAGCTTTTCCCTATTTTTCCTTAGTTTTTGTCGCAGCTCTGTTGTCCCTGGACCGTAGGCGGGCTGCTTCTAGAGTCCGGATGACGTCATATGATGTCTGACCTGCTGACTAAACAAGAAAGCACCGAGTGTTCTGGAACCTGTTTTTCTCTTGTCTGCGCCTTTTACCTTGCGTCTGTGCCTTTTTCGTCTGCACCTCTCTGTCTGTGTTTTCTTGTGTCTCTTGCGCTGGCTGATCCTGTGGCTGCCTCTGTTCAGGCCGTCCTTGGAAATAATTAAAAATCAAAAACCTCGGCCGCCATCGCTTTCCAGTTCTGCTTTCATCCCTCTGCTATGTGGCATACAAATTATGCATAAACGATTCCTTGTATTGGCCATGGCGCTACAAAGCGTTTATGCGTCAACACCTAGGCGATGTGCTTGCATATGACGCTATAGGCCTGGCGAGTGAAATACCTTCCTGGGCCTTTGATTTGCTGACATACCTAGTCTGTATGTCTCTCGCTCTTTTCTTTTGCTCCGTGTCAGCGCCCCCCATTCTATCATTTTGTCAGGTGAGAAAAGACAGCCCAGTCCAATCAATCAAGACTAGCCGGGAAAATCACACGACTTGACGAGATCAAACAGCCAGGCCTCCAGACCTCCAGGCCCCAGCCCTCCAGGCCCCAACCCTCCAAGGCCCTCTAGACTAGAGTAAAATGTACACATCGGTCAAGCTCGGGACTTTCACTTCAGAAGCGATCCACCGAGACATGCTGGACTTGGCCCAGACACAGACAAAAACCAGACGGAGACGAAACAGGGGGGAGGGGTGACTTCCACAAGGTCTTGGTTGGCTCTCCTTCGTTCCAGGTTCTTACAGGCCGATCCCTATCGTTATGCTACACCAACGACACCCGAAAACGAGACAACACAAAATGCTAAATATCACCGGCAGCGGCGGCGGCGGCGGCAGCAGCGGAAAGTGGGATAGGAGAGGAAGAGGGGGAAGGGGGTAAAAATGAGCGTCGGGGGTCTTTTGTACTCCAAATTACTCTGTCCATGAGAAACCTGTAACTTTCCTTGTTCCGAACACATATCCAATACAATCAACAGATGACAGCGGCAAAGCAGGTATACTGGGAGGGCCAATCCAATCCACAGCCAATCCCCCATATAGTTACTGATTGATTCTATTAGCGCCTACTTGAGCGTGTCTCGTGAGAGCGGAATTCGCTGGTGCCACCTTTCCTCTCCTCCCCCCTGCTCTGCTCCTTGAAGCTATATGGGTTATTAACCCTAATTGGTGCTAAAAACCCGAGCTGTGCGAGTCGCAACATGGGAAAAGAGACGAAATACGAGTACGGCGGGGAAACATGGCATGATATCAGACTAGAGCACGGAGTAGCGCGGAACCGTTCTCGATTTGGTTGGCTCGTCAGCACTGGGCCAACAAACCAGCCCAGCCCAGCCCAGCCCAGCTAGGCAACAGGACTTCTGTCTTGCCGCTCTACTCGGTTTTGCTTCGCGCTGGTGTCGGCTGAATTTTGGCCCCCTCCTTTCTCTTATTCTGGGTTGGGTGTAAGCTGGGGCGAAAAAAAAAAGTCTGTAAGGGGGAGGAAAGTTTGATCTTGGCTCTGGCACTGGTGAGTGAAGGCAATTCAGGGGTTACGAGCAGAGCGACAGAAGGGCGGAGGACGGAGCACGGAGCACAACAACACAGTAGGGCATACAGTATGTACATTATCGAGGCCGGAAGCTGCGGAAGCTAGCAAATACAGATAACTTAAAAGGCGGAATGTTTCAAAACAATCAAGCACTGAAAAGGCTGTTTTGTGGTCTGTCTTCCCCTGCTCCTCGTACAAAGACCATCCACACACGGACAGGGGTCAAAGAGGAGCGACGATCCAATCCTGTTGGTTGTTTCAAAGCGCCGTTCGTCTTGTTCATTCCAGGAGTTTGGCAGAGCCAGAGCAGCGAGTCGACACGTGAGAAAGAAGCTGCTGGCGGCGGCCATGACGGTATGTATCGTGAAAGTCAGAGATGTAGCTAAAGGGGGGCCTTTTACTGATCATTGGCTGGCTGTCTGGATCTTTCTGTGTCTGGAAATTGCATCATCGGCAAGACCGCATAAATGAATTTTTTTTAGATTATGTGCATAATCTTCTTCCTGTTCTTTTTCTTTTCCTTCAGCCTTGTGCAGCCTCAGCCTTGGCCATTTGGTCTCTTCCTCTTTGTCCTCTCCTCTCCTTTCCCGTCTCATTTGTTCTCCTCTCCCTGCAGTATCCTCTCTATCTTTGCTGTCACTCATTCGTTGCCCCTGCCTGAGAACAACAAAAAGTCGTCGTAGGCAAAGGAGGCTCAGCTCACGTCAAATAGCCAAATAGCCAAATAACCACGTTCTTTTTTTGGCCTAGTATTTGGCTTTTTCTCTTTTGCCTATAGAGGCAGAAAAGGGACGGGCGCTCTTATTATAAATTTTTTTTTTCAATTTTTAAATTTCCCTTCTCTTTTTTCTTTATTACACAACTACGTCCAATTCTTGCTATGGTCCTGTTCTTGTCTCGTTTCTATCTCTCTTTGTCCTTGTTTTGAGCCTCGATTCTCACGATACTCTGCATAGTCTTTCTTCACACGCCTTCTAGATCGCGCTTTTCCTGTTTTGTCAAAATCGCTGCTGATGCCCTTCTCTCGTTCTTGCTGGCCAATGCTTTCCTGCATCACTTCGTCTCTATAATCACACCATCGCCATTTCGTTTCTCTCTTTAATCATCCTGCTTTCTTAATTGCCAGCGAGCATTAAACCGCGCCCTTTCGGCCCCTTGTTTATTCACTCACCTACTTGCTCGCTATACTGTGATTCTACCCAAGCCCCTTTCTAGTCTTGAACTGGCCACTGCTTTTCGTGTCTGTTTAGTCTCAGCCTCAAGAGAGGAGACACTGCCACCCCCATCGTCTTCAATCTTCAACTTCCCCTGTTCTCGGCTCCGCCCCGCTTCCCCCCCCTCTCCCCCACCCCGCATCCTCCGCCTCTCTATCGCTTCCCCAGGCTCGCCCCGAAATGTCTTCCTGGTTCGATCTCGGGTCCTATTTCCAGGCAAGTACCGACTCCAGTCCCGGCGCTTCCCGTCGCCAACCCGCTGGAAATAGACCCGCCCGCAATAGCTACAGCACCATGTCCACCTCCGATTCGCCGTCAAAAACCCCTGAGATCTCTATTGAACACCAGCCCGACTGTTCCGAGTTCGCCACCTCCATCGATGGCTGGCCCCGATGGCTCCTAGCTGCCCGTGTCTATGCTTTGCGCTCAGCTGCCAGTTGCGCCTTTTCTTGCATCACACCATTCCCCTGCGAAATGCCACAGACTGTCTCTACATTTTACCTTGACTCCACTATTAGCCGCGACTGCGCCCCGCAAGCCATCGCCGTAGATATGTGGATGCCAACCCCAAGCCCCGCCCTCCATTCTGCTCGCCCTGCTATAATCAACTTCC
Organism: Ceratocystis lukuohia; assembly: GCF_044167205.1. Taxonomy (NCBI): domain Eukaryota; kingdom Fungi; phylum Ascomycota; class Sordariomycetes; order Microascales; family Ceratocystidaceae; genus Ceratocystis; species Ceratocystis lukuohia. The sequence goes on from NW_027263527.1 coordinate 892,730, forward strand.
ACGGCGGTGGCTTCGTGATTGGCCAGGGCACTGACGACCGCATTTGGACTTCTTATGCCCAGCAGGAACTGGGTGCCGTTGTCTTTAGCGTCAACTACCGTCTTGCCCCCGGCTATCCCTTCCCCACACCCATGGAAGATTGCATCGATGCCATCTTGCAAATTGCCGCCCGCGCAGAGGAATTTGGCATCTCCCGAGACCAAATTTTCCTCTCAGGCTTCTCTGCGGGAGGCTCGCTTGCTCTCTCTAGCTGGATCGTCCTTCAAGACCCTACCCGCTGGGACTACCACTTTGAACTTCCTATCCCGTCGATCAAGGGATTAGCTCTCTTCTACCCGGGTCTTGACTGGTCTATTAGTCGCGAAGAAAAACGTCGTGGCTGTGCTCAGCCAGACCTGACATTACCAGCCTCTATGACCGATATGTTCGACTGTAGCTATATATACCCCAACCGCCCGCGTGAGGGACGACGCGATCCTCGTCTCTCACCAGGTCTCATGGAGGATGCTCTTCTAAAGAAGATGCCGCCTACCCATTTCTGTCTATGCGAGCATGACATGCTGCTAGCCGAAGAGTTCCGCTTTATCTCGCGACTCAAGGCTGCCAATAGAGACGTCACGCACCGTATCGTTCTTGATGAGCAGCATGCTTGGGACAAGCCTATGCCCTTTGCACCCAAACCTAGTGTTATGGAAGAGTACACGGTTACGATCAATGAGATTCGTCGTTGGATAGATCCAAGCTGGATGGACAGGGGTTATGCGCCCATGGAAAGCATGGAGACACTATCACATGTCAAATCAGACTCGATAAGTAACTCGTCAAAGCGCATGCTGCCAATTGTAGTGGAAAGATCGATTTCTTCAACGTCATTTTAGTTTTGTTTTTTCTTTCTTGATTTTAGCAAGGCGGGCGTAAAAGGCGGAGTTTTTGTTCTTATCGTTCTTGTGTTGCTGCTTGTCTTCCATGGCTTGCTTCTTTTTGTTCTCTGTGGGCTTCTCATTCCTCCTTGCCGCCATTCCTGGCGTCCCCCCCCTATCTCTAAGTTTCGTATTTCCCTAATGGAATTAGAAACCACAGTGAGATTGCTATAGACGGTTTTCCTACTTCTTGGATATCGATAATCCGGGTATTGATCCCTGGTATTGTTGTAGATAGGCCATTTGCTGCTCTTATATATGCACATGTATTATTTTGTATTATATACCCACCCATATAGGGCTCCTCGCCTACTCTCTTTCTGTGATTCACCAGTATCATTAGACGTCTACCCATCTCATTCACTCTCTGTCACCGCTCGTTAAACCTATACTGCGAACATCAATATGATCGCTACTACACGCAGCCCACCTACCGCCATGAACGGCAACCCATACTACTCTTAGCCGCATCCTAGTCAACTATTAAAACTAATCTCTATTATTATATTCAACACCATGCCGACTGCCTACAGTGTAGACATCAGTACGAGTATCACGACCAACTAGAGCCCTTTCTAGCGAATGCCACGAGCAAAAACGCCTGTATTGTTCCTATCAAGGATAGCCACTGGCTCAGGAGAACATATATGTTAAAATGAGCAATCAATCGCATTGACGATAGCAAACCCTTTCTAGAATAGTACGTTAGTGATAAAGTGAGCAGTTATTAGGCTAAGACGTCCTGTTTTGGTAAACACTATGAAGTCTGCTGCACGGCATGTCTTCATTTCTTTTTCCAGGCTCAGGGTTGTTCCGTTTGGGAGTCACAGCCCTGTCTTCATGCTCTTGAGCTTACGACCTGTGTACAGATGCATGACGTTTGTCTTGCTCCAGCCAATCAACAGCTCGCTTTTCCTGGACCACTCGGCCGCTTGTGTCATGTAGGTTTTTAGGGTGAGAACGCTAGTTCAGACTGATGTTGACGATTTGTACATTAAGCCGTCATCTGCGTATCCTAGGCTAGGCAGCTTCTTAAAGAGCTCCGCCACGTACAGCATGTCGAGGCTTCATAGTGCCTTGGGACCCAGTACGCCCTGCCCGTCAGTTTTCCTAGTGCAGAGATTTCTGGTCCACCTTTCCACCTTGTGAGAATGTACCGGATCTCATCGATTTCGAGCTGAGAAATACCTGGTTTCCTGATTCGCTTGCTGATTCGCTTTTCTATCCCTAGGTTGCCTACCGTTGGTTTATACCCTTTGCTTGTGGTAGGGTAACTTTAGATGCGATCTTGATTATTATGAGGGCTGCGATTGCTTCCGGATCTGCCACTTCTCTGTGCCTCCCACATACCCCGTAGCCTTGTGCCAAGATCTTATCTCCATGGTACGGGACCTAGTTAGCTCCGGTGCCCCCATTGCTGTTGCGCGGGCCATATGAGCACACCTACATTGTATCCTGTGATTCCTTGCCGAGCAGGCTTAGGTGGGCCTTGGCCGCCTCCTTGCTCAGTTTCTCTGCGAGCGGGTCGGTCGGCGGTCTTTCCATCCCTAGCAGGAGTTTGCCAGAATCTCTGATTGGAAAAGGGTCTTGTCTATAGTGCCATCTATTGTCGTTATGCATAGGAGGCGGTCTGCGTTGCATGTGTATGCTCATTTTCCACCCGCCTATATCATTCCTTGACAGGCTATTTTGAGTCTTAGCAAGACCGCAAACCTGTATAGGCTCTGTTTGGTTGTCATTTCATAGACTAGCAGGGCTGTCCGAATTCCGTCTCAAAGCACAACCTCCAGTTTGTCCATCGCTGTCTTGTTCGTCGCGGGTACCATGTGGCGACCACATATGTCAGCTGCGGCACTGCACAGGCTCTCATACATTGCAATGCAGACTTTGGGGGAGTTCTGTAGTAGACTCTGTTGAGGCGTCAGAGCACGTCGATGGTCCTTCGGGTCTTTGCCATTGCTGCTTCACATCATTTCTTGAAGCTCGGGCTAGGGTCCCACCAGGCCCTCCACCAGCCACTTCATTCCCTTCATTGGGGTCGGGGTCAGCCAAGTTCAATCTGACATTTGGAGTATCGCATCCATGCCCGCAACTTTGCGTCCCATGTGTAGGTGCATAAATCCCATTTTTCTCTTGTCAATCTATAGACCGTTCTCGCTGTACCATCTCGTCGCCATCCTTAGCCAGTCCCCAATCGATCAGAGGTTAGACTTTACTAACTTCGATGATGCGTAGACTAAGCCGTTGTCACCGTACCCAAAACTCTGCAGCTTCTTGAAGAGGTCTGTCATGAAGAGCATGCAAAGGATTGAGGATGCTGGCGAGCCTTGAGGTAGACTAACCCCTCCTTTCTACTGGGAGTCGTCCCTCTACAGATAGGCCCACCTGCTTGTCTATCAGGAAAGAGAGAAGTCACCCACTTACAGAGTGACTCTGGCCATCGTTGGCTTCTCAGCCTAGCTATCAGCCTTTTCTTTTTGACACCATCAAAGGTGCCCTTAACAACAAAGGTGACTATTGATGTGATCTTGCGCACCTTGGAGTCTCCCGCAACGACATCTGCCGATTTCCAGGTGAGGTCTGTAGCGGCTCTTCTGAGCACTGCTGATGCATATTTCGCTGGGATGATGCGTAGCTTGACTGCCTGTGTCGGCAGTCTTCTTGCTGCTACCCTCTCCAGGCCTTTCCCGCGAGTTGGCAGGAGCGAGATCGGCCGGTAGCTCTTTGGGAGTGCCTTATCGCACTGTGGTTTCAGGATCGGTATCATCGTTGCTAACTTGAAAATCCTTGGGTGGCATCCAGTTTCTAAGCAGCAGCTGAAGAGCTTAACTTTACACTGTCTAAATATCGGCCATTCCACCTTCCAGGCTATATCCGGTGCTGCATCTTCTCAGAGCACCGTGTTTCCGGCGTGGGAAACTGCGTCCTTGACTTCCGCCCAGGTTAGCTTCTCCTAGAGTCTTGCTCTCGGATTGGCTTCCTCCTCCACTCCCGCCCAATCTTCCACTAGTTGGGTATGGGTGTCTAGGAGAGCTTCGGCCTTTTCCCGTGATGTTCCTTTTTCGTATCGCCATCTTGAGTTATCGGGTGGAGTCCTCCGGCTATTATTATTGTTATTGTATTATTTTACGTCTACCTACTGTTATTTCGCAGTAATACAGCAGCGTGCTGCGGGGTTCCTGAAGTTTGTTACCTGGCATCTTTGGTCTGCGACGACCGCGTGGAAACTAGTCTAAAAGGCCGCCGGCTTTCGGCACGGGGGAAGACCCCGGTGGGATTTGATTTGATTTGAATATATTTAACGTCTACTGGAATCACTAAGATCAAACGACGCCGGATTGGTTACCGGACAGAATTAACCCTCTGCAGGGCTGACCACAGGTTTTGGACGAGAGAAGCTCGTATGCTCCCAAGCAAGCTTGTTACTCGTCTTCCATCTGTAGTCGTCAGAAACAAAAAGAAAAAAAAAAGAAAAAAAAAAAAGGAAATCCCCAGATATACCCTAAGCCCAGAAGTAGTGGGGCTAACCCCCAACTTCCCCACAAACATTCGTTCCTCTGAAAAACCTGCCACGCTTCCTGAAGTCGTGAAAATCACGAGAGCAAGACGGCAGCGTCCAGTGCAGCCTGGGAAAACCCCCCAAAGACGAGAAAAAACCAGACTGTGTGAGCATCCGAGGGCTCGTGATATATCCTTCCGCTTTTCTGGTGGCCGCTGCCTTGCGCGTGTGGATGAGGCGCGAGACAGCCCCCTTTCTAGTGACATGCCACAGTCACCAGTCTATCCGAGGACAGAGGAGCGCAAGAAAGAAAACAAAACAAAAGAAAAAGGTGCGGACTGTGTGAACTCCCAAAATTCAGTCCTGAGCATGAAGGTGAACTCCTTGAGTTGGAGTGGTGTTGCGGCGATGAGGAGTTGGCGATCGCAAAAGTTGTCGTGAAAAAGGGGGCGAGTCGACGACGAGGTTATCCTCAAAGTTGGGTAAGTGCGGCCTCAAGGCTCCACAGCTCATTGTCAAGATCCATGACAGAGTCAAAGAAGAAGAAAAGAATGAAAGACGCTTATCAGTGTCATAGACGTCGTCCTCCAGCAGCCCGGAAGAAGGGGAGGCACCAGACCTCAAAGGTACCCCCCGAGGGTTGTAAGAGGGAGAGTTGGACCCCGGTGGGAGTCCTCCGGCCCGCCGTGTAGAAAGAAGATGAGCCCCAATTTCCCCGAACTCCTCAGGAACAACCGGATCGATGGTGTAGTTGGTTATCACGTTTGTCTAACACCTCAGTTCTTCGGATGTGTGGACACAAAAGGTCGGCGGTTCAAGTCCGCCTCGATTCATCTTTTTACTAGTTCTACTCTCCATCTTGACATTCAGACTACCTACGACGTCACATCTCTTTTTTTTTAACCACTGCACGCACATAAAGGGATAACGGTGTCATATCATGTTCATTGTTTCGTTCAAAACTTCCTTAATTCCACCATGGGCGCCAAATAGTCCGGACTTGAAAAAGCATCGACCCCGCTCAGATAACGCCTGGTATAATATAAAACAACGAAAAGTAAACACAAGAAAAATACAGAAAGAATCATGAAACTGAAAAAACCCCCAATAAACAAATACGCAAGCTGAAAAGAAAGAGGAAAACGGAGGACGAAAGGGAAGAATCGGGGATAAAAAAAAGAACATGATAAAAGAATGAGCAAAGACATACGCTTCTAACGCAATATATCAGGAGAGCCTCAAACATACCCATGTAACTAGTATCATGGGTATTTATGTTAAGCAGGGGAAAGAAGAAAAGCAAGTAACTTTCATAAAAAAGCTAAATTCGGTAGGTGTATAGACAATTCTCAACGGCGTCTGGCATTATCAAAGCAAGTTAGCAGCATACCCTCCTATCTAGGGAGTAAGGTTTGAGTTTACATACCCATATACGTTATCTTCACGTCTCCGACTTTCAACTGTCGCTCGACAACGCTTCGGAATCTTGAAGCCTGATTTTGTGGCACTGGTACTCCTACCATGCGGTTTAGCTTTGGGGCTTATCTCACGACCTAAGATAGCCGACTCGAATTCGCTCAACTCCTCATCCTCATCTGAAGCAGCATCAATATCAAGGTTACGACGTTTATAATCTCCCCGTGGTGTTATTGGGCTACGGCTACGGTAGCGCGACTCTTCTGTATGGCGGCTATTACTGTCGGAAAAGCTGTCTCTACGCCAGGCATTTCGGGACTGGGTAGAAACCTGGGACGATTCTCGACAGCTATCCCTAGAGTCGCGAGGAGATTGATGGCTATGATACGTCTTTTGTGTTGAGGAAACAGTTGTGCTTGTTGGTTGGCGCATGTCATTGGAAGTTCTTTGGCCAAAGCTTTGCTTGTGTAGCCGGGATCGTGAGACAGGAGATCGAGATCTACCTCTACCCCGATCGCCAGGAATGCGGGACGGCAGATGTTGCTGACGTCTGTCTGACAAAATGCTGCTTGGTGTAGTTGAGCTGTTGTCTTGACTGCGCTCATGGGAATCGCTCTCCCTTCGGCCATCTGGCCCCGCTGTAATAGACTTCCTCCAAGGGAGCCCGTGAGCGATGTTTTTGATCTGTGACACATCTTCCTCGTCAATTTCGCCTTCGCTCTTGTCGCAATCATCGACAGCAGTCTTGGACATTGTCAAATTCGAAGTAACAGGACTAGATTCCATTGAGATCTCGCCCTCCTCAATGTCGCTAGTATTAGCATCTGTTATTGGAGTTGCTGTCACAGTTGGGATGATAGCAGCCTCAACGTTAATTTCAGGCTTTGGTTGCTTCTGAAAAGAATCTTTTTTCTTCCTACCACCATGCTTTTTCCATGGTCTATCGTTTGATCCGTTGTTGTGGCCAGCAAAGCTCTGGCTCTCACGATGGCCATTTCCGTTCCATGCTCCCTTGTGGTTCAAAATTGCAGCCATGGGAGGCTTGAAGCCACCTGGGCTAGGCGATGAATGGTGGATGCTAGAAGACGCAGCCGGAGGGGGCTTTGCAGGCAGACCTGGGGGCTTTGCAGGTAAGCTTGACGGAGCAGGGGGCAATGGCTTGGACGATTTGTTTATATGAGAACGAGAAGAGGCCGGTGAACCATGCTTGTGCGATTGCACTTGAGAGACATGATAAGGTACTATAGAATGGCCCTGGGGCATGGCCATGGGAGGAGGGTGCGAAGGCAGTGGCATTTGGGGGCCATATGACGAGAATTGAAAGGAGGGGGGGGCATGGTGAGGATACTGTGAAGAGTAGGGTGTATGTTGAGCAGAGCCGTAAGCACCAGCGAGGTTTTCTTGGCCGGCTACGATGTGGTGAGGAGCCATGAAGGATGACTGAGATGGAGATGCAGGCAATAGCGGGGGGGTAGAAACAAGGCCGTTATGGTAAGGCTGGACGACGGAATGGCCGGCCGACGAATGATGAACGTGTTTCGGGTGACTTGCCGGTGGGTTAGCTCATGTTAGTTACCGTAATAGGCAGTGGGGGAGGGAATAAGGATAAGGGTGGATAGAGACTGTGGCGTGCAGCAGTGAAGTGCAGCAGTACAGAGTGTGCAGTGCAAGTGGCAGGTCTCGAGTTGGGTAGGATGAGGGACAGGGCTTTCTAGCTTTCTTAGTTAGGGGAATATGCGGATAAGGGTAGGCTAAACCACTAACCAATCAATCTATAGATAGTATGTAGATAGCGCGATTCATTAGAGGCAAGAGGAAGAATATCAGAAAACAGAGAATAAAGAATAGAAACAAGCCTACCGATATCTCGTTGGCGTAGAGCACTGTTCGTCCCAGTGGCTGGAAGTCTGGCAGTTGGAGCACCAAGGGGAATTAGGCGAATAATGACGGTCGCGCTGAGGGGACATAGACATCTATGAAGATGCCCTGTTCGTGGAGGAATATAAACAAGGGATTCTAGTGTGTGGAGATTGATGACTAAGGAGATCAGGAGTGTGAAGGGGGATAAAAAGGTGAAGATGGAGATAGTAGAGGGCTGGGCAAGATGACGAGAGACGTAGATGTTGGAGTATAGTAGTAGTAGTGGTGGTGGTGGTAGTAGCAGTAGTAGCAGTAGCACCGTAAAAGGTTTATTAAATTAAGGTTCAACCGTTCGGTAGATAGAAATAAAATAGGCTTCCAGCCAGGCTTGTCCCGGATTCTTCTTTCCCAAGGCTTGAAGGAGAAACAAAGCGAGAGAAAGAGCAGAAACGCGACCGTGTCAGGCGAGGCAATTATTCAGGCTGGGCGGAAGAGAAAGCCACAGGCAAGGCAGAGCACGGTAATAGAGAAGCGAGAGGCGCAGGGATCAACGAATGAATAGAAGAGAATCAAAAGTCGGGCAATGAATCATCAAATCGACGAATCAACACAGTTCAATCAATCGATCAATGAAATCGATCAAATGGGAGGGGAGTGAACAAACAACGAAGCGATTCCTGGAAAGAAGAACAAAGTAGATCAAAGGGCTTGGGTTAGGCATAAGAAATTAGGGTCGCTCGCAAGGGAATCAAAGGCAGTAAATAATTAATAAATAATTAAAAGATGGACAAAGTCAAATGAACACCTAATTGATCGATTTATGGATGATGGATGATGGATGGATCAATTTGATGGGATCGATTCGCTGTTGGTGGACAAGGTTTGCAAGAGAAGAGAGCATCAGAAAGGCCAGGAGAGAAAAAGAGAGGGGAGAGAGACAAAGAGAATGCGGGCAGGGGATGGGGGGTCGAGGGTGGGAATGTGGCTGATACTGTATGTAGAAAGTGCTGCTATACCGGCTAAACCCCGTTTGTGTAGCTGGCTTAGGGTTATCATATACCCTATGGCCTTTTTTTTTTCTTCAAGATCTCGAGGCTGACAAGCTTGCAGGCTTCTAATATAGTCATGAGCTTTGAACAAGCTCTGTCGTGCTTGTGTTGTGTGGCACAATAATGTACGTCTTCTAGAATTGTTCTGCCGACAATTTCGTCGTTTCTTTTCTGTTTTGATTCTTTGTTGATTGGGATTTTGGCTCTCTTTATCTCTCTTCCTTTCTTCCTCTTCTATTGCCGTTTAGGCTTTGTCATTCCCTTCTAGTGACCATGTCGCTTCCTGTTCCTCTCCAAAACTACGACCACACCTGCAACCACAACCACAACTACTATCACCATTACCGCCGTTGTCCCGGCGAGATCTCCTTAGTTGCGCCCATAGCTCCCGGTGTAACCCCATAGAGAATCCCTGACTCCTCGTCTATTGCCTCTTCCTTTCCCTTTGCCTAATCGACCAATTCCTACTATTGTGAGCATAAGACTACTAAACCGCCAATACTTACTCGACTTGACTTGGCTGGCCCATATCAACCGCGACTCTGGCTATCACAATCCTTTCCTGCGGTTTGCTGCTGCTTGTCTATTGTCGCCTACTGTTTGCTGGAGCCATTCCACACCCCTCTCGCTATTATATCTACCAATAAAGCCAATCTGATATTTGGTATCTTTCCTCTTTACTCTCTTTGCCTTCTCTACCCTCTCTGGTACTCTACTCCAGCCTCCCCCTTACGGGAGTGAGCCCTTCCCCCCTCCCCCCCCATACAGCCATAATGCCTGGTCTTCCTAGTGAGTACCAACAAACACTCCCAACTGACCTAGTCTAGTCTCGCTTGTTCTGTTACAACATTGGCCACCAAAACTACCCTGCTGCTGTTGGCCCAATAGGCCAGCCTGACTTGGTATAACATAATATGACATGCCATCCATCATTCATATGTAACTAACATATTGCTCTCTCCCTCTCTTCGCTCCCACCTAGCTTCCATCGACCTCGACGAGTGCATAGCCCGCCTCTACAAAAAGGAGCTACTCGCTGAGTCCGTAGTCGAAGCAGTATGCTCAAAAACAAAAGAACTGCTTATGCGCGAGAGTAACGTCGTGCACGTCAAAGCTCCCATCACTGTAGTTGGAGATATTCATGGCCAGTTCTACGACCTGATTGAGATATTCAAAATTGGTGGTTACTGCCCGGATACCAACTACCTATTTCTCGGTATGGCCGTCTGATTAACCTCAATATCCTCACTCCATTCCCCGTCTCAATGCGAGGTCCATCTCCCCTTCCCCTTTCATGTCCTTTTACCAAGCCCTCTCATATCCTCGTCCCTCACATGTAAAATAACTGACCATTTGCCCTCTCTCCTTTCACAGGCGATTATGTCGACCGTGGCATGTTTAGTGTCGAGACCATTTCACTCCTTGTATGTCTCAAGCTCCGATATCCCAACCGAGTACATTTAATTCGCGGTAATCACGAATCTCGCGGTGTTACCCAATCCTACGGCTTTTACACTGAGTGCGCACGGAAATATGGTAGTGCCAACGTATGGAACTATTTCACCGATATGTTTGACTACCTGACGCTCAGCGTGGTCATTGACAATCAAATATTTTGCGTACATGGTGGCCTGTCTCCGTCCATCCATTCTATCGATCAAATCAAAGTCATCGACCGCTTCCGCGAGATTCCCCATGAGGGTCCCATGGCCGACCTTGTGTGGTCCGACCCCGATGCAGAAAAGGACGAGTTTTCGCTGTCACCTCGGGGAGCCGGCTACACGTTTGGTGGCCAAGTCGTACGCAAGTTCCTCGCTGTCAACGGCATGTCTCACATTTTACGCGCTCATCAGCTATGTCAGGAGGGCTATCAAGTTCTTTACGAGGACCGTCTGAGCACTGTTTGGAGCGCGCCAAATTACTGCTATCGCTGTGGAAATATGGCCAGTGTGCTCGAGGTCAAGGACAATGGCGAGCGTTTCTTCAATGTCTTTGAGGCAGCACCCGAGAACGATATGCACCGTGATCTGCAAAGTGTCAACATGGGGGGGAATAAAGGCTCTGAGGCACTACCGGACTATTTTCTATGATACACATTGACATCATTGCTTTTTCCCTCCCGTGTGTTGTTTTATTCCGTTTTTTTATGTTTGACGGATTTTATTTGGTGGCCATCGTTGATGGTTCGTAGCACATATATACATTAGTAGAATTTGTGGCAAGGCGATCCTTAAACTCAAGACAGGGTTTGGGCAACACAGAGAGTGTTGCAAAGACCAAGCTTTGCTTTGCAGTGACCAGCTAAGCTTTTGATTGTACTTTGCAGTGCGGGGTTCGTTTCAAGGACAGGGGAGACAAGAGCTTCCAAGTTTCACGCATGTTTAAAGTCTCATTGTTAGAGGAGAACAGAAGAGAGAGAGGAGAAAAAAAAGAAGACCCGGCAAGCGAACTGAGCAAAATATATATGGCCCATATGTATTGGCAAGATATGCGAGAGAGAAAAAAGCGAAGAGAGGGGGCAAAGCGAAAGCAAGAATAACTTGAAAAATGAGGGGGTATTAAAGGCGTGAAAGAATTTCAGGAAAATAGCATATAAGACGTGAGAAAGAGAGAAGAGCAGAAAGGCCAGGGCTAGGAAGACTTGAAAGCACACAAAGCTTCCTCTTTTGTAAGGGGGCTTGGCGCTTTCCTTGTTTCCCTTGTGTCTATTGCCTTGTCATCTCTGTATTTTTGGTGTTCCTTCTTCTCATCTCTTGGTTTACCAATCCTTAGCTATGTCAAAGCTCCACTCGAACTCGAGGTGCTTCTTTTTGTCATCATCAACAAAGGACGAGATAGCGTTGTAGTGGCCACGTGCAATCATGCCGCTAGGGGCCTCCTCACTCTGGACTATAGATGTTGTTAGACTTTTGTGTATTGCATATCATATATATGAATATATTGATACTGGAGGTGTGGAGGGACAAGACGGGGGTACGTACAGCGCTTAGTGTAAACGGGTTGTTTGTCGGTGTTGGGAGCATAGGAGCCCTAGAATAGAGAATTCGTAGATTGTTAGCAAAAAGCAGTTCTTCTGTCCATGTGCATGTATACATAGCAGTGGAGTGCGGCGCAAGGCATAGCTTGGCAGTGCTTGTACTATATGCCATTGTAGCTTTTTGGCGGGCTGATTAAAGAGGCAACGTACGATCATCTCCGAGTCTTTAGACACACGAATTCCCTTGCGCTTGACAACCTGAACATAGTGCAGACCGCTAAGAATCTCGTGCTGCACCTTAAAGGTGGCCACCATGGTGAACTTGACACCTTCCTTGATCTTGAATGGCTTGTCTTTCAGGGTAGCCTCACTACCTGGGGCCGACAGATCGATGGTAACGGGTGGCTGACCCTCGGACTCCATAGATAGAGACAAGATGATGCAGACACGCGGGTCCTTGGGATCAGACAGGTCGGTACCGCCACCGAGGCCGAGGGATTCCTTGTAGCGCTGGAGAGACTCATCATTGGCATCTGGATAGGGCGGAGGGGAGGAGAGAGAGCTGATTAGCATGTGACTTCATAGGTTTAGGGGCAATAAGAGTAGGGGAATAGGAAAGGTCCATAAGGCTGGCGGGGAGCCTTATGAATGGGCAAGCCTCATAACAGCAGTCAAGAGGATCATGGGGAGATTAAATAGCTTACCCATCTTCTGGTAGGCAGCCAGAGACTGCTTGGGCTGGGAGAGCTTGTAGCCCTGAGTCTCCTCGGGCATGGTATCGTCGTCGTGGGAAGCCATTGCGGATTGTCAGGTTGGTGAGGGGTTGGATAGAAAAGGGATGGTGATGGTGATGATGATGATGGCGGAGAGGGGAATTAGGAAAGGGAAAAGCCGAAATATAAGCTAGGGGGAAAAGACAATAGTAAGGCCTAGGTTGTTATAAGAGAGGAAGCAAGGAGAAAAGGAAAAATAGGGGAAAGAAAAAGGCAAATTCCGAAAATATAAGGAATTGGAAACGAAGAAATTCGAATTTGGGTCGCCGCAAAAGAGAAAAAGAAGGCCAACCTGGTGGAAAGCAGACAGGAGGCTCAGGGGAGCAGAAAGAGCGGGATGGATGGCACCGGGGAGCTTGCTTAGCTTCAGCGTGGGATTGTGGTTATTTAGCGGTTTAGTGCGCTGTAACTTCACTAGGACTCGAGGCGAATCAAGGCTTCAACCAGTAAACTAGTTAATAGTCGGTACTAACAACAAGATACTAGACTGCCCTTTTCTACCAATTGTTTTCTTTCTGCCTCGCGCGCATCATCTTGTCCTTTCTGACACCTTGCTTGCCCCAATCGAATCGGCTGCTACAGCTAGACTGGGGGGAGGGGTAAAGGTGAAGAAGCTTGGATACGGCGTAACAAACAAAGAAGCTCGTATAGCCCTAAGCTTCCTCTTGTTTTATGTAGTAATAATGTATGTGCCATAGCCAATATCACAGCGAGTGCTAAGAGAACAAACAGCGTGCTACAAAACCGCGAGCCGCGAGCCGCCAGCTATGAATCAGACAGACCAATGTCATCACGCGGATGTCTTGTTTGTTTGTTTCTTTTTTTTCCTTTTTCTCTTTTTCCCTTCCCCTCTCTTCTTCTCTCCAGTCCACTTCTTTCTCTCCCTCGTTAGGCTGTCTTGTTTGACGTTTGATGTCTGTTACCCTGGGCCAATAAAAGGTCCAAGTCGGGTAGGTTTCCTTTTTGAAGCGACCCTCGACAGGCGTCTATAGAAGTTCTGAGGCTAAGTTCACGAGAATATTGAAGGGATAGCACTAGATCAAAATATAGCAATAAAGATGAGGACTTGGGCTGCCAGACTGAACGTGGACTAAATTCGACCAGGCCAGGCCAGGCCCAAGTCGAGATGCAGCCCGACAAGAACAGAAGCTTCACATGGCTTGCATGTGCATACATGTGTTCTTGGCTTACATGAGAATAGCAATTGGCTGTTACAAAGCCTAGATTATACTATGTGGCATTTTATCATCCCAGCCAAAATGCCATCTTGATAATGACAGGTGGAGGGAAGAAAGGGTTGATAGGGTCAATCCTCAAAGTTCAGCCTTGTAGCTTATCTTGATTGTCTTGTTTGGGTCCAGCCTTATCCAATGGCTTCTCACGGCTAAAGCTCGGCCCTTATGAATGCATGTCTTATGCAAATCCAGGTATACGACCGAGTGGATTGTGCACAGCGATGTTGATTGCACAAAACACAATTGGCTCAAGAAGATAAATGTATCGATAATATAGATAATATACTAAGAATATATTGATTGATTGTACTATTTAACGTCTACCTACAGCTATTTCACCGTAATACGACGGAAGAATATATTAAATAACATAAAAGAGCTAGGCTTGTTGTCCTCAGCAACGGTCTCTGTTTTAAAATGGCTTCCTACTGGGAGCTTGTTCTATTTTGCCGTGGGGATAGAAATTCTCATGGTTTAAAGTGTGCCCTTTTCTCTCCCCTCCCCAACCAAATAGCAAAAATCTCAGAGCAGGCAAAAAGAGGGACCGGTGTCATTTCTTAATTCCGGGATTTGGTGTTGGGATGAGATGTTGAAGAGTCAGTCTGTTTAGCCAAGTTCTTGGGTTTTCAGTTCTGGACCTTTGAGAATTAGAGCCAAAGAGCTTGCAGCAAACAGGCGTGTAGTGGCACAGCACCCCTCCAAGGTTACTGTAAGACACACTTCGGCAAACTATAGAAAGGGTAAGAGCGAAGTTGCTGCTGCGGGCTGGCTACTGTTTATAGTACCATGCCTTTATAGACGACGTCACTTTACATGCATGATAGGATAGGATGACGAAGATAACAGGACAGAGAGAGGGGGTTGCCAGCGAAGAAGAAAATGAGAGGTTATCTGTTTGACGCGCCAACTTTGCTCAGCAGTGCGCGCTGCTCAAGAAAGGAGAAGAAACACTGTGGGCTGGCTGAAGTACTGTCCCTAACATATCCCAAAATCAGCTGGGTCCTTGCGATTGGTTGAGGAAACGCGAGCAGACGGATACGACCAATAGGAGGCGATCAAGACACTTTAAAATTAGCGCGTTGGAGAAAGAAGAGCTGGAAGCCTGTTAGCGTGGTACCTAGATATATTGGTGCTTATTTTTGTATTTTTTTGCATTTTCGTATGCGGCACTTGCTGTTTCCTGTGGGCGGGTCCAGGTATACGGAGCCCGTTGTAAAAGGCAGCAGCCTTGAAGAATTGAAACTTGAATTCTGCACCGTGAGACTGTCACTCGCAACACTTTATCATCACGAATATTTCAATTCACTTTGATTGAATTCCTTGCTAGAAATTGCTCGCCTTCCCCATTGTTCCTGAGGCCCGTTTTATTTCCCCATTGTACCCCTGGCACGTTCCCGCAAGCAACCTGTTCTAAATCCCGAAAAGCCAGGCCATATTGGCGGCGACAGCAGCGTGTCAGAACAAACGAAAAAGACGCGGCGGCCCTGAACTGGCACAGAGGATAGGAGCCTTATCCCATCGTCAACAGAAAGAATAGTTCCAAGTTGTGTTTTCGTCGTCCAATTTAGGAACTCCAGTTCTTAGTTGGTCTTTGCTATTTGGTATTTGGTTATTAATTGGGGCCTGTGTCCAAACCCTGGATGACCCTTGTTTGGCCAGTCGTTGCCCTTATTTTCCTATTTTCTCTCGTGTAATCTAATCTATAGGCGAGTTTATTTTTTTTTTCTTCTGACTTCTTCCCTTCCCCTCGCATTGCCCATCCTCTCTTCCTTTTCTTCCCTTTCTTCTATTTCTTTTTATCTTCCTGGTACAATACCTCTTATTCCCTTACTTGTCCCTCGTTGCCCAGGAGTAAAAAACAAGCCGCCTTTCTACTGTCCTTTTTTTCTTTATTTTTCTTTTAATCCCCTAACCTGACTTTCTTTTTTTCTCCATTTCCAGCAATATCTGCGACTCGGATTATTGCTCAGTGTCCTACCCTATACGAATATATTTTTTTGCTTTTCGCAAAAAGACTATCGTCAAGAACCGGCATCTGCTTGTGCTGGTTGTTTGGCCCATTCACGCGAATACAAACAAACACGCCGCGATTTTGCACGCCGCTGCATTCTGTATATCGCCAGCCTGACGCTCTATCATTCGCATATTGTACTCGGCTCGTAGCATCTCATTCGCTCACTGCCAAAATGGAATCACCGGCTTCTTCTATTATCACCTCTCCGGCTCCGACAACTCGCCGCCATCTCCCTAACCGCATCAACCCACTGATGATTGGTGATGTTCCTTTCCGTACGTGTTTCGACTGTGATTCGTCTCCCGAAAACTGCGGCTGTCATGGCGTCGCGTCGGCTTCCTACCAGTTGGGGGGTGCGAATCCCGCGCGTTTCAACTGCCCTTTTTTCTTCACGGTTTCGCGACGGCGTACCTGATTTCACTAACACGTTTTATATTCTCTAGATGCCGAACTTGTTAGCCGTCGACGTTTGGGACAGACTAAGCTGACTCCTAAGATGGTCGGCACTGCCCAAAACGCCCCGCTTGGCTACTTCGACTACGTTCATCTTCGTGCGCCACTACCTAAGGGCATCGTTTCTGGTATTTTCAAGTCGTCGCCTAGTAGCTACTTCTTAATGCGCCGCAGCCATGATGGCTACATTTCTGCCACCGGGATGTTCAAGGCTGCTTTCCCCTGGGCCGAGGCGCTTGAGGAGGAGGATGAGCGCAATTGGATCAAGAGTCAGCCTACGACAAGCCCCGAAGAAACTGCTGGAAACATCTGGATTCCCCCTACGCAGGCCATGGAACTAGCCGCCGAGTACAAGATCGAGGCTTGGATTTCTGCTCTTTTGGATCCTACCCCCATCTCTGTTTCCATCCCTAGCGATGGCTCCCCTATCAAGAAGATTGCTGCTCCTCCTAAGTTTGATACTGCGCCTGTTTTCGTCCCGCCTACGCCTACGGGGATTGCACGCACACGTGGTCGCCGCTCTTGCAGTCCCGTAAAGACTATGGCTACTCCTGCAAAGCGCACCATTGCCTCGCCAAGAAAGAGATCTACTCGCAAGGTGTCTGTAGAGCCTACTGCTGAGGAAGAGCCCGCACCCGTCAAGGAGACAAAGACCCGCAGAAGAGTCACTCGTAAGAGTACCAAGGAGCCCTCTGTTGCACCCGAGGAGACAATTCATGAGGAGCCGGCCAAGCTTGAGGCGCCCATTCCCGAAGCTAAGGAAGAGCAGCAGCTTCCCACCCCATCTATTTCCTTCGCTACCGCGGAGCCGCCGTCAGCTGAAGATACCCGTCGTATGATTGAAGAGGCCAAGCAAATGGTTGAAACCTCTAAGGCGGCTATCGCACCATCCACAGGCGCTGCTGAGACCACTCAAACTGTTCAGGCTGAAGTTGAGGAGCAAGCTGAAGCCACCGAGACTTCGAGCACTATGACGCGTAGAAGCAAGCGCAAGGCTAATGAGATCTCTGTCGAGGAGGCCTCATCTAGCAAGGGCAGTGAGATGGCTGGTGCAGCTGAGACACAGGCTAATGCCGATGAAGAGCAAGAGCGCACTGCGAAAAAGGTCAAGACTGAGATTGCGGAGCGGAAAAAGGTTGTGCGCCGCCGTGCGCTATGGGGCATATCTGCCACCATGGCAGTTGGGTATGTATCCTGGAGTAAAAGAAGACTGCCTTGTTTGGATTTCCGTCAGCTAACCAGAATGATTAATAGTGCTATTGTGCCGTGGCTCATGGGTGCCCTATAAGCGTTGCGTTTCAACTTTAATTACCCATTATTACCCTCATGTTTTTTTTTCTTTTGCTGTACCTTTGTTTTTCTTTTCGTTTTCGATCTTTTAGGTCTGCTTTTCCTCTTTGCGTCTTTCGCGTCCGAAAGCTTTGCGGTGGGTACTTTTGGTGTTTTTGTACGGTTATTATATCTTTTTTGTTCTTTTCTTCCTTGTCCTTGGCATCCTGTTTCTTTTCCTTCGGATCTGCAGGAGGCTGACGTTCTCTCTGCTTTTGGTAGTGTGGGCTTTAGCCTTCTGTTATGCCTGATACCTTGCGTCCTTGTACTCTCTTTTCATATTCACTTCGTTGCCTTGGTCTTTGCTTCCTAACCAGGTCGCTTCGTTTATTCAACCTTCATGTTTGTCTTTAATTCTCATTCCCTTCATGTCCCCATGTCCTGCTTTGCGTCGTCACATCATCTGGTTGCTTGCGTTTTGCTCTTGTTTTTGATTCTTCACATACCACATACCCCCTTCCTAGTCTTTATACTTCCATGCGGGCCTTGGCAGACTTTTCTCCGGGTCTGCTTTATTTCATGTCTTGCCTTATTTATCTCATAACGACGGCAGATTTGAAACTCGACTGTTCAGAACGCCTGGCCCAGGGTTACCTTGTCTGTATTGCCATATAAAGCGCCGTGTGGCATCGGTGACGACGGCCTGCTGTCGAGAATCCCGAAAAGCCACACTTCCGCTTCCGTATCCATCTTCGATATCTCTCTTCAATATCCAAACATGCCTTTCAAATCCTCCCTCTCCTTGTACCACTTTTTCCTTGCCTTTTAGATATTTTCAGTCTTTTTTTTCTAAGTGGGATATTCTTTGAACTGGATTACAGAACAGTTAGTATTTATTGCAGCACTCTATTTGCGTTTCTTCACACTGTTGAGAGTAGTTTTGGAGCTGTCGTGCATTTTAAAAAACATATTACAAACCCTAACGGACCCTAGTACTGTCGACGACGAAGAAGATATTTGGAGTAAAGTGCAACTTCCGAAGCTAATCAACCATTAGACTGACTCCCCAGCGTCACATGAACGAGAAGGTTGTCAGATGGAAATTTGGAGATAAAAACCTAAATGGGGGCCTCAACTGGCCCTTTGCCCACGTTAGATCAACTGATTCGGCTTTAAATGAACAATAACAACAAAATATATCTACAATATGCTTACACGACAGGTTGTGAGAATGGGCAGCGTCCCATCTATTACTCTGCCTCAAAAACGCTTCTTTTCAAGGACTGGAGGGCGTCTGGCAAGCTATGGCTTCATAGGCCTCGGGCAAATGGTATAGTACCACTCTCGACTACCACAAAAAGCCCTATTCACTGCCACTGACAACCGGTTTCAGGGCTATCAGATGGCGGGCAACCTGCAAGCAAAGCTATCTTCGAGCGACCAGCTATGCGTATTTGATATCGACTTGAAAACCACGCAGAAATTCGCGGCTGAGTGTAAGAAAAGTTCATCGATTTCGGCTGGCGCTCGGGTGGGTGTTGCGGAGAACGCACCGGGTGCTGTACGGGACGCAGTAAGCATCTGCAACTTTAGTAAACTCCTTCCCCCTAGTTTGTTGTTAACGCCGAATCAATAACCGGTAGGACTTTGTTATTACTGTGCTGCCTGAGCCCGCACATGTGAAGGCCGTCTATGATGAAATTGTCTCCGCTGACCTGCCGGTGCGTGGCCGAACATTTATTGATTGCTCAACTATCGATCCCACAACCTCTCGTGCTGTTGGTGCCCTCATTGAATCACACAACCGACCGTCTCCGCCCCCTTCTAAATCTAGCTCATCCGAACTTGGTGAGACTGGTTCTATTAAGTCTATTTTTGTTGATGCTCCAATGTCTGGTGGTGTTGTTGGTGCTGCCGCTGGAGCCCTCACGTTCATGCTGGGGGCGACGCCTGACAGCGCTGCCATTGTCACGCCGATTCTCCAAACTATGGGAAAGCGCGTGACCCATTGCGGTCCTCCAGGCTCGGGGCTTGTCGCTAAGCTGGCTAACAATTACGTGCTCGGTGTCGCCAACATTGCGACCGCCGAAGCCATGAACTTTGGCATGCGCTGGGGTCTGGATGCGAATGTGCTGGCCAGCGTGTTGGCTACGAGTACTGGGCGCTGTTGGCCTGTTGAGGTAAATAACCCGGTGCCAGGAGTGGTGCCTACAGCACCAGCCAGCCGCGATTACAAAGGCGGTTTTGGGCTTCGACTTATGGCGAAGGATTTGCGGCTGGCAGCTACGGCAGCAAAAGATCGTGAGGCAAGACTGGAGCTGGTCGAACGCGTGCGCCAAGTGTATGCCGATGCGATTGCAGATGAGAAGTGTGCGGATAGGGACTTTTCGGTATTGTATAGGTGGTTAGGCGGGAAAGAGTAAATAGAGGACTGTCTAGTAGAGAGGCTAAGACTATAGCTGTGTCACTGAGGAAATGAGTGTTTTTATCAGAAAGGCTATGAGAGGTCGTACACGGATGTATGTAGATAAGGAGGTAATAAAGCATGTGGTGCCATGCCAGGAATTAATGCATCAGTCGCGCGTTTTCAGAGTCTGCATCACTGCTTTCCTCATCTTCTCCATCGTCATCGTCATCATCTTCATCATCATCGTCTTCTTCGCTCTCCTCATCGTCCGACTCCTCGTCTTCATCTTCATCTTCGTCTTCATCTTCTTCCTCGCTCTCGCTTTCTGCTAGCCAATCATCTAACGACTTCTCGCCCGTGCCGGAAGCTGACCCTCTCTCGCCTCCGTTCGAAAATGCGCCTGGCTCAGATCCCGCCATCTTGTTAACTGGCACTCCTAGGCTAGTACTCCGCGAAGCCTCGCTTAGTCTCTCAGCAGCGGTTAGCACCCTCTTTTCTGTGTCGGCACTGT
Organism: Ceratocystis lukuohia; assembly: GCF_044167205.1. Classification (NCBI taxonomy): domain Eukaryota; kingdom Fungi; phylum Ascomycota; class Sordariomycetes; order Microascales; family Ceratocystidaceae; genus Ceratocystis; species Ceratocystis lukuohia. The sequence goes on from NW_027263527.1 coordinate 913,113, forward strand.
AAGCCATCGCCGAGGGAACTGAAGAAGTTTCCTCTGAGTCACGCAGACTCGGGCTTGGTTCAGCACCGTCAGAGACCCAGTCCGGCATAGCTTCGTAGCCGCGAATACCGTGGATACCGCCTACTCCACCGAGAACAAGCGTAGATGATCCAAGGCGCAGGCCTTTGCGACTGTCGGACGGGCTGGGGGCTTGTGGGGCAGGTTTAGGTGCGAGGAGTAGGAGAGTTGCGAGTTGTGGCACGCCAATAAGCGACCGGCACATGCGTGCTCGATCGCGCAAGTCGTAAGACGTGTCATAGCGGACGAGTGCAGCGACATATCTCCATAGCTGGGCGATAGGATGGTCATCTTCGGAGTCTGTATCATTCCGTGTAGTAAGTGACGATAGTGGCTCTTTTTGCATGTCATTCTTAGAATTGATATAATGCAGGTACACCTTTGCAGCTAAAAGCACAATCTGTCGTTTGGCATCCTCAGACTCCGTGGCAAAACTCTTGAGCAGAATCCGCAAAACATCCGGGGCAATATTGTCTTCGCCGCCAAGCCCCGAGAACTCGCCAACTAGCCAGATAATGGTGGCCCTAGCTTGAGGTTCGGTTGCCGAGTCCAGGTTCTTGGCTAGACGAATGACAGTATTCGTATGGCTCTCGGGATCTTGCTGGATTAAATGTCTAATGACGGTTAGTGATTCTGAGGCTAGAGTACCGTCTAGACTAGTAATTTGACTAAGTAATAGACGCAAACAGCGTGCCGCAGTCTGAGGATGAGACTGCGCGCAGCGGCCAATAGCACGCACAGCTTCGCGCTGAAGAATCTTGTTGCAAGTCCTGCGAGCAAAATGCTCTAGCTCGTTGAGAATAAGGCCTTTGGTATGGGCTGGGCTATGTGGGAATATGAGAGTAAGAACTTCAAGTTTTAGCTCCCAAACTGGTACAGGATCCGTAGCCCGTACTAGGAAGTGGGACGAATAGCGGACAAAGTCCTGGGGCCGAGACAAGCACACAGTAACAATGTTGTACATTGCGACCTGCTGGATATCAGCAGAGCTACGTAAAAGAGATACCAGAGGTCCAATGGCCTGCGAGACATACTCTGATGTTCCAATATCAACAAAACAGCGAGTTACGGCAAGTATAACACCAGAGCTGCGGCTATGGAGCAGCGGCGTGATGCTGCTAAGAAGAAGTTCTAGGTCTTTGTCAAGGATAACCTCTTCGGTATCGCCGTCCTGGCTTGGCGTGGTTTCTCCATAGTCGGGTTCACCATAGAAATCTTGGAGATCATTGGGAGACGTCGTATAGGACGAAGTTTTGGCTCCTTTCCTTTGCACCCGGCGCGTTCGTCTGGGGAAACATTTCCGGGCATAAAATGTCAGCATGCGGATCGTGGCAATCTGGCTCCAGTCGTCCATATCGATAATTTTGCGGACCAGCGACCGGTAGTGCTTGTGTATGAGGTCGATCCGTTCTGGGCAGATTTCTAGAAATGCCATGACGGCTGCACCAGCTACGTAGTACTTGTCTGCTAGCAAGGTCGACATGTACTCGAGGAGAGATGGCAGCTGACTGGGGTTCAGTCGGTAGCACTTGGGGATGGCAAGAGCGGCAGCCCGACGCACAAACGGACTCATGTCGGCCACGCCTTTTTTTATAGCCAGGGTGACGATCTGACTAATAACCGGAACCCGTATGCCCGACATAGTCTTGAGAGCTAGAGCACGTACTTGTGGATTTGAATCCGAAAGTGACTTTTGAATGGTGTTAATGGAGAGAAGAGCAACATCGGGATCCTGCTCAGCATGATGAACGGTATAGATGTAGACGAGCTTTTTGATTTCAAGATTCGGTGAGGCAACATTTTTCACAATGGACGAGAAGAACGAAAGCGTCTGTTGATTGCGGTACATCATCTATATGTGAGAGAGGAAGAAAGCATGTGTTAGGTGCGGTTTGCCAAAGGAGGAGGGTAGCTGTTCTATGATACGTACCTCTAAAACTCGTCGCAGGCCATCGAGGACATCGCGATCGCTGCGACTGTCAAGTAGTTTCTTGATCTGGTTATGGTCTAACGGCCGCGAAAAGCGCGGGTTCAACCTCGATGATTGGGCTGCATCAAGGGTCAAGTCTCGAGCTATATAACGGGTTGGAAGACGGTTGATTAGCTGCCCATGTCCATCGTGTAGGCAAGGTAGCAAGCATTAGCGGGGTTATAGCTTGTGATAGTGGTAGTGGTCTTGTAATGGGCTTACCACTCTCGAGAAGTGATGAGATGCGCGCAATTGATTCCATGTCTTTTTGTAGAGAGAAGAGCGCAAAGGTTTTGGTGGGCGTTTGCGTAATGGCGTAGTCTTGGGCCAAATTATCAATCATCGTGAAACTAAAGCCTGTGATGGAGGCAGTAAAGGCGGTGAACCTAGAATGGGCAGTAAAGCTTGTGTGGGGCCACTGAGTGTGGCAACAGGGTACATGCAATGCAAATGCATCTAACGTAGTGTATATGAATCTAACGGTGCGCTAACGCACACATCAATTACTTGAATATTTTTTGCCATCGACTTGTCCTACATCACCAATTTGATTTGAAAATTTTCAACATCTACTGCCCTGCATCACTACTGTCCTAAATTCCCAAAAAGACTCTTCACCACCAAAATCAACCCCAAAATATGCACTAAAAATGGAATGGTCGCCTTCCTAAGCGACTGCCTCCCTCCTGGGGCCTTTTCGAGTCACGCAATGCCTTATTTGAGTCAATTAACTCGTATGCAAAGCCTCGAGGCTATGCCTTTACAACACAAAGACTGGTCTGCGAAAACAAATGGCTTGTTAAAAGTCTACTACGCATGCGACCGTAGCCGCCAACCACCTTCTCTAGACAATTTTTGTCAGGGAAAGAGAAGAACGACTACTCGTATCACGAATTGCCCCTTTTCAGTCCTGGCTAAGGAGTCCAGTGAAGGCTGGACTCTAAAACACCGCCCTGACATACGCTTCGCTGTCCATAACCACGAACCAAGCCTACACCCGTCTGCGCATCCTATCCACCGGCAACTCGCGCACACCAGACCTAGAAAAACTCACGAACTCTGGCCTCGCACCAAAGGAGATACAGAAGATTGTACGACTGGGTGGCTCTCTAGCTACACGTCAAGACATATAACCGTATTACTGACATACGCTTCGCTGTCCATAACCACGAACCAAGCCTACACCCATCTGCGCATCCTATCCACCGGTAACTCGCGCGCACACCAGACCTAGAAAAACTCACAAACTCTGGCCTCGCACCAAAGGAGATACAGAAGATTGTACGACTGGGTGACTCTCTAGCTACACGTCAAGACATATATAACCGTATGGCTGACATACGCCGAGACTCTCGTCAGGGTGAAAGCCCAATTCATGCACTTGCCAATCAACTTGAGAAAGAAGGCTTCTGGAGTCGTGTACAGTACGGGCCAGACAGCCATGTGACAGCAATTTTTTTCGCACACCGCGATTCTCTTGCTTATCTCCGAGCATACCCTGAAGTCATCCTCCTCGACTGTACGTATAAGACAAACAAATACAACATGCCACTTCTCGATATGATTGGCGTTGATGCAACTAGCCGCTCCTTCTGTATCGCCTTTGCATTTTTGAGTGGCGAGACTGAAGAGGACTATACGTGGGCCCTTCAACAGTTGAAGGAATTGTATGAGCAGTGCAATGGAGTCTTTCCTTCAGTTATCTTGACCGATCGGTGCCTTGCCGCCATCAATCAGTCTCGTCTCTTTTCCCATCAGCAACATCTCTCTGTGCCTGGCATGCAAACAAGGCAGTCCTTGCACGGTGCCAACCAGCGTTCCCGATAACCGAAGAATGGAACGAATTCTACAAGTTTTGGTTTTTGATCCTCAATTCACCAACTGAGGAGATGTACGAAGAACGCCTCAAAGAATTCGAGAGGAAATACGGGTCAACGAACCTCCAGCATGCTGGGTACATCAAGGAGACATGGCTTCTGCCATTCAAGGAGAAACGTGTTGCTGCATAGGTTGATAAACAGGCACATTTTGGGAATACATCTACTTCCCGTGTCGAAGGAATCCATGCGCTGTTGAAATCGTACCTCCGGAGGTCAACATATGACCTATTTGAAGCATGGAAGGCAATTCGGCTTGCATTATGCAACCAACTTTCTGGGTTAGAATCTAACCAAGTGAGACAGCATCTTCGTACACCTATTGAGCTTGACGAGGCTATATATAGGGCTGTACAAGGCTGGGTCTCATATGAAGCACTGCGAAAGGTCGAAGAGCAGCGACAGCTACAGTGGAAGGACCCCCCTCCATCGCCTACCTGTACAGGTACTTTTACACTTGTCTACGGGCTCCCCTGTGTACATGTACTGGCTGAACGCCAAGGCGAGCCTCTTCTTCTACAAGACTTTCACTCGCATTGGCACTTGATGCGTAAGGGGGATCCAATTCACCTTCTGGAGCCTCATCGTATAGAGTCCAAAGCGATGAAAAGCAGTCTTCCACTATCAAGTACAAAACGTGAGCCGAGTGAATTCGAGGTTGTGACAATGAGACGGACTAAACGCCCAAGTCAATGTACAGCATGTGGTACAATTGGTCACATAAGGACCTCTAGATCATGCCCACAACGTTATACAGATATAGTAAATTGATTAAATTCTACTGATTTTGGTGTTAATTTTGGCAATTTTTTTTCTAGTGATGTAATGTGGGGCAGTGAACTGTTAGATAGAGGTATGTTAAAAAATACATACATACATACTAGATAGTTAGATGTAAATAATGTAGTAGAAATTATGTATTGCAAAGCTCTAAATATTTAAGGGGGCATGCCTTCGAAGCCATTGTATGGCCAACCTGATGACACTTGCTACATTTTGATGCTTTCCTTTTCGTAGGCTCAACTGTAAGGCTTCACGAAAGACAAGAAGATTCATTTGCGTAACGGCTCTACATTAAAGAACAACTCGACCGTTGGAAAGAAGCAGGTGCTCCACTTAAGCCGAACGGAGTCACTAGCCATTCAAAGGAGCCGAGGTGGGTGCGGAAAACAGTCCGTGATTCATGGCCTTCTTTGACTCGCAGGCGGTGGAAAGCAGAGATGACGTCGACCTTGGAGACGTATTTGGCTGAAGCAATGTCACGGAGAGTGTCATGGATGAGTGGCAGTGGGTATCCATCCTTCTCTGTGGCGTTGTTCAGGGCGCGGTAGTCAATGCAGAAGCGAATGCCTCCGCTGGGTTTCTTGACAAAGATCACTGGGGCTCCTCCTTCGGCACTACTAGCCCGAATGAAGCCAGAGTCGAGGAGCTCGTACAGGGTTTGTCGTAGGGCTAGCAGCTCCTCTCTGCTCATGGAATACAGGGGACATGCGGGGGTCGATTCATCTGGCTTTAGTCGAATCTCAGTGTCCAGGCCTGGTCGTGACGGCGGCAGAGTAGCGGCCTTCTTTCTGTCAAATGCGCTGATGACTGGGAGTAGCCAGCTGGGGCAAGACGTTCGGGGGTCAGTGTAGATCTTGGTTTGCAAGGCTTTCTCGATATCGTGGAGGGAGGCTGAAAAGACGCGGACGCCTTTGGTCTTAGTAACTTGGGCCCGGAATGCCCGTACCGTACACTGGGAAATGGCTGTGGTGTCTGGGTCAAGGGGGGTAGTCGTGAGGCAGAGTCTGAAGGGTTTTCGTAAGATGACTTCATTCTGGGATGGGCGTACAGAGGCATCGTGGTCTGTTAGCCAACGTTGGCCTAGGATTAGGTCTTCTGTCTGGTCAGGGACAATGTATGCATAGAGTTTTTCGTCATGACCCCCAAGGCCCAAATTAATAACAGCAATCTGAGTTATTATTGGGGGGTTGGGGTCGCCGATGACTTGTTCAACTGGACGGGGTACAATGGGGAGGGTGGTGGCTTTACACCTGAGGACAGTGCGCGGGGAAATAGTTGCTAGGCAGAGGCATCCGGAGTCAACGAAAGCAGCGGTCAAGATATTTTTATTCAACGTGACATCTATATAAGTACCGGTGGCTCCCTTTTCCTCCTTAGCAATCGTTTCCCCTTCAGGCACTGGATGGCGACAGTCATCCAGGCCTACTAGTTTTCCTGATGTTCACTAGGGGGGACTGAAGTGTTGTCCGGTTGCTGGGGTTCCATGGCCCGGGTTACCACTGGCTGCCCCTGGTTAAGGGGACAGTTCCGCCGCACATGACCTGGTTTGCGGCAGCGGAAACACGAGTTCGATTGCTTGAGGCTTTCCCTCTCGCCTGGGGTTATGGGCTTGAGTGGGACGTTGGATGGTTGCCAATCCATTTTGTCCGGCGAGGGAGCGGCCTGGGTCGGAGGTGCTGGGGCAGGGGTCCAATGGCCAAATCTAGGGTGCGTGTTCATCTGGGTCTGGCGCCCTCTCAGTGCTTCCAGGTCAGAGGCCAGGCCAAAGACCTCAGAGACAAAGGCGGGGTAGGTTTTAGCTTTGACGCCTGTGCAGACGGCCCTGATGAGCTCGTCGTTGAGGCATCGTTTGAGGATTGAGATGCAAGCGCGGTCGCCAACAATCCCAGCCTCAAGAAGCAGGTTCTCAAACTTTGGCATGAACACTGAAAACGGTTCGTTATTTCCCTGGCTCAGGCGGTACAGCTCAGCCTCGGCACGTTCCTCTGCATGGGGATCCAGAAATATGGCGTCCAGTGCTTTGAGGAATTGGGCAGCAGTGTGGTTCTTCGATTTGGCCTGTCTGTACAGCGGCGACACCTTGGTTTGAGCTGCAGTGGATATCCGCATCCACAGGTAGGTGAACTGGTTACTGTCATTCCCAATGGCGTCACCATCTTGCTCCACATTGGCCTCTGCTGTCTGGGACCATACTTGGTATTCCGACCCCTTTCCTGAGAAGAGGTGGATGTCAGGGAGCCGTGGCTTGGGGCGCCTGGCCGGTTGTGGCTCTGGGATCGCTGAGACTGCGAAGGCATTAGGTGCCACTAGGGCCAGTAGAGGTTCTGAGGTGACAAAGGCCTGGGTGATCTGCAACAGACTGGCTGTCATCTGTTGCTGGAGGTTTTTGATTTCCTCCTCGAACTGTTGGAATATTTGTTCCTGAGCTTGCTCAGAGCGTTCTAGCTTCTGGTTTATCTCCTTCTGGGTATGTTGAGAGTGCTCCAGCTGGCTGTGCATCTCCTCCAGTGCATCCTTCATTTCGGCAGGGGTAGGGAGCGCTGTAGACACAGGAGTGGGCGGGACAGGGTTCGAGGGATTCATACTGGTGAGGTTTGGAATGGGGACAGAGGACAGAGGACAGACAGGAGAACAAAAGGGACAAAGGGAAAATTGTCAATTGACAGAAGGAAAAGGGGACTAGGAAAAGGGGCTTCTGGCACATCATATGGCATCTTGGGTGAGGGCAGGGCCTGAGCCATACATGATCCATAGATCATTACATCAACAGTCTCAAATCCAGACGGCTCACGCTTCGTACTTTTAACCGGCTAAGTGGGTGTTCTGAAAGTCGGGCACCTCCATGGCTCTAAAACAGGCTGTTGCTGAAGTTGATTTCGTTTTAGATGCCAATGAGGATGAAAGTATTGAAGGGAAAGATTCTGGTTTGTCTCTTGAAGTAACTGAAGAGTGTGGGCACATGGTAGACCAAGAGAAGAAGTGAAAGAACGGGTGCAAGCTTTCAAGGGCTTTCCAAGAAGCTGCTGCTGCTCTTGGACTTTGCGTAAAGCCTGATGTGAGACCCAGCCATGGACAGCTTCAAATAGTGCCACAGGGATATCTAGAGGCACACGCATTTTCTGTGAGGCTTGCATTTGGCGAAGCTCTTTAATCTGAGCCAGGATTGTACGCTTGATAGCTTGACAAGCATCAAAAAGATCAAATCTTGACGACATTCCCAAGTGTGATTTGATCAGCCAGTGAATTCCTTCAACCCTTGAGGTAGCGGTATTACCAAAATGTAAACACTTGTCCACCCATGCTTTTACAAGCCGCTCCTTGTGTGAGTTGAGCCAGTATGTCAAGACATACCCAACTTCTTGAAAGTGTTGTGAGGCGTACTGACGCCGAAAGTCTTCAACACGGGTCTTGTACGTCTCTTCGTCTGGCGATGCGATTATGGAGTGCCAGCATCCATAAAACTCCCCCCATGCCTTGGTCTCCGGACTGTCGGGTGACTCATTGCGCATGAGGCCAAAAGCTGGTTGGCAGTGTTGGAGAACTGCCTTATTGGCATGCCAAAGGCAAAGCAAGGCAGCAGCAGAAGGGAAATGAATTGGAACAGCATTCAGAATTGCTTGACATCGATCCGTGAGAACAACAGAAGGAAGTTCTTGTTGGTATAGAGACTTCAGGTGTTGTAATGCCCATAGATAGTCATCCTCCGTCTCTCCTGAAAGGAATGCGAAGGCGATGTAAAACGATTTTTGTGAGGAATTGACTCCAATCATCTCCAGTAGCGGCATAGCATACCTATTTGTCTTATATGTACAATCAAGTAACAAGACATCTGGGTTTTCTTGTAGATATGCTATAGAATCGGGATGTGCAAAGAAAAGAGCTGTTAAATGGTTTCCTGAATCAACCCGAACCTGGCACCTAAAGCCTTCTATGTTGAGCTGGTCGATGAGGGCTTGTATGCTGCTCTGCCCATGGCGTGAATCTCGCCTCACAAGTGCAATCTGGTTTCTAATATCTTGTGCCGTTGCAAGCGTATCCGACGTATTATAGAGATACGACCTGATATTTCGAGGGGCAACTCCAGCTGCTACTAGGCCCGAAATCACGGACACGTCCTTCGTTTGGAGAGCGCGATGTATGGGATGTGCAGATGGGTCGTCGCTTGGCGGATGATTATGTTGGGCGTATTCTTGGTCTGGCCGGTGAACTAAAGCCCAGGTATTCTTATCGGCAGATTCTTTGGCTAATACTGAAAACTTGCAGCCAGTTCCTCGACTTGAAGTTCGGCGTCTTCGTACAGTTGAAGGGTTTGGCGGCGCTTGAGTACGATCGCAAGCAACAACAACTTTTGTGCGACCATTGTTAGTCTTTTTAGATTTTCCAGTTGTGAATGCATAGCCTCGAGGTTTCGCCCAGGCATTTGCAGCAGCAAAGAGAGCTTCACGAGACTCGTAAATCCCTTCAGGGGGAAGGATATCGTCTGGAAATCGACTGATTTGTAGCGCCTCTGCGGTGTCTGCTGTGTTGTTTGCATTTACAGCATTTAAAACGTTTGATACAGCGTCTGACTCCATCTCTAACTGATGAATCTGGTGTGTCTGGTGTATCTGGTGTGTCTGGTAAATTTAGAGTGGTGTATCTCCTTGCTCCATTTGCTGCATCTAATCTAGGCAATTACTACGTGGACATCACGTTTTGCTACACGGGCATCAGCCTTATGTGGGCATCGGGTTTTACGGACTCTAATTGGCTGGAACTATTTCTGTTAGTGCATTCCATGCTCCGGAATTCTGCCAATGAACCTCTCTCACTGGCCAATTCTATGGCTGATCCTTACACAAAGAAATGTAAAAAAGAAGGGATACTCATCGTGTTGAAGACTTCACTCATTACCCTGACATATGATTTCTTTATCCTATGTTATTACTCTTAAGTACTATGATGCACCTGCCCCTACTCAGGAAAACGACCTCATGACAGCCGGTTTGAGAGAGTGAATCAAGGAGGAGATAATGGCATATTTGGACTAGAGTAAGGCGGAGGCTAGATTTGAGCACAAAGACAGCTAAAATAAACAGTATAGAGATAAATGCTGTGAAATGGCCCTTCCAGAAGAAGAAATTCACAGCAGCTGTAGTGTTGCTACTTGTAAATAATCCTTGATATTTGGCCCACTGTTAGTGCACTTGCTTCACCGCCTTTGTGGGGCTTGTACCTGTAAGCTAAAGCCAATCATAATGCGTAAAACCTGATGCCCACGTAGTAATTGCCCTAATCTACATTCAAAACATTTCTTACATAAGCTAAAAATTGCGTAGGTAATCAAAAAACAGGGGGAGCGCGTGTAGGCGTCGCCGTAGTGTGCACCTATGGGCCCGGGCAGCTAACCCTTGACTGGTTTCTAACGTCATACTTACTTTTACTATTCATCTTCGCAAAGTCTCATACGCTTTACACCTGCCTGTAATATGAACTTGTGTTTCTCGCTATGAAACTATGTTGCAACCTTCGCCAGGCTTTAAACTGCCCCATAACAGACTTTAAAGAGCTTTGTAGCCTACTACATGATGGCCGATCCGTCTTCGCCGATGGCGAATGCTTTACGGCAAGACGATGGTCCACAAGTCCTTGAGCCTGTGGTTCTGCCACCGGCGTCTCCCACACAGCTTCTCGATTACATAGTTTCTAACCACGCGTACCCGTTAACGCTTATTGTGGGATCAACCAGGGAAGAGTTTCTGCAGGCGTTAGTCGATGATGTTGCGGCTTCGCAAAGCCAGCAGCCGGCTGACACACAGGCTAGACATACACACCCGCTACTGGCTGCCAGCTTGTTTCAGATAGCAGTGACCAAGCATATTCGACTCCTCTTCACGCCGACTGTTTCACATCTCCGTGCCTACTTATCCGTATTCTCGCCGCTTGATTCCGCCGTGCCCCCTCCACCAGGCTATGAGACTAATGCTAGGTCAGATAACCGATGGCTCGTTGTCTACGGCATGCTTAATATACATCGTAATACAAGCGAATGGAATGCCCAAGGCATGATGAACAGCTTGTCGATGTTTATAGACGCTGCCTCACATACCGAATTCAAACCTGTAATTATCGAGCCTTTGCCAATAAAAAACGAAGAAACCACTGAGACTTCTATGCAATCCGAATATGGTGTCGAAAACCAATACGACTGGCAGAGGATACGGACCGAGCAGGTTCCGCTGTTAGGCTATAAACAAAGCAGCGACGTGCGTCTGTCTAATCGAACGGTAGAGCTAGGGAAGATAGTTGAAAGATGGTTCCGCTACTTTTCGGAGGGTCAAGGACAATAATGAGGCAAGACATTGCCGATGATGAAAAACGAAGACAAGTAAAAGGGGGCATACTGCAGTGTAAACCAACAATTAAAGAGACATGATGCTGTGTTAAATTCCAATATCTCAAAGAAACTCCTCAGCTAAGCACCAAACGCCCGTTAAGCAAGCAGAAAAGAAAGCATAGAAAAGAATAACGAACACACCGTGGTATCTAATTCTGCATCTCCCATATAGCCCAGCAAAAACAATAATAGAAATCAACCCTCGAAGTAGAGCCTTGGCTAGATAGCCTGCTCCATCTCCGTCATATACAACTTTATGTGTGCCTCCATCTTGAGATACTCATCATAAGCTGCATGAACTTCGTTTTCAATGTTCTCTTTGAGGTCCAGCATCTGCATAGCAAAATTGAGTTAGAAAAAACAATACATCACAGTATAATGGAGAAAACTCACCTTCTTTTCCGTCTGCTCGATGCGCACGCGACGTCTCTCCATTTCTTTTGCTTTCTCGGTTCGCTCTTCTGTCAGCTTTTTATGTAGAGCACGCAGCTCTTCCATTTTTTCTTTTGCTTCCATGGCCTTCATCGTGCTCTGTTCGCGTAATTTCTCCGTGCGCTCCATCCACTTCTGTAGCTGTCTCTGTAGCATAGCCTCTGCCCGTTCAACCTCGCGCACGTTATTGCCACGCTCAGAAAGCGCATCGCGTTGACGCGAGTTCTTGGCGTTTTCTTCCTCCTCCTTGCTCAACTCGGTTGCAATCTCGTCCAGCATTTTGATACACGATGCCACATCAGCCGAGACAACCGTGAACGAGTCGGCACTAGTCTGTAATGCACGTGCACGTCGGTCTAATGCGTCAATATGCGAACGATCACTACTCAGTGTGTTTCCCAAATCAGATAAACTAGCCTGCAGTGCTGATGGGCTTTGTGATGCGTACGGCCGCAGCTTGGCACTGTCTTGCTTGAGCATCAATTTGGTGGCCGTCTTAGCCTCTAGCTCTGTAGCTAGTTCGCCCTTCTTAACCTTAGCCTCCTCGAGATGCATAGCCACCTTCTCTTGGTTTCGACGCAGCTCCAACAAAGTCTTTTTCAGCTCCTCATTGCGCATTTGCTTTTCGCGCACCTGCACCTCCATAGCCTGGCGATTGATGCGCATCTCATCCAATAGCGCCTCCTTGTCCTGGTTCTCAATATACAACGTCTCAATGCGCGACTTGATTTTCTGAGAGCGGTTGAAGTGTTCGTCGATAACATTGGTTTGGCTTTCGCGGAAGCGGATAAAGTTGATAACATAGCTGAAAATTTTCACTAGCCGCTCGTGCGAGGGCTTGTATAGGTCGTTAAATGAAAAGTCGTTGATGCCACACTCAGTCAGTAGTCTGCGCAAAGAGACATAGAAGCCCATGAGATTCCGTGTATCGGCCGGGATAATGTCTGAATACTCGCCACATACGTCCTCAGCAGCAGCACGCATGGCCGGCTCGACAGTCTCGCGGGTGGCATTGAGCAGCAACTCGGCAAACCACTCGAAAATCTGCTGCACCTGCACGGGGTTGGGCTTCTGGAGATTTGCTATGGTAAAGGTAATGCCGATGTCTGTAATACAGCCTACAATCTCTTTATCCGATAGCATGAACGCGTCGGGCTCAGGCTCCTTTTTGCGATTACGGCCCTGCTGTTGCTGAGGCAAAATGCTCATGCGGTGGTTGTATGCCATGGCTTTTGTTGGTTATTGGCTAATGAGGATGTTGATTTTGATGTTCTTTGTTGACTTGTTGTTTTATTCGCTATCGTGAAGGTGGTGAGGACCGATCCTACCGAAATCACTGTAAATAAGTGTTGTTATTACGTCCACTTTCGAAATCGATCAAGGCGGCATGCGGGGAGTGCCAATATCTATTAGAGAGGTTGAGAAGAGTTAGAAGATGTTCATTTGAGGGGTACGTCTTGTGATGGCCTAAATTCTAAAGATGCTCGACGTTGCCAGAGAAACCCCTTTGTATAATGCATAATCTTTTAGGGTTGATATTGTCTTACATTAGGGTTATCTTCAAAGGGTGCTTTGCTTCCAAGGTTACATGTACCAATCGCCTGCACGAAACAAAATAGTCTAGCATAATAGTATACAGTTATATAAAACTACAAGTCCAATACCCTTATTGATTTACATTTCCGGCATCATCTCCTCAGGACCCAGCTTCTCCACAGGCAATGGCTCAACATGACCCAGCAGCTCAGCTTCTACCATTTTCCAAAGCTCCTTTTGAGCATCAACATCACCGCCATCACGCTTAGTCTTGGATATGCTAGCAGTCTTGGCTTCAGTCAGATCCGATGACAAAGCCTTCTTCCTGTGGCGCACTGTCTTCTCCAGGAATTTGGCTACCTCGGAAGGTGTTTCCCAAGTGCAGATTCCTTGTGAAGCCTCGGCTAGACGACGACCTTGGCCGATTTGGCCAGCTCGACCAAGAACACCGGTCAGGAGGGTGGCAGCTCGGAGACTAAGGCGAATAAATGGGTTGGTTAGAACATGGACTCAACCCCGCCGTGGGGGACTTTACAGTCGTTCAAAAGGGCAAAAAAAAGAGTGGAAAGCAGCTTACCTGTCGTCATTGGCCGGGATAGGGTAAGTCACCCATGATGCATCTGCATCGGTGTCAATATATCCAATAGTAGGAATCTTAGCGAGACCGCATTCGTAGAGAAGAGTGTAGTTCTCAATCGGGTTCAAGCACACTACCAGATCTGGCGTCAGTGGTCTGCTATCATCGACATGCTTCTCAAAGCCTGCCAGAAGCTCGTCACGCTCATTGACAGCATACACCTTCAAGCCCTCTAGTAGCCTGTCTCTGTTGGTAATAGAGCCCGGCGTCCATCGCGTGAACAAGTAACAGGCCTTGGCCTTGGTGGCTGCACGCGAAACAATCTCCATGTGACCCTTGCGTGTGCCAACAAACAAGATGGTACCACCCCGATACGCCACCTCTTCGACCACGCGGGCTGCACGACGCAGATGTGCCAATGTTTGCTCGAGCGAAATGATGTGAATACCGTGACGAATACCGTAAATATAGCGCGAGTTCGCCGGGTTCCACACTTTGGCATTGTGGCCCATGTGTGTCTGCGCCGCCATGAGCATTTCTAGCGTCACTTGCTGAGCTGTTGGCGGTGATTTGAGCATCTGCGTCGCCGAGTACGCAACCGTTAGGTCTGAGCCCAATTTGCCTAACTGGGCTTCAGCATTCTGGTTACGGGCATGATTCTTGCGAAAGGCCTGGTTATTCTCCGTGTTTGCCAATTTCATCAACTCCTTAACTAGCGAGTTCTCGTATGATGCAACGGGCTTGCCGGGGATCTTCGGCCCCTTGTCCTCTTCTTCCTCAACGGCCTCAATGGCCTCGCGAGGGATAGGGATCTGTGTAGCGGGTGTATCAGAAGTGGGAGTAGAGGCGGGGAGACTCGGCCTAGTCGTTAAAGCACGGTAGTAGCAAGTGTTCGAGCCTACGGCTAGGCGGTAGCCTATGAGGAAATATAGCTAGCTTGTCAGTTCTGTCACTATCCCACACATTGATCTGCAGCCATTCATTGACATGAACGGATTCACAAGAGAGTTCGTACCTTGCCGGAGAAGAGCTTTCCTTGTTATCATCATGAAGAATATGACGAAAGAGAATCGCAGAGTTGTCGTCGTCTTCCACACTTGAATCTAACCCACTATTTCTAATTATTGTCACAAGTGAAGCTATTTAGAATTTGGTGATGCGACTAAGCACAGAGATCCAGAATTTGCGGGTCACGTGACTGTATAAATATTTCATGGCCCAGGCCTGAGCTATCTATGGCCACGACACATGGCGGCAATGATGGTTTAACATATGGACGCTGACTAAATTCTTCAATACATTTTGCAATATCATTTATAAGATTTTTAAGACGAGCCCAGTCCTCAAAGTTGGTTTGGCGGAATTTCAAGGAGAGTTGGAACAGTAGGCCTGCTTGATGAATGTTGACACACCTCACATAAGCCTGTCGAAAAATTACTGGAACACTAAAGCCAAATTATGGATAGCCTATATATCGCTAACAACGAAAAAGGTCTCACGTGTTTAAGGAAAAAATAAATGCAAATCATTACATCCACCGGGTATGAAGAAGAGACGAGGAACATTTTGTCAAGGGAGAGAGGTATAGTGAAGACAAAGCTAAAGATAGGAGAGGGTAGTACGAGAAGAGAGGTACAATTTGAGATTAGGCATCGTCTAAAGTGCCTGGATATCAGGAGAGTGGCATGAATCAAAGCAAAGGAGGGAGGAGGGAAAAGATCATTGTTAAAACAGAGAATAAGAGAACAGAAAAAAAGGACAAGGAGAAGTACAAATGAGCGCGCATACAAGAGTGAAAGAAACTCTGGGGAGGGGGGCATGAAAGAAAAATATAAAAAGCAAAATTTTGACTTCGTGACAGAAAAAAGGTAAAAAAAGAGAAAAATACAGCCATGTTTAGAGGGCTGTCGTTTTTCTACCGTGCTTCTCTACCGGCTCGTCAGGCGAGAGATCGTAAACACGCCGACGATGACAACTGAGAGTGCCACAATAGCGCCAGGAAGTAGTAGCTCATTAGGGACACCGGCAATTACTTGGTCCTGGACAGCAGCATGGTGGTGACGATGATGGCCACGCGAGCGACGCGATCTACGCCCATGTTCTTCATCTTCCGTTTCCGTTTCCGAGGTATCATAGTGCTTACGGCGTTCGCGCACCGAGTGAGCCGGGGCCGGGGCAGGAGCCGGAGCTGACTCGTGAATTGGGCTTGGTGCATGATCGGGATCATGCACAAATAAGTCCACCTTGTCCTGGCGACGGGAGCGGGCCATAATGATAGCCTCCAGCAAATCATTATCGGTGGTGATAGAAATAGTATCACCCTCATCATCCAGATAACTCAAGGCATAACCAGTGCCGTCAACCTTGCCATCCTCAACCATGGGGATACCACCGATCATATCAACATCAGCACCTAGCTTACCAGAGACGTTGGCAATAAATGTCTCAATGCCCTGCGATGCAATTACTTGTAGGCGATGCACGCGGCCAGATGGAGCCTTGAACTTGAAAGGGAATGGGATATCGGCAGGAGACATCTGGGCAGCAGGAGTATCGCCAAGCATGGAATGAGGAGGAGAGTCTATACCAACATGGGAGGCTGAATCGTTAGGGGCAAGGCTGTCGTTAATGCGGTCACGGGTCATATCAGGAGACATGATACGAGAGCCCAGGTTAGTGCCATGGTGCATCGCACTACCTTCAGCAGACACCATAGACTCTGTTTCGTGGTCAAGGGACATCCAGAACTTGTTCCATGCAGGGCCTTCACTATCGCCACTGGACATGGTGTTTATCTGCTCCAAGGTGGCATAAGTCAACTTCAAAACGTCAACCATGCCAACAATCTCGCCAGAATCGTTCATAACAGGAAGATTAAGGTAATGGCCATCTAGTTCTCAAAGTTAGCAGGTCTTTTATTCTCTCATATTACAAGGGAAGCGGGTTTCCATGTACCGTGCATCTTGCGTAGAGCAGCCTGGATGGTCATTTCCATGGGCGCAAAGTCAGGGTGGGGAGTCATAACACGCACGACACTGCAAGTGTTGGGATCCAAACCCGGAGCAATGACACGAAGCACGACGTCCTTGCTGGTGAAGATACCAGTGATTTGACCCTGGTCCTGCACCAGAACAGCAGTGGTACGGTTTTCCTTCATCATGGCAGCAGCCTCCTTGACTGAAGTCCGGACGCTGACGGTCACAGGTGGCATTCCGGTGAGCACCGACTCCAGGGTAGGGCCAGACATTTTGGTACGCAGAGCCTCAACGTACTGGATGATTTGCTGAGGCTGACTAGAGCCAAGCTCTGATTGTACGCCCTCCAAAGCATCATACAGCTTGCGCGAAGAAGCATAAGCGCGCTCCAGCTTTTCCATAGCATCGTAAAAACATTTAGTAATGTCAAGAATACCAGAGATATCCTGATTCTCGTCCATAACAGGCAGGTGGCGGAAGCCCTTGCGCACCATCAGATCAAGGGCATCAGTGGCGCTGGTATCGGTACGAGCACACAGAGGGTTCTTCGTCATAATCTCGGCAATGGTGACACTATTAGCCTTGAAGCCAGCACCGACGACACGGAAGGCTAAGTCCTTGGCAGTAAAGATACCTGCAATGCGATCATCGTCGTCTGTAACAAGCACGCAGTCTTCTCTCTTGGCAGCCATCAGCTGAGCGGCCTCGGCAACCGTGGTAGCGGGCTTGATCTGCAGCGCAGGACTAGGCTTCAGAGCC
The DNA here is from genome assembly GCF_044167205.1 of Ceratocystis lukuohia. Lineage (NCBI taxonomy): Eukaryota > Fungi > Ascomycota > Sordariomycetes > Microascales > Ceratocystidaceae > Ceratocystis > Ceratocystis lukuohia. The sequence goes on from NW_027263527.1 coordinate 930,454, forward strand.
AGGACAGTGCCGGGAGGTGCCTTCCGGGAGTGGCGGGCGCGGGTAGTGAGGTGCTTCTTTTTAGAGAGGTCGCTCTCGAGCTTGCGGCGAATAGCCTATATGCGAACGGACCAGAAGTTAGCATGTTGTTACGTATCAATGAAGGCAGAATGGGTGCGGTCAACCATGGCCATGCAAACATAGTCTAAAGTAACAGAAATATTTGATAGTAGCCCCTCCTTTTATTTCGTCATAGAACTAGCAAAAAGGAGTTGGCATTGCAAGGCTTTGTGTCAGGCATATAAAAAAAGCATTGGGTACACACCTCATCGCGCTTGGTCTGCTTCTGGCGACTGGCACTGACTGAGGCACCGGAGCTGGGCTCGGCCGGCGGTGGGTGAACCTCAATCGGTCTAGGGATATTCGAATTAGGCGCCGGGCTTCCGGGGTGGTTACTACCAGCAGCAGAAGGCGAATTGGTGTTGTTGAGAATAGAGGCCCGGTCCCGAGCTCGGCTTGGGGTATTGCGCATTGTGCCAGACATTTCCTAAATAAACGGTTCGGGGCTTGTCGGGAGGTTCTCGAAAAGAAACAAGACTGGTGCGGCTGTTAAGGAAAGGTGGCAGAAAAAGAAACGGCTCACTAAGACGACGGCGTCCTAATCTAAGCTCAGACCGACAGAGCAACGATGATACGTATGACTGAATGATAAAAAGCTGAGGGGCCAACACAGCAAGAATTCAAGCTGCAGAAAAAAGTCCTACACAAGAAACCCTAAATGCACAGCTGCAAGAAAAGATAAATGCGAGGCGAAGAATTATTGACCGCCAACCCCAAATCATGTAATTCAGGTGCAGAGGAAAGGCAGAAAACGGAAAAGGGAGAAGAAAAATCTAAAGCATGGGGTAACAAGTTCGTAGGAGGGGCCTTTTCGGAGAGGGGAAGCAAAAAAAAAAGATGGCGGGATTAGGGTTTGGAGATATTTACTGTTTGGCACCTGACCTAAGCTCTACAAGAGGAAGAGGCGAGGATTTGCTAAATAACGGCAGTTGCTAATAGGCACTCTCTCCTACCCACCTTCTCAAGTTTTAATGGATTTCTCAAAGAAGCAATCCTCGTGGCTGATGAGCTTGGTGGGAGGATGGAGGGCAAGGACGAGAAATCCGCAGACAGCTTACTGCATGCTCAGTTGATGCTCAGGGTGCACAATTTGCGTTGCCATATGCAGCTAAGTGGATGATCAAGGCAAAGGCAAGCGAGAAAAAACGTGCAGTAAAAGGAGCAGATGAGAAAAAATTAAAGGGAGGAACAAGACAGTATAGAGCTATTGCGGTAGGAAGGAGTTGAAAAAGGAGGGTCTCCTCTCGTGTCATGCTTTACTCTTGTACAGATGTCGTTTGTATACTGTACTGTAGTATTGGTATTTTCATCGCTACGTTTCTACCCTATCCGCATAGCTAACGACACTTCTAAAGGCACATAGACTCCATTACACTTGCCAATAGCAATGACGTCTGTATAACTGGCTGTCGCATGTTTGCAGCTTGAGATATAGCATAGTAAGTCCTTGGACAAAACTGGCCATATCGGCCCATTTCCTTGTTGTGCTTTCTTGTTCTTGTTCCCTCTCTTTGCTTCTATCACACCAGCTTCAGGCTTTCAGCCACCGTGACAACCAACCAAGGGAAATTAGGCTTAGACAACACGAGTCTGAGATTGTCTTGCAGACGCGGACCCCGAACCGATACAAAGGCCCAGCGCTAAAGGGTTATCAGCACCGAGGAGTTAATCCTGATTTGACGAGAACAAAAAAGACAATAAATAGGCGTGGGCCTTTGTGACACATTGAGTACATCGTGCAGCACCTGGCAGACAGCTGGCGTGCCAAATAACTCATTGTTAACCCTAAATACAACCCTATGGATATATATAGCATCAATTGCCGGTCGCGTACCAAACAAACTTGGTAAGCGCCTTATACTACTAAATAAAGAGCTAGGTAATAAAGTATAGATAAGTTATTCGCAGCTTTAAAAAGGCACTTGCCTTGCACAACAACAACCTCGTAATAATATAAGCATAGGACTCACCCCCACCACCGTAAGGTACAGTCCTCCCTTAGAGGCGCAGCCTCGTGACGCTCGTGGCTAATTTCCAAGTCGAGGGGTACAGCCTAGAAGCCTTGCTTGTGCCTAAGGGGGGTTGCCGTGGCACGCGCTAAATCAGCCCGGGGCACATGGCTAGGAGGGAGAAGAAAAGGGAGCAACTTGTCTATCAGATCAGCAGGGATTGGGTGCGACTGGAAATATGCGAACTACGTGATCAAGCCTGCTTTTATGCTATAGGCGACATCATTTTGTTTTTGGATGGCACGTTATACGGGCTTTAATGTTCTCGGCCACAATGGCTAAGGAAAATAAACGGAGTATTGAACTTCAAGGTCTGAATTGTGTATATGCCAAGGTGAAGTAATGAAAGAAAGGGATTGCTAAGACTAAGGCTCGCGACTTTCTTCCTATGATGCAACTGCTAGGCTTGGGCTTGTTGAAGCTAAATGTACATGTTGCTCGCCAGTGGTCGACATGGAGTACCTTTGTCTAATAGAATAAATATAGAGAAAAACAGGTAGAGTGGGAAAGACGCTAGAAACAACAAAGGGAATGCATGAGGAATAGCCAGTGTTATCTAGGATTACGATCGGTTCCTCTTAGACCCAAGCTTGTGCTTATGCAGGTGCAGGCATTCCGATCAGACGAAAAGCAACCCAAAGCTACAGTGCATGCATCTGATGATATACAAGGTAAGGGAATGGGAAGTGCAAGGCACAAACAGCAAGGCCTCATTAGTGAATACGCCGGAAATATCGATTCATGGTAGAGCGGAAAAAGTCGAAATAAGTGGTAAGAAAAGACTCCCGAGTCAAATTGTGCTGGCAAACTGAGGGGGAGGAGAGATGAAAAAAAAGGCCTGTGTTGTGTATATGTCACGAATAGACTGACAAAGTGCTGATCAGGTTTTCGGTTTGCCATCGTTGTTGGGTGAACGGAGCTTGGATCATGAGAGAAAAGGTACAAAAATAAGTCAATGGGGGTAGAGGCAGTAAGCATAAGGTCAGAGAGAATAGAAAAGTTTAGAGGTTAGAAGAGGGGTGGCATTGTAGGGTCGCTATCAAATCATAATATAAATGTGCATGTATAATTGCATGTTTGTAGGTAGCTTGATGCTACATACACACTATGCCTGTCATGACCATGCTCATCATGCTCACGTCAAAAAACTGCTATGCACAAGGCGCATTGAGCCTCTCAACGTACGTCTAACACAACTCACACAGTAGACAAGTTCTCTCCACCATGAAGATTTAGATTATGTGGCCCTGGCCCGGTGTCTAGTAGCATCTCGTGAAGTTGTCTGTGCCTAAGGGCAGGCAGTCAGTAGCATGAAGCACACAGCACGTACAGTGATAAACCCCCAAGCGTCGGGTCGGCTGTTGTTCTTGCAGCTGCATGTGCAATATGCAGGTTTAAGAGGCTTTTTGGGGCCCGTGCTTACCAGTCGATGGGGTGCAAGGGAAGGGAATGTTGGTTCGAGTTAAATTTTTGACTGCTAGATTTAGACAAAGATTTGTAGATTTCGTTAGGACACATTACGAAAGGGAATCAAGAAAACAGACAGGGCTGAGGAAGGGGGAGCGAAAGAAACGGTTCAGGATACCGATGATAAGTAGTCAGGGGATGCTGTTTTGAGCCAGTCAAGAATATTGCCAGGAAATTATTATATATTGTAAGGAAGAGAGTGAACCGTATTCTGAGAAATGGTGATGGTAAGGCGACGAATTTTTGAAACAGCCATGAATAAGGAGAGCATGGGATGGAAATTAGAGCCACATGTTCTGGAACAATGGCCTATTGTGCTGCGGACAAATAAGAGGAAAAAAGGGTGAAGGGGTGATTGTTGTGTGGAGCGTTTGTGGCTTGAAATGGATGACAGTCAGCCGAGATGTATAAGAGCCTAGCTAAGGGAAATACAAAAAGGGCAAGAAGGGGATCAGCCAAGTGGCGGCGGTTTATAATTACTGGGGAAAGGGGCAACGATAATTCATATGTAAAGAAGTGCGTAGCGAGGTGGAGCGTAAGAACAACAAAATTGATGGGGGAAGAAGTTTGAAAGACTCTGTTGATCTGAAATGCATATAGACTCAGACAAACATGTTTGCTGCTTAGTCATCTGAGAGGGTCTGGTTTGGGATTTATGCAACATTGCATGTACAACGTATACACAATAAGAGCAATCAGTAAATAAGACACAATAATGCACATACGCGGCATATGTGGTGAAGAGTGGATTCGTCAAACAGAGGGTAGGCAAGTTCAGTTGGGCAGCAGCCCAATTCAGGGTGTGATCAAAATAGGCAATCACGAAGTAATAAAAACAGCAATTGCCTGGTAACAGATAAATAACAGGGGAAAAAATACCAACAAGTGCCAACGGCGCCAACGAATGAGTGATGACCAGCAGCCACTTTATCAACGACAAGGAAAATAAGTTGTAAAAAAGTCCCTGGTCTGGCAAGGTTTGGGATGTTTAAGCAACCACTTTGAATCCTAAGAGCGGATGAAAAAAGAGGGTGCAAAGTGGATGTGTTCCAAGATCTCTGGGACTAACACGCCTAGCCCATACTAGGCACACCCCAGGCTAGTCGCCATAGCAACACAAGGCCCATGGTAAACAATCGCGACTGCTGGTCTCGTAAATGACCTCTTTTTGGGTTGTCTGCAATTATACACCTAGGAAAAGGAAAAGAGAGAAAGCCACGGGTCGACTGCCTGGGAGAGCGAGAAAGGTTTCCGGTACGATGCCGCTTTTTCTCTTTCTTTTTTTCCTTGATTTTCTGTATTTCCTTTTCTCACTTTCTCTCCCTATCCTCTCCCTTCTTTCGAACGGTCCCCTCTTCTCTTCTACTGCTCGCAACAGGACAGACAGGCTAGAAACTTGGCTCCCAGTGTCACTCGCTGCTCTCTTTTTCTTTTCCTTTTTTTCGTCCGTAACATCACCCTTCCTCTGTTTACTCAGTCGCACCTTCAAGTTTTCGAACTCACTCCTGCATTTTTCTTTCTCTTCCACTCCAAACTTCTTATTCCCTCTGCGCCGACCGTGGAACTTGCCTTGATCTCGACTTCTCGGTCTCTCAATTTCGGTCTTGACCTTCAGGTCTCTCCTGGCCTTGTCTTGCAACTGCATCTTGTAATTCCTTCTCAAACCTTGGACCTGCAGCTTGCATCTGTGGCGGCTTTTTTTTTTCCCTTACTCTTTTTTTTCTCTTTCTCTCGCTCTCCCTTTCTTTTGAATTAAACCTTCGTAAATTCTGCCTCTGCTGCATGCACTTGGTCTCTTGCTGTTTTTCCTCTTGCCTCGTTCGCTATTGCCTTCTCCTTTACTTTCGTTTGCTTTTCGCGATAAGCCTGCGCACAAATCTACGCTCTTTCCTTTCTCGCTGCAACGCTACAAACGAAGAGATTTTTCTCCCCCAATCAAACATTACGACTGCTTCTGCATCTCTTTCTTTCTCTCTCTCATATTTTCTTGTTTAACATTGCCTACCAGTACCTTTGCCCACTGTGGCCTGCTTTGGGTACTCGTCTCGTTTTGATCCACAACTTACGACGCCTTCCTCGGCCTCAACTTGTCCGTATCTTATACTTTAGCCAATCAATTGCGGCCTTTTTGCATTGTGTTTGCTGGGCTCGAGGATCGCCGCTAGGGGAGATCGCAGCGGCAAGTTGTCAGCGTCAGTTCCCAGTGTGCTGTGCGTCAACACTAGAACAGACAGGTCTCCGGTTCGTTGTGAGAAAGACCGACATAGAATTGCAACGTTTGTAGGATACGAGGCCGGTTTGGTCTGTGCTGAACCTTGAGAAGACTCAGTCTTTGTGTGCTTGCAGGCCTCCAAAGCGGCAGCTCATCAACGAGTCTTTGTCGTACGGCGAATATCACCACACCTAATCCCAACTTATTCACGCCACATCACTCGACATGATCTCGTCAAGCCACACGCCGGCGAGCGCCATCCACCAAAATCGCCAGCAGCTTCTGCAAGAACGCCGACATAAACGTCAGCAGTCGACGCCAAATGCCAACTTTGATACCATCAGGATTGCTCCGCCGCACCATCAACAGCCGATGGCTGCCCCTTCTTCTGCCAATCTGCAACACCACCGGCAGTCTTTAGGTCACCGCCGAGGCCTGAGCTTAGACACCCGCCGCCAGGTGTTGTCCAATCGTCAGAGCGTAGCCTCTGCGACAGCAGCTGCTGCCGCCGCTGCCGCGGCAGGATCGGTGGGAATGGGTCATCCTACATCCTCTCCTGTGACAACCTCTGCCCACGAACATCGCATCATGATGAGTCGGTCGTACATCAACTTGTCCATGGAGCAAGAAAATTACCTTATTTCACCTCATTCGACTCCTCATTCGCAACGCTTTGATCCTGCTAGTTACGACACAACACCCATTCATTTCGATAGTAGCTTCGGCCCAGACATGGGTTTGCAAAGTGCCCCTATCGCAGGCAAGGGGTTTGAATTTTTCACGACGGATAGCCCATTGACAACCCCGTCGTTTGTATACGCCGAGAGCCCCACCACGGCTGGCAATTGGATGTCCGAAGGCGACGCCCAGTCTCAGTCCCAGCCCCAGCCACAGTCCCAAGAAGAATCGCAGTCTCAGTCTCAGGCCCAATCTCAAATCGAGACGCAGGCCCATATTCAGACCCAAAACCAGGCTGAAGCTCAGGGGGGATTCCAGCGACACTCACGCCGAATCAGCAACGGCATTATGGACCGTGTCACCAAGTTTGAGACCTTGGGCATGGAGCCTCCCCAAGCTCAGGTGCAAAACCAAGGCCAGGGCCAGAGCCAAGGGCAACACCAGAGACAAACCCAGGACAGTACAAGGCCAACCACACCTACCAATCAGAATGTAGCTTGTAAGTCGAAGACTTTTGATTCCCCTGTATTCTGCGCATTCGGCCCCAGTCGTCGCGGCATTATTGTCTGTACACGTAGCTAGCTGTACGCCTGGCTTATGCTGCATTTTGAATTCCACCAGCTAACCAAAGATAGCACATACACAAGCAGCATACATGCCCCCTACACCCATGGAGACACCACAAGAACGCCAGGATCAGGATCCTCAGCAACAGCAGCAGCAATCCTCACAACAGAAGACTAGTGGTAGCGATGGATCCCAACAGCAACAACATGATAGCGAGTCGCTGCAGGACCAAGTCCAGACTCAGCAGCAGCAGCAGCAGCAAGTATTCCAGCAACAACCACAGCAGTCTTTTCCCGCTCGCTTCGAAGATGGTTATGACGAGTCCATGGAAGAGACCGTCAAGCCTCTTCGCAAACAGACCGCTCGACCTTTGACGTCGTTTGATGAAATGCGTCAACAGGCAGAACATGTATCTTCGCACTCCCGATCTCAATCTCAGTCTCAACCCCATCCTCAACCACATGCTCGTGGGCATGGCCACTCGCACTCTATACACTCAGTGCATTCGGTCTCTCATCCCACAATGCCCAATACTCCTGTGAAGCAAATCACATATACCGACCCTGCAAACATGTCGCAACCTCCTTCTGCTGGTTACCTCAACATGAACAACGTCAACGCTGAGTTTCTTAAGCTGCAGGACCAATATGTAGGCGTTGTAAATGCCGACGTGACACATTACCATCATGCCATGATGGCTGGTATGATGCCTCCTGCTGCTATTCCAGGAATGATGTATCACTCCAAGTCTGGCATGAATCCAGTTCAGGGCCTCTCTCTTCCCGATTCACCATTGCATTCTCGCCGAACATCTCCTCACCGCCGTACCGATTCCATGGCGAGTATGGCAAGTGCCGCCAGTGCCGCCAGCATTGCCAGCATCAACATTGAGGAGACCAAGACTGAGACTGGCGTAACTCTGGAGGATATCGCACAGTACATACAGGGCCCAGAGGGAGATAACAAATATAGTTGTCTCTTTGAGGGTTGTGGCAAGCGTTTTGGCCGCAAGGAAAATATCAAGTCGCATGTACAGACTCATCTAAACGATCGACAATACCAGTGCCCCACATGTCAGAAATGCTTTGTGCGCCAGCACGACCTCAAGCGTCATGCCAAGATCCATACTGGCATCAAACCGTATCCATGTGAATGCGGTAACAGTTTTGCTCGTCATGACGCTTTGACAAGACACCGACAGCGTGGTATGTGCATTGGCGCATTTGATGGCATTGTCCGCAAGGTTGTTAAGCGCGGCCGTCCGCGTAAGAAGCGCCCAGACATGGAAACTCGCACCGAAAAGTCGGCACGTACACGGAGAAAGAATAATCTGTCGATTAGTTCCACCTCTTCGTTTTCATCAGAATCATCAGGACCTGAGTCTCCACACAATGACTTTGACATTGACGATGACCAGGGCTTTGACCTCATGGATGTTGCTCTCCCTGCCGACTGCGTCATTCCTGGTGTTGGCGTGCCCATGCCGGTTTCTAGCAGGTCTACAACCAGCGTTACGAACCCTGCTATGCTCACAATGACACATAACATCTCGTTGTCTGGAGACTACTCCGGGACACATACTGTCGTCGCTACTCCGCACTCGTATGTATCCCCTGATGCCATTCTCGATAGTGTTGTCGCACGCTCATCGCCGCATGTTAAGAGCGAGTACAACACACCCCCTGAATTATCCAAATCCAAGTCTCCGACACCTTGTAGTCGGCTCTTTGAATCCGAGAGCACACCATCGGCTACCGGTTCTTCAGCATCTGCCTCAACCTCTACCAGTGTCCCTGCCTCTTCTGAGCCCTCCCTCCCTGCACTTACCAGTGCCGGAACTGATGTTCCAACGTCTACGGCCTTGATGGACGATTCGCTTATGTCTACTATCAGCGCTTCAGGCGGGAGTAGCAGCGTGTCGGCTGCTGCAATGACACAGGCTCCGCCACTATCGGATGATGATATGCTTATAAGTAGCTTTGGTAATGACGTGTTAGTGCTTGACCGTGATACGAGTGTAATGATGATGGATGGGTTTGAAGCAGTCAGCATGTTTCCGGCTACGGACGACATGTTCTTTAGCAGTACATGATAAGGGCGGAGAGGATCGTTGTAACGCTTCCTTCTGGCCTGTCCCTTGTCTGTTTTGTTGTGTTCCTCAAAATCGGCCGTCATGTTTTCTTGCGTGGTCATGGATATGTCCATACTAAGTTTTCCTTGTTTCTTGTTTGCGCCCATTGCTTGGTGGTTTTGGTTATAAGCGGGTTCTTTCATTTTCCTCTTTTCCCATTTTCTTTTTACAATTGTTCTTCACTGAAGGGGTTTATTCTAGGAGTTGCTCAGGCTTTCTTTTATCTTTCTTCTCCCCTTATTTTTCCATCAATCCTCTTCTCCGCTTTAATGCCTTCTTTTTGCTCCCGAATTGTTATTACCCTTCCCTTATCTTTTTTATTACTTCTAGACTCGCTGTCTACATGTCTTCCTTGTCACCGTTTCTGTCTTTCTACCCATATTACCCTTGGCTCTCCTTTGGCCCACCAGCGGCTTGAGGCGTACCATACCTCTTATTTTCTCTTGGTGTTGCTTTTCAGGTTTTACTTTCTGCTTTTCTATCTCGGCTGGTTAAATACGCGGAGGGTCGGTTCAACGCGTCGCTTAGGAGGGGGAGGGGAAGTTTCTTTTTATCTCTTGTTGTATCTCTCTTTTTTTACTGTTTGTTTTTCGAGTTTCCTGGGGTCCTCTCTTTCATATCGTCTCGTCTCGTGCTTTCTCTTGCTTTTCTTAATTGTTTGACTTGTTTTCTTTCCCTGGTTTATTCAATGATTCTTGCTATTCCCCGTACTTTTCCCCCTCATTTCTTCCTAACTAGCACATACTCCGTTGCACACTCTACACTCGATATCTCTCATTTAACTGTACTTTTTTTTCCTCCCCATTTTATCCACCCACTACCCTAACTACACCTTTGGCAGTTGCCTTTTGCTTTTGCTTTCTTTCCGTTATCAATGTAGTTGTTGCAAGATAGTCTATAGAGTAGTTCATACACATATGTCAATTTCTTCAGGCTGCCTCTGTATGTGATGGAGATGGCAATTTATACTTAGCCTAGTAGATAGGGTTTTTAACCCCATATATTTCTGATGTGATAATTGATCCTTGTGTAGAGGTTTAGGGAAATATTTGTTCGATTTTTTAAACTTGTTTCTCTTGCTCCTCTGCGTCTCCTTTTCTTTGCTTTACCGCAGCCCTTTCTAAGCAATTTTGCGTCTTTTTGACAATGGGCCGCCGCAGCAAAGAACTATCGTCTTAGTTAAGGTCTGGAATCTGTGAACTGAAATGCCCTGGCATACAGGCTTTCAATTGGACTAAGTGTACAATCTTTGTCTATACGGAATTTGACGTTAGATAAAGGCTATCAACTGTGGTGATTGTTCATTGTCACCTTACCTGTGTTGTATATACTTGGCTTGGAGACCTAGGATTAGAACTAAGTATTCCATATTATACAAATGTTCAATGGCCCCAAATGAGTATGAATTGGCATCTAGGAGTTCTTGAGTTGGACACGAAAGTCTATATTACAAAAGAACACCACTGGATAGTAGTACACTGGCCTCATTTGACTTCTGTATTCTAAAATCTTTCAAATAATCCTCCTAGTACCCTGAACTGCTGTATACGACACAAACCAAACATCTTATCCTAGCCATTCTGTCCATTTTATTCACCTAGAGCACTCAGCTCGGTCATGACCGCTTCCTTGGTGCCAATCTTTTTCATCTGCGTGTCCTCCAGCTTTTCACCGCGCGCAAGACGCATTTCCAGCTCTTCAATGGCACGCAGCTTCTTCCGGAGACTTCTAATGTTCTTGGTAGCAGGATTCTGCGCATCCCCTTCGGCAGTAGCTCCGTTAACTGCTGTAGGCATGTCTGGAACAGTACTGCCGTTCATCGCTGCACTTGCGCCATGACTGCGGGCGGTGTTACTACGTGCCCGACCTCCATTAGGATTACGCGACCGGCTTCGGGCCGTGTTCTGACCCTGGCCGTTGCGGCGTTCGGGACTGCGGCTCTCGTTACCATAAGCTCCTCCATTGGCGTTGGGGGGCGCAAGGCTGACGCCGCCATTAGGCTCGGGAAATTTGCTTTCGTTTTCCTTGGCCTTCTTGCTGCGCTTCTTTTTATTCTTGAGGGCAGTCTTGGATAAATTCTCATCAACCGGCTCAGAACCAGGAACGGTGCGGGGAGCGGGCTCGGCAAATTCAGCTCCAGGAACAGCACGGCGGGAACGACCAAAGCCATTCAAAGCGGTGCCTCCAGAAGTTTGACTGATGCCTGCGTTGATAACATGTGACGAGCCGCCCTCGTCTTCGCGTTTGAAATGTAGCGGTGCGGCCATTCCACGGGCTCCAGGAGGGCGATAAGCACCAGCAGGCTTACTAGGGGTCTTGCGAGTGCTTAGGAACGAGGTAGCCGAGGCATGAGGTACAGGCACCGGATTGGTAGGGTCACCTCCGGGTAGATCCTGAGGAGCAACGGGCTTCCAGGCAATTTGGAGCAGCTCGGTCATGTCCTCGTTGTACATCAGGGGTCCAGTAACGTGCCACAGCTTAACACCGTTGTCAACACGCAGACGGGGAGACAGCGTGGCAGTCATGATATAACGGCTGTCAGGACTCCACTCAAGAACACTGGGGTTACCACTCTCGATTGTGCACAACTTGCGATAGTCCTTTCCAAGATCATAAACGTCGACTTGGCCAGCTAAGTTACCAAGACCAGCAACAATGGCGAAGCGGCCGTTAGGGGAGAAAAAGATCTCGTTACGCGGGCATGTAGGGAACTCATGCGTAGCAACAGCCCGGCTGTTGAAGATTTTGGCTTTAGCGGGCATGAAGCCATAGACTACACCGAATTCCTTGGAGTTGGGTGACCAATCAAAGTGATGTATGGGGCCCTCCTTGTCAAGTGAAACGCGGCCTTCGTAGCCGCCAGTGCTACTGAGGAGGTAAAGGGTAGACTCTCCATAGTAACTCTTGTTTGTCTTGTCAACTTCGGTCTGGGCAAGAACAAGAATGCCGCTGCCATTTTTATTCCATGACAGCTTAACTTTGTCGCTCTTGAAGAAAGTCTTTTGGGAGACGGGCGAGCTAAACATCGGGATGTTGTAGACCTTGACGGCGGCGGGTTGGCCCTAGGAAATAGAAAAAAAAAGGAGACGTTAGTTTTGTTCTATGCTACAGAAATTTGGAAAATATCAGCCTTACCTTGCGCTCGGGAACAAACACGGCAATAGAGTGTGAAGCACCGGGTGATAGAGCAAACTGGGACACGCCTTCAACACGCAGCTTTTGCGAAACAGTAGACAGATCGCCGCTGAGGTAGAACTGCACCTCATTGGTCACCAAGCGAGCACAGTACTTCTCATCATCGGTGTACTGCAGATTGAATTCGGAATGAGACTTTTGCACAAAGCGGCCAATGGGCTGCTGTTTGTCATCTTCCACAGCAGTACGCCAAATTTTGAGATTCTTGGTGGCATCGCCGGCTTCGTCCTTTCCGGGACGTTCCAGAGTAATCAGGAAAGTGCCTTTCGGCGAAAATCCTAGCTCGATCACAGTGGGGATGGGCAGCACAAACACGACTTTGCCCGACGAGGTATCATGGACGCTGACGATCTCGTTGGAGGACCAGGCAAAGAAGCGGCTACAAGGAGAATAAGCACAGCACCGGGAAGTACCTTCATACTTGGCAAAGCCACCATTTTGTTGATATTTGGGGGCGGCGTCGAAGACGTTGACCGTCTTTTGGGTCCGATAAGCAAACTGAAGAGGTGCCATGACTAGTGAAAGACACAGAACCGAGTTTGAGGGGGTGGAGGGGAGGCGGGAAAAAGGGTGCCGGATTTGCTGATTGAGAGAACCGATTAAAGAGATGTAGAAGACAAGTAATGAATCGGAATCAGTAAGTCGGGTTACTTTTTTCTAAATCTCTTTTATCGTGCTATTTCTTCTTTTGACGAAAAGTTCTAGACTAAAAAGATTTCGTAGGGGTAGCTGAAGATGCTGGTAGGGAGACAAAGTATACAGGAACACAAGGCTGAAATGTTACTTTGCGATGAATGCTGAATCGATCTTTGCAGTAGGGTGGCGTAGAAGCTCACAGAGCAATTTGGGAAGAATAGAATTGGCTTTAGAGATGGTTCAACTCCAAGTAACGATGATGATTCAAGGTGATGGAGACAAGAACGTAGGCCTAGTTGTCACACACAGAAAGAGAGAGGATTGCAAGCAGAAGCAGGTTGATGATGCTAAGCAAACAAAAGAAGCCCTATCAAAAAAGAATCAAGAAAAGAAGCCAAGTTCTAGAGAAAAGAAAAAAAGACGATAAGCGGACAGAAAGAAGAAGAAAAAAGTAACGGTGTGGGAGCAAAAGAGAAGAGAAGGTCAGCGGAACCCGAAAGACGGGGGAAGGGGAGTATTGGCAGAGGGCCGGTGCTGTGGCGTGGCGTAGCAGACGGAGGGGTTGACAAGAAGCAGGAGAGAGGAAGAAGAAGAAAAGGAAAAGAAAAAAAAAGACAAAAAGGCGAGAAAAAAATAGAGCCTGAAAAATGTGTTGCTTTTTTTGCAGTAATTGCCGTAAACAGTATGTGAGAAAAAATAGCGGATACCTTCCTTTCCTAGCTTACATTAAAAGGCAGGTAGGTAGGTGTACCTTTACTACAAATGTACATTGTGAAGGTACTTCCTTGCTAGGCTTGTACTGCACTAATCTAGGTAAAATACCTGTAAAGAGGCGGCCATAGTCTCCGAATAATGAGAGAGAGAGAAAGGAAAAAATATTTGGGAGGGATAGTAAAAAGTTAATTGACACCAGATTTAGCTATGAAAATAGCTAGTATCCAGAGGGAAATGGTTTCCCTTCACCTAAGGACAAAGATGAACCACCAACTTCTGGGTTCTACTACGTATAGTAGATGGCGATATGCTTCTGAACGGACTTGATTGGGCAAGCAAGTATCATGAAACTACCACTCTATAGAGTTTATAGAACCTTAATAGCGAGTAGATAGGTTTCCCCTTCACGACCGCTTCACCCACACATTCACCACTAGCTCATCGCCTACAGCTCCCAGGTGTGCTCTGTCCCAGCCTATATCACTTAGTGTCCGCTGCATCATAGCCTGATCGCTGCCTGAAAACTCCCAGTTTTTTTGCCACCGCCCGCGATTTGAGTAGGACATTTCGACGCACTTGTTGCGTGACGGGTCCTTATTGTTGGCATTGAGCAAATCCAGCAGCTCTTCGAGTGTAGTTGAGCATCGCACCGTGTGTGATGAGTGTGTGATGAGTGTATTGGGCGGGAGCTGCCACGGTTCAATGGTGCTGTTCCAGACACGAATGTGTGCATAGCCGGATGGAATATGTGGACTGGGGTCCTGGTAGCGTGCTTGGTGTGGCTGTTGTTGATTTGGGGAGTCTTCTGGCTGTTTCTGCTCCTGCTGGTGCCAATGATGATAGCAGTGACACTGATAGTGGCATGCAGGCGAGCTAGAGGTAGGAGACTCGGTGTCACTATCGGCCTCTGTATGGCAGCGTGGGTATGGAGTTAAGGCATCTTGTGGAAATGGTGAATATGGAAACGGGTAATAAGAGTTAGAGAAGCTATCTGGCATTGGGCTTATAGGAAATGGGTAGCCGTAGCCTGGGTGCTGGTGGCCGGCGAAATAGTACGGATAGTACATGATGAATATTGAGCTACGACGCTCGTCAGCACGTCAGCAATGGGGTTGTAACGTCTCAAACGAGTATCAACTTACTAGCGATCTTTTGAACAACGATGTGGTGGGTCAGACAACAGCAACTAGAGGCCTTGACTCATCTGAAGTGCATATCGAAAGAGGTAGAAATCGAACTCTGAAGATCAAGTGGCACTAGGTGACCTTTAAGCACTTCTTGTTGTGGCCGATTTTGATCTGATGTTTGACTTGGGGCCCCAACATCAGATGAAACTCTGGCTTTGATCCAGACGTTGCCGATTAATGAGTGTACGCATAGCAGTTTGGGTTATAGACAAACACTTACTCTCTTGAAAAGGCCAAACTAAACAAACCATCATTTCTATATCGCAACAGAATATGTACATAAGTAAAAGGCAGAGTAAATAAGCACATGAAACGCCAAACACCCTGCTCATCCATTCCCAGAGCCCAAAGTTGATAAGAATTCCCATCATTATACCCAAATGCAAACCGTGAAAAGGAAAAAGAAGGCTTATACAAACCCTTCGCTTGGGCTTGAAAGCAAACAATCCCTTGCTGCCATCAGCTTCCGCCACCCATCAGCCGCATAGCCATCCCCTTTTTAATACCTTCACCCTCATCGGCGGCCTGCTGCTTCTTCTTTTTTTCCACGTCTGTGACCAAGGTCTTGAGATACACTTCTGTTTGAACCGTTGCACTGTATGACAGCGCTGTCCAGCACTGCAAATTCTGCTTATTCACGTCGGCACCAGCTGCTAGAAGGGTACGCAGAACTAGCAAGTTACCGCTACTACTTGCAAAATGCAAGGCTGTGTTCCCGTCGGCGTCCTCGTTTTGGACTATGCTAGTCGGGCCACCTGGCGCATATGTCAAGAGAATTTGTAGATCAGTGTCAAAGCCTGCTAGACTAGCCTCCATGACAGCATCACGGCCATGTTTGTCGCGCCGTAGAATACTGCTTGGTGCATACTCAGCCAACAAGTGCACGACGTCAGTGTGGCCCTTGGAGGCCGCAAGCATCAGCGCTGTCTGGTGATCTTCATTGAGTGCGGGGCTCGGGGTTTCGTGGCCCGCGGCCAGAAGTGCTTCACAGATGGCCAAGTAGCCCAGGCTGGCGGCCAGGTGCAGATTGGTATTGGAGCGGCCTTCAATACTAGGGTCTGGATTGTGTAGCAGATGCGGATGGGAGCGGAGGATGCGACTGACGAGACAGGCGTCGTTCAAGTGAATGGCACGGCGTAGACGAACGGAGGGCGTGAGGCTAGTAGAGAGAGTAAGGAAGTCAGTTTAGCGGATCGGAGCAGGAGACAAGGCTTGGGGTAGACGCAGAAAAGGCAAAAGGGGCAGATTGACAGACATTGTAGGTGCCTGGCGCGGCAGCATTTTGGGCGGCGGAGCATGGAGCATCGTGGGCAAGATAAAGATATATCAATATTATGCTTGAGAAAAAGAGGAGAGACCCTGGCTGCTTTCTTTAGTACCATGAGAAAGCCGATCACGATAAGCGAGCGGCTGACGACAAATAAACACAGCAAAAAAGACAAAAAGAAGACAATCGTGCTGGTTAGTGGTAGAAAGTCAAAGGATACCAAGGGCACAGTCGTAGATAGTTGTTTGATCGGTTTCGTAAATGAGGCGCACGCAGAAAAAGTGCGGAGAACTTTTGCTGACATTCAGGCGTTGAAGTATTAGTACTACACTATTGGTTCGCATGGGGCTTTCAGCAGCTACTAGGTTACTAGCATAGCTCTGTAACAATATACGAGCCCCCATAAAGCTTTGCTGATTCTTCAACTGAAACAAACAATTTCCGCATTTTTGTTTGGCTAGGGCTATTCATTGCAAACACATGGGCATATTGCACCTACTACTACTCTAGGTGCTAAGTTACATGACGTGCAAAGTCATGATCGGCTGCGCACTCGCTTTCCTTCAATAACTTGATTCATAGATGTAAAAAAGAAGCACAGAAAATCAAAATATCAGACTTCGTTGCGTATTAGCATTCGTCCAAAATCATGGAACTATGAAACACATTGAAAGAAATCGTTACGCCTTTTCATCTCTCTCCCTCCCCCGCTCGCTCACCACGTCTTATCGTCGCCCAGAATTTACTGGTGCTCCGCCCCATAGGCCCTTAGACGTTTCCACTACGCGGTTCGCTGATTTCCCGGGCTTCAAGATATCCGGAACATCGATACTGCCCATAGTTATCGCTGTGTCT
Source organism: Ceratocystis lukuohia (assembly GCF_044167205.1). Lineage (NCBI taxonomy): Eukaryota > Fungi > Ascomycota > Sordariomycetes > Microascales > Ceratocystidaceae > Ceratocystis > Ceratocystis lukuohia. Next base: position 947,471 of record NW_027263527.1, read on the forward strand.
AGATTACCACCCATCTCGACATCCTCAGGCACCGGCTGCGAGTCCGAGATCTGGCGTGCCTTGGTTGCCTTAGCCTCATTTTTGCGGGCATCCATAACCAGGCTCTGGCCTTCACGCAACTTGTTGATAGCACGGATAGTGTCGATAGCTGCGTGCAGCGTGCGGCGTGCATTGAAGTTTCTCCGTATAATGTGCAGCCGGTCATGGATCTGCATACCCTGTTGCGACTCACCCGTCACAAATGGGTGTTGCAGAGCTTCATGAGCCGTCGGCCGCTTACTCGGATCGATAGTCAAACACTGCTGGATAAAGTCCTTGGCACCTTCCGACACACCGTTCCAGTATTCAGCTGGTTCAAACTTATATTCGGCATTAAGAATAGCCTGCATTTCTTCAAAGTCAGTTTCGCGGTCAAACGGAGTGTAGCCACATAGCAAGAAATAAGTTATGACTCCGATAGCCCAGATATCCACGGGCTTGCCGTGGCCCGACTTGCGGAAAATCTCGGGCGCCATATACCCAGGCGTGCCGCAAGTGGTTGTGAGCACGTGGAATTTACGCTCATCCATGACTCGAGAAAGCCCAAAGTCAGCGATGAGTAGGTCGGAGTTGTCTTCGGGTGTGCGGAATAGCAGGTTCTCAGGCTTTAAATCGCGATGGACGATGCCGTGATCGTGGAGATAGGAAACGGCCGAGAGTGTTGATCGAATTAATTCTGAGGCATCGCTTTCATCATAATTGCCTTTGCGACAGATACGGTCGAAGAGTTCGCCACCCAAGGCTAAGTCCGTAACGAGGTAAAGGTTATTCATGCTCTCGAAGTAGTCAACAAGTGTGAGGATGTTTTGATGGCCCATGGATACGCGCGACAGGATTTCGATCTCGTTTCGAACCTAAAGAGGTAGCGAGAAGCGCTGGTCAGTAACTGGATGTCATGCGCAAATGTGCCAGCAACGTAATCTTACCATGTGCTCACGTCCAGCCATCAGACGTTTGTTGATGACTTTCACTGCATAGTTTCGGCCGGTCTCAATGTGAAAGCATTCCTTGACAACAGAATAAGAGCCAGCACCCAGAGTCTTGCCGACCTGGTATCTACATGGCTGGATATATGGGTGTTGCGGTGGCTCCTCGTCTTTTTCTGCGGACATTCTGCCGAGTCAATATTACTGTGGTGCGGGCAAGGGCGGAGATGCAGATAAGGCAAATAAAGCTTTAGTCCAACCCCGCAGTATCAAGAGCCTGCAAGGTAAAAATAAGAAGGTAAAACAAAGCCCCTGGCAGCGGAGATCAGGGAGAGACAAGATAAAGGGGTGGAGAGGCCAAGGATAACAACCAAGAAGAAATTGGGGTAATTAGAGTATGGCGAGAAAGATGAGCAAAGTTTGTGAATTTACGTGGAGGAAATGACGAGGAGAAGGATAGAAGAAAGAAGAAAGTAGTGTCCATCAAGTCAAGAGCCTAATCTTTATGTACGGTAGTGCAGGTCGTGCAGATGCAGAACCACAGATACAAGCATAGTATATAGTAGGTCGATCCAATGTAAGTAAAACGAAGCTGGCCAGGAAAGAACTAAGGGTGGGGTTAGCTTTAACCTTCCATGTGCCAGTCAGCCAATGAGACGAAGCCACCACACAAGAGATTTAATAGTCGTACGAGACTCTACGGTTTTGTTTTTTGCTTGACTGTATCTTTTTGCTCTTTATTCGGTTATCGTGGAATGACTTTTCTCTGTAGACCCAAGTTAGTTTAACTTGTCGATGGATGAAACCAAGCGTCTACCCAAAAGCAATTAGGGAAGAAAGCAAAAATACTCACACTTTGTCATACTTGTGTGTCTTGGATAAATCCGACTCGCCCGGCACTGTAGATTCGTACATGCACATCAACTCGGCCAGAAGTTTCGTTCGGTTCTCATCGACATTGGATGATCTCTGACGAGATGTCTGCGCAGAGAATGAAAGCGAATCGGTTCTCTCGGTGTAGTATTTTGATTCCCGTAGCTTCGGCCGCAGTAGCCGGGGAACCAAAGTGATGATTTCGTGGATGGGCCATGATGTAATGGCCTTGCTCTCGGTTCTTGTCTAAGCATTAGTATAGCGTCACATATCTCGTGCCTCGGTATTGTCTGAAACTAACTTGTTTACGTGTTGCCCTCCAGGCCCGCTGGAGCGTGCAAAGACTATGTTGCCCCTAGGGAGGGTCTCATGGATTACCTTGCGGGCCCATTCACGCGCTTCTTGCAAATCCGCCGGGTCAAAGTCGGCAGTAAACGCCTTGTACCGAACATAGCGGGCTTGTATAATGCCTGCCGACTGATAGTTGAAAGCAACTGTCCGAAGTGGTCTTAACATAACTATAACTAGTTAATCTTGGTCTCCTGTATGTAAAATTTCAATAGCTGCTGCAATGGATAGTCAAAAAAGAGAAACTTGGTCGGCTGATCTTAGGTTAATATTAATATGCAAAAGTCGTAAAGGTGATATTATTGGTTTAAACATACACAGAAAAAAGGTGCGATCGTTAAACGGTCAAGCCCAGAAAAGCCAGCAATGGCGAGTCCCGCCCCAACTAATGCCGATGACACCAGGAGCAACTCCCACTCTCGAAGTTTAGGTCATCAACAACAACTACACGACATGTATGTATGTATGTATGTACTATTTAGCGTCTACCTACCAGTTTTCCCGGTAATACGACGGCATGTTCTGGACGGAAGGGGAGTTGGAAGATGTCGTCTTCCGACCCCTCCTCCGGGCAGTCAGCAGTTGCAGGTACTCGTCCTCTTCGAAATACTCCTATGACTTTTGAGGGTCCAACCTTGTGGCCAGGAGATTTCTCCCAAACTACACGACAAAAAAGGAACATGCACTATTAGATAGTCGCACTTAGGGGCGGCCTATAGACAATGCAAAAAGAATAGAATCTCTCTCCGATACGGGGAATCGAACCCCGGCCTTCTCGGTGAGAGCGAGATATCCTAGCCCCTAGACCATATCGGATTTCCTAACGGCTAAAATCACGATAAAAAGTATATTTATAGTCTTGGGGCTATTTGGGCCCCACTTTCGGAGTCCGGAGCTCCGGAGAGGTCCGAGTTTTCTAGCACCTGTTTTTCCGTACCCCTGCCGCCCGTGTCTTTTTTTGGCTCCGGGTAGCAACGATGCTGAACTCATAGGGACCTGTGTGAGACGCTCCTCTGCTGTTAGGCATGTCTGCTCAGCTCCGAAACGACAATAAAAACCTATGAAGAAAGTTGTAGATGTGAGCCAGTATCACTAATGCGGGTTTGACCTAACTTGCCCTTAAGGCCGCAGTCTATTGCCCTGTGTTTGCCATTAGCTTTTCGCTAAGTGTAGCTCTGCCCTTTGATGTCCTTGTTAGCTTGGTGACTAAGTTTTCCGTTCACGGTTTCTTCTTCTTTTTGCATGTCTACATGTGCGTCTCCTTGTCCCCGCCACATATGAGGAATTGTAGGAGGGATGAGTGGTTTTGAACCCGTTGATAGTACTTTTTGAAGTCTCCATGCCCTGGCACTGCCGCCAATATGACTCCTAAGATTTTCCGAGGTGTTTTGGAACCTGTCTTTTTTAGGGAAGTCCAAGTGTTTGCTGAAGTTGTGATCTTTTATGTCCGCCCTGTCGTAGTACCTCAGGGGTTCTATAGGCATTTGCCGAGAGAATGCTCATCTTCTCTTGCCTGTTGTAGGTTTTCTTGGGTCTCTCTTGCGCTAGTTCTTTGACTTACCATCGCATTTTTCGACCGAATGCTTGCTGCCGCGCAGAAAGGGCACTCTAGGGTGCACTTGCACTTCTTGTCCTTATGTTTTACGCACTTCATTACATCCGTACGGGCTTCGGTCTTGTGCTTGGCTTTTCCGCAGTATATACACCTGGTGGCGAAGCTGCAGGTTTCGGCCTTGTACTTTCCCCAGCACCGGCCGCAGCTAGGAGGGGGAGGGGCCTGTAGCCAGCCCTCCTAACCACACGCTCGTTTCCTAGAAGTCCTACCGTCTGAGAAGATCCCTCAGATCTGAGAACTACAACCCAGAGGCCTTGCACCTGCGATTCATTCTCATATTTGCGGGATTCCAGAATCTTCAGTTCTCCGCTAAAGGCTTTCCGGACGTCGGCTTGCACATCTTTCAATGTGACCTGCCTTCTTGAGTGACATCGTGGATTCCCCGGGGGATGTTTCTCACCAGTAATTTCGGATGAGTTCTAGTGCACCCTCTTTTTCCACTTCGTGGTTTTCTGCTAGGGTGAGCGCAAAGCCTGTCTGTGTTGTCTTGGCCAGAGTCACAATTTCTTTGCCTCCAAACAGCGTGCTGTTGACCTTTGTCTCAAGCACTGCGACATTGATATCTTTCCATCTTGATCCTAGGTGGAGTCTGACCAAGAGTCTGTTCTTCTGTGGGGGTTCACGGATGGGACCAGGCTTTCTGACGGGGGCCGGGCAAATATCCACGAGTCTGTCATTTCCTCCTGTCTGTATGGCCTTCTACGCCCATGTCTTGGAGGCTCTCTCCGCTGCTGGCTTAGCCGGCTTGCTCGCTTTGGCAGCCGCTTTCACAGCCTTGGGTTCCTTAGTCATTTGTTTCGCCGCTTGCAGGCCTGTCCAGAAGACTCCAGGGAGTTCGTATCCCGCCAGAGTCTTTTGTATCTCTAGGTCTAGGTATATCCCCAGTTTCTCGAACATCATCTAGGCAAGTTGTTTGTCTTCCTCCTCGGCCGGTTTTGCCGTTACTTCGTTTGCCGCTTTTTCGATAGCTAGAGTTATTTGCCTGAGCGATGGAGTTTTCTAGCAGGAGCGTGAAGTTGCCCATTTTTTGCGCCCGCCATCTTGTAGGTCCCTCTTTCCTGCCTGTTGCAGAGCCTTCGTTGGGACGGTCTGTTTCGTGTTGTTTTCTAGGCTGGTAGGTTTGGTTTGTTGGGTTTCTTTGGTGGATAGCCCTTCAGCCTCGCGAGGCTAGCAAGCCTGGTCTGTCATCTCGATATCCAGCATCGCAAGGCAATTGTTATTTAATCTGTTCTCTTATTATTGTGTGTTGTTTTTTGGTCATATGTTCTTAATTTTACGCTTTTTGTTTGTTGATGACAGTATCGGACTTGCTTATGTTGTTATATTTATACCCTACCTAACTATCTGCGTTTGAAATGCGCCATGGATCTCTACGGATCTTATTAGCGTTGAATCAGATCAAGACCCGGTCGGCTTTCCGAGTCCAGACCCCTCGATTCGGCCCTAAGAATACTGTTTTTTCGGGCGCCATTTTTATGCCTGTAGCCATATATTCGTCCTCCAGTCCAGCTTCCTTGATTTCCAAAGTTGGCACGTGAAAGGGTTGGCACGGCGGTAGGTGTGTCAAAACTCTATAGTGAGCCTTGCAGAGGGTTAATTCTGTCTAGTAGCCAATCCAATCCAGCATCGCTTGATCTCTGTGATTCCCGTAGACGTTAAATATATTCAAGTTCAAGTTCAAGCTGGCCAATAAAATTGCATTATTCGATCTTTGTGGAGACCAGTAACAATATACGCAGTTCTCTCATCGAAATTTCTGAAGGCGAATAACAAGCTTGATTAAAAGCACACAGGCTTCTCTCATTGTAAACCTGTGGTCGGCCCTGCAGAGGTCTGATTCCGTCTAGTAGCCAACCCAGCACCGTTTGATCTTGATAGTCGCCATAAGTGTAAAATTTATTCCTGTTTAGAATACGAGTAATTGCTCTAGTTAATCTAAGATAATGTTGGGGCAGTAAGCAGCTTATCAGATCAAGAAAGCAGGCCCTGGTACCACTTATTTCTCACACTACGGGCTCTTGAAGGCCCAAAAGGACCCCCTGTATTTGTCTTCTCCACCCCCAGCCCCTGCACAATATTGCCTATCAGATCAAAACCCTGGCATATCTCCAGCACCAAAGCAACAACATAACCAGAACCTCTCTAATTGCTACCAACAACTAAAGAAGATAGAGCTTCGATTGGCTGGACAGACCAGCCCACTTTATTACTTAATAAAGGATTGAGATTCATTCCAACAAACGGTACTACAAAATGACGCACGCCTCCGGAGACTCCCCTGAGTCTTCACACTCTTCCGCGAGGCGCAGAAATCACAAGCAACCGCCAGATTTCCCAACTGCTGTCGCTAAAAGCCAAGCTTCGTTCCCATCCAACAGCGGACACGGATCGCGCCGTTCTTCCCCCCCTGCTTCCGCTAAAGCACGGGGTATTTCGGAGATACGCATCACGACAATCCCTAGACAAAAAGACACGGGAGTTTCAATAGCGTTAGCAGGAGTGTCTATGGTGCTGCCTGTTTCTATTGCAGCGTATCTTCTCACAGGTGCCACAAACACCATGGGCAGCGAGGCTACCGACTGGCCGCTTAGCTTCATGGCCTTGACGGAGGCTGATAAGAAGCTGCGGCGTGCAATTCTAGACAGATACGCAAACTATACGCTACTAGCAACACTCCTCCTTATTCTCGGCATAGGCCTAGCAAGATTTGCCGCTAGGACAGTTTGGCAGACGCAGAAGATGGTAGGCAGAAATACAAATAGTGCTTCTAGCCATCGAGAAAACTACCATCTCCTGGGCGGACCAACAAGTCCTAAGATTGAAAGCGGGAGTCTCACGGGATGGAGACTAAGGCTAAGCAAAGTCCAGTGGTGGCTTGGAGGCGACATTACTATTTCTGGTCAGAACTGGGGCCAAAGAGATATCTGGGTTGGCGGGGCTCTATGGAGTGCCATTCTTGCTTTCCTAAGTGTCTACGAGACACAGGGCGGTAAGTAGCCTAGTCAGACATTATGTGCACTTATGTTTATATTGACCATCACTTAGACTACCTTCATCTTACAAAGCGCCTCGGTGTAGTGGCTGTAGGCCAAATGCCGCTCCAATATGTTCTCACGCTCAAGTATCTCAACCCAGTAGCTCATATCCTCGGTACCTCACACGAGGAGCTCAACCGCTGGCACCGTCTCTTGGGTCGCATTGTCTACGGTTGGATGGCTCTGCATGCAGTATTCTACACCAATTTCTTCTACTGGGCTGGCACAATGAGCACCAAGCCCTTTACCTTTGTCGTGTTAATGGGTGAAATCGCCTTTTTTGCTATGTGCGCCCTGGCAAGCTCCTCGACTCTCAAGGTCCGGCGTCGTAGTTACAGGCTGTTTTTCTTGCTGCATGTAGTCGCCTCCATGGTTGTTCCGCCTATGGTCTTTCTACATGCTGATAACGCTGGCCCTGTGCGTATACACTGCATCATCTCTATTGCTATTCTCATATTGGATATCATCATTCGACGTATCTTCACAATCAAGGCCATGTGCACCATCACAACCATTTCGGATAATTCTCTTGTCAAAATTGTGGCAGATGTGGGCGCTAAAGCCCGCTATTTCTCGCAATCTCCAGCTTCGCATGTATATCTCAATGTACCTATAGGTGCTCGTGATATCAAAGCTCCCATCATGTCTCCCAAAAACCTGCAATACGAAAGCATCTTCAACCCGTTTACTGTAGCTGCCACAGACGTCAGCAGCGGTGAAATTACACTTATTGCCCGTATTATGAACGGACCCTTAACACAACGCCTTGCTAGTCTTGCTGCACCTCCACTGACAGAATCCTCAACTCAGGGTCCGGCTTTGTATAAGACGCAGGTTCCGTTGTGTTTTGACGGACCGCACGGTGCAGCATCACGGAGCTTACGCCGCTTGGTGGGCGCAGATATCGACCGCGTGTTACTTGTGGCTGGTGGTGTCGGTGCGTCGTTTATAGTGCCCGTGTACCGCGCGATTCTCACATACAAGCCTAATACCCAGATTGAATTTGTGTGGGCCGTACGCGAAGTAGGCGAGACCCAGTGGGCTATTGGTGGCCCGCAGCTCATGCTTGATAATCTGAAAATTAGAATCTACGTCACAGGTGACGATTCCGATGCTTTGCCTATCGGTACAAGAACGCCTTTGATAGCTGTATCATCGGGTTCTTCAACCGGTAACATATTACAACGGGACTCGAGCGCATCAGAGAACCATTCTATGCCAGTATACACCCGGACACGGCCCAATTTAGTCAAGACAGTAGATGACTTTTTCAAAGCGAGCCCTAACGATAGAGTAGCTATCTGGGTTTGTGGACCCGAGCAAATGGCCAAGGATTTGAGGGCGTGCGTGACACCATGGGTTATGGATGGACGATATGTAGAGTGGCATAACGAAGGCTTTGGCTGGTAGAGGGAAAGTAGATATGCAGGTCAAGAAAAGGAGAAGCTTAAGGGAAAAAAACTTTTAATGGCATTGGGTATTTGTATGCGTACATGTAAATCAGTCTTGTTTGCTTGCTGCGCCTAGCAGCTAATGTGTCCATCATGTCTCTGTCCTAGACTAAGCCTAGACGTTACTTTTTTCGCCATCACCGTGACACATAATGTGTTTCACTCGCCGAGATCCTCGTACTCGATATGTTCTTAATCGGTGCGCTTCTTAACAATAGGCTCTTCTGTTTTGGCGCCACTTACAGTTCCCAAGCCCACATCGTCCTCTTCTTCGTCGTCGTCCCAATTATCCTCTGCGTTTTCGTCCCAATTATCGACTTGCTGCTCTAAGGTAGGGACCACAGGAGCATGGGCATCGGCGTTATCAATAACGCCAGTTTCATGGTCCTCACCTAGCTCAAGATCCTCGTTATCCTCGCCGGGGACCGCATCATAATTACGGCGTTGCCGACGGCGGTCCAGCATGCGCCCGTGATACCAAGAACACAAGGCTACAGCACCACCACTGCCAATGACGTTGGCGACAATGTAGTTGATATCAAAGTTTCGGCTGGTAGAGAAAACACCCTGAACAAACTCAGCTCCGACACCGAGACTAGCGGTACAAACGACGAGGGTTAGATTAAGGGCGCGGCGTCGGTGAGTGTCGACAATCCAGTAGAAGGTCAAAGTCAAGACAAAGAAAGTGGTGAGATGGAGGAACTTGTTGTTGACATAGGAATCAAAATTGAGTGGTGTTAAGCCAGCGTAGGTTGCGATGAGGCCCAGTACGAAGAAGGCAGCTATAGAAGGAAACTTATTAGCAAGGGAGTTGTATGTCCATAGAAGCGAATACAAATACCTGCAAACTGCGGTCTTATCCTCATGATAGCAGGCTATAATCAGGCGATCCTGTCTCGATGGTGTAGCAAGGCACCGTTAGATCCGCTGGAGCAGAATTATGATTTGTTTTATACGGCAAGACAGAAAGATAAAGAGGGGCCAGAGAGAAAGTAAAGAGTCAAAGGCTTGGCTTGACAAGAGCTTGATCCTGAGCCTACGTTTTTCCCAATGCACAGGCATACATAGGACTTGGGGAGGAAGATAGAAAGCTATAATTATGAAGCTTCAATCAACAACATAGGCAGACGAAAAAAGCGGTAAATGATAGGGCAGAGATCGATCGATGCAGGTTAGGAAATAAGAAAGGGATGATCCCGTGTGCGGCGGAAAAGGCGAAAGAGCAAGTTAATCAACTAGATTGCAGCAATAGAATCGAGTAGAGAGGTTCGTCTCAGCCTTGCTGCGCTCCTTTGAATGGGATGGATTATAGCACACAGTCATACAAGCAAGTTAATTAGGTCGACAGTCGATATGATAACCGATAAGGTGGACGCGATTTAAACGTGCGTGCAGATTATACTGTGTCAGGATTCTAAGACAAACATGAAGAGAAGCATAGACAAAGCAATGGGCCAGCTAACAGGAGTGAGCAGTGAGAGGAGAGGGGGAGATATCAGCTTGCTTGTGTGTTGGTTATACTGCATTTTTAATACTCTATTGGCGAGTGTATTCTTGATCTGAAGCTTGTCTATGCCTGTATTGTTGATGCCAGTATTTAGTATTTTCCAGTTGCCATTTAGAGTTTTTCAGTCACGCGACTCTGCACGTGATATGTTCCTTGCGCGTGTTCCGAAAATCAACAGCCCTGACCAGCGAGCAAGTATTGGACGTTAGCTCCGCCCGTCAAAGTACAGGCTACCGGGCTCCCGCCACACCAGATGCCCATCTCCAGTCCATCCACACACTGCGCAGATATTTTTTGACGGCCATTCTACAGTCCTCCGTGTATAAACCCAACGTAGAAACTTTGCGCTCGCTCATTTGGCTTGACAGCCCGTGTTTGAAGCCTTTTTCTGCCTGTTGTCGCATGTACCCTGGTACCTCTTCAGTCGCCAGCCTACAGCCTACAAGCCACTCGCTATAACGCTATAACGGACAAGACAAGTCACTATCGGGGTGATGGCAGACCCAGCGTGCCAAGTTCCACTTCAACCTCCCGTCTTCTCTTCCCGCATCAACGCCGCATCTATCAGCCATCACCATCCGTCCTTAATCCCGCAAATCCGTCGCTAAATTTACACCATTCGCTTCTCTGGAATCTGCGCTTCATTCTGATGTGCTGTTAACTCTGCCTTGCTGACAATCTGCGGCGCAAACGCGATTGCTAATTGCCCCTTCTTGACATATCTCAACACTACTCAATCTTTCAAATCACCGCCTGCAGCGCAACTCTTTTATCACTTAGTTACCCTTACTACTGCTATAGCTGCTACTACTACACGCACTATTCACCTGGCCTTGGCCCGTTGGCTCTTGTCCCTATTATCCCGCCCCTTCGCGCCTTTCCCGTTGGCTCAGCAGTGTGGCCCACTGATATTCAATAATTGTTACATTTTACTATTTTTTTTTCCATTTCTTGAGACGATTGCTCATCAACCCAGGCTCCCCTCCCCCATCTATTCCTCTTCTACAATACGACACTCTTTAAAATCATACCCATCTATCCTGCCCTTTGGCCTTCCTCGCTTTCGCCTCTCTGGCCATGCCTTTTGCCAACTCAAGCCTCAATCGCCCGCCATATCTGGCTGTCGATGATGGGCCATCGCGCATGATGACTCCTGTTGACGGTTCTGGCACTCCAGCTCCTCCCGCTTCTCTGCTCCCAGAGGCTGTTGACCCCGAAGAAGAACAAAGACGCGCTCACTTCGCAAATCTCTTTCGCTCTGCCGAATCCAAAATATCACAAATATTCGGCTCTGATGGTCGCTATGACCTAGGCCTGATCACATCCTTAGCACGTCGTGCCCCGTCACCACCCCCCACAACATCGTCACATTCACAATTGCCACCTCCTGCAACCGACCATGCTCCTATAACAGAACCACCCAGGAAACGAGCCAAGCGAGCCATCAACGAAGATGACTACGATGACGATGATGATGATGACGATGACGACAATAGGAATGGTCCTAGCCATCCTACCACGATCTCCTCCCCCCAGAACGCCAAGTCTACCGCGTTATCGTCCGGCCCTGGCGCTCTGCCATCACCTTCCAAGTCTGGAAGCTCGCCTGTTCAGTCAGTGACATCGCCCAGTCGCCAAGTCGAAAAACATCGAGATCTTGTTGTCCTCCTTGCCCCTTCCTCCGACCCTTCACAATCATCTTCATCATTAGCAACGACAACCACTTCGGCAACGCAACTATCCACAAGCATGTGTGCAACACAACAAAAATCCTCATCTTCTGAGGATGCACGTAAGCAGCTTGAGGCTGCCCGCACCGCTACTGAGGAAGCTGCCCGTCGTAGTTTCCACACCATTTTCTATACTCTCGAGAATGACCGCACTGCAATGCTCGAGCAGCAGCAACTTGAAGAATCTGAAAAACAGTTACAGGCCGAGATGGATAGCCACCAATCGGGCCCCGCTGTCTCCAATGCGCAAGCACAGAATCTGGGCACTCTATCTAGCACAAACTTGGGCGCATCAAGTTTAACTCTAAAGCATCTCATTGCTCGCATCGATATGAAGCGTGACGTTGTCAACGCCACCGACTCCGAACTGCGACTACTTATGAATGAAGTACGCAAAAACAGAAGCAAATGGGCTAGTGAGGAAAACATCAACCAAGAGGAACTTTACGAAGCCCTTGAAAAGGTCTTGACTGAACTAAAGGCGCATACCGAGTACTCAACTCCCTTTCTCACTAGGGTTAACAAACGTGAGGCGCCAGACTATTATAACAGTAAGTTGCGCCCGGCTTTTCTGTCTTCTTCTTTTGACAATCGGCAAATCGCCCGCCATATTCAGCTCCATTAACATCCCCCCTCCCCCACCTCTTTAGTCATCAAACAGCCCATGGACCTAGGAACCATGACGAAAAAGCTGAAGGGCCTGGTTTTCAAGTCCAAAGCCGACTTCGTTGGCGATCTAAATCTTATTTGGGATAATTGCTTGAAGTACAATCGCGACATGAGCCATCCTCTCCGTCGCATGGCAAATGGCATGCGTAAGGAGGCCGAGAAATTGATTCCCCTGATTCCCGATCTGACTGTGCGCTCTCGCGCCGAAGTTGAAGCTGAGGAACGCCGGAAACAAAACGGCGGCGATGAGGATAACGGCGAGGATTCTGAAGACGAGCCTATCATGTCGTCTCGTGGGCGTGCTGGTGGTACCACCTCAACCAAGGGCACTAGCAAAGCCCGGAGATCAGGGGACGTAGAAAAAGAAGGCACACCAGCAGAACAAAAGCCGCATATCCAAGTCAATGGCGTACTGGCCAAGGCTCGCGAAGGCTCCGAAGCTGATGGCTCAGTCCGCGGTACACCGCCTATTGCTGGATCGCAGACACCCATTGTAGCGCCACAAGGCGATTCCATGGATGTGGACGGGCCATCACTCAGCGGCCTAGCCCTAACTCATACCATGGGTGAGACAACTCAGGCCGTATATGAGGATGAAGAGTACAAGACCTGGAAGCAGGTCACCAAAAAAGGCCGTGCCCTAATCACGCGTGAACGATATATGCTTTTCAAGGAGTCCGGTCTCAACCCTGACGCACCAGCACTCTTGCGACGAAAGGCTGATATGCGACGTTTCCTCCGCAATCAGAAAATGATCGACTGTAATTCGTCTGCTGCACGAGCCGCTGATGCCGGGCCATCCAGCGAAGAGCCAGTGAATACTGAGACTCTAGTTGATAACATGGATAATTCCGAGGAAGAAGAAAGAGTAGTTCCTGCCTACTACCAGCCCCAGAGTCTAATCCCCGATATACCATCTCATCTTCAATGGATAGAAGATGGTGAAGGCCAGGTAGTTAACCAAAACCAATGGGCTGTCAAAGTTATTGAGCCTTCAGTTTGGAAGTCCGCTGCAAGCAAGTTTGCCCAGCAAATTGATGCCAACATCCGGCAGATTCAGGAGACGCGCAAGCTTTCTACCAAGATTTCTGTAGTCAAGCAAATGCAGGTCCAAACACAAGTCTACTCGAACCAGTTCCCTAAGGCGGCTGAACCGTTTGTCGAGGCTGACGTGCCACCTCAGTTCGTCACCGATGATGGGCCCTTGATGGCGGGCAATCTGTGCGAAAAAGCCCTGCAGCGTTCCATTGGCAAAATTCTCTACCATGCTGGCTTCGAAGAGCTGCAACCATCAGCTGTCGACGCTCTCACAGACATTGCTGCCGATTATTTCCAAAAGCTGTGCCGCACATTCAACGTATACAACGAGGCAGACAAGATGCAGGTAACTCTTCCCGATGGGCCGACTATGTACAAGCCGCGATATACCCAAGAGGAAATAATACTGCATACCTTGGATGAGAACGGCTACGATATTGCTGCTCTAGAGGCCTACGTTACCGATGACACTGTGCGTCTCGGCGGCAAGCTATCGCAAATCCATGAACGCATGAAACAACACCTCACCGATATTCTACGACCAGCACTGACAGCCGAGGCTGGCGTAGATGGCGTGGGAGCCTTCAATGATGGCTCTGAGCAATTCGTCAGTGGTGACTTTGCTGAAGATCTTGGCGAAGACTTCTTTGGTTTCCGAGAGCTCGGTCTCGATAAGGACTTGGGACTTGACATGCTCTCAGTGCCATTGCACCTCCTCCAGTCACGCATGCGTAGTCAATACCAGCAAACACAAACCACTGGAACTACCGACATGGATATCTTACCTCCCTATCCACCCCATACCCCTGTTACCCGCGAGTCGCTCAACGAGGAGATTGGCCTCGTGCGAAACTTCTTCCTCGCCAAATTACACGCTACCAATGGTGAGCCGCTTGTTGAGGACGAAGATCTACCCATTAAGCAACGCCGCCCGCGTCCCCGCCTGCCTGCCACGGGTAAGATTTCAGCGCCACAGAAGAAGCCACTGCGCGAACAGATTGCCCTGGCCAAGAAGAAAAAGAAAATGGAAGCTGCCGCTGCTGCCGCTGCCGCTGCTGCTGCCGCTGGCTCTAGCTCTAGCTCGGGTCCAGGATCGCAGGAAAATGGCGCTGCCAAGCCCACCGGGGATACAACTGCCAAGGCCCCCTCTCGCCCGTCTGTCGGTATTAGCATGAAGGCTGGCTTGCCTGCCGGCACGCCCGATCAGGGCCTCAAGCCATCGCAGATGAGCATTGCAGTGGGCGGCGACATGGAATAGCGTCCCCGGCCGCCCCCGCTGCGTAAGCCGACATCTGCGACTAGAACATCACAGGCCTCTTCCAGCTTTGACGCCTCTAGGGATAATAACTCCAGTAATTCTAACGGCTCAAAACACTATTCTTCCACCCCTATCGTCCTACCCCCTCCACCAATCAAGGGCGTAGTGAAAACCAAGACCCCCGCCACCTCAGTTGCCACTGTTCCTGTGTCTGTATCTGCCGCTACTACGGCTGCCGCAGTGGTGGCTAAGTCGAGCGTAGCCAAGAAAATGCGAGCAGCGGGAATGGCCAAGGGTGTAAATGTGAGCGCCGGCAAGGCGCGGTAACAAAAAAGGAGTGCTTTTTTTTCTCTATTGGTCTTGCGTCTTCTATTCACCTGCCTGTCTGGTTTCTATTTTCTTCCTTTTTTTTTCGTTCTTATCCATGCGTGATGGCCTTTTTTTCTTCTCTTGTTTTCTGGTCTTACTTACACTTTATATTCTCTTTCATGTACATTCATCTTTCTCCTCTTCTATCAAAATGCTGCAGTCTGATGTTCCTTTATACACTTCACCGCTTGGTATCTTACCCTTGCTCTTACTTCACGTTGGTCTTTATTTTCTATCCCTCTTTGTTCCCGGTTCAATGGACTATATCTAGTCTGTACCCCCTATACCTTCTCTTTTTTCGTCTTTTATATCTACATCTGTCATCTCATGTGTGCTTGCTACTGCTTCTGCCGGCTTTTTTTCTCCTGCTATTCCCCTTTTCTCTTCCCTCTTGACATCACTTTCAATCTTTTTTTCTCATCTTGCTTTTTGCTTTACTTAACCCCGCTTGTTTACAACTTCGCCAAGGTTTCTGTTTTCTGCCATGTTTTGTTGGGGATTGTTTCCATGCCTTTTCCTCTTATTGTTATCGTCGTGATGCCGTTGTTATTGCTTCCCTGTCAAGCCCAAACACAAATAAAAATATCACCTCTATTTCTCCTCGTTTATTTCTTTATTGTCAGTTGAATGGTTGTTTTATTTTGACATTTCAGGCCGTGTTAAAGCGTGGCCCTTTCTGATCCAGTTGTACCGGATTGTTTTTGTGTACGTAGCGAACTAAAAGTGTGTATATGAACCGCAAGGTAAAGAAAAGCAACAAAGCAAAATCAAGTGAGGAGGGCAAAGAGGCAAGACAGTCATACAGCTTTCTTGATAGAGATCGCCAGAGAACCAAACTCCCCCCTCTTTCCAACCCCTCACAAAACGAAATGACCCATTTTCCAGCCCAGTAATACTATGTTGAAAGTTAAAGTTGACCCTTAATTAGGTCTTGTTGTATGTTGAAACCGCGCCGCTTAAGTGAAAAGGAAAGAAAAGAAAAAAGATGTCAGAAGCAGAATATAAACACCGCGTGGCCCAAGAAAAAAAGGCAATATTTTTTTTGTACAGAAATCAGTCGCTTCACTAGTATCTAGCCGTCAGGAACTTAGATACCAGCGTCCATACGCCAGCCCTCGACGGGGAGAGGGAAGTCGCTAGTCCAAGCAGCAATCTCAGCCTTAAGCTCGTTGATGCGGGCAACCTCGCCCGAAGCGACCTTGGCCTTGAAGTCCTTCAGCTTGTTAGCCTCCTTGGGAAGGGCGGCTTGGGTCTCCTTGCAAATCTTGATGGCATCATCAATGTACTGGCCAACACGCTCAAAGTCAGCAGTGCCAAAGCCACGAGAGGTCATGGCAGGGGTACCAATGCGAATACCACAAGGGGTCAGGGCAGACTTGTCGCCAGGGATGGAGTTTTTGTTGCAGGCAATGTTGATCTGCTCCAGGACAGCCTCGACACGGGCACCGTCTAGAGAGTGCTGGCGCAGGTCAACCAATACCATGTGAGAGTCAGTACCGTCAGAGACCAGCTTGTGGCCGAGGGACTTGAACTTGTTTTCCAGAGCCTTGGCGTTGCTGACAACCTGCTGTTGGTACTCCTTAAACTGGGGGCTAGAGGCCTGCTTTAGGGCAACAGCCAGGGCGGTTATAGTGTGGTTGTGGGGGCCACCCTGGTGACCAGGGAAAACAGAGAAGTTGATGGGGTTTTCCAAGTCATACAGAGTCTCCTTGCCCTTAGCATCGACAGAGCGAACACCCTTGCGGAAGAAGATCATAGCACCGCGGGGGCCACGCAGAGACTTGTGGGTAGTGGTGGTGACAATGTCAGCATACTCGAAGGGGGAGGGGATTACACCAGCCGAGATCAGACCGGAAATGTGAGCCATGTCAACCATCAGGTAGGCACCGACAGAGTCAGCAATCTCGCGCATGCGCTTGTAGTCAATCAAGCGGCAGTAGGCCGAAGTACCGGCAACCAGAACCTTGGGGCGGAAGAGAATAGCGTCCTTAGCCAGAGTGTCATAGTCAATAATACCGGTCTCGAGGTCAACACGGTAGGGCATAGTCTCAAAGTAGGTAGAGACAGCAGAGATCCTAAAGGAAAAGATTGGGTCATGTTAGCATTGTATAACACTCGAGTGGCTACACAAATATGAATAGAGTGGATGACCTACTTGCGCTGAGGAGTCTGATAACCGTGGGACAAATGGCCACCGTGAGGCAGGTCCAGACCCATCAGACGGCCGTGAACAGGCATGATAGCCTGGTATACCTGCAGATTGGCAGGAGAACCCGACAAGCACTGGACGTTAACACCCCACTTCTCGCCATCGACACCGAAAGCAGCTAGAGCACGCTTCTGGCACAAAAGCTCAATTTGGTCAATGTGCTGGTTACCGCCATAGTAGCGGGCACCAGGGTAGCCTTCCGAGTACTTGTTGGACATGGGCGAACCAAGAGCATCGAAGACAGCACGGGAAGTAACATTCTCGGAGGCAATCAGGATGATGGACTCGCGCTGGCGCTGGATCTCGTCCTTCTATAAAGAGGGGAGAATATATTTAGTCAGGGTCATTGCTCATAGCGAGTCGTGTCCATTCAGGTGTGAAGACTTACCATGATGGTGGCGACCTCAGGGTCAGTGTCGAGAAGAGACTTCTCGAGCATGTCCTTGTGGTCATTTGACAGAGCGTAAGCAGACATTGTAAGTTTGTGGGTGAATGGATTTGTTTGCTAAAGAAACAAAAGAAGAATTGGGGGATTAAGTGTGCCGAGGAGAGGAAAGAGAGAAGGAAAAGAAGGGAAGAAAAATCTGAGCTGTGAGCAAAGAAGGCGCTACCGGATTTATATTATGACTCTAGACTTGCTAGCTAGACAGAAACTACTCTTAACGGAAGCCTATGAAAAACAAGACTAGCCTGTCATTGGTGGAGTCAAACTTTTTTCCTTCCTTCCTTCTCTTACTACTCCTTTCTTTTTTTTCGCACCTTCTTGTCTCGGTGGGGTCATCGGAGACAGAGGGGGAGGGGTTAGCAGGCGAGTAAAAAGCTTTGGGCCTTGGTTCAGAGGGGTAATTTTTCAATGGCTGGGAAAGATTGGCTAGTTATTGTGGGATCCCGCTTTTGAATCTCAGCTTTATTTACTACTCAACATTCTCAATTCTACGCCGGGC
Source organism: Ceratocystis lukuohia (assembly GCF_044167205.1). Taxonomy (NCBI): domain Eukaryota; kingdom Fungi; phylum Ascomycota; class Sordariomycetes; order Microascales; family Ceratocystidaceae; genus Ceratocystis; species Ceratocystis lukuohia. The sequence goes on from NW_027263527.1 coordinate 965,482, forward strand.
CAGACCGGAGCATCATGCTGCCGGCTTAGAACTTTTCTACAAGACGTTGAGATTTTGGCCAGCTTCTTTGGCACTAGAATTGCGTGCTCGCTTTACTGCTGTACACTGCATACGATATAGTGGGATGCAATGCACTCCATGAGAATAATGCGTATAGTTGACTCACAGCTGGTACAGATTGCAGTCAAGCACGCAGTATTTCGCATGCGAGCTTTGATAACACCTAATGTAATCCTCGTGGTTGACATTTGATTCCCTCTGTTTCCATATCTTGTGCGTTTACAATCACTTTGATAACTCTCGTCGAGCGGGTGGTGGTCTAGCATTGCAGGCACGTGAAGCCACACGTGATACTGGCAATAATTTAGCTCTACTCGGAGCAACATCGGGTAAACACTGCGAGAAGACTTGAAACTTCTCAATCAATTAAAAAAAGCCTTCACTTCATAGCAAATCAAGTTCATAATGCCATGCATTCATATACAGAATCAACAGCAATCTAGTGCGTCAGTCAGCATTAGTTCAAGGATATTCCTCCGTCGTGTAACTTGGAGTCCATGATTTTTGTGCTTCGTCTCAAATTTCCAGGCCTGTTAGTCTTCAGCAACTTGAGAGTGAGTTTTAGGGTTGTGGATGCAAATTCATTACATCAGGATAGGGTTTTGATCAAGCTAGAAGAAATATTTCCCTCCATAATAGTGGTTTATTAAAGCTCAGACTTCTCATAATGGATGGTCTCGACGCGTTCGTTTCAAATGGAGCGGTTCTCTATGTACAAATCACGCACCATTCGTTGGTTTCGGATGTAAGTGAACTTGTATTTGTAGCTCGACGCTCAGGATATTATGCACCAAGATTTTAAGAGATCATGGAGCACTAAACACGGCTACTTGTGTAGAAACAGGGAGGGTTTGATAGCCGCTCAGGCGCTGTTTTTACAGCGCATGCAAGGGTTATTTTTCGAAACAAAGTAGAGCGTCATGCGACTTTAGCTCATACGTCAGTCAGCCAGCCTCCTTAAACCAGGCTAGAGGTGGATATAACACAACACATCAAGTGGCAGCACGGAGCAGAGATGGACAGTTGAGCTGTGCGTATTCGCTTGTCAAATGTACATTTTCGCGTGCTACTGCAGTATAAAATTTGCATAATAAGCTTTTCATCACCTACGCCTCAGCATCATATAAACCTTCCTATAATTTTTGAGTCGAGACTTGTCTATAGGAAGCTAACGTGGCGGTGGAAGTAGCAGTTTGTTGCTGGCATGCCCTGTTTTAGCTGCAACCAAACGAAACCCCTAAAAGCATTTTGTTTTTAGGAGATAGAGTAAGGCTGTAGGTACCTACCTACCTTGTGCACTATAACTAGGGTGTTTAACCTGATAGCATCGTTTATTTGAAGCCTCGTGCAGTGGCAAGCTTCCTTCCCATCGTCAGGCGGTTTTTTTTGTCTTGTTGGTTACGCCAGCCAAGCTGTTAGTGCATGGCCTTTTTCTTGGCGCGTAGAATTGCAGACAGAGTACGTGCTGTAGATGTATGCATAAATGCATACAAGGCTAGGTGTGCTACAAGGTACAACAGAGGTTTGGCCCACAGGCAGCTTATATACACCAGTACGGTATAAAGAGCAAGGAGCAAAGCACAGGACACATGCCATAGACTAACAGGCGACAGAATGGGAGTACGCGTACGTATCCTTCCTTTCATTCGCCTTTCTTCCGTCGGCTATAAAGAAAGCGGAAGTTACAGAAAGAAAGAGGGAGCTTGCACACTACAAGCAAAGTAAAATGGAATGAAGAAGGTACGGAAATGGAAGGCACAGATAGCGTAAGCTAAACAAAAGAAAGACAGTGGCTTGCTGTAAATTATAGTGGACGACAGTGGATAATCACTGGAAAATAATGCATGAGAAAACAAATATTAGTGAGCACATTAGTAGAAAGAAGCAAGGACAGAGCGCCTTCCCTTCCTTCTCCTAGCTCCCTAGCCTCTCTCCACTTGATTCTCCATTCTTACCCTAGCTTTGTTTGTCATTGCCATACCCCGTCATTTTTGCCCATAACAGTCCTCCTCTTCTTCTTCCAACTTGAATCGCCTTTCTCTCCGTAAACATCACCAACCCCCTTTCCTAGTTTGCCATATCTGCGTTCATTCGTCGGAGTTTGCGATCTCATTCATTTATTTTCTTCCACTTCTATGTTATTCCTTTTTCTACCTTCAAGTTTAAATCCTCACAATGAGAGGAACCAATGCTTTCGTGGTTGCTATGCTGGGCACAGCCAGCGCTGCTGTTCACACCATGAAGCTCAAGAAGGTCCCTCTCACTGAGCAGCTGGTAAGTTAGAGATGGATATTAGTATGATGATATTGCGTGAATCACGCGACGTTGATGATGCGGTGCACGAGAAGCTCGTATTATTTTTTCATCTTGTTCACTACAACCTTCCGCTAGATCTTCGCGATAAAAAAAAAACAACTCAAGCTAACAATAGCCCCTGTAGGCTACTGCTTCGATAGAGGAACATGTTGACGCTCTCAGCCAGAAGTATTTGGGCGAGCACCAGTTCAACCTTGCTGATGCCATGTTCAACACCAAGACCAGCAACTTTGCTATGAACTCTGGTCATCCGGTCCCCGTGAGCAACTTTATGAACGCTCAGTGTAAGTTGTTTATAAATTGTTATGATTGCGTCATAATATGCTTGCATATGTCTTCTCCCCTATTCCCTCCCCCCCCCCATATCCCAACAACACCATGATCAAAACAACAAGAGAAATAGCAATTTTCATAGCGGCATTCTGACAAAATTCTTTCCAGACTTTTCTGAAATCACCATCGGTACGCCGCCCCAAACTTTCAAGGTTGTCCTCGATACCGGCTCTTCCAACCTGTGGGTCCCCTCCAGCAAGTGTGGCAGCATCGCCTGCTACCTCCACGAGAAATACGACTCTAGTCAGTCTAATACATACGAGAAGAATGGAACTAAGTTCGAGATCCACTATGGCTCTGGCAGCATGACGGGTTTTGTGTCCCAAGACACTGTCACTATGGGTGACATCGAGATCAAGAAACAGCTATTCGCCGAGGCCACCAGCGAACCAGGTCTAGCATTTGCCTTTGGACGCTTTGATGGTATTCTGGGTCTTGGATATGACACCATCTCGGTGAACGGCATCCCCCCTCCGTTCTACAACATGGTTGACCAGGGCCTCATCGACGAGCCCGTGTTTGCCTTTTACCTAAGCAAGGAGGATAAGGGCGAGAGTGAGGCTATCTTTGGCGGTGTCAACAAGGCCCACTACACTGGTGATATTACCTACATTCCTCTGCGCCGCAAGGCGTACTGGGAGGTAGACCTGGACTCGATTGCTTTTGGTGAGGAGGTTGCCGAACTGGAGAACACTGGCGTGATTCTGGACACTGGCACTTCGCTCAACGTGCTGCCTTCATCTCTGGCTGAGCTGCTGAACAAGGAAATTGGCGCCAAGAAGGGATACGGAGGTCAGTGGAGCGTTGACTGTGCCAAGAAATCGACGCTTCCCGACATCACCTTCAACCTCGCGGGCCACAACTACAGTCTCCCTGCCGAGGATTATATCCTGGAGGTTTCGGGAAGCTGCATCTCGACATTCCAGGGAATGGATTTCCCTGCACCCACTGGTCCTCTGGCTATTCTGGGTGATGCATTCCTGCGTCGCTACTACAGCGTGTATGACCTAGGCAAGAATGCTGTTGGCCTAGCTAAGGCCAAGTAAATTAGGCAGTATTTCTTTTCTCCTCGTTATCCGTTGGCCCCTTGGTAATGATGAAGGAAACATTAGCGAGCTAGTTGTCCGTCCAGCTAAGCGGATATAATGCTGGAGCGTCTCAGTATTATTTGTTTTGGGGCACGATTAGGAAGTGACACAGCATGTCTGTCTGATGGCTTCCCCTTTTTTGTTCTTTTCTTGCTATTCTCTTATCCCACCCCATTGTCTTGTTCTTGTGGACAGGCGATTTGCTTATTCTACCTGTTCAGAAGAAGATATGGATTATTAATAATGGTACCTCTTTGTAAAGGGAGCTTCTCGTATTTACTTTGGGGTTTTAGTTTTCAAGCCCATGGATTGGGACTCAGTACCAAGACAAATCATATTTTTATCAAGAATTAAGATGAGTGCCTGTTTATGTTGACCATGCTAATAGTATCTTGCTATGTTATCTAAAGTTACTTGCCGTACGGATATAATAAATAAACAGGGGGGAGGGGTCTCAAGACTAGAACTTGCTGAATGTTGCTCCTGATGTCATGTCATGCCATGCCATGCCATGTTCGTGTAAGTGGTGTAAGTGGATGTGGGATTGTGTTCCTGGATCTGGGAGAAGAGGACAAGGAAGAAGAGGGAAAGCTGTTGATTTGGTTTACTAACCCTAACACTAGGAAGAGCAGAACAGTGTCACATGACTATAGAAGACACAATTAATACGTGATGAGGGTTAATAAGTACTGTTGATAGACAGCAAAAAAAAATGGCAAAAGAGAGGAAGCTTTGGATCCTTAGAAAAGAGAGTGTATGCGGCAAAATACATTGTCAGTTTGGGTCTGTTCAGACTGAGGGGCTTAAAGATGAAGCCAGGGCCAAGGGCGTGAATATTAACCAAGGGGAACATTGAGGTTGCGAGGGTTAGCTTCAGGGACAGGTCGCGACGGAGGATTATAAGAGCATCTAATCGCAATTGAGGACAGAACGAAAAAAACGCCATCTCAAAGCTGACGAGTTTCTTGTTGAGCAATTCATTTTGATTTTACTAGAGCTCCATCATATTATTATATTGTTGTGATTTTGGTGGTTCATCTTTTGGGCTATGCTCCACATCCCTAATTTCCAAGGGCAAACAAGGCAGCCAACCAGCCAACCAGCGGTAGTATAGCGCAACAAGCGGGCTAGAAGCAGGAAGAACAAGAGGAGAAGACAACAAGAAACTAAACAGCGCCTGGCTTGGTCTGGCCTTGGCCTAGCCTTGTCCAACCCGCTCAATTTTGGCTCATAGATTTTTTCCCTCTGGCTTTTCTCTCCCTCTTTTTTTTTGCTTCCTCGCGTGTCGCGACGCAAGAAAAAAAACGAATTTCTAGGTCTTTTTTTGTCTTTTTTTTTTTTGGCCATTTTGTAATTGAATTAACCAACGCCAATTTTAATTCTTTTTTATTTTTCGTTGCTGTGAAGAAAAGGAAAAAACTGACAACAATTTCCAAGGCTGGAGGTAACAAAGTCATATCAAGCAAGGCAAGGCTTTGTATGCGCGTTCTTTTTATTCTTTTTTTGTTGATATTTGAATCACCGAGATCTCGCATCGATCCGATCTAGACAACAAGACTGATCATTGTCCTGCGAAATAAGGGCGGCCACAGCCGGCGAGTCTCGACACCAGCTACCAACCTAGCGACGCTAGCTATACCCGTCTATCCAGCAAGCCAGCCATCGCCCACTGTCACAATAACTATTGCTGTTCCTGTGTTATCCTGTGCTGCTCCGGGGCAGGAAAAAGATACCCGTTTCCCCTCTCTTCTCTCCCTCTCTGTTGTCTTCAGTCTGCCCGTCATGGCTCAGTCTGCAATTCCCTATCCCAATGGGATGAACCCCGTGCCTGTCTCTGTCTCTCAGATCGCCCCAGACAACAACACCATGCATATCCCCATCGATTCGGCCTTGTCTGCCTCCGTCATGATACCCGGCAAGCGAAAACGTGATGATCACGATCCTGCCACCATCGATACCGCGACAGCCTCTGATGGCTCTAATGCAAACACCATGGCGGCGACAACTGGTATGGGCGCCCCTAATACAGCCGCTGCGCGCACCACCACCGACAAGGCTGAATTTATTGATGCGTGCTTCCAGTTAATCAAAAAGTATGTCTTGAACATTGAACGCGCTTTCTTCCTCTATTCATCCTTCCTTGCCCTGCATATCTCTATACGCGCTCTCCACTCATTCGTCATCCTCAATAACTAATATTTCTATCATCTCTTCCAGACACGATGCGTTGAATCTCCTTCAAAATCCAATTCACGTCGCCTCCGACTATGCTCCCTCCGACGAGCCTGCCCTTAAACGCCAAAAGTCAGAGGCTCCAGGTATCCCTAGTGCCTCGGTTTCCGACAAAATGGCCCGTCAGGAATACATGTCTCTTGAGGAATTGACCGAAGATGTCTGCACCATTGTTAATACTCGCATCAAAGACCTTGAAGCCTCCATGGCCCACGAGGCCTCATCAGAAAAGCGCAAGGCCATACATCAGGCTTATCGGCTGAGAGAAGAGACCGTGGCTATCTTGCATCGCGAATACGCTTACCCCTACGTGCCTCGCCTTGATGCCCCGAAACTTGTCGCATCTTCTAAGGCCCGCACTATTCTCTCTGTCTCCACGGATGCGCCTCAACGCCAGCTGTTCTCCAGCTTATCCAAAGATCCCGACTTCGAATTTGACGACCAGCTGTTACCCGAGAATTTCCGCAAGCTAGGCCTGCCTGATGGCCTCTCGGCTTCGCAAATCCACTATGCCAGTAGAGTCATGGAAGATCGCAGACCAGGAACCATTGGCGATGTTTTTCCGCGGTCTAAAAAGTTTATCCCATTGCCCATGCCGCAAAAGATTACACCTGCTCGCGGCAATGTTCTTGTGCCTCAAATGCCGGACGCCTTTGAGGGTGCGCCTTATGTTTCAAATTACTACTTTATCCAGAACCTTCCGACCGGCCACTTTCTCAATTACTCCAATACCGGACCATCACTGGCTGTTACGCCTGAGCTTCAAAAGAGCTCTAATCCTGAAGATCCGTCGGTGGCTGAGATGGAAACTATGTTCCGTAGTGCATTCTCTAGTTTTGCGCCGTGCAGAGATGACTCGACTGCCCTTGTGCCTTCGTCGTTTGTTGGCCGCATGTGGTGGAACCGTGTTGGCTGCGATGAGTTCAACAACATGGTCGATTCCTATCTTGAAGGGGACAAGAAGGCAGAGTCTGAGGACCATCCGATGTCTGATGACATTGACTTGTCTGTAATTGACAAGGCCCTAGAAAACTGGGACGAGAAAATGCTCGACCCGTCGCTTGAAGACATCATGAAGCCTAAGAAAAAGGACCCCAAGGAGCAGGAAGTTGAGGAACTTCTTGAGGAGGTATCCGATCTTATTCTTACCCTCGCTTCCTACCAGAGACTGCGCAACTCTGCAGCCCCCAAGAATCCTGCCGAGGCCCAGGCTCCCGACGCCCTAACTATTGCCGAATCGGCTGTGCCTACCGAAGCTGAAGCTCACACCTACGAAGCCCTTAAAGCTCAGCTCTCACTCATTATCAGTATGCTCCCCCCATATGCTGTTTCCAAGCTCAAGGGCGATCAGCTGGAGGATCTGATGATTAGCACGAAGATTGTTGTGCCTAGCGAGACGGTTAAGGGGACTATGGAAGAGGACGAGGCCGGCATTCGTCAACGACAGATTCAAGCTCAGGCCCTTGTCCAGGCACAACAAGCCCAGGCTCAAGCACAAGCTCAGGCCCAAGCTCAGGCTCAAGCACAGGCGCAAGCCCAGGCCCAGTCCATGCCCTCTCAGAGCGTGTCCACTCCGTCAAGGCCCTCCGGTCAGCGTGGAAGCGTCACCTTTCCAAGCCAGTATTCTATCCCACAGTCACAGTACTCGACTCCACGCGGTGGCTCTGTCTCTGGCCAGCAGATGCAATATTATGGTGGCCGTCCACCAACTACCCAGCAAACTCCTGTGCCCGTTCCGCGACAAGGCTCTGTTCAGCATATTCCATCGCCTGTTCCTCAGCACCGCTCGGCTACCATGTCTCCGGTGCCACCACAACAGGCTCAGCAGATGCCTCAGGCCTACCGTCAGCAGCCACAGCCCCAAGCATTTTCACCCTATGCAAACCAGCTCGCTAAGACCCAGACGCCCTACGGCCACCAGGCTATGCCACAGTTTGCCAATGCCGGGCCCCGGCCACCTCAACAACCCCCTGCCGGATACTCAGCTGACAGCCCCAATGCTCGCTTTCGCCAGCCGTCCTTTTCACAGCCTGGATTTCACCCGCAGCAACAAGTACCCCCATCGCAACAACAGCAACCGCAGCCACAGCCACAGCAACAGTATTACCCTAACGGAGTAGCTCCTCCACGCACTGCATCGCCACAGATTCCCCCTGGTCACGCACAGCCACCGCCACAGTATGCACCGAATCAGTATGCTACGCAGCAGCAACAGCAACAGCGTTTTGCCCCCACTCCCGGAGCGCCCAATATGCCTCCTGCCTCGCCTCAGACTACACGCCAGTACATGATGCAGCAGCCCTCGCAGCAGCCTCACCCCCATCCGCATCACCAGCGTCCTGGCCCTGGTCCAGGCATCAGTTCTGTTCCCTCTCCCTCGCCGGGCCCAGCCCCTAGCACGCCGAGTAGCATTGGAAGTGGACAAGGATCCAACGGCGTATACCATGGCCTTCCGCCCGACGCAGCTCAGGCGCAACAGCATCGCATGTACGATCAGACAAAGGCGCGAATGGCCATAACTGCTTCGACTGCTGGCACAAACGTGCCCACGCCACAAAGCATATCACAAATGCAACAACAACCGGCTAAGCATGCACAGACACTACCACAAACCCCCGGGTCGGGCCTGGGTCAGACACATGGTATGCCACCACGTGCAGTAGCAAACGGGTCGGCCCCGGTGATACCACACAAAGTTACGCCAGTCCCGGTCCCAATGATTCCGGGACAAGGGCCTAAGTCATGAAGAGAGAGCGGTGGGTTAAGAAGTTGAGGAGTTGGAAAACGGACGGTGGACGAGGGATGGGAGTAAGGAGCGGTGTGGTATTCCAGAAGAGGTAGTATGTGTGTTATTTGGCTTGGGTTCTTTTCCTTTCTTTTCTAGATGCACGTGGACGAGATGTGGATAGGATTTAACTGGCTGAGAGATTAGGGTGAAAGGCGTTAAGTGAGTTGAGTATACTTGGGCTTATTTTCTTTTCCTTTTCCCCTATGTTCTCCTACTCTTCTTTCTGTTTCTTGTTTTTCCTTTTGATTTTTCTTGCTTCTTGGGTGTATCGCGAGTTTTCTTCTAGATGTCTACCTTTTAGCATCTTGCGTTTCCCGTTTTTATCTTGTTTTAGTCTAGTCCTGTCGCATACTCTCTTGGTCTTGTTTTCTGTTTCACTATCAGATCAGCCAGGCTCATCCCGAGTGCGACCTGGCTTCGTGGCCGTGCCGATCGTAAGGTCTTTTCGTTCTTGATCCATGTTTATCTTTTTCGTCTGCCTCGTATTGATTTGAGTTTATTATTTATTTGTCTGACTTCTCTTCATGTGTTTTTCCTTTTCTTGGCGCCGTGCTTTTGAGTGGCAGGCCTGTATTCTATTCGCTCTACATTACCAACGGGAACGGAAAGACTGCGTTCTTGCATAAAGAAATGGACAGAGTGAGGACAAGGTATATATTAGAACAATAATCAATGCTACAATTGGTTGCAAAATATAAGTTTCGTTTACGCATTAGGATAAAATATACACAGGGCTACGATAATGTTGCCTTTTGACCTACAACTCAGCCTTTACTTTGCTTTCTCCTCCGCCGGCTCAACCGGCCGCACCGGCATCCGGGTCACGGGGTCGATCGGAATTCCCTGTGAAATGGCCAGTCGCTCAATCTTTTGCCTGCTCTCTTCACGGATCTCAGCCACAATGCGCCGCGTTTCGAAGATGACCTCGACCGTGATTAGCAAGATGATAATCCACTCCAGACGTGTGCTCTCCTGTTCAGTGCCCATGGTGCGGATGGTGCCGATAATTTCCTGGGCGTAGTCTAACCGCTGGTTGAGAATCTCGATGCGCACACTAATGTCCAACGCCTCGCTGACCTGCTCAAAATAGCGCTCTAGGCCTAGCTCGGCACGGCTGTCCCAGAAAAGGTCGGGGATGGGGTCAGTTAGCTCGGAGTGGTGGTTGAGACGTGCACGCAAGATCAACAGATCCTTGGAAAGCTGCAGGATCATGCGTTGGCTAGAGCGTAGCCGGCTTGGGCTGTCGAGCGGCAGATTGGTAAAATCATTGGTGCTCTCGCCGTATTTGCCCATTTTGTTTTCAAGCACGGCTAGGCGTGTGCTGCGCGCAAGAGCCGAAGAGAAGGCAACTTTGGCTAGCGTTATGTTTTGTGCAGCGGTTGAGGCATCAGCGACACCCTCTGGAGCGGAGGGCGGCTTAGTACCAAGAGTTATTAGGTCGCCCTTGAGCCGGCTATTCTCGCGGGCGCTGTCTTCGACAAAATCGAGGTCTTCAACTTCTCGCTCCGAGATAGGGTGAGTGCCAATTGAGGCCTTGAGTAGCTCAGCTGTTAGAGGCTTTAGGTCGACACCCCATGTGACTATGGTGCCTGAGCGAAAGACAAAAACATCGTCACCTTCAGCGGTTTGAGCATGGATGACTTCATTGGGAGAAAGTCCTGTGGCATGTGGGTCAATGGCGTAGTTTTCCTTGGCCTTCAAAAGGCGGAGGGCTGTTGGCATGGTAAAGCTTTCGCTCATGCAAATGGCAGTAATCAACTTGGAAGCTGGACGGCCATCTTTGGGACTATTATTGGTAGAAGGAACACCAGCGCGACGAAGTGCTGCAAGCTTGGCACCAACGGCAGGCAGGACATTGCGTTTCACTGCGCTTGCCTTGGGCGACTTTGAAGTTATCGGGGCCGAGGGTGGGATTGGCACATTTTGACCATGTGCAATGGTGCGGGAAAATAGACGAGCTTGGTGAGATGGAGGGAAGTAAAGGGGTATTCGAAGTCGTCTGGAGCAAGCTGTGAATGTGGAAAACATGGCCAAACTGCTCAAAGAGTTACTTGGGCGAATGCTGGAGAACAAGGATCTGTTATAGAGGAGGCGGGGGGGGAGGGCACAAGAGCCAAGAGCAGGTTTGGGTTCACGAGGTTGTATCACACCAAGAGTGATAGAAAGAGACACAGATATCCATTACTTAGAGCAAAAGGGTAATAGCCTGCCTGGAAGCAAACAAAAATGGCCTTTGGATAGACTCAACGAGTTTGTAGTTGGGTGTGCCTGGCTAGCTAAATGCTTATGATAGTAGCAAAAAAAAAGGACTGGGACTAAAAGACGGAGCGATTGATTGGTTCGTCTTATCGTATCATCACGTGATGTGGGGCATATGGAGTATAGAGCCACTTTTAAGCGGTGGTTAGCGCAGGAGCTTCAACGACATCTCTTAAATTGATGAGAGGGGCAAGGAAAAGACGCGAATTTACTGGGAATAATTGATCAACTTGGGTGATTTGTGCTGCGTGGTATTTCGCCCTTCCAGTATTTCCTTTGTTTCGCGCCTTTTCCTTTTTACTTCTGCAGCATCCGCTGGAAAATGCGCGCGAATGCTGCGGCCACTGCTTAGAGCTGGCAGCTCGAGCTTCCAAAGCCTTCCTAGGAGGTCTCTTGGAAGCCACTCATGTTTGAAGGTATGGTTGTTGAGGCTTGTAGTATGGCTGCTTCCTATTAGTTTTTGGGTTTTGACTACTGGGTATTTTACTGACATCAAATCACAGGGTCGTTTTAGCACTCCCCAATTAAGATCACATGCCTCATCATCTCCTGCCTTGGATGGCGACAATGGCCATACAAGTCGGCCAGTCGCTGGCCGCAGTCTGCCACACTTAGATTGCAACGCCGCAAATGCTATCGATCCTTTACTTCTCGAAGACAAAGATATATGGGAGTTAATACAAGGCGCCTTGAGAGCCCCAGAGTCCTCTTCCTCCCTGCCAGAGTTAGAGAACCCCCCACAGTCCTCATGCCCAGACCGGAATCAATCACCAGAAGAACCCGAGTTCGATTACGAAAAGTCGTGGTCACTCGACGATGGACTGCGTTTACTAGAGCGTGCTTTCGAGCCCGAAATTTCAAAAGATCCGCTTACAGCTGAGGAAAAGCACATACGTGAACCTACGCCTACGGCTCCTAAAGGGAAAGCCCACAAATTACGTTCCATATTCAACCCTGATAATCCAGGAGAGATCCCGGGAGGTCGGTCTGCTCTCGCACCACAGGATGCTTTAGAGTACATGAAGCGCTTTCGTCGGCACTTTGACCTCCCTGAATCGAATAGGGTCACACAGATCATTGCCACCTCCCCTGTACTTCACTATGAGCAGGCTACAGCTGTCGAGATGCTCCGATGCCTTTTCATTGAGCCTCGGTTTCCTGCGCCACATGAATACAGAACTCTTCAAAAGTCCCTTGATCGTCACGGCTACACCCTGGAAAATATTAAAGAGTGGGCGTGGATCCTTAGTGGGAATACAGAAGATGAGTGTGTTACACGCCTCTTTGACACAGGTAGAGGACATCCATTCTTTGTTCTTAATTCTCTTCTACAAACAAGTAATGATAGCTTTGTGCAACGGCAGTCTTTGTCCGGGCTAATTAAAGCAGTCGAGCGCTCATTTGTTAGGGATCCTCCGATCGCAAACACCCGCAATGCCGAGCGATACATCGCAAATGCTGCCATTCTTATGAAGTATATTTGCGCTCATTGTTGCAGAATATGGCCCTCTCTACTACCAATCTGTGCCACAATGTTTGTGGAGATGATGGAAAAAACACTACCGTCTATAATCAGCAACCCGGAAAAACTCTTCGTAGCACAGAGCGCCTTATTGAATAGTTCATTGCAGTCGTTTGCAAAGCTTTCGGATACAAGAGCTTACAAAAATTCCGTCTTTAACTGGCAAAGTCTGCGTATTCTTTTGGCATACTCTGACCGCCAACCCAAAAGCTTCATGCTTGACCGTAAGAGCTACGTTGCTGTAAGACTGGTTCTCCTGGCCTCTGAACATACGCCCCGTGAGCGTGATATTGCTGGTAGATTGCAAGATCTCTGGCCGCCGTACCCTGTACCACGTGACGGAATTGACGAGCAAGTGGCTCCTGAAGAGAACTACAGCCGCGTAGTCAAGCTGGGGATGATGGCTACCGAAGCTGGCTTTAGCAAAACTGATCTGGACCGCGAAATCGACACGCTTGGTGGTCTTGGGCCTGACATGACGCCAACTGCTCGACAGCGCGCAGTTCTCGGCAACACAAACTTTTCCAAGACTGCAAGAGAAGAGAATATTTGGGCCGCCAAGATCCGTTCAACCCGTAACGCAACTGAGGCATGGGCTGTGTTCAATGACCCGCCGACCCGCCGACTCACCCGGCCAACAGCCCGGATATATCATGCCTTATTCCGCAAGCTCGTTGCCCGCGAAAACACTGCCCCCCAAGTATCTCCCAGGCGACGGTCGTGAGCTGACACCTATCGTGATTCCTAACCTTACCCCATTTGAACGAGCACGTCTCACACCGCCGTCAGTTGAGCAACTATATGAGCAGATGAAACGAGATGGGACTGATGCCGATGAAGCGTGTCTTAGTCTGCTTGTCCAAGAAGCCGCTAGTGTTGCCGACGCTTGCAGATATCTTGAGGAAAGCACTTTGACAGATGCACAGTACGAGGCTGTAGCAGGGCCCATGCTGGCCGAAAATATTGAGACTCTACGGACTGTTCCTCGCCTGATTGTGTCGGGATTCATCAGAGTTCTGTGCAGGAAGCATGTCCGGAACCAGGTAGATGTTGAATTGTATCATCGCGCTACGTTCTACCGCATTCAGAAAGCTGTGTGGCTCGCTTGGGCCCGGTTTCCCGGCAGACATCCTTCTGGTGTCTCTGTCTGGCGCGATATCTGCACCGTCATGTCACGGTCGCCGACCCCGCGCTTGCACCCGAACATCTCAGAGGAAGCGAACATGGCAAAACTAGTACCACTGTTCTTCCGTGGCTTTTTCCACTTGGTAGATAGCTATGGCCGAGACTTGGAGAGTGCGGCTAATTTGTTTTCTATTATAGAGGCATACATGGTCCCTCATATCAACGCACATAAGAACTTCTCCCTAGAAAAGCCTCTGGCGGGTGTGATGTCGGTGTTTGCCATGGAGCAGCAGCCGCCCACACAATCCAACATCCCCTCAGCAAGAGAATATAGTCGTCTCAAATCGACTCTACTAGAGCAGCGGCAAGATTCCAGCTCTGCCGAAATGGCCTGGCTATTACGACGATTTTCTGGGTGCTTCTTTAATCGCATCCGCGATCCTGGCCCGCTTAGTCCCTCTTCACATGATAAAGTAGCTGCTAGCCAAGATGCCGATGACCACAGTATCGACGGTGAAATCCTACCTAGCATTTACACTGTACCCAGCGATGCCGTCCACCGGCTCATGCGTGCATGGGCCTTCACGGGCAACTTTGCTGGCATGGCACGACTGGTGCGTTGGATTGCGACTGAGTGGACCGAGGGGGATCTCGTGGACCATGAAAGTGCTAGTACACGCGAGCGTAACAGTATCCATAACGCACTATGTGCTTTTCGCCTTTTTGCTGAGCCCTTCCGACCAGCAAAGGAGGTACATGCTCTGCGTGACTTGATTGATAATCGTGCGGAGAAAGAGGATTGTGGCTTCAGTTGGCCCAGCGAGGTGGAGCGCGAGCTATATGGCCAGGGAGATTTACTAGGCCACGCACAACTGTTGAAGAACGTCCTAGATAGGATTCTTAAACAGCGTGGGATTGTAAGAAAGGTGCATGATTTGCCTGACTGGGAGGTGGACATGGAAGAGTGGTGGGAGAAGCCGGACTACATGTAAGGAGGGGTAGTTATATGCAATGCATACGTGCATAAAATGAGGGGAGGCCAATCATATGATTATATGTAGAACAAGGTGGATGCCTAGACACAGGTTTGTACAATAAGATGTAAGCTAGTAAAGGTGTACATATTTCAAAACGTCATTTGTATTTTTGTAGTTATCGCCGTCTATGTGTTGAACTGTTTAGAGTAGTAAGCGTCATCATAGCTAGTCAGACTAACACGAGAAGGAACGCTACGAAGCGAGCAGACAAAAGCCTGGATGAAGAGAAGAATAGATGTGATACGAAGGCTCGCACCCTCCTTAAACCACACCCCTGGTCTCTGGTTCGAGTCTGATGTGCCCTGTCAATTTCTTTGTCATGATTCCCGCAGCCCGGCTAAAGCGGATGGATGAGTTCGTACCCAGATCCCTCTGTCCGGATCTTACTATAGGAATCCTGCATATATCAGCCGGCTCGTTTCGTTCACCATGCCTATGGAGCTTCTAGCCTTGATTATTCTACGTCTACCTACTGTTATTTCGCAGAAATGCGACGACTCTGAATTTGAATTTGAATTTGAATTTATTTAACGTCTACTGGAATCACTAAGATCAAACGACGCCGGATTGGTTACCGGACAGAATTAACCCTCTGCAGGGCTGACCACAGGTTTTGGGCGAGAGAAGCTCGTATGCTCCCAAGCAAGCTTGTTACTCGTCTTCCACCTGTAGTCGTCAGAGACAAAAGAAAAAAAAAAAAAAAAAAAGGAAATCCCCAGATATACCCTAAGCGCAGAAGTAGTGGGGCTAACCCCAACTTCCCCACAAACATTCGTTCCTCTGAAAAACCTGCCACGCTTCCTGAAGTCGTGAAAATCACGAGAGCAAGACGGCGACGTCCAGTGCAGCCTGGGAAAACCCCCCAAAGAGAGAAAAAACCAAACTGTGTGAGCATCCGAGGGCTCGTGATATATCCTTCCACTTTTCTGGTGGCCGCTGCCTTGCGCGTGTGGATGAGGCGCCAGACAGCCCCCTTTCTAGTGACATGCCACAGTCACCAGTCTATCCGAGGACAGAGGAGCGCAAGAAAGAAAACAAAACAAAAGAAAAAAAAAAGGTGCGGACTGTGTGAACTCTCAAAATTCAGTCCTGAGCGTGAAGGTGAACTCCTTGAGTTGGAGTGGTGTTGCGGCGATGAGGAGTTGGCGATCGCGAAAGTTGTCGTGAAAAAGGGGGCGAGTCGACGACGAGGTTATCCTCAAAGTTGGGTAAGTGCGGCCTCAAGGCTCCACAGCTCATTGTCAAGATCCATGACAGAGTCAAAGAAGAAGAAAAGAATGAAAGACGCTTATCAGTGTCATAGACGTCGTCCTCCAGCAGCCCGGAAGAAGGGGAGGCACCAGACCTCAAAGGTACCCCCCGGAGGGTTGTAAGAGGGAGAGTTGGCCCATCTCTCTACTTCCGAACAAGTCCGAGAAACCGAGAAGAGTTTAAGTAAGCCATCTTCATCGTAATCACCGTCGCGTAATTGGTCAACTCTCCCTCCTACAACCCTCGGGGGGTACCTTTGAGGTCTGGCACCTCCCCTTTTTTCAGGTTTCTGGTGGAAAACGTTTATGACACCGATAACCGTTTTTTCATTCTTTATTATTTTATGGCAAATGAGCTGTGATGCCTTGAGGCCGCACTTACCCAACCTTGAGGTTAACCTCGTCGTCGATCCACCCCCTTTTCCACGACACCTTTTTCGCGATCGTCAACACCTCATCGCCGCAACACCAATCCACCTCAAGGAACACACCATCACACACTCAGGACTAAACTTTGAGAGTTCACACAGTCCAAAATATTTCCTATGTTTTTTCCTTTTGTTTTTGTTCTTTCTTGCGGTCCCGTCTGACGACGGACTGGTGACTTTCGGGTCAGGTCACCAGAAAGGGGACTGCCTCGAGGTCACATCCACACCAAACAGGCAGCGCATCGAAGAAGCGGAAGGACTAACCATGAGCCCCGGATGCTCACACAGTCTGGATTTTAGACAAAATTTATGGAAAAGGCTTCCCAGGCTGCACTGGAAGCTGCTGTCCTGACTTCGTGATCTTCACGATTTCCGGGCACTGCAGAATTTTCAGAGGATCGAATGATTGTGGGGAAGTTGGGACAGACTCCCCTCTTCTGGGTTTAGGGTTGGTCTGGGGTTTACCGGTGGGGTAGGGGGAAGGGAGGGAAAATACGGGAAGCCCTCTTCCCTGCCTTTTTTCCTCTCTTCTCCTTACGGGGATGGAGTCAGCAGGGGAATGTCCTGTGGAGGCCCCTATGGGTACGGCAAAGCCGTGACCCGGGACCACACAGACATGGGCGGAGGGGGTACAGAAAAAACAGGCGCCAGAAAATACGGTCCTCGAAAGAGCTCCGGACTCCCAAAGTGGGGCCGCAGATAGTCCCTAGAGTATAAACTGAATTTCATCATCATCATCGTCGCGTAATTGGTGTAGTGGTAACATTAATCGTTGCCATCCGGTAATGATTTCGATTAGCCCTGGGTTCGATTCCCAGATTACGCAGCAACTGTCGGAGCTTCCGTTATTCACGTCTTGAATCGGGGCTTCTTTTTTTTTTTTGCTTTCGTTGGGCAGCGCTGCATTATGTTTGAAATATCAAGATCAGGCATTAATTGCTGCCCAACCTTTGATATTACAGCGCTAATATGAGGCCACGTGGAAAGTCTCAGGGTCAGCCCATGATCCTTTGCCAAGACCCGCTATCCTTATAAGAGTCTTCGACTTTTCGTCTTTTCGTTCAATTGAGGGACCTTCTTGCCATGAATATGGACTTGCCCTAGATATGGACGCCGCGGCGACTCCAGTGCAGATCTTGCAACATGACTGCGGTGGATCTCATGGGGTCTAGCTGGGTGGTTAACGCTATGTTGTAACCTGGGTGGCCTACCCAAGCCCCCATTCTCCATCGGCACTTCCAACATCTCGCTCACTGTATGTTTATAGTCTTTCCTTCTACAAAATCCTCAGCTCTATGGTTGACTAATGCTGCCGCTGCTCATAGCTTTTCTCACTTTTGCCATGTCTCGGCCTTGACTGCCTCCTCGACGCATCTAATCAAGCGCGCTTAACCATCTCCAAGTCCTAAGAGACGTTGGATCTCAATCCTATACTCTGCTCATAATCGAGCTGGCATCAGTCGATAGCAATGATCATGTTGACGTCTGCCCAATCTACCCCAGACCCGGTTGAGAAGTTTAACAAGCACTCTGCCAGGGATGTCAGTTATTCCACCGTGGCCACCCTCCACGAAGGCGATAGCTCTGCCGAATAGCGAAGTTCCATATGCCTAGATTTTGCACCCAACACGAATCCACGCTTAGCTATGCCTGATATGATTTCCTCATAGGGTGGTGAGCCTGCACAGTACTGAGGATTCGGGTACCACCGTCTCTCTGACTATGCTCTCAACACCCAGGATACGCATCAAAGCTGCGTACAGACTGTGGATTGCTTCCGGCACTACGTTCTGGTCATATAACAGGCATTGAGACTGTCTATGCGCAGCTGCAAATAAATAACCACCAGCATCGGGATCTATCCCATGTCTCAGCCATACTAAGGCTCCGCAACTATGCGGCTGCCATCCTATAAACCTTAGCCGTCCCAGTATCTTTACTATCAATATACCACCTAGAGCAATACAAGCGTCCTAGACAAACATGGTTTTCCCACCTGGCAATAAAGCAGTATCTGCGGTAGCCTATGGTGCGCACAAGGGCGGTAACAATATCCAAGCACTGCGATAGCCATAATCCCTGTTTGACGTGAAGCGTACCGAGATCTGCATTCAGCTGTATATTATCATCTGGCGAAGTGCACTAGCTACCCGCTTCCATGTACGATAGGACGGCTCTCGCTACCACCGATTGAAATAAGCTAGGCCTTTGTGTCGGAGCCCTAGGCAGTAGAGGTGGCCCGCTCTGTGATGTTCTATCAACCGATCCATCTCTACAAGACGAGACAGCATTAGTACCTAAGCCATGCAAAATCATTATCGCACGCTAAAGCATCATTGATCAAGTGAACCTATAGAAGCAATTGCTAGCGCCCATATCGACACATCTAGATGTTGGCTCTGTGTTCTGGCCAACTATCTATTGGCACCATGTTTACTGTTCCCAGTATCTTTAGCTTGCCATCAAAATGTATTTATTACTCGACACAATCTATTTTGCAGTAGAGAGATGCTACATTAAAGACTGCGTCTCTGTGTTACAGTAGGCTTTTGTATATAGGAGTATGCACAAAGCTGAATGATTTTACAGGTCAACATTTATATAACCACGAGGTGACTTTAAAATGTTCAAAGCTAGACGGAACAAGATGTATCATCGAGCCGATTAGTTTGTATACGGCAAATATAATTTTGTAATAGCTAATTATAGTGATGAAGAACATCAGGGGCTGTGGTTTTAAAGATTCTAATATAAGGACAGGAAACGAAAAAAAAACAAAGGAAAAGCTATGATAAGACGTGGAGAATCCTAAGCTCTATGAGAAATAGGTGTTTCCCTAATAATATTCCAAGAGCCAACACACATATCATCTACTCATCTCTCTTCTATCTGGCCACTGGGGCTTCAGCAACGGTAGCGGTCACGTATCTAGTGCTTGTTGGAGTGTAAGTCACAGTCTCATACTCCTCCCCAGAAACTGAAGGTGCAGAAGGCTCAACTGTAGTGCCGGGGACAGTTATGAACGAAGTCAAGGTTGGGGTAACAGTGACGGTAACATATTCAGTGGCCTCTACCACGGGCTCAGTTGTAGGTCTTGGTATAGATGAAGTTGAGGAGAATGATCCAAAAGATGTACCCAGGATATGCTCGGCATAGTCCTGTTTGTAGCAGTCCATTTGTACTCCATCTGTCGTGTTCAGAGGAATCGCATAGCATTTTGTTCCAGCCCCGCACTGGGTCAAGGCGTATCTGCTGTTGTAAAGATCGCATGTCGCCATATCTCCGTCAATGCAAGCCACCGATTCTGTCGTGCATCTAGATGATGTAGTAAGGGCAGAAAACATCATGTTAAAGCCCCGAGCAAGATCCAGGTTTGCTGAATAGGTCTCCGGAGAAACAGTTCCAGTGGAAGGAGGGGCTGAATAAACTATAGAAGGGACAATGACGCTGGGCGGGGAAGCAGATGATGTTAGGCCAGGTATGGTCACAACCGCGCCTGCGGGAGCCGTCAAAGTAACGATAACATTCACAGTTGAAGATGAGGAGCTGGAAGAAGACCCGGGCACAGACACAGACGGCTTAAAATCTGCATAGGGGGTTGAGATAATGATCCCGCTAGAGCCCACATCAGCAGATGGGGCTGTTTGTGTAGGGTTCAAACTTGACCCGCTGACTGTAAAACTGGTTACGACTGGCGGAGCAGTCGATTTTGAGACCCGAGTTCGAGAAGACTTCGTGGTAGAGGCTAGCTTTGAAGAGGAGGGAGACAAAGTTGGAATTGTGGTCAAGACTGGCGTTGGCGTAGCAGAAGGTGCCACATCAGCTACTGGCAGAGATGGCTGCACTGAAGCTTTTGTGCTACTAGTCAGAGGCAGAGTCTTATGGGTAGAAGCAGCTGGCGGCGTCACTGTCACTGTAGTAGGTGCATCAGGCAAAACCGTAACCTCGACGTACCCTGGGCCCTTGATAGTTGAAAAGCCAGCGGCTTCTGTGGGAAACGAAGATGCGCCCGGCTTGCTCTTCGAGACTATCGAAGATCCTGTAGTAGTTTGCTCAATAGGGCTAAAGATCGGGCTAGGAGTGCCCGAATTGAAAAAGTTTGAGAAGTCCTCAGTATACTCTTTCACAGATATCTTGCTAGTGACCGCTTCTGATGGGGATACAACAGTACCAGCAGGAGGCACTGTAGTGGGTGTAACTGAAGAAGGGATGGCTCGAAGGCCTGTCGATAAGGAGTTAAGATCGAGGCCAGGAGTTGAGGTCGTGTTGTAGTTGTGTCTAAGGGAGAATTAGGAAAACGAAACATCTCAATATCATAACAGTAGACTTACCTGGGGCGAAAATGCAAAGGGCCGGCTTCCGCCGAGATAACCAGTATCCAGGCTAGAAAGACAAGCGAAAGAAGGGAGCCCATGGTAGTCTTAATGCAGTTGAGTAAATTATAGAGAATAAGCGAATCGAGAGCAAAGCACGAGCTATAGAGCTGATATAGAGCGGGATGGATGCTGTGTAGATTCCAAAGAGAATGACGAAGAAGGCGATAGACCGATAGGCAGAAACCAGGGACGAACCCGAACTTATACACAAGAAAGATTAAAGCAAGAAGTTGAAGCCAAATGAAAGAAAGATAGGCAGCCAGCAGCCTAGATTAGATGCAAAGAATCTGAAAGAAAGAAACGTATCAAAGACACAACAAATAGGTTGAAAGAGGAACGAAGCCCAGCTTCAAAGTGCCAAGGTAAGGAGAAAGAGAAGAGGAAGAAAGAAACAGCAGAAAAGCAGGAAAGAAAAGCAACCAACAGAACTAGTAGTATTAACAGACCAGCTGGAAAGGGAAAAGAAGGAGAAAAGCCAGAACAAAGAAAACTGATAGAAACACTAAACTAAAGGAAGAGCCGGGACAACGGACCAGGAAATGCTTGTCACGATGAGGAGCGGCTGCTCAATCTTATACCCCTAGTGTTGCTCTCTAAAGTTGCACAAGTAGGGTCTCACTCATATCCCAGGATAGCCCGTTCCAAAGTTGGGCCAGCCATGATGGTCATTGGCACCACTCGAAGAAAACGACGATCTGAGGTTAATTTCGAATCCTACAATAGCGCTGTGTAAGTCATTCTCAGCCAAACAAATTTAGACATGGAGTTAAGGGTGTCCTTTGTCGTCCAGATGCCCTTGGCCATGCTTGGGCCCACTATATGTGTTGGTATTTAGTGCTGTAAAGAGTACAGCAGGCAGTACGACTGCAAGAGAGTCTGACCCTAACCTCTTCAACCCTTGTAATAGTCACCTAAGCACAATGTCCAAGCCCTTGAAGTCGACGGCTCTCAGCCAATAGTTTGATCAGCGCTAACGGGCATGCAGTGAGCCGTACCACAGCAAAGCCAGCTTAAATGCTTTGCTTTGGACAGTGTGACCAAACTTGGCATGGTGAAAGGATAGTGCTTGACGGCTCGAAACTGATATGGACTACTTCTTAGTATCCATCAACTTTAAGGAAATGTGCTTAAAGGTAGTATCTCTATTGAATCATCGTTCTTCGACCCCAGGCCTCTATGTGAATATCATCTCTCTTTAACGGTAAGTTTTCATGACGAGGAAACTTGAAACTCCAAGTCTCGCTTCCTTTCTCCTTTCTTGAGCTCCGGGGCTGCGAGGCTGGCCGGGCGCTTAGGGCAGTGGAGCAAAAATAACTTTCATTGTGCGTTGTACGAATCTGCACATGGCACACAAAGCAAGTGCCCGTCTGAACACAAGGGTTGATGCTATTTCAAGATTGTACTTGAACTTAGGACTTCATTGTGTGAGTGAGCATTGGATCCTAGACCAGGAAGCCCGGAAGGGCAAAAAGAAATGCCTTCAAGCGGATTTGAACCGCTGACCTCGACATTACTAGTGTCGCGCTCTGCCAACTGAGCTATGAAGGCTATTTTGTTTCGGAACGTGAAAAGGTGAAAATATACTCGATTATAAACTAAGGGAAATTGCGGGCCAGTCGTATTCAGTAGGTACGACCACATCACCTTCAAAGAGACAAGACCACCCCAAGACGTGTGGCTGTACACGGATGGCTCACTGCCCCAAAATGGCTGGACGGGGGCAGGATGGGCTATTGAAAGCGAAGGACAAATCATCAGATCTGGCCTACTATCCTGCGGGAAATGGGCTGAAGTGGCTGACGCAGAGATCCGGGCAATAGAGAAAGGCCTGCGATACATACCCGACCGGACACTGAGAAGTGCAAATACGGTATGGATATGCTCGGACAACCAGGCGGCAGTTCAACGAATGAACGTTAGAGCTGAGTCAGTGACCACGTCGCAATACGTCATAGACCAAGCAAAAATGTACATACAAGGCAGGAAAACTGCCCTCCCCGGACGCTCCTTCCACTGCATCTGGATACCTGGCCACTCAGGAATTCGCGGAAATGAGACTGCGGACGAGAAGGCAAGAGAAGCAGCTACTGAAGTCACAGACCGCCACATGTCTCTGGCCAGGACCAAGAGGTGGCTGAGAGAGACGGCACACCAGAACTTCCAAGAGTGGTTCTACGACAGGACAGACATAAAGGATCACAACTTTAGGAAACACTTGGACTTCCCTAAGAAAGACAGATTAAAAAGCACCAAAGTGCCTTGGAAAGTCTTAGGGACCATATTGGCGGCAGTATCAGGACATGGAGACTTCAAGAAGTACCACCAAAGGTTTAAACACCACTCGGCCCTCCTACAATGCCCCGCATGCGGCGGGGACAAGGAGACGCACGGATGGTCGTGCAAGAAGAAGAAGAAGAACCCGTGGACGGAGAAATTCGTCACCAAGTTACTGAAGGCAACAAATGGCGGAACTACGCTTGGGAAAAAGCTAATAACAAGCACAGGACAATAGGCTGCGGCCTTGAAAGAGCAAGTTAGGTCAAGCTTGCACTAGTAACACTGACTCACATCTAAATTTCCTTCTTTTCTTTTAGGTTTTGCTTTTTTTTTGGAGCTGAGCAGACATGCGCAGCAGCAGGGGAGTGTCTCACACAGGTCCCTATGGGTGCGGCGCCGTCGCTACCCGGGGCCAGAAGGGACACGGGCGGCAGGAGACACAGACAACAGGCGTCAGGAAACACGGACCTCTCTGGAGCTCCTGACTCCCAAAGGCCCATAGATAGTCCCAAGAGTCAAAATAGAATTTTATCATCATCATCATCGTATTCAGTAGGTAGTCATGAATATGGAGAAGATACCGACTAAGTTTCGACTACGAGGGATGGTGGGAAGAACAAAAAGGATACCGTCCAGCTTGAGCCGGCGTCCTCACCGAGCCCTCTTTCCACATTTCCCTATACACGAGACTCACTAGAACAGAGCTGGGCCACATCCTCGCTATCCGAACTGGCAATGGTGACTTTGACAAATACCACGAGCGATGGGGACACAACTGTCCACTTGGATGCAGGACATGCATCCAACGCCGAGATGGGACGAAAAACAACGAGGAAGGGGACGACAAGGTTGAAGATGAGCAGGAAGGAGGGGGGGAAGGGAGGAGGGATAGGAGGAGGGAATGTTTGCAGAATCGGAAGGAGATGTCGAGGAGGGCTCCATGGGAAGGTGGTGAGGGAGCTCTACTTCCAGCCACAAGCACAACTAAAAAGGTTCACATGATGCGGCAACAGGCATGCATATGGGAGGACAAAACCGTTGTACTCCGCCGAGGCTTGCCCCCGTGTCAAAGACCGCTGGTCTTTTAGACTAGTTTACACGCCGCAGGGACGTATCCGCGAAGCTTAGCATCCCCCCGATGGAGCACATCTCGTCCCGATGCGCTCAACACGAAGGAAACACCTGACCACTTGAACTTAAGATAGTTGTCACCCTTGCTTCAGGCTTGGCTATTTCAGGAGGTCAAGAATAAATACGCCGTGTAAAAGAGTTCAACTAGTAAGACAACATCGTTGTATTCGTTATTCTAGCTAATGTCATGATTACAAGTTCATACACCACCAAACCATACACTTCATATCCCATAGTCTACGTGGGTATATATGTATCGAAAAGACCAAACCAAGATATCCGTTACTCAAAAACATAGGAAATAGGAAACAGAAAATAGGAAAAGGGAATAGAGAAAACGCACTCATCACCGGCGGCGGCGGTACTTACTGTTGAAGCTAGGCCCGCCCTTGGCGCCATAGTTGCGCAGCTTAAGCCTCTTGAAGTTTGCATGCGCTAGCTCATTAACTTTGCGCTGTGGCTTTTTAGCTTGTATGGCATCGCTTTCAGTCCCAGCAGATGTAGGACCAGAGGTTTTCTTTCTCCTCCCATGATGCGCTTTCTGCGGTGGTGGCGGGACATTCTCGTCATTGATATCAACAAACTCGCCGTCCGAGTCGGGGCCCAAAAGGGCAGGGTCTTGCGGTTGTGTTTCGGGGATAACGTCGGAGTCATCGCCAGCGGCGTCAGCGGGTCGTTGGTAAATGGTCGGCTTGATCGTAACCTTACGGGTAGTCCGCTTAGGCTTCCGCTTTTTGTACCGCGTGTATGAGGTGCGGCCCTTGGACGTTTTCTCCTGATCAGTATCGTACATGTTGACATCATCAAACCCACTAAGAAGGCGTAGGCGGGGTTGACTGTCCAGTATTGTCTCACTAGCGCTGAGATCAGCTGCATTATCAAGACTGTCTTGCACAGGATATTCGTCTTCAGGCTCCTCGCTGCCAGTTATAGGTGTTGTCAGCTGCTGGAGGGGTTTGCGCTCAAACTTAGGTGGCGATGGATGGACAGGTCTACTAGGCAAGTCCTCAAACTCGGCTGCTTCCATTGCACGCATAGCTTCCTCGTCATCTTCATAAGCCTCCTCTTCAACTTTCCGCAGGCTAGCTACGAGGGAGCTTAGACCCTTTGTAAACTGTGGTCTACCTAAACGAACAGGACGACTAGGCGAAGTAAGCTCCGTTTCCTTATCAAAGATGATAGGCGCAGTACGACGCTTGAGAAACAATGGTGTACTGAAATCTTTAGAGGCAGACTTTGGAGTGGTTCCAATAGCAGAGCCAGAAGCAGGACCGCCTAATCGCTTTGTTGGAGTGAGGAAGGAGTCCAGCATCTGGCGTTTTGAGGCAGACATGGGAGTTCGGGTTCGGGAGAATACAGAGTCGTCGTCTGTCTCATCTAGCTTGCGTTTTTGTGGAGTTGAGATGTCTGCAAAGCCTACTTTGGAGGGCGACTTGTATTCCGTATCACTCATAAGGTCGAACAATCCTAGGACCCGGCCATCCCGTTGGGGGGTCGGCCCGATAGTTGAAGGGGGTTCCGGACTAGTCAGCCGTTTCGTCGTGGGTGTGAGAAAGTCAGGTTGGGCAATACGGGTTCTAGTTGGCGTCTGAAAGTGTTGGACACGAGTCTTGGACGGTGTCACGAGAATCGCCTGTTTGTATTTCCTAGGAGAGGCGGAGTGTGGTTCGGTCGGTCGGGAGTTTGCCGCTTTAGGGGACTTCTGCTTTGGCCTCTTACCGCTGAGTACATCTCGCAGGTTGTTATATTGTTTGTATTTGGCAGCTAAGGATAGAGGCTGTGTTAGTTGGTATCAATAGCGAAGTGTAGGCTGTAGCGTACCAATATCAGGACTGGCTTTGATAGCTTCCCGTGAAGGTTTTTGGCCGTTGTGTCTCTCAGCGTACTTCGATTCCCAGGATTTGAGCTCAGCCCTAATAGCAATACATTGCTTATCTAGCTTGTCACGCTCGGCAGGATCCATATCCGTAGATAGTAGAATATAACAGTAGAACAAATAGGGAGATTTGGGTGAAGGGGAGAAGAGTAACGAAGACGGGAGCGGATGACGTATATGTAGGTTAGCTTGCACGGTAAGAGAAACAAAGAAAAACCCCAAAATTTGATATAAGGTAAGCAAATAGCAATAAAGGATCGCTATGATGAACTTCAATAAAAAAAACCCCCCAATATAACAAAGGCACAACACTTTCAGTTACTTCTCTTCAGTGGCTCTAGGCAAGAGTTTAATTGAAAAAGTCCCGAGCGCGGCTACGCGCGTTTCAAACGCGTTGGAAAGGCAGTGCTCCACTTATTTTCACTAACCGGGGCTAAGCTCGGTCGGTGTGGGTCGCTACGAGTTCTGGAGGTGTCTTTGTTAAGACATTATGAGAGCTGCAAACAATGGAGCCTATGGTCTTCTATATGCTTAGGAACAATTCATTGTTTACAGTACTGACGCCATAGACTTGATTAGAAACTTCAAAGTATTCAGTCCCTTTGCCCCTGTGACCTCCTCACCACTCGTTGTCTGTCATGGCATTCAGTCCGCCTAGATCTTTCTCCATCGCTCGTAGTCTGTTCTGTAAATCTCTCTTCTTGCGATCTAATTCTCTAACCTCCTCTTCCTCGGCTCTCAGATCCTCTTCAGTTATGACTATACTGTCATTCTCATTCTCTTCCTCCTCCTCCTCATGCTTCATCCCATCTTCATCCATCCAGTCTTTGTTCATTGCTTCAAGCTGCAGCGACTGTTCCGCCACTTTGTTCTCGTAGTATGCCATTGTGTTCGCTAAGTTCGCATGCTTGTTCCTGATCTGTGAAATACGTGCCGCCACGCCTGCTGGTGAATACACCGTACACAGCTTCTCTGCCCCACGTAGGAGAACTTCGACATCAACATCTCCACCACCGGCCCCCGATCGTGCACTTGCCGTGCCTCGCTCACCGCGTCGTAGCTGGTCATGCAGTTCGCCACCCAGCACCGCCGCAACAGCTGTATTTCGTCGTGGCGCCGCACGGGACGTCGGCGGGCCTGTCGTCACCTCACCTGAGGCGACGTTGAAGACTGTCTGACGCCGTGATTTGGACTTGCCAGGCGCATCAGACTCCGAAGCACCACTTCCCCCGTGAGTGTTGGACGTAAAAGTAGCAGTGCTAGGTGTTTTCTTAGTAGGCGGAACACTAAATAGTGCGCGCTCGTGGGGTTCGGTGTCGCGGATGAGAGAAGTGATGTCGTGGTTAGAGAGAAGGGCGTTGGTGAAAATACGTGGAGGTGGAAAGCTGCAATATAAACAACAGTCAGTAGTGCGAAGTATTGAAAGAGGGACACCTCAGCTTACGGTAGAGAGTTTATGCCTTCACAACAAAGCTGTATTTGTTCTAAATGCACAGAAAGCAAGGACATGGTGTGTATTATTTATTGATTGCTGAGATCAAGGTGTTTGCTTTGCGCACCAATCACTTGGCTGCTGATATTTGCTCTGAATGTGTTGGAGAAGTAAAAGCTGCGCTTGTTCTGAAAAGTCGAGGTCTAATAAAGAAGCGATGATTGAGGCAAAAGACTAACTGTCAAGCTGCTCTACGTCAAAAGTGCGATAAAAGACTTAGTTACGTATGTTTATGATTTTATCTCTTATCGATAAGAATAGAAGCCCCCCCCACCCATATAGCTTCTCTTCTCTAGATATTCTTTCTAGGTTCAATAAGCTTAGATAAGAACAGCTATTAAACTTCAACCAAGATATGACACTTGCTATACATGAACATCTAAGCTTCTCGCGGCCTTGCGACTTGTAAATAAACACATGGCTCGCATCAGGCCTAGTCAGGCCTGTTTTAATAGTATTGTGCGTTAACGCGATACTTAAAACTAACTTCAAAATAATGTAAGAAAGACTCAGCGAACAATATAAGGTGAAATGCTTTCAAGGCCAGACTTAAAGCAAAAAGTAGATACTCATACGCTAAAGAAATTAGAAACAGAAATATAAGCAAAAACACAGGCTTGCCTATCTATCCTATTCACAATTCCCACTAAAAAAAAGATAGGACAGGAAGGAAAATCAAAGGGGAATAGTTAATTTGTTCATGTTTTGTAATATTTTTAAAGTGGTGATATGTGTATGTGATGTGATATAACTAATGTTCGTTCGAATATGTAGTGGTGTAATGTAGTGTAGTGTGGTGTGGTGTGGTGTAGTTGGTCGTCAAGGTCATTATTGGCTTTAGGGGTACAGAAGGACGCCATTGTCGTTTTCATTCTCAAAGTCTTCATCATCAGACTGGACTTCCATGATCTCCCAGCCATGGTAAGGGAGCTCGCAGTCAAGCGAATAGTCATAATGCTTGTCTTCATCGTCTGTGTCCGGTTCCTCTAGCTCCGGAATCCGCTCGGGTTGTGGGTCTGCCGTAGATCCAGGCCGGCGCTCGCCAACCCGACGGCGGATGCGGCGATCGCCCAAGAAACCGCTTTCGCTAAAAACAGTACCCTCTCGGTATTGCGACCGTAGGTCCTCAATATCAGGGTCATCACGATCGCTAAAGGGCCGCTTGCCTATACTGCTACCGTGGCTCATGCGGGTTTGACGCTTGATCTCCCGCTGACGCTTCACAAAGTCGCGGACTTCAGGTTCTTCCAGGTCAGAATCCGACTCGTAGCTACGGCCCACGTTGAGGTTGCTCATTCCCGAAATTACATCCCTCTCCACAAATGCATGACGTGACCGCGGATGACTATAGTCTGGATCCACACATTCTTCAATACTAGAAGGTCTCAGAATAGTGATTTCACAGTTGTCCAGAACTGGGTCGAAATCACTGCCAATTTCCTCAAGCTCAATGCCACAAAATGATTCCACAACAGTAACAGTTGGCGTGGAAATTTTGAAGGGAGTGCGATTTCCTGGGTATGAGCTTCCGGTGCTAGGCGTAAAGCGGGGCTGGGACAAATTGCGGTGACGCTGTTGGGGATTGGGATGGCGCAGGTTGCGATTTCTGCTAAAACGGCCTGCATGGCCATCTTCGGGGTTTGCAGAGTTCCAGCTGTACGGTTCATCAAACTCGAAGGGTGATTGGGCAGGTCGGCGGAGAGGCTGCGGAGAGGAAGTGTCTAAACCAAGAATCGTCGAGGGAAAAATGGTATTGGGCTCAGGCAGACTACTACTAAAGGCAGTTGTGAACTGCGAGGACGAAAATTGGGGTCTTTGAAACGCAAGCTTCTGGGCCAGCCCAAATTGGGAAGCGTGCTGAGCGAAAATAGGTCGAGCTGAAGATGACTTTTCAGTGATGCCAGGCATCCGTGACTGTGGATAGATATCCGGCGTTTGCGGGGGCGAGGCAACAGGCGGAGGAACGCCCTTAGGTGGGTTGGTGGCAGGGTGAGATGATCGAGACATTGTGATTAGACGTTGGGGCGGATAGAATAGGCAGCCGAAGAAGAATGCTATTACGGATGGGCTAGAGGGTAAAATTGCGAGATGAAGACAGACTTGAAGTTAGAACAAGACGAGCGGATCTTGTATATTCGTCGAAATAACCGATTACAAGATTCCCCAGTCCCTCAAAAGGGGGTAAGCCAGGGCGAGGTTTCTGGAAGAAGAGGATAAAAATAAATCGGCCCTGACTTCTTTCTCCCTTGTCGAGATTGGCTGACTTTTGGGGTTTTTTTTTGGCTCTTCACACAGCGGCATACAGAATGCTTGGGCTGTGATCAATGGGTATGCGACGTGGGGTAAAACAAAACAAAATAAGTAAGAGACCAGAAATGGAGGGGCAAGGAAACTCGACGAAAAGAAGGGGAAGGGGAGATGAGGGAAAGACCGACGAAAAATGAGGCTGTAATTTTGCTTAGTGCAAAACAGAATCGACAGATCTCAGTTTACGAAGCTAAAAAAGAATTTTGCACGTGTAGACTTTACACAGGCTGAAACAGTGATCAAGGTTCAGTCTGTATTTGTTCTACTGAGTGTAGAGTAGGCGGACGAGAAGAAAATAACACACAATTGATAAGAGGTGTTGAGCTCTATAGGACGAATGTGCAAGAGTAAAACTGCGACGATTAGCTCTTTAGCAACAGCAATAGAGGCGACTTGAAGGGCGACTAGTGCTGGCAAGACATATGTGTCGAGAGATGAGGAGAAACGAAGACTTCACAGGCTCAATAACGTCTTGGGGGTGGAAGGGAGACAGGAAGGTTGAAGTGAGAATGAACCAACAACCAGCAAGCGAGTTTAGTGATGCAGACTGTGCGAGACCCGCAAAGGAAGGGAAAAGCAACCGTTGGATAGGGTGCAGGTGCATACACATACATATAGTTGGATTACAGACGTAGACGTACACGCTGACAAGGATTTCAACGGGCTAGGAAGCTTGGTTGTTTATATATGAATGGACAAATATCAGTCCTTCATCCCACGGAAACAGAAGCCTATGGGACACAAAAGGCGGTGTTGCTTGCCCATGGCTTGTTGGACAGAAATGCAGACTCAAAACAGAGTTGCAAAGACAGACACAGTGCAACACCGGTGCCACATGTCGAGTGCTCGCTTCTAGGGATCCGATTATGTGCATATGAAGCCTCTGCCGCCACCAATATATGACCTCCCTCAATGATATGAGCCCAGTTCAGTCTATGCACTGTCCAAAGTCGGAATGGGGGTTTGAGTCAAGTGAGAATTCGGGTCATGGTGCATGCGTATGTACGTATGTACATGCTGCCAAGGGTTCAACTCGGATTGTTGCAGCTTTCCTTGCCATGGGTTGAAAGGGAATTGGACCAAGCAGATAATAGGGCAGCATGATGCGGTAATATTCAGAGGTCCACACGATTCTAAAAGGCGATGTAAGGTCAATCTGGGTATACGACTTCTCGCAGAGTCCCCTTGAAATCTATATCAGTTGCATACCTAGAGCTATGTCAGCGAAAGGGAGGATGTTTTCATCCCACTCGGAGTCAGGCTGAGGAATAGAAACAGAGGGGCGCTGAAATACATTGATGCAGTGCCAGCTTGCACAGGCTCCAACAAAACCAAACGAGATGCGATGGCTGCATAGGGAGCTGCAGGATGCTCTGAGCGGCCTAGCATTGCAAGAAAACAAAGGCAAATTTGCAAGATTGGCCTAGTTAATAAAGCCACCTTGGTATCTACTGGTAAGGGAGGAAAGTGAAAACTCTTCATTTGCGTCACCCTCTGCCGCCTTCCCCCCTTGATAACATTGTACAGCAAACGATAGGGAAACAAATACACAGTACGTACACTAACATAGTGCTTTCCCAGTGCCAGTACATTTTATCAGGCACAGTATATTGTTATTCGTACAAAATCGATTGTGGCACTTTGGCACTTGCCCCATCAAGAAATATATAGAAAGACGTGGCCTTGGTTGAGGTAGTTCTCAATATGGAGCAAGGATAAGTGTAAATCAGACAGAGATTAGCTTTAATGGACAATGGCTTCAATGGACAATGGCTTCAATCATACCAAGACAGCCTTCGCGGGGCCCCCTTTGTTCCTTGTAGGCGGCATATTAGCTCCACCATGCTATAGCTATAGCGTATCAGGAGGCCAATTGTAAATCCACAACACATGCGCTTTGTTGCTTATGCTTCACTGAGGCTCAAGCGGAAGAAGGAAAAATGCCACGTCACGTGATTGGGCGTACTTGATAGAAGGGTCAGTGAGACAAGATAATTGGCACTGTTTTAGCAATATATAGCTATATTTTTTTAATGTGCTACTGTTTGATTATCGTCATTCAATACACCAAGAGCAAATCAGCAGCAACTTGTCTTACTTGACAACACTCAGGGACAATGTCTGTTGTTACAAAGCCCAAGAACTCTCAGCTTCAATAGCCCAAAGCATTTCGACTTCTTCGCTCGAAATTTTCACCCAACTCTCATTTCTGGCTTATGTGTAAACAAGTCTACCATTCACATGCCCTACATACATGCGCATAATTTCCAGTCTCGATTACCAGCGAAAACAGCCCTGTGGCTTTATGGGTCACAAACCTTTCCAAAGCTTAGAGATCCTCCCCCTGTTTACCTCTGCAAAAAAGGCAGATAGCAATAGGAAATGTAGGCAACGGGCAAAGATCACCTGTCGCTTCTTCATACATATGTCTATGTATGTATATACGCATGTATGGCTTGCTTCTCAGTTTCTTCACTTACATATGTCCTGACAAGACAGCCTAACTCGCACGTATAGACATAAGGCTTAAAATTACAGTACAAAATTTAAACAAGAGGACCATTACAAAAGACTGATATTGGACCAAGGGAAAAATTTGGTGTTACATTGAGCGTAGGGCGACGATGCGTACGCAACTAACTCTCCCATTAGTTAATGCCTAGAGCACATATTGTACACATGGCCCCAGTCGCCATGCTCTTATCCTCATTTCTCAGGCTCTATGAGTTGCGGTGGCAGACAAATATAGTACATTACGTTTAAAATGTAGCGTAGCTTGCATATACACACAGTACAGTATTCACATCCCATGCATAAGAACATAGGATTAGCCTAGCCTAGCCCCTCCAACTCCAACAAGCCACATAGCATGAATTACATACAGCTTATATGTCTTCAACTCGTCACTGTTTGAGCAGGTTGTCAAGGCTATCAATTCAGGTAAGAAGCGCAAAGTCATTGAGGAGTAATGTGAACACGTACCGTAGATTCATTATTATAGTGCTTTAGGGTTTATTGCTAGGTTAGTAGTAGCTAGGCCAATACTTTTCATTTGTGACGATCCATCGATGTTTGCGCTAAATCCCCAGCAGGGAATCATTAATAAGGGTTAGAATACAGACCCTGGCATGGCTTACACGTGACCGTGTTGCCTAAGGCTGCGTGGAGCCAACCCACCACGTCGCGAATCTGGCGAGGCTGTGAAAATCGGTCTATAGGGCACATCTGTTTTCCTTCCATCTTCCCAATCATCTTCTTGTCTCCCAACGGTCGCCTTGCCTACAAAATTTCATCGCCCTTGCTAACCTTCGACTCCATTTACAATTTTTCTTTGGCGTTTTGACGTTAATATTGACTAAAAAGGATCTTATCATCACTGCCATCTTTCATCGCCATTCCCAACAGCCCAAAAAAGTGTGCGACCTGAGGCGCATGCGCAATATTGCCCTTTTTTAACAGTCAAGATTTTTTGAACCATAACAGCCCAAGATGAATAATAGCACGCCTGGAACACCCGTCATGCAGACACAGGCGACGATCAATGGCCGGCAGTTTACCATATTCCGACCAGAACATATATTGCAAATGACCTGGTTACCGGAAAGTGAACGCCAACGCTATCAGTTGGGTTTGCGATCCCTATATGCCTCGTTCGAAAACAGCCCTAAAGACTCGGATGAGCAGCAAGGAGCCAAGAAGAAGATACTGGAATTTTCTATGTCTCTTAACAACAAACGTAGACAGATTCTCCAGCAACAACAACAGCAGCAGCAGCAACAGCAGCAGCAGCAGCAGCAACAGCAACAGCAACAGCAACAGCAACAGCAACAGCAACAACAGCAGCAGCAGCAGCAGCAGCAGCAGCAGCAACAGCAACAGCAACAGCAACAGCAACAGCAACAGCAACAGCAGCAACAGCAGCAGCAACAGCAGCAGCAACAGCAACAGCAACAGCAAGTAGTGGCCCAACAGGGCCAGATGCCCCAGCAACAGACACAAGCCCAAGTCGTTGGTCAGGCGCAAACTCAGGCGCAACAAGCGCAGGCTCAGGCGCAGGCGCAGGCACAGGCGCAGCAAGCACAAGTACAAGCACAGGCTCAGGCTCAGGCACAGGCTCAGGCACAGGCTCAGGCCCAGGCCCAGGCCCAGGCCCAGGCCCAATCCCAAGCTCAGGCTCAAGCTCAAGCTCAGGCTCAAGTGCAGGCTCAGGCACAGTCTCAAACCCAGGCCCAACAAGCTACCCAAAATTCTCACCCAATAGCCCCTGCTGTTTCTGTAGCTCAAGCATCTGCAGCTAACATGGCCAATCGTTCGCCGAGCATCGCCGCCACGGCACCTGTCACGACCAAAATCCCTGAAAACATTATGAAACATATTAGCTCGATGCCGTGGACCCCACCACCAACACTTCTCGACACAAAGGGTGTTGAAGCTGTCCAAAAATGGATTGGGGACGCCAAGAAGAGCTACGTCAAGGCTCTCATGACTATTGAAACTACCCGTACGCGGTTGAACATGATCGGAACGGCTTACAAAGAAAAGAGCGACAAGGGGACGGCAACGGCTGAGGAGACAACCAGATACCAGCACCAGCGAGAGCAAATCCAAAAATCTTTTACTGATGCTAATAGATACGTCGAGCAGTTTCGGAGACAGCAAGAAGCATGGAGAACATCTGCTACAAGTAAAGTTGCAGCAGCTATAGCCGGGACCAATCGATTGGTTCAGGGAACACAAGGCACCACGCCATCTGGTACACCGGTAATCGCGCCTGCTACAGCCCCATCGCAACAGGGAACCCCTCAGCCAGGGGGTACGCCAGTTCATCTTAATTCACAAACCGAGGCGGCAAAGGCTCAGCAACAGGCTACTGCTACCGCTACTACCGCCAACCGCACCCAAAAGCCACAGCAAATCCAACCCCAACCTGCTAAGCCTTCAACTCCAGTGTTGACCCGCCCTTCGAATATACCGGCCAATCAGATTCACTCCCATCCAATTCAACCACAGATGGCACTCCAAGCTCAGCAGCAACAGCAACTGCAGGCCCAGCAACAACAACAGCAAGCTCAAGTTCAAGCTCAGGCTCAGGTCCAACAGGCACAAGCCCAAGTCCAGGCTCAGGCGCAACAGGTTCAGCTTCAGCACCAAGCGCAATTGCAGCATCAAGCACGACTACACTTACAGCAGCAGCAGCAGCAGCAGTTACAACCTCAGCAACAGCCCCAGCAACAGCTTCAGAATACTAAAGCGCACCCGCCGCCTGTCAACACGGCAATTGCAACGTCCGCTATAGGCGGGCAGATTTTGACAGGCGCGCCGAGTGCAATTACTCCTAGAGTTGGGACTCCGCAGTCGGCAACATCAGGTGGCCAGGTCCGGCCTTTGAGCATGTCGGCTGCTGTCAATATGGCCAACCAAAATCAACGACAGCAATCCGTGACACCCACGCCATCGACACAAACTACGAATACGGCAAATAAGATGGCGATTCCTAAGCAGTTACCAGAGCGCGCTACTCAGATACCCCAGCCAGTTGCCATGGCTGGTGGTGCGGGTCCTGGACGGCCTACATACAATGCCGGTACTGGAACCCAGGAGGTGTTCTTGCTCAGCCTGCAATTCCCAAGGTGCAGATTCCGCAATACATTAATGAGGCTGAGGGAGATCATGTCCTTAGCAAGAAGAGACTTGATGAACTTGTCCGGCAGGTGTGTGGTGGGCAACCTGAAGGCCAGGAGGGGAATATTCTAGCACCGGATGTTGAGGAGGTAAGTTTTTCCGTTTATTTCTTTATGTTGTATATTCCGTGCTGACATGGCTTGTAAATTGCAGAGCATCATGACATTGGCGGACTCCTTCATCGACAATGTCCTTCTGACGGCCTGCAGAAATGCCAAGGAACGTGGGTCTAAGAGTTTGGAAACACGTGATATCCAGCTCGTGTTGGAGCGTGTGTATAACATCCGCATTCCCGGCTACTCTTCCGATGAATTGCGGATCGTGCGCAAGATCCAGCCGTCGGCTAGTTGGATTACGAAGTTGAGTGCTGTCCAGGCGGCTAAGGTTACGGGTAAGGGCGAGTAAGGCGAACGAACACAGGGAAAATATATGAGGAAGGAAGGGGAAGAGGAAGAATAAGGCGTCTTGGGTTGTTTTTGTTTGTCTTTTTTCCTATTTTAAATTTGCCAAGGAAGGGCGGGTGGTTAGTTAATATTGAAAGGAAACTGCAGAAAGCAGTGTGTTATTGAAGTCGGAGTTGGAAACCTCTCCTCTCCTGCCCTAGGGATATTTTGATCAGAAGGGACTAGGGCGATGGAAATTGAGCTATTTTTCTTGATTTTTTTTGTAACTGGGCATGTGTTCTAAATAAATGCCTTCTCCCTGTGAGGCTGAAGACTGATGTCAAGTGGATAAATGGAACAGGGTCGCATTATCTGTAGGTATGCTGCCGTAGCAGTTTGAAGCTGGTACTTGTTAGAGATGGCTTTGGGTTTCACTAGATGTTACTGAGATGCTTTTGCGAAAACGTTGAAGGTGTTTATACGCGCTATCTAATATTGTGACGGAGTGTAGCCGTTGAAGAAAAGAGGTCTGGCTTTGTTCATTAGTTCGGGCGTTGGGTTTAGAGACGCTATTCCATTGAAGGGCATACGTAACACAAGTGATAGGATAGACCTGATGTCATCATATTGGTTACATGGCCTGGTTCTATTTTAGCTTATAGCTAGACCGGAGTGTGTTCTTTGGGTTCTGTGATGTGTTTGCCATACTGATGGGTCTTTTGGCAGGGCCGGTGGGCTCTTAATATGGTACTGCGTTGTAGGGCGCCTTCTGGCCTTGGCGAATACGAGTTGAAGATTTCTGCGAAGTTGTTTTTGGAGGTGCGATACGCCTTGAGAATTGAGTGTGTCATGAGCTGTTAATCGCTCAACTCCCAACTTACATATGGACGGTCTCCTTATCCCATATGGTCAATAAAACCACAGACTATCTCTCGCAACTTCTATTTAAGCTATGGGATTCTGCATGTGATCCTTGAAAATGCGGGTTCTGGTGCGAGAAAAGACGCTGTATCATAGATTGCCAAGTTGTTGTAGTAGCAGACACTGCGGTGTTTACATTTGTTCTCAGGGCGATTAGGTGAGTCTTGAGTTTTTAACTGCTTTTGAGCAAGTAGCGACTGTCTTCCCTTTAGTAGCTGTGAGCTGTCAGAACTGATAGCCCGTTTAGTGGAGATATATGGTCTCAATTATCAATCTATTAGACAGTCCCTGGTATATACTGTTACGAAATGAAAATGTTGTTCGATCACATTGAGGACTGAGGTTCTGTAGCTTATACGATCACGTGGCACAGTAAGTCACGTGACCTAAAGAACCAGGGTTAGAGCTGTTGTGGGGTTTATGGTTTGTAACTTGTGTCCTAAATTTCTTAGGTTTAGCATAGCGCTAGGCTATGTACTTGGTAAAAGCTTCTCTAGCTTACTGCACACTGACTGGACGCCTTGTCAAGTTGGCCCTGGTGATGGCTGAGATGCAGTGGAGAGTTTTTAAAGTGAGGATATAATGAATGGTATGCTTGGTAGCTTCAATAAAACGTTCTTTTCTACATGTGATACTCTGAGGCTCTTATTTTAGAGGCACCTGTATGTATGTATACCGAAAGTTGCACCAGGCTTTCTTTCCCATTCTTCACTAAAAACCTTGGACTTATCTTGCTGCTCCCTGTCTTGCTGTCTTTCCCTGTACAAAACCCACTGTCGTCACCATTTCGCCGCCTGCCACCACAAATACCCCAGCCATAAACAGCTAACTAAGCTAAGCTTCCTCTGTTTTTCTCCTCACCTTCAGCCTCTTTGCCCACCCATCCATTCATCCAATAAACAATTGGCGATATTTCCAAAGCAAGTCCGATCAGACTTCTAGCCTTTGGCAGTCTATTTTATTTATCCTCAATTGAAACCCAACCTGATCGCGATCCTCGAATTACGGTTAAATCGACTTGTCGCCATCTACCATCATCGATCACATCACATACACGCATCCGTACTTGCAAAACACGCAACAACGTACAGCGCCGCTGGCTATACTTGCTGAAATCTGAAATGCCCGCCGATAACAGAAAGACTAAAAAGGACAAAGACGGTGACGAGAAAATGACTGTGATCGTGCCCCCGTCTAAGAAGCTGAATAAGAAGGCCGACGCCGATGTCGACATGACGGATGCTGCTACCGATGTGGTTGAGCCAACCGTCGATCCTGTTGCCCAGGCCATTTCAGGTACGCTTACTGGCAATAGACATGCCGTGTAGATGATGAATGGGCCGATGCTTGAATGCTGGGTGTATTGCTTGAGTACATCCTTGAATGCATCTGGCTTCTGCCCTGCGTTGGTAGTCCTGGCCCATCTGGCAGGCTTCAATGTCATCTGTACTGTTTCGTCATCATCTCTGCTATTCCCTTTCCTGTATGAAATCCCTGGCTAACTCTTTTGCTTTCACTTAGATATCAAGGCCAACTGCGCACTACTAGACCGCGGTGTTACCCTTTTTGATGCCCGTTTCTCTTTGCGAGCCCTTCGTTCCATTTCTCTACTTCGCAAGCGTCTCACGCCTGATGTAATTGCTACTGCTGTTGTCGAGACCTACCCTGCGTCATCGGCATCCATCTCTATCGCCAAGGGCATCCTGGCTACCATTGGTCGTGAAGAAATGTCCTTTGTATCAACACCTGCCGATATTGATGTCGATAGCGAACCCAAAAAATCGTCCTCAGTAGCTAAGAAGGAAAAGGAAGCTAAGGAAGTCTTTCCCGAGGTTGGCGTCTACCTAAGCATCTTGGTGCAGGTCTTCTTGCTAGATCACAAGGAGTTCGATAAGGGCGCTAAGTTTTCGACGGAGTTGGCCGAACACATCCATTCTCTCAACCGCCGCACGCTCGACTCATTGGCCGCGAAGGTCTACTATTATCTCTCTTTGTTCGTTGAGCAGCTATCGCCTAAGCCACCTTCGCCGCAGTCTCCCATTGTTTCTATCCGCCCCATCCTGCTCGCCGGTCTACGGACTGCCGTTCTACGCAGTGACACCGACACACAAGCTGCAGTTATCGTCCTGCTGCTGAGAAACTACTTGCTGACTTCCAGCATTGAACAGGCTGACCTGCTTGTTTCCCACACTCAATTCCCTGAGAATGCCTCCAACAACCAGGTTGCTCGCTTCCTATACTACCTTGGCCGTATTCGGGCCATCCAGCTGCGCTACACTGAGGCTCATGAGCACTTGACAGCTGCTTCGCGCAAGGCCCCCTCAAGTGCATGTGCCGTAGGCTTCACGCAAAGTGCCACCAAGATGCTGATAGTGGTTGAGCTTCTGATGGGTGACATCCCTGAACGGGCCACTTTCCGCCAGCCTGCGCTAGAGACATCACTACAGCCGTATTTCCAGTTAGTACAGGCTGTTCGGGTAGGCAACCTAGACCTATTCGAAAAGGCCATTGCATCCGAAGCCAGCACCTTTCGCAAAGACAACACGTACTCGCTGGTCCTGCGCTTGCGCCAGAATGTCATCAAAACCGGTATCCGTATGATGTCGCTGTCATACTCACGTATTCCGTTGCGTGACATTTGCATTCGTCTGCAGTTGGGCAGTGAGGAGTCAGCTGAGTACATTGTTGCCAAGGCCATTCGTGATGGAGTCATCGAGGCCACTCTTGACCGTGAGCACGGATTCATGAAAAGCAAGGATGTTGGCGATGTGTATGCGACGCGCGAACCAGCTGACGCGTTCCACGACCGTATTCGTGCCTGTCTAGCGCTGCATGATGAGAGCGTCAAGGTATGTACATATAGACTTAAACACACTAAGCTATGCTTGTCTGCGATACGCGGGTTTTTCAAGGTTATTCTGTTGCCCATAAAAGTCAAGGTCTTTTTACTAACAAGTACCTCCTTCATTTAGGCCATGCGTTTCCCTATGAACCAGCACCGCCTTGAACTCAAGAACGCTCAGGAAGCGCGCGAGAGAGAACGCGAAATGGCCGACGATATCCAGAATGGTGACCTGGATGATGAGGACATGAGTGGAGACTTTGATGGCATCTAGGTGCCGTAGACCCCAACGGCTAGTACTAGTACTATTGAAGCGTTAATCCAATCATGTTCATGGGGTCTGGTAAGGAATCTTTAAATTTCTCCCCATGCTCACGTTAGCATACGCAATTTTTGCACTTGGTTATCATAATAGAAGCGAGGCGTTTCCACAAGTAAATGAACACATGCAAAGATGTAGACTGTTATTGTAGCTAAACAATAAGTATATCGAGAGGTATCACGAAAAGTAGTCAAGAGAAGAAAACAAGAGAAATACGCAAGATAGACGGAAGATTGTAGCCCCAGTCAGCTACTACCCACCCGGTCCCACAAAACCTCCCTCCGTCTTCTTGATCGCATATCCCTCTACAAATCCAGCAGGGTCACACGCACGATCCATGTTAATTTTATTGTGTACTACCCAATCACGCACCGCATCGCGTGAAATGTACACATAGCGGGTCTGTTTTTGGTCCTGGCTAGACTCCTGACCCGGGACACTGTGACCTAATACGGACGTCGAAGATGCCGAAGTGCCTGATAGTGTTTCAGCAGATTGCAATGCACGAGGTCGTTGGCTTTGCGACTTGCCTGACTGCAAGCCTGCATCGTCACCCTGCACAACGTCCATTTCTCGTAGTGTCGTGAGGCAGTCCTCAGGCGTGATCCAGGTGGCTTGGCTGCAATCGTAGATATCAACCAAGACATCAGCGTTAGATCTATTGCTAGTCGAGGCAGCAGCACTAGCCGAATATTGCGCGTTTGTTGCGACCTTGGTAGTGTCTACACTGAGTAGCCAGCGCGCAATCTCACTACCCCAGAAGCGGCGATAGCCCTTAAGCCCAAGATCAGATATAGGCTTCTCCGGTCCACCGAGCAGGCCCTCACGCCGTGCAATCTCATAGGATACGCCCATTAGCAGAGCACCAAGGCCCTTGCGCTGCCAGGGCGGGAAGACGAGGATACAGGCCAGATTGTTGTTGTCCCAGGACATCTTCTCCTTGGAGAAAAAGCCGGTAATGCGCGGCATGGTGCTTTCAGTGGCTTCAGAGGGAGTAAAGGTGGCAGGGGAGTAGACTAGCAAGAAGAAATTGAAGTTATGTACATCATAGAAGACGGACTTGGTGTCGAGGAAGAGTTTGCCAAATAGTGAGAGGTTTTGACAGAAGAGCTGTTCAGGCAAGTTAAAGGTTAGTTGTGCGCGATTTCAGCCGGTACACAACACATATTAAGGGAGACATACCGAGTCCTTCTCACCGTCTACCTCCCATACACTCCATTCACCCGCCTCTCCTTCTCGCGTCGGATGGACATACACCTTCCGCCCCGGCACGCTCCCGTAGAGATGGTGCCCCATGCTACAACAGAATTTGACATGCTTTGCCCACGGGAGTACTTCTCGTGCATATTTAAAGCAATATGGACACACATACAACTTTTCCAGCAGGGGCGCTTGGCGCTTACGGCCGTGCGCTCTCGCAGGACGGCTGGATGGCTGGCCTAGCACATCTTTGCTGTATGGAGATGGATACCACGTACGGAAGCAAAGTTCACCTAGCACGACATAGTCGATGTTGCGATCTGCACAGGGCATGTTGGTGTTGGAGGATGCTGTGGCGGATGTTGGCGTAGTGGAGGAGATTGTAAATGTGGCTAGGTTGTGGGCTGACACAGTAGCAGTGGCAGCCGTTGAGGAAGAGCTGGAAGAGGCATCTTTCCGTCTGTTTGCACAGCCTGCCCGCCGTCTGGTTTGAGGGGGCGATGGTTCTGGCTCCGGGTCAAGTGTTGCGTCATGTGGAGAGTCGTTCACACGCAATTCGCTCAGCTGTTCCATCGCAGCAGCTTTGCGCGGCCTCCGACGTTTCCGAGCTGGGAGAGTTGCCGGCACCGTGTCTTTTGACGGCTGGGCTTCCGGCTCGATCTCCATGAAAATGTCCTCTGGTTCCTCCGTCCCTCCATCTCTCTTAATCGCTGTTTTTGCAACAGCATTCTCACGAGAATTCAGCAAAGAGTCAGCCTGCTGCTGCGATCGTTTAAAGGCCAAAGTAGTCTGGCGCAATGAGCGCGCTTCACTCCCATCGGGTACATCCTGAGTTTGACTAGCTGTGGAAGCTGGTTCAGCGCGTTTCCGCTTGCTTGTAGGCATGGCTTTTCAGGGTCAGACAGACTCAGTCTAGGGTTAGAAACAGAGAATTGCCAAACAAACAATAGCTCGTTAAGCAGCGATAAAAAGAAACAAATTTATTGCAGCAACACAGCACCGATTATCCAAATTGATTAGTGAGCTTGAGTATCATCTCTGAGGGTTTTGGACAAGAGGCGTTGATAACGTATTTGTAACTTCAACCAGGGCAACGCGTTTCTATAACCCTATGCAACCCTAGGTAGATAGAAAATTATACAAATATGAACTGTGAAATGCGGCTTCTTGCTGGCCGGCTCCAAAAATCAATAAAGTAGCTTTCCAAATTAAACTGATTTCATCAATAGCTTTACGGGAACGGGTACATGTACTAGAAAGAGTGTAGTTGTGTTTGGTCACGTGACCAATGAAGTCGTGATTAGAAATACGCACAGTTGAGTATTTCTAGGCATGCTCATTAATAGTGTGTAACAACGCTGTTCATATGCTGTAGTGTGATGAAAAAAAAATCGAAGGATAAAGTCAAATTACACGGTACGCCAAGGGTATCATAGAAGCGGAATATAGACAACAAGAAGGAAAACAAACGCAACGCAAATACAGAGAACCAATCACTTATAGTGCTCGGCCCACAAAGGGAGACATGGAAACTAGTCGTGTTGATCCAGCTGCCTCAAACTGCTTGTCATCTATAGACGCAGTCTCGAGGGTTTGCTGACGCTGGCTAATCATGTCAACGGCATCGACAAACCAGTAAAGCAGGGTTTTGCGGTTGATAACGATGATTGCAAGGTCCCAGACACTGGAGAACAGATGGATGGTTAGAACAAGAGAGCAGGGAATGAAAATAGCACTGGTATCTTACCTGATGATCCAGATCAAGCTGTACACGATGACGCTCGTGTAGTCGGCCTTAATTCCCCAAAATGAGTAACTCTTAGGGAATGGTCCGTCTGATGCTAAGTACACCAGGAATATCACAATGTAGCTAAAGATCAAGATGCACTTGATAAATGCTACCCACCCCGTTAGGGGCTTATCGAAATGGGCAATGGAATAGAAGTTGAGGATCATGTCGATGCTTAGAAGTATTATGAGCGTGATGGCAGGAGGGCTGTTGAATACGATATTAGCACTGGAAGAGACAGCGTAAGGTGACAGATAGACTCACCCAGAAGACCGGTTTACAGCGGCCTCATCATAGTTGAGGTAAAAGGCTAGCATTAGCATCATGAACATACACACTACTGTGTGTGCTGTCTCAGCTACTATGCCTAGAAAACAGCGCAGACCCGTGCATTTAGACAGATCTCGCGAATTAGGCCCTGCCGTGCGGGCAGCTTCAGCCTCATTAGAGTCGACTGGTGGACGAGCAGTGGTAGAAGCGGGACTGTTGGAAAGAACCAGTGGAGGAGGGCGGTGGTGCTGCTTCATTTTCGTGAGGTGGCGGTGCCCAATTCTATTGCAGACTCTTTTCCTAAACAATTTATAGTCGTGTCAAAGTAAAGGAGAGGGATTTGCGAGCGGGATCAGGACAGCGAGGATACGC
Organism: Ceratocystis lukuohia; assembly: GCF_044167205.1. Lineage (NCBI taxonomy): Eukaryota > Fungi > Ascomycota > Sordariomycetes > Microascales > Ceratocystidaceae > Ceratocystis > Ceratocystis lukuohia. Next base: position 1,009,160 of record NW_027263527.1, read on the forward strand.
GTGTGTTCTGAGTCCAGCTCAGGCCGTCGAGGCAGGTTGGACCAACAGAATGGCTTTCTAAAAGCATGAGGGGAGGAGTGGCCGGTGAGAAAGACGGCCAAAGAGAGTATGTGTGAGGGGGAAAGGGAGAGAAATAGAGGTAGAGAGCAGCAAGCAGCCAGACTAGGATAGGCCACTCGGCTTAATAAAGAAATACGGAAGAGTGTAGGTCCGGTATTTGAATGAAGATATGGAAGAGAGATCAAACAAGAGACGCGTTGGTTGGGTTCGTGTCAACTAGCAACAAGCAAGGCCAAGATGCAAAAGAACCTGATAAAGGACGGCACGAAGACGGCAGACGGGTGAGCGAGCGAACGAGCGGAGGGAACTAGCGATGCTACATATATAGCAGCAAATATGCCAACATCAAACACTCCAAGACTTCCTCTATGCCCTAAAAAACCCTGATAGCCCTAATATGCCCTGAATATCTATAGCCTGCTTGCTGGCTGACTGAGAAATCCCCCTCAAAACGCCGCATCTAACATATCGGATGGCGTCTTAGCCGGGGGTCTTTCTCCTTGCACTTAGCCTTCCCTTTGCATTTCGGGAATTTCCAGATAATCCAACCAACGGTTGACCTTGTCTGACCTGAAATTTGGTGGACTATCAGACGAAGGTAGAGGGGCGGAGAGGCGGCAGCCGAGCAAACAGAGGAGGTCTGTGTGGTTCAGGTGACATCGAATGGTGCTGTAAGCGCAAGCTCTATAGTGGCTGTTGGGCAAGTTACAGCGCTTTTGTCTGCAAGCTCCAGGCTGCACCCTCCTAGGCACAAGACCCCTGCTAAATAGCCACAGTGCTTCGTCTGTTAGTTACAGGGGATTCTATATAGTGTCGTTTTACAGGCTTACCCTCGCTTGTGCTAGCCTGTACAGGGCTTTTTTTCCTTAAGCAGCCTTTCGTCCGACTCTTGTTCTTGGACGATATCCCCCCCCCCAAAAGGAAGAGACAACGTTTGAAACAGCGATCAGATGGTTTTATCTTTGTTCTTTTCTCTTTCTGTTGCCTCTATTCCCTCCTGTCCTTTTGGAAACGTCCGTAGCATTATCGCACTGAAAATAACAAACACGGAGTTAATCCCTAGCATGTATGAGACGATTCGAGCGTGTTTCTTATTCTGCTACCTCTCTATGACTTTTATGGCTTTTATGGCTACAAGCATCGTCAAACGCGTTATTGTTCCTGATACACAAAAAGAACCCGGACAGTACAAATAATGCTTGACGAGAATATCATAAACATGTCATCTATATGTCAATACGTCAGTTCCTTTCATCACTAGCTCAGACTTGCCTTTAATCGAGGTCATAACCCAAAGAAGATAACAGCCTGCAGACAGCCCGCAGCTCACAGTTCTACCCACTAAGTAGACAAAAGAGAAGGCAAGGGTTAGTACATGCTGCGAGGCACCAACGAGCACAAGCTCTCTCTTAGGTCATCTCCTAGGACCAGATCGTTGCTGTAGGCCAATGCATAATCTACCGCTCTTCTTTGTGGTTCCCAAGTATCTGTTTGGGTCATCACTGCCAATGTAAGGATGGTCATATAAAAACCAGCCCAGAGATTGCCTATAACCCAATTTCTTGGGTCCCTGTAACCTTGCCCGTTTCCATTTTGGCCGAACGAGCACCAAATTGAATCTGTCCGCGTGTTCTCGTTGTTAGAATTGCTTTTCTTTCTGGTCTTTTGCTGCTCTCCTTCCATCTCATCCCACTATCACTTACCGCTCGTTTCTTCTCAAGCAAACATCCAAGTCCAAGCTCCTTCGCCACCAACCGCAGCACTCGCTTATCTGGTGGGATCCCGGAATAGTGCTCGTTCGACGTCGAGAAATCGCACTTCTCCAATACCGATCGTTGAATAGCCCATAGAATCACATCCTCATCCAAAAATGGCAGCCGAATCTCTCGTCCCCAATGGCTAATCACTCGGTCGTCGCGCCCGAGATTCCGCGTGTTAAGTCGCCCCACGTCTAGCTTCAACTGATCTATCACGCCCGAATACCCTTGTCGTGAGTATATAAGCGCACACCGGCTGTACCCGCCAAATAGCTCATCAGCCCCTAGACCGGAGAAGATCACACGTGCTGATGTTGTCCCGTAGCCATGTGTGCTTCCCCTTCCAGAGTTGCTGGTGACATCAGTAGCCTCCCAGGAGTTGTAAAACGAGCCCGAGCCGCGGGCTGCAAAATAGAAGGCTAAGGAGATAGAAATATCCATCTCCGTTTTATGTGGAGACATCAGTGCGGCAACTTCACCGCGATGGGCTAGAGTTTCTTTGTACGGAACGTTCACGGCGATGAAGCGCCACTTATGATTAGGACACGTCTTGCACAGGTCGTGAAAGCTAGCGCGGCCAGTAATTCGATCGGGGCATTCTTCATAAATGTCCACAATGTTCCCCTTATCTTTTCGTAACTGGGCTGCAACGCGCGGATTTTCAAACGCCACGTTAATCAAGTCGATCTCGTCGGTTGGAGGTAGATTTTCGGACAACATTCGTGCCACTATCGTGCAATCCAGGCCACCAGAAAAGAAAACGGCTGCTTTGGCCTTGCTCATAGCTATGGATGCTTTTTGCGCCTCCATAACTCGCTGGGGGAGTTTAGGAATATCCCGGGCGCGTAGTCGCACAGATTCTTGCAACACTGTAGTCAAATCGCGTGCTGCGTCGTAAATAGTGCGGCTTTGTGCGTGGGCTCCAATCTCGTCATCTGTTGGAACTGACGTGTTAAACACACCCAAACCTCCAACCTATGCCACCAGAACATCTCAGCCAATGCCAATAAGTAGCAACCAAGTTTCGACTTACCAAATTCTCACTCTGTGGCACGTCCACCAGCCATTGTTCCTTCTCAAACTTGAGACTGGAGACATCATTGGTGTTAACATCTACCCAATAAATCCCATCGGCTGGAACTTCTTCAGCGCCCTGCTGGCCGTCAGAGACGCTACAGAAGACAAGCCCCTGGGTTTCTGGATCCCGCCAACGCATCAGCGATCGCCTGCCTAGCCTATCTCGTGCTAAATAGACGCGGTAACCCCCATCGCGAACACGCAGATATGCAAAAGCAAACGGGCCTCGAATTTGTCTCAAGCACTGGATAAGTTCACCATGGCTTGAGCTAGCTGACAAGAGAGCAAATACGGCCTCGGTATCGTTGCCTTCCACGGGGAGTTTATCAATGAGCCATGCCTCGCCATTCCAGCAAAGGAGATCGCGGTCTGGATGGGCTCTATCTGGTATAGTTGCCTGTACAGCAGGCGTAGAAATGGGCTGAGCTGTAATGTGGTCGCCCCTCACAGACAGGACGGTCGACGTGAACTCAAGATGAATAGGCAACGCAGCTGCAGATTGAGACTTCCCAGGAAGATTTTCAATGCAGCATCTCTCTACAGCGAGAAAATCAGGCCCACGTGCATTGAGTCTCCGCTCTAGGTTCTCGGAGCGCGTAGCAATGGCCTGGCCAATAGAAAGGTAGATGCCGCACATTGCGACTGGTCAATGGCTGCTTGACACTAAAAATAAAATGCCCTGCTCGTCAAGTCAGCGTCGCTACTGCATGAGCTAGACCAGGCCATTTTGGAGATTGTCTAAAGTTGGCTTAGTTAGCCGACATCGAGAAGAGCCCCGCAACAAAGAGTAGTCAAAAAACCCTGAGCTGTATTGAACTTGATTAATATGCTAGCTCAAACCCTATCACGTGATAGCATAGAATATATAACAGCCCTAATAAGCTTGAGAAGACCTTGACTGTTTCAGGGCTCGCAAGGCTACCAATTTAAGGGTCGAGGAGCCACCCAGCCAAGGCTGAGATTTTGCAGCACTTTGACCTCCATCGTATTCCCCATTATCACCAACTTTCAATTATCCCCATTGAAACAGCAGCACCCATCCTTTGGTCTGCTAGGCTTGACCGGAATTAATCATATCTGCAACCTGCGACGAAACCTTTTAATTCCAATCTTCTCCTGGAAGCACGTGGTACTATCTCTTTGTACGTACGGTGCTTCGAAGAGCCTTTTCTGCTCTCTCCCACTCTCTTCTACTGTTGTCTAGTCCTCCTCAGAGCACCTATCCGTGACATCAAGCCTTGGTTTTTGCTTGCTGTCACACTGAATTATTCCCTTTTTTCTTCTAGCCTGTGCTTCTATACGTACTAGTACTTGTGATAATTGTCTTTTTTGCCGGCCTTGTTGACTCTGCAGAAGTCAGCGCATCATCTATTAAGCAGTTGTCCGTCAAGAAAGGAAGGAAAAGTTAAGGCTCTAACAATAAAGACAAGTCATAAGGCTTAGCTTTATACTTTTAGGCGTTGTTAAAAAGAATTTCTTTTTCTTCAGCTGCAAGACCACAACGGCCGGCCGAGCGAGTAACATCTATAAGCGGAGGGGGGCATTGTATTATTTCTAGGCTTGTGGTTAATAACTTATTCCTTGAAACCCATCGTACCTCTAGCCAGTACACAGCCCGGCCTTTGTTTCACCCCCTTCTTTTTCTCTTTTTCTCATTCCTCTCTCCTTCCCCGTCTATCTAATATGATTGCTGGCTACCAGCAAGACCTGTCCAACCAGGTCATGTGCCCGGACTGTCAGGAGAACCCTCCCAATTTGGTTGAGGAGTTCTCCTCGGGGGACATGGTGTGCGCCACTTGCGGCCTTGTTGTTGGCGAGAAGATTGTTGATACACGCTCCGAATGGCGTACTTTTGCCAACGATGACCAAGGCAGCGATGACCCTTCACGTGTTGGAGACGCTGCTAACCCGTTGCTCAACGGCTCGCAGCTGGAAACCAGCATCGCCATGGGAGAGACGCGTGGCCACCGTCAACTAGCGCGCATGCAGAACAACACTACTGCCCAAGATAAAGCCACCAAGAACCTATTGGCTGCGTACAAGGAAATTGGTAACCTCTGTGATGCCATCAACACTGGCAAAAACGTCTCTGATGCTGCCAAGCATATCTACAAGCTAGCTGATGACCGCAAGTTCATGAAGGGCAAGCCACAAGAAGTTGTTATTGCTGGCTGTATCTTCATTGCCTGCCGCCAGGCTAGTGTGCCACGCACCTTCCGCGAAGTCTTCAACCTAACCAACGTGTCCAAGAAGGAGATTGGCCGCACCTATAAGCAGTTGGAAGCTTTCCTGGCTAAGGTGCAGGATGAGCCGGGCAACAGCTTCCAGAAACCAACATTCGACAATGGCAACACCTCGACCGCCGCCGAGTCGCTGTGTGCTCGCTACTGCACGCCGCTGGCTTTCCGTAACAGCATGAAGATTGAAAATATCTCGCGCACTCTTGCCGCTCGCACTAGTGGTGTTTCCGATCTTGCTGGTCGCTCTCCGCTGTCTATTGCTGCCTCATGTATCTACATGGCCGCGCATTTCATGGGCGAGCCACGCACGTCACGTGCCGTGGCAGAAGTCGCAGGCGTTAGTGACGGCACGGTCAAGACTGCCTATCGTTTCCTATATGCAGCACGCAAAGAGATCATCGACCCTGAGTGGCTCAAGTCTGGCGGCAAGATGGAGAACTTGCCGACTGTCTCGTAGCGGAGTGGACGGCGTGATGTAAGCGTCCCATCTATCTGGTGGTTGATGATGTGCGTATGAGATACAGGGATGAGATTATCAAAGTTGGCTGAGTGAGTGACTGGGTGACCCCATTACTCAGAGGCTAATAGCTGGTCTATGTGCACAACCAAGACTGGTGGCGTTCTTGTACTCAGCTAGACTGAAAACAAAGGGTCTTTTTTTCCTTGTTTCCGGCAAGAAGAGTAATGAATATCCCACGACTAGGCTGAAATGTCTTGTTCCCATACTCAACTATTAAGTTTAAGAGAGTCTGAAAAAAAAAACCCCCCCAACAAGAAGATGAACTGACCTCCGCCATCCTGACCCTGAAAGATCGGGCTTCTGGGATGCTATTTGTTTTCCGCCTGGCCGTTATTAACTGCCTGCATTCTTTATTCCCTCTCTATTCTCTATACATACTCTCCGCCTTGGTACGTCCCATCTCGTCAATCACGAATGTTGTTGTACCGCTTTGATTTTCTATATTTGTTTCCTTTTCCATGCGTGTTTGTCTTCTGCTACTACTAAAACTATACCACCCTCATCAAAGTACATCTACTAAAAGATGGCCGGGCTTTTCTTTTTTCTTTCATTTTGCTTGATCCAAATATCTACCTGTTGTTGCTTGCTCTTCTAGCACTACGTTGTAGCTCTAGTGTTTGTCTAAAACGCCATCATTACAATTTGACTCTCAAATACATGAGTTTTTTGCTTCTGATTTTTCTCCCGCCAGTTTCCGTTTATGAACATGTGCTTTATTATGGTCAAGGAAAACAATTGTAGATAGCAAGACAAAACAAGACACTACAACAAAATAACGAGAATATAGAAAATATAAAAGCCAGGAAAGACTAGTAAAAAGAGAAAATGGAAAAAAAAAAAAACAATTGGCAGCAAGGAAAAGGCACAGGAAACCACTTGCCCCTGTCCTCGCCAAATCTCCAGTCACTGTGTGTTTACAGGAAGGAGAATGGGGAATGTCATGTAGGAAGATCACACAACTCAGCCCAGCTGGCAATAGCACCACAGCCTGGCATACGAGGCGTAGATAACAATCACCACCAAGAAGAAATATCAGCACGACGCCTAGCCTAGGAAAAAGAAACCAGACACAAAAACAAAAAAAACAAAAAAGAGAAAAAGAAAAACGTAAACAAAAAAGGGACTCGCTCACTAGGCGCCACACACCGGGTCAACACAAAACAAGGAAAGGAAAAATAGGATGCGCCATGTATCCTCAGCAGCCAATTTGAACAGGTGGTATGTGCTGTGGCATCTGTTCGCCGTGGTAGCTCTCCAAGAAGCGTTCTCTACGCGAAAAGTCCAATTGAAGTGCATCTGCGCGGTCCAGAGCACCCATCTGCGAGTAGATCTTGATCAACGTATCAACCATGTACATGGTGGAACTGCTCAGCTCACCCCATAGCGCTGTCGACAGTGTGACAGCCTTCTCCATGGTGTCGGCGGCAATATCAACCATACCACACTCTAGCTCGATGTTAGCCAAGAGATCGAGGTAGACAACGCGTGCTGAGCGACTGTTGTTGAGGGGAGCAGGAGGGGTCTGGAGCAAGACCGTGCGAGCTTCTTCAGGGTGGTTGTCCTTGATCAGTGAGCGGGCAATTTGGTGGCACACATTCTTTTGTAGGACAATATTGTCGTAGTCCTGCATTGGAGAGTGCCTTGCCTCCTGTAGAATCTGGCGCAAGGTTGCGCGGGTGGCTGGTGATGAGCCAAATGATAACCGCTCAATCTCACTCTGGAACATGAAGAAGTCAACATACATGGCTGACGAATTGTCTGCCCATGTCTTGATTTGGTCTGCAAGGAAACGCATGAGCACCATGCTTTGGCCAACATCATTATAGATGAAGGCGGTTGCAATGGTGCCCCAGACTCGATTAAGCGGACTGTGGGCGCCCACACAGCAAGGTGATAGTTCACGAACGTAGCGCCACAGCATCTCTCCCAGATCACGACCGTGGCCCTCTTTTTCCGTCCGCAGACCAGTGAGGAGGAGCATAGCCATCAAACGCGGGTCGTCCAACACCATAACGTTCTTCAAAGTAGCAAAAGCAATGTTGAATGACCGTGTGGCTTTTGGTATGTCCCGAGTGGTACGTAATGTCTGAAGACCTTGAAGGAAGTGGTTGTAAAAGTCACTGATAAGTGTAACGGATGCACCAGTGGGGTCTCCCTTGGTTTCTGTGGTTTCATTGAATAGGGCGTAAGACTTCATCCAATAGTTCCAAGCTCCAGATTGCACCTTTCCGTTCATCCAAACGCCAAGGTTGCAAAGAATTTGCTCAGGTACGTGTAAAGCATCGGGTGCACGCAGGGTGAATTGTGGTGATTCCCGAGCCGGAGTTGGCGTGTAAATACGCACGTACTGTGGAACGTCCTGCTCAACTGCGGGTTCTTTCTCTTGCGCTCTTCTCTTGCGCGATCGGCGCTGTGACTTGAGGATGCCCTTTTTCTTAGCATGGCGGAAAATTTGCGTGAGCTCGAACTGCTTGCCGTGGATCATAACAGCCGAAGGCTTGCCTTCCGCATCACGCCGAGTAACTTGTTGGATGATAGCTTGAACCTCATTCTCGCGCAGGTTCTTCTTGAGATTCCACTTCTTGATTTTAATCTTGTACATTTTTTCTCTAACATACAGAAAGCAAGTGTTAGCAAATGCGGCTGAGTCAAGGTACACAAATCGATCTGACAAACAAGGATTGCGACTTACGTAGCACAGAATGCATAATCTCTAGCCATTATGTCCATGACCTCCTTTAAGGGCTTATCCTCCTCGATATAGAGTCGTGTGATACAGTCTCGATATTGAATCCAGTCAGCGGGGGTGGCCCATGACTTTGTGCCTCCCGCGGCAACAGGAGACAATTCCGGCTGGTGGTTACTAGATACTCCAGAGGAGGGGCGTTCATCGTATTGTTGAGATAAGGGCTGGTCGTTCAATTCTGGTACAGGCTGGGCCTTCGAATACGAGAGTGGCACGGCTGGAAGACGGGTCTGCGACCACAAAGGTGGTGACTGAGAAGGGAAGTTTTGTTGCGATTGGGGTTGGTATTGGTGAGGTGACCCCTGGATAGAAGAAGACGGTGCAGAAAGCGGACTGTGCGAGATTCCAGTACCATTGCCGCTGCTAAGGGGGACTTCATCGTCAATGACTTCCGAGATTCTCACAAAAGGCGAGACAGTTCCAGTAGCGGGATGGATGGGAACCCAGACGGGTAGGTGGGTAGGTTGTTGTTGCTGGCTTTGCATGATATCGTTGTCGCTAGGCCACATTTTGGGGTGATTGCTCATGTTATTCATATCAGAAATGTTAGTCCACGTCTTGTCCGTGTTGGCCATCTCTAATGCAGCCGCCCAGGGCTTTGGCAGATCGTCAATCTCAGAAACCGAAATGCTAGACCACATGCGTGACCCCTCGTTGATTTCGGACGTAGGCGTCATTTGCTGCTGCTGCTGCTGGTTTGTATACGCTGGCAATGGGAGTTGCGTTTCTATGGGGATTGTGACAGTCGATTGAGGTTGCGGGATAGTAGGAAGCTGGACACTGTAAAGAGGTTGTTGCTGCTGCTGCTGCTGGGTCTGAGGAAGAGACTGGGGAAGAGACTGGGAAAGAGACTGGGGCATGGGCTGAGCCATAGTGTGAGGTAGGGCCTGAGGTAGCGGCTGCTGCTGGGTAGTGTGTTGTGTTTGGTGGTGTTGCTGCTGGTTTGCCTGGTGTTGTGATTGCGATTGCGACTGTGGCTGTGACTGCGATTGCATCAAGTATGGATCAGGTAAAACAACAGATCCGCTCGTTTGGTAATGGGTGTTTGGCGAGACCTGGTCCGGCGACTGCTGTGTAAAAGCCAGGGGATCAATCATATTGGAGAGAATCGGAAGGGTGATTGGGACAGTACGGTCCGGGGGCATAGTAGTGTTGGACATGAGGCCCCCATGGGCAGAGGCGCTAGCGGCAAGACCATAGTCGGTAGTATCCCATGGGTCGGCATCAAAAACCTCGAGATTCAGGTCGGGACCATCTGGACGGTCGGATGCATAGCGCATAGTAGAGGGGTTGTATTGTTGGTTATTTAGGTGAACGCCGTTCATGGTAGCACCAGTCAACGAGTATAGGAAAGTGTCTTGGGTTGTGGAATTCCGAGCATAACAGGTCGAGCGGAAGATCAGTTGGTCAATGCTAGGTAGCAAAGACGGGAAGGGCTTGCTCCAAGCTTACGATGGGGGGGGGGGGAGCAAACGCGGCGCAATTCGGCTCGAGCGTTGATTGACAGGCAGCGCAATTCTTTGTTATGGAGAGGAAGCAAGACGAATTATAAAGAGGTAAAATAAGCAAGGAAATTAATGAGGGAATAAGAATAGCTCGAGAGTGCAAAATATACTAACGAATCAGCTGTTGTCATGAAGGTAAAAATAAGATAATAAAAATAAGATAAGGCGGGCAAGAAAGACAGAAGGGACAAGATTCAGGAGAAAGTTAGAGTTGAAGAGAGCAAAGAAAGAACGAACAAGCTGAGTTATACGAAATCGGCTCGGCAAAGCACAAGGCGTCGCCTGTTCCTTGACAGTGTTTGAAACGGTGTTCTGCACTGTGTATTGTGTTCTGCGCTATGCTGTACAGTTTCTTGCACTGTACATCACTGTAACCGCAAGTAAAAGTGCGACTATGACTGCGGCTTGTAACTGCGGCTTTGCTGTTGATTGGACTATACTTGGCATTGGGAGAGGGGAGATGAAATCGCCGATGACAAGAGAGCAGATATTGGAAATGGCCCGTGGACAATGCAGGACAGGAAGTCAGCAGGTGGGGGGGGGGGGGGGGAGATGAGGGGAAGGGGGTAAAGGGAAGGCTGCAAAGTTGGAAGGGAAAGAGAAGCACCACAACCATACAAGAATACAAAGTTATCTGGATCTTAGTCGAGAGTCAAAAGGCCTGCCAGGGGCACTGAAGAAAATACGAAGAAAAAAAAATAAAAGAAAAAGGCAATGATTCATAGTGAGATAGTGCTTGAGAAGAAGAAGAAGAAAAGGGAGCCAAAAATAAAATAAAGAAAAAAAATTAGCCCTCCACTAACGCAGTTACTGGATTATAGCCGCTTGCCTGCCATTCATTCATTGATACTACACTGTCCCCATTATTACTTGCTCCTTTGCTACCACTTCGTCTTCCAGGGCGTAGATAAGGCGTCATGCGTTCAACACAGTAGCAGACCAGGCGGCGGGGGCAACAGGAAAAGCTCACATAAGACAAGAAGGTACGAGGCAAGAGTAGTAAGAGTAGTAAGGGTGAGTAAGATCGAGGAAGAGCAAGACAAAACCACGGGTGCGAATAGGCCAGAGGGAGCAAGTATCTAGCATGTGGGCTAGAAAGAAACCATAGCAGAAGGGAGCTACGCTACAGTTCGGAGAGTTGGGCCTCGTCCTAGAGCAGGAACAAACGGAAGAAAAGGAACAATTACTGTATGTGACAGGCTAGGCGGGCTATTGCTTTTTTCTTTCCTTATCCTACTATTGGGGCAACTGTGATGGGGGAGGGGAGTGGCCTAGTAGCTTGCTGTCTTCTCAGACGTTCTCATCGGGTTTTGCTCTTCTATTGTTCTTCTCTTCACACTAACCTTGCAGTTTCCTTCCAGTTTCTCCCTGCTTCTCTTTCTTTTCCACTCGCTTTTCCTACTTTCACTTTATCTCGCCATGTCTCCTCTCCTCTTTTTCCTTTCTGCCTGTCTACGTACCCTCCTCAAAAGGGAAGGGCATATTGCAGGGATAGGCTTAGGATCGGAGAAGATCAGAGATCAGAGAGAGTAATTGCTCTTTCTAGCGTCGACGTTAGCCTTTGATGGTGGATCCTTTTTGTGTTTTGTCTTCCTTTCCTCCTGGCAGGCCAACAAGAAATCGCAATAGACACGTGAACAAAACAGCAGGACAACTAACAAGACGCAGTCATTGGATAGAGAGTTGGCAGGCAAGCTAATCCCAACTGTTCATATATGTATGTGATTTTGTGGGAGACAGAGCCTTTGAATTTGGACCAGCATTTTTAGTCTGCGTCCAAGTGTGTTTGGATTCTTTCCTGTTTTTTTTATCTCCTTCACGTCTTCCACATCCCATTTCCGGTATTAACCCTTTTTTCCGTCTTCTTTCCCTATTTATGCTCCATTTTTTCATCGTTGCTCTTTTTTAGGCCACCAAGGGAAGTGGAAACGACTTCGGAAGGAGGGGAGTTTCCTTCCAACCTACAAAACGCAGGTCACACTATCATAAACGAAAACAGGGCATTTATGGCACAGTGTGAATTTGTGAGTGCATTAGGAGTCCCTCTTGCACTGTACAATTCCTGTCCTGTCCTGTCCGGTGCCTTATTAATATTTCTAATATACCGTCTATGTGACGAAGAGGTTTTTTGTTCGGCTTGCCGGCTCAACCAAAAACGAGCCAGAGGCAATGTCAGCCAAGCCAGGCCAAGCAAAGGCCAGTTTGGGTTGTAACCGAGAAATCAAGGAGATTCAAGAAACCGAGAAGCCACCCACCCGTCCCGCGGCGCCTAGGCTAGAAAGTAATAGAGGCAGGCAAAGCTGGAGCAAAGCATCGGATATAGGACGAACAGCAGCGAGCATGAAGGCTAAAGTCTTGGTATGAAAAGGAAAAGGAAAGAAAAAAAAAACCAACGACAATTAACGCCGCTGTAATGCCAGAAAGAAGCCATTTAACTCCTAGCATTTAGCCTCTGGCTTGACATGCTAACACTAGAAGCCAGGACCAACTCGAATTAAACCCGCCCTGACTTTAATGGGATTTGGCTTGCTTGCATGGACGGCAGGAGCCTTTTCCCATTCAGGCGCTTTAGAGAGGGCGCTTTGGCTAAAATGTAAGTATTCTTCTGCCGCCCTACAGGCCCCAATTCCTTAATACAGCGCTATTATTCATCGCCTATGCTCAGGCTTCAGTACTTTGTTATTTGCTCGAACTCTAAGGGTGCTTAAGGCCTGTAAATCTCTCAAACTGAAACGACTTGTCATAGCATGTGCAAAGACGCTGCGTTTTTCTAGACTGATTGAAACATTGCGCGGAGTGGCAGGCCCAAGTTGGATATAAGGGTCTTGAATGCCAGATCAAGCTTAGGGTTATGCTAAAATTAGGGACTCGGACTCGTAATCAGACTCGGACTCTGCATCTTGAGAAAGGAGGTTTTCTTTTATGCCCCCAAGAAGTGTGTGAGGATGGCTGTCTATTGGGTATCCATTTTTACGAATACACACCACCAACACTTTGCTTGATCCTGATTTCTCGTAATATTTTGGTTCCAACTCTCCAAGCCCTGGGCTTGAGCCTTGTTGCTCCCCTATTGGATGGATGGAACTGCCGTTTTGTGTATTTGTTCTTGTTGTCATGATTTTTTTTTTCACTCTAGGCTTACTCCTCTATGATTCGGTTATTCTGTCTCTCGACACTAATGAAATGCACATGTCCTCGTGTATTCACTTGGTCAGTCGCTAATGCTTAACAGGCCCGGATTATTAGGTTTTTCACCTGTCACGAAACAAAGGCGTGTTTCGTTGGTAGTGATAAGGAGTCTTGGCCCTGTTTTGCATGAAGGAATGCTGGCGAGCTGTTGGTTGATGTGGGTTGTTAGGTTGTTAGTGAGGAAGATTAGGGTTCGACAGGGTTAAAGATCGTAAATTCAGGGTTACTAAGGAAACAAGACGTCAAAAGTCAAGCTAGGCCCGGCACTGTGCCTTCGGAATTTCTCGTTCTGCCTTGTTCAGATTAGAGTTCACATTGGCTTGTTTATGATATATTGGCAGGTTGCCCTGGCAGAAGCAATCCAGAGGCTTTGTTGAATTGGAGATTTGGAAAGATGAGGACGGGGTTCTTTTGCTTGCCTGATTGCTGCGATGTGATGCGTTGATGCTTTGTATGAGCTTGGGGTGTCAAGTTTTTAGCTGTGTTTCTCGTTCGTCGGGGGCCGAGACTTATGGGTACGTATAAAGAGTGCAGATAAGATGCAGATAAGCCGCCGGCAGAATTGGAGTCACATAGTGATAGAGGCGGGCTGCTGTTGTGGTTGGGCTGGGCGGGGCTGAGACTGAGGCTGAGGCTGAGGCTCGTTTGTCTCTTGCCATGTAATATGCGGCTGAAATGCACGTATGTGTATGTGTGCGCGTGAGATTGATGGACGGGAAAAAAAAAATACATGCTCTGCACCGAAATGCGGATTTCTATTCATAGCCATGCATGTTCGACTGGCTTCTACGGCAGGTGAGATGATGACGACCATAGTGCAGGTCGAGCGATAGATAGGGCGGCTGGATTGTAAGCCCATTCCAAAGGGACATCCCTATGGGTCCCTTTTCTTTCTATCGCTTGTTCTTGGCGTTTATGTTGAGTGACTTGTGTGGTATACGAGTTGTGAGGCAAAGGATGGATACCTCCTGGGGAATTATGCAGTGGTACAAGCTACAGGTGTTGTTTGAGAGGGTGGTTGTCAGAACTAAGGAAACGACAAGTAGAAGAACGCCTTGAAGGAGTCGAAAGGAACAGGGGGAGGCGACAGGATGGGAGGGGTAGAAGCAGAGGAGGCCAATGGTGATACACTTCGTCTCAGAATCATATTGGTGTGAAGGATAAGGAAAGGGGCGGCAAAGACGGAGGAAAAAGAGATGCAGAGAAAGAGAAGGAGTTTTTCTTTGTTTTTGTCTTGAGTGGGTGCTTTTTTTTCATTTCTCGAGGGGACGAAAAGTTAAGAAATGAAGACTAGAGAAAGAGTCGTTGATGGGCTTCATTCTTCAAAGTGTTATAAGCTTTGGTACGGATAACAAGGCACGGCATGGCATGGCGGGTTTCTTTTTTTAGAAGCTAAGGGGAGACAAGGAAGGGGACGAGGTTTGGGTGACAAAGAAGAGGGAAAGAAAGAAGCACAGAAACGGACGACCAAGAAGAAATAAAGAAAAAAAATAGGGAAGAGGAATATATGAAAGGAAGACAAGGAAAGCCATATATCTGCTAGAAGGAAATGCCACACAAGTAATGAGGACAGGACGTGATCAAGGATGTAAAAAGATGTAAAAGAAATTGTAAAACCCCCAAAAAAAAGGTAAAAAAAAATGCTGAATAAACCAGACCCATCCATCCTCAACCTCCCACTAAACAGCCTCACCACAACACTCCCTTGCGGACGCTGTCTTTTATTCTTTTCTTCCTTTCTTTCTCCTCTTCAGTCGTTTCTCTTTCTTTATTCTCTGCAACACTCTTGCTTTATCAGCATCTTCGCCTCTTCTTTTCTTTCCTTGGTTGATCCTTGGCCTTCTTTTTTTCCTTCTTCTTTTCACAAAGAGACGCAAGATTATCAGACAAACTCGTGCTCCTGTTCCTGCTACTCTGTCTTGTCATTGTTTCGACCTTGTTCTTCCTCATATACTTGTCTCTAGCATTTCGTTTCTTTCTCTTCCTTCTCTCCTCTCTTGCTCTCCCGTTTCTTGTCCATCCGCCTCTCGAGATGCTGGTTCTTGCTATGAACTTCTAAAGACGACGCCCAAACATCGAGTGCAGTCTTGGTGATTCAGTCTTTAGCCTTCGGACTTTGGTGCTTCTTTTCTTTCTTCTCGAGCGGGATCTTATCGGCTGGCCGTCTTTCTTTTCTATCCCCCCTTCTTTTTGTGTGTTTTCACCAGTGTCGTCATCTTCATCATTCATCCATTAGTCACCGACCACCGACCATATCAGCCAGCTTCAACTACAAGACAAAACCTCACCCATACGGCCGTATACGACCATAGGAATCTCCTGGCTACCCACACCTAAACCTTTGACACTAACATGCACTTGGTTAAATCATTTTTCGCTGCGACTGCTGCAGTATTCCTCCCTACCGTGTATGCCATCAGCGAACTGCACACCGTCGGCTTTTCCACTTGCAGCGCTTCCGATGCTCCTATCACTGTTAACAATGTTGATATAAGCTTTGACAAAGACCAAGAAATCCTTGTCTACGACGTCAGCGCCACCAGTACTAAGCAGCAAAATGTTACAGCTAAACTTCTCGTTACCGTCTACGGTCGAGATGTCTACTCCAAGAGCTTCAACCCATGTGAGGAGGGCAGCTACGTCGAGCAACTGTGTCCCGTGCCCGAGGGCACTTTCACAGCTAAAGGCTCTCACAATGTCCCCCAAAACTTTGTCGATTTAATTCCAGATATTGCTTTCCAGATACCCGATATTGCTGCCGTTGCCCGTCTCGAACTTACAACTGCTGATAATAACATGGCTGCTTGCATCCAGTCTCAAGTAACCAACGGAAAAACAACTGACCTGGCTGCCGTATCTTGGGCTGCTACGGGAATCGCCGGTGCTGCGCTTATAGTATCCGGAATCTCTGCATTTGGCGCAGGTGCTGCCGTTGGCACTGCATCGCCATCTCCCTCATTTGTCCAGGTCGTTGGTTGGATGCAGGGCATGGCAATGAACGGCATGTTGTCTGTAAACTACCCGCCTATTTACCGCAGCTTCACCCAGAACTTTGCCTTTACTACCGGCCTGGTTGGCTGGGATAAATTGCAGATTGCTATTGATAATTTTCGCAGCCGTACGGGTGGCAATTTGACTGCTGATAGCCTGCAGACCCTGCGAAACACTACCCTGGTCTTTGCAGATGGGAGCCGCCAGGAAGCCCAGGGCGCTAGTCGGCGCTCGCTTGAACTGGTTGCTCGCGCTATTGTGACTCGTGATGACGAAGAAACTGGTGCGTTTGACCAGGCTGTCAGTGGCATTCGTGCTTTTGTTGAAAAGTTTAGTGTGCCCCAGTCTAATACTTTCATGACCATTTTGCTTGTTGTCGCCATTATTATTCTGTCTATTGTCGTTGGTATCCTGCTTGTCAAGGTTATTCTGGAAGTCTGGGCCTTGTACGGAAGCTTCCCCAAATCGCTGTCTGGTTTCCGGCAGCATTACTGGGGTTCAATTGCCCGTGCAGTGACGTCATTGGTTTTACTGCTTTACGGTGTTTGGGTGCTATACTGTGTTTTTCAATTTACTCAAGGCGATTCGTGGGCTGCCAAAACACTTGCTGGTGTGACCCTAGTCCTCTTTACAGCATTGCTTGCCTTTTTCACGTTCAAGATATGGCGTGTGGCCCATGTCCTGAAGAAGAACGAGGGTGATGTCAGCAACCTGTATGACAAAAAGGAGCTCTGGGTCAAGTATAGCATATTTTACGAATCGTATCGCAAGGCGTACTGGTGGGTCTTTGTGCCAACCATCATCTATGCCTTTGTCAAGGGGGTGACGTTGGCTGGCATGGATGGACAGGGCCGTTCACAGACGGCAGTGCAGTTGATCGTGGAAACAGCGATGCTGATTCTGTTGTTGTGGAGTCGCCCATATGAGCGCCGTTCAGGGAATGTCATCAACATTATCATCCAAGTCGTCCGAGTCCTGTCAGTTGGTTGTATTCTGGTGTTTGTGCAAGAATTCGGCATTTCGCAAACAACGCAAACGGTGACTGGACTGGTTCTAGTCATTGTTCAGTCGATTTTGACCGGCGTGCTGGCTATTCTGATTCTGTGGAATGGCATCAATCAGTGCGTCAAGGTGAACCCTCACCGCAAGAGAAGAAAGGACGCTGGTAAGTTTCCCTCTCTCCTGCATTCAAATGCGGTGCAAGATGTAGTAATACTCACATATAATCATAGAAAAACTCATGGCACGTGATACTCTCACGCCTCTCGGTCCACAGGAGATGTATATGGGCCAGTACTCCGACACCAAGTCAAGCAGCCAGTCGACCACCTTTGCCGTCTCATCAATAAAAATGGCCAACGATGAGAAGGCCAACCTCAGCCAGAACAACTCATACACTGGCCGCGAGGGCTTCCTTAGTGCTCCTACGCCGTCGCCTGACCACCAGCGGCCCATTAGCCCTATGACACCGCTCAATGGCGACCGTGATGGGCTGATGCGTTATGCCGCGCCCATAGGTAGCAATGGTTCATCGCGTGACGATAGCTTTGACCAGAGATGGAAGGTCAGAGTCTAATGCCGCAATTCTTGTGAGAGCTTGTTGTTCCTGCAAAACTGCGGCATCTTCTTGTGATGTCTGGGCAAGACTGGAAAAAAATGGCTGAACGATGTTGGATAAGATTTTCTTTTGGTGCGGGGTTCTTTTTTCTGGGTTTTTTTTTTACTTTATTTGTTGTAGTTTCCCTTTCCATTTTTTTTTCTTCTTTTTGCACTTCCCTTTGTCGTGTTTTGGGTAATGGTTTCCTGGACAAGGCTTGATACCAGGTTTCCTTTCTGTTGGTTGATGCTCTTTCGCTTTCACACTTGTAATTTCGCTATATCTTATGTTTCTTATTCTAGCAATGATGACTTGACGATGGCATTTTCTTCTACAACAACTTGCTCCTTTATCGTGAACGTGGATGAGGTGCGGGTGCAAGCTTGGCACTGTAAAGATACTTTGTCTACTAGTATTTCAGCCTATATTCTGATGTATCCACCACGTGCTTTGAAACCTGCCCACACTGTCCACAACCCCACTTTGGACCTCATAGCAAACCGAGTCTTCACGTGTCAAGACGCCTTTTAGAAAATCAATTGAGCTTTATCTCACAACACACAACCTGCATAGTGTATCAATACTATCCTCCACTGTATCCGTTGCCCCACCTTTTACTATTGGGTATGAGCGAGCTACAAAAGCACTGGGCAAAAGCCAAACTAGCGCAACAGGCTGGCCTAGAGCCAAACTTGCCGAGCTACGAGGAGGAGGCTGAGGACGAAGTGGCCGAACTTGGTGACGGTGAAGTTACAGAAACAGAGCAAACAACAGCAGACGATGACTCGTCCTCGGCGTCGTCAGCATCGTCAACAGGAACCGTGATTCCGTCTCCAGGCCGAGGATTATTTGCACGCACGATAGGGTGAGTTATCCTCCTACGTGGGTAAATGTGCTCTACTGGAACTCACCCGCTATGAAACAAAATTGTGCCCAATTGGATAACCGCTAACCGAGTTATACAGCCCCCCACGCGGCCGCTCTATTGACCCAATCCCATGGACAACCTACTTTGAGCGTGAGCTGACTCTCGACCTGCCCACAGCCAACATGCACGCCTACTTCAATCCACCGGGAGAGAAAGGCCCACTTTTTGTAATGCATCACGGCGCTGGCTCTTCGGGGCTGTCTTTCGCTGTGCTGTCTGCCGAGATTCAGAAGCTACTCCCTCATGCCGGTACTCTCTGCCCCGATGCACGTGGTCATGGATCAACCACCGATAAGCTGTCCCCTACAGGGCCACCTGACCTTTCTCTACCGCGGCTAGCACAGGACCTTCTTGATACTATCCACGCCACAAAGGCTGCTATGGGTTGGATGACACTACCGCCCATTATCCTCATTGGCCACTCACTTGGTGGCGCGGTCGTAACGCACGTAGCGCTCGGGACCAAAGCTGAAGGCCCGACTCCGGGAATGGGCTTGCAACAAGCCTTAGGAGCCGAGGCACTTCTTGGCTTTGCCGTCCTTGATGTCGTTGAAGGCTCGGCAATGGAGGCACTGCAGAGTATGACGGCATATCTGAGTACGCGGCCAACAGGCTTCACAACAGTTGCACAAGCGATTGATTGGCATGTTCGTAGCCGCACGCTGCGAAATTCGGTATCGGCAAGGTCGAGTGTGCCAGGACTCTTGAGGAGAGATGAGGCTGAAGATACGGCACGGCCATGGCGTTGGCGCACGGATTTGCAGGCTACACAACCATTCTGGGAGGGCTGGTACAAGGGCTTGAGCGGCAAGTTTTTGGCAGCCAAGGGGGGAAAATTGCTGTTGCTAGCGGGAACGGATCGGCTAGATACGGAGCTGACGATTGGTCAGATGCAGGGTGAGTACATGGCGTCTACCTGATAAAAGGGAGGGAAAAAAAAGAACACTATCGTCGAATGCCTATACTAAATGCTTTTTTTTTTTTTTTTTTACTTGTCTAGGAAAATACGCACTGCAGGTCTTTCCTGACGCCGGACACTTTATCCAGGAAGATGTGCCCGAGAAAACAGCCATGGTGCTCGTTGACTTTTATAAGCGCAACGACCGCTCGCTGATGGTATTGCCCCCCAAGGTGTCCAGCATGCCGAAGAAGAGCTCAAACGCATGAATCTGGGGTACATAAAACGGCTTATATAGAAGGACAAGAAGGAGTAGGGTTTCAAATATAGTTGTAACACTGTTTATTTCAAATAAAACTCTAATAACACGTCTATGGCTACTAAAAGACAAACTCGAACAGCACCAGGCTTATTCCCAGTCATCAATGCTCACATTCATTAGCTGCAACATATCCCGCAAACGGTAATCCTTGACTACTGTTTGCCAGTCATCCTCAACTAGTCCATACGACTCGTGCATATCCTCATGTGGCTTCCTCGGGTTGACAGCCCAATAGCCAAAGTCTGCATCTGTATCGCGCAGATACCGCATTAAATTCCGCCAGTAATTTGCATCTCCTCTATCCGGCTCCGTTGGGGCACCCACCTCCCCAACCCATACGGGGGCCACATTGTCTGTGATGAGATAGCCCCAGTTCGTATGCATATCGCTCGCAAACGACTCATACTTGCGCAGCGAGTAGCGGCCTTTCAGTGAACCCCAACCTGACCAGCTGTAAACATGTGCACTGTAAACGAGCCTATTTGGGACTGACAGGGTTATTGGACGCGTAGCAACACCCGTTAAATCGTTTGCCGACGATGTGCCCTCGACGACCATTAACCATTGTGGGTTAATGGCTAGCAGATTCTCAGCCACTTCTTCAGCAGCAGTAGCCCATGATGCCCAGGGCATAGTGCCCCACAAGCCACGCACCTCGTTACGCAAATCAGCACCGAGAACAAGAGACTCGTTGGCTAGTGGCCGCATGACGTCCGTCCAGTGGGTGATCCAGTCGCGGGTGGTTTGACGTACAGGGCAAATAGGTCCTAGGTGGCTGTTGGACCAGCCGGCATCGCAGGGATCTGCATCGCAGCACCAGCGGGCTTGGGTAATGTGATTGTTGATAATGACAGCGATGCCGGATCCTACAAGAGCGTGGACGGTAGCATGGAAGACGTCGAGCGCACGTAGGCCAATCAGGTCAGGGTTGGCAGCGATGTGGCGTGCGGGAATAACAGGATTGGTCCTGACGAGCTCGTCACTGTAGGGAAGCCGCACGGTGTTGAAGCCTAGGTCGCGAATCAGTGTAGCAATTTTGGAGCGGTGGCGGATATCCAGACCCCCAGGAACAAAGAGCTCATCGCTAGCACCGTACCAGTTGACTCCAGCGACTTTGAAGCGTCGGCCCTGCTGGTCAACCACATTGCGGCCAGAGGTTTGCAGAGGCAGAGAATAAGAAGTAGCTAAAAATTCAGGCTGATATGGCGGTATGGTAAAGTTGTGGCGGCCGATGTATTCGGGCATCCATGGAGATGCGATATTGGGCTCAGGCGGGAAGATTATGCGCAAAACAAGAATGCTAGACGTAAGGGCAACGAAGACGATGAAAGAGATGATTGGGTGGTGGGCAATAGATCGCATTATTACCGCGAGGGCATGTAGGACACGTCTAACGGCCCGTATAAAAATTCGGCGGACACTTGGAAATTGGAGAATATGCCCCTTGATTATGGTATTTGCACTGCTGTGATCCTCACTGGCCACACCTTCGGATAAGGCACTACTGTGGCTAAGAAGCGGAGACTGTTCGGTAAACGTCCGGCTGCTTTGTTGAATGCCCTGCCCACAAGGGTTTTGGACAGCGTTTGGGCTCAAGTCTGGCCAAGTGGCGAAGCCAGGATTGTTCTTTACTGACATCATTTTTGGCTCAATAAAAGGTCGAGATGGGATGTGGTCCGGGATGGTTGGCGATGGAGGCGGGCTTAGGTGCGCGTGCGACTCGGCATTAGGGACTCGTTCTTCGGGCTTGATTTCGCCAAAAAGCCAGTTGGCGATGAATTTGATAGCCATGGCGTGTGTGGCTGTGGTGAGAACCCTGTGGTTCACGTGTGGGAGACTATGCAATTGAGAGAGGTAGTAGTAGAATGCGGATATATTGGGCTTCAAATGGGGTTGAAGCGCAAGGAGACACGGGTATTGAAGCCTGATGCTATCATAAGTTGACAGTGATGCATACAAAGTTGCAGCACATTGATGCGTACGCTATTAGTAGAGGGAACTGCCGGACGGCGTTAAGAAGACTTTGATAACTTGTGGGCTAAGATACAGCTAGAACTGCTTAGGCTATAAAATACACAATATTGAGATGCCGCGAAGTTGAGACTTGCTTGTGATTGATGTCCAGGGCCAGATTGGAGTGTTGTTTGTTTGGCAGACTTTTGTGTCACCACAACACAACAGAGGCAGGTGCAAGTCAGCACTACATGAGTGCCCAAGAGACGCTAAATCGCAACCCCGGCTTTTAGATAGAGCAATGCGATATATTGGCCCATTTAATTTGCTAATTAAGGTACAAGGTGTGGGTGATATGCATAACACAGGCTGCATCCCCCTCCACTGTCTTTCGGTACGAGGCAAGAGCTTACATGACATGGTCAAGCAGGTTTCTACGGCGCAGTGGGCTAGCGCGATGGAGAGGCTTCCTAGGCTAAGTAGATTTCCTGGTCTTGATCGATAGACAACCCTCCGCCACTTGCTCGCCGTTTACCAAGATAGTGGCCGACTCCACTTCCCCTTCCTGAGTGGCATATCTCCTATGTTTACTTTTATCCTCTTAGTGAGGAAGACAGTGCAGCTTTCAACTAAGTAGTAACAAGGCCAAGAGCTGCCTAACCTGTTGTCCGTATACATTTGATCAAAGCATTGGAGAGGGCGGTACGAAAGCTTTCCATGCAGGTAGGCAATTAGCGGACCTCGAATTGGCATTCAGTAGTATGTGCAAATCTCGTATTACCATACTAGCTAGTGGCACTATCGACTCTGTCATGATTGTCACTAGCGAAGGATATTCTTGGCCGCCTTCCGAGGCATGTTTCCGCTTCCTTGTCCGCATTTTTCATGTCACCGAGCTTCCTTGGCCGTGGTCAATCATACAACGTCTCGTTTCCCTGCTCGACTATTGCAGGATCAACCCGAGGGTGCCATCTATCTATGAGGGGAAGCACAGCGCAAGTGTAGAGAAAACTGCCTGCCATCTCGATCGACATCAAAGGGCCGGAAAGCCAAGTCGCCTGCCTCGGTTCAGATTGAAACTAGAATTGGTCAGACGCGATGTTCATAATTTAGTGACTTGATGTGTTTGTTCAAAGACGAGCTGAAGGGGTTATATTGAAATTATACTAGGCCTTTTTCCTTTTTCATCTTCCACCCCTCCTCAACTGTCACTAACATGCAATCAAAATTGTCATACGTTGTACACATATCCTGGCTAGATAAGGCTATCATTATATTAGGCTTTTATTTGATCTATTTTACATTGTTTGAAGTACCCTTGAGCCTAGAGATGGGTCATCACGGGTTGCCTATGTGGCGGTCATCTGCTATAAGACGGGAACAAGGAAAGGAGGAGGAGGGGGAGGAGGAGGAGCGAGGAACACACACTCACACACTCACTCTCTCGCAAAGGTGAAATATATATATATGGGAATGGAAAAGACAAAGAAAATACAACGCCAACACCATGTTATATCCGGTTCATGCCTAACGGGTTGATGGCATGGTCGTCATTTTGCTGGTCTAGCCGAGCCACACCACTCTGAGCTGGCAGTGGTGGTGGTAATGACACCGAGCCTGCTCTGGGCGCGTGTGGGCTGCTAAACGATCTATTTGGTGCATAGTATCGCGCTGTAGACCCGAAATAGTCTGGTGTGCGCCGGCCGTCTTCGACAGGCGAGCCAGCGACCGATTGCACAGCCGCGATACCAACAGCCCCGTTGGAATAGTCTTCGGCTGTATTAATGGGCGGCGGGTAGCTAGCAAAGCCAGCAGAAGCGCGGAAAGTAGAGCTGCGCGCGCCGTCCGACATGGGGCTGTCAGGCAACGGGCTGATAGGGCTTTTAGAGTCCATACCAGAGTATGGGCCGCGGGAGAAGTTGACCGGAGGAGAGACAGTAGGGGCAGGGCGCATGGGGTTGGGCGAGCCAATCATGCTTGTAGCGGCGACAGAGTTGGTCTCTCGTGATAGCAGCTCATACGACTTGCTTTGTAGTGTGGCATCCTTGCTGACAAACTCGATGGGCTCAGGCTTGCGGCCTAGGAGACCGTTGGCCAGGTCGACCCAGCCCATCAACATGCCCCAGTTGCCGAGGAAGAGCAAGAGCCAGATGCCATTGATGGCAAGGAGAATCAGCACGGTAACAATGGTGGAGAGCTGGACGGCCAGACCCGAGGCTTCGTCAATGCACTGGCCTTTGTCACCACTGTTCCGGAGCAGACAGGACACCCAGGCAGTGGCCTTTTCGGGGTGTTTGCGGACGTCCTCAATGGTGCGGTCCTGATAAACAAAGACGACAGAGAAGAAGATGACGTCCATGAGAATAATGAGCACAATGGTGATTCCACGCCACTGAAGCTGGACCACACGTTTGACACGGCGGTAGGCCTGACGCGGCGAGATATTTGAACTGCCAATGACAGAATGCGTAGGCAGATTAGTAGAGTTTTCGGTAGTGCTGCTGCTATCGTTCAGAGAAGCGAGATACACCTTGATGCAGTAGACGAAGGTGGCGCCCTGCAACACCAGTGTAAAGCCAGAAAACACCAGCATGGGAATCCAAAAGTCAGCCATGCTGTTGTCGTGGTTGACATGGCAGGTTTGGCCGAAACGGAATGAGACACCGCTGTACTTGAGCGAGACAGCCACGATAAGCGTGGGAATGAGCCATCCAATGGCCTGGGCAATCAACATAAAGTTGCGGCCAACAACAACCTGCCAGCAAATTTGCAGGTGCAGGGAGAGAGCTCTTAGGAAGACCCAGGTAGCGCCAGCAAAGCCTCCTAGCATAATCATAGTGCCGGATACGGCACATACAGAGCTAGTGGACATGTCGTTTGGGGTGATCTCGTTGATGCACTGTTCGGGGTCTGCGGCGAGAGGTACGACAAAGCCGAGCTGTAGACAAGGAGGAGCAGGAGCATCAGCTTGTTAGTGGAGTCTTCAGGAGACGGGGACAGACACGCCGCAGCGCACGACTTACACTCATGACAGCCACGGCAATGGTCAAGCAGATACTGAGGTAGTGGCGATGAGTCTTTTCTACCGGTAATGCCGCCCACGATATCAACAAAAAGACACAGCATATGAAGCCAACCACGCTGATCCAGTCTGCGACCGAGGCCATAGTATGGAAGCTGTCGGGGTACACCCAATCAACAAGGGGACACGGCAAGCAGCAAGTGGAGTTGGCTGCATTGCTAGGGATACAAAGCCGGCCGGGGATGACTAGGAGTGTTAGAGAAAGGCAAGGGAAGCGATGTTGAGGGAATGTGCGGCGCCTACTTACAGCCGTCGTCATCTGAAAAAGAGGCCTGGTTGAAGAAGGGCGCTTGACAGCCGCCTCGTAGCAGGTCCAAGTCAGAAGACATGATTGATGTGAAGTTGGAATAGGATATAGTATTATGAATATAGGGGGCTATAATACAGTGATGGGGAGGGCGAGGGCAGGCCTCGGGGCGCCCCAGGAAGAAGCGATGGTGGTCCCTGGAGGGGGAGAACGGGCCTAAGAAGAGCAAGAGAGCAATTGGTGGTATGCGCAAGCCGGCTGGCGTGATAGGGAACGACCTGGGGGGGGGGGGGGGTTTCTTGTCTTGTCTGCGATTGAATTGTATACAAGTCACAGAAGGTGAGCCGAGACACCAAGTCCAGAGGCAGTCAGAATATGGGTATTGCGAGTGAGCAGGAGGTAGAAGCAGGTCCTAGTAGGTAGACGGAAGGTCAAAGTCGTCGGTATGTGCGAGTTTATGTGTAAACGAGTCAGATATGTACAAAGAGAGGGAGAGGACAGAAGGAAAGAGGTTCTAGGGCATGCGTGGCAGCGCAGTGTGCAGAATGGTGGTGGGTGGTAGAGGGCGAGACGTCGTCCGTCTGTAGTGTGTGTCGTCTGTGGTAGATCTACAAAGGCAGCCCAGATATCGGACCGAAACAGGAGCCCAGCGGGGCGTGACAGAGGTGGAAGCAGAGAAGCGGGATGGGGAAGAAGAGAAAGGAGACAGCAGACAAGCAGGACGCCGGCCTAGACAAAGGCAAGACAGGAGGGCTGCGGAGGATATATAGCAGCAGAAGAAGTCGTGCCAACTATCAAACCCCAGTTAACAGCACAATGGCAAAGGGAGAGGAGAGGGGCCGCCCTGCTCTGGCCTGCCATAGGGCTTGTTTCCTGGGGGGGGGGGGTGTGTTTCTTTCTGTGTAGCTGCATGTAGTTCTCTTTGCCTCTTCTCTTCCCCTTCTGCTTGGCCGAGTATCTTGTTTGGGTTGTGCCCTTGCCTGGTGATCCCTGCATTTTGGCCTATCCGCTTGTTTTTGTTGTAATCCTTTCCAGTGTTCTGTGATATATCTCCTTGCTTGTTTTACTGTTTTACTATTTTACCTATTTTATTGGCTTCTTGTTTCTTTTTTTTTCCTTTCTTTTCTTTTCCTCCTCGCCTCACCCTTCCTTCTTTGCGGACCCAGTGTCCTCCCTTTTTGTATGCCGTCGTCGTCGTCTACTTGCTGCTTGCATTGTTTGCTCCTCATCATTAATACACTTCGATGTGTGAGTGGCGCGGCTTGTAGTGAGTGGCCTTACAATCCAGTGCGTGTGTATGTGTATGTGTATGTGTATGTGTATGTGTAGATATTCCTCCCACGGCCAGGACTCTTGAATTGCCGGCATCATGTTATCTTTGCACCCTGTGGCCTTACTGGCTGCGCTGCTGTACATGTCGTCCAGACCTCCTGACGCCTTCCTAGATGCTGGTTGGCCAGTTGCAACTCTCCCGCCTGTCTTATAATCTCATACTTTGTCTTCTTTTCTCTGTTTTTTTTCCGATGCGTAGCTCCAATTTGCTGGCGACGACAACTGCGACAGCGCTAAGAAATTGGGGTTGATGGTAAATAACGACTGGATTAGCCGTTGGTGGACTTGACTAGACTGAGGCTAGCATATGTTTTGCGTCTCCTTGATAGGCCTAGGACAGGAGAAAGGAGACCCGAATTTGGAGCTTTCCATATTCCGCTGTTTAGGTCGTGCACTAGAGCCGTAATAGGGAAAGCCGGGTGGGTGGCTTAGCCTGTCTTGTCAACTTATAGCGTTGGCTAACACTAAGATGTTTCTTCTTTTCTCTACGCGGTTGTCTGTGCTCCCTGCTGGGCCTGGGCTTGGCCCAATCCTGTCCATCTGTCCATGCTTACAGACACGAAGATTATAGCGAGCAAACGACAACACCACAGCCGTATGTAGGCTGGGCTGGTAGACGCAGACCCAGAGGCAACGACGGCCAGACGCCATGATCGCCCCTCTGCCGGTCGCCATGTGGTGCTACGTGTGCGAGCATGGCGCAGAGGAGCATATGTTGGCGACTCCAGGATAGCAAAGAAGGCAGACAGCAAAGCGCAGTGCGGCTGCATAAACGGAATATTGGCACAGGGCTGAATCGTGTATATCGTTGTGTGCGTCTCCCTCGCCCTCCCTCGCCCTCTCGTTCTCCTTTGGCTTCTTTCTCTGTTTCTTTCGCCCTCTGCTTCTGCCCGCCCTCTCTCCCTGTCTCTCTCTCTCTCTCGCCCTCTCTCTCTCGCCCTCTCTCTCTCTCCCTCTCTCTCTCTCCCCCCCCTCTCTCTCTCTTCCTGCTCCTCCTCTTCATCTCTTTCTTTTCTTCCCTCTCCCTGCTGATAACAAACGTTCCAAATCTCGCCAATATCAGAGTTTTTCTTCGTTACCATACTTGCCGCTTTTTATGCTTTTTATGCTCTGGTATTTTCTTTTTTTTCTCATGGTCCGCTGCTCGCCTGTCTCGCCTCGGCGTTGCTATCCACATGGCTGCTTTTGGGGGGGGGGGGGGCGAGTTGTTTTCTCACTTTCTGGATTCACGAATCAGAAGCCCCACGCTCCTCTTCCTTTCCCATTATCAAGTCAATACCAGGCACGGGAAACAAGAAACAGGACAAGACAGTAGTGATGTGATGGACAAGAAATTCCCTCGTAGCGTAGTCTAGGTGCAAGGCGGGCCTTGTCTGTCCTCTCGTCCTTTCCCTGCCTCAGAAAGGGCCCGCCCTCTTTGTCTTTTCTTTCCACAGTTCAGCACGTGGGTGCCCTATAATTACAGTGCCTCTGCCCTAAGACGCTGTGCGGAGCAGCCCTCCAGGCAGGTGCTCTGCCTGCCCACTCACTTCCTTACACTGCGTCCCTCCTGCCCTCACAGCGCCTTTCCACTGCGCCCTTGAACCTGCACTCCTTTCAAACAAAGGCCTTGTTTCTCCCTTTTGCATATCCATCTCGTTCCCTTTCTCATCTCATCACGATGCATACCTTGCTTGAGCCTTTGGGCTAATCTCCGCATCGCTCGACCTGGGCGACTCTTCCGTAGACGTTACATGTCTTCAATCTCGGGCTGGGCCAATTTCTAGGCTCGCCGACAGTGGCCTGAGCCTGCCGCAACACAGCGTGCTGCTATCTCGCCAGGCTTTATTACAGGCTCTTCCCTCTAAAGTGGAGGAGGGGCGGAACCATGAGCTCGTGCGGCTGTGGTCTGTAGTTATAGTGGATCCACAGGGCCTGGCCCCTGAACGAAGAATAGCCATCGGGGTCTTGCTAAGCGAACTAATAGCAAGTGGGGCTGCCGCAGAAGAGATTTACAGTAGAGTAAGACATGCCCTGCTCTCATATGATTTCCTGCCATGGCTTTCTTCACGTCTTTGCTCATTTAGGGCCTTGGCTTGCGCTATAACTCGGCCTCTTAGCCTTCAATGCTACCTCTTTCTCCTGTCACGCCAACAGAACGGGTCTAATATTCCTCCGCTATACTTGCTCGCAGGCTAACCCAAGCTATCTCATCGTCAACTTCACTTGCCAACGACACCAGGCTTCCCTTCCCATACACGCTGCTCAGACCGTACGTACGACTTGGCTATCTCAGTCCTCCTTCCCCTTCCCCTCTCTGCCCTCCCCTGCCATTCCCTTCCCTTCTCTTCCCCCTCTTCCCTTCCCTCCATTCCCCTCTGCTGCCTCCTTCTCTTCGCCAACACCACCTTGGCCTGTTTTACTTTGCTGGAGGGCTGTAGCGAAATTATCGCCAGCCGGAACGGTGCTTCCTGAGGCCGGATTTCCTTCTTTTCCATTCTCATTGCAGGGCCAGCACGGGCTTTTTTTCACTTCCCGGCCAAGGATTCAACGGGGAACATTCAAGATGCAGGTAGGCAGGAAATGAAGGAGCAGAAACACCAACCCAGAGGCTATCTGTAGAAAGGGAGTCCAGGAGAGACGAAAGGGCTGCTAGCTCCCTTCTCGGCGTGCCATATGAAGATCTTCTCTCGACCACCTTCTCCAAGTCCCTTGCTTTTCTCTCTCCTCGCTGACTCGGCCCAACCCTTTTCCTCCATCTTCTCCAACCAGCCTGGCAGGCCGACCTGACCGGCATTTCGTATAACCCGAGATAGAAGAAACTAAGCTCCAACCTGTCCGCATCACTCCGGCCAAAAAAAGCAAAGTTCCCAGGTTCAGAAGCTGGAAGAGCAATCCGAGCGTTCACTCTCTGTTCCCCCTCCCTCCCCCCTCCCTTTGCAGGCCAGGCTGTTGCTGAGCCAGGCAAAAGATTTTCAGTAACACCGGGAGAATCAGCGGGTTCCCAGATTGGTCCGTGATGTGCGTCTATTATTCGTGTCTCCTTGCTTGTCTCGCGTCAAGGTCTGTGGTGCAGCGTCTCTGTTGACCTTTGCAAAGTTCTCTTCGTTTGAGACCCAGGGGGCTTTGTAAAAAGAAAAGCCAAGCTTCTCGTCTCGCCTGTCACAGTTGACAGCTTACAAACCCAGCGCCACACCACGCTACGCTACGCTACTCTCTCGTGTCAAAAGGGGACCTCCTATGTTTTAGCTCGTTTTCTTCTTTGGCGCGTCATGTAGACCGAGGGTGCCCTGGCGTCACTCCCAACGTGCTAGTCTTTAGTAAGATTGCTGTTTTCCTTCTTGTTTTTCCGCCGCAAATTAATCTCAGCAGGTGAGAGTTTGTGAGCCTATTCGCGCGTATATGTGCGCCATTCATCGTCATTTTGTGTTCACCTGCCTTGCATCGTTGTTCTCTCCTTTGTCCCTGCTTCGGCCATCGGCACTGCGCGTTTTCTACCCTGGATATGGAGGCCCTTTTTGGCGTCTCTAATAAGCTGCATCCACAGCTCACAGCTTCTCTCCCCTCTCTGTTGTTAGAGCTGGGCCAAGGGGGAAAGTAAGGTAGTAAGTAGCGAGACAAGACGAATAATGGCTTTGGGATGGCTGGGCCCAGCGTTTCAGTTGAGGCCAGGATATCTCTCGCTTTCACACACACACACTCTCTCTCTCTCAGTCTTCCCTTCTTTCTTCTTCCTCTACCCGTATCCATACACCTTTCCCCTAGTCTCTTCTCTTCCCTTCTCTTCTCGTCTCGTCTCATCTTCTCTGACAAGGCACCATACGTGTGGTGGTCGACTTGCTGTGCAAGGGCTATGGCACAGCAAGCAATGCAGAAACACCGATATCCGGAATTATGCTCTTTTCTCTTCCCCTCGTCTTGTCTGTATGCATGTCTGTACTTGGGGTTGCATTTGTCGTCGTTTGTTCCTCCCAACATTTTTTTCGTTCTTTTTTAAATTGCGATAGTTGAAACTTCTTTGATGTGATGTCCTTGAGGCCCCGGCCGTCGTCTCCATGGACCCAAGCCTGAGACTCGGACTCGGACTCGGACTCGGACTTGCTTCTTTAAACAGAAGAGGCTCCAGGTGATCCCACCATCACTGACACTGTTGCTACCACTACTGCTACTTAGCTTTCCCCAATGTCGTTTTTACCCACACCCTGGAGCCGACTCTCTTCCCATCCATCTCGTCGCTTCTCCCTATCCAAGTCTGTTCGTCCGCCAAGCCAAGGCTCGGAGCAAAACTTAGCGCATCATCAACCGTGCAGTAGCAAACAAGCAAGCCACTAATAAAGCTCAGCGACTGCGAAAGATAAGGCTCAAAGAGGAAACGCAAAGAACAACCAAGGAAGACCTAGAACCTAGAAACAGGGACAAGCAATAACTGTAGTCGGGCAAAAAGAAAAATCTCCTGGCAACTTAATGTCACCACTTTGGGATTCCGGCCTATCCTCCTTGGTTACTCAACATTTACACATGTGGCGCTACGTATCAAAGCTTGGACATTAGGTCTAAACAACCCGTCAAGACTGTATGTGCTTCACCACCCAAGTCTACCTGCGCACGCCTCTTCTGCCAAAGCTTGATAAAACCGCTGTCCGAACAGACGCAAAAGGTCTGAGCCCATCTGGGGGGGGAGGGAAAAACAAGCCCCAAAGAAGACACCTGAGTTGCACTGACCGCCCGTCCGCTCGCTCCTCCGTCTACCCGCCTCCCCATTGACCTGTCAAGCTCTGCTTTTGGCCCACTTCATTTTGTCTAATGCTCAAACAGGTTGAGCATCATGAAAAGGCTCAGCCTTCAGACATCGTCCCAGCCTTTCAATCTGCTGCCCTTCCCCAGGAACCGATGGCATGACAAACATGCCTAGCCAATGAGTGCTGACGCTTGCCGTAGCCAGATGACCTTGTAGCTTTGTCGACAAGTCGTCGTGACAAAAGGGCGAGTGCACACACAAACAGCCCCCATTGCCCGTATGACATCCAATCGTGACGAATAGAGCGGCGTATACGAAGGGACGACGGGCCAAACTAAAAGGCAATGGCCGCCAAGCCGCCATTATCACACATCATAGGCCGTACATGCGTACCCCCCAACACTCAATGTCACCGTATCTCCTCTTTCTTCTCATTTTATCTGCGTCCTTTTTCCCTCGTGTCTCCATCTCCCTCCTCTCCTCCAGCTATCTTCTTCTTCTTCTTTTCTCCCCTTCTAGACTTGCTTCTGTTCCACTAGCCAATAAGCTGCAAGGAACATGCTTTTCATTTCAAATTACCTACTCTATACTTCCACACACATATGCACCAGCCCTTATTCACACAAAGAAACATGCAGGCACGATTTATATGGTAAGCCCCAATTTGGACAACCTGTGTATTGTCCAAGTGTCAATGCTACCACTGATTGGCCTAGAGCCAGGCGAGCTGAGCGTCCCCCCCTGTTGTTATGATGGCCTTGCATAGATATGATGTGGAAGCTGGGGCCTTGAAGAAACCAATAGAAGCCGTATTCCAGCATCTATATGAGCTGCTCGCTTTGGTTGCTATTGCTTGTGCGCTACAGCATCGTTGAATCAGAGCTTCGCTTCTTCTTTTTTTTTTCCTCCCTTCTGTGTAACTCGTTTAACTGCCATGCCAGCCCAAATCCACCATCTCACTTCTTGCTTCCTCGTTTCGCCTTTGTTGCTTGCCTCCCTCTCCCCTGTTCAGCTTCTTCTTTTTCTTGCTTACTTCCTTCTCTCCAACTTCGTAAACGAAACTTGCCCGGCAATTCCTCCGCGTTTATCCACCCTCTCCCCTCGCCTCCCCTCCCCGTTTCCCAAACAAGCTACACGTCCGATTGTCCACCCATGAAGCTTGATGGCTACGTTGTATTTTGCATTATTCCCCTCATAAGAACACTAAATCACACAAACACGAGCACGCGAAGAGAGTGCAAATATGGGCCCTGCCATGTGAGCCCTAATAGATGCTACAGCGTTTAACTCTCTTCGAAAGCAGCCGGCCTGCCGGGGTGAGATCCTTTTTTTCTTCCTTCTCAACAACTTTTCGGGGTTTTTTATTATTATTTTGTGACTCCTTCTTCTCTTCATGTTCCTTCTTCCTGTCCCTCGTTTGCTTGCTCTAGCTGGAACATCAAACAAGGAGCCGTCTGCTTGGCTCTTCTTTTGAGGCAAATATGCACTTAGGGGGCAAAGGGAACAAGAAGCATAGAAGGAGGAGGGTCCCAAGACGTACTTGGACATGTCCATCTAGGATTCATTTCATCATCCTTCTCCCCGCGTCCAACTTCCTTCCTGTCTCCGTGCACATAATTCTCAGGCTAATCTTTGTTCTACGGAGGTTTTTTTTTTTTCTTTTGATGTCTGCATTTAACAACATTATGTGGCAGGGGTATAATGATATTACATAAAAAAAGAGCAGAAAAAAAAAAAGTTGAGAGAATAAGTCACCGAGCCTAAAATGATCCAACTCTCCAGGGTTATGGTGCCCAGCTGGCCGGTACAAAAGCCTCACGATGCTAAAATCCAGCATAGGCAAAAAGAAGAACACATTGTATGTTGACAAGAACGAGATTCGAACTCGCGCGGATTGCTCCACTGCGAAGGCTTTCTAGATGAACAACCTGAACACAGCGCCTTAGACCGCTCGGCCATCTTGCCTTACGTGTTTCACGGAATTTTATGGCCTAATCTGGAAAAAAATATTATCATGGACCCATAATTAGGGTTGTGTGTAAGTGATATCCACATGTTCGTGTATACTAGGGTTATGCGCATCTGTCAACACTTGCACCTCAAAAGCATGTCAAGTTTGCTGGCGCTGTGCTTGTTAGATAATGTGCGGGACTAGGACTCGAAGTGGTAGGGCGAATTAAAGCAGCCCCTACCTGTAGTAGGGTTGACTCGATAGGAAAATGCCTTACACATTGATAAGCCATGTTGTGGTCTACTATGGATACGGACAGAAGGCATGGCAACTATAGGAGGAGACGTGAGGCCTCTAGCGATGAGTAGATAGAAACGCCACTTTTTATCAGATATTAGGACGATCATAAAGTACTTGGAGTGGTGTCTGGCAGGTCTCCTGTTGTGATAACTTGTAGCCCTGCCCCCAGACATGAGGCACCAGGGCTCGCTTTCGTGCGATAGATACCAAGAAGCAATGAGTACCCTAGAAATGAAAGATGCTATACACTGCCTGATCAACTTGAAGAGAAGGATGATATGGGTTCTCCGAGGATGCCGTCTTGTCAAGCAAAAGTCTTGCATGTGCTTTGAAGTTACACAAGAGAAAGCATCGATAGCCAGCCTCTGTTTGTTATTTGATAATACCAAGTGTT
Organism: Ceratocystis lukuohia; assembly: GCF_044167205.1. Classification (NCBI taxonomy): domain Eukaryota; kingdom Fungi; phylum Ascomycota; class Sordariomycetes; order Microascales; family Ceratocystidaceae; genus Ceratocystis; species Ceratocystis lukuohia. Next base: position 1,042,966 of record NW_027263527.1, read on the forward strand.
CAAGACTCGTATATGGATGGCATGAGCACTCACTCCCATACGTTTTTTCGGCACTACGGGATGAGCACTCGCTTAGCATACGATGCGAAGGGGCTTGCTAACAATCGATGAAATCTCGCGTCCCTGTCTCGCACATACGAACGATAACTCACTCTTAGCTCGTGTACCACCAGTATTTTAAATGTCCGACATCAACACTTTCTTCCTAGACCAAAAAAGGCACGAAAGTAACGTGGCTTGGCATCACAGCTTGTCCTACAATGACCTCGTACCTCTACCAGGCAACCTACCGATCTTGTGTCGCAGCAAGAAAGCCCTCTATCTTGGCGGGCAGCACAAATTTCTACGCTCTGCATCTCCACACTCTACACAAGAAACAAAACACACAAGTGGTACCAAAACTAATATCCACAGAAAGCCAGGTATGTTACTCATTGTTCATAGCTGAGTCATGATCGTCACTGGCTTCTTTCAAGTCATCAAAAAGTGTACCTCGTGCCGGTCCTGTCCATCTACCCCGTCATCATACCAAGGTCCTATTCCGTGAAACTCGTAAAGCGTTTTTTGTTCTTTATGCTTTTTTTATTTCATTGGTGGTCGCGAGCCGCTGCTTTTTTACAGCTTCTGCATGGCAGCGATATCAGAGGACTGGACGTAGTCCTCAAATCCGGCAATGTCATCCTGGAGCTCATCCAGAGAAATCTTCTCATCCTCAACGACCAGGTTGATCTGCAGCTTCTTGATACCGAAGCCGACAGCGACCAGCTTGGAGGCACCCCAAACCAGACCATCCTTCTCAATACCACGAACAGCGGCCTCAAGGGCAACCATGTCGGTCTCATCATCTGTAGTTTATCAGTCAGTATGAGACTAGTTGGAAGACAAGAGGAAAAAAAGAATAACATACCCCAGGGTTTGACATCCATGGTCACAACGGACTTGGCAATGGTCTTGGGCTTAGCAGCCTTCTTCTCGCGGTAAGCGGCCAGGCGCTCCTCACGAACGCGGGCAGCCTCAGCATCATCCTCTTCGTCAGAGCCGAACAGGTCAACGTCATCGTCGTCGTCCTCGTCCTCGGCCTCGGCCTTAGCGGGAGCAGCAGCCTTGGCCTCCTCAGAGGGACCATAGGCGCTAGCCTCCTTGGTGGCATCACCAGGCAGAGTAGAGAACTCGGACTCATATGAGGCAATGTGCTTGTACCAGCGGGCAGCGTGGGGGTACTTGGTGGCATCGGGGGCGGAGGTCACGGCCTTGAAGACGACAACATCAGCCTGCGAAGGTGCCTGGCTGAAACCCGAAGAACGTTAGTTTCACAAACTCTCAGTTAAAGTGATCTAACACTCTAAAAAAAGAAAATCCAAAGGTGGGATGGAGCAAGTCCATAGATCTCAGGATATGTTCAGAGGTGCACAGAGTGCTTTGTGTCGTCTGCATTGGCAGGTCTTGAGTCTGCTCAGAAACACGGACCAATTTTTCTCATCATTATACCGTAGTGACCTAGGGGGGGAAGGGGTAAGGGGAAAAGAGTAGCTGGGGACAACTTGCCCTTGGGTCAGGTTGTACTAGTGCCCGCAGGCTACTTTTTCCATGTGGATGGCGCAAGCGCTCGGGAGCGATTGAAGTGTGAAGATGCAGATGAATACGACTTACCCATCGATGTAGGACCGGGTCTTGGTCCAGCTGTCAAGGCCTGGTTGAAGTTAGAACTGGGCACATTTGACAAGAGCAAAACAAAGCAAAGTAGGGACGAAAAGAAAAAAAGTTCAAATGACGCCGTTCTTGGGACTCTTGGGGCACATACTGGCCACACCAGCGTCGGAGGAGAGATCGGTGAAACCCATGTTGATGGTTGATATGTGAGGAGTGAGAATGTGATTTTCTGCTCGAGAAGAAGAAGAAAAGAAGAAAAAGAAAAGAAAGATGAAGAAGGGGGGGAGGCTCAAATATGAAGGGATCAGAAGAGATGAGTTTGAGGAGACGAGAACTTGCAGGATAGCGGGGTCGTTGGAAATTTTTTGGGCGTGGGCTGGGTGACCAGTACAACAGTGGGCCTTTGTGGATAAGTCCCACAGTATTTGATATTTGAGACCAATGGGATGCCAGCAACGCTAGCGGCCCGCCACGCTCTGAAGCTGCCAGCTGTTGACACCTGCTCAGGGGACGGTGGAGAGCTGCTGACGAGGTCTGGATACCTCGCATTACGTGTAAATTACTGTGTGGCGTCATGTACCTCTTGCTGCCTGACCCTTAAACAAAGCAAAAGCCCCATCAGCATCGAGCTGGGGCCTAGGTGAACGAAGCTCCAAGCTAGTTACAGTGTTGTTGTATCATCAAGCTACGCACTCATCATCTTTGCCCATTGAAGGCTTCTATTTTTTCTGTTACTCTAATTGTCGCTCCATCCGCCACGTCGTCGCATTATTCCTACGACTACACATCCTAAATCTCCATAATGTCTACTGAACCGCTTATCGTGTTTAGAGCAGGCCGCTGTGATATTGATGTAGGTTTATATCAGAGCTAGTATAAAGACTATCGCTTGTTTAACAGCCTTGCCAATGTATCGTGGGCGCCACGTGCTGACTAGACATTTCTAAGACCACAGTTACGCCACCTAGAGTGACTCCTAAACCCGACCCTGGTTATCTTTATCTGTACAATGGCGAAGATGGTATGATGATCCACTGGTGACCAGTTTATCATTGGTATCACGTTGATTGACGGAGGATAGAGCTGACCATTTCCCCAGAACTCATTCACCTTTGCTGGCGCAAGAGATCGTCGTCATCGAACGATCAACCCGACCTTGATCTCGTCATGATCCCCGGCGACGGCAACTTTCTGCACTATGACTCCGAAGCTCCCTCTGCGAAAACTAACGGCCGAATCTACGTCCTCAAGTTCCAGTCTTCCTCTCAGCGCTACCTCTTCTGGCTGCAATCGGCTCCCGAGCACCCTACAATCCACAGCCGACTGAGCGAGCGCGACCGCAAGATTACCGATATTGTCTTCAACCTACTCCAGGGCGAGGAAGTTGATGTGGATGCCGAGCTGGCTGCTTTGGATGAAGATGACGACGAGGAGGAAGAGGAAGAAGAATATGAAGACGAGGATGAAGACGAAGATGAGGAGATGGCGGACCAGACCACGACAGCCCGTGGTACCACGGGCGGTGCTGGCGCAGATGCTACAGGAGGCGATATTCGGGATGAAGGCGAGGATGCCAGAGAAGGCGGAGCTGATGGTGGTAGAGCGTAGGTTTCTTTCTTTTCCTGACATTGTGATTGCGATTAATGGTGCCTGGTCACTAAGAAAGCCATGACACCTGGGAAGTCAGTCTAAGTCGCGATTATGATTGAGATGGGAATCGGGTTGTTTTCTGACACCTGCATCTCCTCGATTTCTTTACTGCTACGCTACATTATGAGCCAATACAATCAAGAGAACATACATTATCTCCTCTAGCGGGGAACATGCAGATTAGTAGCTGACCGATTTTCTTCGTTGTAGCACCACTGAAACTACAGCCAACGTCGATTCTGTAGTCCGCAATCTGCTCGCTTCTCTAGAAGGCAGTCGGCAGCTTTCGGATAGTCCCCGCCGCCCAGAGCCAAACGATAAGCCGTTTCCTTTTCTAAGCCACCTATTGCCAACATCTGTTACTGTGCCCATCATTGACAGCGGTGTTTCCGAAGAAAAGATTGACCAGCTCATCAACCTATTGCCACCCACATTAGTCGTTGCTACAGCCAATAGCGGAACCAACAGCGCTGAAATATCGCAAGATCCTACGGCAGAGATGCTAGAGAGTGCAAAGGCGTCCCTGAGCCTCGCAGACAAGCGCGATCTTGTGAAAAGAGTTCTGCGAAGTCCACAGTTTGCCCAGTCTTTAGGAAGCTTGACTATGGCGATTCGTGATGGGGGCCTCCCGACAATTGCCGAAGCGTTGCAGATTGACGTCGAAAACAACGGCTACATGAGAGGCAGTGCCATGCCGCTAGGAAATGGTAAGGCGGTTGAGGCCTTTGTGGAGGGTGTTAGGAAGACAGTGTCTAAGAAAGAGTAAATGAGATGAGCGGTACGATATAGGGCCAGAGTGAACCTTCGCTGCCTTTTAAGGTACACGAAGAGTAAGACACTTTGTGTTTCTTAGTGTCTAGCCACAGAATTTCTATAATTATCATGAATATTTGTTGTTTTGGACTCTGAACTGTGGTGTGTAATGTTAGGCAGTGGACGAGGGGAGAGAGGGGCGAGGACTTCTACGTACAGTGCGAGCTATTAAGACATACTGTTACATGTTATAATGGTCAACCTTGAATTTTTGCTGTTCATGCACCTTGACTAAACTTCCCTCTCACAACCATTAACAGCGACCCCGTCTTACGTAAAAATGGCAGCTCATGTCGAGTTAAACTTCCCAACGGACAAGTCGCAGTTCGATAGCGACGACCGGATTTCCTTTTCAAAGCTCGATCAAAAATACATCGCCGTCCATGATGACGGTGACGAGTACGAATTCGATGAGGCTGCCCAACACTGGGTGCTTTGCGACGAAGGTGATGAGGGCGACGAACCCCCGCTTCCGCAGAATCTCGACCCAAGCTCGAAGGCGCTTTTACCATCGGACATGGACTCTATGAGTGATACGCGCAAGAGAAAGGAAGCTCCAACTGCGGCCGATAACGAGGTAAGCTTCGTCGCATGGAACGAGACAACATAGTGGAAAGAAAGGTATGCTTCTTCTCATAAGATGCTTCCCTGGAAAGGGTCCTTCTGCCAAGTTATGTTTTGTCTTTGCAAGGCTGAGCTGCCGGAAATAGCTAAAGAGCATTTCCAATCCTAGCAAGGTGTATTCATCGACACGCAGCTCAAGAGATGGACATCGTGGCTTCCAACGCGATACGTCTTACTGTGCACGTGTGGGCATGAGAGGCTACTTGCCTGCCACTTGTGGCTTCGGGAATAATACTGACAGTGCCAATGTGTGCTCTCTTCCGAACCATCAACAGGATTCCAATAAGCAACAAACAAAGCCCAGGGCACAGAAAAAGGCTAAAGGTCCGCTGCCTCCGCGAAAAAACACGGCTGTTTACGTGACGGGAATTCCAAACGATGCGACGCTGGACGAAATACACGACCTGTTTTCGCGCAAGGGTGGTGTGGTTGCAGAAGAAATTGACAGTGGACGTCCCCGCATAAAAATGTACACGGACGTCGATGGCAATTTCAAGGGCGACGCTCTGATAGTCTTCTTCAAGCCCCAGTCGGTCGAGATGGCCATCATGCTCTTGGACGACACTGATTTCCGCTTTACTAGCGCCGGTAAACCCGAAGGCCGTATCAGGGTCCAGGAGGCCGATTCGAGCTACAAGAAGACCAAGTATGAGGGAAAACAAGACCAACAGGGTGGGAACAAAGATGCACAAGCACCAACTACCCGCAAGAATGACCAGGACCGCCATAAGATTATCAAGAAGACTCAGAAGCTAGAGCTAAAACTAGCGGACTGGGATGATGACCAGTACCCTCCAGACAAGCCGGTCATCAAGGCTCGTTGGGAAAAGACGGTCATCTTGTCACACATGTTCACTCTTAAAGAATTGGAGGAAGACCCCACAGCCCTGCTAGACATCAAGGAGGATATTCGCGATGAGTGTTCCAAGTTGGGCACTGTCACTAACGTTATCCTATTTGACATGGAGCCTGAGGGCATTGTCTCCGTCAAGTTTAAAGAGATTGAGGCTGCGCATGCCTGTGTGCGCATGATGCACGGCCGGAATTTCGGAGGCCAAGTGGTTGAGGCTGGGCTTGCAACGGGAAAGGAAAAGTTCAAGCAGTCTTCCAAGGCCTCTTTGAGCGATTCTGACTCGGATTGAGGGGAGGACTGTTTAGAATATCTGCAGCAGACATATGGTATGGGAAGCTAGCGTTTGATAATGGGCGCAAATACGCTGTATCTGATTTGCTGTGCTTGAAATTTTGTAATACGAAGTTTCTCCTAACAACATTGATTTACATGTTGTACCGTACCATGACCCAAGGATATCTCTCGAGTGTCTGTATCCCGGGCTGCCATGTGCGTTTAGATCTTGATTCTGTTGCCAGGAACAACACAAGCAGCAAGCCTCAATGATGCTGCCAACACCTCTGAACTCGTTGTCATCTGTAGTTGAAATTAGCATGTACTATGTACATAATAGGCAGTCAACTACTGATTTAATACACGCCACGTGGTCTGTAGATCATTGCAAAACTATCAAGGGCTAGATTTCTGCGGAGCCTGTGCTTGTGGACGAGCAGATGGCGTTGGACCTAGCCTTTCTGTCAAGCGTTTCTGAGATCTTTAGGATGAAGACTCATGTGCATGGCATGGCCTGTGCTCTGGATATGGTGGATTTCCCTGTCGCAAGTGTTGTTCATGAGGTGACAGGCAAGCAAGGCTGCCTGCGTGTACTTTTCGAAACATTAGCACTGGATTGTGCGAGATACAGCGCAGCTAAACTAGGGAGAGTTTCACGTAGTCTAAAGTACTGCGCCAAAGAACCGTTTTGCCTCTGACGAGCAATGTCTGCAGCTATGGGACGCGAGTCGAGTCGATTAGGCAGTGAAGAAGCCTTCAAATCTCCCATAGATGGGACTGCATTAAAGCTTTCAATGAGAGACTAAAGAAAGTCGCGGATAGCCCATAATCTGATCTAAATAACGTGCAAGTATCCAAGGAAAGTGAACAAGGTAGGCTAAGAGAGTTTAGGTAGTCATTATAGATAAGTATAATAGCAGGGAAAGACACTGTAGCTGTAGCCATTGCAGCATACGCGGGGCAAAGGTACATAGTGACAGCTGAAATCAAAAAAAGAAAGTAGCAAGATAATAGGCATAGCAACCCTTGTAAACGGCAACCTAAACGCCTCCATAATGCTCGCCCGATTCAATTGCATTGCCACTACACTACTAGAAGAGGCTATTCGATTCTTCGTCCATCACACAAGCATCATATTTGATCATAGTTTATAGGTGTTTTCAACAGGCCGCGTGACTTGTTTTCGTCGGACCGGTGTTGAGAGTTAACTACTGGGTGAGCAGTAGAATAAGTGGATCTAGCTACGGCCGGAGGACCGATGGTAAAAGCGGGTCTTGAATCCTTGCAGAACTGATGCCCCACTTGATATTTTCACCGCCCAAACTTTTCGGGCAGAAAAAATTGGAATTTTTGCCTATCTTGTATCTCGATCTTTTTTTTTTTGCTGCGTTACAACAAGACAGTACAATTTTTGGTGGTTTGTTCTCTATATCCACTGCAATTGCGCCTACATCCTATAGCAGTCTCACGACCGCTTCTAATCCCCTTTCTTCTAGATCTGGCTGCTTTTGCTTTTTTTCTTTACTGACCTAGAAATTGCCTTTTCTAGGCCATCTCTCCTTGTCCTCCCTTTCCCAAACTTTTCCATCACTTGCCGACTGCCATGGCTGTTCAAGCTGCGGGTAGTAAGCGCAAGGCTAGTGGCCATGGAAAGCCCAGCTCCAGCTCGTCCCCCAAGAAGGCGAAACTGCAGATTCGCCCCAAGGACAAAGAGAGCGGCTCGCGCTTGAAGAAGACTCCTGCTCTACCGCCCACGATTTCCAGCCAACAGAATGACTCGGACTCGGATGAGGCCGAGGACTTTGAGGCCAAAGACACGGAAATGGTTGACTTTTCCGACTCTGAAGAGGGTGGTGTCAGCCTACACCCCGACAGAGCAAAGGTTGTTGAGGCCAGGTCTCAGCCTCCCCGCGAAAAGGGTACGTCTAGCCGAAGACTAATCTCCCAACCGATACATATCTCCATGAAGTGCACTCTATCTCTGCCTCCTCTGCCGCAATACTAACTCTCCTTCTTTTGGTATAGAAACTTCCCGCGAAAGTCACATGAAACAGAAACAGCTGGCCAAGGAACGCCGTGCTGCCAAACCCCTTGCCGACGAGATTGCACGCACAAAGAAGCTGTGGGAGCGTTTGCGGAGGAAGTCGCATGTTCCTACTGAGGAGCGCAAAAAGCTAGTTGAAGAACTCTTCCAAATCATTAGTGGCCGCATGAAGACTCTGGTGCTCAAGCACGATGCCACGCGCGCTGTACAGACTGCTATCAAGTACGCCACCCCCGAACAGCGTCAGCAGATTGCCAAAGAGCTCAAGGGCTCCTATGCCACCCTGGCATCTGGCCGTTATGCCAAGTTCCTAGTGTGCAAGTTGATTTCCTACTCGGATGACACCATTCGTGACTTGATTGTGCCCGAATTCTACGGCAAGATCCGCAAGATGATTCATCACCCTGAGGCATCATGGACGCTTGAAGATATCTACCGTGTTGCTGCCACTAAGAAACAACGTGCTATTATTCTGAGAGAATGGTACGGAGTTGAGTTCACCTTGCTGGATACCAACACTGAGGAGCCTACAGCTGTCCTAGCTGATATTCTCGCCAAGGAGCCGATGAAGCGCGGTCCCGCCATGAAGAGTTTGCTTGACCTGATCAACAGTCTGATTCAAAAGAACATGGTCGGCTTTTCTATGCTGCACGATGCAATGCTGCAGTACTTCCAAAACGTCCAGCGCGACAGCCCTGAGTTTACCGAGTTTTACGAGATGATTCGTGGCAACGAAAGTGGTGACCTGCTCAAGAACATGGCATTTACCAAGTCTGGTGCGCATCTGGTATGTCTGCTGCTCACTCAGGGCACTGCCAAGGACCGCAGGGCTATTCTCAAGACCTTCAAGGACACCTTTATCCTAATGTCTGGGGATACCAACGCTCACCGGATTCTACTCACTGCCTTTGATGTCATTGACGATACGAAAATGACATCCAAGGCTATCTTCCCTGAGCTTTTCGGTGAGACATTTGACAAGGCTGGCGAGTCGCTCCTTGCTGCCTCACAGAACATCCACGCCCGTGTAACCCTTCTGTACCTTTTGGAGGGCACTGGTCTCTCTACTATGTTCACGGGCCCCAAGGACGAGGTTCGTAGCTTAATGGAGGAGGTGCACGAGCTGCGTAAAACTACCAGTAAAAAGGATCCCGAGGTGCGTCGCAAGGAGCTGGTAGCGGCCATGTCGCCACAGCTGCTGCAGGCTATTGCCGACTGCGGGACGCAGATGGTGCACGACCACTACGGCTGCCAGCTCATGTCCGAGACCATTTTTGCTGCTGAGGGCGATAAAACGGCAGCTCTCAAGACCATTGCTAATGCCGTTGCCGGCAACCCTAATGAGATGCTAGGTGGCAACGGCGAGGATGGTGAGACTCAAGGCCTAGGGCTTATTTCGCGACCACATCCGGCTTTGACAGCACATGGCGGTCGTCTCATCAAGAGCTTGATCTCGGGCGGCAAGTTTAACAAAGCAACAGGCCAGACGATACGTGTAGAGCCAGCACTCAAATTTGCCAACGTGCTTTTCCCCGTGATTAAGCCTCATGTTCTAGAGTGGGCAACGGGTCCATCTTCTTTTGTCATTGTCAACATGCTAGATGCACCTGATTTTGATGACGTGGCTGAGCTACGCAAGATCCTGAGCAAGGGTCGCTCGCAGCTCGAGAAAGCAGCTCGCGAGGGCGGCACGCAAAAGTACACCAAGGAGCAGAGCGAGGAGCTAGCAAAGAAGAAGAAGAAGAATAACAGCAAGAGGCCGCCACGGGCAGACCCGGGCAACAAGGGTGCACAAATTATTCTGGAGCGCCTTGGTTAGAAGAGGGATTGCAAGTGGCCCTAGAAATTGCGTGTGGTGACCAATGTGGTCAACTATTAGCTAAGTAGCTTGTTTTGAGTGCTCAGCTGTTGTAACATGCCATCTCTCCTGACACCATTCGTTATTTCATGAAGGTAGTTTTCTGTCCTCAGCATCAGCTCTCTTCATGCCTTTTCTTTTTCTCTCGACCTGGAGGTTGTTTCACGTCTCATGTACACAGCAAAAAAAAACAAAAAGGAAGGGAACATGTTATATCTTTGGCCGGCGCACATTGCTCTCTATTATTGTCTTTCTCAGTGTTAAAATATGCCCGTTCTTATCTGATGTTCTTGATATGCTCATGTTCTGCATTGAATAAAATCGTTTTGTCCTATGTTAGATATCAGGTGGAGTGCACAAATATGTTCGCTATGAAATGCTTGCTATTGTCCAACACTTTACAACATTTACTAAACACATAACACAACAAAGCCAAGAAATACAGCGGCGATTTCTAGATGACATGTTACTTGTCAAAAAAAAAAAAGAAAAAAAATCAGTCTGTGCTATAAAGTCCAGAGAAACAACGCCAGTGACCGTCAGATGCCAAGCTAGAAACAAATAGGAAAACTCATCAACAAAAAGGAAGCCCCAGACAATAGAATAAGGGCAGCGCCATACTACTTTTATTCCTCTACTTGGTGCTCTGAAGCTTGTCCAACTGATCGAGAATCGTCTGTAGCTCCTCGTCACTGATCTTGTCCTGTAACGAGGGGATCAGGGTCTTAGCCTCCTCGGCGTTGAAGCAGACCAGCGAGCCTGTGACATGCAACACATAGTATTAGCAACCAAATACGCTCCCCAGTTTCAATGAGACAAGATATATCCATACCTAGCTGTGCCCTCTCAAACTTATGCAGCTGTGTACATGAGCTTAGTAGACGCTCTACAGCCTCGACGTTCTCCTTTTGTTTAAAGCGTGCAAAGTGGTCAAGATAGTCCATAGTTTGGTTTAGCATCCTGCATAGCGCGTTAGTCAATGATCCTGTTATCTGTCTATACGGGGCCTATGAGGCAAGTCCCAGTCGAGTAACACAACCCATCAGGTTACGCACTCATTATCGTGTACATTCCGATGCTCCGCACGTCGCTTTTCCACAAGTGCCTTGATGACCAGCGCTGCCTCGGAAAGCGTCAGTGTATCAACGTTCTGAAATTCGCCCAGGTTCAACTGCGAGCCGGCATCCTCAGTGCCAGGAACCGGAGGCCGGGGCCGCGATGTCATAGGGTGCTTGTTAGGAGCCATTGTGAGAGTCGGGGTAGTCGAGGAAGGTAAGAGAGCGTCTATATGTGTTTATCTATCGAGGGCGGCAAAATCAGAAGCGAGCGAGAAAGATAATGAGTGGATGATGGATCAAAACGATGACTTCAGGGTTGTCGAAACAAGATAGATCAATGGGAGATTCGAGTCAAGGCTGGCGCCTACATTGCGACAAAGTTAAACGCCCTTTGGCGCCGGCTAATCTATGGCTAATTAGCGACTAGAAGCACCAGCCTTGACGTCTAGACTTGAGGCTCGGCCTTATGCCACTAGAACGTTGCTCATAGTCTTCAGAGTATGAAATTAAATCATTGTACATGTGTTTATACCACTTGGCTGTATCCTGTTATTCTTCCGATACCTCGTTTGTCTCTGAGTAAATTTTCTAAACCAACTCTCCTAACATCTCCACTATCCCTATTCTTAGGGTTAGACACACTCGTCCACCTTAGCTCATGCTTTGTGATGCAAACTGGTGGCATCTCACAGATAATACCACCACCAGCAAGTCACTAGCTCCCTCATAGTCAAAACACACTGCTCATTTACAGGAGTACCATATACGTCTATCATGTTAGTCTCAATCTCAGCGTATCATATACTAGTTAGAAATAGCCTTACTAATCATTCTTTTACTAGGACTGTATATGCTCTTATTATCATCAACAAGGCCGGCGGTTTAGTATATCACCACCAGTTTGACGATAGCGGCCTCAACAAGCTTTCCACAAATGATTATCTAGTTCTTGCTGGCACATTCCACGGGTAGGTTGAGCCTCTTCGCCAGCACTAAACCGGACTAGACAGGCCCGACGGGCCAGATCAAGACAAGCTAACCCTCAAACTTTCCAACACCCAAAGCGTCCATGCCATCACAGCGCGGTTAAATCCTATATCCCAACCACGGCCATCAACACCACCTGGCGGCATTTCTAGCAGGCCAGATCCCCCGTCAGGTCTAGAGGTACTAGAAACTGAGAACTTTCGCATGCAATGTTTCAACACCCTGACGGGCACCAAGTTTCTGCTGTTCACAGACATCAACCAGACCAATGTCGATGTCTCCATTCGGAGGATATACGACCTGTACACTGACTTCGTCATGAAGAATCCGTTTTATCAGTTGGAAATGCCTGTGCGGTGTGAGCTGTTCGAGCGGAAGCTGCAATTGTATATCAAAGAGATCAATAATCGGTAGTGAGCAATCGGGTGGCACGTGGCAAAGTAGCGCAATATGGGCCACGGTGTTGAATATCGTCATGTCATAATCATAATCCTACAAGCAAGAATCTACAAGGTATACGTCTTTCAAGTCATTATTCCATGTTAAATAAGCCGTGACGCCATAAACTCGATTGCAAGGTGAAGCAAAGTAAAGTAACCAAACGAACATGATGCATCTAAGTAGCCTTTTTTTTAAGCTACTGAAATAACACCTCCTGCCAATAACAAATAATTTATGACGTGTCCATCTTGTCACCATCATCCTTATCGTTCTTCTTACTCGACTCGCCCAACAAGGGGGCCGACTCGCCCTCTTCTTTGACGGACTCGAGCGAAGCCTTAATGGCAGCATTGTCTTCCTTGGCTGATTCGCGGGCAATTCTGGCATTCTCCTCCTCCATGCTCATGCGTAGAGCTAGCGCCAGTTCGGGATCGGTATTAGGGTCGAAGGTAAATTCGCCGTAATCTTCGTTGGCAGCCGCTCTGCCACGATCACCCGTGGCGTTATCTCCAAGGACAATTGGGGTTGTAAGGAGCTCGTCGCTAAGAAGCTTGCCACTGGGACGGATGACAACTAGGTGCGAGCCTTCGGTGCCCTTGACCTCTTCGTTGAATTTGCGTAGGCGAGCCTCTGCCTCTTCGTCGGGCTGGCCAAACATCACAATGTCGATCGCAACGTTGTTTTTCTTCATGCGGGACGCAAGCTGCTGGAGCTTCTTGTCATCCTCCTCAAGAGGCGAGCATAGGAAGACTATTATCCGCTGACGCTGGAGCTTGTTTTGGCGGTATTTGAGGGCGAGCTGTTGAGAGAGAAAGAGACAAGTACAAGTTCAAGAGTTAGCAGACAACAATTGTCGACGGCTGTATAGCCAATGGCCCTATTAATTTTTCGACTTACGCCTGCTATTTGGATGCCAGTGGCAAGGTGTGATTCGCCCTTGATCTGTTTCTTGATACGATGCATGCCAGAGTAGATGCGGCCTGGTTCCGTAGTCAGTGTCGACAAAACCTCGGGGCCATTGCCGCCCATGCTCATAAGACCGACGGAGGACTCGGGGTTGGAAGATGTAATATTGCGGAATAGCTGATTAACAGCATCGGTCTGTGCGTCGAATCTAGAGGGAGAAAAGTCGCCATTGCGACTACTCTCGCTGTTGTCGACAACGATCATGACAGCCTCGAGACCCATGATTGCGGTTTATGTGGTTGGTAATAGCAGTAAGCGGATGGGAGTTGATGATAAGAAAAAAGGAAGAGAGGAAAATTACGGCTAACAAGAAGGAAGTTTATATTAGCGGGAGCTGTAGGCAGGCCGAAGGTTGATGGTTGACTGGCGGCTACAGAGTTCGTTTGAGATATCTTTTGATGTTCACCAAACAGATCGCCTTGAAGCTGGTGAGCTCCAAGCTTCAGAAGCAAGTTTAGAAGTCGTAAGGCAAGTTCAGCCTGGCTGTTGCATAAAAGTACTGGTACTTTATTGCCTAATTAGACACGCCTGTTGACTAGGTACAGGTACAAGACTGCCTTGAATGTATCCCTTGTCCCAAAAGAGACTAGCCCATGATTAGTCATCAGCGACTGACAGGGAATTTGTTTACTTTTGCTATCAAGCCAATCAAATCGCTTGATTGCACCGCTTTGAGAAACTGCACTGTCACCTGCATCACATTTGGCTAGGGGTCCACGAGATACTTTCAGAACGCTCTTGTACTTGGTCGCGTTCCGTCACCTTGAACATCTATCCGCACCTCTTAACCACGCTCGCTGATTGACATCTGTTTTTACAGTTGCTACATTTGCACTCTGTTCTACTCCATTGTTTCTTGTTTTCTTTTCATAACGTGATACTCTCGTTTAGCCTCGAAAATGGCCGTTGTCTACGCGGAACAGGGCGATGATGCAACGCGCTCTCCCACACGCACAGGCATTAGAAATCGCACGATGACTCCCTCACCCAGGAAGAATGCCGCCTCCCACATGCAACCTACCACCCCTCGATACAACATGAGTCCGATTCGCAAGAGGCCAGCAGGCATTACGCAGGCCCAAAAACAGGCTCTTATCGACAATCTTCAGCTAGAAAGCAAGTCGTCTTACACTACAAACGAGCTTGAGGGGAAGCCATGTTAACCTTGAACCTGAATCTGCAGTTACCGAACGCGCAAGAAGACTACGTGCTCAGTACAACTTGCAAGCACAAAGTCTGCGGACGCGTGTGGAAATCCGACTCAATCGCATCCCAATGTCCCTGCGAAAACTTACCATGGCCGAGCTTGTTCAAAGGCACGTCCAGCAGCAAGAGCGCTCAGCCCAAATCGCCGCAAAAATCGCTGCAGGCATGACCAAGTCAACAGTTGCACCCATAGCTCGCCCAGGGATGAAAGCCGTACCCTCATTAGCTGCCCCGACACAAACTACGCGCCGCTTCAAGCGAACTAGTAATGCCATGCTTGGAGGCGACAAGGAGAATGACAACGGCAGCAGCGATCCCATGGAATATCCTAAGAAGCGTGCACGTGCTGTCCCGGCCAACGCCTCAGAAACCGGACCTGTCCTCTCTCCAACTTCGTCAAACTCTCGTCTGGTTCCGCGGTCTTGGCAGCAGTCTCCTACCAAGGCCTCACCTATCAAAGTCCCAGTTTCACGCGCCGCATCGCCTGTCAAGACATCGCGTGCCAATCTTCTTTCCAACATGGTGGAAAAAGCAAAGACTACACGCGCTGCCATGACCCGCAAGGCCACCACGGCTTCAGTTACGAGCACAGCCAGCTCTACCGCATCTACTACAGCATCATCACGAACTAAGCGCACAGCTGCTTCGAAGCAAGCTGCTGCCCCAGCGACGGCTACTCGCGTCACTCGTAGAACCAGTGGCGATAGTAACAGTAGCTCTTCGACGGTGGTCAAGAAAACTTCCAGCAGGCCAGGTACCGCTATGTCCAAGTCGTCAACTACCTCTCGCGGCAAAGCCGCTTCTGGAACAGCTACAAAGAAGACAGCTGCATCAAAGGCCTCGGCAGCAAAAGACGCGCCCAAGCGCGTACTGCGGAGTCGTGCGGCTTGAGAAATGACAAGTTGCTAGGATTTCTATTTTTTTTTCATCTTTTTATTGGCTGGGCGACTCTGACTTTTCTCTTGAAACATGGCGTTCTAATACAGAAGTCTGGACTGGGCTGGTCCCTTGGGTTTAACTGAGCGGGGGACTCTTATTTTTCACTGTTGTGGTGCTTCGTTGTAAGGCCCTTTGGCGGGTTGGCAGGCGTCTTTTGGAGTTATTTGGTTCTGCATATTGCTTTTGTACACATTGATCACATCCAACCAAAGATAGCAGCAGGTTTATGGAATGTCATTTTTCCTCATCTCAACTCTATAGGCTTTTTACTGGTATCACTTGGATTTACTATGTCCGTCCCTCTCTCCTCCGAAAGCCCCGACATGGCCTCTAGCCGCTCTTCTTCTTTTTCTTATCTTCCACTAGCTCTATGTGATTTTTCGGGATATTCTTGTAATTGGCAATGAGTAGCTCCTCGATCTCAGGGCTAACATCGCCCTGCACGACAATCTCCTCAATGCCTCCAGCAGTCCGGGTGACGGACGAGCCCGTCGCAAATTTCTTGCCAAACTCCTTGGCAACCTTTTTGAGGTCTAGGCCAAAGGCCTCTAGCCCGGTGACTGAGGTCACAAACTTGTTCTTGTTGCGCATAATGCGCTTGATCACCACTGTCGAGTGGGCTACTTTCTCGGCTTCCTTGGCTTCCTGGGCCTCGGCCTTGGCTGCCTTCTTTTGTGCGTCCTTGGCTGCGCGCTTTTGCGCATCGACAGATAGAGATGCTGTGGCGGCTTCAAGGGCTTCTACATCGTGGGGGTGGAGTGTGGGTCAAAGGCCGAGTATAGTTAGTGTGGCTGGCCACGGAGAGGATCAAATGAAATGCAAACGAGGGAGGAGAAGAGAGAGGAAGGCGTACCGGGAGACCAAAGCTTGTTAAACAGCTCGGGCTCGTTGATTTCTAGCCATTCCTGGCACTTCTTGGCACGGCCACCATACTCGCAGTACTAGGGAAAGAGTGTTAGAGTCAAGACACCAGATGTGCGACACTCGGGCTTATGCAAATTCGAGTCGGTCGGGGGACTGCAGCGAAACACTTGGTTGGCGGAGGATGCTGGAGTAGGAGAAGAGGAGAACGAACCTCCGGAGGAAGAGAGCAGACTAGTAGGACAAAAGGAAAGAGTCAGTTGCTGGAAGGCCGACTAGGGATATTCGGATAGAGCAGCTCAAACATGCAAGGTTCACTTACCGCCACAGTACTTTACTGATAGCCCGCGCAGTTCGGCTGGGACTTCGTCAACGTCGGCCATTGAGATGGCGTTTTATAAGCTGAGCAAAAGAAAGAAGGAGTGGACAAAGGGCGCTGGTGCAATTTGCAGTTATCTCTGCAATAACTAAGATTCGAGAGCTGAAGGGCTACTAGTAGATGCCAAGTTGGAGCGAGGTACAAAGCCAAAATGTGTAGGCTTGCCTTGAGGTATACCTTGAAAGCGAAGAAAAAGATTCAATTAATTCACGATGGAGGGGCATTTGTGCGCAAAAGTGGGATAAGGCTGCCAAAGCTGGGGGGGTGGCTTGTTTTTTAGCGCTGCTTAGGAGCAAGGCTGTAGATAGTAGTAAACCCTATATTACAGTGGTTTATGGGCATTTTCAGGGCTGGCTTAACACCATGGCTTTCAGCCAACGCTCCCGTTACAGGATATTCCAGGCTCTACTCAGAGGCCTAGAGACCCCGCACTTTATTTATCCCGCCAACTGAGACTCAGCCCAAGCCTAAAGCAGCCAAAGACTGGATCTCCCCTTTCTAAGGTGACAGTCAGCGAGGTAGGAAATCTCGCTTTAATGTCTGTTTCATTTGCTTTAACACGATCCTAAGGCGAGCTGAAGTTGTTTATCGTCCCCCGCAAGTTAGTGCTATCCAGGCGCAGACTGCGACGATGCTTGTACGTTAAGCCCTGTTTATTATGCTCGTACCTTTCTTGAACTTGAACTTGAATATATTTAACGTCTACGGGAATCACAGAGATCAAACGACGCCGGACTGGTTACCAGACAGAATTAACCCTCTGCAAGGTTCACTGTAGAGTTTTTAGAAACAAAGCAGTGAACAGAACGTAGAACGAATGCAAAAGAAAAGTAGCAAAGAAAACCAGACTCGTACCTCCACACTCTCTCTCCCGGTAAATCGCCTTCTCCCCACGCCGTCCCCTCTCACGTCCCGATGCGGAACACCCTCCACTTAGGGTCTAGTTTCCCTGCCAGATATCTGCAGCTCTTGTCTCCTGTGAGGAGCTTTCGTACAAATCTCATGGACAGGTTCTTCTCATTGCCTCGACATTCCCATGGGTGGGTAAAGGTCTTGGCTTGGTCGCACCCTGCGACTGGACAATGTATTTCTGCATTCCTGTGGTTGAGCCGCACGTGATACTCTTTGAAGTCGCCGTGTCCGGAGCGCGCTGCCAGGATCCGGGCGACTGTACCTCTGTGTAGCCCCTTCATCCAGCCGATGTCATATGGTCTCGGTCAGTTCAGCGCTCCACCGAGGTGCTTGATCCTTGGGCAGTTTTGCTCGTACCTTTCAGACCAGCTCCTGCTGTCTTTAGCCTTAGTCTTAGCTTTAGCTCCATCTTTTGCTGTCTTCGTCTCTATCGCAGCTACCCAAAGCGTAAACAAAGATGTATATAAAGGGGGGGGAAATACATGGCGCATCTCAAAAAGGCTAACACGCTGTCTTGTACATGCGTCCCATACCATACAATAACTACACAGGCTCATCATACACTACACTGACCACACAAGCTACGATGGCGCCTGGCTTGGAAGATCAACAACAGCGCCCAAGAGAGCTGACCGTGCTGGTGACAGGCTTTGCTGTAAGTTGTCATAACCGTTAGTAATCACGGAGCATCCATTTCTCACTCTTGCTGTGTTCATTTGCTCGCAACGCCATTGCAGGATCTACTCACTTGTCTCCTCTCTATATCCTCACTCTCCAAACTGCCTAGGTCATTGCTCTGTTCTTTTTTTTTCTTTTTCTAACTCTCATCTTCCATGCCCGCCAGCCCTTTCGTGGCTTTCCCAAGAACCCGGCCTGGGAAATTGCGGACTCTCTTCCCGAGTACCTCCCTCCCCCTCGGCCAAATCCGAGCTGTGACGCCAAGGGTGACGGCGATGGTGGGAGCCTCTCAAGCATTGACTTCCCGCATGTGCGCATTGTAGTCTACCATGAGCCAATCCCCGTCAACTATAGCCAAGTGCGTTCCATCGTACCAAATCTCTGGGACACCCAAAAACGTGGAGAGCACTATGATTTTGGTATACACATCGGCATGGCTAGTAGCGAAATCATGTATAAGCTCGAGGCTTGCGCGCATCGCGACGGCTATGTGAAGGAGGATGACGACGGCCAGAGTCCCCCTAAAGAGCCCCGAGAGGACTGGGCCAATCTACCGCCTGTCTTGAACACAGATGTCGATGTGGCCGATGTAGCAGCGAAATGGAAAGCGAATTGCCCGGTATGTAACGCCCTCCCTTTTCCTGCAGTCCGGTTGTGCTGCTTCTAGGCTGACTCTCTCTTTTTTTTTTCTCGCCTATTGCGGCTTTCCAGACCCACACAAAGACGGTAGTCTCTCATGATCCGGGCCGCTTTCTCTGTGACTATATTTACTACTCCAGCCTGGCCGAGCTAGCCAACCGCAAGGAAGAAAGGAGGGTAGTCTTTATGCATGTGCCAGACAACTTCAATGACGAAGCTGTGGCCTACGGCACAACGGTATGTCTTGCGCTAATCCGGTCGCTAGTAGAGAGCAAACTAGCCAAGGAGAAAGCTGCAGTCGCACCAGAGAAAAAGACAGACGCATAAGCAAATATGGCTAGTGTTCAGCAATGCCGAGAGGCTTTTGATTCCTGGTTATGTTGGCATTGGTTTGTCGGCAGCTGGTCTATAGGAAAAACAAAAGGGATTAATTGTGTTCATCTCAATACACGCACGTACAAATAAGGCATTTATATACATAGGTACCTGTACCCGATCAGGTCCCCGTGGGCCACTAATTCATAGGCCAAAACGAAGCAAGAAAATGGGGTAATCGCCGTTTCTTATCGCCGTCTTGGGAGGGGCTCGTGTTACCTTAAATAAAGCCCGCTCTTTTTTTCTTGCAGCGAGCAAAGCCAATCTTCCTTATTCTTGATCCGTTTGGTCAACTTCCGTTTTGAATCTTCCGTTTTCTTTGACTCTCCATCTCCATTTCTACTCTTCCGCACTGATTAACTCCAGCGCTGTCGCTATCGTTGCCCCTCTCTCAGCATCTCTAATAACAACATCATCCCCCCACCGATTTTCATCATGTGCAGACCGGCTGCCTGCGGTACTTGCCGTAAGACCAACAACCCCTCTCCTGAAAATAACCATGTCATGTGTGTTTGTCGCATGCCCAGCTGTCTAGTTTTCTAACACATTTTTTATACCAATAGACAAGACCACTTGGTGGGGCTGCGGCAGTCACATCGGTCTCGTCATGGATACTATCCCTGACTCCCTCCGCTGCACCTGCACACCCACCGTGTCCTTCAACGGCAAAGAGTACCCTCCCAAGGCCCAGACGCCGTAGTCCCAAGTATTTATGACTTGAAAGGCCTCTATAATATGCATAGGTAGACTGCACTTGTGTCACCAGGTGCGGTCAGTGTTCCTCACTATGAGAGACTCCCAACTCAATATAAATGTATTATCCAGTACAATGTCATGTTCTCTAGTTATATCTCATTAGCCGCTTGTGTCTTTCGCTTTATGCCGTTTCAATAGCCATCTCTCTAGGCCTTTTGCCGGATCGCTTCACGGTACACCTTAGGCGCGACCTGCCAGTATTGATGAGGGAACTTGGCCTCAACGCCCAAGTCCCTGGCGATATTCAGCACAAATGCCGGGTCCTTCAAGAACTGGCGTGCCACAAATGCCAAATCCGCGCGCGTAGTCTGCCCATACTCTGGGGCCACTGTCTCGGTTCCGTCCTGCACCACGGCCTTGGCAATCTCAGCATCACGGATCATGCCAACACCGCCAACCAGTAGCTTCAAGCCGTCTTCATGCAGAGCTGTGCGGATCTGCCCAGCAATGTCGAGCTGGTACAGCTTCTGGTTGCGCGGGATCTGCTGGGCTGGCGAATTGGCACCTGAAGACACGTCAAGCAGATCGACGCCCAGAGCTGGCAGCTCCTTGGCAAGACGGATGCTGGAGGCTACGTCCCAGCTGGGCTGGCCAGTGTGCTCAAGCCATTCGGTGGCAGAAATGCGGACAAAGAGGGGCATGTTGGCAGGGATCACAGACCGGGTAGCTGTGATGACCTCTTTGAGGAGGCGTGTGCGGTTCTCGTAGCTGCCGCCATATTTGTCGCTTCTCTGGTTGGTCACGGGCGACAAAAACTGGCATAAGAGGTATCCGTGGGCCGAGTGAATCTCAATGATGTCTGGAGGGTGTGCGAATTAGTTACCTTGCCATAGGAAAAGTCTGTCATTTACTTTAAGACTCACCGAATCCAGCCTGGACGGCACGTACAGCGGCTGACTTGAAGTCGTCCACAAGCTGCTTCAGGTCCTCCTCCGAAGCGGCACGGGGAGTCGGGAAGCCCTCGTCCCATGGAATAGCAGACGCAGAGATAAGATCATCGGGCCAGCCGCCCTCAGACTCCAGAGCCACCTCCTTTCTCTTTGTAGCAACCCAGGTGGCCAGTGTGCTTCCCTTGCGGCCAGAGTGGGCCAACTGAATGGCAGAAACGGAGCCTTGGCTGCGGATGAAGTCAGTGATCTTCTTAAGCGGCGCAATTTGCTCGTCTTTCCAGAGACCCAGACACTCAGCCGTAATACGGCCGCGTGGCTGCACAGCAGTGGCTTCGACCATAACAAGGGAGGCACCATGCAAAGCAAACTGGCCTGCGTGGACGAGATGGAAGTCGGTGGCAGTGCCATCGTAGGCGCCTAGATGGGGGTCTGTGTTAGAGTGGCAAGAGGCGACAAGGCGGAGGGGAGGAGCCTAGGGCCAAGGGGGCTTACTATATGTGCACATGGGGCTAACAGCAATGCGGTTGTGCAAAGTGATATCCCGGATCGCGAGCGGCTTGAAGAGAGTGGGGACATTACCCTGGTCTTCAGAGGCAGAACCGGCCGGTGGGCTCTGGGCGGGTGTGTAATACGGCACCCCTTTGGCCGGAGTGTTGGGGGTCTTGGTAGGGAAAGACATGACGAATTTGGTGGCGGGGAGTAGAAATGCAATGTAGGCAGGCTGTTTCAAGACAAGGTGATGTGAGCAAGAGTTTTGTTGGCAGAATAAGCACAGGACGAGCGGCGTGTGGTTTCTTATAGCACGCAAACGAAGGCAAGACGGCACAGAAGACTTGGACTATGTATTCTTGATGATTCCATGGCGCCATCACATTGTGACGCCCTAAACTTGACAAACTTGCTTTTTGGATTTATCAGCACATTGCTACAAGGCAGCTGGAAGCGTGGAGCGGAGCAATAGCCGGATTCAGGATGAACTGCAGTGGATGTGTGTATACAAGACATGCATCATGCCAAGAGCAGGAAAGGCAGCTCTTAATAATAGGAATACAGGCAAGGGAAGGGAGGCACCTCCTTCAGTTAGGCAGGCTCCCATCGCCTGTTTTTCTTGGTTCCTGGTGTTTCGGAAGGAGCTGCCGCGATGAACTGCCGCTCCGGCGTTAGTCGTATACGCCAGCAACTTTTCCCTTGACCGCCACCAATGAGCCGGCCTGCTTTCTGTGGGGCTCTTACAAATCGAAAAAAAAGACGCAGTTTGTAGACTGTGAAAGGACACTTAGTGTGCTGCAGAGAATTCGGTAGTTTCTCCAGTTTGAGGGTGTTTGTCTGGGTTGATTACCAATGCAATCATCTAAGTCGTTAGGGTTACATGGTGTCATTAACCCAAAGTGGGCAAGATCGGATACATGCATAAAACATGACCTCATCCTCTGCTTGTCTTTATCTTTCTGGAGCGTCTGTTTGCTTCTACGTTTCCATCCATTTCCAGTGCTTTGCTACCCACGGAAGATTTGAAGGGGCAAACAATGGGAAAAGTCGCCTGGACTTGAACTTTTCGTTGGGTGGGAAGCTGCTGCGCTTAGACCCTTCATGCCTGTTGACGGGCTAAGCCAAGGAATGCAAGCGACATCACTTGGATGTCTGTTCTTCTCCCTTCCTTTATTTTGGCCTGTCTAGTTGGAGAAATACAAGACAGCTATAGCTTTGAGTTCATGATGATAATATAACCAAGGAATCGGAATTTATCCATAATGTCTGCCCTTGTGTTGGTCATTGTGCTCGGCTGGAGCTTGGGATGGGCGAACAGTAGCAGGCGGAGCCATGGGGTTTTGGGGCTCCGGAAAAGGAGAAACGCTGCTCTGTCTCACTGCTCTTTGTTTCGACCTGAAGAAAGAGAAGAGGAAAAAGAAACCAAACAGGTAGCAGCGGGAACAAAAACCGGCCGAGGAAAAAGGAAAACCAGGAAATGGGAGTGGAAAAAGGGAGGAAGGAAAAAGCAAATAGCAATGCGGAGAAATCTTGCACCCTACGTCCAACGTACTGTACTGACTGACTGACTGTTAGCCGAAAGGCAAAGCAAGCAGCTTCTCAAATTTCACCTTTCAATAGATTGCCCTTCCGAGACTAATAGATCAGCGGACAATATACCACCCTACTATGAGATCATCCGAGAGCTTGTATCAGAGCACAAGCAACTTGGCAGGCGTAGAGAAGAACAAAGAGCAATATGCAACATAGCCCACGACCACTACTTCCTGTAAGAACAATATATTTCTTTGCCCCTCGCTTCGTGAAAGCCTGGCGGAAGCTTCGAAAAACAGACGAACTCGATGGCTGTGCAAAGCGAGGAGAGGACGTTGGAAAAAGTCCCGAGACACGCCATTACAAAAATATATACACCGGCAAGAGACAAGAAAAGAAACTGGCAAAATCAAAAAAGAGCAAGCTGGCGGGCGCATCTTGGTTCTCGGACTGCAAAAGCGGTCTGAGGACGAACGGTCATCTATCGGATGCTACGGTCATCCCGCAGCTATCGCGTTTCTCCAATACCAAATATAAGGGACGGGCGGGGTCTGTTTGGGTTCGCGACGAGTGCCAGAGCGTTTTTGTTGATGTCTTGGTTGCATGCAGGTAAAGTCTGCTATGTAGCTGCATCGCAAGCCTCTCCTCCACTCGAGAAGTCGGCCAGCCTCGAAGCGCCTCGTCGATCTGCAAGTCACGCCCGTCAACAGACAGGCCTTCAAAACATGCATTCGCAGCTAGCCATCCTTAACTGTGCGTTTCGTGTTTCATGCATATGCAGGTACTTGAACAGGACTAGGCTAGGATAAGTCCGCAGGCTGGATAACTTTCTGCTCCCCTCCCATACCCATATCCATCTTCCACCGCTGACAAGTTGCATGCCTGCTACCTGCTATTCCTACAAGCTCGCTTGCATATTATACTTTCCATGCACAACTACGCTGGTATTGCAAAGCCATGATGTGCACACAACACTAGGTTGATTGATAGACATTTTCCCACCGTCCGCCATTGTCACACACATGGCCAGACTTATCCACCCTCCGTTTCAAGTTCCAGATTGAAACAAGGGGGTGTTATATGCACGCATGCCCGTTTATTCATCGATTTAGTGCAGTGCTCTTATAGTCGTGATAGCAGTGTGGCTGGTTATGTAATAGGGCGCGCTGCTGATTTGGTGTGCGTGCATACATAGACATGTATGCTTACATTCCCCTTTAGCATTTTTTTTTCCATCCCCCTTTACAGAAAGCGGAATCATTGGCCATACGTGCCCTAGAGTTAATATATCATATAGGGCCAGTGCTGTTTCCCAGCCCCAGGCGGCCCTAAGTGCAGAGGCATTTACTTGGGACAGTCTCGGAGCTTATTATAAGCCAGTTGAGAGAAGAGAACCTAGGGATTGGATGTACAAGAAGGGGGGAGGGAAGATAGGAGGAGGCCAAGTGCGTTGTCGTCTTCGTCGTCGTCCTCAGGGTCGGGAATAGACATGACTGTGTTTCCCATGGGCCTAAGGCCAGAACACTGGGAGCCGGGAAATTGACCAAACCAGACATAAGATTGGAGCAGGAGACAACGAAGAAGAAGGTGCACATTGACATGTTCCGCCAGGGTCTCGCTAATGCACAATTTACCCAGCCAGCGAGGAAATACATGGAACTGAGAAAGAAGCGAGTCCAAGGGAAGCCCCCCCCCCCTCCTCTCTTCTTCTACTGCAAGACCAGGGTTAGGGTGACGGTGTTGTAGTGTCGTGTTCAACCAGAGAAAGCAGAGATTGGGCGTGGAATGAATTCTCCGATAAACGAGATAGAAACTAAATCAGGCGGATTCTCTATTATGGTATTTTGTGCATTGCATGAAAATTTTACTAGCAAGGTGTTCCCCTTTCTTCTTGCGTCCAGGGTTGTTTTTATTTCCTCTTACACGATGTGATCATTGTGTGTATAGGGTTAGGGTTAGTTATATATATAGCAGCACACCACCCTCCTCGGCCCCCTTAAGCCAAGCCCGCTACTGAGCAGTCTTGCAAAAAGTGCGGCACGAATTTCGGCTGTGCTTGCAGCGCAGTGGTGCTATGAAGCAATAAAGCCAAGCCATGCGGAAGTGGTGAGAAACCAAGAAATAGGAGGCAAGCAAAAGTGACAAAGGCTGAAGAGGGCAGCGCGCAAGGGCAGAGCGCAGGCAGCGGGTACGGCGGCTTACAGCAGGCATTTACAGCCATAGTGACGAGCAGAGCTAGGACGCCGGGCTGGCGTGAGACGGCTGTTAGTGCGTGCTGTTGTTATTGGGTGGGCTGGGCTAAGTTGGCGTGAATCCTAAGCAGTCCTGAATTTTAAGTTGCAAGCCAGACAAGCCACTATCTGAGTTGATACACGTGGGCGAAGGAAATAAGGACAAAGACTAGAGGACGAGCAGGATGGGATGATCAGGGGAGGGAGGGCGAGAGGCGAGAGAGAAGAAAGAAAGGCAGAGAGACAGAGAGACAGAGAGACAGAGAGACAGAGAGACAGAGACAGTTGCAAGTCTCTGCCCTGCTCCGGGTCTCTCTGGATTGGCCTGGCCGTGGGCGTATTTCCGTCTTTTATCTCAGTGGCTGCTCCTTCTCTCGAGGCTTTTCCAAGATACTGTAGCTCTTTCTTTTTATCTTCTTCATTCTTCGTGTATTCCCTGCCCTTTTCGTGTTTCATCTTCCTGTCTTCGCTGCATGCTGTTTCTATTATTTTCCCCAACCCTGGACTCACACCCTATTTCTCAAACCTGATAGCGGGGTCATCCCCTGTAAAGTAGACTGCATGTTCTGTAATTAGCTGTGTTATCCGTGTTATTGGAGGGTTGGTGGCAACCTGGGCTAGGCTCGACTCTGCCGCTGCTGCTGCACCCGGGTATTTTTCCTGCTTTTTTATTTGATTTTCTTTTTAACCTTCATTTCCTTAATTTGGGTTGCTTGCATCTTCTCTTACGTCCTTCGCCATTGGCCGCTGTCCTCCTCAGCCACCTGATCTGTCTGTCCCTTGGTCTCATGCTCTCACTTACACGCCACCTGCCCTCTGCCCTCTTCCTATCCCTATTGCCCCGCTCTCCTCTCTCCTATTCATGCGCCCACAATAACCTTCTTCCAGCCGCCTCTGCAAGCTCTCTGCAGGCTCTGCAGGCCTTGCAGTCTCCGCAGTGTTGCATTTGTCTTTACTAACCGTGAGCCCAAGTCCAATCATGTGAGTTCTTGCTGAAAAGCGTAGAGGCTTGCTTGTTACTGGCCCCCAGTCCCTGTCTTTCAACCCAACCCCAGTCCCCCCCTTGTTGGCCTTGTCCCCCCTCTTCTCTATTCCGGGCTGCTAGGGTCCTAGTCCTGGGGCCCTTCTAGCTTTTCTCTGACTACCATTTACCCTTTAACCCCCCGGCTTTTTCTTTTCTTGTGCTCTCCAAAATCTCCTACATTGCTTCAAGATTATCTGCTCTAGCCTATCCACCTGTCCCTCGTCTTTTTTTGTTCTGCTCTGTTTCATGGTCCTGCTCGTACTTAATATCTCCAAGCTTCTGCCTGCGTCTTTTGCTCCAGGCTTTTCTCTTCTTTCTTCTCTTTCTCCTTTGCTGCTTGCTCGCGCTCTTTTGCAGTCTAGGCCGCCTCCCCCCCAAAAAAAAAAGATACCCTCGCCGGAACGGAGGGTCTTGTCTGCTTTCTTCTTCTTTTCTTGTTCTTTCCTTTTTCTTGCCACCCGAGCTTGACTCCCTAGAGCAAGGCTTTCTTTCTAGCTTCTGGTTTTTTTTCTTTTATTTTACTTTATTTTTCCTCCTCTTCTCTTCTTCCGTTTTTGTGTGTATTTTGTGTCCCTCCGCCTTTATAGCATCCGCCAACGAAGAGCCGCTTCATTGTCGTCTCCAGCGCGTGACCAGTGCCAACAGCACCAAAAACAGCACCAGGACCGGCTCCGAGTTCATTCCATTCTATTCCATTCCGTTCAGTCCTTTTCTGCTTTCTAGCGTTCTGCGTTTTATATATTGGGCGTATCCAGTCTCGATTGCTTGATCTACATCAACTACACAGCCCGTATCCAACGTCAAGTGCTGCCGCGTGCAAGCCAAGGCAGCCAGCAATCCCATCTTCTTTCTCTCACGGCCCCCTACTCTCGCAGCCGCCCTGCCCATGACCTCGCAGCTAGCCATTCATAATGTCTAGAGATATAGGCCGCAAAGGGTCTATTAGGTATGTAAAGCCTACCCCGATACCTGCATGTCCATCTTACACCAAGCCCCCCTAGTTGCATATTCCTTTCTCACCCAACCACTGACATCCGACTTACACCCATTTTAGCGCCTCACCCAGCCAAACCCCTACAACCCACGTCTACGACGTTTTCCCTCCCAAATCTCCGTCCGCTTTCCGAGTAACAAGCAATGCCAATGCCTCAAATACTCACCGCAGGCGCAGCAAATCGCTCGGCAGCAAAGCCGGCCCCGGTATTTCTCACATTTACACAGCCTCTACATCAGCCTTTGTGCCGACTTCCATACAACGGTCGGCCCTGCCTACCATGACACCACCGCAAAAGGCCACCACCCAAGGTCACCACCATAAAAATTCACCCTCGTCTGCCGCTACATCTTCTCCAGCACCGGCAGCATCTGCAGCCGCAGTGGAAGCAGCCGCTAAGCGTATGACCGAAAATGTCCATGTCTTCGTCGGCCCCGAGAAGCATGAGTTCATCGTTAGCCGCGCTTTGCTGTGTGCTTGTTCTCCCTTCTTTGGCGATCACTTGGCCCGTGGCACTAGTCGACTCGAGCTCCCCACCGAATCAAGCTCTATGTTTGAGTTGTTTGCCGTCTGGCTACACAACCCTGTCAGCTTCCCTAAGCATCTGCATCGTGCGCTGGAGCATGTAGAGCCCGAGCCCGGCCGCACTATAGACAGTGCTGCTGCCTCAACTCGCCTGCACTGGACACTGGTAAGATTACATTTATTTGCAGCCGTGCTGGAGCTGCTCCCGCTGCAAGATCTGGCTCTTGATGCCATCCAAGACTTGTACTTGTGTCGAGACTGGGATGTGACGCCTCGCTTTATTAGCTTCTTGTACGGCCAGTGCGACCCGTTTGCATCTCTGCGTGTTCGCCGCTGGGCCGTGGCCATGGTTGCCTTTGCGCTTGCTTCGGGCGCCAGTGATGCCCAGGGCACCGAACGCGAGGGTGGCTCGGCGACGACAGATCCTGCTTCTCACGCCCGCATGAAATCTACCAGTGCCAAGGATGCTGCGGAGTTCCAGAAGCTTTTAGCTCGATACCCAGAGTTCCTGGGCGACTACGAGATGCACATGCGCAAGATGGATGAATCAGGGCTCGACCTCGCCATGAAGAACCCCCAACTCCGCATTCCAAGCAATACCCTACGTAACGACCAGCGGCGCTTTGCCTTTCGCCAGTGTGCTTTTCATACGCATCGCGCTACTGCCGGCCAAGCAAACTGTCCCTATGGCGGCGACGATGATGTCGAGGGCCGCGTGGGCTTGATCCGCAAGAAAAGCCGCGCTATCCGACAGCAGCGACGCCAGGCGGAATTGCAGATGCAGTTGCAGGTCCAGTTGGATCGCCAGCGCGAACACCAGGCACTAGCTGCTATGCACCGAGAACAGCAGCAACAACAGAAGCAACACCGGCAACAACCAGATCGCGCTACTGGTCATAACCATCATGCTGTTGATGATGACCAAGATGGCGACTACACTGTGGCCCCGCCCAGAGACAATGCTCGCTCACGCTCGCGTTCTCAAAGCCGCACACGGCCGCACATCTCACAGCTCAGTCTTGGTAGCATCCCTGCGCCTCGTGGCTCGCCCGATACCCTGGGCCCACTGCCGCCACTGCCTCCCAAGGCCTTCTCTCCTCTTCCCCCAACACCATCGCAAAGCATCCCTCGCTCGCGTCTAGCCTCACGTGGAACTCACTTGAAGTCGTACTCGACATCTGCTGCCGTCTCTACCTTTTCCTCAAGTAATAGCCGCGCCGCAGTACGTGCCCCAAGAAGAAATATGACAGACTTTGACAAGCCCGTGCCCGAAGTCGAGACACCATCGACCTCACCAACGCCATACCTGCGACCCGCTGCCCCAATCGCAGAGTCTATTGCATTGAACATCAATCCGGGCAAGCTCACCATCGACACATCCGTAGCCGGCGGTGCCCTAACTGCCTCGCCACCCAGCGTGTCGGCGTCTCTCCAGCAGCAAATCCGCGATCAGACAGCCAAGCTAGCCCGGCACAACGCGTCATTTCAGGCGTCGTCTCGCCTGCAACAGGCAATGCCCGAGTCGCCGACTTACGCATCACCAACGCTCGGCTATGCCGCGTCAGCCATGTTTGCTGCATTCCCGTCGCCTGATAGCCCTGCGCCTGCTATGCGCAAGATGCACCAGAAAAAGCCGTCCCAACTCCACACACAATCAAATCCTCAGTCATCGCCGCCACAGATGCAGAAGCAGAACCAGCACTCCCTGTCTCATCAGAAGTCCCATCCCCCTCACAACCACAAGCACAAGATCACCCAGCCCAAGCGTGCGGCCACCACACCAGCCCGCATTGAGGATTACCTCGACCGCAAGCTGCCTGATCCTCCCAAATCGCCCGAGTACCAGCTAGCCATGCCAAGTGTCGATATTGATGCCGAGATTGCCTCGCTGTCGGCACTGATGCCTCAGCCCGGCCAGACGCCGACCAGGGCCAAGCCGTACCCAGTGACGCCACACAACAGCCAGCGCAAGCCGGCTGGCCACACCAAAGCCCCTAGTGCCAGCAGCGCTGTTTCCGGCAGTGCATACGGCATGGCCTCCAGCCACTCCAAGTCGCTGAGCCATAGCAAGAGCTTCAGTCACTCTACGGCTGCGGTTACTGCTACGGCCTTTGCTACTGCTGCGGCCAATATGCACTCAAAGGGCAAGCCGAATTATCCGGGATTCGACGCCAGTGCTGTTGATGCGCTGCTCGACGAGGTGGCCATCTCACTACACATAGCGCAGTATGCCTCCACCAAGTCCACGACCGCAGACACACCACCATCATCGTCGCATCATGGACATGGACACGGCATGCGTGTGGCTGCTGCATAAGAAGATGCAAGCCCTATCTATCATGCTCTTTATTTCTTTTTTCCCGTTGTTCCTGTCATGTCACTCTTTACGCCAACATTCGTTTAATCTTACTCCATCTTCACTTCTCTGTCTATATTTTCACCCATTTTTTATTATTTGACCAACCAGCCTTGTCACTCTTTTCTTTTTTTGTTTTTTTCTTTCCGTTTTTTCCTTTTGCACTTGTTTTCTTATATCTGGCCGTTTCTTTTTCTCTGCTTCATATATCCAAGCTTCTATGTACAACATCCTTTCCTCTATCTCTATCCTATTCCAAACCAGCTCTTTGGTCTCAATATCTCAGTGTCTCCCCCCCCCCAACCAAAATCCTCGACTGTCCCTAGAATTCTTCTACATTATCTTGAAGGCTGGTGCCAGACTATCCTCTACTGCTACTGTTAATAAGACCAACCCTGTTTATGATTTGACTACGTATTTTCGTCCTTGGTTGTATGAATGCTTGATAACTATCGTTTCACGTGAACATCACTTAATAAATCGTAACAAAAGACATGTATGGGCATGGCC
This sequence comes from Ceratocystis lukuohia, assembly GCF_044167205.1. Classification (NCBI taxonomy): domain Eukaryota; kingdom Fungi; phylum Ascomycota; class Sordariomycetes; order Microascales; family Ceratocystidaceae; genus Ceratocystis; species Ceratocystis lukuohia. Next base: position 1,073,480 of record NW_027263527.1, read on the forward strand.
TAGCTGTGGCCGTGATCTGGCTTCACATTGTGCTCGTCACGGTCAAATCATATGGGAATGTCATTTCACTGCATATACTATAATTGTGCATATTGGTAAGAATGTGTTTAATGCCCTTGGGCAGAAACGTAAGAAATATAAGTATTCATAGAAGAGTTTTCTGGAGACAAATGAAAGAAAAATTTCGAGCAATATCAATACCGCGCGGCTTCTAAGCCAGTCGGGTCAGAGTTCATAAAAAAAGAACGAAAGAAATAAAACTTGGCGTTTTCCAAGAAAGTGTTTGAAAATGTAAGAAAAAAAAAAAAAGGCTGTGGGCAAGGGACAACAGATACCCAGCAAATACAAAAATAGCCCGATCAGCAGCTTTTGATATTTCGCAGCAATATTCTGGGTATTGCCCTGTCATAATGGTCATAAGAAGAGAAAAGAAAAACAAAAGGAGGAATCCGTGTAAAGGTAACATGGCTCAAGTCTGAGAACAGTGAATATCAGGGAGAGGTCAATAAATAAACGCAAGTCTAGAGCCATACTCGACAACACCTGAAAACGTGATTCGAAGACAAAACAATGACTGCATAAGGAGAGAAATGGAAAAGAAAAAAGCAAGAAAAGAGTGTCGAGCAGTGGGTGTAAGAAAGGAAGATACAGCAATTTAGAAAAGATAAGCGATCGTGGTGTCACGCATTGCACATTGTTGCTGAGCATCACAATGCAGCCCAAGGCAATGGCGGGCGTTGGATAAGCGTCTAATGGGCTTTTGATGGAAAAAAAAAAAGAGTGACTGGTGGCAGGACGAAGTGAACCAAGACTGTCTGTTATTGGCCATCTGATCGAGAATCGATTTGGCCGGTTCGAATCGTGCTACCAATGACGAATATCGTCTGGTTGTTGATTTTGTTGGAAACGAGCGAAGAAAATGTGCAAGAGACATCATGAGAGAAGCAGAGAGCAGGGCCCGACATAAGAATAAATATAAAACGAAATTTCGCAGGCATATTGTACGAAACAGAATGGTCGTGATTTCGAGGCCGTGAAGCAGGACAACAAAAGGGACATCAATCATGGGGAAGAAGTCTGCCCGAACAGACTCGTATCGTAAAACGTTCACTTCTAAGTGCGATGGTGTTGATTAATCTCACGAAGACGGTGGTCAATATATGCCAGCTTCGATCCAAGATCATTCTTCTCGAACTGGACGTTATCAGACCCGCGGCCAGGCGCTTCCTGAACGGTGGCAAAAGGTCGGCGCACATCCTCTGCGTTTACACAAAAGCTGGACTGAGATAACCGCGCAGGAAAAGTGAAACTAGGGTTGAGAGACCCAACAAAAGGAGACCCCAGACGAGCAGGCGCGGCCAGTGCAGGAGGCTGTAGCGGAAATTCTTTGACAGAATCGCGATGGACGGCAGGCAGAGGCGGCATAGGAGGGGCGTCCTTGAGAAGTTCCTCGAGAGACGGGCGCTGAACCGAAGAAAGGTCGCGTGCGAGGTATTCGGAGGTCGACCGCGCGCGTCTACGTCCGAAATCTACGCCAAGTTTATTAGGCTCGTTGTACAAGTCGCCTCCCAAGCTAGGCCTCTTGATACGACGCGGGACTTGTGAAACCTGGCGGCTTCGGCGCCTTTGGTGTTGCGTATTAGACCGGCTTCTAGTTAGACGAACTGGTGATTGAAGTCCTTTCCGACCGCTGCTGTTTTGACGGGAAATGGGAGCACTAAATGATAGTGCCTCTCCAAAGATCGGCTGGGTAGAGCTTGAGGTGCTGACGCGGGAAATTGGAGCTGCACTCATCAAACGAGGCGCGGACCCAAAAAAGTCGAGAACAGGATGCCCCTCTTCGTTCGGGATCCCAGGGAACTCTTCGGTTTCTGTTGAGCTCGGTTCGGACAGTGCCAATTGAGCCAGAGGGCCATGTGGCTGCATAGACTCCGAAGTGCTGACAGTCAGGGAGACTTGCATATCGCGAGCCGAGAAAACAGAGCCAATAGGGGTCATACGGCGACACTGTCTGGACATGAGACGGCTATTTCTAGAGTCGGGCACTGCTAGTTGCTCAGAGCGCATCATGGATGACATATTCTTAGCGCGGCAAATCTCACGCAGTTGTTGGCGCGTAGCAGCGCAGGTATGGGGCCATTGTACAAATGCCACAGGAGTGGAAGCGCGTGCTCGGTTAGCCTGGCCATTCGACTTGGTCCCCTTCCAGCTTCTCTTTGCTGCACGAGACACCCTCATGCAAACACCCTGAGGAGGCACTCCATTCTTTCCTGTATCAAAAGGTGTGACTTTGGGGTCTTGTAAGTACGCCATATAGGTAGTCCAAAGATGGGCATTCATGGCCTTAGTCCATGGGGCCTTGCGTGACTTGGCCTTGTCCGCAGTTTCATCCATGCTAACATCGGATTCCAGCACGTCATTGCATGGGGCATCGAGCTGGAGGCTTTCGCCTAGCATATTGGGATATGCTTTCGATTCAATTTCGTTCAAGCTTGCGTCGTCTGAAAGAATAGAAGCACGGCTAAAAGCTGAAGAGCTGGTCAATGTAGAGCGCGACGTTGACGGTCTGCTAGAGTCGCACTCGGGGGATGATTCATGATCAACGGCAGAGTCCATCGACCAATCAGGATAGCGACGCGGGGAGAGAGATGGTGCGTGGCCAGGCATGGGCGTGTGAGGAGTAAAGAGCCGGCCGCGGCTCTGAGGAATAGATAGAGAAGAGCCATCATGAAGATCAGCCAGGTTGTTGATGACTGGGTATTGTGATTGTGTCGTTCCAGGCGCATCGCACACTTCTGGTTCTTCAATACTAGGAATTGGGACATCGGCAGCCTCAACAGAGGCGAGAAACTGCTTAGTCGGAGCTGAGAAAAGGGTGAGATTCCGCTTGCGCAGTCTGAAGCGCTGGCGCTGAGGAGAAGGCGCACGAGGAGCCCGGGGCTCTTCGCTACTGTTGTGAGTGTCTGGCTCCGGTGTGGAAGGAAGAATCATTGTGCAATCAGGGTCGTGCAAACGAAAGCCTCGCGGCAAAGTAGCTGCGCCAGGAAAGTTTTGCATCATCGTAGCTAGCGATGCGAATCAAGAGTGTGATAAAGGGTAGGGTTTTTTTCGGGGAGTCTTAGTCTGACAGAGATTGCAGGAAATGCGATGAGAAGTCAAGGCTTTAGTCTGAGAAACAAGAACCGAAGGCACTCTAGATGTAGTCCTCAGACTTGATGTTTTTTTCGCATTCAATGCCTGTTGTTGATGTAAACAGTGGGAATGATAGGGGGCGCGTTTTGGAATGCCGTGACCCTTGCGCCGAACAGGAAATACAAAGCAGAGAACTCAAAAAGGAGCGGCGAAAAAAGAAAGAGGAAAAAGTGAAGGCTGGACGTTCTCCAGGGTAATGGCCAGTCTTGTCGAGAGATTCCTAGTCGGAAAAAAACACATTTGTTAGAAGTCCTGGTTCATGTGAGAGTCTTACACTGGAATGAGGGAGAAGTTCTTACCGATCAAAGACAGAAGAAGCGCAAGCACCACAAAGAAAAGTGGTCTTCGCGCTCAGAACAAGGCGGCAGCTGAGGTCAAAGAAACCTAGCTGAGGGAAGGCAAGCAGGGTAGATGAGCAAAGTGAGGCCAGGCGGACAGTGATGATTTTCGAATGTACGATAATCCACGAGGCTGGCGTTCTCTAGGAAACACGACTGGTATGAGGAAAGGAAAAAAAAAGAATTCCGGCAAGGCAGTATAATAAAGAGGCGGAGAAGAGATAAAAAAGGCGAGGATTGACGAAGCGCCCAACAAACAGCGGGGGATTGTGGATTCAGTGGACCAGGAAATAAATCAAGAATTAAGAGATAAAAAGAAATGTCGCCAAAAAAACAAGGAGATCGGAAGCGTGGACGATATTAAGAAAGCGAGACAAGTCGTGATAAGGGATTAAAATCAAAGGAAAAATCAAGAAAAAAAATGCAAAATCAGATTTCGTGGGCGCGGAAACGACAGACACTCGTAAATAGAGGACAAGCCTGGATGTTTAGTGGTGTTTTCTTTTCCCCTCTGGGCTTTTGTGAGTCTTCGCGTGAAGTCAACAAAGAAATCAAAACACACACAAAAACGACCGGAATTTTTCGCAGGCGCGTTGGAAGCGGCAAAGCAAAAAGTCAATAAAATGAAGTAAATCAAGTAAATAAAACTAAAGAGCGGCCAATCCAGTCGTTAAACGAAAGGATAAAAAAAACAACAAGGACGAAAATGCAGGTGGCGGCGATGCACGAAGAACGAGCAGGTAAAAGGGTGGCCGTTCAATGTTGGATAGAAAAGGAAAAAAAAAAAAAAAGAAGAAAAAAAAAGACTTGGGAATAAAATCAAAGAGGGGGAAGACGGCCAAAAGAAATATGTGTGATCAATTGAAGCCTTGCAAGAAGAGGGAAGGAGCAAAAGGAAGAAGGTGCGAGGACCTGTGTAGAACAAGGGTTCCATGAGGAAAAGCGGGCCTTCGCGCAGACTTACCACAGCTCGACACTCAGACTTGACCACTTAATAATCTCCTAAATCTCTTATTGAGCAGCATCTAATTAGGAAGGAACGGACAAGAAAGAGCCCAACAAGGTACACAACGCGAAAATCCGGTTCTAACTATGGCTATACTTCTCGTTCTAGCACTTGCCGCTGTCTGCTAAGGGCTATAAAGAAGGCAAAAGCGGCCTATCTTCATCTAGCGTCTGCGACAAGCCCTGGTCTCAACCCGGCTGTTCTGGATGGCCTGCTAGCCATATAATTGCATGCAAATATATGTCCACGGGCACTGGCACCACTCATGTAAGTACGTACGTTACATGCATCTAATATATCGTAATATTAAGGGCAACCGGTTTTGACCTCCTGTGCTCTCTCCCATATCTTAGCAACGCTTTTTCTTTACCTCCCGCCGCCCTTATCCCTCCCTATACCAACTAACAAGGACAGGGCTATCTCGACAAAGCAACGGCAAAGTATCGAAGCATAGGACGCTCAACAAGGCAGGCACGCCACACGCTCTTTTTTTTTCATTTTGTTTTCAGTCTCCGCTCTCGTGCCGGCAATGTGTGAGAACTATGTAAGCACTGTGCTTACCGCATCATCTTAACAAACCTGTTTGCTTCTTCTACATGTTAGGTCGTGATGCATGCATGGTCCACATCTCATACTATCGCATAAGTTTACATACACAAGCTGATACGCACACCTGCAAACGCACTGCAAAAGCCTGTGTTCATTTAGCCGCAGAGTTTCCATCAGCCAAGGGCCCCTCACCTCATATGCAGCTTCCCCGGCTATCCACCCAGCTACATAACATGCCAACATCCTACGCACTTGCATGCTTTGTTTTATCTCTGGGTATACATACATAGCGACGTAACCAGCGGTCTAGACTGCAGCTTATATGAACTCTTCCCAGATCACTACTCTCAAGCGTTAGACCCATATAATAATATATTAGTTAGTCTGGCAGTCGTCCCTCAAGACAGGACTAGAAAAGAGGGGTAGTCCCTAGTCGCGAATCCAAAAGACGGTGAAAGAAAAAAAAAACGACATCTCGACAAATTTGGCACACACAAGCTAGAATCAAAAATCAAAAAAAAAAAAAAAAAAAAAAAAAAAAGAAAAAAAATACTCCCTGGGGTCTGGTCTTGTTGTGTTGTTAGAGATGCTGTCTTTTTCCATCTTTTCTGAGAACGACTCAAGTACAAAGTAAAAATAAGAACTAAAAAAGAAAAAACCTCCAATAACTAAAATCTACATAATGCTATCTTGGCAGCCTAGACACCACTACATGAAAGCCCGCTAGGCACATGATATGACCCGAGATGGCTCACAATAACTCCCGCTCCGTCCAATCATTTTTGGCTTCCTACTCCCGTGTCGTCATTTTAATCACTACGCACGCATCATGATGGCTAAAATAAGGCACCACTTATAAGTACTACCTACTCACAAGTACCTAATACTTATGGCGGGCGCAGGTACAACATGCATGCGTTTTTGGGATTTGTTTCAACATGACCTACGGAAACCCTAATAGGTGATGATCTGTGGACGGCTACTACGTGGTAAGTGAAGTGCAAAAGATGCTAGGCTATCTCCGGGCTGGGTGGAACCTTCTCTAGGTTGCATGTGTCGTCTAGGGTTTCATTTGACTTATTTTCTTTTCCTTTTTTGTTTATCTAGTCCAGAGGTGCCTCAACCTTCAGAGATGCATAAAACTCCTGGTTGTTGGATAGGTGCTTGACAAGGGCCGCCGATTTTGTCTTGGTGTTCAGGGGGGGGGAAGCAGGCAAGGAAGGGGGGCAGGAGAATGGCTCTATCTGTCTCCCTTTGAAGGCATCGGGGAGGCCTACCAAAATACGAAGCGCGATGAACACAGCATGCAGAGACAGGGCTCTTTCTGGGCCTGGTCTGGCTGGATGGGCATTGCTGAGAAAGTTGAAATCAACGAGATATCAATCAATGAACCCACTCACAGACGCACCAGCAGGACTCTGAGACAACGCGTGCTATAGTTGGCTGGCTGGCTGGCTGGCTGGCTGGCTGGCGGACCGGATGTTTGTAGCACCAAGGCCAGGCCACAAGATCGACCCAGAAGGGGGAATAGCAGAACAAGGGGCACACAGACTACCGCAGCATCTTTGCATTACACATATTACACATATTGCGCGTGGATGAAACTTGGAGGCTGCGCAAAAACGAGAGAGCGCTGCCAATGGCTCTTTAGTAGCTCCCGCACTTGCCAGAAAGCGAACGACGCTGAGGCTATCAAGAAAAAAATAGACATATTGACTTGGCTTGTGGGGTCCAGGCGTGGATGCTGGCAGGAGGCCTGTTTTGTTTTTGTTGTTATTTATTGTTGACTTCCTATTGTGGAAATCATGAGGAGCGCATGCCATTGTTTCACATTTGTTTACTATCAGATGAAAGCGGATGTTTATTTGTTTTGTTTGAGCAACTACACAACCACTTACACGCGTGCTGGGTTGGGTAGGAAGGAAAAGGAAGAGAGGGGAAAGAGTGACCGTACCCCTGCCTTCCTTCCTTTTTTTTTTTCTCTATTTGGTTTTTTTTTTTTTTCAAGTTGCGAAGAGGAGAAATCCCAGCGTTAGCCAATCATAATGCTTTGTTTCTGCTGGTGGCGACCTGAACTTTGGGCACAGCCCGAAGAACCATCAACTTGGCATTCCCCCTCGAGCTTTTGCATTGTACTCCGAACCAACATGAAACCGCCGGCTTATCGAGAGTTTGCTTCAAGCCTTTGTCCTGATAGAGGGACTCACTATAGTCATGCGTTTAAAATGCTCAAGCATATCATCGGCCCAGGGGTTAACTAAGGGTTAGCCAAGGGTAAGACAACCTAAATTTACCTTGCTTGGCTCTCAGGCGCTATACATCTGACTACCCATAATCTTTGTGACAGCTTCTCCTCCAGGCTCTGGGAAGAGGGCTGAGCCGGAGGGTAGACCGAAAAGAAGGTCTTTTTGTCAAGCCGGTCATCAAGGCCTTATTTGAGACATTTACGTGGAAATAAGCCAACAACAATCAAGTCAAGTATGGAGTGTTTTCGACTGACTCAACTTTGGCTTGGTCACTTGGTCTCAATTGTTTCAGAGCGGGCGGCGGCCTGCGGTACAAATGCTGTGTGAGGCTCTACAAAGAAAAGTATGGCGTATCACCAACTATGGACTAACCCGCTGCAAATCGCAATCGCTGGATTAGGTTCACTTACCCCCTCCCCCTCAAAGTTTTCTTCCGTTGTCCTTGTGTGGTGTCTCGACTCTTTCTTTGGGCTCTCATTTTGCTGGGTGCTTGGGTACTGGCCTCAGTATGTACTGTATACTTGTATGTATACTTATAGCTGCGTGCATCTATCTGTATATGCTGCAGGTGATGTATGTGCACTAGTGTACATAGTACTGGTGGCAAAGCTCCACTCTGACTGTGCTAAGCTAGTTCGAGCCAAAGCTTTCCATTGGACAAAATAGGCTGCTATGATGGCATGATGCTATGGTGCTACTTCCTACACACTTCGGCTAGCATTGTCTCTGGACCAGGTCTGTCGCAGGTCTTGTGTGAAGCCCCAAATCAGCGATCTCTCTCTTCGCTATTCTAAGAGATCTCACTCACCTAATCGCGATATCACCGCTACATATCTACACATTCTTCTGTATTCACGTCTGCCATGGCGCTTGAGCTTGTCACGCTCGACAACTTCCGAGACAAGCTTCCAGGATGGGACCCTCTCAACCACGATAGACAGCTATTTGCGATAGTTGACATGGGAAGGTGAGTCTGTAATAGAACGGAAACCACTACTGCCAAATGTATCCCCAATAGTCGCTGATATAGTGTCACATGCTCTCCAGCAATGGCATACGCTTCTCCATCACAGATTTGTCGCTGCCCAAGACAAGGCTGCTGAAAACTGTCTACAAGGAACGGGCCTCCATCTCTCTTTATGACGACCTTAATTCGTCCAAGAAAAGCCCGCCGACCTTTTCGAAGAGTACAATTAAGGAAGTGTCTGATGTTGTGCGCCGGTTTCAGAAAATCGCCGAAGATCTTTACAGCGTGCCTGCTGCAAATTTCACCATCATGGCTACCGAGGCCATGCGCAAGGCTGGAAATGCGAGCGCAATGATTAGGGGTATCGGCACCACTGTCTTTGTGCTCGAACCTCAGGTGGAGGCGCTGTTTGGTGCAGCAATGGGCTCGCGCAGTGCATTCCACAAGATCGATAAAGGTGGCTTGTTCTTTGACTTGGGCGGCGGCTCTGTGCAGATGAGCTGGGTTGATACCGCCAAGCCCAACTACGAAATCACGGCGGCCCAGACAGGCAAAAGTCTGCCATTTGGCGCAGCTAGACTTCGCAACATCCTTGAGAGCAAAGATGTCGATATGCGCACTACGGAAATCAAGGCTCTGCAGAGCGGCATGTCACTGGCCTTGGCCGAGTTATGCAACCAGTTCCCCGCTCTTCAGGAGGCACGAGATGGCGAAGGAGTAGACATATTCATGTGTGGGGGCGGCTTCCGCGGCTACGGCAGCATGCTGTTGCACACTGACGAGGTGTCGCCTTATCCCATAGCGAACGTTGCCAACTACAGCGTCAGCGGAAGCCGATTCAGGGACACGCAGAGCTTGCTTGACCTCAACGCAAACTACAAGGGCAAAATTTTCGGAGTCTCCAAGCGCCGTCGCAAGCAATTCCCCGCCATCAACACTGTAGTCGAGGCTCTTGTTGCGGCTGTTGGAAACATCCGTGTGGTCACCTTTTGCGCTGGGTCTAACCGCGAAGGCTCGCTGATGATGAAGTTGCCTCCCCAGATCCGAGAGTCGGACCCGAGCGAATCACTAATGTACCTCAACCCGCGCTTCTATGAGTGCCAGGCAGACGAAGAGTACTCTTTCTTTGTCAAAGCCGTTTCCGAGTCTCTTCGCTCCGCACTTCCAAGTGGGGCCGGGTTTGACCCAACTAATACCATCTTCGGTCTCGGCCTGCAGAACTACCTTGTCAGCCATCTCTGGGATAACCTTGGTAATGGTGAGGCCGAGAATGCCGCTCTAGCTTTGCACTATGCTACGTCTCAGTTCCCCGATATTCCCGGCTTGTCGCATATTGGTCGTGCTGCACTAGCCGTTACACTGGTGGCTCGATGGGACAATCAGCTAGGCCCAGCCGACAAGCAAGTCCTGGATAATCTTAAGAAAGTCTTGAACCGCGCTGACCCCAACGGCGCCTTTTGGCATGTGTATCTTGGTGCTGTGGCTAGAATTATTGCTATGGTGGCACCCAAGCGCCCGACGAAAGCTAAAGATATTGCTTATTTGTCCAGCGCCGTTCTGTAAGTCTCAATGTTCCTTCCGATACCCAGTGTCTATGAGATTCCCTAACTTCTCTATCTCCGCGTATAGATTCAAAGCCGAGTTCAAGGATGCCTTGCAGATAGCCGATGGTTTCAATCTTCAGATCAAGATCAATGACTCAGAGTCCCTCGGGCTAGATTATGATGATCTCCGGGATATTATCAGTGCTACGCAGGAAGAGAAGAATGCACACGGGTTCAAGGCGATTGAGACTACGTTCACATCTGGATGAGAGTCGAGAGAGCTGCTAGGAACGTATTGAAATGCTATCGAGGAAAGGGGCTATATCGAAGCGAGATGAACCAAATAAAGGGAAATATGCCACGCCATTTTTCATAGAAGCTATCATAATAGCGGCGAACGTACATGTGCTCGTTAAAACGTCATCGTGGAGATCATAAGTCGGCCAGTGCAAGGGGGAAATCAAAAAGAAGCAAGAGAAACAAAACAACAGAAACAACAAAAACTAAGGAATCAAGGAAAGGAAAAGAGATGACAAAGGAAACAATGTGCTAGAGAGAAAACAAGAAAGCCAAGCCGAAAAAAAAACCCGGGAAAACAAAAAAGCAAGAGAAAAAGCAAAAGCAATAAAAACAACGGAGCTAAAACTCCAAAGGAGACAGGCTGTGTCCCAATCAAATATCATACACCCCCCCCATCTTCTTTTCTTTTCTTTACCTGGACTTTGGGCCTTTTTTGAGTCACTGCATTAGTAAAACTCGGCCACATCGATATCCAGGTTCATGTGCTGCTGCAGAACTGCATGGTCGATATCGGGCAGATACACGGGCAGTGCTTGCGTAGCGTGCTTCTTGCGCGAGCGACGCTTACGGAAAGCGCAGAGCTTGGCCTGCTCATGATCGACAAGCATGTGGAAAAGATATTTGTCAAAACTATCGTCGGACTCTTCCAGATCCGCAGATGAGACTAAGAAAAGAGAAACAAGTGACGTCAGCATGCAGTTCCGTGTGTATCCAGCTGTATGGGTCTGTGTGTGCACTCATGTGTGTCTGGCTTTTGAGGCCGGCGACTTGCGCCGGAGAAAAGAAGAGGAGAGAGAATGCGAGGCAGTAGGTAGGGCGAAGGGGAAAAGAAATGGAAACTTACTGAAGGCGAGGCGCTGGTCCATCACAGCGGCAAACGACCCTTTGAGGGCATCCATATGCGACCGCGCAATGTTCATGTTGCAATCTTCCAAGCTGGGGTTCAGCGATGCAGGCTGATAGAAGTGGCCAGTGTAAAAGACAATGAGCGCCAGGTACAGGCGATACGACACATAGCGCATCTGCTCAAAGTTCTTGACCGCCGTCATGGCCCCAGACAGAATGGCCTGGTTGATCTGACGGTACATCAGGATAAGAAGCCAAAGGCAGACGAACAGGACGGGCTTCTCGTCGACTGTCTTGAAGCTTTTAGCTTTGGCCCAGCCGAGGGATTCGTCCAAGATGGCGATGACATCACGCTCAAGACTGGAAAGTGCCTTGCGCGCAATGCGGCGGATCTGGTTGTCCAAGTCCGCCTGGGGGTAGCCTCCGGTGTGCAGGAAGCTCGGAGCGCTCCAGATGCGGAACATGCAGAGCAGCTGGAAGACTTTGACGGCGAAGTCATGCTGCATTGTGGGAAGCGGGCCGAGTGTTAGCATTGAGGAAGGAGATTGAGACTGGTATCAATGCTGCCTGTGACGGCAAGAGGGTGCTCATACCTTGGGGGCCTGGGGCCGCTAATCACGTACTGCATCAAAAAGAGGTAAAGAGCAGATTGGAAGGTGCCGGGGGCCTCGTGCACAAGGGATTCACCAGCCCACATGGACAACTGATCCCAGGATGGCGAGGCAGACGGGTTTAATCCCAGGGTTACGGAACCGTCAGAGTGGTAGTATTGGATGGCGTTGATGTTGAGAGTGGAGCCAGATTCAAAGGCAATCTGGGTCACTACAGCTTGCTGCTGCGCATGGCGGCTTTCACGTACTGAAGGGACATCTAGAAAAGGGGGGTAAAGCAAGGAGAATAGGCTCACGCCCCTCCCCAACCACACGTTAGCCGAGTTTTGAGAGAAGAAGAAAAAACGAAACATGGAGAGAGGAGAAAAAAAAAAGAAAGACCAAATGTTCAAGGACAGTGAGGATGAGGGAGGGAGAGGGGGGTGGGGGTGGGGGTGGGTGTGAAAATGAAGAGAACAGGAGGGGAGAGGAGAAGAGGGAAAAGGAGAAGAGGGCGAGCAGGAGGAGAGGAGAAGAGAGGAGAGGAAAGTAGAGAGCAGAGAGCACGATCATGAATTAATCGATTTAAGCAGTATAAGCAAGAGATGAGAAAACAAAGCAAAACCGGGTCGAGATGTACTGCCACACACGGGAGACTTTACTTGGAAGGGACACTTGCAGATGGGAGGGGGTGGTGGTGACGGCGATGTACCAATCGTTTGTCTCAGTACGAAGCAAAGGGGGAGTGGATAGAAGAGCAAAGCCACAGCCTGGCCATAGCAAGGGAGGTGGTGTGGGGGGGGGGGGGGGGGGGAGGGAGGGAGAATTGGCAAATGGCTTGAGTCTGAGACATGGTCACAAACGGATAGCAGCCTGGTATAAACACGCACAGGGGCAGAAAAGGACTGGCAACATGCAAAGCATCGCATACTCAAGCCAGCAGCAACGGGCAGTGCAGCACGGACAACACACAGAATGCACAACATAGAACACAGCAAGCAACTCACCTGCAAAGTAGGGGGACACGAGGCCAATAGACCGCAGGCGGCCTTCGTGGATACACGCCTCCTGGGCCATGGCAGGGGCGAATTTGGCACACTGGGTGCATTTTCCGACTTCGCACTATAAGAGGGGGGGGGACTCGCATTAGTTTTCTGGCATTCTTTCTACTTGATTTTTGTATGACAAGCAACAGGCGGATTTTTTTTAGCTTTTTTTTTTCCCCCCGCACTGCTCAGTCACCTTGAAACCAAAAGATCGAGTCTTCTAGAGATGAGAGGGAGAGAAGAGGGCAGGGAAAAGGAGGGGGCGCCGTCTGATACTCTTCTTTTGCTTCTCGTACACCCACCCCAAGCAAAGGCCCCACTTTTATGTCTTTGTAGCGGAAACAATGACATAAGTGGGCCCTGCTGTTAAATGACTTATACCCGGAGCCAAGGTGAAGAAACGAGCCACCCCCGTGCAACGGACGAGGGGAGGATGGCCAGAAAAGGAAACCAAGCAGAAAGCGGATTTAAAACTGACAGAGAAAAAATGACAGAGGGAGGGGAGGGGTGTGGGGGGGAGAGGTGGAGGGGGAGAGGTGGAGGTGGAGGGGAGAGGGAACCCTGGTGTAAGTGGGCAATGTAACAGTTAAAAAAAAGGAAACTTACAGGAACCTTGCGCATGTGGCATCGGAGACAGGCCTTGTCATCGCGGACCTTGGCGGTCTTGATGCGGTCCTCGACCCGGCGGGCACGGGTCTTCTTAGAGGCTGAGGATGACGACGACGACGCCGAAGACGGGGACAAGTACATTGCGCCGCTGCCATTGCCTGGGCCCCACGATTCCGGCGAGTCGGCCATGTCCTGGTCCGAGCCGCTGCCGCCGTAGCCGTAGCCGTAGCCATATTCATATCTAGGGGAGGAAGATCCGCTGGTGCTGCGGAGCGAGGGGGTGCGTGGAGACGACGAGCCGCTAGTGCCGCTGCTCATAGTGTCAACGGAATAGCCCGGCGACGATCGCGGCATGGGGTTCCCGTCAGACTCCCACCGACACCAATCAAAGAACTCGTCACCTGGCTTATTGGCCGAGATTTCTCTCTGCTGGAAGCCTGAGTTGTGGGACATCTTATAGCTTTTCTAAGGAGAGGGGGGGGGCGTGTAATAGCTTTTGGCCGCTTCTTTTTCGGGCCTGGTTCTATCTGCTTAGAGGCAAGGGGGCGTCTCTGCTTGACTCCTTTTACCAGAGTGCTGGAACGGGGGGTGCGAATCTCAGGTCTGAGAAGCAGATCCAGCCTGTAGAGCGCTGGAAGGGGAGGGAGAGAAGACGGGCAAGTGCAGAAGGAGGGGGGCGTGTACAGTCGCCTGGCAACTCTAGCGCTGTGCGAGGCGAGATGTGTGGACGGAGAAAAGATCTCTACGAGGGGCGTGAGCCAGAAATTGCCGGCAGGAGGGCAAATGGACGCAATGGGTAAGGCGTGTGGTGTGTGTTGAGGCCAAGCAAGGACGCGGACGGACCAGGTCGTAGATGCTTCCGGGGGAGAGGAGGAGGGAGGGCGTGGCTCGAGGAGGAGAGAAGACAAGGTTCAAGACCAAGAAGGAGCAGCAAAGTGAAGCTGAACAAAGCTAGATTCCGATAAAGATTCTGGGTGGCGCTGCACGGGCTGTTTTCTCACGCAGTTAAGGATGAATATCTCACGAACAAGAGGGGGGTGAATACTATCGTCAAGTCTAGACAGCAGAAGAAAAGAGATCAAGCCGAAACCCGCCAATTTTTTTCCTCCTTTTTATCCTCGCCCACTCGCCGGCCGCTAGCCGCCTCCGCTTTGCCCTCGCTCTGCTCCATAGCCATTTTCTTCACCTTCTTTTGCTCCTTGTTGCTGCCCTCCTGCTCTTTGCTAACAAGTGAATAATAGTGCATATGGCCATAGTACGTAAAATGGGCTTTTGATACCAGCTCCTTTAGGTTCATAACCCCTGTCAATTCGGCGAAATCATGTAATCTGATTGGCCTGCGTTGTGGAGTCGGTGGGGCGCTCCAGCCAATCAGCGCCCAGTAGCTCGCCGAAATTCGAGCTCAGGTTGGTGGAAACGCACCTCGACAATCACGTGTGGAGCTCAATCTCAACGTCACTCCGTCCGCAAGCATATGTCGGCTGTGGTTGTTCGGCTTGGGCGGGGCGTGGGATGTTGGGGACCGTTGCATTTGGGTCTCTATGGGTAAGGCAGCATTTCGGCACGGTTTTTGCTTACGTCCTACAACTACGATGTGCACGGCCTGGCCATGGGGTTGGATGCTGGTTGGGTGCTGGCGCTGGGTGCTGGCGCTGGATGCTGGCGCTGGATGCTGGATGCTGGATGCTGGCCGTCTGGCCGTCTAGCTTCTCGCGCCCACACTCTCGCTCTTAGTGTCTCCCCTTTCCGTTTTTTGTTTTTCCCTTTCCATCCCTCTCTCTCTTTCTTCTTTGCTCTCTTTTTTTTTCATTCCTCCTCCCTTTTCCTCTCCCTTCCTCTCCCTTCCTCTCCCTTCCTCTCCCCTCCCTTTCTCGCTCCTTTTTCTTCCTCTGCTCTTAAAGCCCACTACTTGGGGCACCGTACATAGAAGATGCTGTTGGGGGGGGCCAAGTAGCATACATGATCCAAGCCCTCCACCCTATATCTGTTCCGTCTAGCCCTTAAAATAATATACCAACGCCCCTCCCCTACCCCTGCCTCCCCCAGCAGAAGACGAGAGCTTGTTTGCGAGAACACCCGCCCTTGGGCGTGCGTGTTATACCGCCTTTTGCTCCGTTCCCATTGCCTTCTGCTAAACCGCCGTCTACTGTGAATAAAAACCATGCGAATTCAAATTTTCACCACCGGGCCTGCTGGTGCTAATGCAGGTCTTTTTTGGTAAGCCTTGATCCGCCTCCAACAAGGGGTACCTCACCCTTGGTCGCCCAGCGATGTCTACAAGGGGTCTTTTCTCTTTTTTTTTTTTCTTCTTCTTCTTCTTCTTCATTCTTGCCACTTCCAATTTATCGTAAGCTTCATCTTTCTTTGTCAGTCGGGTAATCTATGCCCCAAACGGACGCTCGTAGATCTGGCATTGTATTAGCTCGCCCTCGCCCTTGGCCCTCGTCCAACACCCGCTTCTCCCCCACCCAAGGCATGCTTATGTCTCATATTGCGACCTCAAAAAAGTCCTTCGTGGCGTGATTCTAGTAAGGTCCACTGAAATCCTCGCTGTTCACCGAGAATTTGGTCGCAGGCGCACGTTCATTAACAAGTGTACATCCAGATACAAGGGAATACCCAAGTTGGGCATACGTATCTACTTTGGTTTAGTCACGTGATTTCGCAGATCATCTTCTCGGCCGTGCCCATTCTGTCGGATCCACAACTTTGTAATGTACCACTTGTCACTTTCTGCCCCCCTGCACTCCACACATCAGCAGAACTAGCGCACAATCTTCCAGGTCTGCGCCCAAGGTATCAAGGCGTATGCCACATATCGATGGGACTTGCACTGCCTTCCTTTGTCCGAACCACGAACCATCGCCACATCCGCCCCCCCCCCCTCGCCAACTTGACAGGTAACCAACTTCCAGGCCACGCGCCCGCCGGCCATCGAATAGCAAAGCCTGTTTAGGCTGGCGCCAGGGGCTACACTAGTGTCCTAATAACAGCAATCGCTTTCCGATGGGGCTGCGGTAAACAAAGGGAAGCTCCCTCTGGAAGTTGCATATGGCAGTGGCCACACGCAGTTAACTAGACCCCCAGTTGCATTTATGCCGAGACGTCCGAACTCTAAGAGAGAGCCACAGGCAAATGATGCGACGTCACCTCTTTACCCAAACCCCTAGCGCTGCTCTAGACTACTCAAATATAATATGCACTTACTCTGCATTCCATCGCATACGAACCGGACTCGAGGGTACGCCAGCATCCCAAGATAACAACTAATGAAGGTGGTTCCCTTAGGGAAGCGACGTAGCTTTCTGTTCCCTTGTGAATACATGTAGCGCTCTCTGGTCCGATAACTACCTTCTATTATCTCTGCCAGCCTAGCTCAGTCAGGTAAGATGAGGTCGGCATCGGCGTTGTGTCACATTCCGGCCCCACCCGGAGCCCGCCTCCCTCTTTTTCGCGTACCACCCGACACGGCCGACGTCACGATACTAACGGCTGCCAATACGGCTACCCAAAAGCCAAATTTCTACCTACAACCAAGGGCGCTCCCTCATGGTGTGCATGACCAGAGAGCTGTTCCAAGCCCCCTTGCCCGCTTGAAGGCAGCATACGGACAAAACTACTGCTCACGGACCACCGGTCTTGTCTTATTGCAACTCCAAGACGTCCACCCGCACCCTACACAGCAGCCCCATCTCATGCGTCTATCTACTGATCCGTGTTTCTTAACAGGCCCGTCGCATACCGACACCAGGCAGCCCACATAGCAACGGTCGTAGAGTTAGTTGTCTTGGGATATTATACCGAGTCACTGTAGCATCAACGCCACCTTTAATTATTCGTTTTGTATTAACCTTCTCATCTCCCCCTCCTTCAATATCGCAATGCCCTATGCAAATCAATACCTTGTTCGCAGCCAAATTTCATGTGCCCCAGCTGCATCAGCATCTGTGTAACACAATAAAGAACCTACGACCGCCTGAACATCCACCATGCACATTGGACAAAACCCTCCCAAAGCAGCCTCGATCCATCCAATTTCAATGGGCAGCCAGCTTAGTGTCACCGGAGCCCTCATTGCGGACTCCGGGAAATAAACCCAATATGGCATTCCATACAGTGCCACATATGCACGCCTCTCATTTCAGGCAGGGCTCTTTACGGCTTCTACTACCACGTCGCCACTCCCTCCCATTCAAACTAATGTGCGGGTGTTTACTCGGTTCGGAGAATCCGTTCCTTGACCACGTCTTGGGCCACTAAATCAGTATTAACCAGCGAGCCTTTCAAGACATTCGGGGTTATGGCGTATTTTACAACATGGCTGGCTTAGCAACCATGGCTGCAGCAGCCAAGGCAGAGAAGGATGGCTATTAGCTATACAGCCCACCATGAGCGGCAGGATTCGGGCATGCTGACATGCACTACGCCGTGGAGTTGGGGGCTCTGGAGACTCTGGTAGGCCAGTCATCCCGGCAGTTGGAGCTGCTCAAAGGAGCCGCAAACAACATCATCTTTGAGAAACCAACCCCCAACAACGTCGCATCAGCAACTTACGTAAATAGATCTTGTAATGCACCGCGGGGGAAAGCACGACGCAAAAGTTCGCTCTTACAATGAGCTCGATTCATGCAAATGAGGTTGTTGCAATAGACGGTAGTAATTCACACTTGGCCTCGAATCTCACAGTGCATTGTGGCCTGGAGCCAAGACACCTTGGTTGGGAAATTGTCGAGCGACACAACCAACCAAAGGCTCAGATGTGAGCTCAGTTGCAACTCATCATGTGTAGCAACAGAAAGAAGGTTTGGTTTGGAAAAAGCGCTGGAAAAGTCTGCGTGCCTAGACACCGGCACAACAAAGCTTTCTTTCTCTCTGCCTATGCCTCTGTCTCTGTCTGTCTCTGTCTCTGTCTCTGTTTCTGACTATCTCTCTTTCTCTCGTCTCTGTCCATCTCTCTCTCTCTCTCTCTCTCTCTCTCTCTTAACCTTGGATGTAGAACTAGAACCAACTGCGTTTTGTCTCGACTCACCGTGTGCCGAAACAGTAGACATGGTGTGTCAAGTATTCAGTACATACATATACATGTACATATGCTTAGCAAAGTAAATATCCAACCTCCCTCCGAGTCAGGCTACACAAGCAAGTTAGTTGACCGCCTTGGTTTAATCATGCAGAGCCCATAAAACTCTCAGAAACATGATCTTACTTGGGGCCCTCCTGTGTTAATTTCCTTTTCTTGTTCCTAGAAATGTCTCGTGGGTATGGAATGGCGAGTGACAGGCTCGGTCGCGCGCCATACGTAGCAGCTACTCAATGGTACACACATGAACCTGAGTCAAAAGGTCTAGCCTGTATATTGCAGGCGTTCTAAGAGGGGCGCAATTCGGGGCTTCGCCATGTGTCACCCAGTGTTTTCCTGTGTTTTGAACAGGGCTCTAGGCCCCATCCAGGAGGCTTGATTCCAACGTTACACCTATTGGCTAGGAAAGCGCTGAAGCAGCTCCAGATGTCGACACTACCGTTGAGAATACGGAAGCTGGCTTGCGTGGGGGCCGCAGGCTGTTCTAGACGTCGGACTAGGCTTGTAGCCACAGTGATGTCAAGAGCCAGAATAGGAAAGATAGTTGGCGTGTATAACAGACAGAGCTTCTATTTATTTTTTTTGTCTAGTTTTCTACACCAACCTCTCTACGCGTAGGCCCTATCGTGTGAGCATCTTCAAACATGGCACCGATATCCGCGGTGCGCGCACTAACTAGCCAATGTAAACACTACATTCATTCACTCTCTAGTATCAGGAGCAGCAGTCGCAGCAGCAGCAGCAGCAGCAGCAGCAGCAGCAACTCCAGGACCAACACTGACTGGCCCGGTCAAGACGTCCAGTGCCCTCGTGGGACTTTTCATATTGTGTTCCTGCATATTTTCCGCTCGCATGCCCTCATAATATGCATAATAAGAGTGTGGTCAGATCTCGGGTTGCACACAGCATTCTTGGCTTTGGGGGGCCGCGGACCATGACAGTAAATTCCTTCCCTCCTCTCGGGCCATGTTCACAGAGCCAGGGCACCTAACGGCAGCAAAGACCAATCAATTCGCCGAGGCCGGATAGATGAAATAACTGGTCTGTTCATAGGGGGCCAGGAGAAATTTGATCAGCCAAGTATTGGGTCTCTAGAGCAATCAAGGGCGGGTGCTCGCTCGCTGGCAGTCGGAACATACATTGGCCAAAGGCTCTTTTGCTTATGGCTCGACGGGGTTCCAAGGGCGCTTCTATTAAAAATGCCCTACTATTGATGCCCACAGGGAGGGAGGGAGGAAGGCCTTCCAATCCAATGCAGGTCCGCCTTTCCAATGAGGGGGTTCTTTCCTTCAGTCTCCTTTACATGGATGAGAGAGGTTCAGCTATTATGGATCAAGCCATTGTTTCTCCTTCATGAGACACATGTGTACGGTTGTATGCGTGAGGGTTTCTTGGAGGGCTGCTAGACAGACAAGCCTGTGCAGATTCTACAAACCTGTAGCGTGGTTGAGTTGAGAGAACGCGAGACAAAAGAAGGGAGAGGAGGATGAGGCTCAGCCAGCCAGTCTAGCCAACTTTTTTTTTTTTTGTGTGTTTTTCTATTATTTTTGTTGATTTATTTTTTCTAGCTAAGAGTTAGAACCAAGCAATGTATGGATGGTATGGACAGACAGACAGACAGACAGACAGACAGACAGACACAGACAAGCGAGCACAAATCAACCTCGCCTAGTTTTTCAAAACTGCGCCAGAGCCTCTGAATCAAAGTCTACTAACAAGAGAGAGGAAAACTTGTGGACCTAAGACGGCTTACGAATTACGATTCGTATGCATGCCTTTAGAGGTTCGTTGTGGCTGTGGATGGATGTTAGTGATGCCGCTAGTACGCGCAGCAGCATGAAAACCCTAATTCACTATTGTCCGTTTATAGCAAATAGGCCTGACCGCCCGGAGCCCGATCTATTTCCCGGCCACGAATGCTGCCACAATGTTTGCATGTGGCTGGGGCTTTTGTTGTCGTCACGCATTTGCTAATAGACATGTTAGTAGCCATTAAAAGCTCTCGTGTCGCTACAAGGATGCACATCCTCTATTCGACTATATAACCCTAGTTGTCATCATAACCCTATTAAAATACAGTATTGAATACGACAAAGAAGCCCCTTAAACACAAAGCTGACATGTAGTCTGCATATGTAATTAGCTGTTGCATAGCAAAGTTACCCAGTTTTATTGAGGTCAGAGCAAAATAGTATAAGCTGACTCCGAGCTGATGGGTGGGTGGCCCAGTAACCCTCAGCCAATTTAGGCAGCGACTTTCAACTTCATTGCATACAATATGCGAGGCTATAACAGGGTGCTGTGTGATTCCCAGTGCTGTTATGCCAAGGAACAGCGACTGCAGCAGCAGAGTTTTGCCTGTAGTTGGCTGGATTTCAGCTTGCTTGCTGTATATCTACATTTTTGACCCAGGACGACACGCCCCCCCCCCCCCGGCTTAGGTGTCTTACCAGGTGCCGTCTAGTTGCTCTCAAGGTACGCTTGCTGCCTTCCACACAGGAGGCAGAGACAAAATCAACAGTAGAAGAGGAAAAAAGACTCAATAAAAGCTCGGGCGTTTAACCCTACCTAGCGCTTCTCCAATGTTCCATCAGCAACTTAGAGACCCCTGCCTGCCCAGAGGAAATACAGAGTTGTCCTCCTCCCCCTGCGTCCTACGGAGTGGGTTATAGTCCAGGAGATGGGGATTTCCCTTACGTTGTTCCGTCCTAGGCAACGGAGGCGAATGAATAGGTTTTACCAGGTAGTGGCTGAGGAGAGGCGTTATTGGCAGATGATGGCAAGGGGCGGGCTTTCGGGCTATTGAGGAGTCTTGGATGGGGAGTTCTAGGGTCGAGACAAAGCGAAACAGTAGAGGGCAAAAGGGGAGAAGAGAAGAGAAAACAGGTTGAAGTGGACTTGGTTGACATACAGTGCTTAGAACGGTGCGTGGCCGATGCACACACACGGTGCTGCAACACATCTGGGATACAGTAATACTTCTCAACACAGCAGCACACAGCGCAAGAATCAAAGGAAGGGGCACCGACTGGGGCAGAGAGCATAGAGCATAGAGGATAGATGAGAATCTGGAAAATACCTCGCGAATGTGGATGGATGTTGGGCTTACTTGGTACACAAAAGCACAGGCCACTAGGATTTCCATGTGTATGTATAGCTATATGTGTCCGGGTATTTAGCACATTGGGCAAGGAAAGCTCCTGTGGCATGAGCATGCGTGTATGTGTGTGTGTTCAACGGAAATAGGAGCATGAGGGAGGGGGGGAGGGCTTTTGGTTGGAGCGAAGAAAGAACTCCTCCCTCCAGGAAAGAGCCGGTGCTGTCAAAAATGGAAGACGAAAACAAAATAGAAAGCATCCGTGTGGGCCTGGGTAGGAAAAGGGCTCGCCGATCGGGCGCAGCCTGCCAAAACCAGGCAGTCCTGTCCTATCCCATAGGATAGAGGAACGCGAACAAGCGAGCAGCTCCGTCTTTTTTTTTTTTCTCTTTTTTTTTTTCTTCCTTCCTCCTTGACCTTGACATGCCTGTGGAAAGAGAGAGAAACATTCCAGGTGATTGAAATGAAGCAAAGACAGGAAGGCAGAAGGCCAAAAGTGAGGCATGTATTGTCCTGTAGTGCTGTAATATATGTGGGTCTACAACCGACCAAATCTATTTTTATAACATTATGTGGGGTTGACCCAAAAAGGACCCTGGTTCCACCGCAATTACCACTGCAACTACCACTGCAACTACCATTTTTTTCTTTCCTTGGCCTTCTTCTACTTTTGGCATTGGGTTGGTGTGGTATGGGCTGGCTTTATTATTATTATTATATTATTATTATTATTTTTTATTTTTACTTGTTAATTCTTCTTTTATTTTGAAGGAATGATGGTCAGCATCACAAAGGCTAGTTAGTCGATCGATGGGGCCAAACTGACAGACAAACAAACCAGGGTTCGTCTCCCACTTTAAGGTTGAAAGGCATTCTGTTTGGATAAAGTAGCAAGATGCCCCCAATGACGTTGCCATTTGGCAAAGGTTAAAAGAAAGAAAGGAAGAAAGGACGTTGGAGCTCATTGTGCTAGCCTTTTTTATATTGGCTGTGGCGAGAGTAGGTGCTGGGCTGTGGATGACGATGTTAACTGTGCTGCGGCTCTGGGAGGCAAACATGCACAAGGAAGAGAGAGACTCCTTTTTTTGCTTTGTGCAAAGCAGCACAGGGATATGTCCTCAGTTGTGCTTGAGATTGAATCAATCGAATCCATCTTCCTTGATCAGAAAGTAAAGACGAGCTAGAGCAAAGGGTCTCAACCACCAGCTGTGTCTCCCTCTGGTTTTTCTTTTTCTTTTTCTTTCCTTTTCCTCTCCATCCATATTTCCTTTCCTTAATCTCAAGGCGCTTCCCTACAAACTTTTGTCCTCTATTTATGGGATATTTGTATAATATTGTCATATGGCGTGCTAGCGAGCGATTATTCCATCGGCCATCCATACCACTGATCAGCCATGCTATCCCTTGGCCTGACAGGGCGGGCTGCTCAGCTCCCCACTGGAAAATAACAGCTGGCGATTATGTGCGCCTCCCATCCTGGGCCCCAGTTCCCTTGCAACGTCTTGCTCTACGTGGAAATGCACGAGTGACAACGACTTTTGACGACAAAACTTTTGGTTAGTAGTCAGCCACTAAGGGCAGGGGAGGGCAGGGCGGGCAGGGCAGGGCAGGGCAGGGCAGGGCGGTGGTGGGAAACCCATATCCTGAGGGCGGCTCGTTTCGTAGATGAATTTGGACGAATCAATCCGCACGTAGTGATCCGCAACACACTGCAGTATGGACTGCCCAGTAACCTAGTAAGTAGCTCAGCAGCTCAGCAGCTCAGCAGCTCAGCAGCTCAGCAGCTCAGCGGCTCGGTAATTGTGCTGCTCTGCCGCTGCTCTGCTGCTCAGTAGCTAGTCGCTGCTTGCCGCCCTCGCTTTGCCTGGTAGCTTGCACGCTTGTCCTATGTGAAAATCTGGCTATACGAGCTGCTGTACTACCCGGTGCTATGTGTACGTATGGTTTGCCTGAGCCCTCCCCCCGTACAATCGGGTTCTTTTTATTTCTTATTTCTTATTTTTTATTCTTTATTTTCTCTTTAATCCTTCGTCTTCCGCTTCCTTGCCTTCTAGGACAGACGGGCTTGGCATCCGCTGGCCAGACACAGGCTTCCACAGATTTCCATCTCTTTTGCTTCATCGTGTCCTCCTGCAGCCTCGTCTGTTGAGCTCAGCTAGCTTGAGCCACCACATTTGTGCGCGTACAGCTTGATGCGGTACAGATATTGTACGAGGTTTTTGTGGCACGGTCTAGGTCTTGGTCTTGGTCTTAGACCACATTAATGTGTTTAAGGAGAAGACTCACATAATCTGTGTTCTTTTATGCAGAAAAACCAACAAACCAGCCAGGTATCTATCTATCCATGGTTTCGTGTTGTGTTGAGAGCCCTACGTTACTTGGGAGCTGGCTGACGGAGGCCAATTTCCGTGTATCTCTCTACTCTATTATCCGTCCTTCTTCTTGAACGGCTTCTGCAGTCGATACGGCTTTGCACTAGGCGTACTCGGCCACTTGACGTACGTGGACGGCCGCCCTCTGTGGCCCTGGGCAGATATGGATGGATTTGGCACTGGTGTCCCGCCTCTCTGCTCTGCTCTGCTCTGTGCTGCGTGCATGGCATGGCATGGCCACTGAAGCGAGATGAGCCTGGCCTGCAACGCCTTACATGCTCCCCATATTGAAGCTACTGCCACCCTTATGGCTTTGGTTGCTTCTTTTGTGCTAGTTTTATGGGCAAATCTAGTAAGCCACGGGCGGACTACAAGCTGTGAGATGCAATCTACGGTGTACTTTGTTATGTTGCCACGACTCACCTCCTAACAGCGAACAGGCGGCGTTGTGTCTCTCCCCCCTGGCGGATTTGTTGCATGCATGTTTCGTTTGTTTGTTGGTTGGTTTTTTGTCTCGATTAAAAAAAAAAAAAAAAAACAAAAAAAAAGAAGATTAATTCTAAACAAGTTGCTGGTCTGGCTGCACTTGACAACTGCGCCACGACGAGAAGCAACCTTCCGCATACTGCATGCACCTGATCTCTATAATCACATCAACATCAACGTGAATTTCAACAGTAGCGGCACACGAGCATGTACGTCTACACACGCATACGCACATATACGGGTATGGGTCTATTATACACACACGCACACATACGTACGCACATAAAATACACACTACGCATGTGGTTGGAAATCGATATACGTCTACAGAACTGCACATGGACGCATCTACACAGCTGCACATCTAAACGTCTACTACACACAGACGTACAGCGTGCATGGACAGAGAGATAGACAGACAGATACAGACACACATCGGCACGCCTAGACATACAGAGCTCTACATAGACATACATAGATGTACATAGATGTACTTACACATACATAGATGTACTTACACATACATACACATACATACACATACATACACATACATACACACATACGCATACACACACACACACACACACACACACGCTGGAGCTACGCCCCTCTTTTCTGCCATGCGCAGTGTAGCCCGGACTGCTGCTTCTCCTGCTACTACTGCCGCCGCCGCTGCTACTGCTGCTGCTGCTCCTCCTCCTGCTCCCGCATCCCTTTACTGCTGCTGCCATTGATCCTCCTCCCAGGCCGCACCAGCCATAGCCATGCGCTGCCGCTAATGTCTCCCTGCCAGACCTCACTCTTTTATTGTCCAGGGCGATCCTGATCGGTGTGAGTCGAGTTGCGCAAACGCCTGACGCCAGCCTTCTAGGTCTCTCTTTAAGCTGCCCTTTTATTCAACATAAAAGCTGTGGCCAACAACTATTTACACACTGTACCATGTTGTGCTCCTTGCCTGGACAATAAGCCAGTGCTCCCTCCACCGTCCACCCTCTCACCCCCCCCCCCCCCCTTCTAAGCCCTTGGCCCTCCCCCTCCAGCTTCAGAGAGACCCCGACAGCCAAACAATACCATAGCACCGGCGTGTTTTTTATGACCCGCATATATGGACTGTTTGTGCGGCTCACCGTGTTAAAAGACTGCGAACCTGGTCCAATCCGAATCCCTATGAGTCTCTATTTCATTCTTATTCCATTCTCGTGCTCCTTGGCCTGGTTTCTTTGTCTTGGTCTGTTTCGTGGTTGTCCTTCGAGGATTTGCTCATAATCCAGAGATTTCCACTGTCTTTTGGCCAAGCTCGGTCGCTCTCCTTCTTCTCTTCTTCTTCACAACGCCCGTGTCCTGCCTTGTATCCTCGTCCACAGTCCCAGAGGCTGCCTTGCTTTTTTCCTTCTTTTTTCTTTCTTTTTGTTTGTTCCTTGGCCTTGCTTTGCCGTGTAGTCGTTTTCCGTTCCAGCATCAACACCAGTTGGTATACAAGCTAGCTCGCTGGCTGGTGCTCTTCCGCTCCGCTGCCCCGTCTGTTTGTTTCTTGCTGTCCGTCCTGTCTTTGTCCTGCATCTTGTTGCCACACCATATCCATACTACATCATACTATATCCCGTCACAACATCCGGAGTTTGCTGCGTCTTCTGCCTTCCTTGTGTATCCCCGTGTCGTTCCTTTTTTGCCTCTGTTCTGTCTGGTTCGCCCGCCTATCCTCTGGCCGCCAGCACTTACCTCCCACACACAGACGTCTCCAGGACTGGTATTCTCCTCGGGTCCCTTTTGTTTGCTTGTATTGCTCGGCCATTTTTCTTTTTTTTATCGTCTTTTTCTCTTTATTCTGTCTTCTTTTCCTTCCTTTACTGCCCGCTTTCCTTGGCGCCATTGACCCAAACAGTCACGCTCTCGCCCGTCTAACATAGCTTATTCCTACTGCCTAGTTCTTTTTTTGCCTTCCCTCGTTGTTTTTTCTTTTTTTTTTCTTTTTTTTTTTTCTCTCAGTCTTTCCCAATGCAGCCTCACACAGCCAGCCAGCAAGACCCTGGCCACAAAAAGGGTGGTGGTGGTGCGAAGGCATCGGCTCCTCTGCCTTCGCCTGCGGCGCCCATGTCGCTTTCTGAATCGCCTAGGCCTGTGCCTGGGACCAGTTCTATTTCTGCTACTGGCGTCATGCAGTCATCTGCTTACTATGATGCCTCTTCCTTCGCTGCACCCTGCTCCTCATCGTCCTCTCCTCCCTTAAAATCCCAACCTACACTCAAAAATACAAAATCTTCCCACCTGGCCCCCGATCAAAAGCTTCAAAAGCTCCAGAAGCTGCAGAAGCCAAAGAAACAACAGCCTCAAAACGACACCTCATCCCCCAAGTCTGAAGAAGCTCTTCCTCGGGTCTCTCCTCTCCCTCAAACTCGTGCTGCTTCAAGTCCTGCTCCTAACGCACCGGCTTCTCGACTTTCTGTTTTTAAACTGCGTAAACTGTTGAATCTTGACGCTCTGCGTCCGCCTTTTCTCCGCAGGTCTACAAACCCCTCTGGCTCGACTACTTCTCTGTCGTCTCCGTCGTCGCCCTGCCTGTCTTCGTCAGGCTCTTCAGCTTCGCCTTCCTCGGCCTCGACTTCTCCATCTACCTCTCCGATTCCCAAGCTGGTCTCTTCCATGTCTGTCAGCAACCTCAAAAAAGGATCCATGCAGCAGCTCCAACAACGGTCTTGGCCAGAATCACCAGATACTCCCGAGTCCAGCACCTTTATAGACACCTCCGCCGAAACGTCCTTCTGCACCGCCAGCAACATGCCCACCTCGCCCCGCGGCGAGACCATTTCGCCCATCATTGGCGTCGCATGCACAACATCCCCCGTCTCCCCCGTCTCTCCTCTGTCGCCCGTGTCCTCTATCATGGATTCCCAGTTCAAGTTCGACATGGGCTACTCTCTGGCTGGCAACTCTGCTAGTCCTGTTTCCGCTGCATCCCCTCCCCCGAGACCAAAGTCTGCGGCTCCTCCGCTCCCACTCAAAATCCCAGCCCACCCCTCGTCAAACCCGCCGCCGCCTCCAAGCAGAGAGGCCGGCTCTCCCACGAGAACGGCGTCCTCGACCAGCCTTTCTGCCGTCGAGGCATCTCCTCGCCAAGGCTCGCCCAAGCGCACCCAGACCCAGAGCACGATTTCCTCTATATCCTCGGGAAACGCCCGCTCTGGACAGCAAAGCTTAGCTGCCTCGTCCCAGGGCGGCTCTACCCTCAAAATTGTCCCCGGCTCTAACGACGACGAGGAAGGCCTGAGCCCCGGCGCTCGCAGTCCTTTGACACCCAATGTCCTGACAAAACGCTCGGGATCTGGCCCTTCCGGCGGCGGTCTGCTTGACCCTGAAGCCCTGAAGCCCACTGTTTCCCACAGACAATCCCGAAGACTCTCATTCTTGGGCAACATTCGCGGGCGCAACAATTCCACAGTGACTATTCAAAACCCTGATCCTGGATCCCAGCCCCCGGTGCCCGACATGAGTGCGTGGATCATGACCAAAGATGCCACCCAAGAATACAACCTCACCCATCTATTGGGTGGTGAAACGGTCCCGGAGCTGTGGAACGAGTCTGGAAATGTCCTCGTCCACCTGTCTCCCAAAGCAGACGGCCGCGGGCCTTCCTTCAAGGTCCCCGCAACCGTCATAGCTTCTTCCAGAATCCTCCGGGAATCTGTAAGCGAACTGAGCCTCGGCCAAAACAGCCATTTGCGTGGCCGCAGTTTCTATGGCCGCAACAATCTTGCTGTCAATGACGCCGTCATGGCGCCTTCCCCTATTCTGGACAACCAAACTGAATACGCCCTGTACATCCCTGGCCCGCCTTCGACGCAGTCCGACTCTACGCGCAGCCCTGTCGAACGCCTGGTCGCTGTCCGGAATATGTTCGGTATGCTGACCGGCCAGCCTCTGGTCGGCACCAAGGCTCACCCCACGCCTGCTGCTGCTCTTTTCCAAGTGGCTACCATGTTGGAGGAGTTTGGCTACCGCAGCATCAGTGGCGAGTCTTTTGGCGAGGAGGTAGACGTGGCCTTTGGCCTCTGCATCAGATCTCTGGACCTCACCAACCTTAGCTCAAGCCGCAGCGGCACCGTGGAGGCTCTTTTGCTGGGCGAGAAGATGCGCTCTCGCGAGCTCTATGATGCCGCCTTTGCCCACTTTGTTGGAAGATACGACACCATCCAGGAGATCAAGTCGCCTCTCTACAACAGCCTGTACCCGGCTACCCGCGAGGCCCTCGACCGCGCCCACCTTGACCTGATGAAGCGCCTGGACACCCTTAACGAGAGGCTTTCGACTTTCAGCTTCCCCTCTGTGTTTGCTGGCGTGGCCAACTCTACCTCGCTAGAAGAGTTTGTGACTGTTGATTACCGCACGTGGCGCATGTCTTTCACGCGCATGCGCAGCCTGGTCCTCAACCACTACAAGAACAAGTTCGGCAACTGGCCCCCCAAGGCTAGCAGTAAGAAGAACGAGTTCACAAAGAGTGGCCTCAACCGCCTCGTGTTGAAGACCTTGTACCGCGACATGTGCGCCATCTACGACCTCATTGTCGACCACAAGTCTCTCACTACCCGTGTCATGGACGGGACCCAGACCGAGTCTAGCGCCGAGGACCCTCCGACGATCAAGGCCCTCCGCATGCTTCTTTCAGAGTATGACAGCTCTAGCCTCCCCGTGGTGCCTCCGATTCCCTACGACACGCCCAAACTACCCAGCTTCGTCTCGGTGGATGAGTCGTACGAATCAAAATCCGAGAAGGAAAAGATTCGCTTCCACAAGAACCTGAAGGAAAACGAGATTATCCTTGTTATGGAGAAGTCCTACGACTACATCACCCCCAGCACCTATCCCGACTGTGGCCTGCTTGCTGAATTCAAGAGTATGGAGCTTCGAGAGGCCAGGGGCAAGACAGAGGCTGAGATCCAGCACCAGCGCATTGGTCACTGGATCTTTATGTACTGTGTGATCCAAAGCCTCCCCTGGGTCGTCGTCGACTCTTTGGCCGTTGGCTCCACCGAAGGCATCGAGTACTTCCTTTGCCAGCCGGCAACTGGAAATGCCCCGTGGGTTGTCGACCACCCCAAGGTGCGCAAGCAATGGTACATTACTGGCGAGGGCCACACCGTTGAGCTGTCCGCCGATGCCGTCATGTTCAGTACTGAGGCTGTCTATCTCCGCAGCCACTGCTGGAAGATGGCGGAACAGTGGGAGCGTGAAGGTCTGGAGGAGCAGGACGCTATCGCTGGTGGCGGCGATGCCCTTGGGTCAAACATCACGCCCCCTGGCTCTATCCACACGGAAAGCGCGGCTCCCTCGCCGGTCCTGCGTCCCCGGTCTATGCTTGGCTCCCCGCGTGTCCCTTCCTCCCATCGCAGCAGTATCGCCATTGGTCTGGAGCCCATTTCCCTCGACGACCTCCCTGAGCACATGATGCGCTCAAGCCGCCTGTCGATGGCGCACAATATGTCATACCGTGATAGTGTGCATATGCGCTCTCACTCTGTTGGGCCTAGTCCGCTGCAGCAACAGATGGCCGACGGCCTTGGCCCGCCAGTCTCAGGGACACCGCCCTTTATGCAACACTCCAATGTCTCGGGCCCGATCCTACGGGGCTCAAGTCCTCTGGGCACGGGAATGCGTGAGTCTGTGTATGATCACCACGCCGGTGGCTACATTAATGGAGAGTCACCGATGCACTCCTCGCCCCTGGCACAGTCAGACCAAACGGCTACGTTTGATGCTATTCTGGGCCAGAACGACAACAAAAAGAAGTCTGGCGGGAAGGATGACGGCAAATTGAAGAGTGGCCAGGTAAAAGGGAGAAAAAGCTTTTTTACTCTGAAAAACTAGTCTGGAACAACAGCCTGGCTGTCCTCTACTCCAAGAGTTGACTGAATGACGCGACGACATCAGCCGGCATGGATGTATCATCTACCCACCACCATGCGTGCTTCCTCCCCCTCCCCCTCTTCTATTTGTTTCTTTTCTTATTGGTATCCCTTGGTCTGGACGTTGGCCTGTTTTCTACCTATTTCCTTTCTATATTTCCTTTCTTCCTGCACAAATACATGCTTGTGGCACAGTTCACAGTCCATCATGGCCATGATGAGAAGACGTGGTCCAACAAGCTTCGGTTTAATCTTTTTTTTTTTTTTTCTTTTCTTATTCTTCTCGGTTCTGTCCCGCTTGTTCCTTTTTCTTTCTTATATGCAGAGTGCTGCTGCAAGTTAACTACTACTACTACACCTTATCCTTCTTTTCTCGTCCTTGTGTCTTTTTTTTCTTCTTTTTTTTCTCTTTCTTTTTTGTTCTTTATACAGCATTTGTTCTTCTTTTCTATCTCTGCTGAAGTTTTCCTTGCAATTTATCCGCATTTAACTGCGGCGGTCAAAATAATATCTGCTATTTTTTATCTCGAGACTCTTGTTTATTTCGGTTCTTTTTGTATTGCTGCTAAATCCTTTTTTTTTTTTGCATGTCTTGTTCTTGTTGTCTAGTTAAATGCGCTTGAGCTTGGCTGATAAATACATCATATTTGACAACATCTTTGTTATTATTTGCCCCGTTGATTATATGACGTCAGTGATCTAATTATAGCCAGGGCCATCGAGAATTGTCAAAGTCGGGTTAAAGCCGAGTTACATAAAGATAGACGTTACAACTTGGTGGTATCTGTTTTTATTTTGGGGGGGAGGGGGGCAAGGAGACGGGTTTTTGGCAAAATCAAGAGCCATTGAAGTATATATAAAAGACAGAACATAAGAAGACAGCAATATGATGGAATTAACACAAAAAGAAAACAAAAAAGGTAAATGAGAGATAGAAAGCAACAAAAATAATACAAACTCCAACGCTTGAGAAAATGTTCCAGGGTATGATGATGAGCGAATTCGATATAGAAAGCCAAAAAAAAAAAAAAAAAAAAAAAGGTATTGGGGAGAAAAAAAAAAGACATATCCACCTGCAGGGAGGGAGGGGGCGAAGAAGGAAAAGAAAAAGAAAAGGAAAAGGAAGAAAGAGGACCGGTCGGCTGGTATAGGAGAGCACCTTTACCCTGTGTGGGTGCTGTCGAGTGCAACAGGCGAAACCGGGCTTATAGGGAGAATATGGCAATGGTGATGATGCAAGCCGTGACAGATAAACGAACAAGTAAAAAAAAGAACCCCCCCCCCAAGAAAAAGAAATCGTTAATAGCTAAAGTCAATGTGCGCCATGACTGGCGGTTTGGGCGCCTGCGAAGAGAATGACGTAGAGTTCGTGTCAGTCGTTGAGGGTTGTGACATGGAATGCGTTGAGCCGGCTGTGTCTGGTAGTGGCGGTTGCATTTCCACGTCGTGTGACGTTGTAGTAGCTGTGCTATTGTGGTTGTTGTTTGATATTGAATTTCCGTTGCCCCCTCCGCCATTACCTCCCCCGGGCCCGCCATATGGAGGCGGATGGGAATCGTCGCCGGCAGGCGGCTGCGGGGGAATGTTGCCATGTGACCAGCCCTCATCGATGATGCGTTGGAAGCTCCAGGTAGGTTGAAAGCCCATGCTGTTCCAGGCGAAATCGATGCGTTCATACATTTCATCAATCTGTTCGAGACTGATTTTGCTAGTCTCATAGACCATGCACCACACAAAGACAATGGCAACGATGCAGAAGGCACCCCATAGGAAGAACACCTTGGGCCCGATCTGAGCCGAGTCGGTGCCTTCACCAACCATGAAGGGAATGCAGTAGGCAATGATAAAGTTGAGCAGCCAATTAGACGCAGTTGAAAGGGACATTGCCTTGGCGCGGACTTTGAGCGGGTAGATCTCCGAAGTAACGACCCAGGTTACGGGGCCCCATGAGGCAGCAAAGAAGAAGATGTAGAGTGAGCAAAAGACAATGAGGATAGTCTGGGCGGCTGACTTGAGGTTATCTCCGGCGGCAGTTGTGAAAGAAGCGATGAGAAGCTGACAGGCGGCCATGCCAAAGGCACCCACGATAAGCAGCTTACGGCGACCCCATGCTTCAATGACGAAGAGTCCCGGGATAGTCGATACGGTGTTGACGATGTTAATGATGAGCGACTTGAGGTAGGGGTTTGTAATCCCAGCTCCGTCGAAGAAGGAAATGCTGTAGTACATGATGAAGTTGACGCCAGTAAGCTGCTGTATCGCCTGCAGGAAGCAGCCAGTTAATGTGCGGCGGCCTAGATGCGGAGAGCCACGAAAGAGTTCAAGATACGAGTCGTCGCCTAGTGTAAGTTCGTACTCGTGGTTTGCGACGATTTCTTGGAGCTCGTCGATGATGGTGGGGTGTGTGGCATCAAGTCGGCGTAAGCGGCTGAGGGATATTAGGGCTGTTGAGATATCACCGCGTTTAATGAGATAGCGTGGCGTTTCTGGTAGCACACTAAGGCCGGCTGATAATATCGCGGCCCATAATAGCTGTAGGCCAAATGGGATACGGTAGGCGGAAGGGCCGTCCATGGACTCGGTGAGAATGTTGACTATAGAGGCAATCAAGAGACCGATGGTAATGGCGAGTTGATAGGTGAACACAAGCGTGCCGCGGATCCACTTGGGTGCCATTTCAGATTGATATAAGGGGACAAGCAGTGATATGGCGCCGACTCCCACACCAGCAATAAACCTAAATAAAAAGCGCTTGTGTCAGACATTGCTATCTTTCTTGGGGCTCGTAAAGGGTGAGGACTTGACTTACCTTCCTGCCAGTAGGAGCGGAATAGCGGATGCGCACACTTGCATGATCCCGCCTATGCAGAAGACACCGGCTCCGATGAGCATAGACAAGCGGCGACCCCAATTATCAGCCATAGGGGCGCCAAGAAGCGCGCCGACGAACGTTCCGGCGCTTAGAATAGCTACTAGTAATGATGATTGATGGGTTGTGAGATCGGGGTTTCCGTTTTCGTCGGTGGAGCCGGTAGAGAAGCGTTTTAGAAAAGCTGACATGACCATGACACCGTTGATAGTTCTAGATGACAAGAGGAGATTGTTAGCAGGACGACGGCAGCCGCAGCAGTGCAAGCAGACGGAAAGACGGAGACTCACCCAGTATCATAGCCAAACAGAATGCCGCCAGAAGCGACAAATAGCCCGATGACTATAGCCGGCATAGAAGACCCGGCTACATTGTCGGGCTTCTGCCAGCCCATGGCGATAGCCATGATGACGAAATAACTTGGACGTCAGCGCACAGTCAGTTGTTGCGGCTATGGCTCTTGAGTGGACGAAGGACAAGGAAGCAAAGAAAAGAAGGTAGAGAAGAAGTTGGACGGGAAACACAGATCAAGAGCAGGATCTGTCGATCTCAAGACGAGTCGAAGGAGGGCGAGAGGCGTGTATACATTGGGCGCTGGGGATTGCGCGGAGAGAGTTCGAGGCGGGCAAAACTAGGGCATACGACGACTCGAGGAGGGCGACGGGGCAGGGAGCCAATGAGGCTATTTGAGTGTGGATCACGGGATCGTCCAGAGGAAGCAAGTCGGGAGTCTGAGAGCAGGGGATAACACGACTGGGCGGCCTGGACGTAAGGCTATAAGGATGGTATTGAGTTATATGGCGAAGCAGATGTTGAGCAAGCTGCGAATTGACAAGGCCAGCGGGGGCTTTTTATTTTGGATTTATTTCTGGGCAATGATTTGTCGACGGGTCGAACGAGATGGAAATGAAGAGGGAGGAGAGAGCACTAGCAGGTTGAATTGCCTGGACAAGAAAAAAAAAAAAAAAAAAAAAAAAAAAAGCTTCGAGGTTTTCGGCTAGTTGATCAGTTTTTGGTGGAGAATTTGGCGAGCGAAATAAAAATTCGAGGAAAAAAAAACCGCAAATATCCGTTGATAAAAAACAAGATTGGAAAGATCACAGGGCAAGTGAAAAAGATATGAAGCGGCAAAGAAACTAGCAAACCGTCGATGGTCTTGACGCTGCGAA
The DNA here is from genome assembly GCF_044167205.1 of Ceratocystis lukuohia. Taxonomy (NCBI): domain Eukaryota; kingdom Fungi; phylum Ascomycota; class Sordariomycetes; order Microascales; family Ceratocystidaceae; genus Ceratocystis; species Ceratocystis lukuohia. The sequence goes on from NW_027263527.1 coordinate 1,107,686, forward strand.
TTGATAATAAAAATAAAATAAAAAAAAAGAAGGAAAAAAAGAAGAAGGAAAAGGAAAAAAAAAAAGATAATGGCAAAAAAAATGGGGAAATCGAGGATTGGGGAAAATACTGGGGAAGGAAGCCAGAAGACCAGGAAAACACAGGAGCCCGCCCGCCCTTAGTGGTGGAAGAGGAAGGAACCTAACTTGGACAAACGAAGCACTTCACCTGCGCAGCTGCGCACTCAATCAACTCAGAGAAGCTGTAGCATTTATCCGTTTCCCTCTTGTATCCTCGATACCATTTTCTAGTTTCTCGCCGTCTGATCACCGCCGTCTTTTCCCTTCCCCTCTCCTCTTGCTAGTATTGGGGTGGTCTTAAGTTTCGAGTCCCAGGGCTTGCCAAGCTGGCGCTAATAGGAAAGCTACGGCTTCAGCTAAGGGAAGGAAGAGGATGATGGCTTTATCGATTGGGGGGAGGAGTAGGAGGGGGAAGCCTACAGGTTTTTCCTGGCTCTTACCGCTCCTCTTCGCAATTTCCGACTGCTCGTCCCGCATCACTTCAGCGAGACCAACAACTACCGCTGCTGCTACTGCGGTGTCCTGCCCTTACTCTGCGCACTCTGTTATACGCATTCTACACGGGCACATTTCAAGGCCGCCAAAGAAAGGAAGCCTTGTTATTCCCATCCAACCCCATGCTGCATACATACATAGCATGCATGGGGGGGGAGGGATGTGTGCATGCATGTCTCCGTCCAGCCAAAAATAAGCAAAATGCTTTTGTCTGGAGAGCCCGTGCCCCCCTTGCTGACCCGCCTCTACTTATAACCTAACGCGTGGATTTTGGCTGGGTTGGCTTGGCTTGGCTGCTTACGTATTTTCTCTGGTATTCTCCCCTGGGGTCCTCGAAACAAACTAAGAGAAATAAAGAACTGTCTGTCAACGAAGACTGCAGTGTTTGAGCGACTGAAAACAATCCAAGGCCGTCCGTCGCTCCTGGGAACCTAAGCCAATGCAATGCCATAGTCTATTTCTCTTCTCGTTATCGCCTTCGCCATAATCTCTATCCGTGCTTCTTGTTCTATCCTCCTACGCTACGGACTTTGTCTGCAGCCCCCGGCTTTTAAGCCCTTTTCTTTTCTCTTCTTTTCTTTTTTTTCTCCCTCTCAGTAAAGCCAATGAATTCTCGATCCTTGCCTGGACTTTCTTAGCCTAGTTTTTCTAGTTTCTCACCTAGCCCTTCCCTTTCCCTTTGGCCTCTGCCTCTTAACTTCACCATTTCTTGTTCCATTCCTTCGCCCAAGACACCAAGGATGAGACATTGCAACAAACTCGGCAAGACAAAAACTACATGAACATGCAAAACCTGAAGAAATAAAGAATAAATTAAATGATGAGAAATAACAAAACAAGTTTCTTACCCCTAAAACTTGATGGTGACCCTCCCTCCTTTTTTCTTTCGCATTTCTAGAACTCTCTATCTGCCTTTCATCTATCTCTGAATCTATCCTTTCCACCGCAGATCACAACAGGAAGGAGGCATCGGACTATTTAGCATACTTGTACTACTTTCCGTAGTTATTCCTTAACCATCGTCTCTTTCCGTTTTCTTTTCTCCTGCCCCGCCCTTTGCTCCTTCCCCTCCCCCATCAATCTCCAGCCACATGCAAGTATCAATCAATATCGACATGTCAACCATTTGTGTCAAACCTTTGTCTAAAAGCCGCCCCGCGGACAAAAGAATATTTACAATACCAAAAAAGGTCTCAAGAGCGCTGCCAAGGATGCGGGGAAAACCAAACAAGCCCAAATCTAAAATGACACCCTTGCTTCTGCTTGACTCCATACCCTCCTCATTTAGTCGATTCAGGTGGGATCTGGCTCGTAGTGGTCAGTCTCCTGCTTTGATTTGTGCTGCTGCATCTTTCTTTTCCCCTCGTGCCTGCCGTCTTGTCCCTTTTAAACACTGCTCATGTGTTCTGCTAAATCAATAATAACCTTGGAGTTGGCAAATGTAGAAATCATCGAATGTAGACATGGTTATAGGAGTTGAAAATATTCAATTGAATCAGCTTATTGACGCTGAGCACGTCTTAGGCAGCTGCAACAAGCTAGTAGGTAAAGAAAACAAAAAGCCAAGTCGAGAGAAACACGCAACCCAATAAAAACCCCTTAAAAAGCACAAAAAGAAATAAAAACAACTATGCCTTCTAGGCTAAAGCCCCCAAAAAATCAAAGGGAAGAAATGAAATAACCATGAAATCTCGTATCGTCGCGCACATTTGGGGCTGTGACTTCAGAGCTCAGCGACTTTACAGCTCTAGTGTGGGCGTGACACCAGCAACGCGGCCAATCACCTGGTGTGGTGCATACTTGGGAATAACCTCATCGTCGTGAAGCATCTCGAACTCCTCAGTTGCATCGCGACCCATGAAGTTCATAATAGCTTGTGGGCCACCAGGATGCTCCTCAAGCCAATCGGAAAGGTCCATGACAACACCCTTTACAACAACCCAAAGGTCGCCCTTGGTGTTGTGTTTGGCAACCTCTTCCATAGTGTACTCCTTGTCGGGGATAGAGAAAGGCTTCGCTGCCTCCTTGGCTGGGGGCGCACTAGATGTGGGGCTGTTGCTAGAGGCAGCCGGTGCCGACAGAGCAGCTGAAGGACCGGCAGAGCTGGAACCGGAACCCCACTCAACCTGTACACGGCCTGGTAGCGACGGGTCGATGTGCAGAGAAATCTGGCCCAGTCGTGATGAGGCGCTGCCGGCACCCTGGAGGGCGTTTTGGAATAGGTAGTTCGAAGCTGAGTCGCCAGCAACACGCCCATAGACAACGCAGCCTAGAAGGGAGGATCCACCCAAGCGGTTGGCGCCATGGACACCACCAGCGAGCTCACCACAGGCGTAGAGACCCTCGAAAGGCTTCTTCTCTTGGTTCAGGACCTGAGACTTGTCGTTGATTTCAACACCACCCATGGTGAAGTGGAGAACAGGCTCCATCAGAGCAACATGGAAATCATCATCGATGTCAAGAGGCACATTGTGGAAGAACTTTTTGTTCCAGGGATCCTTTTCCTTTCCAGATGCGTAGGTGTTGTAGGTCTTGAAGGTCTTTTGCAGGTGCTCAGGCGAGCATCCAATTTCCTTGGCCAGCTCTTTACCCGTCATCTTGCGCATGAGACCGCGGCCTGAGTAATGGCGGGTGTGGAAGTCCAGTACGTTAGAGGCCTTGGAGTTTAGCACTAGACGAATAGGGAACTTGTTCTTGGCCTTTTCCTTCCACATCATTCCCGAGACGTAATCACGGTGGCCTAGCTCATCACAGAAGCGGTCGCCGTCAGCATTGAGTAGCAGGCCACCCTCACCACGCAGGGCCTCTGCAGCCAGGAACTTTGTCTTGGCAGTAGGGTCCTTAGGGTCAATGAGGCCGGTAGGATGCACCTGAACCTTGTCCATGTCAATGCCGTTGCCGCCAACCTCCATAATCATCTTCTGGCCGTCTCCGGTAGCATGGCTGCCGTTTGTGGTTGACAGATCCCAGGTGTCGGGGCGGTACTTTTTCAGTAGAGAGTTGTCGGTGAAGTCGGCAGCATAACCACCAGTTGCCAGAACAACAGGACCATCAAGAGACAAAGACTTGCCCTCATGTTCGTACTTGACACCGGTAATCTTGTTGCCTTCCTTGTTGAGTCCCGTCACACGTGCCTTCTTGATAATTTCGACACGACCAGGCTCGGTTTCTGCCAGCTCTTCGAGGCGCTGCATCAGAGCGTAGGTGATGGCCATACCGGGAAACTTGGCATCATGTCCACGGTGGGTTCTGGGGTGGGTGTGGCCACTATCAGAGAAGAGAATTGTCAGCGAGTCTTCCTTCTACAGTGAAAATATTAGAAGGGAATAAAGCCTACCCTAGCCGAGAAACCAGGGTCAGATCAAGACCAAAGATATCTTGCAGCCATTCAACGGCGGAAGCCGAGTTGTAGGTAAGGACACGGATGAGATCGGGACGAGCCTGCTCACGAGCAGACTTCAGGGTGTCTTCGTAGAATTGTTTAACGCTGTCTTGGATCTTGAGGTCGACTTGAGTGCGGGTCAGGGCGCCGTTGATTCCCGAAGTAGCTTTGGTGGAGTTTCCGCCGAAGAAACCTGAGAAGCCGACAAAGTTAGGAACAGAGTGCTGCAGTGGATGAAAATGCGAAATAAAGCTTACCCTGCTTATCGAGAACAATGACATTGCCACCGTTCAGATAAATTGTATGCGCGGCGCTCAGGCCAGACACTAATAGAAGCCTTGTTAGTCATGGTGCTGCGAAGGCCGACGAGTTGCTTGTCGCTAACAGCAGGGCGCATGGGCGCGCCATTAGCTAGCGCATTGCTACGGAAAGAGGCAGCTTTTGGAGGACAGAACTTACAACCACCACCGACGACGATGACGCGAGGAGCCATTGTGAACGATACAAAGGCTGATTACACGATGAGCAAGGCGGTCGGCTTGAGGCTGTGGATGTTCAAATAAAAAGGGGCAAAAGGATTGGAAAAAGAAGAATGTAGGCCAGAGACAGATCTAGAAGAAGAGGCCGCGAGGAAGACAATGAAAATAAAGTAATACAAGAATAAGAGAACAAAATATGGGAGAAAGAAGAAGAGAAGAACAGCAGCCGACGAGAAATTTAGAAGGGAAGCTTTGGGTTTTTTAAGTTGCTGAGCCCACTTATTGCAATAACCCCCGGAAGAAGGAGAAAAACCCGATAAATAGGAAGGCGCATACGTTTGCAACATACCAGACCAAGCCAAGCAGGGACAGCCGAAAAAAAGAGATACAAAAGTGCAAGTGCAAATCCAGCCAGGGACAAAGAGGCAATTGCACAGGCCAGACCCATCTAAACTACATAGCGCCTTGTATGGTGGCGACGGCGGAAGATGCGCTTCGTTTGGCCCTGTGATTGTGTCATTTTTGCATTGCTATTGCCAGGCCGAGGATCTTAGCGGCTAGCTGCCTACGCCTAGAAAAGATGGCAGGGAAGACAATGCTGTATCTATGTGATTGTAGCTTTTCCAGCGCAGTTGCAGACCGCATTATCAGTTTACAGGCTTTCGTGTCTCTCTGTAGTCTCAGCCTCAAGCTCTTATGGTGCAGCTTTTGTTTTGGCGTGTGATGTTTTGCACTTTCAGTCTAGCTGTTCCAGAAAGAAACGAGCCGAGGTTGGTCAACGATGACAGCTGCATCGTGGTTGGCTGGATCTTGTAGCATACATCAGCGAGCTAAAAATAAGTGGGCTCTACAGAGCAGCTAGCCCCAAATTGGAGTCGGCCTCTTTTTGGAGAACGCCCGTCTTATAATACAGCAGCATCGCACTGCCAGAGACGGGACGTGTATGTCGCGTCAACCCATCGCTTTGGCAGCTCAAATTATCGTGCTTGATGTCTCCTAGATGGCTTTGGTGCAGCCGAGGCACCATAGGCCGAAGTCCTTGAAATATGCAATGAATTAAAGAAATCCGGGGCAACGCTAAAGGAGGTTAAGGATTTCCCGCCCTGAGACTAAGCAGGGGCACAACCTCCACAAAAGACCGGACGTGGGTTATAGAGCACTACCGCCTAGAAATATAGAGGTGCACCCGCTAAACCCCAACTGCCCAAGTACAACAGGACAGGGTCCTCACGCGGCTCTGTAGGCATGCTCGGCATGACGTTCTCCTAATGTCGTGAATGAACGACCCCCTCTAACACAAGACTTGGTGGCCTTTCACATGCCAAACAGGCCATCCTCAACAGCTGCTTCTCTAGGGTCTTCCTCCTCATGTGTTCTCCTAGCTTCAGATGAGGTAATTCTAGCTAGTAGAGAATCAAATCACATGAACATACGGCATTTCCCAAAGAGCACAAGGTGGCTACCAAAGAATAGAGCTAAGTTTTATAAAATCCATAAATATGACAGAAAAGCACAACTGAGGAAGAAAGCCCGAGTCCTGAAAGAGGCGGGATGTCATATGACTACATTATTTAGACTGCGTTGATTGGCTCATTGCATCCGGCAAATTAGACAGAATTTACATGTGATGTTGTCCGTGGCTTGATAATTATTGGCCCTGCTGGCTGTATTCTCTTCGCCCATACAGCCCTAGTTTCTTTTTCATATTTTGCACATGTCTTAAGGTATCCGGCTATTGCTTTTAATAATCCAACATTCAAAATATTCAAGTAAATACCTCACTGAAACTATGACGGCTGTGGAAAATTCGTACAACTGCAGTCGTAGATAGACTATAGTAGACCCGTGCTAAGGCCATGGGACATCGGGCGGCCTATATATTTTTATGCTAGCAAAGCTGTAGCAAAGCTTAATGTATTTGGAGGCTTATTTTGCGGCTGTGATGTTTTTTCATGGTGTTTAGCAAAACATCACAACGAGCAATAGCTGCATACCAGTCACACCTCGTACTAACTAAACATGGCGTCGCTAGCTGTAGTAGATTGCGGTGTGTAAGAGAAGGTCGAGAACTAAGACTTGCCGCGTTTGATGATAAATCATGTACCAGGGCGCAAGTAAGCTCTAGGTATTTTAACGGAAGGTCTCGTGGCTGACAGTTAGCGCACTAGATGTCAGAATAAGATCTCTATTCTCGATTATTCGGAGGCTCTGGAGTTACGATTCTTTACAGAAACGCCCTGTGGCTGGTACTTGGCTTATCACACTTAAGAAAATACGGAAAGTCTGACAGCTAGAAGCGGCTTTACTCGAACCCATCGCATAGAGTGATGCGGAAGCTGATGGATAGTTGTTCCCCAATCGGCTTTCTCGGAGGCCGAGACAGTAATAGATGGCCGAGCATGCTCGAAAGCTACAGCTGGATTCCTAGTTTTTACCCTATGTGCAGTCTTGTGCAACTGGCAGCATAACCGTTGTCTAAAGGCCGGCGAAATAGTGGTAGAAGGTGGGCTATCTCCCGACACGACTTTGGTGTTTCGAATCAGTGAATGAGAGACTCCATCATGGCATTTCTTTTGCATACTGCTAGTCATTGCTGTAAATTTGCCGCATTTAACACTACACTAACACTTCGTTCCACAAGCAACGCGTTTCTTAGTTGTGCTTAAGCTGCCATACATGAGACGGAGACTCTGACTCTAGCACAGAACTTGCCAAATTTCTAGGGATGGAGCAGCGTTTTTGCTTTTTGATTCCTTACGTTATTCACATATGAAGCCCAGGCCGTTGGGAATTCCAAGGAACATCCAATACGCTATCTCTTTTCCCCACCCTGCTTAGGCAGTGTTGGCAGCAGGGGAGCAATCTGGAGCTATGACAGGCTAAAAGCTATAAGGTTGGCAAAGAGGGGAAGAGTTGCCACCCACGAATGTGACTTTTATGCCGCGGGGAATCGTCAAGTTCGCGAGTCACCAACTTGGACAACAGGAAATCTCGTTCTCTACAACAAGCCATGACATCCATAGAATCCCTCAAGGTTGCCTATGTTGGCAAGTCTCTTGTCCACCCTTTAAGTGTCCAAAGCCCCGCTGCTATCCTAGACCTAGCCAAGATCGAGACCAACTGCCAGCGTATGCTTGACACTGTCCAGCGGCTTGGACTTGGCTGGCGGCCACATATCAAGACTCACAAGGTATGAGAAGCTAGATAGTCACTGTTATTAGCGGCAAAAAAGCTAACAAAAATATTCAACTGCCTAGACGCTAGAGCTCACGCGCCTGCAGGTGGGAGAGACCAGTCCCAAAGTTAACTTAGTAGTCTCAACTGTCCTGGAGGCAGAGACTTTGATTCCCTTACTGCACGAGTTTCAAGCAAAGAGCCGCAGTGTCAATGTGAGGGCAACTAAAATGCAACAAACTTACTTACTTTATGTTAATAACCAGAGTCTAGGTCCTCTATGCCTTTCCCTTATACGCCAGTGCGGTTCCACGTCTTGCAGCATTTTGCAAAACCGTCGGCCCCAAGTCGCTAGCCTTGATGGTCGACCACACATCTCAGCTAGACCATGTGCGTCACATTCGCCATCTTTCTGGCCATCCGCCTCTAGTTTATATCAAGGTTGATGGTTCCTATCACCGCGCTGGCGTGCCCCTCCCATCTACTGAGGCCACCGTTTTAATTAGCGAGCTTCTCAAGCTTGATTCCATTGCCGATGCTATATTCCACGGCCTGTACATACATGCGGGACACTCGTACGACACGCGTCACGACTGGGATGCACTTGACTACTTGATGGATGAGTTTGAGGCCCTTGCTACTGGCGCGGCAATTGTAGTGGCACAAAAGCCCGGAGCTAAGCTTGTGCTATCTGTAGGCGCTACTCCAACAGCAACCAGTCTCCAGCACCCAGAGGTCACTATGAATCAAGAGCCTAAGGTAGAAGGAATAGTGAGTCGTGTTAGTGACAAAATGGCATCGCTGGTTGCACAGGGGTTTTCCCTGGAAGTGCATGCCGGTGTGTATCCTGTTCTGGATCTCCAACAGCTGGCTACACATGCCCGCAGCGCTGATCTATTAGCTGCTGAAGACCTAGCTTTTACCGTGTTGGCTGATGTGGTCTCAGAATATCCCGGCCGTGGCACTAATGGGACGACTGAATATTTGATCAACGCGGGTTGTCTCGCCCTAGGCCGCGAGCCTTGCAAGGATATGGGTGCCAAGAGCGGAGTGCATTACAGCGGATGGGGGATTCCTATGCCATGGCCAAGTGGCTTCAAGAATTCTACCCCAGGCCCAGAGTTCCCTAATGTGCATGGCGGTTGGCAGGTCGGCAAGATCAGCCAGGAGCACGGTATATTGATGTGGAAGGGCCCCAAAGAGGAAGAGTTCCCACTGCACATTGGTCAAAGAGTGCGGCTGTGGCCAAACCATGCGTGTATTGCTGGGGCAGGCTTCAGCTACTATCTAGTGGTGGATAGTCGTAAGTCTGAGGACATTGTGGTGGATGTGTGGTCACGAGCAAGTGGATGGTAGTTGGCTAAAGGTTTTACGACATGAAACTAAGACAGCACTAAGTAGGAATAAAAGACTTATATCTAGGTAAATCTTCGCACGCCTTGAATAATCCACTGATATGCGACACAGGGTTAGCATCCGAGTAATATAACTGTAGCGCAAAAAGGATATCTTACCACCTCACCATTAGCAACCTTGTTTGAAATGGTTGCGACCTCGATTCCATCAGGCTGGATCTACAGAAAGTCAGCAACAGCTCGCTCAAGCACAGCATGTCCATGACACTCACCGTCTTCTTGCCGTCCTTCTCCTCCCACCAAACCTCAGTACCCTCCAGCGTCTTGACCCTATCACCCTCTACCCATGGCGCGGCAGGAACGAGGTGAGCCTCGACAAACCTACGCAGGTTCTCCTTTGCCTTTGCCCGGCCATCGGGTCCCTCATAGGCGTTAGCGCCCAGGGCCGTATAATCACTGGGGTTTTCCCATGGCTTGTGCGGCAAGTCGCTTATGGCGCTGTTCAAGGGGGCAAGCACAGTAGTGCTAATTTTCGGATCGTCGAGCCGTTTGGCGACGGGGTCGACTTCACGTGCAGAGCTGGTAAAGAGGCTGATGGTGCGGTTGCTGCCCATGACGTCAGAGAGGATGACGGGGCCGGAGACAGGGGGCGAGGGTGAGCGAGATGTCATGATGGGTTATACTTGAAGATATCCAGTCTATGGTGTTATTATGCTAGTTTCGTGATGATAGCAAGTTTTGTATAACTGCTTTAAGGCTCGTAGTTGAATCAGGCCATTCTTGCCTAAAGTAAACAATGACGTCAAACATATGAGCTGGGAAGGCGCCGATAAGGACAGTGTGGCACAGTTTTATCTAGCACACACGCACTGTACCGGCATTGTGATTTTGCAGTGATGAAAAGCAAACAAACGGAACATACAAGGCATCAGCGAAGAATGAGCCACACCACACCACCTTACGACTCCGTTTATAGGCTAATAGACATACATTCCTCAGAGCTCCCTTTTGCTTCTCCCCCTTCATTTCCTGTACGAAATGCTTCGCCGACCTGCCACCACACTTACGGTGACCGCCGAAGACATCGCAGCCTTTGAAGATCGGCGTGCACGCGAGCGAGTAACTGTCGAGCATAATGCGCGTGTAGCCCGCGCACAACACGCACATGCTCTAGCCCGGGCTCGCGCCCAGCAGCAACAGCAGCGCAGGGGCAACAGTCGCGCTGGCGACGACTCGATGTTGGCAGGCGAGGAGCCGGACGGAGATGAAGAGCGTGATCTGGAGATGACGGAGGAGCAGATTCTTCAGATGCACCAGCAACAGCAGATACAGGCACAAGCACAAGCGCATAACACACGGTCGACGCGTACTCGAGAGGCACGCATTGGGGTGTCACGACAATGATTTTGATGAGGGAACACAGTATCATTTGTTGCAGCAACAGCCCCTCTTTTTCCCTTTCCTTATGAGCCACAGACCACCCTTGAACGGCAGGTTGCTGGATGCGGATGGAAACAAGGCAGGCAATGTGCAGACAGATAGCCAAACGACGCTGTTCAACCAAACGCTAAGCGAAGTGCAGAGAAAGAGGGAGCATGGTTCCCCTATCCATTCATAATATTCATCAGAGACAAGCCAAGAGAATCCGAGAACAAAAAGCCCAACGAGACACCAACAACCAGACAAAGACCCCATAACATCACAAAGGAATTACAATCGGAGACGGAGTTCTATCACATTTCTCCGTCCCCGTCCATTAGCTCTTATCGGATTTCAACACTTGCTGTTTATCCTCCATTGGGAACTAAACTGTGGGGTCATCAAGGAGACGCAGAGCAGCGCTAGTCTGCGGCTGACGAAGACAAGAGAAGAATCGGGCAAAAAAGAAGCAAGGAGCCAGAGGAGGCGAGATAGGGAGTTTTCAAGGAGAGGTAACACAGGCGATGGCAGGGCCTAACTGGGGTCAGGCGACAAGAAGTCAGACCTTACCTTGTCATTCGTTGGAGGAACGGAGCCGGACCATATAACATTAGACTGCTAGGAGTAGCAGCATTGCCAAGGCTTTCTAATGAATAACAAAACATTTCCGCGCTTATTACCCTGTCCCGCCTACAGTGAACTCTAAGCTGCTGAGCTCAAATTTTATAATTAAGCTCAAGCATTATTGTCGTACACAAACCTTCTCTAAGCAAAACTTGCGTCAAACGGGCGAGCCCGTCTGTCTTGACAACAAGCCCACGCAAACAGCAGCAAGACTAATAACAAACTCTATAGGAAACAAATAAGCTGCATCTACGGATATCTACATGAATTCAAGGCCGTAGAAAGAGAGGAAGCCAGTGGAAGAGGGAAGAAGACTTCCCAAGCTAAGAAGCCAGGCGGGAAGGAAAGACAACAAGCTATAACCATTGGGTAAAAAGGCAAACCTACCCTGACATAACCTAGTCACAATACAATGTGGAGTGACAGAAATCTAGGCAGTCATGGAACTGAGTAATATGAAATACTATCTGCGTCGTCTTGCTAGTCGTTCTTCTTGGTGCCATCCCAAAAGCATTCCCAGGCGGGGAAAATCACATATCCTCGCTGTTTCCGACTCCGTTTACCTTATTCCTCTTTCGCTTGCTCCTCCCCGGCCGTTTTGCTTGTTTTTATTATTATTAATGTTTTTTGTCGGCTGCTTATTAAGGTCCAACGAAAAGAAAAACCACACAACGGCTTCCCGGCCAATCTTTTCTGTTAGACCTAGCCTAGCTTGTCTTCTCGTTGGCCAACTGGCCGGAGCAGACTTTCCTCCGGAGTCCTACACCACCCAAAACTTTTGTATAATAAGAAAAAAGATCAAGAGCTTATTCTGCTTCCTTCTGGATAGCTGGTAGAGCAAAGACCAGGGGATCAAGCTAGTTTGGAACATCCTCGTGGTTGTCTGATATAAAGCTTGACAGACACTTCTTCTCTTTTTGTTCTTGCTGTCTCATTAATTCAAGCTCTTCATCCGCCACTCTGTTTCTATCCTCTCTATTTCCCGGTCCCTTAACTTGCTATAGTCAACCAAAGGGTCTCTGCTCTGCTTTCATCTTCCCCAACATGGTTGCCGTCTCAAAATCAGACGGCCATACGGCCGCCACCGAGTCTCCTCCAGTAGACCCCGGTACCGACTTCAAACCATCTCGGGACTTTATTCTCGCATTCAGTGCCCTCATGTCCCTCGCCATGGCTGTGGCTCTCGACGCTACCACTCTGTCTGTGGCGTTACCGACCATGAGTCGCCAGATCGGAGGTACGGCACTGCAGGCTTTCTGGTCTGGCACTAGTTTCCTACTTGCTAGTGCTGTTGTGCAGCCGACCGTGGCCGCCCTCAGCTCTGCATTTGGCCGCAAAGGCGTAAGTTTGGTCCTTATAGATCCCTATTACGTCCATATGCTTGTCCAGCGCGTACTAATCAAATTACTTCCCCCGTAGCTCATCTATGTTTCCATCGTGCTTTTCTTTGCTGGCTCATTGATTGCTGCCTTGGCCGATAACTTTGAAGTTGTCATTGCCGGTCGTACTATTCAAGGCTGCGGCGGCGGTGGCCTCCTTTCGCTGACTGAGGTTGTCGTGACAGATCTAGTGCCGCTTGCTGTGAGAGGCCAGTACTTTTCCATCCTCTCGGCTATCTGGGCTCTCGGCACTGTTGCTGGGCCCATTGTTGGTGCAGGCTTTGCTGAGAGCGTCTCGTGGCGCTGGATCTTTTACATTAACCTGCCGCTGATTGGCATTGCCACAGTCATGGTGTGGCTGTTCCTTAACCAGGCACCTGTGCCCGGCAAATTCATGGCCAAGTTAGGCCGTGTCGACTGGGTCGGAAGCGCTATATTCACTACTGGCAGCGCATCCTTCTTGTTTGGCCTCTCAACCGGTGGCGTTATGTATGATTGGTCATCGTGGAGGTGCTTGCTGCCAATGATCCTGGGCTTCTTGCTGCTAGTGTTGTTCTTGTACTGGGAGTTCAACTATGCTGCCGAACCCCTAGTTAACCGCGGGTTATTCAATAACTGGAGTATCATCGTGGCCTTCATCCATTCCATCATGCACGGCGCCATCCTCTGGAGTATCCTCTACTTTGTGATGCTCTACTACCAGGGCGTGCAGTTCTACTCACCCATCACTTCTTCGTTAGCCGCTCTTCCTGAGACCCTAACTGTGGCTCCGGCCGCTGCTGTGACTGGCTTTATTGCTGCCCGTTTTGGCCATTACCGCTGGGCCCTTTGGGCTGGTTGGGGCTTTGCCACATTCGGTAGCGGCTTGCTGCTGCTGCTAGGTCCAGACACTACTATTCCTGAGTGGATCTTCATCAACATACCTGTTGGCCTTGGTACGGGCATCCTGTTTCCTTCCATGGCATTAGCAATCCAAGCAGCCTGTGAGCCAGCTCTAAACGATCAGGCCGCTGCTTTCTTTTCGTTTCTTCGCACGTTTGGCCAGTCCATTGGCGTGGCCACAGGCGGCGTCATCTTCCAGAATGCCTTCAAGAGTAAACTGCTAGATCTGCCAGCATTTGCTGACCAGGCTTCCCAGCTAGCTAGCGAGGCAACCATGGTGGTGGAGATCATTAAGGCTATGGAGGATGGCGAGCCCAAGACACAATTAGTCAAGGCGTATTCAGATTCCATGCATGCCATCTATTATGAGCTTCTCGCCTTCTCGGCGGTATGCTTCGTTCTATCATTCACCATCAAGGGCTACTCGCTGCAACAAGAGCATGCAGTAAAACAGAAGCTGGTGGAAAAGGTGCCGATACAAGATACCGAAAAGGATCAAGAAACTAAATAAGTTCTCATGATATCCGGTGTGAGTTGTATGCGCTATGTAATCTTGGTAATAATCTTTGCTAGAGTTTCGATGGGCTTGATGTCTCGACTCTGTTTTTAATAAGGATCATGTTTCTCCTGGAAAATAAGGATTTGTGCTGTATGTATGTATGTACGTGTAAAAGCCTCATAAGTAAATGCAATAAATATATCAGAAAGGGAAATAAAAATGAAAGCCCCAGTATACATACCGGTACTTCTCCCCAATTATATGCGACCATGCTAATGTCAGGGCTGTGTGTTTGCAACTGTACTGAAATGATGTCTCCGCTCCCCCGTGGTATCTCCGCCTACCCCTTGTATGTCAAGTATACAAACACTAGAAACACCATCCACACTATGCGCCATAGCGATGCCCATAGCTCCTTGCTGATGAATTTCACTGTAATACGTGGCCGGGCGGATGCTGCTCGCCACATTGACCCATGACTATTAAGTTGGGGGCCACCGTACAGCTTATCACGGTTGATTTCAATGCGCGGTGCCTCCTTGCCGGCCCAGTCCCATCGCTGCTTGTTGCGGTCACCGTTAGAAGATTCACGTGACATAGGGCCATTGCCGGTTCCTCCATTGCCGCTGTTAATGTTGCTACCGCTAGTAATCGACATTCCGCGGGCTCGTCGCGAACTTCCAGCCTCGGCTCGGGCTGGGTGTGAGCGCGAGTATGATGACACCGAGCCTGATGCTGGGGGCCCATTGACTCTATTACTGCCTCCGTATAGCGAGCTTTCGGAGTCTTCGACTTTATCTTTGTACACCGGAAGATAGCTGCCGGCCGCACCATTCTCGCCCTTGGTATCCGAGTTCATCATAAACGGTGTCAGGTGAAGTACTGGGACCAAGAAAGCCCGAATTGTCAATGCTACCACAGTCAATACAGCTAGGTAGATATAGGCGAAATAAGTGCGCATTTGATTGGGTAGGAGGCACAAGTGTGTCTGTATGGTAGCCAGGCGATTCGTTTCCGTTGCTTTCACCTGCGATGCGCCCGTAGCATCCACCGGATTCCACAGACTAACCATTAAAAACCCTGGGTTAGGCACCCCCATGGCCATGTTGATTGACTTGACCGTGATCTCATGCACATTATTCTTGGAGTCTGAGTGCACTACCTCGCAATAGTCGTGATCATCACCTGAAAAGACGTGCACTACGTTGCCAATGCTATCGATCAGACGAACGGAGTCTTCTTCACTGAGCACATTCTGATATTGATAGCCTCCTGACACGGAAATAGCATTTCCGGGGTCCACAATGCGGCCATTTTCTTCCTTGGGGTGCTTCGCCGGAGGCCAATGCTCTCTCATCGGACCACATGGTGTCCCAGGAAGGCGATAAAGCGGGACATGAGTAAGTAGGATAGTAGGAAATTCGTTGACTTCACTCGTGCTGACCATTTCAGCGGTGGTTTTCTCAGCAGTTCCCTGGGATGTAGAAGCTGCTGCCCCTTCAGTATCACGGGTTTCGACTTTCGACTTGGTCACGCTGTTTATAAACCGTAGCTCCTCTGCTACTGCTCGTAGTTTTGCTTCCTTGACACCATCCAAGAACTCTCGGGATGGCCCAAATAAGGGCCGCAAGTTTTCCTCGGATGATCGCCCTGATGTGCCAGCACTAAGGGATACGGTGTCAACACTGACAATAGTATGGTTTCCCACAATGTCAATACGGTTCGAATCACCAAAATACCGCTGGAACCGGTCACGGACTGGGATTTTGACACCTGCACCAAAGCCCAAATCGTGATTTCCAGGGAGACTGGCAACAACTCTATGATCGTGCTCTGCCGCCTTGGCAAAGCTGTCAAAGCCGTATGGCTTGAGATAAATGTCGCGGAAACGCCTGTACTCTTGAAGCCAAAACTCCTCGCCGTAATTTTTCAACCACGACTTGGCATGCTTGACATCTCTTTCAGGGGGTGGCATTGCCCACGGCGCATCTTTGAAGTCGCCTTGTTCTGTTTTCCATTCTCGGCCACCATCAAACAGGTCGCCAAGAAAGAACAGGGAGTCGGGCTGAAGTTGCGATTGAAGCTGATTGTATCCGCGTCGGAGATAGTTATCCGTGAGTTTGTAGGTTATAGAGCTAAGAGGCCATGGTCGCCCCGGGTATGTATGCGGATCGACGAGCTGCGGGTCGGCTATGAAGACCAAGTGGTGTGGCTTTGCATCTGCAGGCTATGTTGTCCGTTTAGCTGTTAGCAAAAGTGTTGTGTTGTGATGGAGACATGCGAAAAAGACCTTACCCATTCCTCCCAGTTGTTCCACAAACAATGGTTCACTTTGTAGTAGAATATCCAGCGTTCCCCTCGAAGCAGCACCACGATCCACACAAGAACCATGATGTGCGGGAAGCTAAATACCCGTCGAGGGTTGAGGGCCCGGAGAGTGTGGCGCCATAGCTTTCGCAGTGATGCAGTCGCCGCTGAAATGCCACATGTCCCAGCTATCCGGCGGGTATGGCTGCCAAAGTCCTTCATTTTCTCGATGCTCCTCTCAAGCGGTGACAGATGCTGAGTTGCAAATGGATCCCTCTTGTCTAGGCCGCCGTTGACATGACGATTCGAAGAATTTCGGGGTTGTCGTGCCATAATGAAGTGGGTTATAATACACAAGTCCGAATGCTTCAAAGCCGCAGAAGCTTTGGCGTTGTAGTGAGCCTAACTATGTGCGTTGCCGATGAAGCTTTGTAACTTGCCCCTGTCTGGGTGTTTGGGGCACTGAAGCCCCCCGTAATAGAAATCGAAGCTGGCTGATGGGCTGTGCAATAAGAACGTAAGGGCAAATCAGGGGCCAATGGAGTACCACGTCACGAAAAGGCTTTAGAACCTAACTTGAACAATGACAGGCGAGCACAAAATCGAGATAAAGGCAACAAAAATGCGTCGCACATTCGGCCTGATAGAGAAGGCTGACATTTATTGAGTGTTCTTGTATGAAGGGAGGGACAAGAAACTACAAATTAGGGTCAAGCCTTGTGATGGGAGGGGAGGGGAGGGTAGCGAAATACGCCTAAAACGAGAAGGAGTGATGCCATTACTACTGCTGCGCCCTAATAATTCTAGATCAAAAAGAGAAGTTGCGACAAAACAATCAAGAAGACCTTCTTTTCGGGAAGTTGCCACCGGCCTAGACCAAAATTCTCCCATTTTACCCCTGTGGAGAATAAACTGGCGCATGCCGTGGCTATTGGTTGAACTAGCCAGGAGTTGGTTTGTGTCTTGTCTCGCTCCGTTCCTATTACATGTACTTATACCGACCGGCATTCCTTACCTTTGCTAGGATAACCGTCTTACGCCCCTCTCCGAACGGTCTCTTCTATTCATTTTTTATCTGGTACGTAGCCTTACAACAGGGTCTTGCCTCACCCAACATTTATTCTAGGTTCTCAAGCGACTACTTTACTAGCCTCAAACATATCGGCAACCGTGCTCTGTTTCTGTTATCTCTAGATGAATCCTGCCATCTACGACACTAAACTTGGCAACTGCCATCTGTTTATCACACATCAAAGCGTCCATGATAAAGTCAGAACCTGCCTGTTCTGTCTTACTACTTAAAGAACAGCATCTTAATAAGATGAGCATTGACGATCGAATTTTTTTTTCCCATCAGCAAATACAAATCTATTTAGACTTCTCAAGCTTTCTTAGACCTTTTTCTTCATACTATATAATCTTAACTCGATACTTTCAGCCTGTCTGTGTCTAGACAGGATCAAGGCTCCCTGGGCTGCTACTGAACAAGTACGTGTCACTTATTGACTTGGCTTGACCGACTATAGTAGCTTATAAATTCGAGTCTCATGACAATCAAGACATGATGATATTCGGGTCTATTTGATCCGCCATCATTATTAAATTCATCACATCGCTATCGTTATCATCATCACTATCATCACTATCCTAATGCTGACCGTCACAACCACTGCACCTGCCGCCGCTGGGGCCGGCTCTAGTACGAGCATCGCAGCACGTCGTCCATCTACTGGAGTTTCTCATGAGTCTGTCAGTGGCAGCAGCACCCTCTCGTCGCGGCATCGTACTGGAAGCACTAGCAACGAGCCCCGGCGCAGAGACCCATCGGAAGAATGGGTCGAACTTCAGGACATCCCACTCGGTAGAGCCTCGACTGCCGAGGACTCGGTTCCACGAAGCGGGGAATCAACGATTACGGCCGAGGACCGGGATGCATCGGGTACTTTGCCACTGGGCACATCTTTGTGGGACCGCATTCTGTGGTTCTGGAAATCTCACGTCAGCGTGTCAGTGGATATTCGTGCCTCCCGAGACCACCTTGGTAAGTTTTACGTAGCCTAATGGTTGAAGTCTCCGTCGCAATAACGCCCCTAAAAGGCTGCCTGATCTGTTTATCCAGTTGCTTGTCAGCTCTTGTGCCTGGTCTATTAGAGGATGTCACAGATCACAGCAATGCCTCACGGATGATTCCTTGTCAGAGCCCTTTTGTCGATATTGTTTCACAACACCAATATCAGCAGCTAACCACTGTGTTTGCCAAATAGCCCTTGAAAGAACTTTTCTTGCATATCTGCGCACCTCAGCTGTTGGTGCTGTAACTGGTACCACAATCTCGCAGCTTTTTGTACTCGGCTCGGATAACCCTGGAAGTGACTTTAACTATAGCACCGTTGGCAAGCCGCTAGCTACCGCGTGCTATATATTTGCTATCCTGACTATCGCGGTGGGTACGTATCGAGTCTGGCGTCTTCAAAAGACCATGCTGAACGGCAAAGCTCTTGCTAGAGGTAGTGAGCCCATGTCCGTGTTTGTGGCGACTGCATGTGTAAGTTGGAGAAATAAATATAACCTTGCTAGACTGCATGTGTCTAAGTCGTGCTAACAGGTCGATAGCTATTGGCTTGTCTAGCCGGTATAACTGTGGCCCTTGACTTCCTTGTGTAAAAGATGCTGACTTCTCATCGTCTTTGTCCACTTCCTCTCCCTCTTTTTGGTCCCATCTTTTCCTCTTTTACTTTAGCGAGCATCTCCCATGACTTTAAAAATATTTTTGCCCTTTTTTGGGTAGTAGAAACTCAGTCACATGAGGTGGTGAGTAAATATCAACAGAAGCATTGTTTTTCTTCATCCCGAACAACGTCATTCTTCCGAGCTTCAACACCAACCTCAGGTTTTGTCCAGAGATCCATTATCTGCCATGCACTTCAATTGTGCTTGAGCTTTTCTCAGAAAAAAAAGTCGCGTCAGCAAGTCATCTATTCACTACCCCTCTTCTTGTGCATCACTGTTATGGTGCTCCCGTTGGACGGAATATTCTGGCCTTTTGTTGACGCTCACCTGGACAGTTGCATGCTTCCCGTGTCCTACATACAACATGGGGCCATTGGGAGCTCATCAGTGGTATTTTTTCATCTCACTACTTATCTTGGGCCACCAGGACATTATGGAGAGTTAGCAAAGCTTTGGTTGTAGAGCTAATAATTCTGAGTGGCATGGCATGCACTAGACAAAAGAGCGGTCTATCAGATGAATATATAATATGCGAGGCCTGCAAACGAGTCTTGGTGTCAAGCCCATTCTTCTAAATAGGACACTCTACCTATTCATCCGCGTCGCCAACGCCACCCACTCCCCATTATCATCCTCTAGCACACAAGTACAGTGCACAATCAGATCATGGGTAGGATGTTGCCGCAATGGATATACAGCAATGGGACTGGGTGGACTTAGTCACATGTACATGATTATATGCATCTATGGTTGTAGCACATCTTGTCTACATGGGTTGAGGTGATGTTGACGTCCGCTTCTGTTCTAGCCTTGGTGCAAGTCTAGACTATCTGCATGTGTATTAGAGACATAGGAAAGCAGAATGCATACAAGGGAGTCAATGGTAAACAGGGAACAGAACTCCGATTGCCCCGAAGCTCGATCATAAGGTGACCAGTATGGACTTTCCGAGTTGTGCAATAGCGCAAGAACGCGTGAGAGCAAGCTGTATTGCTGAGCCGTGCTTTACGACTACGTATGATACGATACAGGCCATCGATTTCTCTGGTACGTATCTCTGTGCCCTGCCCTGTCGATGATAAGGACAGCCATAGTGTGCCAAGTCCCCTGTATCTAAGCGAGGGGCTTCCCCTTGCTTCTGTTTCATGTTGGCTCAAGGGCTTGAATTGCATTACATGATTGTGTTTTATGTGGGCTGCTGCTGTTGACAAAGTAAACAAGTATATGCCTTGTATAACATAGTATGCATAAAACCCAGGGAATAAGTGCTATACTATATAGCATAGTACATACATTACATCAGGCTCGATTCTTTTATGATAGCATAACTTCTCTTGACGGGCCTCTTTTTCGCAAGCGCCGATGTGGCTGGTCTAGGCCATCCTATCTGTCATCCTCTTATGGATGCTGTCATTTGTCAGCTAGACTGGACTGAGGAGAGACAACAAAGGTTTAGGAGAGCTCCTCAAAAAGAAGAAAACACCGTTGAAGATAACAAGGCTTCCACAATGACCTCAGGCCCTCACAGTAGCCCCTGTCTCTCACATACAAGCCCTTCTTGAAAGCAGAAAGCGAGGGCCTCTATTTGGCCTTAAATAGACTTGTGGTCCTACTTCCATGTCGTCTGGGCTCCATCCTTTTGAGCCTTTCAACGTACAATGCTCAATGAAGATAGCAAGGCTCAGCAAGGCAATACCGAATAGCAGAAAATTAGACTCTATTTTATCTAGTCCGTCGGGTTGGCGAAGAGAATTTTGGTGTCGGGGGGCTCAGGAGGCTAAAGTGGGCTAGCTAAGCCCTGTGTTTATCACGTGACTTGATGGTCTAGCCTCTTTGCCAATACGTACCCTCCCTCGCATTGTTCTCCCATCTTACTGCCGTTGTCCTAGCAGCTGCGAAGCCAAGTTCAATTACCCAAAACTGGCATGGAGATGGCAACTAACTTCTGATTGGAGAAATCATGTCGGGATCCAGGATGTGCGCTATGTGTGGAGATATTTTTCTCCAGTTGCCCCGTTTTAGCTCATCATGCAACTTGTATGTATGTGTGGTATATGTAGTGCTACCACACTGGCAACAGGACATGAATATGTATCGATACAGTCTTGGGGCTGCGTTTATTGCTGCTGTCTCAGTAGTAGTGCTACATGTCAAGTACAAGTACATTGTACACGGCCAGTCTTGGGGCAAGACGGGCAAGACAGACGAGACAGCAAAGAGCAACGGCAACATCACAGCATCATGATTTTCCGTACCTTCTTCTCCTGTAAACCCTCACTTCTAGACCAGTTTCCCATCCTGGTTATTTCCATCTCGACGCTTGCAGGCCTCAATCCCTCCCTCATGTCATTTTGTGCCCTGTCTTGTATTGTGGCAGGCCCTCAACAGCCTTGGACGTGAAGTTTCCAGTCTTTTTTTCTGGGTTCTGAAATCTAACTCCGAAACGGGCCCCTGTTTAAAAGACGTCCCCAAAAAAAAAGAAACAAGAAAAGAATTAGCCACCCTCCCTGATTTGGAGTCTTGGAGTTTGAAGCTCAAGCCAAGCGCCTCCTAGGGACTGCAAGCCGAAGGGCGAGTGAGCTTGGCTTTCCCCATGGACTACCATTACGGCAACTGCTGTACTCTAGTTTCCTCCGGGGTTGCAACTGTGGAGCATAAAGTGGACTGACAGAGGTGAAAATGGGCTTTGAATTCCACGTTTGAATCTTCATCTTCTAGCTTAACAAACGGAGAAACCCTCTTGAATCATTCGATTTTCTACGTTCCTTCCCTACATGGCTTGGAGGAACTCCATTGCCTGTTCCCTCTATGTACTATCGTCTGGTTCTTGGTTTTTTTTTTCCTTCTTTTCCTGTTGAGCTCCGCTGACTTCTGTGTTTTAGACACAGCCCATCCATTGCTCAAAGCGTTCAAAATCTAGATCCTAGGCTCGAATTTTTGCCCTTTCAACCACCTTAGGAGGGGAGGGAGGGTCATTTGTGATCCTTTCCGCTTCGGGCCCTGTTCCTATTAGTTATTACCAGTACTTGCTACTGCCACGACGCAGTTGCTATCAAGTGGAGTCACTTGGCCGTGCCTTTCTTTGCAATTGGCCTCTGGGGGCCACTAAGCAACAAGCCAAACCAGGTGCCTGTCATGTTTTTTCTTTTTTTTTTTTTTTTTTTTTTTTTTTGCAGCCTTTAGATAGTTGGTTTCTTTTTTATCTCCTCTTTGGCCCTGTTCTTTTAGTGCTGTACTCTAGTTTCGCACCTTGTAGCGGGCTGAGGTTTTGAGATCCTTGCAACAAGACCTCTTCTTCTCTTTTTTGTTTTCCTCTCTCCTCTTCTACGGCTCTGATCTGTTCGACTACTAGCAGATTCTCTCCCGTCTTGGCTATCACTGGGCTTCTTGCTTGTTGTATTGTCTTCGTTAAGCTTCCTTTACTCCGTCAGTCATGCCTTGTGTCCTTGCCAACTATTAGTTCTGGCCACTTGCCGGCGTTCTGGCTCAATCTTGCTGTAGTTTCTCTCCATTGATTATCTCATCCCACCTCTTGTTCCCTTCTTTTGTTCTTTCTTTTCCTCTTTTCTTCTTCTTTGTTCGTCCCTCCCGTGCTTCGCAACCAGCTTGTTTTCCTCTTTGTCACCTCATTAGGCTTTAGCCAAGGCCCCCAAAAGCCTCAAAAGCCGTGACAACAAAGACGACATTTTGCAACGCAAACCTTCCTTGATTGATTACACTCTCGACGTTGTCTTCGACTTCACTCACGAGCTTACTCTCGACAACTTTCCTGTCACCAATCCTGCCTGCTACATTGATCCTCCGACTACGACACCTGCCAATCTATCCGCTGTGCTTGTGCTTTCGTCTCTTTGCCGATAGCGCCGCTCCTAATCCACTCTCAATGTTCACCACATCGTAACAAGAGTCTGACTACGTCACGATACATCTTTCCTCATGGCGCTTGAGCCTAAATCCGCCGCTTCCCTTGGGCTTTCGCCCTTGGTATCGCCTCTGTCTTCTCTTAGAGCCGAGGCTGTCAACATGCAAAGGTCTTTTAGTCAGGATATTCGCGAAGAACGAGAAGAGCTTCGAGAAGCTGCCGAACAATCCCTCAATGTCATTGTTGATGTCAACCTCGACGGTACTATCCGCTGGGCCGGGCCTTCGTGGACCGAGCTTATTGGATCTGATGGAACAGAGGTCATCGGCAAGCCATTCTCCGACTTGATCGTCAGCGACAATAAAAATGTTTTCATTGAAGCCATTGAGTTGATGAAAAAGGACGATTCGAAAAGTTTTGGTGTACATTTCGCCACAAATATTGGCCCTCAGTCAAGGTTGATACGCACGCCACCAACTCCCACAATCAAGACTACATTTGCGTCTGAAGAGGGAGACAATGACGACAATGAAGATGACGAGACTACTCAAGGAAAACAATCACAGCCAAAGGCTGCTATTGTCGAGCAGGAAGAAGCTACACCAGTCATAGACCTAGAAGCTCAGGGCATCATTGTCTATGACTCTGCATCTGGAGGTGAAAGCCATGTAAGTAAACCATGCAGCCCACTAAAAAAACAATGTCAAGGAATAGTCTCGTCTCTAACATAACAACCCCCATTCCCCTTCCCTTAGACAATGTGGATGATCCGTCCATGGAAAGCGCCTCGAGAAATAAAAATTGACATCCCGGCTGTTATTGTGCAGTCACTTGGATCAGGGGCTGAAGTCCTTGCTACATATCTCGCCCTGCTCGCTGAATCAGGCTCGCCAGACCCTGAGTCGCACCCTCCACCCCCACCGCCTTTACTTTGTCGAATTTGCGAGCGTAGCATCCCGGCATGGTGGTTCGAAAAACACACAGACTTGTGTTTGCAGGAGCACCGGGCAGAATTGGAAGTACAGATGGCACAAGAAGCCTTGTCTGAGCATCGCCATGCTATTGTCAAGGTTCTCGATGCACTTGAAGCTCGCAAGAGTCGCACAATGTCTATCGAACACCCCGCTCCCATGGCTGAATACAAGGGTCTTCCTATTGGCCCTCCACCATCGACTCACTCGTCACCAGGAGGCTCCTCTACCAGCTCTCGTGAGCGTTCCGCCTTTGGTCATACTCGTGGGCGTTCGTTTGCCGTACGTAGACCACAAGCACGAATCGTCGAGCTTTTAGTCGACTTGTGCGACACTTCTCTAGAAATCAGTACTCCCGCTGTCAAAGAGCCAAGCCAAAATCAGGATCCTCTCGAATTCCGCACACAATCGCCACAGTCCGAATCTCGTATCTCACAAGTCCTACATTGGCAGTCACCAAGCACAAATACTCTAGAACAAGAACAAGGCTTAGCCCTCTTGTGTGCAGACACTGAACGTTCAGCCAAAGAAAAGGTCGATGCAGTTCTCCGGCACCGAAAAATCATCGAGTATGCTGAGCGCATCCGCATTGAGTTTGCCGTTCTTGTCCAGGATTGTATTGATGATGCCATTCAAAAAGCTGCCCGCTTGGCCGCTGGCTGCCTGTCCGACTCTGATGCGGGCACTGATCCTGCTGATGTCAGTACTATCAATGGAGAGTACTTTGCTCAAGAATCATCCTTTGACCCTCCTTCGGCTCTTGTGGCTGCCCTACAAAAAGCCTCTGAAGATACTGATGCCAATTCCCGCCCCATGTCCTTTGTCGAGTCGGTCTTATTATTCGACAGTCCAAGAGAGTGTCCTACACCCGTTTCAAACATGGGCGGCGCCTCTATGTCAGGGCCTATCTTGCGAGAGTCTCGCCGCGCTTCCCGTCGTGAAAGCATGATTTTTGGCAGTGAAGCCGGCGACAGTGATATTAGCGTCCGTTCTTCGTCCATCGCATCTCGCATGCCGCTCCGCACAGACTCCCCTATTTCGGAATTTGGTGATCTCAGAAGAGCCGCCAACGTAAAACACCACCAGCGACGGAGCTTAGTGCTCCCCGGGTCTACATCACCACACAGACAGGAATCACCCTCTAGATTTCCTAATCATCAACCTACCTCTCCTTTGCGCATCAAACCTAGATCTTACCCATATACTCACGAGGGTGTTGGGTCGCCTGAGGCTTCACCTATGCTACCCGGGAGCGATTTCAGCTCTCCTGCTCCTATGAGCGTGCACAGCAGTAGCCATCACAGACGACAATCTTCGGCGGCTATGTCTGAGTTTGTCATGAAACCACCCCCTTCTCCTCGCCTTGGTGCCCACAACCCGCCCCCTCAAGCACGGCCATCCCAGCCGTCTATCAAGGATTTCGAGATTATCAAGCCCATTAGCAAAGGTGCTTTTGGCAGTGTGTATTTGGCCAAGAAGAGAACTACTGGTGAATACTTTGCTATTAAGGTCTTGAAAAAGGCTGACATGGTTGCCAAGAATCAGGTCGGTAATGTCAAAGCTGAAAGAGCCATCATGATGTGGCAAGGTCAAAGCGAGTTTGTTGCAAAGCTGTATTGGACATTTTCTAGCAAAGACTATCTTTACTTGGTCATGGAATATCTCAACGGAGGCGATTGTGCTTCTTTGATCAAAATCCTTGGAGGATTACCAGAAGACTGGGGTAAGAAGTACCTTGCCGAAGTTGTTCTTGGGGTTGACCACCTCCACAGTCGTGACATTATTCACCGTGATCTTAAGCCTGACAACCTTTTGATTGACCAAAAGGGCCATCTAAAGCTTACTGATTTTGGTCTTTCTCGTATGGGTCTAGTTGGTCGTCAAAAGCGTGCGATAAATAGCGACGGCGCTGAGCCTGCCCCTGACTTGCTCAAGCATGGCCCGTTCGCTCGCTCTTCCTCTATGGCTTCTTCGCGCTCCACCTCTCTTGATATGCAAGGTCCCAATGGCACTCAATCTCCCAGTATGACACCATTGACCACACCTGATACTGGAAGTGTTCTAGGTCTACCTTCTGCTTTAAGTCTTGGCCCCGCATCAACTTCACACCCTGAGTCAAAGAGAATGTCTACATATCGGTCCGAAAGTGGTAACAGCGAGTCTCTTTCTCAAATGTTGAATCGTCTGTCGTTCAATGAAGGCAACAGCTCTATCATATCAGCTGGCTCCAAGTCAATAGAGGATTCTTCTGACACAAGCTTCACTGACGTTCCTATGTCTCCAAACCTATCTTTACATTACACAGCTTCGCATGCTGACTCAGATTCCATCAAACCATCTTCGACTTCAACAACACAGTCAACAGCTATGCTGCCGCCGGCCATGGCTCTTTTTGATCCCGAAGATAACTCAAATCGGCGCTTTGTTGGTACTCCTGACTATCTTGCCCCCGAAACTGTTCGTGGTGAGAAACAAAATGAAACAAGCGATTGGTGGTCAGTTGGATGTATCATGTTTGAGTTCCTCTATGGCTACCCTCCCTTCCATGCACCAGAGCCAGCACTTGTCTTTGAGAACATCTTAGCTCGTCGCATTGAATGGCCTGATGAATCGGAAGAGGAAATAACTTCACCCGAAGCTAAAGATCTCATCAACAAACTTTTATGTATGAATCCAGATGACCGTCTTGGTGCAAACAAGGATGATAAATTTCCGTCTGGCGGGTATGAAATCCGTAGCCATCCCTGGTTCAGTGACATCAACTTCGATACCTTACTTGAAGATGAGGCCCAGTTTGTTCCGCACGTTGAAGACCCTGAAAATACCGAATATTTTGATTCTCGTGGTGCTACACTTCAATCTTTCCAAGAAGAAATTGAAGATAACACTTCTGGCCCTTCGTCGAATCCTGGCGCCGACTACCATGAGCGTCCCCATGATGCCCTCGCGCGTGTGAAAAATAGCTCCAATCCTCCTATCAAGCGTGGAATGATTCCTCTTTCTATCCCACCTCACATTCGAGACTCTAAGAGCCGTCGCCTAAGTGAGCCTGTCGATACAGATGACTTTGGCAATTTTTCATTCAAGAATCTTCCCGCACTGGATAAGGCTAACAAGGCTATGATTCAAAAGCTTCGCGCAGAAACGGCGCAAAACAAGCCGTCTTTGAATACAGGCATAAACGCGATCCCATCGCCCGGGCCTTCTGTTGAGAACAGTCCTGTTGTCCCAGCATCACTTCAGCGTACTCTATCCAATGCTAAGGCTAGCACCAGGCCTAGGTCACCTTCTACCTTTAGCCATAGTAATTCTCCTAGCAGGATTTCACAGCCTTCTTCTCCTCTTCTCTTATCGTTTGTTGCTTCCCAAAATAACGAAGGTAGACGTAAGGCGTCGGGAACTTCGTCGGGCTTGTCACAACAATCCTCAATTTTTCAGACACCTCAGCCATCTGAGACAGCAAAACCAGTTCCTGTGATGACAAAATCCGCATCTGCTCTGGCCGCCACCCCGATTAAGTCTCGGAGCTCTGCCCTTCCCCCGCTGTCCGTATCACCCCAAAAGGGGCTGATGACTCCGCGCCCCGGCAGTGCTACTACCACTCGCTCGCGGTCGCTTACGGTTGGTTCCCAGTCCAATGATGGTAGTCCCATTATGACAGACGCCCTAGCACATCACCGCAACCGACGCAGTCAGGTATTTGATATGTCTCCATCTTCATCTGATACAGAGGGTGACAAGCACAATGCTTTTCTAAATGTCCAACGTCGCCGCCAAAACTCACGCCGCTTCTCTCAAATCGCCTTGGATGGTGGTCCATTGTTCCGACCCTTGGATGTCCTCATTGGCGAAGATCATCCTGTATCCCGCATGGTCATGGAGAAGCTACTTGAAAAGCTACGCTGTCGAACAATCCCTGTTTCTACAGGCGCTGACGCAGTGCGGTATGCAACAAGTGATATCAAGTTTGACATCATCTTCCTGGAGTTTAAGCTCCCACAAATCAACGGTACCGATGTAGCGCGGATGATTCGTGAAACTAAGAATGCAAATGCTCATACTCCCATTGTTGCCATCACCGCCTATTTAAAGGAGCTCCAGGCTCCACATTACTTTGACTCGCTCATTGAAAAGCCCATAAGCTCTTCCAAGTTAAGCGAGGTTATGCGCAATCTCTGTCACTGGAAGCCTGCTAGTAGCCATCAAAGCGTTCCAGTGTCGCTTCCTCATCCTGCCCCGTCTTCAACCCGGCTTGCTAGTCTCCGATCTGAGGGAAGCTCAGCCCCCAACGGTCCCATTGGCCTATCCGGTCGCACGACCAGCAGTCTTGTGCCGTCCAGCAGGGAGGATTCTGTGAGCTCTGCATATGGTGACTCAGAATCTGTTACTACCGACGACCTATCTTTTTCTGTCAACAATAGAAAGGCTCTCCATGGAGATTGGGAAGATAATGGCCTTGGTATCCGGGATGATGACCCATCTGACTCTATCACTAGCCAGCCCCGCCTTGGCTCCAGCGCTGGTAGTGACACCTCAAGCTCAATATCTCGCATTGATTCCAACTCGCTCTTCACCAAGAAGCTCATCATCAAGCCTCATGCCCGCAGAGACTTTGTTACTGACAAACGAAGCTCATCGGGCACCGAATCTGCCGATGATGAGGACGAGGAACTCGGCGCTCTTCGAGAAAAGCATCTTCGACCACGCCCAGCGCTTCCTAGCTCCAAGCTCGGCATTGAAATGATGCGTGCTAGCAGCCACGACAGTATCACTCTCCCTCCCGAATTCGGCACGGCCACAACTAGCAACCCCAGCACGCTGTCTCAGGTTTCGGAGCCGGGGAAAGCGAGCCCTGGTCTACCCAGTGACTCGGGGCCTCTATCGCGGCCGTCATCTGGCTCGGTCTCGCCTATGCGACGTGTTGAGGATACTTCAGCTGACAAAACGCCGCGTGCGGGAAAATACCATGATACGGCATCAGAAATCCCAACTCCACGCCCTTTACATAAGTCATAGATATATTCATGGCGCTCTCTCTACTCAACATTCATTCTCTTTTTGTTATTTCCGTTCGTTACCACATATCCCCATTTTTCCTTGTTTTTACTTTTCAAAGCAGCCTACTTGTTCTGCTGTTTTTTTTCTTGCAAATTGCTCAGAGGTTCTCATGCTTTACTTTGGTCGGTACATCTCTTTATCTTGCTATTTCTATCCCTCCAATTTCCTAAAAACTTTTTATTTGTCTTCAGGTGCATTTTGTTTTGTTTCTTTGATTTCTGTGCCATCTGTTGATGGCTAGGCGACAACGAGGGAAGGCTTTCGGTTTTTCTACCTCACATGCTACTCATTTCCTAGTTCTTGTTTTTTGCTGGCTGATTCTCTCTTTCTTGATTTCTCATTTTGTATCTCACGATGTATGTCCACGTCCATATTCTCATTTTCTTGTCTGGCTATTCCGTTGATGTTGTCTTTGCTCACATGTTTTTACCCGTTTATTTCTCTTCCTCGTGAGGGTCTTGTCTTTTTGCATCCTCCCCTTACAAATGCCCATTTTGATATCAGTTTCCCTTTTCAGTCAGACATTTATGATTATGAAGTGCTTTTAGTCTACTTAAGCCTTGAGTGAATGAACGCAACACCATAATGGCGAAGTACTTATGCCTTTACAGCAACGTGTGTACCCTAACCCTAATGTTTATGGCTGTATAGTATTTCTTTTACAGTGTACTCTTTCACACTGTGTCATCATGTACCCTAAAATAAAGTGCGTTCCAGTGCTGGAGCTTAAATTCTACGGGCAATGCGAGTTATCAATGCCATTCTAGATTCACGACTCTTCGGTGGGAACGAGAGAGCAATGAGGAGGGCGAAAAGTGAAGCGTAGTTAAAAGTGGGTATACATGAGAATGAGTCTTGGCCAATCAGAGAAGAACGTGGACTCTGAGGTATGGTTTGTTATTGGTCTTTTATTTAGCGCAAGGGCCGTCCGTTGCTAGTATTTTTCCACTTGTTTTTGTAAGAGAGAAACAAGCGAGGAGCAGAAAAAGAAGAGAGTGACCAGTTGATGGCTCTTGCGTCGTCCTCGCTGTCTTCGATTTTCTTCTAGATTTCCCTTGATGTTCGCTTTCCTCAGGGACAATGCTTCCCTGGCCAAGAGAAGGCTTAAAGGCCTGGTGGTATGCTGGGTGTATTTCGAGATATTAAGATGCCAAGCTGTGGCTATGTATGTATATCGTTTCAATGCTATTCTCATGTCACTTGGCGTGAGCTCTCCCTGCATGGCATTTTATCTCTTCCAAAAGTCGGCCGTCATGTGCTCGTAGCCTTCAAAAACCCTGAGCCTTGTTTTTGTTTACATTTGAGTCGTTGTACTGCGTAAAAAGCGCTATATAGCATAGAGCATATAGCTGCCTCGGCCCTGAATCTGCGGTAAACTCCTTCTGCATGCACTATCCGTGGTTGCAGAACGTGGAATTGAGGGAAGAGAGAGAATTAGACTAACTCCACTAGCCGAACTTTTCAGAAGAGCAAATAGGATCACGATCGCCGTGTATGTCACACGCCACGGCGTCGAATATCTGTGTTTGTTGTGTATATAGCAAAGAGTGGATGGAGGACAGGAGAAGAACTTCTATGATCGGCTTGTGTGTGAATACAAGACTGGTGGCAACATGGGAGAAGTAGAGAAGTGGAATAGTTGAAGCTGGGTGTAAGAGAAGAGAAGGGGGTGTGAATGTCGGCGTGGGCGTGTCCATGTTGGACATTTATAACCATAGGATGGAGTGGGGATGTCATACGATGGAATATATAGAATCAAATTACACAATGGTCACTCGCCTCTTATGGCCTTGTTGTGGGACAGCTTCTGTTTTCTCGCAGCTTGGCAGATGCAGCTAATTCGTTTTGTTCAGTTGGATAAGGAATCTCGGCAAAAGCCACCGAAAACAAATGTGAAAAAGGCATTAATTAAGCACATCGCAATGAAGGAGAGGGAGTGAAAGGGGGTGGATGAAAAGAAGTAGGCCATACGTGGAGTGTAAGATATCTAGTTTTCTGCAAGACCTCATCCAACGTGGGTGGAGAGGACGGCAGGTGTGGTGATGTGATGAGGAAGGACACCCAAATTTCTGATGTTGCATAAGCCTAGTGTGTGTCCTTTGTACCGACGGGAAGGAAAAAGACTCAGCTTACACAAATGATGAGAAAACGACGAGTTCCAAGTCCAGTGGGTGGGTAACGAGCATGTCGTGAAATACCGGATTGTCGATCAGGACTATCTGCGTTATCTACATTGGTAAAGACCGAGATGTGTCGTAGCAAGATCATAATGGCGTGCAGTATGCACATCACATTTTGATGCTTCATGACAAGTCAGGGCGCATGTTGAGATGGCCAAATAGCCAGCGTGCGGCCCGGTCTATTGCTCAATCGATGCTAGGCTTTGCAGCCATCACGAAGCCAGTATTAGGCAGAATAGACAGGTTAACAAATGCATGAAATTTGAGTCCGGGTCTAAAGTGATATCGCAGTGGATTTCTTGGCACTAATTTGCATCAAATAGACCTCTAGTGGTAGATGAAATCATGAAGATGTCATTGATCCCGGACACCGAAGCACAGTCGCGATAGGACAAGGCTCGAGACTTAAACTTAAACCACGTGGGCTCTTCAAGCTCATACAATGGGCCTTTCCTAAGAAGAAAGACCAAAGAAATGAAGTGAAAAAGACGGGGGTGTTTAGGAGGGTGAGAGGCAAAGCTCGGTCCGTTTTGTGGCTTTCATGGCCAGATTATATTTTGTGCAGACGAAGACGAAGTTGTGCATTGTGCATATGTCAACAAGTGCCGGCCGCAGGGTGATGGGTAGCTCCAGACATGGGCCCCAAAGTCGGACATTTCTGACAAAGTCTTGGTGGGCGCTGGTTTGACATTGGCAAGCAAGCAAGCACAGCAAGGGGGTGAAGGAGTTTTCTTTTTTTTTGTGTGCAGACTAGGCCAAGCCAGACGCCCAGGTTTATTCAGTTTTTACGTATGATGCCAAGACCGCCGACAGTTGTTTCCCTCGCCAAGCTTTCTTCTTTCCCAGGCTTGAA
This sequence comes from Ceratocystis lukuohia, assembly GCF_044167205.1. Lineage (NCBI taxonomy): Eukaryota > Fungi > Ascomycota > Sordariomycetes > Microascales > Ceratocystidaceae > Ceratocystis > Ceratocystis lukuohia. The sequence goes on from NW_027263527.1 coordinate 1,139,395, forward strand.
CGGCATTTCGATTTTCCTGCAGGGCTAGCTGCTGTTTGTTTTCTTTTTTTACCCTGCTATGATAAGGGTGGCTTGGCATTGGCACAAAGAGACAAGAAAGAGCTCCTAGACTTTGCTTGGTAGGTGAAGCGAGGCGGGAGGAGGTCTAGGTTGTCTGTCTAATCTACAAAAGGCGAGGCGGTCAAATCTTGATCTGTATGTACCAGTCCAAGTGGTTATGTCATTGTGGCAAAGCGCAAAACGGACCTTGTGTGTGCTAGAGCGAAAGACAAAGTACACGGATAAATATTGGCTGGCGGGCTTATTGTTACATCAATGATCAGCCAGAGCCAGGCAAACAAAGCGTTGCGACTAGACTAGCCACTGAGAGTGCAGTATTGCTAGCACGAGGGGGCCCGAAGTGGCCAGTGATCAGGAACTCTAAAAAATATCAAGAAAAGCTCGGGCTCCTATGGCTCTCTTGGTCAGACTAATTGAGTCCACACCATTATCTACCGTGTGCTATAAGGGCCCAAGCCATCTTGTTTGTGTGTTCTGCTGGCGTTGTTGTTATGGTTAGCTTTGCCCTGCCCTCAGTTCAGATCAGAGCGAATGGACCGAGCTTCGTAGTCATGCTCACAAATCGAAAGATGGATTAGCCAATGACTCGAGGCTTGCTGTCCCATGTGGGATTCCGTGAGGTCTTTTTTCTTACTCTTTTATTGATTTTTCCCTCCTATCTAGAGAATGGGGGAACAGCAAAGGGTAGGGGGAGGGAACTTTGGGAGCAATACAAAGGGACCCTCGAAACCCTTGCAGACAGCAATACATCCAGCTCTCAGGTGTTCCGGTTCTCAACGTGAAGATCATTGATACAAGAAAATAGTGCCAACAGACAAGCACAGGCATTTGCTTCTGCCATTGCCTACGTGCAGCATAAATTTATGCGTTGACGATAAAATAACCCTTAGGCCAGACACTGACAAGGGTTATGGGTTTCGGTCAATTTAGACAGACTCGGCTGGCACTACTTCCTTTTTGGTTCCTAGTGTCCGCTAAAAAAGCTTTTGTTGTTAGGGTAGCTGCAAACTTAGGTTTGTTCACATTCTTTTTTTTTTTTCTTTTTTTTGTGCTTCCCGTTCTGTTTAGCTCATGTCTAGGAAGGGTTCAAGCGCGAAATAATATGGGCAAATAAATAGCTTTGAGCTGGCACACGTGTGGAATGCGAATCTTTGATTGGCTGTGAAGCTAGAGCTGCTTTTTCGCCCTTCTTTTCTTTTTGCATGTTGAGGATTGTTTGCATCCTGGCTTGAGATGGGATAAATGTGGGGCGCACTCCGAAGTACGTACGTAGCCAGCCAGGGCCAACACGACGACGAGGGAGTGAGTATATAACGCGCCATAGTACGAGACGAGCGGCGAGAGACAAATAAATCGATAAATGAGCACACACTGAAAGAAGGGGGGCGGGTAGGATAGAGGCAAGCAAGACACGAAGGCGGGCAGCGTCAAGGCAAGAAGTTCTTCCCAATCTGATCCTCAGGCACGACGTAGACTTCCTCCATAACAAACAATAAAAATGGGATTAAAACGACTAAAGTTGACAAGAGAATATTGAGAAAACAAAGAATCAAAGCACACGAGCACCTACCACAATCAATCGTGCCAAGAACTTGGCAGTCTGGCGGCAGTCAACGACATGTCTTGAATAGTACAAGAAGCTTTGTGAAAAAAAAAACAAAAGAAAAAAAGAGAAGAGATACGGAATCTGTGAAGGGCAATGAGGGGGGATTGAAAAAACCATAGAGTATCGGGATTTGGGACTGAAAAAAAAGTTCTGTGGTGTGTATGGCAGAAACGGGTCGAGATAAGCATTAAATCCAGATACTACAAGCTTGAGAAGTTCCTGATATCTCATATGTTGCTACTAGGTTGTACAGTTTGCGTCATTAATCTGAGTGCCAGACACACCAATCTTGAATCGGACCAGCAAGCATAAGATCACACTCGCATGGCTTTCCATCAGTGAGGGACCAGTTGCAACGGGGTGCGATTTCAAGCTACCATTCGTTGAATTGTGAATTAAGCTTTTAGACCGAATACTTGTTTGTGTGGCTGATTGTTTGATTTTATTTTTTATTATTTTCCTTCCCATATTTTAGCACTAGAGATGGCTCTCTTGTTTCAACTTTCTTCCTGGCCCTTTCTTTCGTGGTGCATTGTTAGCTTGGTGACTTACCGTTCAGCAACTTGCACTATGCTCGCATGCTGGTTCGGCGTTCCAACTTCCAGAATTCGCACCAGCACTAAAATAACTGGCTAGCCGTTCGTTTTCCGCCGGAGTACAAGGACAGGACTAAGACAGTAAAGCGGAGATAAGTTGAAGAAAAAAATAACGGGAAAAAAAACGAAGGCAAAAATAGAGAAAAACGTGCTCGTGCTAGATGTGCTGGAAGCGAAGACTAGGTAGGGCGGCCAGCAGCAGGAAACTGCCCACAACAAAGACGATCACAGCAAACCAAGCCCCAGGTCGTCAGGGACATTTGGATTTGCCTTCTTGTCTTTCTTTCTTTTCTGCTCTTCTTATTCTCAACTGAGACTTTTGAGCTGCATGTCAGGCCCCTCATTCTCCCTGAAAAATAATCAATAAAATACGGCTTAGCTTCGTGGCAATAGCAAGTCCCTCTTTCCTGAGTAGATATATCCGAAAACACTGAGGGTAATAACTCCCATTGTAGACTTGCCCCAAAATAAATTTGAAGAGAGCAAGAACTTAAAAACCAAAAAAATAAAAATAAAAGATGAAGAATGTAGACAGAAGGGGGAGGGGTGTGGAAGCAAAGGGTGTGTTCGTACCCCATAGCTTGTCTGGAAGCATTGGGAAAGAGCGAACGAAGAAAAAAGGTTCCTTCTTAGTTTGAGCTTAGTGTGGTGGGAAAGGTTTTGACAGAACGCTGCCTCTCTTGCCTCTTTCGTCGGCTCTTGCTGGCCTGCTGGCGCTGGATTGGCAGTTTCCCGGTCTTGGGTTCTCTGGGGGCGGTTCTTACTCTCCTGTTTCTCTCCTTCTTTCCTTTGCCTATTATAAAGTCTCGACAGCTCCTCCCTTGTTTTCGCCCATTCCAGCCTCTCCTTCTTTCTTCTCCATCCTCTTCACAGGTTCCATTGCCTACCGCTTTCTTCACGCCTTTTCTTCTTGTTTATCTAGTTCTTTTCTCGGCCAGAGAAAGGCGCAGATACTAGAAAGATTTGCATTTCTTAAGGCTCTTTCTTCTCCTTGTCTTGATAGACCTCGGCCTTTGTGCTACCATCCCCCCCCTCCTTTCTTTCCTTTCCTCCCATATCACTACGAGATAGTCAAGTCGAGGTACCTTGTATCCTCCTTCTCTATCAAGTATCTTTACTTCCCTATCTTTATAATCCTTCCATTTTTTCTACATATTCATAATGTCCGAAATGAAAGGAGCCAACGCGGCCGTTGCGCCCGTCACGGCCTCCGGTGTTAGTGCCGATGACAAGCGTGCCTTTGCTGCTCTCACCCACCCCGATGATTCCTATACCACCGATGGTGTCTACTGGGCTGATCTCCCTCTTGGTCAGCGAGTTAGATTCGTCACCTCGGTTGATGCTGCTGAGGCGGCTGCCGAGCTTCGCTCTCTGGGCCAGATGATTAAGAAGGACCCTCTGTCGCCCTTCTCGTGGTACTTTGACAATGCCATTCTTCCTGGTGCTGGTCTGGGTCTGGAGGGTTATGTGCTGTTCTCCATCGGTAACCTTGCTCCTCTGTTTAAGGCTGTTTGGCCTTACTGCTGGGGTCATAGCCAGCCCGGCGTCTGCAGCCAGAACTGGATCGCTGCCGTTGTAAGTATCTTTTTTCCCCCCCTTTTGATTGCCGTATTAGACATTGCCTAATACTAACATTTCATCTTTTAGACCTACCTCGAGATTGTTGGTATCATGGTCGGTCAGATGCTAGTTGGTGTCATGGGTGACTGGATTGGTCGTCGCTTCGGTCTGATCCAGGATGCCGTCATCATGTTCATCGGTCTAGTCATGCTTACTGCCTCTTGGGGCCTGACCCTCCAGGGCTGGGTTATCTGCTACGCCCTCTGCCTGATGTTCTACGGTATTGGTGTCGGTGGTGAGTACCCCGTCACTGCTACCGCTGCTATGGAGAATGCTCTTGCTGCTGGCACCATGTCGACCCGCGAGGATCGTCTCCACCGTGGTCGCCGTGTCACCATGGCCTTCCTCATGCAGGGTTGGGGTCAGTTCTTCAACCAGCTGACTTTGATTGTCTGCCTGCTTATCTTTAACCGTCATGCTGGAAACCCTGGCAACCCGCCCTACTCTGAGATGGCCGCCCAGGTCACCTTCCGTTTGTCTTTTGCTCTGCCTGCTATTGGCACCCTGTGGCTCGTGTACTACCGTATCTGGAAGATGCCTGACGCCTCCAAGCAGCTGGAACTGGCTAAGAAGAAGGCCAAGGTTACTGGCTACGATCTCAACGCTCTCCGTTTCACTTTCAGCCACTTCGGTGGTCGTATTCTTGCTACTGCCGGCACTTGGTTCGCCAACGATGTCTTCTTCTACGGTAACAAGCTGTTCCAGGGTGCCTTCATTAAGGTTATTTCCTCCAACCCTGACTCTCTGCTGACTCAGTGGTGGTGGTCGCTTATCAACGTGGCTGTTTCGATGGTTGGCTACTACCTGGCTACTTTCCTCATTGACAACAAGCTGTACGGTCGCAAGAACATGCAGCAGGTTGGCTTCTTCATGTGCTTCCTCATGTTCATCATCCCCGCCTACAACTTCGAGTACTACAAGCGCCCCGAGAACATCCACTGGTTCCAGGTCATGTACTTCCTGTCGTCCTTCTTCAACCAGTTCGGTCCTAACTCGGTTACCTTCCTCGTGGCTGGTGAGGTCTTCCCCACTCAGATCCGCGCTTCCGCCCACGGTTTCTCTGCCTGCCTGGGTAAGGCTGGTGCTTTGTTGGCCTCCGTCCTGTACAACTACATTGACGACCAGACCAAGTTCTACTTTGTTCCCTGGTTCGGTCTGGCCGGTATGGTTCTGACCTGGCTGTTCCTCCCCGACACCACCGGTCTGGATCTCCAGGAGCAGGAGCGTCGCTGGGGTCACATTCTTAAGGGCGAGGAGAACAACTACCACGGTATTGCTGTGCACAAGCAGCACTTGTCTATGTGGGAGCGTTTCCGGGGCGTTGGCAACTCGTACAACCCCGAGTTGGACCACGAGGAAAAGATCAACGAGTACAAGGCTGAGTGGATTGCTGCCGAGCAGGAGCGTGCCACTACCGAAGACGGCAGCTGCTCTAACGACACCTGCTTCTCTCCTGAGATCAACAACTACATGCAGCGCACTTACAACATCTCGCGCTCTGGTGACTCGATAGACGAGAAGAAGGTTGCTTTGTAAGCCAAGCAGTAGCAGCCTTTTGAGTCTTCTCTGTTTTCTTTCCTCTTCATTTTATACTCTTTGTCTCTCATTTTTCTTCTTACATTTCATCCTCACATCTTACTTAATCAACTGAGGGAAGGAGGCCTGCATTGTTGCTGTTGCACTGGTGTTTAAAAAAATTCATTTCCTTGTTTTTTGCATAACTGTTTCGACTCTTGATCTTCTTGTTTTAGATGTTCAAGCACGCTTTCTTTTTTCTTTTTTCTGTCTTTTTCTTTTTTATTATCTCTCTGCATTTCAAGTTAGAGTGGCTAACAAGACAAGCTTGTCATTGGTGCCACAAGATTGTTAAGATACCTCAAAATTCATCAATCATTTCTGAACCAACCCTGTTATTATCTCTTAGTATGGTGACAACTATCCTCACATGTCATGGTAAAATTTTCTGTAAAGATTCTTCGGTAAAGAAGAAAGCAAAGTGGGGGGTATTATTCGGTGAGACACACTATAAAAACGGGTCTCGGTATTCGGTGAAGAACATCCGTCTTATTTGGGTTCGGGGGGCCCTTGGACAACCTAAAAAATAAATTGGGCTCGTTGATTGGCCAACGGCAACTAGAAGAGAAGAAACTTGCTTTGCCTGGGTTCCTCCCCGCCGCCCTAGCAGAATCTTACCAGATGGTTTGTGGTTAGTTGAGTTGATGCAGTAGTAGGGTGGGTGTGATATGCCTTTGTAAATATCGATAGACACACATCTGGAATGTCAAACTACGAAGGTGAAAAGCATTTCTCATGGTGTTTTTTCTAATTTTTTTCTATTTTTTCCAATGTCTGGGTAATTGCCTCTCGTTCAAGCCAAGGCTAAAGACGAAAAATAAAGTGTGCTGAGGGGCAAAGTTTTAAAAAGCAACTACCCCACGCAAGAGGCTATCTAAAAAAAATAAAAATCTAGGCTAAAAAGGTAAGGCTCAGATTTTTTTTCCTCAGCCTTGTCACTGGAGTTTTTTTTTCCTTCTCCTTGGCTAAGGACTTTTTTCTCTTTTTTTTTTTTTTTTTTTTTTTTTTTTTACACCTGGGCTTTTTTTGTTCTCTTGTTTCGTTTCTACATAAAAAAAAGAACTAAATTTGTTCTCTGCCTTTCTTCCCCTTCTACTCATTTCTTTCTTTTCTCTTTCACTCCCTAACGAAAAACTTGAATTCTTTTCTTCCTACTACAACCCACCAACCACTACAAAGTTTGCCCAAAATGTCACAGATGGACATCGACAAGCAGAAGGAAAGCCTGGAGAGCATGGCTCACTCTGAGCAGCACTACTTTAAGAGGTAGGTTTTGCGTATACCACCGTATTCAACTTGGCCAAGTTGTTAGATACTAACTTGCGTCACTGTATAGCTACGACCACCATGGCATTCATGAAGAGATGTTGGTAAGATACCATCGCCCCTCACCCCACGTCTACTCTAATCCCCTCCCTGCCTCTAAAACGGTCAAATGTACCGAATAAAAACCAGCCCTTAGTTAAAATCTTGATCGCTAACAAGATCTGGCTTCTATAGAAAGACGATGTCCGCACGCGCTCCTACATGAACGCTATTGTCCAGAACCGCCACATTTTCAAGGACAAGGTTGTCCTGGATGTTGGCTGTGGTACTGCCATTCTGTCCATGTACGCATATATATTACCTAGTGCTCTTCATAAGTCTTGGAAACCTTTCTTGAAATGCTAACTCTGCTTGAACCCCCCCCTCATAGGTTTGCTGCTAAGGCTGGTGCTAAGCATGTCATTGGTGTGGACATGTCCTCTATCATCTTCAAGGCCCGCCAGATTGTGGAAGTCAATGGCCTATCTGACAAGATTACCCTGATCCAAGGCAAGATGGAGGAGGTTGAACTGCCTTTCCCCAAGGTCGATATCATAATCTCCGAGTGGATGGGCTACTTCCTTCTGTATGAGTCTATGCTGGACACTGTCCTGTATGCTCGTGACCGTTACCTGCAGCCTGACGGCTTGATATTCCCCGACAAGGCCACCATCTTCATTGGCGGTATTGAGGACGGTGACTACAAGGACGAGAAGATTGGATGTAAGTTCTTTTTCTGTTCAGAAAGACATATAATTTCTTGGCCATCTTCCCCATTGTTTCTCCAAACTAACCCTGTCTACGTAGTCTGGGATAACGTGTACGGCTTTGACTACAGCCCTCTCAAGGCCACAGCTCTTTCCGAGCCCCTCGTCGATACCGTCGAGGTCAAGGCCGTTGTTACCGACCCCACCCCCGTCCTGACTCTGGATCTATACAAGTGCACCACCGACGACCTGGCTTTCTCTGTACCCTTCAAGCTGGCCGCTCGTCGCGACGACTTCATCCATGCCCTGGTTGCTTGGTTTGATATTGACTTCACAGCCTGCCACAAGAAGATCCGCTTCTCTACCGGCCCCCACACCAAGTACACCCACTGGAAGCAGACTGTTTTCTACCTCACTGACGTGCTCACCGTCCAGCAGGGTGAGGAGGTCGAGGGTGTTATTTCGGTCAAGCCTAATGAGCGCAAGCACCGCGATCTGGACATTAAGATTGAGTACAAGCTACTGACCGAGGACGAGACCCGCAAGGCCGAGGGCGCTCTGGAGTACCAGATGTGCTAAGCAATCAGACTGTGTAGCGCATTTTGAGTTGTCTTATTTCTTTTCTCCTTTCTGTCACCCGGGTCTCTCTTTGTCTTTGTTTCTTGGCTGCTTGTCTTATCCCTCCCCATTTCCTCCATCTTGATGCTTATTTGTCCTGGTCTCTTTTATTCGTTTACATTTCCTGTACCACCTCTCATATCTTTGATATTTTTTCCCTCTTGTCTTCTGGGTGTTTTTGCGTTATTTTCCTTGCTCCCTCCCCTCGTGTCTCGGTCTTTCCCGTCCATTCATTCCCCCCCAGCTCTGCTGGCTTGGGTGGCTTTAGAACAAAAGGCAAGCGTTCAAGCTTAGACCTAGACCTCATTTAACGACTGCGTTATGAATCGTTTCTTTTGTTGCTCTTCACTTCATTTGCATCCCCCCCCCTCCCTCCCTCTCCCTCTTTCTCTCTCTGTCTTGTCATTCGCATGAAGACTATAAAAGGTGTTTATATGGGCTGGTCTATCTAGGCGGTTTAAAAAAACAGGCGGCTTTGTTACTTCTTTGATACACGGCCTATTCACATATGTAGAAAAGCGAATCAAACACTAGCATATAAAAGCAAAGCTATACATGCACATATACATGGATGCATGTGGAATAGTAATTGTGATCAATACGACCTGCAAGAACAACTGTTTTTCTGGATTCATGAATTCATTGGCTGTAAGATCTTTTTGCGGCTTTGTTCTGCAATCATTCTTTTTCCTTTTTTTCCTTTGTTGCCTCCTATGAACAATAAGCCATGTGTCCATTAACTCATTGATTAGCCACCGAGATGATGTGGGCAACAACGCGCTTGATTAGCTCATCGACCTCGGCGTTTGTGGCAGCTTCAGCATACACACGGCAAGCATTCTCAGTTCCACTGGCACGGGCAAATGAGCGCGCATTGGTATACTTGCTAACAGCCTCATCAATGCCGGCCTGGGCACCTTGCGGTGAGACTAAACGACGCTCGGCATCGGTGGTCTTGAAGGCATCCTTATCGGGCACCTCAACACGCTGCAGACGGTTGGGTAGATCAGTATAAACCACAGCCCAGTCCTCCATGCTCCAGTTCTTGTGGGCCAAGACAACTTCGACCATGAGCATGTCAGAGAGGGCATCACCCACGGTTTGGTTGATCATTTCGGCGCAAGCAGCAAGAATGTCCAAGGCCTCCTTCTGGGCCGGCGACTGCGGCTGGGTGTTGACGAAGGCGGCAATAGCCGTGTTGCTAAAGAGCACGGTGCCGTGGCCGTTGGCCTCGAAGTAGATTCCAATGTCGAACTTTTGCGCGGCATGATGCAGGTGCTTGACTCCGGTTGCTGTGCACAGAACGGGCAGGCTCAGATTGCGGGTGATGTATTGAGTGCTGGCGCCATTGGCATAAGCAGTCTGCACAACGCCGATGGATAGGCTACCCTCTAGACCAGCGGAACGCAAGAGGTCTCCAATGAAGGATGCAGCAAGGGTAGCAATGCGATCGCCATCAAGCATGATGAAGCCCTGAGTGGGGGAAGTGTAGTAGTACATCAGGCGGTCGGCATCGCCATCGAACGAACAGGAGCGAACACCAGGGACGGGACGAGGGGAAAGAGGAGCACGCTGTCTAGTCTTGACAAAATCGGCACCGCACTATTTCCAGACACACTGTTAGTTACTTTGCCCACATACCTAGTCCAGTTGCTTTGGAGATGGGAAGGATAAATCACAATGCACTTACGTCGAGGTTTAGTACTTCGGGGCGCAACACGTCGTCGTTGACCACCTTGACATCAAGGCCGGTTTCAGCGGGGACATACTTGAGGAATTCGTGCAGCTTAGGACCGCCAATGCCGTTGGCGCAGTCGACAATTACCTGGCCCGAAACCTTCTTGCCATGCAGGGCTTTGACGAAGGCATCAGCAGTCTTCTGGTAGTAGCCGGCCTCCGAAGTTTCGCCGTAGGCTCGGGGAGAGCCTTCGGTGTTGATGCAGCGAGTCAAGTAGTGTAGCTGGGGGGTGGAAAGCTGCTTGTAGTCGGCTGAGTGGGTGTTGGTGGCTTCCCAGGCGTCCTTGAGAGCAACAACGAGATTGAAGCCCGATGGCCGGGTATCGCGGCCAACGATGCAGCGGGCAGACGTGTCAAGATCGATCTTGAGCTGGGCTGCCAGCGAGTTGTAGGCAACGACGAGGGCTTCATCAGAGGGCGCGTTAACTAGCTTGGTAGCGTAGACTTCCCAGTCTTGTTCCAACATGTCACCCAGGGGATCAACAATTTTGACGCCGTTATCAGCGGGAGGGTTGTGGCTTGCAGTCACCATAACTCCAATGGCCTGGCTGCCTAGCTTGCGACTACGCAGAGAGGCCAAAAGACCGACTCTGAAGCATACGCCATCCAAAAGGTCGGCCTTCATGCGGAAACCGGCCGTGCCATATTTGTAGAGACGGCCTTCGCCAAGGGAAATGACGGGGTGCTTCTTGGAAGCTTCGAGGAGCTTCTGGTCGTTATCAGAAAGCGACATTGTGGGTTTGTTGTGGTAGATGGGGATGTAGGCAAAGATGAAGGGCAGGAGGGTATTATGAACAAGGTACACAGGAACAGGATATTAGCAATAGTTGGTGTAGATTATAAACAGACGTGACGAAGCAAAGAGGAAGGACGAAAACCAAGGGCAGATGGGCAATGGCTTGAAGCTAGCTTTAATAAGATGGTCAGAGGAGAAAGAGAAAGATGGCGGCTGGGTCGAATAAGGGTAGGGAAGCTTCAAAGCCAGCCCCGCCAGAGCTGCCCAAGTGCCGGCTTCAGTGGGTGGCTACGGCGCTGTAGAGCAGAAAATAGCTGACTTTTCCGCCCCTTTAGCGGACTGCCCTTCTAAGAGGGAGAAGAAGGCTGAAAGCTGAAGCAGCAACCAACCTGGGAAGCGAGCTAAAGTGGGGCTCAAGAGGGGTCGGCCAGAGAAGGACGGGGTTGGTGTCACGTCACAGCAGGGGCTCTACGGCGGCCTAACAAGAAGCCTACAGGGGCTATAGTAGGGCAGCTTAGTGGACTGAGGCCCGTGGTAGGGAGGGATAGGGCGACAGACGCCAGAAACCAAGTACACAGGTACATGCAGTACAGTACGGTATAGACATACATAACATACACACATGCGTACATACGCACTCACGCACTTACGCACATGCATATTATCCAAGTATGAATATTGTTGCTTCGTAGCTTTACAGCAAGTGTGGAGTACAGTGTACAGATGCATGTTGTTGTACGGGCGCATTGCTATTACATACCTAGTACACATGTGCATGCTACATGCTACATGCTACATCGATGCATCGATGCCCCAACACCAACAGCACCTTGGGCTACACTACCCCTCTGCAAAGGGCACACTCCGAACGCTTGTCTATACAGTTATGACCATGTTGTGTCGCCGGACCTTGTTCGAAAATGGAAACGTCTGCGTCAACACCAACCCCCATCCGCTTTGTGTCCTAGCTTGCATCCTAGCTTTGGGGTTAAAGTGTAAGCCAAAAATCACCAGGCAAAAAAAGGCCTGCTGTTCCAGACGTTACGGTGGCTATATATATGCGAGAATGGGCTAGATCCCTCAGTGGCCGCACGTATATAAATACTTGCTGTAAAGTGATGAGGGATAGGAGGCTGGAAAGAAAATGGAGCGCTTTGCAAAGCAAACATTGCAGTGGATAACCCTAGTCCTTGACTCCGCATACCTCGACAATCACGTGACAGCGTGTGCATCCTTGATCCTTCAACACAGCAGTCGCGTCTTCACGTAATAGCTGTCCACCTCGTCCAACCATTCATATCATGGACGACTCTGATGCTAATTCCGCCAACCCTTTGCTTTTAAGCTGGGTCAAAGAATGGCTAGACACTGCCCGAGAACACAACACAAAGGGTGCGGCTGTTTATCGCCATGCCTATGATTCACTGAAAGCATGTCCTATTACCTTCCAGCATCCAAGCCAGCTCGATCAGCTTCGGGGTTTTGGACCTAAGATCTGCGGTCGACTGACTGAAAAGCTGAAACAGCACTGCGAGGCCAACGGGCTCCCTATGCCGCAGAATGTACGCAAAAGACCAGCAGACCCCGGACCAGTGGTTGATAGCACGCATGGCGATGAGGAAGCGCCACAACCGAAGAGAGCGGCAAAAAAGCGGCAGTACATACCCTCGTACAGATCAGGGGCGTATTCCATCGTCATGGCCCTTTCTAGCATGGACCAAAGCTCATCTGCTGCTCAAGGCTTGACAAAACAGACAGTCATCGATCTAGCCCAGCCACATTGCGATACCTCGTTCAAAGCCCCGCCTGACCCCAGGAAGTTCTACACAGCATGGAACTCTGTCAAGACACTCATTGAAAAGGAACTTGTCACAGAACGCGGACGCCCCTTGCGCAAATATGCCCTTACAGACCTAGGATGGGAGACTGCTCATAAACTTAGGGCTGCCGCCACGGCAGCAGACAATGCCCAAGGAACCAAAAAACGCGGGAAAGGCGCAAAACAACGTGCAGCAACAGCGTTCGACGAACAAATAAAGTGCTCAAGAACCACCTCCGCTCCAAGTGACCCGGCACTACTGTCAAATGAGAATAGCTATGATGACCTTGCCGTAGAAGATAATATGAGGGAAAACTATGAAGCAGAAAGCCAGTCTCTCGGAAACGACAGCGTGGGAAATAATACGGGCGGTAGCATCATTGATATCGACGACTCTGACGACTCTGACGAAGCTGTTCGGATCTCGGGGCCCAAATCCCCGTCTAACCTGGCCAATCTCTCAGCTATACGTCCTGTGCAAATCCCGGCTAATTCCTTTACAGTGGAGCTTGTATTAGATGTACGAGAAGTCCGGACTAAAACGGACAGAGACTACATGCAGCACAATCTCTCAACTCTTGGTGTCAAACCCATAATGCGTAGCTTAGAACTTGGCGATGCACAATGGATTGCCAAATTCCAAGATCCGCATCTCCTACGACGACTTGGAGCTGAAGGCGATGAGCTCATGCTCGACTGGATCGTCGAGCGCAAACGGCTAGACGACTTGATATGTAGTATCCGCGACGGCCGGTTCCACGAGCAAAAGTTCCGACTCAAGCGCTCTGGTGTAGAGAATGTCGTGTATATTATCGAAGAGAAGTCTCTTGACTCGCTCTATCATAAAAAATACGCCGAGATCATGACTTCCGCCATGGCGTCAATACAGGTTGTTGATGGATACTCTATCAAGAGCACGCGCTCCATGGACGAGACAGTGCAGTACCTAGTACGCATGACCAATCTTTTGCGCAGAGTCTACAGTAAAAAGCAAATTCACGTGATTCCGTCTGCCGGATTAACCGCTAATACGTATCTTCCTGCTTTGGAAATGCTCCGAAAAGCTGAGCCGCATCACGGCTTCTACGTAAGCTACGAGGTATTTTCTGCAATGACGTCTAAATCGGACTTGCTCACTCTGCGAGACTTGTTTCTCAAGATGCTTATGACCACCAAAGGAATCAGTGCCGAGAAGGCTGTTGAAATCCAGAAGATATGGCATACGCCATACGAGTTTGCCAAGGCCTATGAGGCATGCACCTCTGAAGACGCTAAGAGAGAGATGGTGTTGAAGGGGCTGTGCCATTTGATGGGGCGCAAACGAGTTGGGAAAGCAGCAAGCGAACGACTGGCCGAGGTTTGGGGAACATGAACAAGGCATACTGGATTCTAGAGCGGGACTGTTTTATGAGCTATTGAATAACACGACTTTTAAAAAAGCTATATTCCGTACATTGGTCTTTTCGCCGCTTACTTGCGATATGGGGCCATGGACCTCTCCGCATACTTGGCCAAGATGTCCACCTCAATGTTAACAAGATCGCCCACGTTTTTCTTGGCCACCACAACCCGCTCCTGGGTGTAGGCAATCAGCATTACCTCCCAGTAGCATTCCTCATCGTTGACCGTAGTGACAGTCAGACTTGTGCCGTCAATGGTGATATAGCCCTTGTACACAATGTACCGTAGTAAGTCCTTCTTAGCTGGACGGAACCGGAACGTTATGGCATTGCCATCTGGTCTCTTGTCGACAATTTCTGCCGTGCAGTCCACGTGGCCCTGCACAAAATGGCCACCCATACGCGTGTCGGCCCGCACTGCACGCTCTAGGTTCACATAGGAGCCTTCAGCTAGAGTGCCGAGGTTTGTCACACGCAGAGTCTCGGGAGCTACGCCAACGACAAACTCGGGCGATGGCGTGAGCGTGAACGAAGTTACGGTCAAGCAAACACCGTTGACAGCGATACTGTCACCAAGATGGCAGTCGGAAAGAAGGTCTGAGTCGGAGGGCACCGCAATTGTGTACGAAGTGCCGCCCGTTTCATCTTGATGGTTGGCCTTGGCAATAGCTGAGGAGAGGGGTTCGTATTGAGATTTGTGCTTTGGTCAGTGTTTATAAACATGGAGTAAGGGGCATCCATCACGCCAACTTACAGCCAACGGTCTCGACTATTCCCGTAAACATTTTCCAGAAGCTCTTGCAATGATGTGAAAAGAAAAATTGTAGCAAAGGAAATGGGCGACAGTAGTTTATAAGTGCAGCTACTACTGTCTCCTGTTGTAGGTGTGGGGGCGCCGCCTACATGCGCGCCCCCAATTCTTTTATGCGCCCCCTCCCTTGTTGTTTTTTGCTTACCTAAGCAATTTTTTGGCTTACCTAAGTATGATTTTGCTATGACCAGCAAGCAGACTACAGATACAGCAGATGGAGGCAAACAATACAGTGAAATTTATTGATTCAATAGATCTGAATATCTAAGCGGGCATGTCCTCGAAGCCATTGTATGGCCAACCTGATAACACTTGCTACATTTAGGGGCTTTCCTTGTCCTAGGCTCAACATTCTCAAATCCAGACGGCTCACGCCTCGTACTTGAGGCTGGCTGAGTGGGTGTTCTGAAAGTCGGACACCTCCATGGCTCTAAAATAGGCTGCTGATAAAGTTGATTTCGGTTTAGATGCCAATGAGGATGAAAATATTTAAGGGAAAGATTCCGGTTTGTCTCCTGAAGTAGCTGAAGAGTGTGGACACAGGGTAGACCAAGAGAAGATGTGAATGATTGGGTACAAGCTTTCAGAGGCTTTCCAAGAAGTTGCCGCTGCTCTTGGACTTTGCGTAAAGCCTGATGCGAGACCCAGCCACGGACAGATTCAAATGGTGCCACAGGGATATCTAGAGGCACACGTAATTTCTGGGAGGTTTGCATTTTGTGAAGCTCTCTCATCTGACCCAAGATTGCGTTTTTAATGGCTTGCCAAGCATCGAAAAGATCAAATCTTGAAGTTCCCAAGTGTGATTTGATCAGCCAGTGAATTCCTTCAACCCTTGAGGTAGCGGTATTACCAAAATGGAAATACTTGTCCACCCATGCTTTTACAAGTCGTTCCTTGTGTGGGTTGAGCCAGTATGTCAAGACATACCCAACTTCTTGAAGGTGTTGTGAGGTGTACTGACGCCGAAAGTCTTCAACACGGGTCTTGTACGTCTCTTCGTCTGGCGATGCGATTATGGAGTGCCACCATCCATAAAACTCCTCCCATGCCTTGGTCTCCGGACTGTCGGGTGACTCATTGCGCTTAAGGCCAAAAGCTGGTTGGCAGTGTTGGAGAACTGCCTTATTGGCATGCCAAAGGCAAAGCAAGGCAGCAGCAGAAGGGAAATGAATTGGAACAGCATTCATAACTGCTTGACATCGATCTGTGAGAACAACAGAAGGAAGTTCTTGTTGGTATAGAGACTTCAGGTGTTGTAATGCCCATAGATAGTCATCCTCCGTCTCTCCTGAAAGGAATGCGAAGGCGATGCAAAACGATTTCTGGAAGGAATCGACTCCGATCATATCCAGGAGCGGCATAGAATACCGATTTGTCTTATATGTACAATCAAGTAACAAGACATCTGGGTTCTCTAGTAGATATGCTATAGAGCTAGGATGCGCAAAGAAAAGAGCTGTTAAATGGTTTTCCGAGTCAACCCGAACTTCGCACCTAAAGCCTTCTATCTTGAGCTGGTCGATGAGGGCTTGTACGCTGCTCTGCCCTTGGCGTAATTCTCGTCTCGCAGCTGCAATTTGATTGCCAATGTCTTTTGCAGTTGCAAGAGTATCTGAGGTATTATATAGATACGTCCTGATGCTTCGAGGGGCAACTCCAGCCGTTACTAGGCCCGAAACTGTAGATATGTCCTCTGTTTTGAGAGTGCGATGTATGGGATGTGCAGATGGGTCGTCGCTTGGCGGATGATTATGCTGGGCAAATTCGCTGCCTGGCCGGTAAGTTAGAGTCCAGCCACCGTCATCTGGAGATTCTTTGGCTAATACTGAAAACTTGCAGCTAGTTACTCGACTTGAAGTTCGGCGTTTTCGTATGGCTAAAGGGTTTGGCGGCTTTCTAGATCGATCGCAAGCAACAACAACTTTTGTCCGGCCATTTTTAGTCTTTTTAGACTTTCCAGTTGTGAATGCATAGCCTCGAGGTTTCGCCCAGGCATTCGCAGCAGCAAAGAGAGCTTCGCGAGACTCGTAAATCCCTTCAGGGGGAAGGATATCGTCTGGAAATTGACTGACTTGTAGTGCCTCTGCATTGTCTGCTACTTCATCTGCTGTGTTGTTTGCATTTACAGCATTTAAAGCGTGTGATAAAGCGTCTGTCTCCATCTCTATCTGGTTTATCTGGTGTATTTGATGTGGTGTATGTGGTGTATTTGGTTTCATGTATCTTCTGAATTTGCATCGCTGTTGAGGGGTCAAAATCATACTTAGGTAAGCCAAAAAATTGCTTAGGTAAGCAAAAAACAACAAGGGAGGGGGCGCATAAAAGAATTGGGGGCGCGCATGTAGGCGGCGCCTAGGTGTGGGGTAGTGATTATGTAAGCGCTTAACAATGACATCACGTAATGGGCCTATGTTGTAACCACGATGACTCTCAGTAAATGACATTTCTTGCATGACTAGAGTAAGGTAGCAAAGTAATTATCATGAAAAACTAATTAGCTAAAAGGCTTGGGTTAAGTATGTACTGCAAAATGCACATATGTTTTGAAAGCTGTTTGAAAACATCGATAAAGGTTTCTGACGATAACCATCATATACCGTGTAACAGCCCGTCTCTAACACGCTGGTTACATGACTACTGCCTACTATTGTTGCTTCATGTATACCAACTTCTGCGCAAGTAACCGACGTTGTACTCATCTATCTTTACTGCTTCATAAATAGCTTTTATTGGCTGGAAAAAAAAGACTGACGAAGATGACGCAGATGTGGTGAAACGAAAAATCAATGATGCATATGAAAACACTCCCAAGGGCAACATTCAAAAGAAGACGTATCTACACATGGCCGGCTTTATGAGTGGCCCCTGTGAATTTACACGACATCTGTGATATTCTCTAAGCGAAGAGTAACAGCAAATGGCAAATAAAGAGACGTACTGAAGCGTCCTTAATTGTTTGAACAACGATGCGGGAATTGATAATGCATTTCTAAGTTGATTGTTTTCTGTTGCAACTACTTGCGCAAGGGGGAGAGCGTGTGAGTTCTTATAAAGCCGAATGTGGGCTGCGTAGCTAGATCACGCCTGCGTGCTAGGACAACTGAGTTGCCTTCTCGACCTGACCATCTTTAAGATATGCCCTGGCAAGTTGACGTTGAGATGATAGCAAGCGAGGATGATCAGCTCTTAGAGTCTCTTTCCTCACCGCGACCACATGCTCAAGCATTGGGATTGCCTTTCCGACCTGGCCATTAAGAACATATGCTGTTGCAAGTTGACGTTGAGATGATAGCAAGCGAGGATGATCAGCTCCTAGAGTCTCTTTCCTCACCGCGACCACATGCTCAAGCATTGGGATTGCCTTTCTGACCTGGCCATCACCAAGATATGCTGTTGCAAGTTGACGTTGAGATGATAGCAAGTCAGGATGATCAGCTCTTAGAGTCTCTTTCCTCACCGCGACCACATGCTCAAGCATCGGGATTGCCTTTCCGACCTGGCCATCACCAAGATATGCCCTTGCAAGTTCATGTTGAGATGCTAGCAAGTCAGGATGATCAGCTCTTAGAGTCTCTTTATTCGCCGCGACCACATGCTCAAGCATTGGGATTGCCTTTCCGACCTGGCCATCACCAAGATATGCTGTTGCAAGTTCATGTTGAGATGCTAGCAAGTCAGGATGATCAGCTCTTAGAGTCTCTTTCCTCACCGCGACCACATGCTCAAGCATTGGGATTGCCTTTCTGACCTGGCCATCACCAAGATATGCCCTTGCAAGTTCACGTTGAGATAATAGCAAGTCAGGATGATCAGCTCTTAGAGTCTCTTTACTCGCCGCGACCACATGCTCAAGCATTGGGATTGCCTTTCCGACCTGGCCATCACCAAGATATGCCCTTGCAAGTTCATATTGAGATGCTAGCAAGTTAGGATGATCAGCTCTTAGAGTCTCTTTATTCGCCGCGGCCACATGCTCAAGCATTGGGATTGCCTTCCCGACCTGGCCATTATTAGTATATGCCCCTGCAAGTTCATATTGAGAAAATAGCAAGCTAGGATCATTAGCTGCTAGGGCCTCTTTCCTTGCTGCAACTACTTGCTCAAATAATCTGATACACTCTTGCGGATTGCCATCTACTAATAGGCATTGTCCCATGTTTAATGCCAAGTTGCAGACAAATGTCGACATTATTTTTTCCTTTTCAAAAACTTGGAGTGCATGGGGTAGGTATTGCCGCCAAAGATAGCGGTTCTCCCATTTGTTGTCCGGGAAAACTGAAGCAATATGCTCAAGGATACGTAGCCTCTGTTTGATTTGATTCCCCTGGCTTTCGAACCATAGCTTTGTTGTGAGGTGCACTAGGCTGTGCATATCAAAAAGACCATCGGCCTGTTGTCTGCGAAGGAAGCCATATTCTTGTAGTACTCCAATGGCATTCGTCATTTCTTGCTTTGTCTTGTATTCTGGGAAAATTGATTGGGGAATGGCTTTTGCGTCAATCTGCGAGATGAACTCGAGTAAAGTTGCTGCTGGCTGAGAATCTTTCTCGATTTGTTTAAACGTAATAATCCAAGTGGTGATTACAGCACCTTGGGAAGGATCATAGTGAACTTTATCAAAGTGTCTCTTTTCTAGCAGCTGGATCTTATCTGCCTCCGTAGACCTTAGAAGCTCAAGGTATTCACCAGGAGAGATAGAATTCCGGCATATGTAATCAGCTGCCTGCGCAATTGCCAGTGGTAGGTAGCAGAGCTCTTCGGCAATAGCACTTATCAAGTGAGTGTCATGAGATTCCTGTAGACCTTTCACATTGCGCTCTAAAATAGTTCTTGACTCCTCAGGCGACATCCCATCGAGTTCAACAAAATTAGAACGATATTTTACAGCTGACAAAGCCACCGAGATACAACGCGTAGTGAAGAGGACCCGCCCCGTGACACTCTGTGGAAGAAAATGGCAAATTTCATTTCCAATCGAACCCTCAAAGGTTTCAGTTTCGTCAGCATTGTCAATAATCAAAAGCCAATGTCCAGACTTCTTTGACTCCAAGTAATCTTTCATCAGTATCTTGGAGTCTTCGTTGTCGGGCGTCTTGATTTTCAACTCTTCAACAAGCTTCTTACAAGCATTGTCAAAGTTGGATATATTGGCACCCGTGAGCCAAAAGATAGAATATTCGGGTTTTGTTTCCTTCACCCAATACGCAAGTTTCAGGGCTATCTGGGTCTTACCCATGCCGCCGAGACCTATAAGTGCCACTTGCTGGAAACCACTTTGAGCGAAGAGTCTTCCCTTCAACATAGACAGGACCTCTTCACGCCCAACGAAATAGAGGTTTTCATTGAAGGGAATATAATGAACGGGTTTATGGCCTACAAATCCAAGAGTTGTTAGTCAAGTAACCACATTATAATCTCTTGTGTGTACTAACCTTCCAGTTCTGCAGGCTGTATTGAGGCGCTAGGATCACTATACAGTTCGGTTGGTTGTGTCGAGGCTTGAGAAATGCTGCTTATTGTCAAAGCCGAAACGAAATTTCGGATTTCTTCTTTGTGTTCCAGGAGATAGTTGTTGGTGTGTGATGATATTCTGCTTGCTTGTTTCCAATCTGAAAGAGTGACATCCTTCAAGCCATCCTCAACATTGAATCGATAATATTGCTTAGTATTGCCATACTTTTCTTTGAGGCGCAAGGCGGTAGCTTTAGAAGTTGTGGCCATTTCCTTCAGTGCCTTGACAATAGACTTTCTTGTTTTGCCAATTTCGATGACATCACCAAGACCCGTACCAATACTGAGAATGAGCATCGGCTTGTCCTGGCAATACTCCCCGGCCTCGGCAATAAGTCTCTCACATGGATTGTTGTGACCAAAGCCCGCGTCAATAAACTCAATTTCATCTCTACCAAGTTTGGTCGGCTTAAAAAAGGTAGTCGCTGCGGAAGTAGCTCTAGCTACCTCCCAGGTCTTACAACTGGAGAAGCTAGTGGATGCATTGTATGTCGTAAAGAGAGTCGGTATAGTTTCAATGTTGTCCTTAGTTATAGCTAATACGGCACTAGGAACGATGTCGGAATGTTAGGTGCCAAGTCCCCTAGCGTAAATGCTTATAACTTACGTCTTTGTGCATAATGCATCATCATAGAAAGGCATATCTTCGTGTCCACAGGTATTTGCTCCAGAAATGCCCATGTTTCGCCGCTCTATGCACCCTGGGGAAACACAGTTTTCTCGGATTGCCTGTTTGATAGCATGCTCTAAATTCTGGCCTGAAAAGACACTTGAGGAGGATCCCGGAAGTCTCATTCTCCGTTTTTCGGTGAACGCCGTTTCGGCAAGCTTTTTGTACGCCCGAATGGATTGATCGACGGTCATTTCCAACCGGCCAAGCATGATCGCAATGATGCTATCGAAAGAAGTAGTCAGTAAGGTTTCACCAAATTAAGTATAATGAGAAGCATAACATACCCTCCCGTGCTTGTGCCACCAATCAGGTCAAATATTTCACACGGCTTTGGTAGCTCATGTAGCCCTCTAGACGATTTGATGTTCTCCATGATTCTCTCGAGAATCAGCAGGCTAGACAAACCCCGGATACCGCCGCCATCTATAGGTCTTAGCTTCATATTCAGCCGGCAAGGATAGGAGTAGCATACCAAGAGAGAGGATCCTGAATGGCTGGGTGGAATTTTCAGCTGAGCTCATCTTAGCTTATCTAACAGAGTAATGTTGGGCAGATAGATATATGCTCATATACATCGATGAAAGGTAAACAATTAGTGAAAAACGGCACGGAAATGAGTCGGAATCTTGCTTCAAGCGTGAGTGAGTGCTCAAGATAATGGCAAGAGAAACGAAGGTATCACGATATAGGGTAAAGAAAAATGAGGGAAGGTAAAAAGAATACCTCGTCATATGATGGCAAGGGTGCCTAAGGCCAGCTTCTCGCCCGATTCATTACCGATTTAAAGGCTACGTAGGTGTGGTGCATTATCTTTGATTGGCCAGACATGATATATTGACGCCCGACTGATAGAGCAGCCGTATTTCTTCTGTCGAGAGAATGTAATGTAACTTCAGGGCGTTGAGGACGCACTCAACACTAGAAAGAGAGACATGGCTGCGAAATTCAGATGTACCTAGCTGATACTCAGGCGTGCAAAGCTTTTTTTGGTAGTTGAAGGCTAAAAACTCTAAGCACGATAGTCGATTAGCAAGCGTTTCTACGGTAGTTGCTGTTTGTATGTCATGCTCAAGGAATTATAAATTCTGTGCGGCATTGTAGTAACCAGGGTTAGTTATTACAATGGTGAGGAATTTTATCAGTAACCTAAGTCAGGGTTACCAGGATTGCTGGCCCTGACCCAGTTCGTCCAAACGCTAGGGTTAGTAGCAGACATCAAGGGTCTTCTTCCAAGGCCCATGTGCTATCTAGAACATGGTAGTGATGGATATATAAACCGGCTGAGATCCGCTCCTCGGACTAGACTTAGATAGATACAGAACATCTTCAATATTCACTTATTCCTTCTTCCTTTTCTTCACAGGATATTTCAGCACGCCCTTCTCATATCTACTGTTAAATTTCTCTCCTATCTAGAGCTGGAGCAACTTCGGGTGAATGGTTGCATGCCAAGAGATAAAGCCTAGATATGTAGATACTACATACATCACAATAGTATACATATGTAAAGCAAAAGTAGCTAGTACACCTGATAATGCTAGACAGCTTAGCAGCGTGGTTGTTCTTAACTGACCAAAAGAGCGGCCCACACAAAGCTGTACGAGTGATGAGAGGGTAGAGCAAATATCAGAAGATAGATTACTGCCCCGTCTAGTAGTAGAGAAAATTTCGCAACCGGCCAGGCTAGCCAGTCACCACTCGAAGCTGGCAGATAGGCGACGATGAGGGTGATGATAAGGAGGGGAATAAGTAGGG
Organism: Ceratocystis lukuohia; assembly: GCF_044167205.1. NCBI lineage: Eukaryota > Fungi > Ascomycota > Sordariomycetes > Microascales > Ceratocystidaceae > Ceratocystis > Ceratocystis lukuohia. The sequence goes on from NW_027263527.1 coordinate 1,161,927, forward strand.
TATGATTTAGCAAGATTGGAAGGAGATGGTTAAGACTCTATGCAAAGGTGTCAAGAGAGATATCTCCCCAGCTGCTAGTTTCTTATAATATCAAGTCCAAACCCGTCAAGCCACGCTATCAAAGTCGGAAGAACTCGAAGCAGTTGTTCAGGAAGCAAAGTCACTATTAGGCCTTAAAAGGTTGGCCGACCCATAATTATTTTCTTATCGATAAACAGGGATATTGATTTCGTTCAAGTGGGACGAAAAGAAAAGAAAAAATGACGATCGAATTTCTGCAGAGCAAAGAAGCCACCCCTCGCCCAAGATACAACACCCAAAATCTTGTATAATATACCCAAGACACGACCGCACAAAACTCATATACACTAGCTGCATACATTTGTAGAAGCGCAACAAACCCCCCTCACCCCGAGCCTCCACCCACATCAACCACTCAGAGAAGCCCCTCCTCAACCCCTCCACATGGCTCCGACTGCCTCACGGGCAAAGAAAGCGACGAAGAAATCCAAAAAGCCAGCCATGTCGCTCCAAACCCTAATTGAAACGGCCTATGCTAAATTGAAGCTTGGAGACATCGAAGAGGCTGAACAGACCGTCTCCTCGGCCCTCCAACTTGCCAAGGGCAACCCCGACTCTGAACTGTTGTGTCTCAACCTGATGGGCCAGATCTGTATTGAGGCCGGCGAGCCCGACAGAGCACGGGAATACTTCATGCAGGCCGTATCTCTGGATCCAGAAGGCGACAAGCCAGAAGCTACCGGTGGCGGGCCAGAGAAGTTCTCATGGCTGGCACAGCTGAGCGAGATTGGCGGCAAGGACTCTGTGCAGTGGTATGAGAGAGCAGCACGTGCGCTACGCGCCCAAATCCAAGCCCTTAGCGACAAGGTCTCGACATCAGCAGCACCACTAAACACCGAAAGTGAAGTTGCTGTGCTAGAGAAACAGCGGGCCCTAGCCACAGTGCTGTGCTCTGTGGTCGAAGTGTACATGACGGACCTATCGTGGGAGGCGGACGCAGAGCAGCGGTGCGAGGCCCTGATTACTGAGGCATCTCTTACGTGCCCAAACTCGCCCGAAATGTGGCAGACGGTGGCCAATGTGCGGATATCACAGGAACGTGACGATGACGCACGTGCCGCGCTAAAACGAAGCTTGGAGTTGTGGGCCGAATTGCCGTCCAACGACCCGGCAGTGCCTGAATTCGCCGAACGTATCAGCCTGGCTAAACTGCTGCTCGAGGTCACGTTGATGGATGAGGCACGCTTTGTGCTCGACCGGCTTGTCAAGGACGATGACCACAGTATTGAGGCGTGGTATCTAGGGGGCTGGCACCGTTTCTTGGTTGGCGAGGTAGCAGCAGGGGAAGGTCGTAGTGAGGAACATGTCTCCATGTGGCAAGCTGCAAGACGGCGGCTGAGCCAATGCCTGCACCTGTACCAGACATTGGATTATGAAGATGAGCGGTTGCATGACCATGCCGTAGAATTGTTAGGCCAGATCCAGGAGAAGTTGGGTGAGCCTACGACTGATGATGACGAGACTGATGTGGAGGGTGTCGATGAAGAGGACGATGGTGAAGACGAAGAGATGGAGGGGTAGAAATGATATTAAAAGGGCCTTGGATATTGCGAAGCGGATCGAAAATGGTTAGATAAAACTGGGTTTTCTGGGTACTGAATGTGATTTAAGGGCTCTTTGTCCGTTGATTTTTCTTGCTGTGTATTATATGCATGCGTATACATGGCGTCTAGGGTTCTACCTAACAAGCCTGACATTGATAGTAAAGTTGCTTACATATAAATTCCCTTCTCTTTTTAACCTGTCTATCGCTTCTTGCTATTTTCTCACGCTGCCACTTGCATCTTCGCCATCTTGTCGACTGGCGCGTCGTCGTCGTCGCCTTCCTCGTCACCCTTCCCTGCCATGCCGCTCTCCCACAGCTGCTTGCCTGTTAACTTCTTCTCCTCCTTGACTTTGAGCTTCTTCATCTCAGCCAGGCGCTCCTCCTCGGCCCTCTCTTTAGCCTCGGCCATTTCATGGCGGAAGGCCTCACGCCATCTAGTAAACGACTCTGGCGTCACAGGCTCGCCCTGGAACTTTTTGTTTTCCTCGCGCTCAGCTTCCAGCGCAAGCTCCTCTTGCGCCTTGTCTGCTGCTTCTTTTCGCTCAGCTGCGATCTGCTCGGCCATTTCCCGCACCCATGATACTAGGGTGAATATCATGGGCATGCCCAAGTTCTCCTGCACCACTTCCTTCATCCCTTCCATTAGCTGGTCGCGATCATCAGCCACAGAAAGGTACTTGTGCGCAGACACGCCGGGCACCGTTAAAATGTCTAGAAAAGGCTCAACGTCGGGGTATTCTTCGGGGTAGCGCACGTTGAGGAATAGAGATGTAGTGGGCTCGCTATCTTCGCTATCCTCGGCAGGCATGTCCAGCGACACCAGCACTCGGTACTCGGTTTCCGATACAACTACAAACACTAATGTTAGTCGCAATATGCGGGCTAAAGCTATGGAGCTGGTCCCTACATGCCTGTGATTTCCTCGGGGAAGATGGAGTTGAGCACTTCACGCTCCTCGTCTTGCTCCTCAATACCCATGATAGCAGCCGGTTATTCTTGTAGATGGCTAGTTAAAGGCCCACGTATAAGAGAGTATAAATGTATATCAAAAAGCAAAGTCTAATAAGGCCGGGTGTCTTTATTAGTTGACAATCGCAATTTTCCCTGTCGATTTTGCTCAAGATAGCAAGGCTGCGTGCGTGTGGTGGTGTGGGATTTATTTTCCTACCTTGCCCCGCCAAACACAATGACGAATTATGACAGGCTCCTGTTTTAGCGAGTCAGCGCCTGAAGCAAGCCCTGCTATAGCTCAAAACAGGACGTTAGAGGGGGCTTGGCCATCCTAAGCCTTAGCGCTTCTTAGGGTACTTCCACTTTTTTGCAGGCATGTTAGAGTAGTGGGGTAGTGCCGATAGACGACAGTCCAGGCTTTTAAAGCTTAGGGTGATATCATATCATCCAGGTTTATTATTCGCGGTCACCTTAATTGAACTTGAGTGCAAGTTTGTATGACAGAGTTTCAAGATTGTAGTGGCCAAGCGCCAGCAGATCCTATGCTAGGTATATTGCAATTTTAAGCCAATCCACTGCCTTGAACCTGCCCACGCTCTATGGTACATGTGTAGTCGATCTATCTTGTGTCGGCTAGACTCACCCGACAAGTCTCTTTACATCTTAAGTAGGTTGTAGAGGTGTGCTAGTTGTTGCAATTATGGCCCTCGCGACACCACAGCATATTCTGCTATGGATGTAGTACATATATTCCGTAGTAGCCATCTATAGAATGCAGTAGCAAATCATAGAGATTAGAGACTAAAGCTCTGCTTGTCTAGCCTTGGTCAGAGGCCGTACACGCAAAGCCACTGTGTCTCAGACAGGTTGCATTGTACCTCAATGGTTCTCGCGACCCTTCAAGCGGCATCCATGTGGCTTTAGCTTTGTCTTAAAGACATGAAAGCCGGAGTAGCCTCTAACAAGCCTATCCCTTCAAAGCTCCGTCACGACTTTTTCTAGAAGGTTCGTTCGATACCCCCACAGCTAGTAGTTCAAACGTCCTTTCCTTCCTTTGTAACAACACCCCCCTTGTCATCGTCACAGCTAAGGCCCAAAGCCTTGAGTTCAAGAACAAGCTCATCAATCTTCCCAATCTTAGCGAGCTGTTCAGGCAGTAGCGTTTTTCCATCGCTCTCCTTTTCTTGGAGGTCACGGGCCTGCTTGAGCTTCTTCTTCAGCCCACGAGCCTTCTTCTCACGATCGACTTCTACCTCGATTGTGGGGGCTTCAGGTTCAGTCGAGGGAACGTTCTCGTCTTCTATCGACTTGCTTTCCTTTTCTACTGGCACAGGCAAAGCAACGTTTTCAAGGGACTCGCTTGGCGTAGCAGTTTTTTGCGAGGAATCGTCTCGTCTCCAGGACATCTTAAGGTAGGCTGGAGACTTGGGAATGGCTGATTGATTGCTGTAGGACCGGGTCGGCGTAGACGGAGTAGAGGATATAGGGGTTCTAACGGAGGGCGAAGCACGTGCAGAAGCAGCTGAGGAAGAAGGCGTTCTAGGCGGTGTATTGTTTATCTCGGAAGCAATTCTTGAAGGTGGTGTCGGCCGATCCGTGTACTCGGCACCAGGTGGTCCGCGGGCATGGTGCTGAGCACGACCCTGGGCAGCACGGGGACGGAAACGCTCTATGTCTTCGGCGGGACGGAAGCCAGGACGGATACGAATGGCTTTGCGCGTGGTGCCGTCAGGGCGGATCGATTCGGGAATCACGCGGTTGCCACCATCATCGACAACAATGCCGGCAATTGTAGGAGTCGTAGGTGGCTGTGTAGGGGACATTCTAGAAAGCCAAGGCCACAGATATCGGCGTAGGTCCCAGCGGAATGGATAGTCGAGATATGATCTGCGGGTGGATGGGATCCCAGGATAAACGATGAGAGCTACAGCCGAAACAAGCCTCTAGTTGCAAAACAGACAGGTTATATGAGTTTAAATAAACGAAAGTGCGGGGCAAGAAAAGAGACCCGAAAGGCAACGGGAGTAAATTAGAGGCCAAAAAGGTAGATTCCGTATTTGAAGATGAAGTTGAAATCTCAAGTCTTAACTAGAAAAATCGAAGAGAACCTTAGTAACGACTCCATTTATTTTTAGATCAGTCGCTCATTTAACCCTTAACCCTAACTAGTATACAGCTTTCACCTCTATACTGAAGCCCAGCTCTAAGCCAGCCACGAGGTGTCCAATGTTGAATCGTTTCTGTGTGGAATGTGACAAAGATTAGTTAGTTTAGAGTAAGGCCACACTGCGGGAATCACACCTTCACTTGGGTTTGATGTGCGGGGAATAGGCACACTGCTACCATTAACAGTGGCTACAACGGTTACACTTGACAGTCAATGGTGATAGAAACCTGCAAGTACAAGCGATACGAAAACCTGATGGGTAGACAATTGCGCAAATATTCTATCGATTGGCCTATCCATGTAATAGTACAGCGTTCTTGACAGGTTGTAAGAAAGGCCCTGCCCCTACTATTACTTACCTAGGCTTTAATGTTCAAACTATTTAAACTGTATTTTACTTTGTCTTTGTCTCTGCCTTTTATGACACTTAATAGGAACCTTCTAATCCAAGTGGCATGGTATATGAAAGTTAGATATTGCTATAGGTAGCTTAAATACGTAAATGGCCAAGCCACAGTCACGGTATTTATTCCTAGTATTAAGAGCAGCTCTATGGGAGTGATCCTTAACCACCATCTTCATCTAATAAGTGATTATACGGACTTTGGCTATGGTAGGGTAGTCCTATTGTATGATATCTTGAGCCTATTGAACGTCTAGCAGGAGGCTCAGCTTCTGATATACACCCATCTTGGAAAGTTCACTTGGCTGTCTTTGTGCCTTTAATAGCTCGCGATTTGCCGCGGTACTCTTTTACTGCATGGCCCTTTTACAATCTGTCTGGCCTTCCATCCGGCTAGGGTTATAAACTTCTATACTGACGCAATTTTTACAGACTGTTCTGTCCTTGGCCTATTTTCTCTTATCTTTTAGTCATCTTCTTTGATTTCCAGAACCAGTGAGCGCTTTTACAGTATTTATGCGTTACACTTAAGTGATCTCAGCTATTTAGTCTATGGGAGAGATCTTTGTCCGTTCGTTACCAATTTGATCTTGATCTAGCATAGTATTGCTAACTACTACACGTAGGGCAAAACAACGAATGAAAGATAAGAATGGAACACTTTAGGCATACTAGACAAAAACTCGTAGTCTTTCCGATGTATACTGTCCTGTGGACTCTACCTTCTAACCATAGCTTACTAGTTTTGGTAGTAGAGACAGCCCAAGGCCACCTATCTCCGCGCACATGACATCTATGTATTCCCGACAGTAACTGGAACACCTACCCTGACATCTATAAACGCTCTTGGAACAGAAAATATCCATACTGGCAAGTTACGAAGTCTGTCAAGCTCCTTAAGTATATGCTGATACAAGAGGAGAATGCTTTAATAGTTGGTATGGCTTCATATCTCCCTTGAAGGCAATGCTTGGTAGTCTGAGCAAGATGGAACAGCCAAGAAGCCAATTTCACTATTTGAGGAGACTTTCGAAAAACAGGCCACATCTATGTTAGATGGTACCAGCTATATTTGTCATGTCTGTGTGCATTCGCAGTAGTAGGTCCTGACAACGGTCAATCAAATGAAGGAATCTCACTGCTCAGAGATGTAACGGAGGCGGCAAAGAGCTGCAAAAGCTGGCAGTCCCCATTTCCTGACTTGCCAGCATGAACACCTGAATATGTTGGCAATAGGCTGGTTGAAGAGATCATTTTACTACTTGCGAAGGGAGTAAGGATGCGAAAGACATCCCCAAACGTTCATCACTACTCACTGCCAAATTCTCGGCACAGACTTACAAAAGTGTATCTCAATGGTAACAAAGTGGAAATGCTGATTTTATTGCTTGAGCATGTAGACATAGCATATCCCTGGCCCCTAATGGTTCTATACCTCTGGTATTTCAGCAAAAGCCCATAGTAGGTTGTACTAGCAATGGAAAGGCCAACAAGTTAATTATGGTTCCAAGATGTAAAATCAAAACTCAGAATGAGAGCCCTGATAGCTAACGGCTCTCCAGTTCCGGGATTCCGACGCCACCTAGCGAGAGGACGCCATAGTCACCTAGGCTTAAGCCTCGATTGGACTTGATCAACACACTGGCCAACTTTAGAGGGCTTTATTATTATAGACCTATTCATACCAGCTACAGCCAGGGAAAATACTCGAAAATGGCTATGCCAGATACAGTGATAATCTTTTTGGCTATGCCGAAGCTGTGGTGTTTGTTATTGCGGTCCATATCCTAGGATAGAATAGAAAACAGTCAAGGGGGACAGAGACACGGCGGACAGAGAAATATACTTCACCACCTAGTCCTTCCATAGCCTCCTAGTCACGCTCCTTTTACTCGCCATCTCACAATAAAGACCCTTAACGCTTGACAGCATTGCGCCATAGACCGTGACGGTTTTACTAGGATGGTTGTTTTTCTATTCCTACAACATTAATTCGCCGGGACACTCTTTCATGCATTTCAAAAATCGGCGATATGTTTTTGCAACTGATGCCTATTATCAATAAGGACGCCGGGCGTAGCCCGTATCTTCTAGACATGTGTCGTTGCCCTTTCTTGTTGACTTGACGGCCCCACATCTTATTACCAGGCAAATGCGGGGCCATGGAGCATAGTATCAGGACGTCATTTATGAACATGAAAACAAGCAATCGGTTGTCAAGCTTTGGATATCATTGACACTAGCCGCCTGACGCCTACTTCAACGACCAAAATTTTGAGAAGATCAGTCTTATAGTAGACTTCAACAGGGCCTCTAAGGCCTAGGGCCTCTCACTAATAATCAACTATCCGAGGTAGTTGCCAAGTATTCTAAGTTGAAAATAGACTCACCGTGGGACCGATAAAAAAAGCCCAGAAAAGCGGGCCTCACTATAAGATAGGCACTACTCAACAGAGAGTCTTACTTCGGTCTCCTGAGCCATGATATCTGCTATTTGGCGGCCCATTTTTTGAGTTAGTGATAGTTTTGCGACTTCACTTAATGTTTGTGATCTTGTCTTAATGAAGCCCTCTTTTTTAGTTCAACAATATCCTGATAAGTGATGGCAGCTTGATCCCAGCTGTCAGCATGATACGCTTTTCCAAGTGCACTATAGAGACCTAAAGAACGTGAGCAACATCAGTCAGAAGATATAGAGTGAATGTTTCAAATATGCCAAGACGGGGAAACCATCATTTTGTCACGTCGGGCCTAAAAAGGTCTCTCATCTGGCTTATCTTGATCTTCGAGAATCATTAGTGCAGACTTGATGCCTAACCGCTGCAACCATTACAGTTTCTGAATGGGAATGCAGCTTACAGGTAAGCATTTACCCATTGGTCCAGATTCCTTTCCATTATCTACGGATATTACTCGCAGCGCTACGACTGTGACCGGAGGCTTTGAAGGCTGCTGACTAGGAACTACCTAGTTGTACGCATACTTACTGTGCTACGTACACTTACATCTAGGCACAGTAAAACCCGCCCATTCAATCTCAGCATCAAAGCGATATACCCCAACTAGGATGGCACCATCATAGAAGCCTAATCATTCAGCTCAGTCAAGTATGCATTAGTCATAGGACCTTTCCCGTAGTCTTTTTTGGAAGGGATGGGGGGCGTATTATTACACATCTCCAGGTCCCACGCAAAGACAAAACAAATAATCGAAAAACTACATGGCTTATCTTTAGTTTCATGCCAGATACTATGTTGAAAAGACTAACCACGGCAACCGTCCACTGAATCTCAAGCAAGAAATCTTATCTAGGAACAGTACCTGCACCACCAGCTAACAGATATCTATGATCCTTCTAGCCAGCAGCGTCATATTTCTCTTATCGCTTCTTTTAGGGCGTGTAAATTTGATGTCGTAGACGTATATCACATGTGAGCCCTGCAGGCAACTTCTAAATGACTACGCATAATATTATTACCCAAGAAAACACCTAAAACACCTTGCCTAACCCATTTATACCTAGCTTAACACCACTCATATATCCTCCCAATGCTCTAACGAAAACTCTGTAACGATTTAGTTTCCCCCTCTTTAGCAAAGAAACTTGTATATCCGCTTCCACTTCGGCCATGACCGCCGTTGTGTGTGCTCCTGTGCAATCAGGAGAGGCAAGTTAAAGTCACGACGACCCGTATCCACGTTGATATCGGACTCGGAAATAAACGACGTCCGGTACCACAATTTGTGACCAACATAAAAGACCAGCACAATAGGCACAGCAAGATATGCCAGGAAGAAGTTGCGTGCGAGCTGCGTCGCTGTCATCGTTTGGTATCCAATCGGCCATGCCCCAACCCAAAACTGGGCCCCCAAGACAAAGCAATTAAGTCCAAAGCCAACATATGAACCAAAGATACCAACCTGCGATTGGAAGGCAAGTTCTGAAACAGCCCGGCCATTGGCAGCCCAGGCGCGGCGAAAGCGAATATGCGCAAGACAGATAGAGCCCCAGGTGAAAACAGACGACAAGCCTGACGCCGCTAGTAGCCAGTCGAGTACGACCGACTGCTGGGCGATGTCGGCCAGATAAGCCACCATTCCGATGAACCCGGCTACCAGAATAGCAACGAGCGGGCGACCCTTACGATCAATATAGGATAGAATCTTGGGCGCTTGGTTTTGGTCTGCCAATGCTGCAAGGGTACGAGAAGATCCAAAGACGGCAGAGTTGCCAACTGACAGCACCGAAACAAGGATAACGGCGTTCATAACGGATGGCAAGACTTCAATTTTCGCATGCTCAATCGCAATGACAAAGGGGGACGCGTGGGCGCTGACGCCCGTACGGGTATAGTCTGTGAGTCGCTCTTCAGTGTAAGGCACCAAGAGGCCAATGAGCAACAGGGCGGTGATGTAGAAAATGCTAATGCGCCAAAACACTTGCTTGATCGCCGTGGGCAAAGACTTCCTTGGGTTAGCTGTCTCAGCAGCCGCTAAACCAACAAGCTCAGTACCGGCAAAGGAGAAGGCTGCTATGACAAATACACTGCAAAGACCCTTGAAGCCGTTGTTAAAGGCCCCTGGGTCAACCCAGTACTTGCCGCCAATATACCCAGTTCCAGGGTAGCCGCCACAATTCAAGACAATGCCTAGCAGACTTGCCAATTAGTTAGTAGGGCTTAGCGCAGCCAGATATCAGGAGGAGCTACTCACATAAAGCCAAGAACAGCTATGATTTTGATGATGGCAAACGTGAACTCAGCTTCACCATAGCCCTTAACGCCAAAGAGATTGGTGACCATAATAAACACTAAAAATAGAGTGACAAACGGGGCTCGCGGCATATCCTGATCCCAGTAGTTCAAGACTATAGAAGCCGCGATGACTTCAAGCGGCAATACTACAACCCATTGGAAGGCATAACTAAGAAACATGTTAGTACGATAAACTGCACAATGTTGGAGATTGTGACGTACTTCCAGCCCATGGCAAATCCCCAAGAGGGGTCGAGAAACCTAGTTGAATAAGAAGCGAAGGAGCCAGCAACAGGGAAGGCTACAGCAAGTTCGCCCAAGGCCTGGCACGTGCAATACAGCATAAAGCCAATGACAGTGAAGGCAATCAGCACCGAAGCAGGACCTCCAGCTTGTAAAGCCTTTCCAGATGCAACGAAAAGACCAGTTCCTATTATTGTATGCGAGTTAGCCAGGGCTAGAGAGACTAAGGGTTCAAGGCCATCAAAGTACCTATAGAGCCACCGATAGCAATCATTTGCAAATGGCGGCCCTTGAGTTTGCGGGCTAAAGCAGAATGTGACGTCTGCAAAATGCTCATCTCAATGTCGTAGTAGTGGCCGCCATTTGCCAATGTTGCCGCCCGAATTTGGGCCTCTTCCTTTGGATCTCTGGGGGTGATGCGCAGAGTAGGATCGCGCTTGAAGCTGTCGATGAAGCTAGATAGGAATGGCTCTTTCGGCTTAACATCGTACATGGGCTCGCGCAGGGTAAAGCTGGTGTCTAGAGCCCATAATTCGTTGCCAAGCTTGAGCTCGTTGAGCTCGATATCCCGTTTTGAACGTCGTAGATGTCTCATGTCGGCAGTAAGACTGAAGAAAGTGGAACGATTCAGAAAGGAGGAAGGAGGGTAGGGTGTCTTTGCAATCGGCTATCGTTGATACGCAAAAAGGCGAAGATGATGCAACCTGAGGTACTACTTATTTGCTAAAAGATAAGGGAAATCGAGCAGTAGAATAGGTTCTGCAAGGAGCCCATAAAGTTGTAGGTAAGAATACTATAAATCTATGTTGTGCAACGTCGTCAAGATGTAGTAGCGTGCATGTATATCGTCACTATCGGCAGTTTGGTTTTCTCAAGGGATATCCGCCGAGGTCAATCTTTTTCTTTTCAGGTGCGCGTATTCGAGGGCATCGTAGTCTGGCTTTCTCTCTGAAGCGACAAATCGGAGGGGAAGAGAGGAGGCCGACAGACACGACGAAAGAAGAAGCAAGTTCGTTTTTGCGAATTCAATCAGATTCGACTCAGCCTAGCATTAAACGCGATCCATGTCCCCACAAGATGTATAGTCAGACCAACCGCAAGTGATAGAGAAGCCTGTCGGACGATTAGAGTCTTGGTGTTGCTGCTGTCCGCGGGTTGATGAGAAAAATATGAATCTTCGACCAAAAGACGAGATAGGCGGCGCGCAAGATCGCAGTACGTCGAAAAACAGCGAGAGAAAAGGAAAACTGCTGTGCACCGATAAAAGTGGACGTAGCCTCACCAAATAAATTCGCTAGGAGAAAAAGAAAAAGAATATGACCCAAGCTTTACTAAAAAGCCAGCAAACGCCAGTCGTCTTGAGCCATTAAGCAGGCTTCTGTCTTTGGTGCTATGCCTCAAATAGCGTCTTTCAGTTTCAACAGAGGAGCCAAGGCATGCAAGTGGCCCGGGCTGCGAGGCAATGGATGGCCAAGATGGCACTCTAAATAAAGACATGTCGCGATGCCCTTATTGGGGCTGTCTATGGGAAGAGGATGGAAGAAGAAGCAGAATAGCTGCTGTCATGATGAGGAGCACATATGTTTTCAAGCTTGTAAAGTGACAAAGAAGGGCAATAAAGATGGAAAGAACAAAGGAAAAAAAAAGTGAAAAAAAGCGGGAAAAAAACCAACCGCGAAAATTTCTCACCATCCACGTCAAACGGGCCAGTATAGCATTAGGAAGCCTTCAAGCCCTGCCTAGACTCTCAGTCTCTCGTTTTCGCTTTCCTTTACTCTTCAGCTCCCGCTTGAAGGCTTTCTCTCGCCTGCCTCAATATCTCGTTGTTCCCGTCGCGATCGATCAAATGACCACCAAGCCGCCATCGTCATTTTCTACCTGTGGCAACAGGCTTAGGCTCACCCCTGCACCCTGTCTGTCTTGGTTCTTTTTTTGTCTTCGTCCAATCCATCGTTCCTTTTGCAGCTATCCCCATGGCATGTCACAGCCCAGCTAATCGCGATAGGCTACTTTACCGGGACAGAAGATTCGTCCATAGTTCCACGACAAGTCCGAACCCGAATGGCAATAATACTACGTTCAGGGGGCCCCCTCTGCCAGCAAGCAATTCTGGTTACTAACCGTCTTGCTCCTCCGATCGTCCACCGCCTTTTCCTCTAGCTTTGTAATATAGACTTGGCCGGGCGCGGACGCTCTTCTTGTTGTCGTCGTCGCCCCTCTCCAATGCTAAGAGTTGGCCCGAGTTTCTGAGGACTTCCCAGCTCTGAGCCTCATATTTGCCCAAGGCAGTCATCCCGTCCCTCCAGAAAGGGAGACAGGCCTTGTCATCTTGTGAGACAGACTACATTGCCCTTTGGCTCTTCACGGAAAAAGGATCCGGCACCCCCTTCTAGAAATCTCTTAACGCGGTCATGCACATAATACAGACGAAGCTAGCCAGGGGGGTCTATTGTTTTTAGGCATTTCGCCCCACGTAGCCGTAACGCTCCGGATATAACGACTCATTGTTTCCTGTCTCCAGGCGAAGCTACAAAACCCCGGCTGCATCCCGATCTCGCGCTTGTGAGACTCGTCGCCGACCAGGGAGCCTGTGGCTAACGAAAAAGTCCCGGAAACAATGAATACTGCCTTTGACAAACAGTGCAGCTTGTCGATTTGCACCCCGCTGAAACTTGGCCTGCGTTTCCCTAGTGCTAGGCAGGCTTGCTTTCTGCTCCATAACTATCCTGCTCTCTTTCCGAGAGTACCCGATATAGGCTTATAACACAAAGTCGCCAATAACCATGTTAGTTGTGGTACATCTTAGCCAAAAACGGAAACATATACGCTGCGAGCACATTTGAAAACAAAATTCTACAAGGCCATATAAATTATTTGGTTGTATCATTCAACGTCTACCTACTGGTCTACGTAAATTCAAGAAGAAGAAAAAACTGCAGGAAGCAACTTGGGAAAGTAGCAAATGCTAACCCAGTCAACTACAGTCATCGGCGTGTCTGCTCGCTGCCACAACTTGTACCAAGTGCGAGAAAGCAAAACGAAAGTCTCAGTCCGCATTAGCCTGGCGATGATGGACCGGGATTTTCACAAAAGGGGCATGTGACCAAAAATGCGACCAACCATTGCAGAGCCTCCTTTTTAGATGCACTACCATTATCTTGTCTAGCCTCTCCCATCTACCCATAACTCCTATTATTTGTTTTCGCTACTGGCTTAAAACTTTTCAGTCCAGATGACTACATGCGTGTCCTGAGGCCAAAACGGGGAGGGGTGGGCTATCGTTGTCCCTAGCAAGCAACAGCTCCTTGCTATGGATGGTGACTGATAATTCCAATTTTATGACATTTGCCTCAGGCCCTCAAGATAGAGCCCGCAGTATGCTCGCCGTCCTCCTTATTGAGGAAAAAAAGGAAGTAGTGAAACTTCTGTTCCGGTTCTTAGCGTATGCGTGTCTTTGTTTTTGTAATCAAATATATAACCACCTAAGTTTCCGTTGGGAGCCCATACCTGAACTCAAGTCCTCATACACATCGCCGCCCACTCCCACCATACACATATCGCTTTAGTCATCATACACTCTTAGGCTTCATAGCTATTCAACAAAGTACCCTACATCCATCATGTCTTACAGCAAACTAGGGGGACGCTTCTGCTCTGTCCATGTTAAGCAAAGCCTCCCTCGTCGTTTAACATCCAACAGCTACTACACAAAGCTTGCTAGCCCATACGCTTGCCAGAGCAGCCTTCGGCGAGGCTTTGCCTGTACGGCCGCCAGCCACATGCGTGACTTCTTCCCTGCCCAAGAAACAAAGGCCATCCGCACAACACCGCCAGCTTGGCCCCATCATGGCTATACCTATGACGAAATGCTCAAGGTTGTTCCAGGACACCGTAAGCCTCGCACCGCTGGCGATTGGGCAGCATGGAAATTTGTTCGTCTCTGCCGGTGGGGAATGGACTTCGTCACAGGCATGAGCAAGGCCCAAAAAGCCCAAGCCAATGTGCCAGCAGGACAGGTAGTCACTGTGAAGCCACTGACGGAGGCTCAGTGGGTAAGTAACACCCTCCTACTGCCATCCTCAGTACCAAATGTCGTAGTCTGCTTCTAACATTCGTCTTTCTCGTCCCCCTTCTCTTCTAGCTTATTCGCTTCATTTTCCTCGAAAGCATTGCCGGAGTTCCAGGCATGGTGGCCGGCATGCTCCGCCACCTTGGATCTATCCGCCGTTTGCGCCGCGACAACGGTTGGATCGAGACCTTGCTTGAGGAAAGCTACAACGAGCGTATGCATCTGCTTACGTTCCTCAAGATGTGCGAGCCCGGCCGCTTCATGAAACTCATGATTATTGCTGCCCAGGGCGTCTTCTTCAACGGCATGTTTTTGCTGTACCTCATGTCCCCGCGCATCTGCCACCGCTTCGTTGGCTATCTGGAGGAAGAAGCCGTTCACACCTATTCCTGGTGTATTCAGGAGATTGAGGCAGGACATTTGCCAAAGTGGACAAACGAAAACTTCCGCATTCCAGATATTGCCGTGTCGTACTGGAACATCCCGGAGGGCCACCGCACCATGAAAGATCTGATTTACTACATCCGCGCTGATGGTAAGTGCCTTTTTTTCCTTTCCTTGCTTGTGGCATACGAGCAGTCCGCTAACCTTTTGTGCCTACAGAGGCTACTCATCGTGGTGTCAACCATACTCTAGGAAATCTAGAGCAGAACACTGACCCGAATCCGTTTGCCAGTGTCTACAAGAATGTTCACAACAAGCCCAACCCGACCCTCAAGCCCAGCGGCTATGAGCGCAACGACGTTATATAAATGGCGTGAGGCTGCGTGTGTTTTATTGTTATGATGGTGCACTACAAAGTCGTAGTGAAAACCCCTTTGGTAGGGGTATGTTAGACAACTCACCACTCTGTGATTTTTTTATTGGTTTTTTTCTTCAATGTACAACGAATAGAGCTTTATATCAGCATAAGTAAGTAGTTTTTTTCTTTGATCTTCAGCCTTGGCGTTCCGTTCTCTCTCTGCAGTGTGCATTCGCGGCTACAAGACTAGACTAACTATAGCTAGCCACCGTGTATAGCACTTAATGTAACCGGATCTAACGTTAAACATTGTATGCGATAGACAGGGATATCATATGGAGGCCTCCTAACTTAAGGGGTCTTTTATACATTTTCACGTGAAGAAGCGAAAGCCTGTCTGTATGTTGTGAACCACACAGTAAGCAGTTAAGTCTAGTGAAACCCTAAGCTAGATGTGCAGGATCACATGATGCTTGTCAAAAGTCTGCCTTGCCATGCCCGGCCTGGCTAGCAGTACCTATATTCTTCGTCTCATCTCTTCTATATTTGGAAGCAGGCGTTAGATACGAAAGCAACCCTACGGCTGCCGAGGTATTCATCCAGTTCAGGTGATCTCAAGGCCTACCAAACCACAATGCAAAGCATGCAACTGTATACCAGATGACGCAAGTCATCAGGCAGTCAAAGAGAGACCCCTTCGTATTTCCTATCGGACGGGCTTCTTTTCAGACTGAAAATAGCTGTAGGCGAGGGGGAAATAAAGACACGGGAACTTGCCCCTCTTCGTTAGCATCAACATGGGGCTGCATATACTTATGCACACATGCATATCGATAACAGCATAAGAGATAAATGATGACCCATACAGTCATGGAAGCATAGGAACAGGGCAAGCCTAGAACCTGGCCGGGATGTCATGATGTGGGGGGAGAGAAAGAGAAAACAAAATGTTTGGCAGACAATACCATAGCTCGTGAGTTGGCGCAGTCAGAAATAACAGAATCACAAGAGGAATAATCACCAGAAAGGAAATAGATGTGGAAGCTCGAGTACAGTACGGGTCGGCATTCCTCTCTGCTTGCTCTCAACCGAAGCCACAATCTCAGTCAACCACCTGAAGCAAAGGCTGAGTCGACGTAGATGAGCTGTGGAGAACTGCAAGTATATCTATGTTGTACGTGTGTATGTGACGCCCTTTTTAAGCGCCAGCAAGCGACTCGTTCTCTACTTTTTTGCTCTCGCCCTGCCACTGCCACTGCCACTGCAAGCTTTGTCTCTTTGTTTTGTCTTCCTAAGCTTTGTTCTTTTGCAATTATCATGTTGGCCGTTTGTTGGGACCAGCTTCAGGAAAAGAAGGGGAACAATGAAGAAAATAAGAATGAGAGACATGCACTAAGGATTTGTTGTTGCACTGCCACAAAGACTAGAGATGGGGGGGGGGGGGGGGGGATGAAGCCAGGTTTCAGGAAGAGGACCGAAGAAATACGGGGAGAAGGGAAAACCTCCACAAGACAAGACAGAGCATTTGTTTTGCTTGGTGAAATATTTTTGTCGAGACGAGTATGCAAACTTTTCTTGCCGTTACTGGTCTAAGCATCGAACTCGCATGGCTTGGCTTCACATCTTTCTCGTCTTGGCTCATGCAGTCTAGAAGCAAGACAAGGCCCTTTACCACCGTAGACACCGTTTTCCACGCTTTCTAGAAGCCCAATGAACAACAGGGGGTCCATTAACACCAAGAAATAAGACAAGAGAAGCAGCATTAGCGAGCATAATAAACCAAGGTTAGCCTATATGCCGGCTTAGGCTAGACCAAGTGCTGGCCTGTTAGATGCTTCTGAGAACGAAATACGCTACGAACTCTCATACTATTGCCCAGTAACAACCGTCTTGACAACAAATTCCCGGGCGATTCACGAGCAAGTTGAGCTTGTCTAGTCTAATCATGGCAAGAAATCGGGCACAAGGCAGCCAAAACTACAGACACAATGCTGTGCAGTTTTCCTGGATGGCGATCCCCGAGAACGCTTGATAAATGCCCATGGTTCTACTTGGCCATAGGGTTGTGTTCCTTGGTGCACTGACAATACGATAAGTAACAGCTTTTTTCAATGCATTAACATTTTATGACATATGCGATATACCTCGGGCATGGCGGCCAGGTGTATCAGCTTCCAGACCCTTCGTGGAAGCAGAATCCAGGGCCCAAAACGCCGCGATCACCTTGTTCCCTCGCTGTCGTGAGTGCATGAGCCAGGTATAAATCTTCACAAGTTCTATGATGGGGTCATCGTTAGCGTGCATCCTATGGACTTAGCCTCTGTAACTAGCTCGGAGCTACCAGTGGTCGCTTCTTTTGCGTTTCCCTGTCTATGGTCCGTAGGCTTTTCTTTCACATAGCACAAGAAGCCCATTGACATCATGGCTCCTAAAAGGAGCATGGCGTTGATGGATGAAGAAGACTCAGGCTTTGGACTCGAGGTCTGAGGGTGGGGGAAAGAACCCGAGATTATTGTGTGGGAGCCAGCCCAAAGCAGAAGGCAGGGAATAGACCAAGACGGCCAAAAACCGACTATATCAGGGGGTCGAGGGCAACTTCCAGTTGGTGGCCATCGGCTTCGAGCAAGTGTACCAGCACTGCAGCTCTTTGATCGATGGGATACAGTAGACTTTATCCCCCTATTACTGTGTACTCTATAGCATTGTGTGCTGTTTCATGGCCGTGCGACTTCCGTAAGGCTACACGATGCACAGCAATAACAAGCTGTGTGACGTTTCGACAAGAATAATACGGCGTCTTCTTTGACATGAAACAGACTGCTGGTTTGAGGAGAGTTTCTTGTCTTTTTTTTTTTTCCCTATTTTTCTCCTATTTCCTCACGTTCCCTGCTTCGCTCTGTGCTGGCTCTGGTCGAGCGGGGTACTTGGTATCTGCGGCAGTATACGATGTGGTCCCAAGTACTCCGTGCGGCGGGAAAAAATCGGACGCCAGCTACTGTATGAATATGCGCCCTCAAAAAGGCTACAAATAAGAACAGAATAAGACGAAGACGGGTCTTATGGCCCGTTCTGGTCATTGCCCAGAGCCTGCCTGGTCTTTCCTTTGCCAGCACCGAGACTCCATTTAAATTTCCAAAAAAGGGCTGCGACAAAGTTCCTGCCCTTTTTGAGTGAGTGTCTGTAATGTATGCACCATATCATATCACATACACACCCATATGCAATTGCACATAAATATGGTTCGTCACTTTGGGGTTTCGCGCATCTACATTGGGACGCACTATATTAATACATGCACATTTCATTTAACGCCTTTGCTAGGCCGGTTTTTCGTTTGTTCGCTCGCTTGATTGCTTTTGGGGATGAGTGGAAAAGGGAAGGAGCGCACGGGGAGAATATGTAGTTGCTAAGTCCCAAGATCTGTTTCCACCTTCCCTTTCTGAACTACTTCTCTTCCTCTTCTCCTCCACGAATTTCCATCTCTTCTTTCGCACTCCCTTCCCTATTTTCTTCCCGTCCATCCTGTTTTTATTTATATATATTTTTATTGGCCGCTCTTTCTTGTTTCCTACCCTGTTCTCTTTATTCCGTTTTATTAAACAAAAAAGTAGTTTTCTATTTTTCTTTTGTTTATATTACTTGGGAGTAACCGACCCTTAAGCTTGTCCCTAACCCTCGTGCCCTTTTTTATCATTTCTCCCACCCTTCACACACACTCTTGTTACTGCCCGCTATTTCTCCCCCTCTTTATTTCCTCTTTGACTCTCTCTTCTTTTTACATCATTCCTTCGTATCAACGAACTACGACGCTGTTTCCAAAATTTCGAGTGCATATACACAAGCCCTATTGGACGCCGTTCTTTGTCTTTGCAGCAGTATTTCCAGCTGCTCAATCTTCTCTTATTTATCTGCAAAATCTACCTACCGCCTTGTCTACACTAAAAAAACATATATCAGACAAATAATAACTCGCTCTAAATCCTCTGCTACTGAAGCTTCCTGTCTTTCTTCGCTGTCTTCTCTTCGGCTTCTCTCTACCACCACTACTACACTGCACCCCAGCCGTCCAAAACTTGCACTGCCTCCTCACTCTCTAAGCGACTCTGCCTTTCCACCTCCAGGACACTCGCCTTAACCATCAGCAAGGCAACTTATTATCTTCCTGCTTTGCTTGGAATTCGGCAGCCTGGTCGCTTGTCACACATCCTGGCTTGTGTCGTCGTCATCGTCTGTTCTAATCCGTCTTTGCCTCCTCTTCTCTCTTTCTCCCGTCCTGCAACCAATAAGATCATACACAGTCTTATTCCCATGGATCCCCAGCGTCAAAACCATAGTCGCTCAGCGTCCTCCGCCGGCCTCAACGACACCTTTATAAAACAAGATCCAGCTACCTCTTGTCCCACTACCATTGACATTCCGCCCCCCTCTTCCATTGGACTCGGTCTTTGTCTAGACTCCCAAGTTACCCCGTCTTTCGATCAGCCCCCCACCAGCTTCTTCCTTACTCCACCTTCGTTCATGGGAGACCAAGGCCCAGTTGATCCATCAATGGCTCTCACTCAAGCTGCGCAGTCGCAAGCCTTTTCTGGCCCTGACTATACTGATGCGGACTTCTCCTTGTTTCCTCCCACAGGCCTTCACACGAATGACCCCGCCTTTGACCAGCCGCTTTTTGAGCAGGTTATCAATTCTGGTATAACGTCGCCCCAGATGAACCCGTCTTCACCAACCGCCGCACACCTTCTCAAGCCCGAGCCGCATGCCTCCCCCGCTATGATGCACAACCACTTTTCCTCTCCTCCTGGCGGCCATTCTCGCAACGCTTCTCTGGGGCCACAAGACGCTCTATTTATGGGACAGGACTGGTCGGGTGCGTCCTTCCAGGGCCATCGCCGCTCTCCATCCGAGTATTCCGATGTTTCCAGCGTTGGTGCTCCATCGCCTCTCATCACTGCTGTGGATGCCTTTGAAAATGCCATGGATCCGCGCCATTCACCAATGCAGCGCCCTATCGATGCCACCGGAATGTATCAGGATGTCGACGTGCGCATTGGCAACCTCAACTTCTCGGATCCACAGCATAGTCCTAACATCGTTCCCGGCGCGAGTCCTTCCCATAGCCCCGCTATTTCCCCGCGCATAGTACCCGTGACTATGTCCACAGACCTGGGCTCTCCGTCGAGTTTTGGCTTGTTGAATAGCGCCGGCCCTTATACTCCAACATTTAACCCGATGTCGCCTACGCCAGAGACCTTTCCCCATATGCGCAACGCCTCCGTAGACATGTCTCAAATGGCACCGCCTGCCATTAATATCCAACTGGCACCCGCACCAAAACCTCTCGACGATCAAAGCCAAGGTCAACCCATGAATTCATCATCCTTGACGCCTCCAGACAGAGGTGAGCACTGTATATCCAACCAGAACCCCGCCATTTCAACCACTAACCATCTTCCTTTCCTCCAGGTCGTACCCGCCCTCGGTCTGTGACTGATCCCTATAATGCATCGCTCAGAGCGGGTAATAATACACTGTCTCCGAACCTTGCGGCCTCAATGTCTCGCGATGGCTCCCGATCGGTATCCCCCGGCAGTCGAAACTCTAATATGTCGCCTTCACGTCGTCGGCAATCTACATCTTCTGTTCCCAACAATGTGATTGCACTGCGCCTAGCTGACCCGGAGTACCAAAACTCTTCAGAGAACGGAAACTCGCGACGCATACAAAAGCACCCTGCCACCTTCCAATGCACACTTTGCCCCAAGCGCTTCACCCGTGCCTACAACCTCAGATCCCACTTGCGCACCCACACCGACGAGCGGCCTTTCGTTTGCACCGTCTGCAGCAAAGCTTTTGCTCGTCAGCATGATCGCAAGAGACACGAGAGTCTGCATTCTGGAGAAAAGAAATTTGTGTGTAAAGGTGACTTGAAGGCCGGTGGCTCCTGGGGCTGTAGCAGGCGCTTTGCTCGTGCAGATGCTCTTGGAAGACACTTCCGTTCGGAGGCAGGGCGGGTTTGCATCAAGCCGCTACTTGATGAGGAAGCCCAAGAACGGCAACGTGCCTGGCAGGAACAGCAGATGGCACAGAACGTGTCACAGCCTATGCCGCCTCCGCAGATGATCGGACCCGACGGGTATCCTATGGATGATTCAGGCGGATACGCCCTGCCACAGGCACTTTTGGCACAGTATCCGGCTTTAGCTCAAATGAATTGGTCGCAAGTTGGGCCTAACATAGACGAAGATATTTCAGGCCGTTCGTCCTTTGAAGCTAGCGACTACGAAGAAGCGGATGAAGGCGGTTATGTCAGTGGTCCGGGAACGGGCTTCGGAGATGGCAGCATGCCGCAGGGTTATGGTGATCTCAACTATGCCAGCGATTACGGACAGAGCAATCACCGATAAGCCTCAACTGAGGCTCACTGTCGTTAAATTCACGGCCTCATGCATTTCGCGAATATGCAGTCCAAATCTATGCCTCCTTTGTTTTTTCTTTCCTTTTTCGATCATGTAGATGTACATATCGTTTGCTCTATTTCTGTTTTCCATCAGCGACGCTAGAGTTCATATGGTGTCGCATTGCTTTTTTTGTTATTTCATTTTCTTTTCTTTTACTGCTAAATACTCATATAGACGGAATCGATTGTGTTTGGGATTTGACGGACTGGGATAGGAACAAGTGTGTACATTTGCACATACAGTCATGAATGAATAAACACTTAGACGCAATAAAATGAACGCATATGTTACAAGGTATGCTAATAGTAGTCCGAATAGCAGCCTAATCATATGACACGGTGCAAATCGGATACCGATAGTTGTGTACGTAAGTATTGTACATGTGCTCAGGGGCAGGGCAGAACTATGTTCTTACCAAGACCAAAACGTACGATATCAGCCATGTGCCTCAGCTTTACTAAGCATGGTCAGCTGCAAAGGCTCTCCTTATGGGGGCAGAGAGTATACAGCGTCTCTTGCATGAATTAGCTTGTCCCAAGTTTCTTTACTCGTGCATGTAGAGTAATACATCGGGTTTGCACATTGTCCCTAATGCCGTTCAACCTCCCTACCTGGTAGCAATTCAATTTTGCCCATGTACAGTTTACCCGGCATATACCCCCAGGCTCTTGCAACTTCCCTGAATGCACCCCTGAGAAAAAGCCGACTGACTTTTCTGGAGCCATCTCGCCACTTTCTTCCAAGTCGTGTACAATTTGGCAGCTACCAACATTGTCTCTTTCCTTCTCTTATTTAGCTTTTTTTTTAACCTTTGCTTTTCTCTTCATACCTGGCAGAAAGACATTCCTTTTTTCTTCTTCTCTTGCTCTTTAATTTAGTAGTTGGTTGTCTTTCTTTTTTTTTATCCTTCCTATACCTAATATTCCCCTTTTTTTCTTTTCTTTTCTTCTTTCTCTCCTTCATCAGGTTTCGGCTCGAACCGCCCTTTTCTACTCTGTTTATATTTTGCTCTTGTTTGCTTGACTATACACAATGCCTGCCACTCGACCAACGTTTACACGCGCCGAGATTGAGTCGCACAACTCGCCCAAGTCATGCTTCATGACTATCAACAACAAGGTCTATGATGTGACCGATTTCGTCGACGACCATCCCGGCGGTGCCGAACTCGTACTTGATTATGCCGGCAAGGATGTTGCCGCCATTCTGCAAGACTCCGACTCCCATACCCACTCCGAGGCGGCGTATGAGATCCTTGACGAATGCTTCGTAGGATATGTGGCTGACAAAGACATCTCCGACAAGACCGATGGCCCTCAAGACACCGACATGATCTATGAAAACGGCCGCTGGGTTCACTCGCGCACAGGCATGGCAACCGAGGACGATCTGAGCAAGGACACAGATATATCAGACGATTACAAGAAACACAAGTTCCTCGACTTGTCCAAGCCGTTGCTCATGCAGGTCTGGTTCGGCGGCTTCTCCAAAAGGTTTTACTTAGAACAAGTCCACAGACCCAGACACTACAAGGGCGGGGCGTCGGCACCGCTGTTTGGAAACTTCCTTGAGCCGCTGTCTCTAACCCCTTGGTACGTCGTGCCTATCGTTTGGCTGCCTGCCGTTGCCTATGGCCTGAATACCGCACTACAGGGCGAGTCTCCTTTGACAATTTTCAAGCACTGGCTTTTCGGCTTTAGTCTCTGGTCTTTGATTGAATACGTGCTTCATCGCTTTCTCTTCCATTTAGATGAGTATGTCTTTCTGCTACACAAAGTAGCATAGCTCCTCGCTCCCTCCCTTCTACCCCCCAATGCGCCCTAATACTTCTCTCATCATGCTAACCTTCTCTCCCCGTCTCTTTAGGTGGCTTCCCGATAACCGTGTCGCACTTACCTTGCATTTCCTTCTTCATGGTGTTCACCACTACCTACCCATGGACAAGTATCGCCTTGTCATGCCCCCTGCACTGTTTGTCATCCTTGCCACGCCCTTCTACCGTCTATCAGTTGCCATCTTCACGTATTCATGGCACTCTGCCGTAGCTGTTTTCTGCGGCGGCGTCTTCGGCTATATCTGCTACGACCTTACGCACTACTTCTTGCATCACCAGAACTTGCCTCTATGGTACAAGGCTCTCAAGAAGTATCACCTTGAACACCACTTCCTTGACTACGAGAACGGCTTCGGAGTTACAACCCGATTCTGGGACCGTGTATTTGGCACGGAGCTTGTCGAGGCCGGAAAGAAGAAATAAAAAAAAAAGACATGAGCAAACTGAGGCTTGGATGTTACTGGTCACATACAACACTTAATCTGTTCCCAGTGATCAAGACATTAGCATCTCCTTTTATCGCGGATTTTCTTTCTCTCTTTTCTATTAAACCTTTTATATAATCTGTTTTCTTCAAGTCAGTCGCATTTCAGCCCGTGGCCACTTTCTTCTCTTCTCTCCTTGTGTTGTCCTTCTCCATTCTATTCAGATGACTTGGGCCAGGCCTCCTCGCACAGTATCTGTATTTTATCTTCTCTCCGATTTCTTCGGATTAAACGGTTGCAGTCAAATGTCTTGACACACGAGGCTCTCTGCAGGCCCTTTGTCCCTGTTTTCTGTTTTCCTCTCCTCTCCTCTCCTCTCCTCTCCTCTCCTCTCCTTCTCAATGTTTTTGCCAAGATACGACGTAATGAGGTTGCCCCGGCTTATATTGTACTGTACATGTTTCTCACTTTATCAATTATTCTTTATCCTCTGTCTCTTTTGTTTTCTCGTACATCTGGATTTTAATTTTTTTATTGGATAGGGGGGCCTGTTCTTTTGTTTTCATTTAAAGAACCGCCTGTAAACATCAATCTTCTTACTTTGGTGTTAATGAACCACTACTTATTTAATATCATATCTAATCTATTTCTCACCCCTAGATCAGCCGTTGTAGTAGATAAGTGATATGATGGTGTGGTCAAAGTGGCCTGATTTTTCTGGTGACTTTTCAAGCATATTACACCATCGACACTTTCAGCGTCTGCCTTGCTGACAATATTAATAATGGCACTATGAATGTGCTTGTCTCCATGTTCCGTTACCGCCAATTTTAGACCGAAATTCACTAACGCAGTGCTTCTGGTGCGTAGCTTGCTTGTTTTTCGTCGGAACTCTGCTACACAAGCATTCTTGCGGTAGATTCGTGCTACATTGGAGTATGGGATTATATAGGTGACAATTTATTTATATTCCGATCTTTTTTAGTAAATTCTATTGTGTTGTGCTGTAGTTTCCATTTCTCAGTCTCATTCATGGCTCATCCATGATCACTCCCTTCCATATCACACAGCATCTATCATGTGTAAACACAGATAGTACTAGCTCATTAGATGAACCACCTGCAAATCTTGTAGCATTCCACTGAATGCAGTCTCGAAGCCATCAGCCCCCTTTTGGCTTGTGTCTCACGCTAGTCAGGCTCTTCTTAGTTACACGGGGCTTTTCCAAGATCCTGTTTCTTTCATTGTGACTCTGTCATGGCGAACGATCTATGGAAAGTCTTATAAATAAGCCTTTGCGGCGCCTGTCTACTTTGTAAGGGCAAGGACTAAGTTATCCCCAGCATCCTAGTGCTGTCGTCCCATTGCCGTGGATTTAAGCCCTAACCCTATTGGCCCATAATGAAAGATTCCTAATTCCGCTCCTCATAAATCAGAGTGGGGTTGTCTGTTTGATTGGTTCCAAGCCTATTCACTTGCTGTCTTGCTGCTAAAGATCCCTACTATTAGAATGTCAATTACCCCACAGTACCTTCTGTTCCTGCCTTCCTACCTTTGTTGGCCTCGTTAGCTTTGGTGTTTTTTTTTTCTTCTCTCTTTCGCCCTCGGCACTTATTTGTCATTTTGAGATCTGCCGTGCGATATCACACAGATGCTAGGCCTAGCTTGAATGTATATTTTTGGGTTTCTAATTCATGAAGTGCAAGGTTAGGCCCTAGTCAGCTGAGAGGTATTATTACTATTCTTACTTGGTATATGAGAAGATTCTGCACTGCATGTTGGTGTGGTAGAAGTGGTTATATATGGACAGGCTGGGTGTAGCTAAAGTACCTTGGAGAAAATAGCCTAATGGAGCATGTGGATGGCGCATGGAGATGGTTTACTGGCTAAGAGGAAACTTGATGTATGTGCTTGAGTAGATGTGTACACAAGTACAAAAAAGTACACATAGGCAACACTGGCTAAGCTGTCAAAAATTAAACAGCGCAAAGACCCCGCGAAACGAGCAACCCCCTGTGGTCTTGCTGAGGATCCTGTCCCGCAAACAAAGTGAACGTTAATTTAGCTTCAACACAACCAAGACACCTGTGAATCACCGGGAGCCAGGCCAATGAACATGGTATGTGCCTTGTTGCTGCATATGACGTTAATATGGAATGCATGGGCTCTGGAGGATGTCCCCCAGACCAAGTGAAACTGGTTTATCTGCCGAAGATTGAGAAGGCTCCTCCCTGGCATTGGCGTTTTTTTCTTGGTAGCATCTTCTGATGGCATTCGGGCTTTATTCTCATGCAGCCTGCATTGCGGGAGAAATAGGGGTGGCGTTGGTAAACCTGTGCTAGAGCCAGGTCCTAAACCTTGATCTCGGTTCGTTGCGTGCTACTCCCTTGTCGCCGGGAGCTTTGCTGCCCTTGTTGGCGAGCTAGCTAGTTTCATGATGATGTCGATGGTGTAAAGGGCCGTCCACGTGTAGGTCGCATCGTGTTGCATGCGTCGCGCAGGCCTGGATCACGGCCCACAGCAGAGTTCAAGGGTGGAAGCATTGTTCAGACTATAGCTCGGTAGCGATCCGGAGAAGAGGAGGGGCTACGAATCAGTGCGATCCATGCTGAGCGTGCTGGTGTTGTTTGTTGGGGCCTGAAGTTCATCAAACTGCAGGGCTGTAAGCTTGAGTTTAGGCCAGAGGGAGGGGTGTTTAGGGCTTATGGAGTTGGTTCTTCTGCACCCCCTTTAAAAGTGAGCGCTAGAAGATTCAAAGATTCCCCCTGAAATCAGCTCGTGGGCTCTGGCAGGTTCCATTTTTATGGGCCTCGAACCTTTTCGGTTTCGTGGTTTCGGCAGAACCTCAGGACCCCCTTTCAGATAAGAGCTAGGAACCCCCCCAGCACTGGGCTTGTCCTGTATGCTTCTGGGGGTTGCCTTGTGTAGTTTCCTAGTCTTTGGTTGTGCCCCACTTTAAACATTTGACTAGAGTCTATTTACGTCCTTTTTTGTTTCCTTCCGCCAGAAAAGCTTTGTCGCGACTGAGACTGAAGTTGGTTGGCCTTGTCGACTTAGATCTGACGTTCCGCGAAAAAAAAAAGCCTGTAGCAAAGGAGACAAGGCTTCAGAGTTGCGCAGGTAGAGATAAATCCAAGGAAATTTGCGAATAGCTTCACCTATAAAATCGCATCAGATAGCAAACGCAACGTGTATAGTACGGAGGAAATCGCTGACTAATATTCGGCGCGTAAACTCAAGGAGAAACTCTGTGTGAGAGAGCAACTGCGCTGAGCAAAATGGTGTACTCGCATCTTTTCTGAAAGCTAATGCAAGGCCAGCAGGTGTCAAGGCAATTACTCCCACCTACCTTGTGAACACGCGCGCACTTTCCTTGTGTTCTTCCGTCGTTTCCCCGTTTTCCGCTTTATTCACTTCCCGTCTTTCTTTGTCCCGCACGCCTTTTCTGACTTTTTTCTCTCTTCTCTTTTCATCTTTCTCCAACACAAACCTCTTCCCTTTTTTTTTTCTCTCTCCCTTTTCCTAACTCCCCCTCAAAACCGCGACCACAAAAAAACGCCGGCGCTGTCTTGCAAAACTTTGTTGGGCTTTGTTCACTCGCGCACTTTTCATTTCAGCTCGCCATCAATTTATCGCCAATTTACTTCTTTTATTTCGCATTGTATTTTTTTTTCTTCTTTTTTCGACTTTGTTCGCTCGCTCACTGATTCGATCGGCTGGTTCTCCCTCGGTGTTCGGTTTTTCTTCCCTCCTTCTCATCTCCCTCTTCGTTTTTCTCTTTGGTCCTTCTCTCTCCCTCTATTTCTTTGAATCCGCGTTGCCCTTCCTTCGCTGAGCTGGCGCCCCCTCTCCTTGATCACGTCACTCGGGATTGTAAAGAACGATACTCATCCCGATAAATCGCGGGCTTTATTTTATATTGATTATCATTGTACTCCCGGCCAGCTAATAGACGACAAATTCCGCGATACTACTCTCTCTACCCGACCTCAAAATCCTCGGCCTTGACCGGCAGTAGTTGGGCTGCGTTTTTCACCTGAGGGATCTGCTGCGACTGCGCGCCTGCTATCTGGTCTCTGTACACTGCGAAAATTCGCCATCGCTTGCATTACCTTGATCTTTGACTGCATTATTTGCGACCTCGCGACTGTCGCCTTACCAATTATCACCCCTCAATAATCTCTGGCAAATAAGCCTACGTTTGCCTCTACCAGGTTTCATCGGTCCTCTAACCATACCCACCGCAACGCAACCTATATTATCTTGCCTTTACTATACACGCACATCCATCGGACATCACAACTGTATCGTCGGGATTTTGCGATCTTTTTATTTCTATATTCTACTTCGCTTAGTTTGGCTTGCGTGGTTTTTCGCTTGTTATTCTTTTCTCTCTTCAAGCGTTTCCAGCGCGGCCTAACTTAACTGCAGAAAACTCTTCTGTACAGCCCCAATTTCTAATTCTCAAGGTGGCGGCTGTAACAATCTCATACGCCGACGTCGTCTTTGACGATCGCCTGTGCGAAGCATCATCCTTCTCATCGTCAGCTACTAGCCTTCTCCCAGACCAAGACCAAGACCCAGAATTTGATTTCAGTGCGGGTTCCGTTGCTTCTACGTCCCATCCGGACACCCCCGTTTTCCACCACACACCCGCAAACACCGACCCAATTCAGGAGGAGACCTTCTCTTCCGGGCCACACGCAAAGTCGCTGATGATGGCGCAGCTCATACCTCAAGTCGCCCCCGAGAAAAAGAGAGTCAAGGTTTATGTTCTCCAAAACAATGACTGGTACGATAAAGGCACCGGCTTTTGCACTGCGAGTTATATCCAGACTGAAGATAGCCCAGAGCCACAGCCCCAAGTTTATGTTAAAAGCGAAGAAACACCAGATACATGCCTCTTATCTACGATCATAACCAAAGATGATGGCTTTCAAAAACAGCAAGATACTCTTATTGTCTGGACTGACCCTCCGACCGGAATCGATATGGCGCTTAGTTTTCAAGAGGCTGAGGGCTGCTCCATGATTTGGAAGTTTATCAACAGTGTCAAAATGACGTTTCCACAAGATGATAAGAACATTGATGGAGACCTTGCTATGGAACTTGTCCCCTCCTCAGTGTCATTACCAACCGCAAACCTGAGCGAGCTTCAGGACATTGATCAGACCATCCGATTCCTTAGCAGCCAACAAACAAGTCGAGAAGGGCTGTGCAAGTTCATCATGACTGAGGACTATATACCTAAGCTTATCGTGCTCTTCCACGAAGCTGAAGACCTTGAGTCCCTCTCTGATCTACATCTGCTGTGCAACATTTTGAAGCAAATAATTCTCCTGAATGATAGCTTCATTATTGAACAAATAGTACACGATGATTGCATCATGGGCGTTATCGGCGCTTTGGAGTATGACCCCGATTTCTCTAACCAAAAAGCCAACCATCGACAATGGCTCAACAACCAAAAACGCTTTCGCGAAGTTGTTAAGATTGCAGAAAGTCGTATAGAGTGTAAAATCCATCAAACATATCGTCTCCAGTACCTCAAAGACGTCGTTCTCGCCCGGGTCCTCGATGACGCGACTTTTTCAATCCTCAATTCACTCATATTCTACAATCAGGTTGCCATTGTGCAACATATCCAGAGCGAGCCTGAAATTTTGAGCGATCTATTTAGCGTTTTCAATCCCTCAAGCTCATTGGCTACGCGCCGTCGTGACGCTGTGATTTTTATACAGCAATGCTGCACAATAGCTAAGAACATCGAACTCACCGCGCGCGCCTCACTTTACAACAACTTTATTGCAAACGGCCTATTGAGGGTCATCAACTACGGCCTTAAACATCAAGATGTGTCCATCCGTGTTGGCGCTACGGATATCATGGTATCAATGATTGATCACGACCCACAACTGGTTCGCAACACTATGTACCGCCAAGTTGCCGATGGCCAGCCGCCCCTTACTGATAACCTAATCGATATTCTGCTCACGGAGACCGACTTGAGTGTCAAAAGCCAGATTTCTGATGCCATCAAGGTTCTCCTTGATACCGTTACCACCAGCCCTTCACCAGCTTGCACCCAGCAAATGATGCGTATGAACCCTGAAATGGCCAACCAGCTGCGCCAGCGCCAAGCTTCGGAGCCGCTCCCACAGCAAGAGGAGTTCATTAAGCGATTCTACCTCAGCTCAGCGGAGCGGCTGTTTAAGCCTTTGATGGATGTGGAAAAGAGAAAGAATATGATGTTTAGCCTGAATGAAGCTGCGCTTTTCGGCTACTTGATAGACATCCTTATATTCTTCCTACGCCAGCATCATCTTAGCAAGTCTTTTGTCTTCAAGCATGACTTCACAATTCGTCTAACTAGGCTATTTGAGGCAAGAGAAAAGCACCTGAAGTTGATTCCAGTGCGCTTAGTACGCCACATGCTGGGCATGCGACAGGAATTTTGCCTTTCACATCTCATATCACGCGATTCCTTTGTTCCCATCTTCAACCTTCTTCGCAAAACTCTCCCCCGCGACAACCTCGTCAGCTCGGCTTGCTTTGACGTTTTCGACTACATCAATCGGGAAAAGATACATAACGTTGCAAAATATCTCGTAGAGACACATCGCGACATTATGGAATCTGATGATCTGAAGAAGTATCATGCCTTTAAGACTATGTGTGCCAACTATGACGCTAGTAAAGGCTTCACGTATCCTTTGCCGTTGACTGAGCTTGACAAAATCATGGCATCATTATTCCGCCCTCGTCAATCACCAGAATTGGTCGCTGCTACCTCGGAGGCTACAGAGCCGATGCCTACTACAGATAGTGAGTACTGGAATGCCTCCGAAAGTGAGGGTGACGGAGACATGGTTGGATCAGTTCGGTCTAGAAGCACTTCGATCATGTCAGGCAAGCCTCTTGTTGATTATCACTCTGATTCGGATTCGGATGAGAACCCTGACTCTGAAAATGTTGAGCCGGGCGAATCTATAATAGAGCTTGGTGCCGGATCAGATGATGCCGATGACTTGATCTCAGGAGAGATTGATGACGGCCATCAGGGTGGCAATGAAGATTTGAAAAATGACGTGAATCACGTGGCGGACGAGTCAACAAGGGAGAACACGCCACTAGCCCAAGAAAGCCCGGAGGATAAGACAACCCCGGAAGTTTCTACGCCTCCCCGTGTGTTAGCAAGCGAACCTACCACTCCTACATCTGAATCTCCAGGGACACCTCCTGAACAAATAGCTTTGGCGCCTGCGGAGCGGTCTTCGGAAAAGAGACGCCGTGAAGAGGAAGACGACAGCGAGTTCTCAACAACTATTAGTAAACGGCGGCTTAGTTCGTCGTCGGCAACCTCATCTGTCTCGGTGTCGAGTGGCGTTAACATACTCCGCCGCAAGACATCCTTTGTAACCAGTCCTAGTACTGGAGCCTCTAAAATCGGAATGAATGTGACACAGTCTCCCGTAACTACGGGATCCGGCGGCTCTGACACAGAGTAGATAAAATCTGATATTCTAGATAGAGGCTAGGCACTTGAACGCAACCTGGGGAGGGGAAATGACTTTCTTGAAAAGGTACAGTACATAGGGAGCCAGAGAAGCTGTAGCGGGGAATTGACGAATGAACGAAACTTTTTTCTTTTCTCTTTTTTCTTCTCCAACCTCTGTTTATTACTTGTTTGCTTGATATTTGGCCTTCGCCATCAAGATTTCTCTTATTCAATCAAGCTCTCAATACTAGCGGTGTTTTTTTCGTCCTTGCATGATGTTCTGTTGCGAGTAGTCAGCCTAGCTGTTGCTAGCCGTTGGAAAGTTGGCGTGGTTGTATATTTTTTTTTTTTTTTCTTTTCCCTTTTACTTTTCTCCTTCACAAGCTCTTTAGATCTTACGGAATGCCGGGGGAGTTGGTTCGTTGGACAACGGGGGAACATAGGAGGCTATTGTTATACCTTTCTTTCGCTCATTAATCATTATTCATGCGCCCTTTTTTTTTTTTTTTTTCATCTTCATCCACTAGTACCACCTCATTGTACGTTAATGCATACAGATATGTTGGGATTATGCGAGTAAACATAATTCATCATGTGGGTGAGAAAAGATGAATGCGATATATATGTACATGCAAATACTGGCCTGTCTACCTGGTATTTATACAACAAAAGGAACCAAATATACAAGAAAACAAAATAATGCCGCTGTCAAGACGGCTTGTGAGGGTATTGAAGAATCAAGCAAGAAGGAA
This sequence comes from Ceratocystis lukuohia, assembly GCF_044167205.1. Classification (NCBI taxonomy): domain Eukaryota; kingdom Fungi; phylum Ascomycota; class Sordariomycetes; order Microascales; family Ceratocystidaceae; genus Ceratocystis; species Ceratocystis lukuohia. The sequence continues at coordinate 1,193,853 of NW_027263527.1, forward strand.
AAATAACAAATAACAACCGTAGAGTAGAGCAGTGTCTTTCCCTCTACGTACGAAGCTCTCGGCGACTATACACGCCTAGGGTCCAACTTAGCCGCAGCACCGCCAAGCCCCAGCCCATCTTGATGCTGTCCTTGACGACATTGACCTTACTCCCACTGACCTCGTGCCAATTGACTGGCACCTCAGCAACACGGATACCTTGTGTGGTGCCGATGACACTGTCGTCGGGCGCAGTGATGGGGGCGGGTGGTGACGACTCGGCCAGCATCAGCATCTCAATGTCAAAGATCCAGCCCTCAGTGCGCATATATGGGACAATATGTGGTAGAGCTGCGCGCGTGAACAGTTTGAAGCCGCATTGCGTGTCTTTGATGCGCGACGTAGCCGCGGGTGTGAGAATGGTTAGGACGAAGTGAAAGCAGCGCATGAGGAAATTTCGGAGAGCTGAACGCTATAAGGGGAGAACAAGAGAAAAAAAACAAGTCAGTTGGCTATATTTGAAATAAGAGCAAGACAAGAGGGTGCATATTAGGGCGGAAAGTCGGTAGCTATGAGCAGTAAGTAGGCGATGCGTACCTTGAGGATTTCGGGGTTCTTGACTAGACGTGCACGGCTGCCAATGGCAATACCCCGGTTTGCACCGTCAACCACTTTTTCAACGGCTTGAACAAGCTTCTCTAGATCACTGAACTTGGTGGCACCATCAGCGTCAGCAAAAAGCACATGCGCGCCGCGAACATGGCGAAAGCCATGAGTAACAGCGCCGCCCTTGCCGCGATTCTTGGCGAGTCGAACAATGCGCAGACTATCGCCCAGGTTGTTCTCCGCAGCGAACTTCAGCGCTGTGGCGACCGTGGTATCTTTACTGCCATCGTCGACAATAATGATCTCATAGCCCATGGGGGTACTGTTAGGCGGGGCAGACGAGGCAACTTTGTGCCGGCCATAGACACGGTCGAGATAGGCAACGGCTTCGGTCAAGGTGGGCAAAATGCGCTCTTCTTCATTATAGGCAGGGAAGACGACGCTGAGTTGTAGCTCGGCCGCTTCGAGTGGCTCGGATTCTGGGACGTAGAATTCGCCAATGTGGAAGTTTTGGCTCTGTAGGTGGCGGTCGTCGGCAAGCCAGGCGTCAAACCAGCAGGGTAGCGTCGAGGGAGGGGAAGCATTGCTAGGATTTTTGTGGCTGTTGGTGGGGGCGTAGATAAACTTCTTCTCGGAGGGGTATGGGAGACGAGGTTTTGGGTGCAGTAGACGTAGAGCTAGAGGTGCACATGTCAGGCCAATGGAAGCCAGAGACACACATATGAGAATAGCTAATGAGAGACCAGATAGTTGCGCGGCGAGTAGCGAGGAGATAATGCCGATGAGGACAGCCAGCAGCGAGCGCTGGATTGGCATAGAGGCAGGCATACCGGCGGTGATACCTCTAGTGAGAAGCACTGTGTCGCGAGTTGTACAGCATGTAAATAGACACAGTAAGGAAGCTAGGTGACTAGAGTATATATTCCTGCTACTAGATGTTTGTCGCAAACGGTGACAGATGGTGAAGATGAAACGATCAACGTGTAAGGGAAGAAGCAAGTAACAACAGAATGACTAAGAGAGAAAAACAAACAGCGAAGCTATTAAGCTGCAATTCAAGCAAAATGGTCTCCCTTTTCCAGGTGACGTTGATAGTGAAGCAAGGCTGACGGATCTAAGAGGAAGCGTGGCTTCAAGGAGCATGGGCCACCATGCAAGGCTGGCCAATAATATGGCATAGCTAGAGATTAGAGTAAAAAATGACATCTTAAGACGCTTTTTCGCTACAACATGTAGAACGATGTTGATCAGCACTTATTCATTTTTGGCAATTTAAGCCCCCATAAGAAAGAAAGAATAAAAGCAAATTTTGCGACCAAATATAATGCTAGTAATTAAAGTAGATGACCAAAAATAACACAACAAAATCATAGCCCCGTCTCGGGGCTTCAATAACTAACTAGCAAATGAAAAGCGACAATATCAAAAAACGCCGAAAAGATAGGCAAGTCACACCGCCAACACGACTCTAGTTTTATAGCTCTAAACGGAGAGGCGCTATCTGGTGTAAGCAGGGTAATTAAATAATGGTGAGTAAGAGAGGTAGAGTTTGTACAAGAGAACGGGTAGATAGAACGAGTTTAAGAGGAGGGAGGAGAGAAGAAAGGGGAAGAAGAGAGGAAAGAAGAAAGGAATAAAGACAAAGGACAGTAGCATCATGGAATCGTTCTGCTTGGTGATAGCGTTTAATAGAGCTCATGGTAAAAGACGGGTAGGAAGACCACTGAAGCTTTCCACAGAATAAAGACGAGGTCCATGACAGCTAGAGGTACTAGCACAAAGCCGGCTACGTTGTTGACAACCATGTTCCAGCCGTTCAGCCAAATGGACAAGAATGCGACAGTGAAGAAGTGGTTGAACAGTGTCATAGGGTGATGAATTAGACCACCTAGCAAGCCCATGGGGCCTTCAGTCATTCCCATTTTGAAGTAGGCAAAGCAGCCCTGCTGGAGAGCTCTGAGTAGCCGGTTGTTGGCGGAAAACAGACTGTATAGTGCTTGGGCCAACACGTTGATGATGCCCGTTAGGCTCTTGCGAGACCAGTAGAACTCAGACATGGAATTGTTAACAGCAGCAGTATCAGAGAGGTCAGGGACCTTGTCAGGTGAGAGCAGCTGTGAAATGATGTAAGCATCATTAAAGGCAACCGTCATGCCGCCGCCTGTCAAGGGGTGGCGCATGTTGAGGGCGTCGCCAGCCATGATCATACCGTTCGCACGTTGTTTGCAGGCTGGAAGCCAGCTGTTGGGCATGCTGCGTAGGACCTTTTCTTTGGATAGAGCCTCAAGCATACACGGTTGCACCTGGGCTGGTAGCGTGGGAATGACATGATTTTTGATGTAGTTGCGAACACCGCCCTTGTCAGGCATGGCTTCAGGAAGTTTCTCAGGGACATCAATGAGTGCACGAGTCTCATGGGTGCCGATCTGATATAGTAGTACGGGCGACGCGTTTCCGATGATGACATGGCCGCAATTGGGAGCTGGGAGAGGGCAATCAATGAGCTCAAGGGCGTAAAACCTAGAGCGCACAATAGGTGTGCTTCCAAGATGAGTCTTGCGGAACTTGGAGGCATAGCCATCGGCAATGATGGTTAAAGCGCCAAAGAAGTAGTCGGGCTCTTTTTGACCAGTAGCAGGATTCAGAGTACGAGCCTCGACACCGACAATGACGTTGCTATGATCGCCGTAGACGGGTTTGGTGACATCCGTTTCGACAACAGTGATTTTGGGGTGGGCAAGACAGGACTTGCGCAGTTCGTTAATGAAGCGGCCATGGTGAAAGCTCCGGCCCTCGGGTTGTACCAGCTCCTCGGGATCGTACTTGTGGGCGTCCTTTTTGTAGACTACTTGGCTGGTGGCTTTGCTAAGGGATGGGTACTGCAGACGGCATTCCTCGCCATGGTAAATGACATCAAAGCCATAGCATGGAATAGCGTCGATGCCCTCAAGACAATGGCCTAGGCCAAGCTTCCTCAAGGCAGCGCAACCACCAGGCTGAAGAAGCTCGCCGACAATGCGATCGGGTTGTCTCATCCAGCGCTCCAAGAGAAGGACACTGCGTCCCTGATTCGCCATGGCAAAGGCAATGGCAGTGCCAAAGACACCAGCACCAACCACAACCACATCGGCCTCGCGATACTTGGCCCGAGGCACACCGGCGACCTGTGAGAGCACCTGTGGCTTCGCGTCTGTATTTGAGGACATTTTAAGAACGATGATATTAAAGAGGACGGGGTAGTTGTTACGAGGATAGAAGGGGGAACAGTCGAGAGGGCGATTCGAGAGGACGATTCGAGAGGACGATTCGAGAGGCTGGCCGGTCTAAGACAGGAGGGGGCGTGTAGAGATAAAGAAAGGGAAACACGAGCGACGACAATCTATAGATAGCTAGCGAACTATGTTGGCTCAAGTAGGAACAAACAAAAAGATAGGAATGAATGTTGGCTTTGCAAAGCAAGCAACATAAACAGAATGCAAGTCAAGCTGAGCGCATAAGAGAGAAGAAGAGGAAAGAAAACAGGAACCACGATGGAGAGCACGTGGAATCGTAGCAGATTTAAAGAAAGTGACGAATTGAACTACTTTCAAACTCTTGTGAACAGTAGTAAAATGGGGGGGAAAAGAAGGCCAATCTAGATGACAAGATGATAAAAAAAAAAAGGAAAAAAAAAAAAAGTATTGTAAAAAATAAACCAAGCTTGTTAGTAGCAAATTGGCAACGAACCACAATAACATGCAAATGGCACCATAAAACAGCAGACTTTTGAGCGCTGGCCCGCTCACCAATCAACAGGCTTTACACCGCTGTAATAGCAGGAATAACAGGGGCTCTAGCATTTTTAGTGGGGCTGTTGTTCCTGGCTTCCTCCTTTCTCTTTATTCTCCTACTAATACTAGTATCTTAGTAGCAGCTTAGCTACTTTCTTTCCCCTTGAACCTCTCTGTGGTCTCTCCAGACTTGCCAGGGGCTCTGACTGGCCTGACTTAAAGCCTTGGATTAGGTCTAGAAAAAAAGGAGAGAAACAGAGGCGGGGCTCCATTTTCACATGTCAGCCAAACGACAATAAGACCCATAATTCGACTCAATGCCCTGTTTTGACGTTTGGCACATTGGTAAACAACAAAGTATACTGTACTATGACTGTGCACTGCACTGTATCCCCGATTCACACCGTTAGCGTGCGCTAGGGATGCTGAGATGGGGTTGCTCAGTGCGTATTCCTAACATGCTGCTGTAGCTACGACATGCTCATGCATGCATGTACGGTCCAGTGTCATATCCCCATAACTAGGTATTGGCCTGTTCATTAGGAACGGGACTACATGTTCCATGCGTATTAATGCCCCTTCCACATCTTCCACAGTCTCACACAGTCTCAACCCGCTGCACAACAACGGCTGTTGCAGCTCCACCTCCATTGCAGATTGCAGCAACTCCATACTCCGTAGGCCTGAGCTGGTGCAGAAGTGTAGTTAAAATACGGGAGCCGGAGCTTCCCAAGGCATGGCCAAGGGAGATAGCACCGCCAAGGGGATTGACGTTGGCACCCTGGAGACCGAGGATCTGTAGATTAGGTTAGAAAGATGGCCAGTGCTGTCTCGTGTATTCGCTATCAGATCTTTCTTCCCGTTCGGCCGACGTCAACTTACCTTTTCATTCGCCTTGATCACCGCTGCAAATGCCTCGTTGAACTCCCACACCGCAACCTGATCAGCTGTGATGCCTGCACGCTTCAGAGCAATTGGCACTGCCTTTGCCGGGGCTACGGGAAAGTCGACTGGATCGATAGCCGCGTCGGCGTGAGATACAATGCGTGCTAGCACACGTGAGCCCTGACCATACTCGCGTGCGACTTCGGCGCTGCCCAGTACCAATGCACTAGCACCGTCGTTGAAAGTCGATGAGTTAGCTGCTGTGACGGTTCCAGTGCCATCTCGCACAAATGCAGGCTTCAGAGTTGGCACCTTTTCCGGTCTGACGTCGGCAAAGCCCTCGTCTTCGCTAATGACAACATCGCCCTTGCGGCCCTTGACTACCACGGGCGCGATCTCTTCAGCGAAGGCTCCTGCCTTCCACGCGGCTTGGGCACGAGCATAAGACTGGAGAGCGTATTCATCCTGCATTTCCCGCGTGATGCCGTGTTTGGCGGCCGTCTTCTCTGCACACACGCCCATGTGAAACTGGTTGTATACATCCCACAAACCATCTTTGATCAAGCCATCCTCCAGCGTTACATTGCCGAAGGCTGGCTGCAGGCTGGACCGCGCTTGATAGTACGGCACACGAGACATATTCTCCATACCGCCAGCCACCTGGGCATCAGCTAGGCCCAGCTGAATATTTTGGGCGGCAAAAACAACGGCTTTGAGGCCAGAGGCACAGACTTTGTTGATAGTGATGGCCTCAACTGTGGGGGGAAGGCCAGCAAATATAGAGGCCTGGCGAGCTGGCGACTGGCCGACGGCGGCCTGCAGGACGTTGCCCATATACACATCGGTGATCTTGGACACTGGGACCTTGGACTTTTCTAAGGCGGATTTGATGGCAGCGGCGCCAAGCT